>NC_052153.1:164222432-165469285 GCF_902713615.1 Scyliorhinus canicula
TTCAAGCTACATATAAAGCTACATAGAAACCTAATTAGTACTAATGTTGTGGACGATGAATTCCTGGTGTGTACGCAAGATGGATTTCTGGAGCAGTACAATGAAGAACCAACAAGTCCATTTTAGATTTATGTAATGAGAAAGGGCTAACTAATAATCTTGCTCTAAAGGAGCCTGCAGGAAATAGTGACCGCAACATTTTGATTTTATAAATTTAGAGTACCCAATTATTTTTTCCAATTAAGGGGCAATTTAGCGTGGCTAATCCACCTAAGTTGCACATCTTTGGGTTGTGGGGGTGAAACCCACGCAGACACGGGGAGTACGTGCAAACTCCACACGGATAGGGACCCAGGGTCAGGATCGAACCCAGGTCCTCGGCGCTGTGATGTCAGGATTCAAACCCGGGTCCTCAGTGCTGCAGGTAGCAGAGCTAACCACTGTGCCACCGTGCGGCCCATAGTGAATCTAACATGATATAATGTATACATTACATATGTTAAAATATTTGACAGGAGACAAGTACTGGCTAATACTTTAAAAAAAAATTTTTTTTTTTTTTTTTTTTTAAAGCGTACCCAATTCTTTTTTTTTCCAATTAAGGGGCAATTTAACATGGCCAACCAACCTACCCTGCATATCTTAGTGCTGGCTAATACTTAAAGTAGTATTATATGGTCTACAACAAACATACATTAAAAACCCAACAAGAAAGGTAAAGCAACCCTGGTTAACAAAATCAGTTAAAGATTGCATCAAGGAAGTGGCTTCTAAGGATGCTAAAAATCTTAGGATTGGGAACAATTTAGAACCCAGCGAAGGAGGAACAACAAATTGACAAAGGGAAAAAAGAATATGAATGTAAGCTAACGAAAAGCATAAAGGCAGACTGTAAAAGTTTCTTCAGCTCTGTGAAAAGGAAAAGATTAGCATTATAGAGAAATGGTGGAGAAACTAAACAATTACTTCATGTCTATCATCATAAAGAAGAAAATCTCTCAGAGATGCCAGGGAACTAAATGAGTAACAGATTAATGAAGAGATAGGACTCAAAAATTAATTAATTGCCTACTGATAAATCACCAAGACCGGATGAACTATGTCCCTGAGTGCTGAAGGAGGTGTTTATCGAGATGGTAATCTACTGGCATTTATATTTCAAACTTGTATAGATTCTGGAAAGGTTCCTACAGAGAGTGTAAAGTAGCAAATGTAACCCCATTACTTACACAGGGAGGGGGAAAGAAAATAGAGAACGACAGACCGATGAGTTTGACCTCTAACAGATTCAAACATTTTCCCTAATATGGAGGATGTAAAAACTGGACACCTTAAAAAATAATGATAGGATCGGGCAGCACGTGGTGCAGTGGTTAGCACTACTGCCTCATGGCACCGAGGACCCCAGTTCGATCCCAGTCCCGGATCACTGTGTGTGTAGTTTTCACATTCTCCCTGTGTCTGCATGGGTTCACCCCACAACCCAAAGGTGTGCAGGGCAGGTGGATTGGCCACGCTAAATTGCCGCTTAATTAGAAAAGAAAATATTTGGGTACTCTTATAACAAAAAAGAAAACAAAAGAAGAGAAGAAAAAGGATCGGGCAGAGTCAACATGGATTTATGAAAGGGAAAGCTTGTTTGACAAACATATTGGGAGTTTTTGAGGATGTTATGTTTAGCATAGCTAATCTGTATAATTGATTTGGATGTGGGAACTAAATACAATAGTTCCAAATTTGCTGAGGACACAAAATTAGGTGGGAACGCAAGTTGTGAGGAGGATACAGGGAGGCCTCAAGAGGATTTGGGCAGGCTAAATGAATGGGCAAGAACATGAAAAGTGACATATAATGTGAACAAGTGCAAAGTTATCCACTTTAGTAGAAAAACAGAAATGCAGAGTATTTCTTAAATGATGGGAAGTTGGAAAGTGTTGACGCCCAATGGAGACTTAGGTGTCCTTGTTCACGACTCATTAAAAGCTAATGTAATCTTTATTATTGTCACAAGTAGGCTTACATTAACACTGCAATTAAGTTACTGTGAAAAGCCCCTAGTTGTCACATTCCGGCACCTGTTCGGGTACACAGAGGGAGAATTCAGAATGTCCAAATTGCCTAACAGCACGTCTTTTGGGACTGTGGGAAGAAACCGATGCTCCAAGAGGAAATCCACGCAGATACGGGGAGAATGTGCAGACTCCGCACAGACAGTGACCCAAGCCGGGAATCGAACCTGGGAACCTGGAGCTGTGAAGCAACAGTGCTAACGACTGACCTACTGTGCCGCATGCAAGTGCAGCAAGCAATTAGGATGGGAAATGATATGTTGGCTTCATCACAACTGAGATTTGAATACAGGAATAAAGATGTCTTGCTGCAATTGTATAGAGCCTTGGTGAGACTGTACCTGGAGTATTGTGTACAATTTTGATCTCCTTACCCATGGAAGGATAGTCTTGTCATGGAAGGAGTGCAACAGAGGTAACCTGACTAATCCCTCGGATGGCAGAATTGTCTAGGAGGAGGGATTGAGGAAACTGGACCGGCATTCTCTAGAGTTTCAAAGAACGAAAGGTGATCCAATGGGAACTTACAAAGTTCTTATAGGGCGTGATGGGCTAAATAGATTTACAGGATTGAAATCTGTAGTAGTAAACATTAGAAATAAGGTATAGTGGGCGGCACAGTGGCACAGTTGTTAGCACTTCTGCCTAAGGTGCTGAGGATCCGGATACGATCCCGGCCCTGGGTCTCTATCCGTGTGGAGTTCGCACATCCTCCGTGTGGGTTCATCCCCACAACCCAAAGATGTGCAGGTTAGGTGGATTGGCCACGCTAAATTGTCTCTCAAGTGGAAAAGAATAATTGGGTACTCTAAATTTATTTAAAAGAAAGAAATAAGGTATAGTTTTAAGTGAGTTTATGTTTCTGTGCCTGGAAGAGTAAAAACGATAGTTAGATTCATGATGGATAAAGGTGTTTTGTATGTGTGTGGTTAGTTAAGTTCCAACTTTGACATCATAGAATTTACAGTGCAGAAGGAGGCCCATCGAGTCTGCACCGGGTCTTGGAAAGAGCACTCTACTTAAGCCCATGTCTTCACCCAATCCCCATAACCCAGTAACCCCACCTAATCTTTTTGGACACCAAGGGCAATTTAACAAGGCCAATTCACCTAACCTGCACAGACATTGACCCAAGCCGGGAATCGAACCTGCGACCCTGGAGCTGTGAAGCAACTGTGTTAACCATTGTGCTAACATGCTGCCCTCGCCGGCGCGGTGACGCAGTGGTTAGCACTGCTGCATCGCAGCGTTGAGGATCCGGGTCACACTCTGTGGAATTTCCACATACTCGCCATGTCTGCGTGGGCCTCACCCTTCATAACCCAAAAGATGGGCAGGCTAGATGGGTTGGTCACGCTAAATTGCCCCTTAATTGGAAAAAAAAATGATCAGGTACTCCATGTATTTTTTTTAAAAGATCCAACTTTGATTTTATTGTGCTTGTAGAGGGTCATAGTGTGAAAAATAAATAAATAGTAGCAGCAGGAGTGTTTCTTAGCAACAGGAGGCCATCTTTGTTTGTTCTTTAACTGGAAGTCAGGGCAGTTGCAGATAGACAGCCGGAGTGGAAACATCTCTCATCTCTGCTTGAGGCATGGGAAGTTGTACAATGGAGTAATGTGCAAGAAAGCAAGCTCCGGAGAAACCAAAGGACAGTTGGCTCCTGAAACCTGGAAATAGAACAGAAATGTTCATGGGCAGCAAAGACAAAGCTGAGAAGGCTTCGGCCGGTAAGAAGACCAAAAGTTTCTAAAGTCATCCTAAAGTTTGGAGTGTCTTACTGCAGTCCGCAAAACCAATTTTAAATTAAATCAGGAAAACAGTATAAGATGGATATCAGAGTTTGCATAACAGTGGAAACCTTTTAAGACAAAAGAATCCTGAAAACATCCACAGACATTCACTTGGGGTTTCCGAAAGGAGTGGGTATTTGACTACAGTCACCTTGACTGCATCAAAGGGACTGTGTTTTTTTAATTCATTTATGGGACGTGGGTGACGCAGGCCGTGCCAGCATTTATTACCCATCCCTAATTACCCTTGAGGGGGCAGTGAAGAGTCAACCACATCGCTGTGGGTCTGGAGTCACACGTAGACCAGACCAGGCAAGATGACATGTCCTTCCATAAAGGACATGAGTGAAGCAGATGGGTTTTTAACACCGATTGATAATGGTTTTATTTTCATCGTTCTACTTTTAATTCCAGATTTTTGTGTGTGTCAATGAGACCATTGTAGCTTTAAATGTGCTTTATCACCCTTTTAAAACTGTGTGTGTTTTTAAGGGGGGGGGGGGGGGAGTAAAGGAATAATAATCAATTTTTTCCATGTTTAATAAATGTCTTTTTCTTGTTGTTTAAACTATTTAGCGGTCCTGTGACTCTTCCTCCACGTTGGATTTTTAAACATTAAAAGTTAGTCTTTTGAGCCAGGGTTCCATTCTAGAATCTTCCCGTCCAGCTTTAACATCATAGAATTTACAGTGCAGAAGGAGGCCATTCAGCCCATCGAGTCTGCCCCGGCCCTTACAAAGAGCACCCTACTCAAGCCCACGTATCTACCCTATCCCCATAACGCAGTAACCCCCACTTAACCTTTTTGTTTTGGACACCAAGGATAATTTAGCATGGCCAATCCACCTAACCCACACATCTTTGGACTGAGAGAGGAAACTGGAGCACCCGGAGAAAACCCATACAGACACAGGGAGAACGTGCAGACTCCGCACAGTGACCCAGCTGGGAATCGACCTTGGAGCTGTGAAGGAACGGTGCTAACCACTATGCTACCGTGCTGCCCCACCAACTCGGATTGTAACAGTAGATGTGGATAGGATGTTTCCCCTGACTGTTCAGTCTGGAGCCAGAGGGAAAAGGCTTAATATAAGGGGTAGGCCATTCAAAAGTGTGATGAGGAATAATTTCTTCAATCAGAAGGTGGTGAATCTTTGGAATTCACTTACTCAGAGGGCTGTGGAAGCTCAATTATCGAGCATGTTCAAGACAGAAATCAATAGATTTCTGGATACTAATTTAGTTATTGAATGTTTGACGTCATTAACTATTAACTAGGGGTAGACAGAAAAGTAGAGTTGAGACCACAATCCAATCAGCCATGAACTTATCACATGGCAGAGCAGGCTCCAAGGCCAAATGGCCTACACCTAACTCAAATGCTTGCGCGTGTCTGAAATGAGGATGAAATGTAGTATTTCTAGAGCAAAGTCCTGTTTTCAGTTGCTGAACACCTTTAATGAATAACTGCAAATATCAGAAAAAAACAGACCATTTGGCTCATCAAGCCATGGTGTTATGATGCTTTATGCGCGACACATGGGGTTATTTATCCCAGATGCCATATAGACTCCTGGGAGGCACAACCACATCAAAACCCAAGGCTAATTCAGGGGTAGAAATGGAAAATGAATTGAAAATTCCATGCGAATTATATGAGCACATTTTTATTTTGCCAGACCAACAAAGATCCAATACAAACAAAGTTAAGTTTAGAATCTATTTTCCGTGACCCGTCTCCAAAGTACCATTTGCATATGGTTTTACAGAACACAATCCAAAATACTGGCACTCAGATTTTCAATGCAAGGAGAAACACTTGGAATTTAGTATAGCTCTGGCAGAGCATACACTTTACAACATCTTTTGTTGTTACTGCACAATTTACTAGTTGTAGTGATATGCATCACTGTATATACACAAGTTGTTAAGGTAAATACACTACAACTAAGTAACCAGTAGAGGGGGCACCAGAGATGTATATATACATAGACAAACAGGAAGTACTCTCTCTCTTCACAGGAACTTTCGCTGGTGAGCAGGACACAGACAGGCAGCTCTGATGTAACATAGTCTAAGCGCTGGAGAGAGAACGAACTCATAGAAATAAAGCATCTAATTCAACTGAAAGACTATGAGCTTTATTCAGACACAAGGAATAATACATGGTACCAGGCGTGGGGTGACTTCAGAACGCTTACTAGAAAAGTTACACAAGATGCAGACAAAGCACGATCAAAAACATAAGAAAACTCGGACGTGGGGAGCATTCGCTGAGTCGATGCAACTCGGAACTCCACCGCAGCTGAAAACAACCGGTAATTTAAGCCATAGGTGGAAAATCTTTAAACAAACGTTCGAACTGTATATCGTAGCTAATGAGTTGAGCGCTGCCTCAGAAGAAATGAAAATAGCACTTCTCCTAGCAGGACATGAAGCTAGAGAAATCTATAACTGCTTTAATTACTTGAAAGGTGAAGACAACACCAAATTAGTATACTTCAAAAATTTAAAGATCACTGTAACACCAGTAACAATGCTGCTTTAAGACATTCAATGCTCAGAGACCAAATTGCACAGGGAATGAGTGTTGCAAAACTCAAACAAAACAGAAAGGGTTAATGCTGGAAATCGCGATTGACAAGTGCAGATCGCAAGAAAAAATAACTTTTTAACAAGAAAAAACAGCAAAAAGTTATTTTCACGGGTCTGAAGAAGTTAAAATGGCATCTGAGCACATTTTAAACAGCCCGGGGAACCAAAGACGCAAATCTGGGTCTGCGCATGCGCAGGAAACGACAGCTGCGCATGCGCAATTGAAAAAAGTTTTGGACGCAGACCAATCTGCACATGCACAAGGAGCACATGTGCAGTCGAACAAAAATAGCGGACAGTTCGAAGAGGGATCTGCGCATGCACCAGCCGTGCATGCGCAGTTTATGAAAAGGCGCACAGTAAAGGAAAAGCAATTTGCGCATGCCCATACAAGATGTGCAAGATCACAGTGAGACTGACAGATCGCAGCTCATATGTACAGAAGCACTCAACAATCAAAGTGAAACTCCTCTCGAGTCCAGTGAGACCACGTCAATTAAAACCTCATCTACTCTAACCTATCCACAAGAAAATGAAATCTTGAAGATTTTGACTCCAGAAGAGGAGCATCAAGAAACCAAAGATGATTCAAGCGAACTTGGAATGACTCCAAAAGAGGAGCACCAAGAAATCAATGATGATACAAGTGAACCAGAAATGACTCCAGAAGAGGAGCACCAAGAAATCAAAGAGGAATCACATCAACCACAAATGACCGATGTCACCAAGATCAATAAAACATCAGATCATTCACACAATGCTCAAGAAGAAACACTCAATGAAACATCAGATACCACAAAGGACATTGACACAAATAACTTTGAGAATGACTCGAATTATCCACACGGAACAGTGATTGAGCGCAACAAGAACAAAAACCACAAGCACAATAGAAACAACAACAGCAACAACAAAAACAACAAGAAGCACAACAAGAACAACAACAGCAAAAACAAAAACAACAAGAAGCACAAGAACAACAAAACTACAAGCACGACAACAAAAACAACAAGAACAACAACAAAAACAATAAGAAGCATAACAAAGGCAACAACAGCAACAACAAGCACGACAAAAACAACAAGAACAACAACAATGAAACAACAACTTGTACGACATGGTACAACTCTGCATACAAGATGATCAGAGGATTAGATAGGGTGGACAGTGAGAGCCTTTTTCCTTGGATGGTGATGTCTAGCACGAGGGGACATAGCTTTAAATTGAGGGGAGATAGATATAGGACAGATGTCAGAGGTAGGTTCTTTACTCTGAGAGTAGTAAGGGCGTGGAATGCCCTGCCTGCAACAGTAGTGGACTCGCCAACACTAACGGCATTCAAATGGTCATTGGATAGACATATGGACGATAAGGGAATAGTGTAGATGGGCTTTAACAGGTCAGTGCAACATCGAGGGCCGAAGGGCCTGTACTGCGCTGTAATGTTCTATGTTCTGCACATGAAGGACAATGTAATAGCACAGCTCAAAACAATGGCAACAGTGCAAACATACCATGGCACGACAACGAATCTCACAAATTTACATTTGCTCCACTACAAACAAACAAGCAAACCAGCTTTCAAGGCAGATGACATACAGCATCAATACCGCAAGCACAGAAGAAAGTCCAGGTCAGACAACAAAGCTGCCATACAGAATCCCTACCACAAGCATAACAAAAAAAAGTCGAAATCAGACAACAAAGTGATTCGAAGATTCAAACACCTCATGACGAATTCTTGGTTACTTAAACACAAGAACACTGATGATGTTCACAAAGAAATGACAACATCAACATTTCAACAACAGAAGAAGAAAGCAACTCAACCGAACAAATTCATAAAGTTTAGACTCAAGTTTTTAAAATTATGATTGGACTCAAATATTAATTGGCATTGTATGATCATCAATATCATCACAACTTGTACATATCATTTATCTACCCGTGTTATACAATTTTCTTTACCAAAGGGGCAGCAGGGTAGCATGGTGGTTAGCATAAATGCTTCACAGCTCCAGGGTCCCAGGTTCGATTCCCGGCTGGGTCACTGTCTGTGTGGAGTCTGCACGTCCTCCCCCTGTGTGCGTGGGTTTCCTCCGGGTGCTCCGGTTTCCTCCCACAGTCCAAAGATGTGCGGGTTAGGTGGATTGGCCATGCTAAATTGCCCGTAGTGTCCTAATAAAAGTAAGGTTAAGGGGGGGGTTGTTGGGTTACGGGTATAGGGTGGATACGTGGGTTTGAGTGGGGTGATCATGGCTCGGCACAACATTGAGGGCCGAAGGGCCTGTTCTGTGCTGTACTGTTCTATGTTCTAAAGTACAGAAAATATGTAAAAAGAAAAAAGGGGGGTGTAGTGATATGCATCACTGTATATACACAAGGGGTTAAGGTAAATACATTACAACTAAGTAACCACAAGAGGGAGCACCAGAGATGTATATATACATAGACAAACAGGAAGTACTCTCTCTCTTCACAGGAACGGCAGCTGGTGAGCAGGGCACAGACAGGTAGCTCAGATGTAACATAGGCTAAGCGCTGGAGAGAGAACAAACTCAGAAATAAAGCATCTACTTCAACTGTAAGACTATGAGCTTTATTCAGACACAAGGAATAATACACTAGTTTCAAATGTGTATAGCTGACAGCTCACTATTCAATAGCCGCTTGCAAATCTAAAACGATATTGAAAACAAAGAATTTCAAAGCTGACTGAAAAGTCAACGTGGATGTACTTCAACATCCCAGATGCCAAAACACCTCAAACCCTGCTCTCCCATTCAAGAAGTTTAAGAATGTGAAAAATTGACCATTTTGAAACTTAGTAATAAATGAAGGAGTTATTTTCCCTACCATTTAACACTTACATGGGGTGAAGTCCAACTTACCCAGTTTAGATATGTTCAATATAGAAAATCAACAACCCTCCAACAACTTACACAGGGATCCTCCTGCCTCAGAATCAGAGACATGCAATACTTCATTCAAAATAATGAATACTTGCATAAGCGCAAATATATGATGATATGAGTTATAAAGCTATAAAAGCCAATAAAGTAGCGCAAATTAAACTACGCACTTACAGTAATATATTGATGGAGCATGGATTAACTGCTATTATCAAGTCCATGTAAGCAAATAAACTCTGCAAGTATGTGCTGTGCAAGCAGCCTCTGAAATGTTCTATTTTTAGCACTTTTGTAGTCGAGAGCGAATGCCACAGCTGTGTATCACTGTAAATAAAAGGTCTCGGGGCTAACTCTTTCTTAGGACATGTACTCCAATACGAGTTAAAACTTGTGCTGAACTGTTACAGAGTTATCAAATGTATATTTATCATCTCATGTGGAACATATAAAAGACAACATATTGTAGATTTTTTTTTAAATGCTCAGAGTCCAACTCTGTACCAATCCACATGCAAATTCATAAGTTAACTTTGTTGGACAAATGCCTCAAAAGCATAAGTACTCATTATTCAACTATTTGACCTGTAGTTGCGGGAGAGTGGGGAAGGGGGGCTCTTCATGTGAAACTACATTAAGCAACCTAGGCACCACTTGTTTAAGATAGTCCATGGGTGGCTGGGTGACGCGCTGTTAACACGGCGGGACAATGGTTAGCATGGCTGCCTCGCGGCGCTGAGGACCCAGGTTCGATCCCGGCCCACTGTCCGTGTGGAAGTCGCACATTCTCCCAGTGGCTGCGTGGGTCTCACCCCCACAACCCAAAGACATGCAGGGTAGGTAGATTGGCCGCGCTAAAGTGCCCCTTAATTGGAAAAATAAAATTGGGTACTCTAAATGTATTAAAAGTTTAAGACTGTCCATACACCACTTTGAGGTAATTTGTAAATATTTGCACACACCCCAAATCCCCTCTCGACACATTGCTACACATCTCTGACCAATTGGTTTTGAATCACAGTACCATTCACTCACATGCTTTCTTCCTTGAACTGAGAGATGGATTCAAACACATATTAAGAGACAAGAAATCTGTCCCTTTTCAATATAACAGACTGACAATTCAGAGAACACAAGTTCAAATTCCACCATGATGGTTTGAATAAATGTTTTCATTCAGAAAAAAGCAATTTGGAAATAAAATGTTGATGCCAATGAGTGACCATGTGGGATTGTGATGAAAACCAAGCTGCCATCCCTGCAAATCCAGCCCCACAACAGCAGGGCTGATCTATTAACTGCACTCTTAAAGTGGACGAACAAGTCAGCCACGTGCATAAAACTGCTGCAGAAGACAAGAGCAAAAGAAGGTGGAGTACTCGGCTTCGACCTAGGTATCAAATCAGTGCACGGCAAAAGGCACCATTATGACCGATTCCAAAGTTTGGGAGAATGGTTCCACATAACGATCACACTTGCATCAGAATTAACCAACGTTCCGGCTCCTCTCCCCATCGTCATCCCTGGCTACACCATTTCACATCAGCAGGACAACTCCTTCAGGAGGTCGATGAGCAGCGATATACAGGAAGAGACCCTTTCGAGTCCTCAACATTGATTCTCAACTTCCTTAATTTTCATGACTTCAGGACAAACTTGAATGAGGAAATATGCTAATTACCATCTACCTCCTCCCCTCCACAGCTTCTTTTTATTTTCATAGGATGTGCGTGTTGATGGCAAGGCTGGCCTTTAGAGCTGAATGATTTGCTCGGCCATTTCAGAAGTGCCAACCACATAGTTGTGGTGCTGGAATCAAATGTAGGCCAGACCAGGAAATGACGGCAGATTTCCTTCCCTCAAGGACATGAGAGAACAATCTGTTAAAAAAAATTAAAATGGATCCATGGCACCACTACTGAACCTAGACTTTAATTCCAGATTTTTACTAATTAATTAAATTTAAATTCCACCATCAGCCATGGTGAGATTTAACCAGTGTCCCTCGGAGTATCAGCCTGAGCCTCTGGATCACAAGTCGAATAGCATTACCACTACACCACTGGCTCCCCACAATGGAGTATTATTCAACATTTCAATATTCCACCATCCTCTTCCCCCTTGACCGTTGCATGAGCACAGAATAATAATAATAATCATCATCTTTATTGTCACAAGTAGGCTAACATTAACACTAAAATGAAGTTACTGTGTCCTCGAATTAGAGATCAAGGGCAACTCCTGCAGTACAATACTGACTGAGCTGGCTGAGCCTTCTGGTGCATAGCTGCCAAACTGGGATTGCTAGTTGGTGATTACCACCAATGCTGAGAGGAGAACCTACTTGACCTCATCCCCAACAATCTTCATTTCACGGGTGGATCCACCCATGACAGTATTGGCCATTGTATAGATCCTGTGGAGACTAGAGTCCCATCTTCACAGTGTCATTTCTAAGCATAGAAAGTAGCATGTTACAAATCCCCAATCGGATCAGGTTAAAGCTCTACAACTAAATACAATGTCAAGCTGCGGCTTGGTTCATGGCATACAGGTATAGGTGCAGGCCACTGCATCCCGGCCACAATGTTGTAACTGAGAATGAGCCATACCTCTAACAAAGCTATTCCACCAGTACAGCTGCAGAACTGATATCTACATGAGAAATGTGGAAAATTGTTCAGGTAGATCCTGTTGATGCACAAGTATAACAAATTCTACCCATCCGATCATCCAACAACAATGCTAACAAGCAACACTTAATTGCTCATTGATGCTCAACATGGGTTCTGCTCAATTTCTGACCTCATTAGAGTGGGCACAATTTGAATTCATGGGATGAGTTGACGGTGAGATCGGAGCAGCATTTGGTTATGCAACTCAGGTCATTGAAGAAACCGGTTAAGAACCCCACTGATGTTAAAAAGCGAGGGCATCCCAAAACCCAGAGGGGTCATTTGGAACATCGGTTCTCAGTGGTGCATATTTTCAACTTGGTATGCTGTGAGAAAAGATACACAAACCAGGGAGGAATAGTCCAGTGGTTTTGTGATCATTACAAAAGAATATTTCTTAACTTAAAAGAAAACAAATGCGACAACAGTACACTTAACTACACTGATGGCTATACACACGATGGCTATTACATGACGTTACGCCTTTGGCGCAAACTACTTACAGTTCCTGAAGTTTAAGCCACACTGTTTCCTGAACAACATCCAATATTATATAACTGAGCTAAACACAGCAGATAAAGACCACACATGGGTTATTCATCCACATTTGGGAAAAGAAAAATACAGTTTCAGTGAAGACATAATCTTCTCAGTTCGAATTAACCAGCTGCCGCCCTTTTAATAACTTATTTCTGAAAGGGGTAACACGGGAAAGGTCATCGCAAGAATCCTCAACTGCATCCTCCCAGTGGCTGAAGAGCTCCTCCCGAGTCCGAGTGCAGCTTCCGCCCATCAAGAGGCTCAATGGACAAGATCTTCAGCGCACGGCAAGTCCAGAAAAAGTGCAGGAAGCAGCGTCAATCTCTGTACCTTTTTTGATCTCACAAACGCCATAGACTCTATCAACTCTGGTCTGTGCAGTATCCTCTTCAAATTCAGCTGCCCGCAGAAATTCGTGACCCTTTTCCGCCTGCTCCATGAAGATATGCAAGCCATGATCCTCACCAATGGAACCATCACAGACCCAATACGTGTGCAAACTGGGGTCAAGCAGGGCTGTGTCAGTGCACTATCGCTCGTCTCCATCTTCATCACAGAAACGCTCCATTCCACCACCCTGAAACTCCCCGCTGGAGTGGACCGGACAAACGGCAAACTGTTCTCCTGGACAGAACCAAGACAGACCCACCTTGACTTCTGTCATTGAGCTGCAGTACGCAGATTCACAGAGGCCAAGCTACAAACCATTGTCGAAGCATTCAATGGAGGTATATCAGAATGGGCCTCAGACTAAACATCCAGAAAACATAGGTTCGCTACCTGCCCCCAAACCATCAAGATTCACTGCGAGTCCCTGAACAATGTGAATCGTTTCCCATACCTCAGGAGACTCGTCTCAATGCGAGCAGACACTGACGATGAAATCCAGCATAGACTCCAATGCAGCCGTGCAGTCTCAGACACCCGAGGAACAGAGCATTCGAAGACCGGGATATCGGATCCAGCACCACACTTATAGTCTACAGAGCAGCCGTGATCCCCCACCCACCTGTATGCATCAGAAAATGGACAATGTACAACAGACACCTCAAATCCCTGGAGTGTTATCACCAACACTACCCCCGCAATATCCTGCAAATTCACCACCATACCAATGTGAGCGTCCTCTCCCAGGCCAATATCTCCGGTATGGAGGCCCAGGTCATGTTCGATCAGCTGCGATGGGTGGGCCACATTGTCCACAAGCCCAACACAAGACTCACAAAACAAGTGCTCTATGCCAAGCTCCGCAATGGCAAATGATCACAAGAGGGCAGAGGAAGCGCTACAAGGACACTCTAAATAAATGTAACATCCCATTGACAAATGAGCATCACTTGCCTTAGAATGCACAAACTGGAGAAGCAGCATCTGCGAAGGTGCCAATCACTTTGAGCGTCACAGTGTGGAGCATGCAGGAGCCAAGCAGAAAGAGTGCGCTGAGTCCAAAGCATCCCACCCAATCACCTTACCAAACACCACCTGCCAAATCTGTGGCTGAGTCTGGACTATTCAGCCGTCACAGAACCCATCTCCCCAGAGTGGAAGCAAGTCATCCTCAACCTCGAGGAACAGCACACGAAGAAGTGTGTTCATGAGGTCGTGGCAGGTGCTGCCTCAGGAACCTTGGTGTGCAACTTGGAAATGGTACACATGGCTGCCATTGTTCATTGGTGCTGGAGGGAGTGAACGTTTGTGGAAGGGGGAGCAATCGAGTAGGCTGCTTTGCAGTGGGAATGTCTTGAGTGTCATTGGGGCTGAACTCATCCAGGAAAGTGGAGAGTATTCTATTACACTCCTGACTGTGGCTTGTAGATGGTGGGCAGGATTTGGGGGGCGAGTTACTCGACTTAGGATTCCTGGCCTTTGACCTCCTCTGGTAGCCACAGTATTAATATGGCTAGTCCAGATCAGTTTCTGATCAATGGTAACTCCCAGGGTGTTGATTGTGGAGGACTCAGCAATGTTTGCCACTGAATGTCAAGGGGCGATTGTTGTGAATGCTTCAGCTTTGTCTTTTGCACAGATGTGCTGGGATCCTCAATCATTGAAGGTAGGAATATTTGTGGAGCCTCCACCTCCAGTGAATTGGTTAATTGTCCACCATCTTTCACGTCTGGATGTGGCAGGACTGCAGAGCTTAGATCTGATGTATTCATTGTGGAATCGCTTAGCTCTTATTACTTGCTGCTTCTGCTGTTTGGCACACAAGTAGTCATGTGTTGTTTCATGTTATCATTAGACTTTTACCTCAGAGTATTTTACTGAGCTCTGAAAATTCTACTGCCTGCCATGGTGGGATTCTAACCCGGGTCCTCAGATCGTTACCCTTGATCTCTGGATTACTAGTCCAGCAACAATTTGGGATGGCAACAGATACTGGCCTTACCAATGACACCCACATTACAGAAAATAATTTTCAAAAGTCATGTGTGATACAAAGGAAGACAGTTGTGTGTGATCAATCATCTCCATCCCAGGACATGAATGCAATCCCTTAGGGCAATGTCATAGGGCTAGCTGTCTTCAGTTGCTTCCTTCTATCAAAAGGTCACAAATGAGTTGTTTGTCAATGACTGCAAGCTTTCAGTTCGGTTTGCAATGCTCAGATAATTTTTTTTTATTCATTAAATTTAGTCCACCATAATCTGTCCAAACTTGTCTAATTTGAGGTTTGAGATACTTACTCTGAAACCACTATTCCCATTTGCTTCGCACAAAATATATCATCAATCACGTTGAGATTCCGAAGCCACATCATTGATGTAAATTAAAAACAATGATGATCCCATGACTAATCCTTGAAACATCCCACTCAGCTTCAACCCCTTTTCTCCCACCCTAACACACATTCATAAAGCTCCTCTAATAGGTATAATCATTTTCCACCCATGTCCAATTACTTACCCAGCCCCAAGCAAATTGGGATTTAGAATTAAATACAAAAGCATTTGCGATGAAAAAGGCTTTAATTCAGTTATAGCAGGATACAGGATTCAGCAAGCTTACGTCCGACTAGTTAAGTAACTCAAAAACCTATAGATACACGTCATTTTAAACTGCACAGTCCTGCTTCCACTATCTTTCTCCAGACATGTATAAATGAGAACTGGATATTGCAATCCAACGAAAATTATTACTTTCATAAAAGTTAACAGTTTTTGTCTGTCAGTTTACATAAACAACGTGCAATTCTACTTCAACCTTGGCGACGAGGTACTTCAACACAAAAAAAAAAATCGCTGTCATCTGCAGACATGTGGTTGCCGCATTTTAGATGGTACTCAATATCTGACCTGATCTCCATACAGCTGGCGGCAACAAAAGACCCAATTTTGTTTTGTAAAAGTTGCCATATGCAGTGTGAATAACAGTCTCCTCTTCTAGTCTGCTAAAGACAGAGTGTCTGTGTGCTTTTGTTGCAATCACGCAGACACAGAAAAGTCTCAGAGAATTTTAATGGTCCGCTGTACTTCTCAGTGACAAATTGGCTCTTATTATAGCTTCTCTTAAACCCTTTTATTCCCTCGAATGTTGTTGCATACCACCCCTCTTGCAGTGATTTCACGGAAATCGTAGTTAATCACAGTTAGAGAATTTGGTTACTGGAGACTGACCTTTTGTCTTCTAAAAAGAAAGGGAAATTCAGTTAATGTGCAGACGGAACATTGCACTTTTGGAAGGAGCCAGTCACTAGTCAGATGAGGGAGACAAATTTTAAAAGAACAATGGACTGCAAGAGTCCCATGACCCAAGCTGAAAGGTCAAGAAAAGTCAAGCAAAGTATTATCACAAATATCATGACTTTCTATTTAAAAGGACATTTTCCAGTTCCTTTCCAAAATACATTTTGATAGTCGAATCAAATCCAAAAGGCTCCTCCTCCTGCAAAGATTCAATTAAAGCTGAAAATTCAGGTATAATCTTTTTCTTTTAACTGTGTACGCGGAGTTTTCACGGTACAGTATATTGGTAGAAAGCCCCTGGAGAAAGGGATACCTTAACCCAATTTAAGATCCAAACAATAGCATGAAGTGGTAGTTACGGAACGTAATTCACAGAGTGATTGATGGAGGAGTGTAACCAGGATCTCCTCCTACCAATAAAGAAAAAACAAATCTAATTTGAAGCAACAGTAAAGGTAAAGATAATCGAACAATTTCACATCCCTCTTGTGCAGTAAATTCAACAGCCAGATTTGACAAGCATATATGTTGCTCCATTAAAATTCCTTTCAGGAAAAAATTAAAAGCTTGAGTACGCACACACACTTCAGATTGTTTCAAGATAGAAGCTAAAATAAAGATAGAGTTTTTGATGATGTGAAACTATTTCTCAAAAAAAAAACAAATTTGTTTTTCAGTGACAATGAGACAATTTTGCAGTAATTATGAAGCTAGTCCACCATTAAAAACTCAATTGCACATAGGGATGGGATGGGCAATAAATCCTGGTCTAGCCAGCGATGCACGTCTACCTCCTTTGAATGCAAAAAATATTTAGCCAGTGTAACATTTTGCAAGATTCTTGCAGCGAGGCTAGAGGTGGACGTTTTTGTCAATTCACGTTTGTAATGAAGATTGCACTTGTGAATTTCTGTGGCACACCCGATGGAGCAGCATAGACTAAGTGACAACAATTTCTACCCGATAGTCACTGCATGTCCGTTTCGGTGGAGCAATGATGACAAATGCTGACATTTTCACCAACTAAACCACAGCAAAATTCAGACCAACGTTGATTCTGGAAGGCAGTAAAATGCCGAATCAAAAGACAAGGTGCTGTTCCTTCAGCTTCTGTAGAGATTCACTGGAACAGAGTAAGAAGCCGAGCACAGAGTGAGGTGGAGAATTCAAATGGCAAGTGAGCGGAAGCTCAGGATCACACTTGAGAAGTGAATATAGGTGATCAGCAACGCAATCACCGTGTTTGGTCTCCGCAGTGCAGAGGCCACATTTTGAGCAGCGGAGACAATGCACTAAATTGGAAACAGCACAAATATATCGCTGTTTTCCTTGGAAAGAAGTGGGTGAACAGGCAGGTGAGGCATACTCTTTAATCCATAAAATCCCAACAGGGCAGAAGGAGACCATTCAGGCCATCGAGCCTGCATTGACCCTCCAAAAGAGCTAGGCCCACTCCCCCGCCCTCACCCCATTGATTGATCATGGCCAATCTACCTAACCTGCACATCTTGGACTGTGGGAGGAAACCAAAGTACCCGGAGGAAAGTCACTCGACATGGGGAAAGTCACTCGACATAGTCACCCGAGGTGGGAATTGAACCTGCATCCGTCATGCTGTGAGGCAGCAAGTGCTAACACGGCAAGGTGCAACGGGAAGAGAATGGGGTGTTGGGGTACTGGCAGGGGGGACAGGGGCATTGCAGATGGAACAGTCCCTTCAGAATGTTCAAAGGAGGAAAGGGAGGGGGAGGCAAGTAGGTGTGTTTGGTGGTGACTTAGTGCCTGAGGTGGTGGATGTGGCAGAAGATCATCGACTGGATATAGAGGCTACTGGGGAAGAAAGGGAGAACACAGGGACCACTATTTCTGGCTCTTGGGATGAGGGAATAAGTATGGGAAAGAGGATGGAGAAGGGCCCTGCCAAACGTAGTAGCGAACAATCTTCAGTTAAGGAAGAAGGAAGACCTAAGGGGAGCACTGGCATAGATAGCAGCAATGTCAGAATTGATGCAATTAAGATGGATTAACTGGAAGAATAGCGTCCTTATAGGAAACAGGTGGTGAAGCGCCACAGCAAGATAGATGTGGGGGTCAGTGGGCTTATAATAGTTAATAGTCTTTCCCCAGAAATGGAGAGAGAGGAGTCAGAGATGTCCAATATGAAGGTGAAGGAGTGGCAGAAACTGGAGACAAAGTTAATGAAATAAAATATATTGATCTTC
Source organism: Scyliorhinus canicula (assembly GCF_902713615.1). Lineage (NCBI taxonomy): Eukaryota > Metazoa > Chordata > Chondrichthyes > Carcharhiniformes > Scyliorhinidae > Scyliorhinus > Scyliorhinus canicula. Next base: position 164,240,922 of record NC_052153.1, read on the forward strand.
TTAGCTGGGAAAAGAATTGCCCGAGAAACTGACAAAGGTGTAGCAAGCACACCCCCTCAAAAAAAACATTAACTACATCTTGTAGAGGATAAATGTGCACAACACAGCAATGGCTGTGAGGTGGTAACCTAGGAAGGGGACATTAATCTGTGCTGGAAAAGTACTCCATATAACAAAGGAAACACCTGATTGATAGCATCTGGTCTTAAAAAAAAAATCCAGAATCCCTATAACATTTTAATATAAAATGTTGCTGTGGTTTATGATTCATTTATTTGTCAATTTGAAGGGAAGAGATTCACTGACACACTGTACCCTTGTTTCATAATCAATTAGGTTTAATCAGAAACTGGAAGATGACCTTTATACTATAAACATTTCAAATTACAAGAATTTGTGTTGAATACCAGTACAGAAGTAAAAGCCTCTCTGCCAGTCATAATTATACTGGATAATATAATGATGCATGGCCTTATAAATATGCGTAATTTGTGAACTAAAACTCATTTCCACTTAAAACTCAACATTGAACAGTAAATGCTGACTGCCATCTGAACATCTCATCAGGTGAAGGTGGATCATTCCAGGTCAATTATACAGGTAAAAGTAAAATACACCTAGGGCGGTACAGTGGCACAGTGGTTAGCACTGTTGCCACACGTCACTGAGGACCCAGGTTCGATCCGGCTCCAGGTCACGGTGTGTGTGGAGTTTGCACATTCTCCCCGTGTCTGCGTGGGTCTCACCTCCACAACCCAAAGGCGTGCAGGGTAGGTGGATTGGTCATGCTAAATTGCAACTTAATTGGAAAAAAAAATTGGGCACTTTAAATTTATTTTTTTGAAAAAGTAAAATACGCCTAAATATTCAATGAGAATTCTCATTTCTTTTAAGTAGATCATGTAAAAACAACATTCGACCAACTTCCTAACTGCTTTTAGAGTTTCATCTGACATACTTAAACAGCTGAAGTTTTGCCTGAGCATTCAAACAAAGTATTCAATAATACTTCACCAGTCTAAGATTTTATTGACATTACATTTCTCGGATCATTTGCCATTCATTGTTTCTCTGGAAATGTTCAATCCCAGACAGAATAGCTTACAGATGTGATTTTATTCATATATTCCATTACAGGAAGTAAACACCAGTTTAGAGGGGATGTGGACAGCAGCTCCTGCAACATATTGCTAAAATATGCCATCATCATTTGAAGTTGAAGTTTTATTTAAAATAGTATTAGATACATTTTATCTGTGTTCTACAAAAACCACTGTGGTATTTTACCTGCATCTATCTTACATAAGAACATAAGAAAGAGCAGTAGGCTATTTGGTCCATCGAGTCAGTTCCACCATTCAATAAGATCATGGATAATCTAGTTGAGAGCCTTAACTCTACATTCCTGCCTGCACCCCATAACTTTTGACAACCTGGGAGATTGGTCTAATGCAGTCTTGAATACATTCAATGGTCCAGTGTCCCCTTCATTTCGGAGTAGAAAATTCCAAAGATTAATGACGTTTGAACAAGCGATTCCTCCCCATCTCGGTCTTAAATGGAGGCCCCATGTTTTGAAACTGTACCCCCTAGTTTGAGATTCTTCGACAAGGGGAAACATCCTTCCAGCATCTGCCATATCAAGCTCCCTCATGTGTGTTTCAATAAGATCATCTCTCATTCTCCTAAACTCCAATGAATATAGGCCCAACCTGCTCAACCTTTCCTCATGAGTCTTCTCAGGAATCAGCCTAATGAACCTTACTTGCCCTGCTATGTGAACAACTTCACACAAAATCCACCAAACAAAACACACATAAAGAGATTTTTCTAGATACTCAAGAATGTAAAAATAACATATAGCCTGGTGTGATCTTATCTTGATTATCTAACCTAGCAGCGCAACCTTCATAGCAATGTGAATAGATCAGCTTTACACCACATTGCAAAGCATACATGAACATAGGAAATTGGAGCAGAAGTGAGCCATTCTGCCCCTCGAGCCAGCTCCGCCATTCTATACATCCATGGCTGATCGGTTTACATTTCTAATTCCACATTCTCATCTACCTCTGAAAACCGGTGATTCCCTTGTCTCATAAGAACGTATCTACCTCTGCCTTAAAATATTCAATGACCCCCACTGCTCTCTTTGAGTTGCAAAGTTGCACAACCCACAGAAGAAATTCCTCCTCATCTGTCCGAAAAAGGCACCCCCTAATCTTAAAACAGTGTCTCCTAGTTTTGGATTCACCCGGAACAGGAGACATCCTTTCCACCTAGGGGATCTTATATACTTCAACTTTATACACAATATAATGGGGACCGGTTTAACTCAGTGGGCTAGACAGCTGGTTTGTGATGCAGAACAAGGCCAGCAGCGCGGGTTCAATTCCTGTACCGGACAAGGTTAATCATGAAGACCTCACCTTCTTAATCTTGCCCCTTGCCTGAGGTGTGGTGATCCTCACGTTATATGTATTATTGTTGTAAGTGATATTGCATGGACCCTAACTAAGCTTACCTGGGCAGAACCATCACCAAAAGCAACTATTTGGGAATACAACAACAACAGAAGCATTGCATTTTTAAACCCTGCCACAAGAATTAGTTGCAAGTTGAGAGATGCTTTGTTGCATCATTTCGCAACAAGTAACAAGGTACCAACATTAAATCTAAATTGGACATTTGACTCATTATTGAAAAACGGACAACCTGGTCAAACAAGAACTTTTATTGCTCGATGAACAGCAGAATACTGAGCATGCTGGAACTCGGAAATAAAAAAACACTCAACACGTCAGGAAGCAACTATGGAGAGCGACAGAAACAGAATAATGCTTCAATGACAACGACCTGTCATCAGAATTGAGAAAAGTTACGAGATGTAATTAGCTTTGATGAAGAGGTGGGCGGGGAAAAGAGAACAAACAAAAGGTCTGTGATAGGGCGGCAGAGAATGAATGACACAAGTGGTACGTCTGAATCACTGGCCTTACAGGGTTAAAGGAAATTCTGGCAGAGTAAGAAAATGTAATTCTCCAACTTGTTCTCGCAAAGTGATCTCCCTTCGCCTGTTGCACTGTTCCAGTGAAGCTCAGCTCAATCTTGAGAAACAATAGCACCTCATCTCCCGATTAGACAATTCACAGCTTTCTGGACCCAACACTGAGGATGGGATTTTCCAGCCCTTCCTGCTGGTGGGAACTTCCAGTCCTGCCCAAGGCGACCTTGTGCGATGGGTTCCTCAGCGGCATGGTCTGCGAGCAGCAAAAATGGCCATCAAGTTTAGCGGGACTAGAAGATCCTCCGCCTCCACAAAACACACCACGGGAGGGGGTTTCCCCTCCCGCTCCCCCCATTTTGTATCCCTTTCATGTTGCAGTTTTTTTCCTATTTTCACATTGAGAGAGTGTGATGGATTCCTTGTAGGAATACAAATATTTTGATTCCATTAGAAATCTGTGCTTTTCCGAAGTCAAACGATCAACTAGTAAACATGCACGTGAAGATGCTACATCATTATCTTACAAGGGAAAAATGGACGGAATCAACTAGGTTATTCGTGAACACCTCCATCAGCCTCTCGAAGACCCAGAAGAGAATTCACTATTTTGTTGACAGAGGACGCCAAGTGATAATTTCGGAAAAAGAGAAGAAAAGTAAAGAATGCAAGAGCAGAGAAGAGTTCGACAGGAATATATTATACAATAATGAGCAAACACAATTCAAAAACAGAAGCTTCAATGGTTTTGTAGTAATCAGTTAATCCAGAAGTGTCTGCACTGCTCGAGACATTATGTATTTGGGAGTAAAACAGCTTGCTTACCTTCCAAAGTTTGCTGGCAAAAACTCCAAAAAGGCATCATTTAGGTAAAGTTGAGTCAGGTTCAGCAACTGTGTGAAGCCATCAGGAAGCCTAGAAGGGAAGAGAAGTAAATGTAAAACTGTTCAAATTTTCTGAATGGGTTCCAGTAGGAATTTAAGGTGTCAATATGATATTTAAGTGAACATTTTTTTTTTACAAAGGAATACAGGATAAGGGAAAATAACTCAGCTACGCTTTCTTTGGACCCAATGTCTGCCTTGGGATAACCGTATTAGATTGCAATAACACCCCAATTTATTTAATCCTGCTTGAAATCTTAACTAAAACTGGGCAGAACCTTACCCAGAAGAGTACCAAGACTTGAGTATGTCATTACTTGGTGCAGTAAATAATTCCCAAAAGCAGAGGAAACAAATTTCAGACAAAAGGAACAAAAATGATTCCTGCAGAAACACAGAAAGTATTGGACAATCTCAGCAGGTCTGACAGCATCTGTGGGGAGAGAAGGGAGCTAAGATGGAGTCTGGATGACTCTTTGTCAAAGTTGTCATCCAGACTTGAAAGGTTACCTCCCTTCTCTTCCCATAGATGTTGTCAGACCTGCTGAGACTGTCCATTATTTTCTGTTTCAGATTCCAGCTTCTGCAATAGTTTGCTTCTTTTAAAAAATATATTTTATTCAAGGTATTTTTATATCAACAAACGAAAGCAGGAGAACAAGCAAACAACTCTATAAACAACCAACACCCACTCCCCTAATACCACTCCTTCTCACACCCTGCATTCTCCATTTTAACCCAATTACTCCCCCCACCCCCCCCCCCCCTCACCAACCCACCTCGCTAACCCCCTCAAATCTCCTTAAAGAAATTAATAAACAATGTCCACCTCTGGATGAACCCATCCACCGACCCCCTCACGATGAACCCGACCTTCTCCAACCTCAGCCAGGTCACTCATTCACACTGCTTTCGGGGGCTCTGAGTCCCGCCACCCAAGTAAAATCTCTCCTTACAAAGTCTTGAACCTACAGGTACCTAAAGCCGTTCAGCTGGACAACCCGTCCTCTTCCTCAGGTCCTCCACCTTCACAAATTTGCCCCCTATAGACAGATCGACAAATCACTCAATCCCAGCCTGCCGCCACCCCCGGAATCTCACATCCAGCCTTGCGAGCGCAAACCTATGATTATAACAGATCAGTGCCCACACCGAGGCATGCTCCAGCACCAGGCGCTGCCTCCACACCTTTAGGGGTGACACCACCACTGGGCTCACGGAGTACCTAGCTGGTGAGAACCGTAGAGGTGCCAAAAACAAAGCCCTTAAACATGTTCCCCTGCACGGTGCCGCCTACATCTGACACCTCCACGCCACTGCCCATTTCCTAACCATAGCAATATTCACTGCCCAGTAGTAAATCATATTCGGCAGCGCCAGCCACCCTCCCCTACTCAAAGAAAGCGCTCCTATCCTGCAGAGTCTTCCCCACCACACAAATCCAGAGATCAGCGCATTGACCTTTTTAAAAAACGACTTGGGGGACAAAGATTTGGAGGTTCTTGAACACAAACAGCCGCACCATCATTTTTACTGTCGGCATCCGCCCTGCCAGCGACAGCGCCAGCACAACCCACCTCTTGAAATCCGCTTTCATCTGCTCCACCAGCCAAGCCAGGCTCAACTTGTGCAACTACGCCCAGCCCCGCTCCACCTGGATATCCAAGCATCTAAAACCCGCCCTCCCACCCGGAGCGGCAACTCCCCTACTCTCCTTTCCTACCCTCTAGTCTCAATCAGGAACACCTCACTCTTCCCCATATTCAACTTGCATCCTGAAAATCATAAACATTGCTCTAAAATCCCCATGATGCCTCCGATACTGCCCAATGGGTCTGAAATATACAGCAACAGGTCGTCCGCATGCAATGAGACCCTGTGCTCAATGTACCCCCGCTCAATCCCTCTCCAGTTCCTTGACACCCTGAGAGTCATTGCCAGTGGCTCTATTGCCAAGGCAAAGAGCATTTGGGAGAGTGGGCACCCCTGCCTCGCCCCACAATGCAGCCCAAAGTATCCCAAACTTACTCGCTTAATTCGCACACTCGCGACCAATGCCTTACACAACACCCGGACCCAGCCCCCAAACCCCTGCCATAACCTGAACCACCCTAGACCCTCCAGCTTCACCCAAAGGCCTTCTCAGCAGCTGTCGCCACCACTACCGTCACCTCCTGCCCTTCCAAAGGTATTGTGATTACATTAAGCAGCCCCTGCATATTCACCAACAACAGGGAAATGGGGGGGGGGGGGGGGGGGGGGGGGGGGAAGAGTTTCCCCTCTCTCTCGCTTCATTTTACACCCTCACCAGCAGTGGCCCAAGAGTCCACCTCAAACTTTTTATAGAGCTCCACCATGAACCCGTCTGGCCATGGGGCCTACCCTGCCTGCATTGCCCCCATACTCTCCATTGCCTTATTCAACCCAATTTAGGCCCCCAGTCCCTGAGCCAGCCCCTGCTCTACTTTGGGAAACTAGCTCGTCCAGAAACTGCCGCATTGCATCCCCTCCCACCCTTCCTCGGTGTGGTGCGTGGTCTGAAACCACAATGGCTGAATATTCTCAGTCAGCCAGCCCGGCCAACAGCGGCTTATTTAGTGTGAAAAAAATCAATCCGGGAGTACACCCAGTGCACATGGGAGAAGTATGAAAACTCAATCTCCCAAACCTGCAGCGTCATTGGAAAATAAACAAAACACAGAACTCAAGAGATTACAAAGCCAAGATGCAGTGTCACAGATTACATCAAAACCTGTTCGTGCTTTGGGGGCAGCACGGTGGCACAGTGGTTAGCACTGCTGCCTCATGGAGCCGAGGGCCGGGATTCGATCCCGAGCTCCGGGTCACTGTCTATGTAGAGTTTGCGGATTCTCCCCATGTCTGTATGGGTCTCACAACCACAACCCAAAAAGATGTGCAGGGTAGGTAGGTTGGCCACACCAAATTGCCCCTTAATTGGGAAAAAAATTGGGTACTCTTTAAAAAAAAACAACATATTCTTGCTTCAATTGCACGTGCCAAAACGGACATTACTTCTCCAGACCAGAATCCCGACCAAAAAAGATTTTTCAAACACCGCTTTCCCCCATTAAGACCATCCATTCAGGAAACGATCACCTGAATCATTGAGTTATGGACTCAATTTAGACCAACTGAAGTGGATTTTGGTTCATTTGAAGCACAGGGAAAGAGTTGGATCAAGCACGACCTTCCGAAGAACAATAATGGCAAGGCTAGGCTTTAAAATAAGGTAGCCGACTGGATAAGCTGAATGCCATTTTCTCATCCAAAAGTATACTAGTATGGGCACAATACTTGGATGGACTCCTGTAGTGTAGAATACAGTCACTGACTCATCTTCAATAATTTAAATCTAATTACACGGTCTAGTCCTCTTCCTGACCATCCTGTATTTTCCTATGTCTCAAATATTTCTTCAATTAGCTGATAAAAATGCGATGGTTTCTGTATGAACCAGCCCCTCTGCCACAACACAACTATTCTCCATGAAAACAATTCTCAATAACTTAACATGATAAAGTATGAGGTCCTCAGTCACTGGTTCTCCAACCAGAAAAATAGCCTTTATCCATTAAACCTGTCAAAATCTTACATAATATTAGAAACCTCCACTGAATCGCCTCTAAACTTTTCTCCTCTAAACAGTTTCTAAAACACTACTCAGAGGATTTCTCCCAGTATTCTGGTGCTGAACATTGTTCATTGATGATTGCACATCCCTACATCTTGTGATGGAGGGAAGGTCATTGGTGAAGTAACTGAAGTGGGGGGGGGACACCAGTACAATCTGGATGGGTTATACCTGGGCCAGACCAGGACTGATGTCGTAAGGGGAGTATTTGCTAGTGGTTGGGGAGGGTTAAGCTAAAAGAGAAGGGGAATGGGACAGTAGTAGGAATAAGAAAAGTGATAGACTGAGAAATCAAAATCCAAAATAAAACAGGGCCTCAAGTGAAAAAGAGTGGGAACAGGACAAGTAATGTTAAAAAGATAAGCCTCAAGGCTTTATGCATTAACGCGCAAGCCTTTTCAGTAAAGTGGATGAATTAATCGTGCAAATAGATGTAAACGGGTATGAAATAGTCAGGATTATGGAGAGATGGCTGTAGGGTTACCAGGGATGGGAACTAAACATCCAGAGTTAACCAGCATTTCGGAAGGACAGAGCTAAAAGAAAAGGCGGTAGAGTTGCATTGCTGGTTAAAGAGGAAATTAACACAATAGAAAGGAAAGATATTAGCCCCTACATTGTGGAATCTATGTTGGTGGAGCTGAGAAACACTAACGGGCAAAGAACTCTCACAAGGGTTGTATATAGACCCCCAAACTGTACAGGAAATTAGAAACACCTGTAATGAAGTAACATTTGTCATTATGGGTGACTTCAATCTGCATATAGATTGGGCAAATAAAATTAGTAACAATACCATAGAGGAGGAATTTCTGGAGTTTTCTGGACCAGGTTGCTTAGGAACCAACTGGAGAACAGGCCATCCTAGAGACTGAGTATTGTGTAATGAGAAAGAGATAATTGGCAATCTAGTTGTACAAGGCCCCTTGAGGATGAGCGACCATAATATGATTCAGAGAGTGACATAGTTGATTCTGAGACTAGGGTCCTGAATCTAAATAAGGGAAACTATGATGATATGACGTGTGTGTTGGCAATGATGGCCTGGGATGACAGTGGATAGGCAATGGCAAACATTCAAAGAGCACATGGGTGAACTGCAACAATTGTTTATTCCGGTCTGGCACAAAGGTAAAACAGGAAAAGTGGCCAAACCATGGTTTCCAAGGGAAATTACAGATAGTATTAGATCCAAGGAAGAGTCATACAAATTGGCCAGAAAAAAACAACAGACCTGAGGATTGGGAACTTTAGAATTCAGCAAAAGGTGGACCAAGGGATTGATTAAGAGGAGGAAAGTAGACTACGATGGCATGCTTCTGTAGATATGTGAAGAGAAAAATTGGTGAAGATAAATGTAGGTCCCTTACAGTCAGAAAGAGGGGAATTCATAATGGGCAACAAAGAAATGGCTGACCAACTAAATACATAAATCAGCTTTGGCGTTCACAAAGGAGGATGAAAAAAATGTTGGGGAATGGGGCAGCACGGTGATGCAGTGGTTAGGACTGCTGCCTCATTGGGCCGAGGTCCCAGGGTTCGATCTCGGCTCTGGGTCACTGCCCGTGTGGAGTTTGCACAATCTCCCAGTGTTTGCGTGGGTTTCGCCCCACAATCCAAAGATGTGCAGGCTAGGTGGATTGGAGATGCTAAATTGCCCCTTAATTGGAAAAAAATAATTGGGTACTCTATAATTTAAAAAAAAGAAATGTTGGGGAACACAGGGTTCAGCGAGGGAGAAACTGAAGGAAATCAGCATTTGTAGGAAAATTCTAGAGTCCATTATAAAAGATTTAACTGCAGAACACTTGGAAAACAGTGGCAGAGTCAGAGAGAGTCAGCAAGGAATTACAAAAGAAAAATCACGTTCGACATATATACTGGAATTCTTTGCTATGTGCCTAGCAGGGTAGCATGGTGGTTAGCATAAATGCTTCACAGCTCCAGGGTCCCAGGTTCGATTCCCGGCTGAGTCACTGTCTGTGTGGAGTCTGCACGTCCTCCCCCTGTGTGCGTGGGTTTCCTCCGGGTGCTCCGGTTTCCTCCCACAGTCCAAAGATGTGCGGGTTAGGTGGATTGGCCATGCTAAATTGCCCGTAGTGTCCTAATAAAAGTAAGGTTAAGGGGGGGGGGGTTGTTGGTTACGGGTATAGGGTGGATAGGTGGGTTTGAGTAGGGTGATCATGGCTCGACACAACATTGAGGGCCGAAGGTCCTGTTCTGTGCTGTACTGTTCTATGTTCTATGTAACTAGTAGAGTAGATAAGGAGGAACCAGTGGTTGCGGTTTATTTGGACTTTCAGAAGGCTTTCAATAAAAACCCACAGAGGAGATTACCACGTAAAATTAAAGCACATGGAATTGGGGGCAGTGTATCGAGGTAGATCAAAAACTGGTTGGCACACAGGAAACAAAGTGTAGGAATAAAAGGGTCTTTTTCCAAGTAAATAACAGGCAGTGACTAATGGCGTACCCCAGGGATCGGTGCGGGACCCCAGCTATTCAGAATATATTTAATGATTTACATGAAGGAATTAAATGTAATGTCTCCAGATTTGTACAGGACACAAAGCTGGGTCGGAAGGTGAGCTGTGAGGAGGATGCAGAGATGCTTCAGTGTGATTTGGACAAGTTGAGTGAATAGGGAAATGCAAGGCAACTGCAGTATAATATGGATAATGTGAGGTTATCCACTTTGGTAGCAAAAACAGGAAGGCAGATTATCTGAACGGCTGTAGATCGAAAGAGAGGAATGTGCGACGAGACCTGGGTGCCCTCATACACCAGTCGTTGAATGTAAGCATGCAGGTGCAGCAAGCGGCAATAAAGGCAATTGATATGTCGGTCTTCATCGCGAGATGCTTGGAGTACAGGGCCATGGACGTTTTGCTGCAATTATACAGGGCCTTAATGAATATTGTGTGCAATCTTGATCTCCTTATCTGAGGAAGGATGTTGTTGTACAGGGAGTCCAGCAAATGTTTACTAGACTGATACCTGGGATGGCGAGTAACATATTAGGAGTGATAGTGTCGGTTAGGATTATATTCATTGGAGCGCAGAAGAATTACAGGAGGGGATCTAATAGAAATGTATTACATTTTAACAGGATTAGACAGTGTTGATGCAGGAAGGACGTTCCCAATGGAACCAGAACCAGGGGTCACAGTCTGAGGATGCAGGGTAGACCATTTAGGACTGAGATTAGGAGAAATTTCTTCACCCCAAGAGTGTTAATCCTGTGGAATTTGCAACCACATAAAATAGTTGAGGTCAAAACATGGTATGTTTTCAAGAAGAAATTTTTGGGCAAAAAGTGTGAAAGGATATTGGTTGGGAAGACAGGAATAAGCAATTGCATCGGAATGATTAGCCATGATCACAATGAATGGTGGAGCAGACTCGAAAGGCCGAATGACCTACTCCTGTTTTCTATGTTTCATTAATCTCAAGGGAGGTAATTCATCTACTTTGTGCAGCAGATATCGCTGTCAGAGATGTGTGCGTTGCAAATGCTTCTCGTCACCTATCAGTCCAAGACTGGTTGCTGTTCTGGTCCTGTGGCATGCAGACCCAGAGCATTTCATTATCTGAGGAACCGTGAACAGAATTAATACAGTGCAATCATCAGTGAACATTTGCACTTGTGGCCTCCGGAGGTCATTAAATGAAGCAGCTGAAGATTGTTGGGCCTAAAATTCTGCCCTGAGTAAATATGACAACAAACAATGTCCCTGGACTTAGATGATTGGCCTCCAACAACTAAAAACATCTTCCAATACCATATTGTTGCTTCAAAACCTGTTTAAATGCAAATAGAGCTACCATGTGACAAGTGTCTGTACTTCAGAGGTACTTAATGGCTTTAGGATTTCCTGAGGTTATGAAAGGAGCTATGCAAACGTAATTCTTTCTTTACACATCCATTTCTTGATAGGATCCCAAGGAATATTACTCTCACACTTATTCACATTATAAACTGTATACAAAGGAATGTAGGAACAAACAGCATTTTCCTTAAACAAAGCCATGTCAACTGTTCTTGATTTTCCCACCCATGTCTAAATGCTCATTAATTTTAACTTGAATTATGGTTTAACATTGTTTGCCCATAGCTCACGCCAAGTGTACAGGTTCTCACACAATTAATGTGAAGTGTCCTGGTCTACACTTACACCGCTCATCCATCATTCCCTCCTTGATTAAAGGGATTACTTTGGCTACGCTCCAGTTCCACAGCATAATTTACTATATTGAAGGTTTAAATATTGTGGCCACAGCCTTCGCCATTTCCTCTAATTTATTTTAATAGATTATGGTGCATGCCAGCCAGATCTCATGCCTTTCACTTGCAGCGTTCATCTATTTGATTTTTCAACAATCCATTCCTTTTCGACCTGAATCAGAATCCTACAGCAGAAGAGGCCTTTCAGTCCAAGGTGCCTGTGCTGATTATTTCAAATATCTATGGAATTAATGCCAATCTCCCCACCCCACTCTTTTTCTGATGCCCTGTAATTTTTTCCTTTTCAACACACATTCAATTCTGCTTTGGGAGTTACAATTGGATTGGATTTTGTTTATTGTCACGTGTACCGAGGTACAGCGAAAAGCATTTTTCTGCGAGCAGCTCAACAGATCATTAAGTAACTGGAAAGAAAAGAAAATACAGAATAGGTCAATACGAGGTACACAATGTAACTACATAAACACTGGCATTGGGTGAAGCATACAGGGGTGCAGTGTTAATGAGGTCAGTCCATAAAAGGGTCATTTAGGAGTCTGGTAACAGCGGGGAGGAAACTGTTTTTTAGTCTGTTTGTGTGTGTCTCCTACCCGATGGAAGGAGTTGGAAGAGTGAGTAAGCCGGGTGGGAGGGGTCTTTGATTATGCTCCCACTTTCCCCAGGTAGTGTGAGGTGTAGACAGTCAATGGATGCGAGGCAGGTTCGTGTGATGGACTGGGTTGTGTTCACTACTCTCTGAAGTTTCTTGTGGTCTCGGGCCGGGCAGTTGCCATACCAGGCTGTGATGCAGCCAGATAGGATGCTTTCTATGGTGCATCTGTAGAAGTTGGTAAGAGTTAATGTAGACATGCCAAATTTCCTTAAATTTCCTGAGGAAGTATAGGCGCTGTTGTGCTTTCTTGGTGGTCACGTCGATGTGGGTGAACCAGGACTGATTTTTGGTGATGTGTGCACCTAGGAATTTGAAGCTGCTAACCATCTCCACCTCAGTCCTGTTGATGCTGACAGGGGTGTATACAGTACTTTGCTTCCTGAAGTCAATGACCAGCTCTTTAGTTTTGCCGGCATTGAGGGATAGATTGTTATCACTGCACCACTCCACTAGGTTCTCTATCTCCCTCCTGTATTCTGACTCATCGTTATTCGAGATCCGGCACACTATGGTTGAATCATCAGCAAACTTGTAGATGGAGTTGGAACCAAACTTTGCCACGCAGTCGTGTGTGTACAGGTGGTATAGTAGGGGGCTAAGTTTGCAGCCTTTCGGGGCCCCGGTATTGAAGACTATTGTGGAGGAGGTATTGTTGTTTATTCTTACTGATTGTGGTCTGTGGGTCAGAAAGTCGAGGATCCAGTTGCAGAGTGAGGAGCCAATTGAACCCACTCCCATCACCCTTTCAGGCCTTGCGTTCCAGATCATAATTCTGACAAGTTCTTTCCATCTGCTCTTTGCCACAGTTAGGAAAATTATCATAAATCGGTGTCCTCCGGTGATCAAACAAGTCAGCAGTGGAAGCTTTCCCCGATTTACTTCACCAGATACTTGGGTCTCCTCACATTGCTGAAGTCACTCGTGACCCGGAATTTATGGTGGTAAATTTCCTCGGCATCCTCTCAAGGCCATAACATCCTTCCTAAAGTGGTGTGCCCGGAATTGTCCAGGATACTGTAATTGAGAACTAACTAGTGATTTATAACTTCTTTGACAACAGTTTCCCTTCACTACACCTATTTATCGATTCCATTCATTACTTGCAAAGGTTATCCCACATAATTTATTAACCACTTTTTCCAATCTGGCCTGCCACCTTCAATAATTTGTGCACATATATTCCCAGGCCCCTCTGATCCTGCACCTCCTTTAGAATTGCATTGTTTATTTGATGTTACCTCTCCACATTCTTCATCCCAAAATTAGTCAGTTCACACTTCTCTGCATTAGATTTTATCTGCCACTCGAATGCCCATTACACCAGCCTATCTGTCCTCAAAGCTTATCATGCCCCTCCTCGTTTTGTGTGACCTGCAAATTTTGAAGTAGAGTCCTGTGCAGCAAATTCTCAGCTGTTACCATGTATCAGCACAAGCAGGGGTCCCCATAATGGCCCCTGGGGAAGCCCATCTTGCGTCAGTACAAAAAATATTCACAATTTTGTTTCCTGTCACCAGCCAAATTCATATCCTTGCTGTCACTTTTCCTTTCGTTCCATGGTTCTCACTTTGCAGGTAAACTTGTGACAGTTTATCAAATGCCTTTTCAAAGTTCTTGTGCATTGGATCAACCATGTTACGCTCATCAACTTTCGCTGTTACCTCACCAAAAACTCAATCAAGTCAGATTTGCTCTTAAGAAATTGTGCTGGTTTCCCCATAATAATCCACATTTGTCCATGCCACAGCTAATTTAATCCCAGATTATCATTTCTAAAAGCTTTCCCATTACTGAAGTTCAACTGACTGTAGTAGCTGGGTTCATCCTTATCCCATTTATTTTTAAACAAGGTTGTAACATTTGAAATTCTCCAGTCCTCTAACAGCACCCCTTTGTGAGGGGGATTGGAAGATTGTCAGCACTGCAGGAATTTCCACCCTTACTTCCCTCAGCATCTTTGCACGGATCCCATCCAGTCTTCGAGCAGGAGACCATTCGGCCCATCAAGTCTGCACTGATCCTCTGAAAGAGCACCCTATCTTGGACCACTCCCACGCCGTATCCCCAGATAACAGTTTTTTTTTTTTTAAATAATTTTTATTGAATTTTTCAAAATACAAACATTTTAACCCCCCCTACATTTACATTTAAATTATAACAACACAAAGTCAAACCCCCCTACTTAACAAGAAAGAGAAAAAGAATCCCCCCCCCCCCCCCTACCCGCGCATCCCCCCCCCCCCCCCCCCCCCCCGCCGGCGAACCGACAGTCAGACCAACTTATCATTTCTAGCAGCGTCCTCGGGCAGGCCTTGCCCGTGCCACCGCCGCTACCGTACTTCCTTCGTCGTTTTCCCCCCTCCCCCCCCCCCCCCCTCCCCCCCTCCCGCCCTCCCCTCCCCTCCCGGGTTGCTGCTGTCATGGCCTCAGTTTCTATCTCTGATCCAAGAGGTCTAGGAAGGGTTGCCATCGCCTGGAAAACCCCTGCACCGACCCTCTCAGGGCGAATTTGATCCTTTCCAATTGGATAAAGTTTGCCATGTCGTTTAACCAGGTGTTAACACTCGGAGGCCTTTCGTCCCTCCACTGAATCAGGATCCTCCTCCGAGCCACCAAGGACGCAAAGGCTAATATTCCAGCCTCCCTCGCCTCCTGTACCCCCGGTTCCACCCCAACCCCGAAGATCGCAAGTCCCCATCCTGGCTTGACCCTGGACCCCACCACTCTCGACACCGTCCCTGCCACCCCCTTCCAGAACTCCTCCAGTGCCGGACATGCCCAAAACATATGTGCATGATTCGCAGGGCTTCCCGAACATCTAATACACCTGTCTTCACCCCCGAAAAACCGACTCATCCTTGTCCCCGTCATGTGGGCTCTATGCAGTACCTTAAATTGAATGAGACTTAGTCGCGCACATGACGACGACGAGTTAACCCTCTCCAGGGCGTCTGCCCATGTCCCGTCCTCTATCTGTTCCCCCAGCTCTAACTCCCACTTATCTTTCAGCTCCTCTACTGGTACCTCCTCCACCTCCTGCATAATCTTATAGATGTCCGAGATCTTCCCCTCCCCGACCCAGACCCCTGATAGCACCCTATCACTCACCCCCCTGTCGGGGAGCGCGGGGAACCCCGCTACCTGTCGTCTGGCAAATGCCTTCACTTGGAGGTACCTGAACGTGTTCCCCGGGGGGAGCCCAAATTTCTCCTCCAGCTCTCCCAGGCTCGCAAACCTCCCCTCTATAAACAAGTCCCTCAGTTGTCTAATACCCGCCCTCTGCCAGCTCTGGAATCCCCCTCCTGTGTTTCCCGGCGCAAATCTGTGGTTCCCTCTTAGTGGTGCCCCTATCAGACCTCCCACTTCCCCCCTGTGTCGCCTCCACTGCCCCCAGATCCTGAGGGTGGCCGCCACCACCGGGCTCGTGGTATACCTCGTGGGAGGGAGCGGCCATGGTGCCGTTACCAGTGCCCCTAAGCTTATGTTGCCGCAGGACGCCCTCTCCATGCGCTTCCAGGCTGCCCCCTCCCCTTCCATCATCCACTTTCGTACCATCGATGTATTTGCCGCCCAGTAATATCCTGAAAGGTTGGGTAACGCCAGCCCTCCACTATCCCTACTCCGCTCCAAAAAGACCCTTCTAACTCTCGGGGTGCCATGTGCCCACACATACCCCATGATACTACTCGTTACCTTCTTGAAAAAGGCCCTGGGGAGGAAGATGGGCAGACACTGGAACAAAAACAAGAACCTCGGGAGGACCGTCATTTTAACTGACTGCACCCTCCCTGCTAGCGACAGCGGCACCATGTCCCACCTCTTAAACTCCTCCTCCATCTGCTCCACCAGTCTGGAAAAGTTCAACTTGTGTAGGGTCCCCCAGTTCTTTGCCACCTGCACCCCCAAATACCTAAAACTTTTAACTGCTCTTTTGAAGGGGAGCCTCCCAATTCCCTCCCCTTGGTCTCCCGGGTGTATTACAAAGACCTCACTTTTCCCCAGATTTAATTTATATCCCGAAAAGTCCCCGAACTCCGCTAGTATCCCCATTACCTCCGGCATTCCCCCCTCCGGGTCTGCCACATACAACAACAAATCATCCGCATAGAGCGAGACCCGATGTTCCTCCCCTCCCCTTGTCAGTCCTCTCCACCCCCCTGAACCCCTCAGTGCCATCGCCAACGGCTCAATCGCTAATGCAAAGAGTAAGGGAGATAGGGGACATCCCTGCCTGGTACCTCGATGGAGCCCAAAATATTCTGACCTCCTCCCGTTTGTTACCACACTTGCCATCGGAGCTGAATAGAGCAGTTTTACCCACTTGATAAATCCCTCCCCAAACCCAAACCTTTCCAACGTCTCCCACAAGTATTCCCACTCCACCCTGTCAAATGCCTTCTCCGCGTCCAGCGCTACCACTATCTCCGCCTCCCCTTCCACTGCTGGCATCATAATCACATTTAACAATCTCCGAACATTTGTGTTAAGTTGGCGTCCCTTCACGAACCCCGTCTGGTCTTCATGGACTACCCCTGGCACACAGTCCTCTATCCTGGTTGCCAGGACCTTTGCTAACAGCTTGGCATCTACATTTAAGAGGGAGATAGGCCTGTAGGACCCGCACTGGACCGGGTCCTTGTCCCGCTTCAAAATCAAGGAGATCAGGGCCTGCGACATTGTTGGAGGCAGAACCCCCCCCTCGCGCGCCTCATTGAAGGCTCGCACCAGCACTGGACCCACCAAGTCCACAAATTTCCTGTAAAACTCCACCGGGAACCCATCCGGCCCCGGCGCCTTCCCCGCCTGCATCTGGCCTATCCCTTTAATTAGCTCCTGCAGCTCTATCGGCGCCCCCAACCCTTCCACCAGCTCCTCCTGTACCTTTGGGAACCCCAATTTGTCGAGAAAGTTCTTCATTCCCCCTCTCCTCTTCGGCGGTTCAGACCTATACAATTCCCTATAGAAGTCCCTAAAGACCCTATTCACCTCTTGCCCCTTCTGCACTACATCCCCACCCCTCTCTCTCACTCCCCCAATCTCTCTGGCTGCATCTCGCTTACGAAGCTGGTGTGCCAGCATCCTGCTCGCCTTTTCCCCGTACTCATACGCCGCACCCTGCGCCCTTCTCCACTGCATTTCCGCCTTCCTAGTGGTCAGTAGGTCGAACCTGGCCTGCAAGCTACGCCGCTCCCTTAATAGCCCCTCCTCTGGCGCCGCCGCATATTTCCTATCTACTTCTAGGAGCTCCCCCACCAGCCTCTCCCTTTCCTGCCTCTCCTTCCTCTCTCTGTGTGCCCTTATGGAGATCAGCTCTCCTCTAATCACTGCTTTCAAGGCCTCCCAGACCGTCCCCACCTGCACCTCACCTGTGTCATTCGTACCCAGATAGTTCTCAATGCCCGTTCTCACCCTTCTGCACACCTCTTCGTCCGCCAACAGCCCTACATCCAGGCGCCACAACGGGCGTTGGTCCCGCGCCTCCCCCATGTCCACGTCCACCCAATGTGGTGCATGGTCCGATATCGCAATGGCCGAGTACTCCGTGTCCTGCACTCTCGGTATCAGCCCCCTGTTCAATACGAAAAAATCGATCCTAGAGTACACTCTGTGGACGTGGGAGAAAAAAGAATACTCCCTCGCCCTAGGCCTACCAAATCTCCATGGGTCTACCCCTCCCATCTGCTCCATGAACCCCCTTAACACCTCTGCCGCTGCCGGCCTCCTATTCGTCCTGGAACTCGATCTATCCAGCCCAGGGTCTAACACCGTATTAAAGTCCCCTCCCATGATCAGGCCCCCTGCCTCCAGTCCCGGGATGAGGCCCAGCAGGCGCCTCATAAAACCCGCGTCGTCCCAGTTCGGGGCATACACATTTACCAGTACCACACTCTCTCCCTGCAGCCTACCCCTCACCATCACGTACCTGCCCTCCTTGTCTGCCACCACCTCTGCCGCCACAAACGACACTCTCTTTCCCACCAAAATCGCCACCCCCCGGTTCTTGATATCCAAGCCTGAGTGGAACACCTGTCCCACCCACCCCCTTCTCAGGCGGACCTGATCTGCTACCCTCAAATGAGTCTCCTGCAGCATTGCTACATCAGCCTTCAGTCCCTTCAGGTGTGAGAAGACCCTTGATCTTTTGACCGGCCCATTCAGCCCCCTTACGTTCCACGTGATCAATCGGGTCGCAGAGCGACCCGTCCCTACTCCCTGTCGATTAGCCATGTCTTGTCCCTTGCTCGCCCCGGGTCATCCCTTCTTTTCTGACCCGCTTCCCATAGCGATGGCCCCCCCCCCCCCCCCACCCCCCCCGGCTCTCCCCTTCTCGTCCCTGGTCTTTCTAGCAGCAACCCGGTGTCCCCCCCCAGTCCCCTCCCCTTCCCCCCCCCCCCCCCCCCCCTGGCTAGGACCCCTCCTAGCCGCGATGTACCCCACATCGTACTCCCGAGAGTCAGCTGGTCTCCGCTGACCCGGCTGCTCCTGCCACATTCCGACTCCTCCCGGTTCACCCCATCTGCGCCCGTGAGAGATCCCCTTAAAACCCCCGAGAAAGACCCGCATAATCAACCCGCTCCCCCCCGTCCCGTCTCCCCAACTTAACGCTATAAATACAAATACCCAATGGCAACTAAATACATAAATACTTAACTACATACTTAAATAACAAAATAATTAACTAACTATCAACTAACCGCGTGCCCAACCATCACCCTCCATCAAACAGTATAAATAACCGCAGATAACCATAACCCGAAAAGAAAAAAAAGAACCAAAAAACCCCCCCAAGCACCCAAAGAAAAAGGGTAGGAGGGGTAAATAACTAAGGGAAATTGGAAACGGGAAAAAACACCCCATAAGAAGCCAACGACCCACAATAGAGATTTCAACAGTACAAATATACAGAAACACCCAACAACTCGAAACCTTCAAAATATTCAGAAAAGTCAACCGTTCGAGAAAAAACACCCCAAACACTCCACGAAACTGTTACCCAGTTCCGACCTGGCCTGAAAAAGAAAAGGGCCACTTGCACAATCAAGAGTCCCCCGGCGGCTACGACCGCCGGTGCTCCCAGGTTTTAGTTCGTGTCCAACTTTTCCTCTTGTACAAAGGTCCAGGCCTCCTCTGGGGACTCGAAATAATGATGTTGGTCCTTGTAGGTGACCCACAAGCGCGCCGGTTGCAACATTCCAAATTTGATCTTTTTCGCGTGTAGCACCGCCTTTGTCCGGTTGTACCGGGCCCGCCGCTTTGCCACCTCCGCACTCCAGTCCTGGTACACCCTTACCGTCGAGTTCTGCCACTTGCTGCTTTTCTCCCTTTTAGCCCACCTCAGGACTTTCTCTCGATCACTTAGCCGCTGGAACCGCACCAGCACCGCCCTCGGGGGCTCGTTTGCCCTAGGCCTCCTGGCCATGACCCGGTATGCCTCTTCCAATTCCAGGGGCGCCGGACCGGCCCCTTCCCCCATCAGGGAGCTCAACATCTCCGCCACATATCCCGGGAGATCCGACCCCTCCAGGCCTTCTTCCAGGCCCAGGATCCTCAAATTTTTCCTCCTCATCCGAGTGTCCAGCTCCTCGAAGCGGCTCTGCCACTTCGTGTGGAGTGCCTCGTGCGCCTCCACCTTTGCCCCGATGACTGTGGCCTCCTCCTCCCTCGCGGCCATCTCCTGCTGCAGATCTTTAATCGACGCCTCTTGGATCGCCTGGGCTCCCACCAACCTGGTGGCCGTCGCGTTCATGGACTCTAAGAGTTCCACTTTCATCTCCGTGAAAAAACGGAGGAGAGCGGCCTGCTGCTCCTCCGCCCATTTCTTCCACTCCTCCGGTGCACCGCCGGCCGCCATTTTGATTTTCTTCCCCCGCTTTTTTTGGGGAGCTGCTGCCGTTTTTCTTGCCGCTCCGCTCCGGGTACCGACCATAAAATCGGTCTAGTTCTCCTCAGGGGACCTTCCCCCACCGGGATTCGTTTTTTCAGCGCCGTTGGGGCCCTCCAATTGGCCCAAAAACACCTTTGTTGCAGGAGCTTCCAAATGTGCGGCTTAGCTAGTCATAGCCGCAACCGGAAGTCAAACCCCAGATAACAGTTGACACCAAGGGGCAATTTATCATGGCCAATCCACCTGACCTGCACATCATTGGACTGTGGGAAGAAACCGGAGCACCCAGAGAAAAGCCACGCAGACATAGGGAGAACGTGCAGACTCAACACAGTCAACTTTAAGCACAGCCAACCTGTCTAATGGCTCCTCTTAAGTTTTTTTGTCCATTCAGTAGGTTAACTGTTACCTCTTGTAGCATCTTCTTTCTTGGTAAAGACAGATGCAAAGTATTCATTTAGTACCTCAATTGCACCTTCTTCCTCCATGCACAGATCCCCTTTTTGGTGCATCATCAGTCCCACCCCACCCCTTACTGCCCTTTTACTATTTATATGCCTGTTGAAGAGTTGCTGATTTTCTTTGGTGTTTAGCTGCTAGTTACTTCTCATACTCTCTCTGACTCCTATTTCCTTTTTCACTTCCCCTCTGAACTTTCTATATTCAGCCAGGTTCCCACTTGGATTACATCCTGATATTTGTCATATGTCCCCTTTTTCTGCTTCATCTTACTCTTCGAGGGAGTTCTGGCTTTCCGCCCTCATAGGAATTACCTCTTCTGAACGACTGAGTGTTAGAGTGTAAGATGTTACAAATTGTTTCATCTTTCTAACCTTGTTCACTGAAGTTTATTTTGTTTGTTGCAAAAAAAAAACTATGGACTCTTGTGCCTTTTTTCTCTTAGTAAATACCTTGGATCTCTAACTTTGTCTACCTTTAACAAAACCTGTAAGTCTGGTCTAGGGTCATAGGCTGTAACCAAACATAACACCCAGAGGTCTGAAGGGAACAAGTGCTGCCATGTCACGAAGAAGACTTCATAAAAATTAAATCAATTTTCTGGAGCTAAAATTGATGCTAAAAATGGGGGATTACCATTGACCAGAAACTGAACCGGACCAGCCATATAAATATTCTGGCTCCAAGATTAGATGAGAAGCTGGGAATTTCCAAGAGTAACTCATCTCCTGACTCACCAAAGCCTGTCCACCAACTACAAGGCACAAGTCAGGAGTGCAATAAAAATACTCTCCACTTGCCAGTGCAGCTCCAACTACACACAAGCATTCAAGGCTACCTAGGACAAAGCAGCCCATCAGTCACCTTCAACATTCACTCCCTTCTCCACCAATGCACCGTGTCACCAGTGTGTACCGCCTACAAGAGGCAGTGAAACAACTCACCAAGGCTCCTTCGGCCACACTTTCCAAACCCGGAACCTCTGCAACCTAGATGGAGACGGGCAGCATGGGAACCCACCACCATCAGGTCCCCTACCAAGCCACACACCATCCTGTCTTGGAACCATATTGCCATTCCTTCACTGCCTCCAAGTCAAAATCCTGGTTCTCCCTTCCGAACAGCATGCAGGGTGTTCCTGCAAGACTCCAACTGCAGCAGTTCAAGATGGTAGCTCACCACCACCATCTCAAGGGAAATTAGGGATGGACAACGTAGGCTGGCTGAGCCAGTAAATCCCACATTCCATGAATAAATAATTTTAAAAATTATAAACAAACCAAATACGTAACATTTTATTTCGATTTTTGCATCATATCTCACATTTCTCCAATACAACTGTACAAGCGTCAGTGCATAATAGTCAAGATAGCTGGAAAATAATCATTTTAGCAGAACCAGTCTTTCAAACTGGCATCAAAACAAATAAAATGTCAATGTGTTCACTGGTAACTGTTGATCATAAATGGGTCAACTGGAGGAAAAGTGAGTGGAAACTTACTTTGAAATAGGGTTTACACTGGCCTCAACAACAGATAGGACCTTGCAGTTTTTGATATTTTCTGGAAATTCTTGAATCCCTGAAAGACATACAAGATTTGTTTTACGTTTGTAATCATTACATTCACTTTAATTTCTCTGTGAAATGAAAGGTGGACTCAGTAGGACAAGATGAAGACATGCAGTGGCTAGAAATAAATACCACAGACATATATAGAACCATCGTTCAGACTTCCTTCTCACATTTAAAAAAAAAGTTTAGTCTAAAATCTGTTTATCGCTGTTACGAAGCGTACACATGCTTACATTGTAATCAATCCTTCATAGCTTCTTAAAAAGCAAGTCTGACTGGTTAAACTACAGTAGTCTTGTTCTTACAGCCATTTGCATGAGGAAAGCAGCATTGTTTTTCATGAACAGTACAATAAAGAAATTACTGGGCCGTATTACATCAAGAAACAATCTTGCGGATGGCTTCATTTACAGCAATATTGACGCTCAACCTATCAAATAAATACGTTACGTCACTCGTTCTTTGATAACACAGGAAACTCTTACTAATTGTCGTTCCATGCAACGTTTCACTGTCGACAATTATAACACACAGTTAAGTGGAAACATGTATTAAAATTGAACAATTTTGATTGGCCCAAGTATTGGACAACCAATCCTTTAAAATCCCATGTTGCATTCTTGCAAAAGATTCAGCATCATTGCAAATAGCTCCAACTTGCCTAAAATGGGAATGTTCAAAGCCACAAACTCCCCCTTCAACAATTAACAATTTATCATTTAAAATGACTTGTATTTTAAAAATGTGTTTCGATGTGACTGGCAAAGCCATGAGCTTTGGTAGCCAACTAATTAAATTCCCTTCATGGTATGGAATTCTAAGATTGTGAGTGATCATATTCTGTGTTTGACTTTCCAGTGAAAATTTATCAGTGGTTTTGATGATCAATTCAGGAGTTAATTTTTCATAGTGTGCAGATGGATGTGAAGCCAAGTATTTGCAGGTGAGAATGTCTGTCCCGCACTGCCTGCTGAGCTCAGAATGGCAGAAACAAATATTGCAGACTGGAAGGTCTGCTTTTTTTAAAACAAAATTACCATCATCTGGTGTAGAGTACTACAATGCAGCATGCTCTTGGCACATATAGTAGTCTGACATGAACAACAGGCTTGTGGATGATGCAGTTGGCAGAGCTACCGAAAGAGTATTTTCACTACATAGCTTTAGATTTAATATAGGTTGCTTTGCTATTTTCAGGAGTATCAGGGCGACAAACACTGGAAAATGTGAAGGATCTGTTTTCAAATGGTCAATGGAGGAGGAAAGAATGAAGCGAGTGGCCTTTGACCCAATCAAAGCAGCCACTTTCACGGACCACAATCTATTTCAGTCCTCACTACTGAATTTTAGGAAAACCTTAAACAGAAGCAGAATTAAAATGTGTGAGGTTGCTCAGCAGAGCACACGATTGTGATTATAGAAATAAAAGTTTGAAGCTGCCTTACTCTGAAGCCACGCTCTGCTTAATTGGAGTTGCACAACCGCTCCTAAAAATTACAAGGTGGTGAAGGAACAGCTGGCAGAGGTACAATACCACATGACCACAGCCACCACCCATCAACCAACCATGCAGTAAAATATCTCATTGCGAATCTGCAAGCTGGTGTGCCTTTACTGCCTTGTGAGATTGAACTTTTCTATTGTGCAGTCGAATAACCTTTTTGTCAATGCATCCAAAAACTGAACTAATTCTTAAATGGCTATGCAGGTAATTTGTATGCTAATAAAGCAATGCAGGTGTATAAGTGTTAAGAGGTACAGAGCCGAGTGCGAGAGAGTTGCCAAATGGAGAAACAACCTAGTATTTGTAGACAATAGCTAGTCTAGGCTATTGAAACGCAAGTAGGTCCCGGTCTACCATATAGATAGTAGCATCTGAAAACCAAAACGCAATCGGCCCCAAGGGTTTCGGTTGAAGGATACTTGACCAGTAGCACTGGACACTATGAGATTAGTGTGGGAGGCTGGGAGGAGTGAGCTGCAGGCAAGTATCACTATGAAGCAGACCGGGAGGAGTATGCTGCAGGTAAGTATCACTGTAAAGCAGGCCAGGAGGAGTGTGCTGCAGATAAGTATCACTGGGAAGCAGGCCAGAAGGAGTGCGCTGCAGGTAAGGATCACTGTGAAGCAGGCCGGGAAGAGTGCGCTGCAGGTAAGGAAAACTGTGAAGCAGGCCAGGAGGAGTGTGCTGCAGATAAGTATCACTGTGGAGCAGGCCAGGAGGAGTGTGCTGCAGGTAAGGATCACTGTGAAGCAGGCCAGGAGGAGTGTGCTGCAGATAAAGGTCACTGTGAAGCTGGCCAGGAAGAGTGTGCTGCAGGTAAGGAAAACTGTGAAGAGACAGGAGGAGTGTGCTGTAGGTAAAGGTCACTGTGAAACAGACTGGGAGGAGTGTGAAGAAAGGTTTGAATAACTGAAGTGCGAGAGAAGAAGTACAATCTATGACATCACAATTTATAGTGAGGAATTGCCACAATCTGATGCCGACTGATACTTGGATAGTCACCAATTATAACTGATGCAAGATTCTTGCGCCTCTAAATTCCTTGCAATTTCAATCCTCGCAAACTCAATCCTTCAAACTCTTTCCCGCTAGTTTGTAGTCTACACAATACACCGAGCAATGTCAAAAATACCTTCAATGTTTATTTGCACTAACCGAATAAATGTTGTCCTCAAGCCCTCAAGGACATCCTCTCTCTCCAGCATTGTAATGTTCTCCCTTAATCAATGCTGTCATCCCTCCGCCTTTCTTTCCCACCTTCCCTGAATATGATATAGTCAGGAATATTTCATACACAGTCCGACCCTTTTTATCACCACGACATCCAAATTCCACATGGCGATCTACCTTATTTATCCCACTCCGTGCATTCACGTACATGCAATATTTCTGACCATATTTCATTCCCTCCTACGAGGAGCTGATGGCATAGTGGTATTGTCGCTGGTTAAGTAAATCAGAAACTCTGGGTAATGGCCCGGGGACCCAGGTTGAAGTCCCACCACTGCAGATGGTGAAATTTGAATTCAATAAAAATCTGGATTTAATAGTCTAATAATTCCTAAGAAACCATTGTCGATTGATAGTGCCGAGGATTGTCAGAGGATACAACAGGATACAGAGAGATTGGAGACTTGGGCACAAAAATGGCAGATGGAGTTTAATCCAAACAAATGCGAGGTGATGCATTTTGGAGGATCAAATCGAAGTATGAATTATACTGTAAATGGCAGAACCTTTAGGAACGTTAACATATAGAGGGATCTGGGCGCACAAGTCCACAGTTCCCTAAAAGTGGCAACGCCGGTGGCCAAGATGATTAAGGCGGCATATGGCACCTATGCATTCACTGAGTACAATAGTTGGGAAATCATGTTGCAGCTGTATAAAACCTTGGTTAGGCCGCTTTTGGAGTATTGTGGCAGTTCTGGTCAGCACATTATCAGAAAGATGTGGAAGCTTTGGAGAGAGTGCAAAGAAGGTTCACCAGGATGTTGCCTGGTCTTGAGGGCTATTGAGAGGTTGAATAAACTAGAATTGCTTTCCCTGGATAGACAGAGGCTGAGGAGAGACCTGATAGAGGTCTACAAAATTATGAGAGGAATAGACAGGGTGGATAATCAGAGGCTTTTTCCAAGGGTGGAAGTGTCAATTACAAGGGGGCACAGGTTCAAGGTGAGAGGAGGAAAGTTTACGGGAGATGTGCGGGGTAAGTTTTTCACACAGAGGGGTGGGTGCGTTGAACACAGTGCCAGAAGATGTGGTGGAAGCAGGCACATTGGCAACATTTAAGAGGCATCTGGATGGATATATGAAATAGAGGGAAATGGACCGAGTACGGGAAGAAGTTTTTTAAAAAATAAAGGTTGGGCACAGGCTTGGAGGGCCGAAGGGTCTGTTCCTGTGCTGATTTTTCCTTTGTTCTTTAAATTGTCGTAAAAAACTCATCTGATTCACTAATGTCTTTCAGGGAAGGAAATCTGCCGTCCTTACCTGGTCTGGCATACATGTGATTCCAGACCCACAACAATGTGGTTGACTCTTAACTACCCCTCAAGGAAAATGAGGGATGGACAATAAATGCTGACTCAGCCTGTAATGCCCATGTCCCATGAACGAATATTTTTTTTTAAATTCCCTTTTACTCTGGTCCCCACCTAATACCTTAATATTTCCGACTCGAGTGCTATCTGTCTCTCCCAATTCTCTATACATATTGTTTTCCTCTTTAATATCTTCTGGTTCCCACAGCCTGGCCATTAGTTTAAACCAAGGTTTCTAAAACTAATCTGGCCACAGAACCTTTTTTGACCTTCTAAAAGTATGACAGAGCCCTTCGAAATTTTGAAAGAGTCATCAAGGAGGCAGCACGGTGGCGCAGTGGATAGCACTGCTGCCTCACGATGCCGAGGTCCCAGGTTCGATCCCGGCTCTGAGTCACTGTCCGTGTGGAGTTTGCACATTCTCCCCGTGTTAGCGTGGGTTTCACCCCCACAACTCAAAGATGTGCAGGTTTGGTGGATTGGCCACGCTAAATTGCCCCTTAATTGGAAATAATGAATTGGGCATTCTAAATTTTAAAAAAGAGTCATCCAGAATCAAAACGTTAGCTCGCTTCTATCTGCTGAGATCGTCCAGTAGTTTCTGTTTTTGTTTCAGATTCCAGCATCCACAGTAATTTGCTTTTATCTTCAGAAACATTATTCTGCTGAGGAGTTAAACCACAAAAATTGATTGTTTCTGTGCAAAACAGATTTCTGAAAGTTTTTTCTGTTTCTTATATGAATACATTTGTTATAATTTAAAAGCTCCCTTGTTCAACAAAGCACTTAACCTTCTTTCTGTCAATTTAAATGGGGGGGGGGGGTGCTGCTTATTTTGCTCACAAATTCCTTTAATATTTGGAGTGCTGCTGGAGAGCTGGATTCTTATATCAGACACACAAGACACACACCTCTCGCGCCTTCACACACTCGCCCACACTCCCTCAGACACACACACACACGCGCACCATTACTTTGACTCCATGTTATGACCCTAATTGCCATAATAATATTATAGTAATGATACGCGACCCTAATTGCCAGAATAATATTATAATAATGGTACGCAGCTAACAACATCATGTTAATTGTCAATTAGTTGGTGCTCAATCAGTTTACCATATTAAGAGGTTTCTTTTGGAAATCCTGGAAAACTGTTATTATGACGGCAGAGATTTTATACACACCAATTAATACAGCTATGCAAAAATACTCGATACAATGCATCATACCGACCTAATCAACCAGATTCAGGATGTTTTTCCCCCCTTTACATACATGATGAAGCATCCTTGGAGATATGAATAGATACTAACAACAAAAGGAGTTTCATTTATGTAACTACTGTTCTTCAAATGAGTGGCAATTAGCTGTTTTGCATTATTCAGAGATTTGCTGTGCTTTACTGAAAATACTGCAGTTTCCCCATGCCCGCAGCATTAATTTACTGCAGAATTACTCCACACAAAAAAGGCATCTGCAGAAATGCAGTGTCAAAATATTAGCGTATGGCAATGGGACAGTTTTTTTTTAAATCAAAAATTCCTTCCCCAAGTTAGTGTCAAACTGCCCAACACAAAACATCGAACCACGCAATGTTCCAGAATAAATTATTTCAGCCCCTTCTTTATTTCAAAATGAGTCAGCTAGTTTTAGGAAACATCAAGAGAATTCAGTGGGAAAATACATAATTCATCAAGCAAATCAAGTGCAAATCCAATGCAGAATACCTATACCAACTCTATCTCAAGTAAAACATTTTAAGGTTTCAAGTGCTCACATCCCCAACTTTTTCAATTAGATAAATTACTCATCATTTGACTAAAAGCAGTCAAAAACCTCTTTTGCAAAAAGCACACCACGGATGCTGGAAATCAGAAATAAAAACAGAAAATGCTCGAAATACTCAGCCGGTCTGACAGCATCTATGGAGTTTTAACCTTTCAGATTGACCTTTCATCAAGACCCTTCTCAACAGAAACCTTGCTCGTCTTTGTGGTTTCTAATGTAGCATTATCTGGTGGAAATGGTCAAAGCACCATTATTGGATGATTTTTTAAAATATAAATTTAGATTACCCAATTATTTTTTCCAATTAATAGGGCAATTTAGTGTGGCCAATCCACCTACTCTGCACATTTTTGGGTTTTGGGGCGAAACCCACACAGACACGGGGAGAATGTGCAAACTCTACATGGACAGTGACCCAGAGCCGGGATCGAACCTGGGACCTCAGTGTCGTGAGGCAGCTGTGCCAACCACTAGGCCACCGTGCTGCCCTCAATATTGGATGATTGACCTCTACTCTTAACTCGCAGCATCGCCAGATACTATTGAACAACACATAGCGCCTTCTTCCCTTCACTCATGTTAATTTCAGATTTTAACCAGACCACTTGCGCCTTTGAAGATTTTGATTCTAAGGGATAGTTTACTAGTTTCCCAATGCAATTATTTTATGACAGGTCAACACAAAAGTGGGGGATCGACAGGACCAGATAGGTTTTTGAAAGATGGGTCATTAGCTCGATCATGCCTGACCGTCACCCGTCTTCATCCCATCTTTTTCCACTTTTGTCCTCAAACTTGTTCCACTTGCCCTGCTATGAACCCCTTATGGACCTCTCCCTAAACCCTTTGTACTCTGTCCTACACACCTTTCACTTTCAACCCTCACTCGCATCCCTCTTTAGGTGCGTATGGGGATGGATTAGCACAGTGGGCTAAACAGCCTGCTTGTAATGCAGAACAATGCCAGCAGCGCGGGTTCAATTCCTGTACTGGCCTCCCCGAACAGGCGCCGGAATGTGGCGACAAGGGCTTTTCACAGTAACATCATTGAAGCCTACTTGTGACTATAAGCAATTATTATTATTAACACATGGTTTAATGTAGACAGCATCTTGGAACAGTGGTTAGCACTGTTGCTTCACAGCGCGAGGGACCCCGGTTCGATTCCCGGCTTGGGTCACTGTCTGTGCGGAGTCTGCACGTTGTCCCCGTGTCTGCGTGGGTTTCCTCTGGGTGCTCCGGTTTCCTCCCACAAAAGTCCTGAAAAACGTACTGTCAGGTGAACTGGACATTTTGAATTCTCCCTCAGGGTACCCAAACAGGCGCCGGACTATGGCGACTAGGGGAATTTCACACTAACTTTATTGCACTGTTAATGCAAGCTTATCGGTGACACTAATAAAGATTTATTTTAAATTAACATACATCCTCCATTTCCATGCGTACATACTCCATCTCTTCCTCTACCTTTTCCCCCATCCTCCCTGAGGCGAAAGTGAAAATTGACGGTTTACATGGAGATTGCAGTCGATGCAATGATGGGGGGGAAATGGTGGTTGTGGTTAAGGAGACACGATGAGTGAAAGACAAGTTACTGGGCAGGGACAATCTCGATCACTTCAGCTTGGCTGGAGATGGACCTGGGGGGGGGGGGGGGGGGGGGGGGGTCTTAAAGATGAGCCATCAAAACTCACCTTAAGGGACGAAGTGTTAATGACTTAAGGAAATTCAAGAAAACTAGAAAATATTGAGAGAGATATATTGACAGAGATGGGAAAAATTAGAACAAATCATTACAGGAAGTCCACATGAATGAAAAACTGACTTCCGGTTGCAGTGATGCGGAGCTAAGCTGCACGTTCGGTAGCTCCCGCTATTTTTGGTCTTTTGGGCTCTTTTAAGGGCCCGCCGCGGTGCTGGTTGGACTTTTCCCCGGGTGGGAACACATCCACTGTGCTTATCTGCCAGGGGATGGACTGGACCAGCAGCTGAGCAGTCAAAAAATCGTTTTTGGAGGAGAGAAAGATGCGAGGCAGGATAAACAAGATGGCGGCGGGCGGGGAACCGGCAGCGTGGCAGCAATGGGCGCAGGAGTAGCAGGAACTGCTCCAGCGCTGCTTCAGAGAGCTGAAGGCTGAGATCCTTGAACCATTTAAGGCCTCGCTGGACAAGCTCATGGCGACTCAGACGGCTCAGGGTGCAGAGATCCGAGAGCTATGGCAAAAGGTCTCGGAGAGTGAGGACGAACTCCTGGGCCTGGCAGTGAAGGTGGAGTCGCACAAGGCGCTTCACAAGAAATGGTTGGCAAGGATGGAGGAGATAGAGAACCGCTCCCGTTGGAAGAACCTCCGAATTCTGGGCCTCCCGGAGGGGCTGGAAGGTTCGGATTTGGGGGCCTTCGTGACTGTGATGCTGAACTTGTTAATGGGCGCGGGGTCGTTCCAAGGACCCTTGGAGCTGGAGGGTGCCCATCTAGTGCTGTTGAGGAAGCCCAGGCCGAACGAGCCGCCTAGGGCGGTGCTTGTCCGCTTTCACTGCTTCGTTGACCGTGAGTGCGTGCTGAGATGGGCAAAGAAGGAAAGGAGCAGCAAGTAGGAGAATGCAGAGATTAGGATCTATCAGGACTGGAGCGCGGAGGTGGCGAAGAGAAGGGCTGGCTTCAATCGGGCGAAGGGAGTGCTTCACAGGAAGGGGGTGAAGTTTGGCCTGCTACAGCCGGCTCGCCTCTGGGTCACTTACAAGGACTGCCACCTCTACCTTGATTCTCCGGAGGAGGCCTGGTCCTTTGTCCAGGCAGAAAAGTTGGACTCGAACTGAAGACTGGGGAATGATGTACATAGTCCGGAGGCTCGGTCCTCCTTGGTATCCTTTCGTTTTTATTGGCTGTGTTTGATGTTGCCTTTTTGCTGTTCTGCTTTTTCGTTTTTAGGGCTGTTATTTATTTAGTTGGGTGCTTTTTCGTTTTTTCACTGGTGGAGGGTTGGGGTTCGCGGTCCCGCTGGGTCATGTGCCCATATTTTTCCCGTGTGCTGGGTCGGGGGGCGGTGTTTGGGATGGAAGCGCGGGTTTCCTTCCCGTGCCGGAGGAGCAGTGGGCGGGGCCGGCACTGGGAGGGGGAATGGTGGTTGTGTTGCATCGGGGGGGGGGTGGGGTTCGTTGGGATGGCGGGAGCAGCCGGGTTCAGCAGGAGTCGGCTGACTTACGGAAGAACAATGGAAGGGGTAAGGCAACTAGGGGGGCCCAAGCTTTGGAGGGGGGTGCCAGGTTGCTGCTGCAGGGGCCGGAGGAGAACTGCTGGTGAAGGGGGGGGGGGGGGGGGGGGGGGGGTGGTTCTGCAGGCACGTGGTGAGCCAAGGGAGAGCTATGGGTGATGGAGGGGGAGGGTGCCGAATGGAACAGGTTGGAGGTTGCGTCCTGTGTGGGTACGTGTTTGGAGGCATTGGTGACGGCCCTGCACCCATTCCCCCGGCAAGGTACACTAGTGGTGGCGTCCCTCAAAATTTGGGGGCAGTGAAGGCCTCAGTGTGGGCCCCGTTACGGGGCAATCACCGGTTTGCACCAGGGAGAATAGATGGTGGGTTTTTGAGTTGGCATAGGGCAGGCATCAGGCGGATGGGGACCTTTTCCTCGATGGGAAGTTTGCGACTTTAGAGGAGTTGGAGGGGAAGTGGGGCCTCCCCCCGGGAATGCTTTCAGGTATATGCAGATTAGGGCGTTTGTCAAGCTGCCGTTGACGGAGTTCCCGCTGCTGCCGCCTAGGCGGGTGCAGGGTAGGGTGCTCTCGGGGACGTGGGTCGGTGAGGGTAGGATCTCGGCAATTTATCAGGTGATGCAGGAGGAGGAGGAGGCCTCGGTGGAAGAGCTGAAAGCGAAGTGGGAGGAGATCGACGATGGGACGTGGGCGGACGCCCTGGGGCTGGTGAACTCGTCCTCTTCTTGTGCAGGGCTCAGCTTAATTCAGCTGAAGGTGCTGCATAGGGCGCACATGACGGGGGCCAAGATGAGCCGGGGGGGGGGGGGGTGTTCAGGAGGCCCGGCGAACCACAGCCACATGCTCTAGCCGTGTCCGGCGTTGGAGGGGTTTTGGAAGGGGGTGGCGGGGACTTTGTCCAAGGTGGTCGGGTCCAGGGTGGAGCCGGGCTGGGGACTCACAATCTTTGGGGTAGCATCGGAGCCGGGAGTGCAGGAGGCAAGAGAGGCCGGTACCCTGGCCTTTGCGTCTCTAGTAGCACGACGTAGGATTCTCTTACAGTGGAGGGATGCAAAGCCCCTGAGCCCGGAGGCCTGGATCAATGACATTGCCGGGTTCATCAGGCTGGAGAAGGTTACGTTTGCCCTGAGGAGGTCGGTACAGGGGTTCTTCCGGCGGTGGCAGCCCTTTCTCGATTTTCTGGCGGAGGGTTGTAGGGTGGTCAATCTCAGCAGCAACCGGGGGGGGGGGGGAATTTGTTGTTGAAAAATTTGAATAAAAATAATTTTTTTTAAAAATGAATGAAAAACTATATATTCCATAAATGTTATTTTTGTGCTCAATCAATTTTGAAGAAATTAACGTCTTGAAAAGGTTTATCTTAAAGCAATACAGATTAATATGCTGCACAGAAATCACCTGCGCACACAGTGCTGGGCTGCAGCACACAATGTTAAACAATACCCACCCAATGGTAATATATTATCACAATCGGAATGACAATTCACAGTTCATATGTGCAATACATGCTTTGCATAAGAGATAATCCACCACAAACTAATATGACGCACATGAAAAGTTATACAGTACAGCCGGAAGTAATTTGCATTGAAAAGTAAAATGTTCACAAGGACCAAAGTAAATATTTTCAGATTTTGGCATGTGGCAACACATGGAGTTGGATTCGAAAGCAGGTTTTTAAAAATATGATCCATGTCAATAGGTACTCAAATGCAAACAGCTGAAATTAGTCACTCATGGCTGAGTATCAACCAGGAAAGGCATTTTGGGAAATTTAATTTAAAAAGTTACAAAATTAATTTTTAATTTTCAAGTATTTATTGAATTTTCCTTTGAAAGTTAGTATAGATTCTGCTACCACCACTCTTTCAGGCAGCGCATTCCAGATCAGACCTCATTACATTAAAAAAAGCCCCATCTTCCTGTGGGTTTTTTTTGGACAATTACTTAAATTCGATTCCCTGATTATCAACCCCCCTGGCGGTGGAAACAGTTTCTCCATATCCTGCCTAGCAAAACCCCTCACAGTTTGAGCACCTACTCCAAGGAGAAAAGTTCCAGCTTCTACCCGACCCCTGTTGACCTTGTGATACTGTTGTCCATATTGGGAATGACCGAAGCCATTGTCTTCGGTCCCAATGACAAACTTTGTTGCCTAGCCACCAATTGTAGTTGGTTCCCTCTCGAGGCGGAGCCAAACTATTGTGACCTCAAGATGAGCTTCCAATCATATACCTGCTGTCACCAAGATTTTCACCTCTGTCGTCCCAGATGACCATAGGCTGCTTTCCCCTTTGAGGGGGAAGAGCTGACTGGTGGTGATTTAACCTCAGGTGAGGTGCAAGGTTGAGAAGGCTTTTACTTCATGAATAACCTCAGCTGGTACAGGAATTGAACCCGTGCTGTTGGCCCCACTCAGCATCACAAACCAGCTGTACAGCCAACTGAGCCAAATCAGTCCCACCTTTATAACACACATACAATTTACAGTGCAGAAGGAGGCCATTCGGCCCATCGAGTCTGCACCGGCTCTTGGAAAGAGCAAACCTACCCAAGCCCACACCCCCACCCTATCCCCACAACCCAGTAACCCCACCCAACACTAAGGGCAATTTTGGACACCAAGGGCAATTTATCATGGCCAATCCACCTAACCTGCACATCTTTGGACTGTGGGAGGAAACCGGAGCACCCGGAGGAAACCCACGCACACACAGGGAGGACGTGCAGACTCCACACAGACAGTGACCCAAACCCGGAATCAAACCTGGGACACTGGAGCTGTGAAGCAATTGTGCTAGCCACTATGCTACCGTGCTGCCCTTCTCCACCCCACTTTATCTCTTCCACTGTTGATACGCTTATCAGTATCTTTTCACCTCTGGATTTGACTATTTCAATGAACTCGGGCAGCACGGTAGTACAAGTGGCTAGCACTGTGGCTTCACAGCGCCAGGGTCCCAGGGTTCCTCACTGGGTCACTGTCTCCATGTTCTCCCCGTGTCTGCGTGGGTTTCCTCCGGGTGCTCCGGTTTCCTCCCACGGTCCAAAGACGTGCAGGTTAGGTGGATTGGCCATGATAAATTGCCCTTAGTGACCAAAAAGGTTAGGAGGGGTTATTGGGTCACGGGGATAGGGTGGAAGCGAGGGCTTAAGTGGGTCGGTGCAGACGCGATGGACCAAATGTCCTCCTTCTGCACTGTATGTTCTATGTTCTAACTCCTGACCAGCCTCCCACATCCCATCCTCGTGAACTGGAGGTCACCCAAAACTCTGCTGCCCATAACCTTATTCACACCACGCCCTGTTCATCTCTCACCCCTGTGCCAGCCTACCCACACTGTCTCCTGGTTAAGCAATGTCTTCATTTGAAAATTACCCCAGCTTTCAAATACCTCACCCTTCCCCATCTCTTATAACCTTTACCAGCTTCACAACTCTACCAGATATCTGCACTCCCTAGATATGAGCATCACTAATTTTAACTGCTGCGCCACTGGCGGCCGTGCCTTCTGCTGCCAAGGCATTAAGCTCAGGAATTCTCCATTTAACAGATTTCTTTCTATAAGATACATCTTAAAATTTACCTCTTTGACCACCTGATCTCATATCTCCGTATGTCGCTCGGTGTCATATTTTGTTTCGTAATGTTCCTTTGATGTACCTTAGGGTGTTTTATTACATTAGACCCCATTATACATACAAACAACCCCATACACCTGTGCATTGACCATGGCTAATCCATCTAACCGTGCATCTTTTGCTGTTGGGGGGGGGGAAACCGGTGCACCCAGATGAAACTCACACAGATACGAGGAAAACATGCAAACTCCACACATCCATCCAAGGCAGGAATCGAACCCGGGCCCCCGGCGTTGTGAGGCAGCAGTGCCGCCCTGCAATCACATCTCCAAACTAATTTACGCCATTTAGCTAAATTTCATATTTGACCTCAGTTTGCAAGGTGTGCTGAAATAGAATTACAAATTGAATGTTTTACGTCATCTGTCCAGGCAATTGCTTATGCTAATTTTCATTGATACAGTCATGTTCAACTTTCCTTGCTGGCCAATAAAGCAAAGGAAAAGGTATAGGAAATGCTCATCAGTGTCTTATAGAAAGCAACTTTGGTGCACACAGAAGTTCAACAAAACTGTCTCTCACCCCTAAATTCGCACATGCTGGTTCAAGAGAGAGGGCCTTCAGGCCAAGGATGTTTGAAGCAATTCTCACCACTTGTCGTCAACAGGACGTCTGGGGCTTTTGGAGTAACAGAAATGAAAGTTTACCCAGGACAGGCCTGACCCAGAAAGCAGGTGCCATTGACAAAGGGATAGGGGAAATTGTGTGGTTCATTTGCACCTCTGTAGTGTTTGCAAACTGCGTTCTCTGGAAGTCTGCTGCCAGCCACCCTATTTCCCTCCCAATCATTTGTCCCAGTAAGGGTTGTCCCACCATCTGCCTCACATTCCAGGCCATATTCAATCTTGGAACTGTCCTCAGAATCCAGGCTTTGTGATGCTCACATGCCGCATTTGATCCTTACTCATCTGGCAGCTCCCACTTGGGCACCATGCCCGACAAAGCCACACCAACACATTGCTCAGCAACCAGTGGCAGGCACACTGTACACACACACACATCCCTCTCTGCCAGAACCAACAGCAAGTCTGATCCCTTTCTATTGTTGCATTGTAAGCTCAGAGTCACATTGTTTTTTTATATTTAAAGCACAATATATTTCACGTACACCTCTGCCAATACAAAGGAGAAGGGGGAGACAAAGGTCAAAAAAAATCTCAAAACCAGCCAAATTCCATAATCAAAAGTTGGAATTCCGTCAAAACCTAAATTTCTCAATCCCGCATCATGCACATCTGCGAGTTTGAGAGGTGTGTACATAGCACATTCAGAGAGATGGTCACACTGCAAATTAGGAGCAAGGAAGCAGAAAGGGACTAGGTGACTGCCAGGCAGTCCAAGAGGTCCAGGCAAGTAGTGCAGGAGCCCCGTGATGCCCCGCTCCCTCATTGGTTTTCCATTTTGGATGCTGGTGAGGGCATTGGCAACTCGAAGGAGTGCAGTCAGAGTTAAGTTTGTAGCATCATGGATAGATCAACTATATAAAAGGGGAGGAAAAGGAAAGGAAGAGTAGTATTAATAGGCAATTAGATAGGAACGCATGTAGTATTCAAAAAAGGTTTAATGATTTCAATGTACCGATTGAGCTAAATGGGTATGATTTAATTGCCATTAATGAGATGTGGTTACAGGGTGATCAAGATTGGGAACTGAATATCCAAGGATATTTAGCATTTGGCGGTAAGGCAAAAGGAAAAGGAGTTGGGGTGGCGCTCAGGGACTAGATCAGCCCATTAGTAAGAGGGGATCTTAGATCAAAGGATAGAATCAGTTTTGTGGAGCTTAGAAACAGCAACGGGCAGCAAACATTGGTGGGACATGTTTATAGGTTGCCAGACTATTGTGGTAATGTTGGTCAGGGTACAAATCAGGAAATTAAGAATAATGTGCAACATGGATAATTCAGTAATAATGGGAGACTTCAATTTATAAGGAGATTGGGCTAGCCAAATCAGTACTAATGCTGTCGAGAATGAATTCCTGGAATGTGTAAAAGGTTGGTTTCTGGAGCAGCATGTTGAGGAGCCAAATAATGGCCAGGTTATTTTGGATTTAGTGTTGTGTAATGAGAAAGGGCTAATTCATAACTTTGTTGTAAAAGAGCCTTTGGGAAATAGTGATCATAATTTTGAAGAGTTTAATCGCAAGTTTGAATGCGATATAGCTCATTCTGAGACTATGGTCTTAACTCGAAATGTAAATTGTGAATGTATGAATGGCAAGTTGGCAAAGGTGGATTGGGAAAATACACAAAGATTTGACAGTAGACATGCCATGGCTAGTATTTAAAGAAATCTCCATAGTCTAATGAACTCACTTGGAAACAAGAATTAATAATGGATCGTAAATATCATCCCTGTTTCCAAGTCATCACTTGGGAGGGTAGCTTTTCTGTTTGCTCCAAGTATCAGAGTAGCTCGGCTGCCTAATAAGACCACATGACATTGGAGCAGAAGTAGGCCATTCGGTCCACCGAGTCTCATCTGCCATTTAATGAGATCATGGTTGATCTGATAAAATCCTCAACTCCACTTTCCCACCTTATCTCCATAACCCTCGATTCCCAAAGTGATTGAAAATCTGTCTATCTCAGCTTTAAGCATATTTCAGTGACCCAGCCTCTACACGCCCTCAGTAAAGAATTCCACTGATTCACTATCCCCAAAGAAGAAATTCTCCCTCATCTCAGTCCTAAATGGGTGACCCCTTACTCTGAGATTATGCCCTCTGACCCTAGACTCTCCCACAAGAGGAAATATCCTCTCAACATCTACCCTGTCAAGACCCCCGAGAATCCCATGTATCTCAACAAGGCTGCCTCTCATTCGTCTAAACTCCAATGAGTACAGGCCCAACCTACTTGACACTCATCATAAGAAAATCCTTCCATACCCGGGGTCAACCTAACGAACCTTCTCTGGACGAAAATGTTCGATTCTAGGTTGTTTTGAGTTATTGCTTTAAACCAGATTGCCTGATGGATGCCATAATGGGCTTCCACATTTAGAGGGTAAATCCAGGTATGATTCCTGCTTCTGCTTGCTTCTCATCAACACCAGTGGAAATGTACAGAATCAGTAGCTGCTGTGATTTACCCACAGTCAAAATAAATGACAAACCACACCGCCCAGGTTCACTGAACTGCCAACATAGCAAGTACCAATGGGCATTTTTCACTATTTAACATGGGGATGGGGTATACACCGTGGAATGAAAATTGTGCAGAAGAGGAAGAAAGTTAGTTTGAGATGTAGGAAATTAGTGATACTAGAAGACAAAGGTGAAGGGGAAAGATTGGAGGAAAGAGGTGCGGGAAAGGAAGGAAGGTTGGGTAGAGGAAAATCGTAGAATTTTTAATCATAGAATTTACGAGCTGGAGTAGGCCATTTGGCCCATCGAGTCTACACCAACCCTTTAAAGAGCACCCTACTTAAGCCCACACCTCCACCCTAACCCCACTTAGCCCTTTTGGATACCAAGGGCAAATTCCACACAGCGATCCAAGCCAGGAATCGAACCCAGGTGGTGCTATGAAGCAACAGTGCTATCGTGCCGCCCAATATATTATGATTGCTGTTACCAAGGAGGTGTCTTCACTTGGTGATCACTCATTGTATAATGGGTCTAGTATAGCCTGCCCTCTGGCTGGTGTCAGAATTTGCTATTCAAAGAATGTCTCTTCTATAGATTAGAATTCCCCGTGATTGTCATTGTACCTTTCTGACAAGTTCTCATCATTTTGTTTCCTTTATACCCTACCCTACCATGTGGTTACTGTTCGGGGGCCTGTACACCACTCCCACAAATTATTTCTTGCCTTTATCGTGCTTCATCTCTACCCAAACTGCTTCTACATTCTGGTTTATTGAATTTAGGTCATGCATTTCTATCATATTAATACCATAATTAATTAACAGCCACCCTTCCACATTTTCCTATTTTGTTGTCCTTTCTAGATGTCCAATCTAAGTCATACTGCAACCATGAATCCAAAATAGGGATCCGTTCATCAGATTTTCTTTTTTGAACATATGATGTGGACATCGCTGGCTAGGTGTGCATTTATTGCCAATTCTAATTGCCCTTGTTCAGGGCATTTAAGGGTCAACCACATTGCTGTGGATCTGGAGTCACATGTGGGCCAGACCTGATGCCACGTCATAATCCTACATCTCCAGATTATTAGTCCAGTGATATTACCATTATGCCGCCATTGTTGTGCAGGCTGCATACATTCAGAAAGAGCCTTTAGTTTTGTGCTTTTATTATTTTTTGCAATCGCCAGCCTTCCCTGCTGATTTGCTCGTAGATTTCTATTCTCTGCCCTTTCCTGCCATAGTCTGTTTATCCTTCCCCATTTTAATACATTTCTCTCTTGAACTGTCCCGACTCTTCACTTTAACACATCCTCCCAAATGTGATCCCTTGCCCCCACTATTTTGAGAGAACACCGGCTGCAGCAAGGTTCAGGTGTAGACTGTCTCAATAGTACAGCCCCCATTTTCCTCAGTGCTGGTGCCAGTGCCCAACACAGTGGAATCAATTCTCCCACACCAGTCTTTGAGCCTGGCATTTATCTCTGTAATTTTATTTACCCTGTGCCAAATTGTATGTGGCTCAAGTAATTATCCAAAAATCATTATCTTTAAGGTTCTGCTTTTGAATTTACTGACTATCTCCTCATACTCTCTAGGCAAAACATCTTTTCTAGTTCTACCCATGTCATTGGTACCTACATGGACGATGACTGGACCTACACCTCCCACTGCAAATTCCTCTCCCGCCCTGAGCATATATACTGAACCTGGCAGGTGGACAGCAGCCGTCTGGATTCTCAGCTGCAGGGAAAACGTCTATCCCCATGACTACACTATCTCTACCACACCATTCTTCATTGCCCTCCCTTACTTGAACAGCTTCCTGTACCATGGTGCCATAGCTAGTCTGCTCATACACCCTGCAGAAATAGCTTTTGTCTACGCAGGTTACAAGCACCTCAAAACTGTTAAGATTTACAATTGCCAAGTCTGAGGCCCCTCCACCACTGTCTATTCACCACTTTTACCTGCATTATTCAGGTACACATCCTCCTGTGCCTCACCGCTAACCAAACACACAACCCTATTCCAAGAGATAAGATCATCTCTAGTATAAGTGTCCAGGCATTTTCTCCCTATTGCACAGTATTGGCAATTCAATCAATTACCCTAATTCAAATTCCTCTAGTTACTTATACTTTCTGCAGACGTATTTGCCCTGGATTGCGGGTGCTCTCACAGTTGCACAACATCTTTCCTGCCATTGTTACTATCAACATCCCTTGGGTTACCATTGACCATAAACTGAACTGGACTAGCTGTCCAAATACTGTGACGACAAGAGGTCAGAGGCTAGGAATTCTGCAGCAAGTAATTTGCCTTCCTGACTCCCCAAAGCCTGACAACCACCTACAAGACACAAGTCAGGAGTGTGATGGAATACTCCCCACTTGCCTGGATGAATGCAGCTCCAATAACACTCAAGACCTTTGACACCATCGAGAACAAAGCAGCCCGCTTGATTGGCACACCTTCCACAATCATTCACTCCCTCCATCACCGACGCACAGAAACAGGCGTGTGCATAATTTACAGGATGCACTGTAGAAACTCACCAAAGTTCCTTAGGCCGCACCTTCCAAACCATAAGCCACTACATCTAGGAGGACAAGGGCAGCAGACGCCTAGAAACCCCACCACTGGGAAGTTCCCCTCCAAATCACTCACTATCCTGACTTGGAAAAATATCACCATTCCTTCACCGTCACTGGGCGAAAATCCTGGAACTCCATCCCTAATAGCACAGTGGGTGTAGTGATTCAAGAGGCAGCTCACTACCACCTTCTCAAGGGCAATTAAGGATGGGCAACAAATGCTGGCCTAGCCAGTGATGCCCATATCCCATAAAAATGAATTAAAATAAAACTTACATTAGTTAATATAATTACATTCCCAATTGACTAAGAATAAATCCTATGCACATTATATTTTACTGTGTTTATTAAATGCTCTTACAACGAAGAGTTATACATTTCCGAATTCCTAATTGACTCAGCAGTTACTCACCAAATAACAATTCTAGGTGGAGCAGGTAAGCAGGAAGGTCAATGAAATGTTGGCCCTTATTTCAAAGGGGTTGGAGTAGGAGAGTCAGTAAGGACAGCACAGTGACACAGTGGTTAGCACTGCAGCCTCACATCGCCAGGGATCCGGTTCGATTCCGACCTCGGGTGACTGTGTGTGGAGTTTGTACATTCTCCCAGTGTGCGAGTTTCCTCCCACAGTCCAAAGATGTGTCGGTTAGGTGGATAGGCCATGATCAATTGCCGCTTACTGTCCCAAGATGTGCACGTTAGGTAGGGTTAGAACATAGAACATAGAACATAGAACACTACAGCGCAGTACGGGCCCTTCGGCCCTCTATGTTGCGCCGACCTGTGAAACCATCTGAAGCCTATCTGACCTACACTATTCCATATTCATCCATATGTCTATCCAGTGACCACTTAAATACCCTTAAAGTTGGCGAGTCTACTACTATTGCAGGCAGGGCGTTCCACACCCCTACTACTCTCTGAGTAAAGAAACTGCCTCTGACATCTGTCCTATATCTACCACCCCTCAATTTAAAGTTATGTCCCCTCGTGTTGGTCATCACCATCCGAGGAAAAAGACTCTCACTGTCCACCCTATCTAACCCTCTGACTATCTTATATGTCTCTATTAAGTCACCTCTCAGCCTTCTCCTCTCTAACGAAAACAACCTCAATTCCCTGAGCCTTTCCTCGTAAGACCTTCCCTCCATACCAGGCAACATCCTAGTAAATCTCCTCTGAACCCTTTCCAAAGCTTCCACATCCTTCCTATAATGTGGTGACCAGAACTGCACGCAGTACTCCAGGTGTGGCCGCACCAGAGTTATGTACAGCTGCAGCATGACCTTGTGGTTCCGAAACTCAATCCCCCTGCTTATAAAGGCTAGCACACCATATGCCTTCTTAACAGCCCTATTAACCTGGGTGGCAACTTTCAGGGATTTATGTACCTGGATGCCGAGATCTCTCTGTTCATCTACACTACCAAGAATCTTGCCATTAGCCCAGTACTCTGCATTCCTGTTACTCCTTCCAAAGTGAACCACCTCACACTTTTCCGCATTAAACTCCATCTGCCACCTCTCAGCCCAGCTCTGCAGCTTATCTATGTCCCTCTGTATCCTATAACATCCTTCAGCACTATCCACAACTCCACCGACCTTCGTGTCATCTGCAAATTTACTAACCCATCCTTCTACACACTCTTCCAGGTCATTTATAAAAATGACAAACAGCAGTGGCCCCAAAACAGATCCTTGCGGTACACCACTAGTAACTGAACTCCAGGATGAACATTTGCCATCAACCACCACCCTCTGTCTTCTTTCAGCTAGCCAATTACTGATCCAAACCGCTAAATCACCTTCAATTCCATACTTCCTTATTTTCTGCAATAGCCTACCGTGGGGAACCTTATCAAACGCCTTACTGAAATCCATATACACCACATCAACAGCTTTACCCTGATCCACCTGTTTGGTCACCTTCTCAAAAAACTCAATAAGGTTTGTGAGACATGACCTACCCTTCACAAAACCGTGTTGAGTATCGCTAATCAACTTGTTCTTTTCAAGATGATTATAAACCCTATCTCTTATAACCTTTTCCAACATTTTACCCACAACCGAAGTAAGGCTCACAGGTCTATAATTACCAGGGTTGTCTCTACTCCCCTTCTTGAACAAGGGGACAACATTTGCTATCCTCCAGTCTTCCGGCACTATTCCTGTCGACAAAGACGACATAAAGATCAAGGACAAAGGCTCAGCAATCTCCTCCCTGGCTTCCCAGAGAATCCTAGGATAAATCCCATCTGGCCCAGGGGACTTATCTATTTTGACATTTTCTAAAATTGCTAACACCTCCTCCTTTTGAACCTCAATTCCATTTAGCCTGGTCGACTGAACCTGAGTGTTCTCCTGGACAACATTGTCTTTCTCCAGTGTAAACACTGACGAAAAATATCCATTTAATGCTTCCCCTATCTCCTCTGATTCCACACACAACTTTCCACTACTATCCTTGATTGGCCCTAATCTTACTCGAGTCATTCTTTTGTTCCTGATATACCTATAGAAAGCCTTAGCGTTTTCCTTGATCCTATCCGCCAACGACTTTTCGTGTCCTCTCCTCGCTCTTCTTAACTCTCCCTTTAGGTCCTTCCTGGCTAACTTGTAACTCTCAAGTGCCCTAACTGAGCCTTCATGTCTCATCCTAACATAAGCCTTCTTCTTCCTCTTGACAAGTGCTTCAACTTCCTTAGTAAACCACGGCTCCCTTGCTCGACAACTTCCTCCCTGCCTGACTGGTACATACTTATCAAGGACACGCAGTAGCTGTTCCTTGAAAAAGCTCCACATTTCGATTGTACCCATCCCCTGCAGTTTCCTTCCCCATCCTATACCTCCTAAATCTTGCCGAATAGCATCATAATTGCCTTTCCCCCAGCTATAATTCTTGCCTTGCGGTATATACCTATCCCTGCCCATTGCTAAAGTAAACATAACCGAGTTGTGATCACTATCACCAAAGTGCTCACCTACATCTAAATCTAACACCTGGCCGGGTTCATTACCCAGTACCAAATCCAATGTGGCCTCGCCCCTTGTTGGCCTGTCTACATACTGTGTCAGAAAACCCTCCTGCACACACTGCACAAAAACTGACCCATCTATAGTACTCGAACTATAGTATTTCCAGTCAATATTTGGAAAGTTAAAGTCCCCCATAACAACTACCCTGTTACTCTCGCTCCTGTCAAGAATCATCTTT
Organism: Scyliorhinus canicula; assembly: GCF_902713615.1. Lineage (NCBI taxonomy): Eukaryota > Metazoa > Chordata > Chondrichthyes > Carcharhiniformes > Scyliorhinidae > Scyliorhinus > Scyliorhinus canicula. The sequence goes on from NC_052153.1 coordinate 164,284,873, forward strand.
GCAATCCTTTCCTCTACATCTCTGGGACTATTCGGAGGTCTATAGACAACTCCCAACAGGGTGACCTCTCCTCTACTGTTCCTAACCTCGGCCCATACTGCCTCAGTAGACGAGTCCTCAAGCGTCCTTTCTACCGCCGTAATACTTTCCTTGATTAACAATGCCACACCCCCCCCTCAAGGTTGCGGGGATAGGTCGGAGGAATGAGCCTGGGTAGGTTTCCCTTTCAGAGGGCTGGTGCAGACTCGATAGGCTGAACAGCCCTTCTGCACTGTAGGGATTCTATGAAATGAAAAAAGAGCAACTCTCCACTCACCAAACTCATATCAGCTCAAAGCTTGCAATCTCTGCTCCATTTGCTAAGTTGCACTGAGACCGCTATATTTAGTCTTTGGAGTGGAGACTGCAGCAACTAAATTGGACGAGTAAACCAATTAACTAAATCAGCTGCTCTCCGCCAGTTTGCTTATCCCTGCCTAAGGCGATAAGAAACTTTCTTTAAGGAAATACCAGTTAAATACTAACTGCAGATCTGATATTGATACTTAAAACTCCCAACACATCAAACCCATATTAGCTCATTCTGCTTTACTTAAAATGTCATACAATGGGTGTTAACCTTGCTATGTATGCATTAGAGGGAATATCACTTGTCATTTCGACAAAACCAATGAAGTCTGTAGTTACTGTGAAAATCCCTCAGTTGCCACTTCCAGCTCCTGTTCGGGTACACAGTGGGAGAATACAGAATTCTCAGCTGGTACGGGAATTGAACCCACGCTGCTGGCCTTATTCTGCATTATAAACCAGCCATCTAGCCCACTGAACTAAACCATCCCTGCTGGGGAGGGGGGGGGGAACTCCCCCATACACTGTCGCAGGCTTTTATCTCCCTGATATTAAAAAAGGACAAGGATCAGGAGCAGTGTGGGTCGTGACGCCCAATATCATTATTGAACGTAGACGCCAAGCTGTTGGCGAAGGTGTTGACATTGTGAATCGAAGACTGCATCCCGGGCTGATGGGCAAACGGGGTTTGTGAAGGGGAGGCAGTTGACGGCTTACGTAATCATGATGCCTTTGGAGGGGCAGGAGGTGGAGATGGTGGTGGCGAAGGACATGGAGAAGGTGTTCGATCTGGTGGAGTGGGAATATCTTCTGTAGGTGTTGGGCGGTTTGGGTTTGGACAGGGGCTGTGGATTGGGTCCGGCTGCTGTAGAAGGCCCCGGTCGCAAGTGTGTGACAAACCGAGTAGGTTTGGTGTATTTTGAGCTGCATCGGGGGACGAGGCAGAGTGCCCACTTCCTCCGTTGCTTTTTGCCTTGGCAATAGAGCCGCTGGCAATGGCTCTTAGGGTGTCGAGGGACTGAGAGGGATTGAGCGGGGGGCGGAGAGCACAGGGCCTCATTGTATGCGGACGGCCTGTTATATATGAGACCCGTTGGGCAGTAATAGGGACATTATGGGGATTTTGGCTGGTGTTCAAGATACAAGTTGAATATGGGGAAGAGTTAAGCTGAGGGGTGGAGGTGGAGAGAATAAAGGCATATTGTATCATAATCCAATTTTTTCATATTTAAAAAATACATTTTTAGTCGCTGTTAATTCTAATTAGCTGCCCTGTGACTCTGTTCCTCCACATTTTAAAGAAAGTAAAAGTTACGGTCTTTTGAGCCAACGTTCCATTTTGGAATTTCCCCATCCAGTCATATCAACTGGGATCTTAACAACTTTTATTTTTGCTTGTAACTTAATGATGGGCACTTTGTACTATATTTATACAACTTTCACAAAGTTACGGTCACTTTTACTGAGCCAGATGATTGGGGAGATCACCCACGAATTCATGCAGAAACGTTTCTCTGGGTGAACTACCTACCACACACATGGAATAAAGAATAAAGTGTACCATGGGTCATGAACAATGACAAAAGTGCCCGAGAGATAACAATACTTATCCCGAATTAGAAACAAGGGAGATATGTGACCGTACTCACAACCACGGTGACAGTCAATGGACAACAAGGAAGTACCAGCAGATTGGAAGCATGCTAAATGGTTCCCAACAACAAAAAACGGTAACAAAACAGGTGAAGGAAACCAAAGACAATTAGCCATACATCCATTCCATGTAAAATAATGGAATTCATTATCAGAAATCACCATGACTCAACTGCATGATAATAACCTAGGTAACAACAACAGTCAGTATGGATTCAGAAGGGTATAGTCCACTCAAGGAAACAAATAAAGGAAATTCAGCAATTAATTTGTACTCAGCAACCTCCCAAGAACAGCTGTGTGACAAGGGCCAGGCAATATGTTTTAGTTATACGGGCTGAGAGACAAGTATTGGCCAGCTAATTAATATGGCTCATGAACGACTATTCCTTAACCTTGAAGTTTTATGGTTTAGATAGGTAGAAATAATTTGCTGAATGGTAGAAAATATCTAGTCCCGTTTGGAAAACTTTATGGATGGTGGTTTGTGGAAGGTGGCAGTATTGTGCAGGAGGCCTTGCAGCTCTGGAGTTGACATCACTACACTTTCTATTTTATTTATTTTTTAAATTTACAGTACCCAATTATTTTTTTCCAATTAAGGGGCAATTTAGCGTGGCCAATCCACCTACCCTGCACATCTTTGGGTTGTGGGGGTGAGACCCACGCAAACAAGGGAAGACTGTGCAAATTCCACACGGACAGTGACCCGGTGCCGGGATCGAACCCGGGTCCTCAGCGCTGTGAGGCAGCAGTGCTAACCACTGCGCCCCATGCAGCCCACATTTTCTAATTTATTGAAAGATGGAACTAAGAAACATAGTGCGATGTGGTCAGATTGGCAAAGGATATTAAAGCATGCTGTGCATCAGAATAGGTGCAGACTACTCAGAAATTACATATTTTTCCACCAGATTCTTAGAGTGAGCAGAAAAATGGCAGATGCAGCTTATGCAGACGACTAAAAAGTACGGCACAGAAGCAAAAACAAGCAACAACTTGTACTCGTACAGTCAATTTAATGTTCCAAAACATTCAAAGGCTCACGATAGATGAATTCTATGCAAAGCTGCAAAACGAGATATTGGCAGTGAGGGAAGGTGATCACAGGTTTTGTCAACGAGTTGCATTTTAAGGCAAGACTTAAAAAAGGAGGGGGAAATCGGAGAGGTTTAGGGAGAGAATTCCTGAACTTCTGGCCAAGTTAACTGAAGGTACAGTTGCCAACAGTGGATTGAGAGGGGGGAGGGACGCACAAGAGGCCACAGTTAATAGAGGCTGAGTTCTAGTAGTACTGTAGAAGTCTGTACACACAGACTGGCGAAACCTTTAAGTCAATTTAAATACAAGAATGAGAATTTCAAATATGAAGCATTGGGCTGACAGGTAAGCAGGGACTGCTGCCTCAACAACTCCAGGGACCCAGGTTGAATTCCAGGCTGGGGCGACTGTCTGTGGGGAATTTGCACTTTCTCTCAGTGTCTGCATGGGTCTCCTCCGGGTGCTCCGGTTTCCTCCACAGATGTGCAGTTTAGGTGGATTGGCCATCCTAAATTGCCCCATATTAGGGTTTACTGGGTTACGGGGATAGGGTAGAGGTGTGTGCTTAAGTAGGGTGCCTTTCCCAAGGGCCGTGCAGACTTGGTCGAGGAGCCTCCTTCTGCACTGTATGATTCTATGACATTTTGGCAAGCCAGCCAAGGAGGTAAGTAGAACAGCTGAGAGTGGAGGTGATGCAGGCTGCAGCAGAGGCAGAGGGTGATGTCACATAGCTACAGGTGGCTTTGCGAAAGAGGTAGTTACAACAACATATATTTATGTAGCCTCTTTAACATGATGAAATGCCCACAAGGTGCTTCACCAGAGTATTACAAAGCATGATACTGAGCTATATAAGGCGATTTGTGTTGTTCAAAGAGGAAGGTTGTAAGGTATGTCTTACAGGAGACAAGAAACAGAAAAGCAGAGAGGTGTTGGGTAGGAAAATACAACTGAAGGCATACATACACAGAAAATAGGAGCAGGCCATTCGGCCCTTCGAGCCTGCTCCACCATTCGTTATGATCATGGTTGATCATCAAATTCAATTCCCTCTTCCTGCCTTTCTCCCAAATCCCTTTAGCCCCAAGAGCTATATCTAATTCTTTCTTGAAATCACGCAATGTTTTGGCCTCAACTACTGTGTTCGCAGAATCATCACTCTCTGGGTGAAGAAATGTCTCCTCACTTCTCAACCTTTTTCTCTTTAAATGCTTATGGAAACATTAAGGCAGTTTTTCATGTTCCCACTAACCTACTTTCATACTCTATTTTCCCCTTCTTAATCAATCCTTGGTCGGCTTTTGCCAAGTTCTAAACTGCTCCCAATCCTCAGGTCTATTGCTTTTTCTAGTCAATTTGCGTGCTTCTTCATGGCATACCACCAAGAGTGGAGAAACAATGATGCAAATTCCCAAGCGGTCAAAATTAGAGACATGCAGACATCTCTGTGAACTGTGGGGTTGGAGGAGATTACAGAGATAGCAAGGGGCAAGGCCATGGATGTATTTGGAAACAAGGATGAGAATTTTAAAATGATGAGCTTTGCTCGACAAGCAGCCAATGTAGGTCAGTGAGCACAATGGTAATAGTGCAAGGGGGCTTGCTGCAGTCAAGACACGGGCCTCAGGTTTATTTGGGGGGGGGGGGGTTGGAATGTGGGAGACCAACCAGTAGGGTGTTAATATAATCAAGTCTCGAGGTAATGAAGGAATTGATGAGGAGGTTTCAGCAGCAGATGAGCTGAAACAGGGACAATGTTGGGCCATGTAATGGAGGTGGAAAAAGGTGGTTTTAGAAATGGCACCAACATCAGTTTGGAAGCATAACTCAGGATTAAATGTGACACAGGGTTACAAACAGACTGGTTTAATCTCAGATTGTTGCCAGAAAGATGGATGGAATCTGTAGTCAGGCAATGGAGATTGTCCCTTTGGATGATGTCACCAAGGGGCAGCATGTAACTGGGAAATAGGAGGGGGCCAAGGATTGATCCTTGCGGGACACCAGAGTGCAGGAGAAGTAAGAGAAGCCACTGCACGTGATCCTCTGCCTATGATTCGATAGATAAAAACGGAATCACTTCACTTGACAGCAGTGTGACCCAGCTGGACAACAATGGAGAGGATTTAGAGGGGAACGGTGCGGTCAACCAAGTCACAAGACTGCAGACGGATTGAGAAGAATGTGGAGGGAACGTTTATCTTTGTCACAGTCACATAGGATGCCATTTGTGACTTTGATAAGAGCTGGTTTGGTATTGCAGCAGGGATAGAAATCATATTGGAGGGATTCAACCATAGAATTGTGTGAAAGATGGAAACGTATTGGGAAGGCAACATGTTCAAAGACTCTGGAGAGAGGAAAGAGAGTTGGAGGTGAAACGGTCGCTTGCAAGGACAAAGGGTTCAAGGGTTGTTGAGGCGAGGAGTGATGACAACCGATCTAATGAAAAGACGGATAACCAGCAGTAAGTGTGCGCAACAGGAGTTAAGACAATGGTTTCAGGTTTCTTCATTTTTAACTTGCAGAAAGTTCAGTTGATTTAGCACTGAATATCAGGCAAGCGTATTTTGATAAGATGGGATCAAGGCGATCAGGTGAAATGGCTGAGAGGCAGAGCGGAGTGTTCCACAAAAGTGATGACCATATATCTTCAGATCCCGTTGCTACAGGAAAGCACAGGGATGAGAATGAAGAGGGATGCAAGATAGATGCTTTGGGGGCGGCACCCATTAGAAGGAACCCATTACCTGCTCTTACATACAGTCTCAGCTTATGCAGTTTATGAATGAAAACTGATATATTTGTTAAAACGTTTTACTGTCTATGTATGTACTGAATGCAAGACTTTTATTAAGGATACATTCCAGATTAGCTACAGAAGTGCACATTCTCACAGTAATGTCATTGTAAAGAACAGATACAGTTGAATTCCACTGTATCAGAGGTCAAATGGGTTTGGTTAGCAACCACCATTTTGTAGAGACAGAAAACATCTGGTTCAATTTGAAATTGTTGCATTTTGAACACATGATGCACTGTATTCTGAATTTCAGATTCTTTTCTTTATAAATTTAGAGTACCCAATTATTTTTTCCAATTAAGGGGCAATTCAGCATGGCCAATCCACCTACCCTGCGCATCTTTGGGTTGTGGGGGCGAAACCCACGCAGACACGGGAGAACAGGCAAACTCCACACGGACGGTGACCCAAGGCTGGGATTTGAACCCAGGTCCTCAGCACCATAGGCAGCAATGCTAACCACTGTGTCACCGTGCTGCCCTGAATTTCAGATTCTGACCCATATCTGAAACGGTACTTAGTTGCAAAGACCAGATTTTACTCCACAAAGATTCTACCAATCAGTTTGTAAACCGGATGGCATTCAGCGTTCAACTAACTTAAACCTTGTTCGCATCAAGGTCGATGGGGAAAGGTGAAGGAACCTACCAACGTTTGAAAACATTAGTCAGGTCAAGCAACATCTCAACTAGGAAATCTACTAGGCCTGCATGCTTCAGTGCCACAACATATGGTTTTCACTCATCGACTGAGGCATCAGGGAATGAGAACGTTTATCCAAACCAGATCATGCAGAATAAATTGTGCCATTCCTGAGGTTAGTGGTTACTTTGATAATCATTCAAGTTGCACTTACAACAAACATCTACTGTATGATATTCAAACCTCTTTAGAAGTACAACAAAAACTCCTTACCGTTCTTGCTGACATCCAATTCCCTGAGATTGATGAGATTTGCAATGGATGCTGGCAACACAGTTAGATCATTATCCGGCATGCTCAGCTTGTGTAGAGACTGGCAATTGAACAGTTGCTGTGTGGCAGAAGGCAAAACAAAAAGTTAAATTAAAGCAGGATGCTATACAAGGAAAATCAATATGTAAGCATTACAATAGCGAAGCTTATGTAATATGTAACCAACCAGTATTCTTTCACCTATGGCTAAAACATCAAAGGAAATAATAAGTCCACCCTTACATTTGAGCACCTACAATACTTTGTCACCCCCATTTTTATTTCTATCATTTATTTTCATTTCTTCCATCAACCTGTTTTTTCCTCGCCATTGCCCCCCCCCCCCCCACCCTACTTATGCCATCTGTTCCACGTTGCCCTTTGACACACTGCTCACCGTTGTTCTGTCATTCGCACATTCTAATCCTTTTATGTGCCACTTTCAGCACCCTTCTTAGCCTTAATCATCTCATTTACATTCCTTTTGTCTTTCTGTCCACATCGTTGTCAATCTCCACCTTTTGCTGGCCCTCTACCCAGCTGCTGGGAAACAATGTTATCCTTTTTTAGATTGTCTCAATATACCCTTTTTCAGATTGTCTCAATATACTGGGTTTTCCACGCGTCGCTGCGGGATCCTTCCAGTACATAGGAGTGTGGCTGACCAAATCAATTGTTTTAGGCTTAAAATTACAAAACAAATTGAACAGTAAATGAATCAAGTTAATAGCAACATTAATATAACATTTTTTTTTTTACAGGAGTTAAGCTTCACCAGTTGTGTCAAAGTAACAATGCAAACTGTGCAATTATTAATTTTAATTCTGAACAGTCATCTTTAGCTTTTTTTCATAACTACAGGAACTGTGTGTCTTCTATAGAACACACACGACAGGCTTTTTAGCCCACAGTCAATGTCATTATTTATGCTCCACAAACGCCCAGCTTTTCTCACTGAACAAAGTTAGCATAATCTCCTATCCCTTCATGTTCAGCCGATTTCCCCTTGTGGTAACAACTGGCACTTTCCAACCACAATTTGGACAAAGTTTTTTGCTCCTCACTTTCCTACAAGATTCATTAGTGATTACTTTATATTTATTCCCCCATGGTTTTGGTCTCTGTGGGAAGGGTGTGAACTCACTGGAGAGATTGCAGAAGAGGTTTACAAGGATGGTTCCAGAGATGAAGAATGTCAATCGTGAGGATAGAGTGGAGAGGTTGGAACTGTTTTCCTTGGGGAGAAGATGGCATAGCGGAGATTTGATAGAGATGCTCAAAATCATTAGGGGGCTGGACAGAGTAGATAGGGAGAAACGTTTCCTGTTTGTAAAGGGATCATGAACGAGAGGGCGCAGATTTAAAATGACTTACAAAAGCAGCAAACTGTAATGTGAGGAAAACATTTTCACGCAGCGAGTGATTTGGGTCTGGAATGCACTGCCTGGAAGTGTAGTGGAGATAGATTCAGTTAAGCCATTCAAGAGAGCGTTGATGGCGATATCATTAAAATCAATGTACAGGGGTACAGGGAAAAGGCTGGGGAATGGCACAAAGCCACAATGCTCATTTGGAGAGCTGATAGAGACACAATTTGCCAAATGGCCTCCTTCTATTTAAGATAGAACATACAAACAGTGCAGGAGGCCATTCGGCCCATCGAGTCTGCACCGAACCACTTAAGCCCTCATTGCCACCATATCCCCTGAACCCAATAACCCCTCATAACCTTTTTGGACACTAAGGGCAATTTAGCATGGCCAATCCACCTAACCTGCACATCTTTGGACTGTGGGAGGAAACCGGAGCACCCGGAGGAAACCCACGCAGACACGGGGAGAACTTGCAGACTCCACACAGACAGTGACCCAGCAGGGAATCGAACCTGGGACCCTGGCGCTGTGAAACCATAGTGCTAACCACTATGCTGCCGTGCTGCCCTACCCCTACCATGCGTTCTGCGCTGCAACTAAATTAACAGATAATGACTTTGTCAAATGGCAGAAAACTGCCATTCAAGTGAGCTTTGCTTTTCACGATTATTTGTAGATTTATACACCCCATTATACAAATCAGATTTGCACAGGCGGAAAGTTAAGCAATTAAGGAGCATAAACAATAAAGAATAACACCCGGAGAAAGCAAAGTGCAGGAACACTAAACATATATTGCATTTCAGGAGGTCAATCTTTCAGACAAGGGGTTTGATTCTGTTAATCACGTATAGTAACTAAAGCTTTCCGGAAGATAAAATATCTCACCTTTGGAAGCTCTTCAATCTGGTTAGCATCTAAATAAAGTTCCTCCAAGGTCTTATCGGAAATGAAAATGTCTTTGGGCACCTGTTCCAAACTGCAGTGAGAATAGTCCAACACAGTGACAGCTTCTTCTTCCCCCCTTAGACAGCGACATGGCACCAGCCTTCCAAACAAATTACGCTTTGTCGTCATGATTTAGCACTGCAAACAAAAGGGAGATTCATTAAGGCCTTGTAGCTGCAGAAGAAATATTTGTGTATGCTCTATTTCACACCAAAAATATTGAAGAAGTAAATAAAGCTCCAACATCAATAGCAGCATGAATTTTCCTGTAAAAGTAGAAGTCACTTGAATGGCTTCTTTGTCAGTTGCATGTTCAGTATCAATTGACCTTTAGAAATAATTATATTCCAGGCGGCACGGTGGTGCAGTGGTTAGCACTGCTGCATCACAGCACCGAGGACCTGGGTTCGATCCTGACCCTGGGTCCCTATCCATGTGGAGTTTGCACATTCTGCCCGTGTCTGCGTGGGTCTCACCCCCACAGTCCAAAGGTTTGCAGGGTAGGTGGATTGGCCTCGCTAAATTGCCCTCGCTAAATTGCCCCTTAATTGGAAAAAAAAATGAATGCTCCCGAAATGCTTTTAAAAATAATTATATTAGCAACAAATTCCAAGAAAGGTCATCTTTAAATTAATTTAATGAACTTTGTCGTACTGTTCAACAACAGTAGCAAAAGACAACAACCTATTACAAGAAAGATAATTTGGATCAGGCACGTCACCCAAGGACACAGTTCACTGCAAAAATATGTACACAGCCAGTACTAGAATAACAACATTTTATTTTATCCAGTGTTCTTCAAACAGAGGGTGGGTAAATGAAAACTACTTCACAGTCCACTGACATTGTGCACTACAAATATGCATTCTTGGAGCATCTATGTAAATCCTGTTGAAAGCAACCCTAATGTTCAGTCCAACAAAGTTTGGGCAAACTATGTTATACTGAAGGACAGTTGCATCAAATGATTTGGCACATAGGTCTGGGAATGAGATCAAGATCATCCTACTGGGAAGAGTTGCATTCACGATTCAGCAAAAGATTGATTTGCGCAATCAAAGAGGATCTTTGCTGAAGAGATCATTTTGATAAGTCATGTCACTATAAACATCCGGACAAATATGCACGTCTTTAAAAAATTAAGTAAAAACAAAATGCGATCCGGAACTGGAAGAGAGAAAAGGGAAAGAGAAAAATAAAGGGCATTCCGTAAGAATATGATTTTACCATACGCTTTTCAATATCTAGAATGGATTTCAGGTGAGGTTTCAGTGCTAAACTGAGCAGTTCACCTGAATCAACCATCAGTGATTCCTCCCAGCTGCTGGGACCTGGACGGACAGTTTCTACAGGAAGGTGGCACTGGGTATCGGTTGTCTCACTGACATTTTGGCTGGATACCCATTTTGAGACCACGTCACAAGAGTTTGTACTGATGCTCAGTGCCAGCAATTGAAACCTCTTTTTTTCCCCTTTTCTCTTCAGCCAGGTGGTTCTTCAACTTCCAGCTTCATTTGGCCCAGAAGTTTCACCTTTGTTCACCCAGCGCATGGGGGCAAAAATATTGGGTGGTTTGGTTGGTTAAACAAAAAATGATCGCAGATCCAGGATGAGGCTAAGTCATGGGAAGAGTTGGTCCATGTCATGGGAAGAGTTGGTCCAACTCCAGCACGCCCTTCCAAAGTTTCATGCGGTCTTGGGAATCTGAGAGACAGGATACCACGATGTACACCAGAGTCTCTGAAGCATTGCATGACCAGTGGGCAGTGTCAGCTGTACCATCCTTTCCCAAAGATAACCAGCTCTTGTTTTAACACTTCCGAATGAATTTTTTGACTTGACAACTTGTATTAGCGATGCACTTGACTTAAGAAAAGCAGATATTACGTTTTTAAATCCTGGTGGCATTATGTAATATAAGCACCCAGGTGAAAAGGGCTACCGTAGAAACATGCTTCCTTCGTTCACCCAATCTCTCTCACGTTACCTCTTTTCATTATATTGCAAATTGATTACATGTTACATTTTAAAAGATCATTTTAAAATGTTGAAAGATTTTGGAGCAGCAGTAATTAAAATTTTGCTTCAGATCATATGACATGTTGAGCAACACTAAAACTTGTAATTTTTCTCATGCCGCAAAAGAAGGTGTGGGCAAATCTGGTAACCAGAGCTTACTGACGTAGATCAAGGAAGAAATTAGGTTTCCATTTCCTGTAGAATGTACTGCCACACCAGTCGTCAATAATCAGCTGATGAAGTCAAAACTGTGAAACCCCTGGCCCCGAAATAAGGTCAGCCCCCTTTTTCCATTTGTAAAAAAATATATTTTCATAACAAGGCGAGAAGTTTATTTTTATCACTCAATCTGAGCAGTCTTTTGTCAAACAAAAACAAAAAATGCTGGACAATCTCAGCAAGTCTGACAGTATCTGTAGAGAAGGGAGCCAACATTCGGAATCTGAATGACTTTGTGTCAGCAAGGCTCAAAACATTCGCTCCCTTCTCTCTCCACAGATGCTGTCAGGCCTGATGGGATTGTCCAGCATTTGCTGTTTTTGTTTCAGGTTCCATCATCCACAGTAATCTGTTTTTATCTTACTCTTTTGTCACAGTGCAGTTCATGTACCCACTTTAAAATAATGAAATTTGCACAACTTAAAGTATCACCAGCAATTGGCACCTCAAGACTACAGAATGGTGGAATGAAGGGTCATTTTCTACAAACTGGGACACATCAAGCTCCAAATCCTACCACTGTTACTAATAATAATAATCTTTGTTGTGGCAAGTAGGCTTGCATTAACACTGCAATTAAGTTACGGTGAAAAGCCCGGCGTCGCCACATTCCGGCGGCGCCTGTTCGAGTGCACAGAGGGAGAATTCAGAATGCCCAATTCACCTAGCAAGCATGTCTTTCGGGACTTGTGGTAGGAAACCGGAGCACCCGGAGGAAACCCACGCAGACACATGGAGAATGTGCAGACTCCACACAGACAGTGACCCAAGCCGGGAATCGAACCTGGGGTCCTGGCGCTGTGAAGTCATCGTGCTAACCACTATGTTACCGTGCTGCCCTATGGAGAGGAAAAACAAGGAAGACCATGCAAGCTGCTCTTTCAAACCTCCTACTGAAAATTTCAGAACAAAGATCGTTAACATCGGCAACAAAACAGCCAGAAAAGGGAAAATTCCTGTTTTAACGAAAACACACGCACACACAAGTTAAGAGTTGCATAACCGACACAGCTATTCTTGAAAGCAGTGACAGAGGCTCATGAATACAAATCCACTATTCCACACATATCCTGGAATGAGGTATCAAACAGTGGACAGAAGAAAGGCATTTCAGTGAACCCACCATCATATGCATACCCCTGCTAATGCTTGCATTGAAGAGGGACAGGAAAGTTTTCAAGAATTAAATGGTTGCTTGATTTTAATTCCTAGCTGAAATATCACTTTCAATAGATTACATCACCCCATGGAAACTCTGCCACGTGCATATTATTCAGCTATCCTGATCTATTAAGGGACAATTCTCTTTGCGCCAATGTTCTGAATGTGAGATTTTCGAAGATGATTACCCTTCAAGGCAAAATGGAGGATTGAAGAGGGTCATGCGGTCTGCTTCAAATCCAGCCTGAGAAGAAGCGTGGTTACCATGGGAACGGGATCACTGGGTGGAGGATTCCTGCGAGAAAGGTGCAAAATATCCTCAACTAAAAACAAATGAAGAGCTGCTGGGCTAACAACAGCTTTCAGCATTTGGGCAGAAGGAGAGAGACCTTACAAAGACAGAGGTTATAGGTGGCATGGTCAGCAAGGTGGAGACAGTGGCGAGCTACCAGGCAGAACACGAGTGGGACGTACCAACGCAGGAACCACAAGGCAACAAATCCTCCATCCACACACCGACCAGAGTGAATAACCTTATTGGACACAACAGACTGCATACTCTCTCTGTCTCCCAGGCTCGAAAAGAAGCAGCCACTCCAGGAAGCGTGGAAAACGTGCAGGCCTGTAGGTGAGAGTGAAACACGCGGCCCCAAAGCCCCTCTGCCTAGCTTACTCCTAGCTAATGTCCAATGTCTAGAAAACAAGCCAGACGAACTTAAAGCCGGACTCACTTTTCAAAGAGAACTAATGGACTGCTGTGTGCTCTGTTTCACGCAAACACAGCGCCGGCCCTAGGGTTGCTGGCGCCCCGGGTAAGCTGAACTTCGGCGCCCTTGGGGGGGGGGGGGGGGGGGGGGGGGTCGGGTTCGGGGAGGAGGGGAGGGTTCGGGGGCGGTTGGGGGGGGGGGGGGGGGGGGGTCGGGGAGGGGAGGGGGGGGGCGGAGTGACCTGGTATATGATCGGGACTCACCGATTGGCGGGCCGGTCTCTCTGTCGGCAGGTCGCTGACGCCGGTCATGCACTCGTTGATGGCGCCCCCTAGCACATGGCGCCCCGGGCGACTGCCCGAGTTGCCGGTACCTTGAGCCGGCCCTGCGCAAACATGGCTCACTCCTGCTTCACCGGACTGTGCCCTGCAACCAGAGGGCTTCTCAATCCACCGAATGGACCGTACGGCGGCCTCAGGCAAGACAAGGGGAGGTGGGGTCTGCCTCCTAATCAACACCTCCTGGTGCCTAGATGGAGCAACACTGGCGAGTATCTGCTCCCCGGACCTAGAAGACCTGACGCTAAAATGCCGCCCGTGCGGGAATTCAGCTCCGTTACCCTGACAGCAGTTTACATCCCATCCCATGCGAACGTGAAAGTCGCACTGAACGGAATATTCACCACCACAAATAGCCTTGAAACAAAACATCCCAAGGCCTTGTTCATTGTAGCTGGGAACTTCAATCAGGCCAAGCTCAAGAGCATACTACCAAGTTACCACCAACACGTCACCTGTTCCACCAGAGGCCCAAACATCCTGGACCACCGCTACACAAATATGAAACATGCTTACCGCTCTATCGCCCGCCCACACTTTGGCAAATCTGACCACAAGGCTGTGCTCCTGCTCCCGGCTTATAAGCAAAAACTGAAGCGGGAGAATCCATCAAAGAAAGTCGTGCATTGCTGGTCTGAGGAATCGGCTGATCTCCTACGGGACTGCTTAGAGTCAGTGGACTGGTCAGCATTCAAAAACTCTGCGACAAGCCTGAACGATTACGCCACTACAATAACTGACTTCATTAGTAAGTGTGTAGAAGACTGTGTGCCAAAGAAGTAATTCCGCGCATTTCCCTAGAGGAAACCGTGGATGAACAGGGACATCCACTGCTTGAAGTCGTCTAGGTCTGAGGCGTTCAAGTCAGGCGACCCTGACCTCTACAAGAAAGCCAGATATGATCTAAAGAAATCCACCAAAGATGCCAAAAGACAGTACTGGACCAAGCTCGAGTCCCAGGCTAGCCACATGGATCCCCAACGTCTATGGCAAGGTCCGCAAGACATAACGGGCTACAAGATGAAGGCATGTAAAATCGTAGGCTCCAACGCACCCCTCCCTGATGAGCTCAAAGCATTCTATGCCCGCTTTGAGCAAGAGGTCAGCGAGAGCGAGCCCTCCACCCCAGAAGCCGCGGATGAACTTGTATCCGAAATCACCACTGCAGACATCAGAGCAGCCTTCTCAAACGTCAACCCACAGAAAGCCACTGGACCGGATGGGGTACCCGGACGAGCACTCGGGTCTTGCGCGGATCAGCTGGTGGGGGTATTCTCAGACATCTTCAACCTCTCTTTACAACAATCCGAGGTCCCTACCTACTTCAAGAAGACGACCATCATCCCTGTACCAAAACAAGTCAAGCAACGTGCCTTAATGACTATCGTCCAGTGGCTCTGACATCCATCATCACGAAAAGTGCTTTGAAAGGTTAGTCATGGCACGAATCAACTCCAGCCTCCCAGATTGCCTTGATCCACTACAGTTCGCCTACCGCTGCAACAGGTCCACAGCAGACGCCATCTCCATGGCCCTGCACTCTACCATGGAACACCTAGATAACAAAGTCACCTATGTCAGACTCCTATTTATCGACTACGGCTCAGCCTTCAACACTATCATTCCTACGAAACTCATCTCCAAACTCCATGCCTTGGCCTCTGCTCCTCCCTCTGCAACTGGATCCTGAACTTTCTAACCCACAGGCCACAATCAGTAAAAATAGGCAACAACACCATCTCCACAATCATCCTCAACACCGGTGTCCCACAAGGCTGCGTCCTCAGCCCCCTACTATACTCCTTATACACCTATGACTGTGTGGCTAAATTCCCCTCCAATTCGATTTTCAAATTTGCTGATGACACCACCTTAGTGGGTCACATTTCAAACAATGGCGAGACGGAGTACAGGAATGAGATAGAGAATCTGGTGAACTGGTACGACGACAATAATATCTCCCGCAATGTCAACAAAACAAAGGAGATTGTCATCGACTTCAGGAAACGTAGTGGAGAACATGCCCCTGTCTACATCAATGGGAACGAAGTAGAAAGGTTCGAGAGCTTCAAGTTTTTAGTTGTACCGATCACCAACAGCCTGTCCTGGTCCCCCCCATGCCGACACTATAGTTAAGAAAGCCCACCAACGACTACTTTCTCAGAAGACTAAGGAAATTTGGCATGTCAGCTACGACCCTCACCAACTTCTACAGATGCACCATGGAAAGCATTCTTTCTGGTTGTGTCACAGCTTGGTATGGAGCCTGCTCTGCCCAAGGCCGCAGTAAACTACAAAAGGTCGTGAATGTAGCCCAGTCGATCAAGCAAACCAGCCTCCCATCCATTGACTCTATCTATAATTCCCGCTGCCTCTGAAAGGCAGCCAGCATAATTAAGGACCCCATGCACCCCGGACATACTCTCTTCCACCTTCTTCCGTCAGGAAAAAGATACCAAAGTTTGAGGTCACGTACCAACCGACTCAAGAACAGCTTCTTCCCTACTGCCATTAGACTTTTGAATGGACCTACCTCTTATTAAGTTGATCTTTTCTCTACACCTTGCTATAACTGTAACATTATATTCTGCAGTATCTCGTTCCTTCCCCATGTACGGTAGGCATTGTTTGTACAGCATGCAAGAAACAATACTTTTCACTGTATACTAATACATGTGACAATAATAAATCAAATCAAATCAAATCATAGGGAGGATGGTCTTTGGCTGACAACTCAACAAAACGGGGAGATGAGAACCTATTGGAAGATGGGATGGGTGTGAATGGTTTCAGATAAAGACCTGTGATGTATATTTATGCAGCTGGGGTTATTGGTCACCATTAAAGTGTTAATAAAAGGTTATTTTTTTTGTTGGACAACTAATACTAAACTACAAGTATTGTTTGGTCAATTTTGTTTTTAGTTTTTATTCTACAGTAAATATCTTAGAACTTTATATCTTGTCATGCAATTCCTTTAAATTGATCACTGGGAATTCAAACATCGGTTTCTGCAGAGATCGTAACGCCTCAATGTAATTTGCTTAAAGTAAAGCATAGGTTTATTTGTTTGTTAACTTTTGCTTTGCAATAGTTTTCCACAACCACTTAACCAAGAGCGAAGTACAGCTCACACTCTCAAAACTCAATCAAACCTCTGTGGAGTAACAATTAGATAAATTGCAGTTGACTATGCCACAAACAATATTCCAAGCAATTCACACACCATGAAGGTACCCTGCACGTCATCAGCAAGCCAGTACATCCAGTCCCTTTCAATCTGATAGAAAATAACAACTTACAGTGAAGACCACTGAAAATTACTTCTCATTTAAGCAAATGAAGAAAATGATGTTTCCGAGATTAAATATAATTAATTATAAAAACTAAAACATAAGCGTAGCATTGATTTTTGGATCTGGATTATAGATTAAGTGTACAACAAGCTCTTGATGTACATAATTATTCTCCACAATTATCTCAGATTTGAAAGTATTCCAATCTAGAGTGTTAAAAGTCAGGAGTAAATGACTAGATCGCAGTAACTTTAGCTGTTGACAAATTGTAACATTGTGCTATGCTCCAAAAATAATTTTGTTATTCTAAATATTCTACTTCTTTAACCCCTGCATTAATCTTTTCTCATTTGCAGAAAAAAAACATTTGAATTTAATATCTTTCAAATAAAAATCAGAAAACTTCTTTTATCCCCAAGTTTCAAAGGCAACTTTAGAAACGAAGATGCTCGAAGACATATAAGCGTATAAGCTCGAAGATGCGATCAGAATTTTAAAATGCTTATAATAGAGTATGCAACAAAGGTAATTCATTTACATGCGACATGACATTTCTTGGTAATCCCGCCACATCCCACTATCCCATCCTCAAAGCGCTGACCTCTTATTCAGCCACGTCATTGCACACTGTTGAGGTTTTAGGCAAACTGGCCATTATTTATGTACTGCCTTCACAATGAATGCTACCGGAATATCTAATCAGAGCGTTTTGCCCATCCTGTCTCCACAATTATCTATAGAAATAGTAGGGACCCTTGTTAATTTCCTCCTGCAACACAAAAATCATTTGCAGAACTCACAACAATGCCACATCTAAGGTTCATTAACAACCAACTGAAGTATCTCCAATATTCAAATGTATGATTTGTTGTTACACATGCAACAGCTCCTTACCAGATAAACCAGCTACGCTAACATGGAAGCTGTGCATTTCCAGCATTAATTTGCCAAATAAAATCAAAGGCTACCACAAACTTTGCCTTGCAGGCTGTAAATACCCACACAGGAATCACGTCGCTATTCACGTTGCCTGAAGGGTCCTACTTCTGTGGTGTAATGACGCTTATCATTCTACTTCTATTACTAAATTCCATTCCATCAGCTCAGCAGTCGTGATGAGGTGCAGTTACTTCACTCTGAACTAGTCTGACTGCTTCAATCATCTGGATCCCTTTCTGTGACAAGTCATTCTTTTTTCTGGCCTTCCTTGGCTTCTTGTTCCACATTCCTCTCTGTGCAGTGCCATGAAATTGTTTACATTGAAACACAGTCAAACCATCCCAGTCATCTTTCTTTGATCTTCTGTATAACTGCGTTGTTTCTTGTCCAAGGCATGTTCTTATTACATTTTCAAGTAATTAGGGTATTTAAGCCCCTAAAGCCAAAATGATTAATGGAGTCAACTGCACAGAAACGTAACTTTTTGTAAGAGCTATACAAAGAGAAGATTGTGATGACATTTTTCTTTTTGTAAATACAAATTAATTCATCCAGCCTTAGATTTTCAGTCGACAGCTTCCCAGCCATGATGATATGCACACAATATGTTTTGATGTCAATAGACTTCCTGCAATTTGACTTAGTGCCAAGGAAAGCACTGACCAGGACGAATAAAGTGAAATTAGTTTTCTACCCTTTCAGTTTCTGGTCTTTGCCTCTCTGACACCTTACTATGACTTGCAAATTCCTGTGTGCGGACACAATTGGGACAAACTCTCATTCTTCCCGCCTATGGCGCAGTGCTTTGACGTTGAGTGTTTTCCATCATAAAAAGTATATCGCAGGAATTTGGGAATATGCTTTTCCACAGATAACCTAAGGCAGAAACTGGTTTGTTCGAAAAGAGATGTAGCAATGGATTACTAGGTCCGGTTTGCTACAGGGAAACTAGGTTTCCTAATGACTTAAATTGGTAAATTCAGCATGTGGCAGGTAACTCAGCCAGCAAGACCCCACATTCTGGTCTACGAATCTATCAATATTAACTTGGAATCACAATTGCCACAGTGGCTACACAAAGAACATAAGAACATAAGAACATAAGAACTAGGAGCAGGAGTAGGCCATCTGGCCCCTCGAGCCTGCTCCGCCATTCAATTAGATCATGGCTGATCTTTTGTGGACTCAGCTCCACTTTCCGGCCCGAACACCATAACCCTTAATCCCTTTATTCTTCAAAAAACTATCTATCTTTACCTTAAAAACATGTAATGAAGGAGCCTCAACTGCTTCACTGGGCAAGGAATTCCATAGATTCACAACCCTTTGGGTGAAGAAGTTCCTCCTAAACTCAGTTCTAAATCTACTTCCCCTTATTTTGAGGCTATGCCCCCTAGTTCTGCTGTCACCCGCCAGTGGAAACAACCTGCCCGCATCTATCCTATCTATTCCCTTCATAATTTTAAATGTTTCTATAAGATCCCCCCTCATCCTTCTAAATTCCAACGAGTACAGTCCCAGTCTACTCAACCTCTCCTCATAATCCAACCCCTTCAGCTCTGGGATTAACCTAGTGAATCTCCTCTGCACACCCTCCAGCGCCAGTACGTCCTTTCTCAAGTAAGGAGACCAAAACTGAACACAATACTCCAGGTGTGGCCGCACTAACACCTTATACAATTGCAACATAACCTCCCTAGTCTTAAACTCCATCCCTCTAGCAATGAAGGACAAAATTCCATTTGCCTTCTTAATCACCTGTTGCACTTGTAAACCAACCTTCTGTGACTCATGCACTAGCACACCCAAGTCTCTCTGAACAGCGGCATGCTTTAATATTTTATCGTTTAAATAATAATCCCGTTTGCTGTTATTCCTACCAAAATGGATAACCTCACATTTGTCAACATTGTATTCCATCTGCCAGACCCGAGCCCATTCACTTAACCTATCCAAATCCCTCTGCAGACTTCCAGTATCCTCTGCACTTTTCGCTTTACCACTCATCTTAGTGTCATCTGCAAACTTGGACACATTGTCCTTGGTCCCCAACTCCAAATCATCAATGTAAATTGTGAACAATTGTGGGCCCAACACGGATCCCTGAGGGACACCACTAGCTACTGATTGCCAACCAGAGAAACACCCATTTATCCCAACTCTTTGCTTTCTATTAATTAACCAATCCTCTATCCATGCTACTACTTTACCCTTAATGCCATGCATCTTTATTTTATGCAGCAACCTTTTGTGTGGCACCTTGTCAAAGGCTTTCTGGAAATCCAGATATACCACATCCATCGGCTCCCCGTTATCTACTGCACTGGTAATGTCCTCAAAAAATTCCACTAAATTAGTTAGGCACGACCTGCCTTTTACGAACCCATGCTGCGTCTGCCCAATGGGACAATTTCTATCCAGATGCCTCGCAATTTCTTCCTTGATGATAGATTCCAGCATCTTCCCTATTACCGAAGTTAAACTCACTGGCCTATAATTTCCTGCTTTCTGCCTACCTCCTTTTTTAAACAGTGGCGTCACGTTTGCTAATTTCCAATCCACCGGGACCACCCCAGAGTCCAGTGAATTTCGGTAAATTATCACTAATGCATCTGCAATTTCCCTAGCCATCTCTTTTAGCACTCTGGGATGCATTCCATCAGGGCCAGGAGACTTGTCTACCTTTAGCCCCATTAGCTTGCCCATCACTCCCTCCTTAGTGATAACAATCGTCTCAAGGTCCTCACCTGTCATAGCCTCATTTCTATCAGTCACTGGCATGTTATTTGTGTCTTCCACTGTGAAGACCGACCCAAAAAACCTGTTCAGTTCCTCAGCCATTTCCTCATTTCCCATTATTAAAACTCCCTTCTCATCCTCTAAAGGACCAATATTTACCTTAGCCACTCTTTTTTGTCTTATATATTTGTAAAAACTTTTACTGTCTGTTTTTATATTCTGAGCAAGTTTACTCTCATACTCTATCTTACTCTTCTTTATAGCTTTTTTAGTAGCTTTCTGTTGCCCCCTAAAGATTTCCCAGTCCTCTAATCTCCCAGCAATCTTTGCCACTTTATATGCTTTTTCCTTCAATTTGATACTCTCCCTTATTTCCTTAGATATCCACGGTCGATTTTCCCTCTTTCTTCCGTCCTTCCTTTTTGTTGGTATGGCACAGAATAAAAGTGAACTGACCATGCCAATGCCACTAACGGAATCCAGTTTCTCTCCGTGAAAAGCAAGAGCTACTATTGAAAACAAAGTGGCCCCAATCTGATGTTCGGTATTCTTGACTTTATCCAACATGCCAAAATTACAAACAGTATTTGGCTGAGATACAAGTGAGTTGTTAAAATCCTCGAAACTATACTTTGATAGGATTCATCACATTCAGGACAGCAAGTGGGTGGGGAGCAACAAAAATAAGGCATGGGCATGTGATGATACTATTTAACACTTGTATATCTAGGCAATAAATAAAAATCATATTGCTAATTGCCTATTTGATGCAAAAAGCAGGGCTTAGATACTAAAAGATGACTGAGAAACAATACACCGAAGCATGACTTTAAAGAGAGTATCCAGTCAAGTGATAGAAAAGTGTTGCTTGCATTGGCAAGGACAAATTAATTTACCCCCTGCTACGCACACATGTGCAGACAGTATCTCAGATCTTTAAATTCTTCGGAGCGATATCATAAGATTTTGAAGCTGGGTAAACTGAAAATAGTTTTTTCTTTTTAAGAACCCCATTTTCCATAGTTAACAGAAACAATTCCTGGTCAAAAGACAAACAAAACAATTGCATATGTTGAGGGCGGCACGGTGGTGCAGTGGTTAACACTGCTGCCGCACAGCGCTGAGAGCCCAGGTTTGATTCAGGTCCCGGGTCACTGTCCGTGTGGAGTTTGCACATTCTCCCTGTGTTTGCATGGGTCTCCCACAAACCAAAGATGTGCAGGGTAGGTGAATTGGCCAAGCTAAATTAATTGCCCCACAATTGGGGGGGGAGGGGAGGGGGGGGGGGGGGGGGGGGGAGGAGAGAGAGAGAGAGAGAGAGAGAGAGAGAATCTGCAGATTTTGGAAAGCAAAGAAAACAGAAAATGCTGCAAACATTCGGCAGGCCAGCCAGCAAAAATGGGCCGCAGAGCTGGGGGCCAACCTTTCAGGTGCAGGCCCGTCATTAGCACAATTTCCTAAAATTAATTTCAAGCTTGGGGAAGAGATAGTCTGCTCAAGGCAATTTCAAAATGCTTTATTCATCAGCTACGTACAAAACAAGGTTCTGGTTGCGATATTTTCCACAAGTTAAAGCTTGAAACAAATTAAAACGACTGCGTAGAAAATTCACTTAGTCAAACTCTGTGAGCTGGACTGGTTCCAGCGGACAAGCGTCAATACTCCAGGCAGCAAACGCATACTTCCTGTTGCACTGTACCAAACTATTGATGCAAGATCAAGTGTTCTATTAATTTACATACATTAGCTCTTTGAAGCTCTTTTGCCGTACTCACCAAGCTAATCAGTTGGGCACAGCAGTAAAATAGGGTATTTCAAAGGGCATGTAAATGTGATATTAGTCTTTTATCGTTTTACATTCAATAATTGAATTTTCTTTCAACCCAAATTAACAAACAGAACCAAAAATGGCACTTTTAGATTAAATTTCTCCCATATTCACTTCTATGCAGCCTCCTTAAAAATTGGTGGTGAACTGATCCAAGTTAAACTTCTGCATGCCAAAATGTCCCTGTGACTGACTCTCAAGTGAGACACACTTGCACCAAATGATGGTTAGCAAGTATTCCCACACAAAAGACACAGCTTTTGGCCTTTCTAAACTATAAACAGACAACTTGAACCCATCAAACTCAGCTGACCAGCAATGTTACTTATGACTTCATCTGGTGTGAAAAGCTCCATTTGTATAGCATTTGCCCAGAATCATCTGTGGTTATCATCACCTCTGTTGCAACAGTTTTTCAGCTGACACTGGAAGCTAAGAAATTCTGCCATCTCAAAATAATGTATATATACATCAATTTTGCCAAAGTCGGGGCAGCACGGTGGTGCAGTGGGTTAGCACTGCTGCCTCACGGCGCCAACGTCCCTGGTTCGATCCCGGCTCTGGGTCACTGTCCGTGTGGTGTTTGCACATTCTCCCTGTGTTTGCGTGGGTTTCACCCCCACAACCAAAATATGTGCAGGGTAGGTGGATTGGTTTCATAGAATTTATAATGCAGGAGGAGGCCATTCGGCCCATCGAGTCTGCACCGGCTCTTGGAAAGAGCATCCTTCCCAACCGCACACCTCCACCCTCTCCCCATAACCCAGTTACCCCACCCAACACTACGGGCAATTTAGCAAGGCCAGCCACCTAACCTGCACATCTTTGGACTGTGGGAGGAAACCGGAGCATCCGGAGGAAACCCACGCAGACACGGGGAGAATGTGCTGACTCCGCACAGACAGTGACCCAAGCTGGGAATCGAACCTGGGACCCTGGAGCTGTGAAGCAACTGTGCTAATCACTATGCTACCGTGCTGCCCGTAAAATTGGCCACGCTAAATTGCCCTTAATTGGAAAAAATGAATTGGGTACTCTTTTAAAAAAAAAAAAAAATTTTTTTTTAACCAAAACCTTTCTGAGAAAGGCTGGAGAGGAGTCTGGGGTGGGAGGGAGAGGATCCAGTTGTGGTCTAAGAGAGAACCAATGACACCTGGTTCTATCTAAGAAAATACGAGTAGTTAGGGGCCAAATTGATACACAGACCATCATAGATAATCATCTCAGGGCTTTTGGCTGAACCTCACACCAATTGGTGTAGGGTCCAACAGATTAGGAAAATAGACTGGTGACTCAAAGAGTCATGTGGGGAGAATGGGTTTCAATTCTTGGGGAACTGGCATCAGTACTCAGGAAAGAGTGAGCTATTCCATGGAAATGGGCTTGACCTAAACCAGGCCGGGACCAGTCCTGGCCAACTGTATAATTAGGCCTGCCTGTGGACAGGACTTCAAACTAAGAAATGGGGACAGGTGGAGAGATAAAGAAATTAGAAACCCAAACAGTGAAAGGTCAAGACATTGAAACAGTACAGTGATGTGGTTAAAGTCGAGCAGAGTGAGTGAGACAGGAAGGGACAGAACAAGTTTAACAAAAATAGTACAATGAATAAAGTCACTGCAAGGAATAGAAGTTTTTTCATCTCTGTCTTAAATGGGCACTTCCTACTCTTTGATTTTGCGCCTCGGCTCTTCCACAAGAGGAAGCATCCCCTCAGCATCTACCCTGAGAATCCTATTTGTCTCAACAAGATCACCTCGCATTCATCTAAACTCCAATGAATACAGGCCCAAATCTACTCAACCTCTCCTCTTCAGAAAATCCCTGCAGACCCAGGATCAACCAAGAGAACCTCTCTGGACTGCCTCCAATGCCAGTATATTTTTCTTCAGACAAGGGGACCACAACTGTTCACAGTATTCAAGGTGTGGCCCAACTAGTACCTTCTATGGCTTTAGCAGGACTTCCCTATTGTTATACTCCATTCCCTTTGAAATAAGGGGCAACATACCATTTGCCTTCCCAATTATCTACTGAACCTTTGTGTGATTTATACACAAGGACCCCCAAATCTCTGTGTTGCAGTTTTCTGCAGTCTTTCTCTATTTGAATAATATTCAGCTCCTTTATTCTTCCTACATTTTTGTACATTATATTCCATCTGCCAAGTTCTTTGCCCATTCACCTTTCTTTGTAGACTGTGTCAACTTCACCATTTGTCTTCCCACCTATTTTGTGTCATCTGCAAACTTCGTAATAGTGCATTCACTCCTCTTGTCCAAATCATTAATATGTATTGTAAATAATTGTGACCCCAGCAGAGACCACTGTGACACTCCACTAGTTACAGGTTGCCATCCTGATAATGCTCCTTTTATCCTAACTCTGTCTTCTATCAGTTAACCAATTCTCTATGCATGCTAATATACTATGCCCAACAGCATGGATTCTAATCTTAAGTAACCTTTGTGTAGTTCCTTATCAAACGTTCTTACCTGAATGCACAAAGCATCTGAAATAAGATGGATAACAAGTGCAACAAATAGATGTAAATGATTCAGATCTAATCGCTGTTACAGAAAAATGGCTACAAGGTGGTCAAGGTTGGGAAACAAATATTCCAGGGTACAGTATTTTGGAAAGGCATTCAGAAGGATGACATAAGGACATTAGTGAGAAAGGATCGAGATGGGTTTTTGTGGCAGTTCTTTGGAGCAATACCATGTAGAATCATAGAATTTACAGTGCAGAAGGAGGCCACTCAGCTCATCAAGTCTGCACCGGCCCTTGGAAAGAGCACACTACTTAAGCCCCACGCTTACACCCTATCCCCTTTATCCCTGTAACTAACTGGAGTTGAAACTATTTTAGATCAAGTATTGTGTAATATTGCAAGGTTAATTCACAATGTCAGAGCAAAAGATCCACTTGGAAATAGTGAGCATAATGCCATTGAATTCCATGTTAAGTTTGAAAGTGAGACACTCCAATCACAAATAAGAATTTTAAACTTGAACAAAGCCAATTACATGGGGTGAGGGGAGAACTGGTCAAGGTTAATTGGAGAATAGACTGAAGGGTAAAAAGGTAAATGAACAGTGGGAGACATTTGAAGAAACAATTCAAAACCTTTAACAAAAAATGCATTACATTGTAAAATAAAAACTGAAAAGAAAGACCCATCCATGACTCACTCAGGAAGTTAATGATAGCATTGGATTTAAAAGTAGAGGCTTACAATGTAGCAAAAAATAGTATTCCTGTGGATTGGAAGTGGTTTAGAAACCAGCAAAGGGTCACCAAGTTCATAAAACGGAAAAAAATAGAAGAAGAGCAAACTAGCCAGAAATGTAAAAACAGATTATAGGCATTCAATTGCATACAAAAAGAGAGTAAGTAAATTAGACGTTGGCTGCTTTGAAGCAGACAGGGGAGATTATCATGGGGAATGAGGAATTGGAAGAGGCATTGAACAAATATTGTGTGCCTGTCTTCACAGTAGAAGACAAGTTCCATATCAGAAATTGACAGCAACCTAGGGGCTTTAAAAACTCAGAAAATTAAGGAAAGTAATATCAGAGAAAAAGTATTGGAGAAACTTAATGGACTAAAATCTGACAAAATCCCTGGGGTCTGATGGCCTATACCCTAGGATTCTAAAAGAGGTGGCTGCAGAGATGGTGAATGCGCTAGCTAGGATTTTCCAAAATTCTTTAGAGTTGGGAACAATCCAATGAGATTGGACGTTGGCAAATAAACGTTCACCACTTTGCAAAAAAGGAGGAAGGGAGAAAATGGTGCACTACAGGCCAGTTAGCCTAACTTTAGACTTTAGTCATTAGGAAAATGATGGAATCTACAATTAACAAAGTGCTTAGAAAAGCATAGTATGGTTAGAAGTCAAAATTGTTTCACAGAGAAATTCTATGCAACAGATTTATTAGTGCTTAATGAGATGTCACTGATAGGGTAGATCTGGGGAACCAGTAGATGTAGTATATTTGCATTTTCAAAAAGCATTTGATAAAATGCCACACAAAAAAGTTAATAGGCAAAATAAGGCCTCGGAGTATGGGGAATATATAAGCATGGATAGAGAACTGGTTAGTAGAGAGGAAACAGAGTGGGCATAAACAGGGCATTTTAAAGTTTGCAGTCAATAGTGAATAGTGGAGTGCACAGGTCAGTACTGGGACCTCAGCTATTTACAATCTATATTTGTGGGCAGCACGGTAGCACAGTTACTTCACAGCTCCAACGTTCCAGGTCCGATTCCCGGCTTGGGTCACTGTGTGTGATGAGTCTGCATGTTCTCCTTGTGTCTGCATGGGTTTCCTCCGGGTGCTCCGGTTTCCTCCTCCGTCCAAAGATGTGCAGGTTAAGTGGACTGACCATGATAAATTTCCCTTAGTGTCCAACAAGGTTAGGTGGGTTACTGGGGTAGGGTGGAGGTGTGAGCTTAAGTAGGGTGTTCTTTCCAAGAGCCGGTGCAGACTCGATGGGCTGAATGGCCTCCTTCTGCACTGTAAATTCTATGATTCTAATTAAAAGACTTTGAAGAAGAGACGGAGTGTTTTGTATCTACGTTTGCTGATGATACAAATCTAAGTCCAAAGGTAAACTGTGGGGAAGACAGGTTAAGGAGAGTGGGTAACAAGATGGCAGATGGCGTAAACTATAAGGAAGTGTAAAGTTATTAATCTGATTGGGAGAAAAGCAGAGTATTGTTTTAAAAGGTGAGAAACTTGTAGGTGTTGGTTGTTCCAAGAGACCAGTATGCACTCGTGCAAGGTTAGCATGCAGGTGCAGCAAGCAATTAGAAAGGGAAATTTCATGTTGGTCTTTATTGCGAGGATTGGAGCGCAAAAATAAATAAGCCCTGCTGTATTTGTGCGGGGCTTTGTTGAGACCAGATCTGAAATACTGCGTGGTTCACTTCTCCACATTTAAGAAAGGACAGACTTGCATTGAAGGTGGTATGGTGAAGTCTTGCTAAATTGGTCCCTGGGATGACAGGGGCTGTCCTATGATGCAACAAAGTGGGCTGATAATCTCTCGAGTTTAGAATGATGAGAGTCAAACTCACTGAAGCATACAAGTTTCTAAAGGGGCTTGACAGGGTGGATGCGGAGGGATTGTTTCTGCTGGTCTGGGAAGCTAGGACCTATGGGTACAGTCTCAGGATAAGGGATAGATTATTTAGGACTGCAATGAAGATAAATTACTTCACAAAAAGGTTATGAACCTTTGGAATTCTCTGCCCATTGAATATGTCCAAGGCTGGATAGGCAGATATTTGGTCTCTCAGGGAATCAAGGGATAGGCAAGAAAGTGGGGCTGAAATCCAAGATCAGTCATGATGGTATTGAATGACGCAACAGGCTCAATGGGCAGTGTAGTCTACCCCTGCTCCTATTTCTTGTGTTCTCAGAGAAAGATAATGATTGTAGCAAGTCTGTTATTTTTACACAAGAATAATCTGACAGACAGTATGAATAGGCAAATGAGCCTCTTGGAGGTATTAAAAGGAAATGGGAACTCAAGAACAAGTCTCTCACACACAAATGGAATTAAAGCAAGTTTGAGCATTTACCAAACTCATTCAGTTCATACAAATGTTGTAATTTGATATGTTAAGTGGCATTTCTTAAATGCAAATTTTCATAATAATGCTGGAAACACTTAAACAGAAGAGAAGCAATGATTGTGAAATTGCCTGGAGTTTCCCAGAACCTTTAATCTTGGGAGTTCATCGGGGAAGAGCACTGTGAGAACAGTAAAGAGAAGTATCTCAGATGGTCTTTAGTTTCAGTGTTAATTATAAACGGCTGTGGAATGGCCGACCAGGGAGCAATATAATACTCAAGTGGTAAACAGCCAAAGTCTATATGGAAATCAGCCCTCAAGCAATCATTGGCTGCCCATTCTGTTACTCAACAATACGGTATTTCAACTTGCAACAAAATTCAAAGCACCGCTAAACAAAAAACACAGCTGATGAAGGGCAAGGAACTTGCACATTTTTGTTGGTAGAATGGACAAAATGGTAGAAGATTTACAGTCGAGACAGCTAAGAATCGATAAAAATAATTCCTTCAAAGTTGAGATCAGAGGTGAAAGGCTGAAGCAGCATTGTACAAATTAACAAATTAAATTAACAAATACAGCGTCTGGACCAGATAAAACAGGAAATAGCTCCGATAGAGTTGTAGCTTGCAGGATGGTCCAAGAAGGTTACCAGGCCCATGCAAAATAAATGAGTTGGGATACAAAGGCCCAGGGAGGAGGAAGATGCCATTTAAATGAAAATCCCTTCTTTCAATCAAAATACTATTGAAAAATTCATGAAAGGGGAATGACAGACAGAGTACCATCACGTGGACACAGATCAGAAAACCTTAAAAATAACTTGCTGACTGATAATGCCCACACAATGAAGATCACCTATATTTTCCCATGTTGACAGACCTGGATATGTCCTGTATTGCCCATTTCTATTTCTGACAATTTTCTAATGCTTCATCTAAGAACAAGGGAATGCTCAAAAAGCGTCCTCCTCTTTGGGAACAGATAAGTGCAAGGAGGACATGCTATGAAAATCAAGAGTTGTTATGGAGGCAGTGCTGGTGGGGGACTGCACGGAAGAGCATGTTACATAATTGAACACAGTAAGAAGTCTTACAACACCAGGTTAAAGTCCAACAGGTTTGTTTCAAACACGAGCTTTCGGAGCACTGCTCCTTCCTCAGATTCACCTCAGGAAGGAGCTGCGCTCCGAAAGCTCGTGTTTGAAACAAAACTGTTGGGCTTTAACCTGGTGTTGTAAGACTTCTAACTGTGCTCACCCCAGTCCAACACCGGCATCTCCACATCATACATAATTAAAGACATTCTTTTTGAATGTAATTTTGGCAATAGAGATACGAGAGTTCCTCTTGAAGATAAAGGAGATAATGAGGTTAAAAATGTTGACAGATGAAGAATCTGGGGCGAGCATTCATATCCCTGCAGGAGTTTGTGCCTTCAGGGGAGGAAGAAAATTGGACTAAGTACAAAACACCTAATATCAGAATCATTCAATGTTGAACTAGTAATGAGAAATAATCCACAAACACATTTTACAGAGTACAAAAACACAAGATGAGGCAAACACGGATTTGGAAGGATGACAAATGCTCTTGTCGCTTGTCAGATCAAAGAGGAATTACTGGAATATCGTCAAGTGACTGTATTGGTGGATTTGGCCAGCAGACAGCCTACATGACTGTCCCAAAACACTAGGTTTCACATTAACAGCTGCTGAAGACAAAGCAGCAGACATAATTGATGACAACTTAGCCAACTAGGCTAGAATTTGGCCGAGCATCAAGAAAAAAATGAACAATGGTAAAACTCTGTCTGGGTAGCAAAGAACAGTGTTCAAATTAGTCACAGCATCAGAATGCACTTACATGGGATTGTCAGGCCACGTTTCTCTGCTGTAGAGGAAGTTCAAAAGCTAAGGAACAGCAGAAAATATTTAAAGTACAAACATACGGAGTGCACATGGGCACGAAATTAATTATTTTGCACTTTTTTTAAATGACCAAGCTGTTCTGAACTACACTGACAATGGAGCTGATACTGGCTCAGTAACATTTCATGGAATTTACAGTGCAGGTGGCCATTCGGCCCATTGAGTTTGCACCGGCTCTTGGAAAGATCACTCTACTTAAGCCCATACCTCCACCCTATCCCCGTAACCCAACCTTCTGGACACTATGGGGCACTCAGGGGCTGGTTTAGCACAGGAAGGGGCTGGATTTTAAAGCAGACCAAGCCAGGCCAGCAGCATGGTTCAATTCCCGTACCAGCCTCCCCAAACAGGCGCCGGAATGTGGCGACTAGGGGCTTTTCACAGTAACTTCATTTGAAGCCTACTTGTGACAATAAACGATTTTCATTTCATTTCATTCAATTTAGCATGGCAAATCCGCCGGACCTGCACATCTTTGGACTGTGGGAGGAAACCAGAGCACCCGGAGGAAACCTACGCTGACACGGGGAGAAAGTACAAACTCCACACAGACAGTGACCCAAGGTCGGAATTGAACCTGGGATTCTGGAGCTGTGAGGCAGCAGTGCTAACCACTGTGCCGTTATTAGCAGGATTTTTAAAATAAGGTACGGATAACAAAAGGAACACGTATTTATGCAGCCCTTTTAAGGCAGTAAAATGTCCCATCAGAGGAGCATTAAAAACAGAATTTGGCTTTGAACCACAGGAGGAGGCATTTGAACAGCTAACCAAAGGTTTGGTCAAAGCTGCAAGTTTTAAACGAGCAGCTTAAAAGCAGGAGAGAGAGGTAGCAAGCTGAAGTAGAGAATCCAGAGCGTTAATGAAATGAAATGGAAAATCGCTTGTTGTCACAAGTAGACTTCAAATGAAGTTTGCGAAAAGCCCCTTGTCGCCACATTCCGGCGCTAGTTCGGGGAGGCTGGTACGGGAATTGAACCATGCTGCTGGCCTGCCTTGGTCTGCTTTAAAAGCCAGCTATTTAGCCCTGTGCTAAACCAGCCCGTAAAGAGCCTAGGCAGCTGAAAACACAGCTGCCCGTAGGGGAGCGATTAAAACGGAAGCTGCATAAGAGGTGAAAATTAAGAGTAGCACAGAGGGAGGCTCGCAAAGCCATGGAAGGATTCGAAAACCAGGATGAGAATTTAAAAATTGATGAATTTCCAGGTCAAGAGCCAGTGTCCGTCAGCCAGCATAGGGTGACAGGTGAACAGGACCAGCTGCAAGTTGGATTCAACACACAACAAATTTTTGGATGGGCTCAGGTTGAAAGAGCAGAAGATGGGAAGCCAGTCAGGGAAGCGCTGGAATAATTAAACCTCGAAGATAACAAAGGCATAAATGAGAACTTCAGCAGCAGATGAGTTTAAGCAAGGTCAGAATCAGGCAAAGCTATGCAGGTGGATATACTTCGGTCCTGGTAATTAAAAATTAAGAGACTTTCATTTATGTAGTGCTTTGCATGACCCCTGGAAGTCTCAAAGTACTTTTGTAAGAATTCCTTATTTTATCATAGAATAGAATCCCTACTGTGCAGAAGGCAACCATTCGGCCCATCGGGTCTGTACCGACCCTCTGAATTAAGAACCCATCTAGGCCCAATCCCCCATCCTATTCCCGTAACCCCACCTAGGGTCAATTTATCATGGCCAATCCAACTAACCTGCACATCTTTGGACTGTGGGAGGAAACCGGAGCACCAGGAGGAAACCCACGCAGACACAGGGAGAACGTGCAAGCTCCACACAGACAGACAGTCACCCAAAGCCGGAATTTAATCCCTGTCCCTGGCGGTGAGACAGCAGTGCTAACCACTGTCCCACCCAAAGTATTTTCAAATATGTCGTCACTATTGTAATGTAGGAAATGCTGTAGCTAATTTTTGCTGAACAACCTCCCACAAACAGCAATGTAATGATCAGGTAATGTAATGCAGACTGAGGTGAAAATATTGACCAGGTCCCCATGGACAACTCGATTGCACTTCTTAAAAATAGCGCCTTGGGATCTTTTACATCCACCCAGGCAGGTAGAAGGGCCTCAGTTTAGGGGCCCATCTGCTCCCTCAGGACTTCATTGGAGAATCAGCCTTTGTGCTCAAGCCATAGAGTGGGACTAGAACCCAGAACCTTGCGACTCTGAAGCGAGTGCACTACCAACCAAGCCACGGCTGACATAATATCTTTAAGTTGACTTACAGTCATAGGGTGGTAGATCGAGGTGGGAAGGAAAATAATTTAAAATCTGGAGATCTCGTCTTTGGGTGCAGTAGTCAATTTATGCAGAAATTACTACCTTCAAAATTGTCATGTCAGTTATCTAATCTCATGGTTGCAGAGGGCATCGGGAGATACATAAATGCATGGAGTACGGTGCTGGAACATTTTGAAATGTAGCAGGAGGACAAAGTAAATATATTGATGGGAGAGTGTCAAAGAAGGAGCAGAGTATTATTTTTTGGTCATGGTTGGTCTTTTCACTTGTTGTCATTCATCTTGCCCAGGAACTAAACAAGCATATATTAATAAACAAACGCTTCAGACAGAGTAAATTCATTGGGCTATTATTCCGCAGGAGCTTAACAAATTCTAAATTATAAAGAATCTTGGCACGTACCTATGCAAACCTTGGATTCTAACAGCATAATACTGCAGTACCCAAGGAACAATATTACAGTACCCAAGGAAAAATATTACATGAATCCATTAATAACATTAATCCATTAATAAAAAATGTCAGCAATCCTCTTTTATTAGTCCTTGGGATGTGGGCGTCACTGGTTGGGCCAGCATTTATGACCCATCCCTAATTGCCCATGAACCGAGCAGTTTGCTAGGCCAGTTCAGTGGGGGGCGGGGCAGTTAAGAGTCAACTGCATTGCTGTGTGGGTCCAGAGTCACATGTCGGCCAGACATGAGGGAAGGACAGTAGATTTCCTTCACTGAAGGACATTAGTTGGTTTTTTTTGACAATCGGCAATGGTGTCATGGTAATCGTTAAGACTTTTAATTCCAGATTTCTATTGAATTCAAATTTTACCATCTGCCCTGATGGGCTTGAAATGCAGAACCCAGAGCATTACTCAGAGTTATTAGTCCAGTGACAAACCACTATGCCACCACCTCCCCACAAAACGTCACAGCGTAACTAATTAGAATGTTTTCTTCTGTGTAACTACCCTAATGTTCTCAAGTTCTGCAATTACAGCATTTATTTATATAACCCTTTTAAGATGGTAAGAATGTCCCATGGCACAATTTCAAGTCACTTTGAAGTTTCACACGTTCAGGATGATCCCAATTTCCACTCAAGTACAGTGTAATTTACTTTAAGTACCTCACCGCAGAGTCCCACATATACAGAAAAAAAAACTAAAGCACTGGTTTGCAGCGCACAAATGATCAAACTACCTTCTGACCTTTTATGGTATTCAACCCACCTCGAAACGCCATTTGCCAGGTTTGTCGTTGCACCTCATCTGCCTGCATCAAACTGCTAACTCTTTTCCAACATATTGTCACCTTTTTCTCAAGACAACTTCCATTCTCTTTTCAAGTTTCTATACTATTCCCCTATATCATGCTCTGCAACAGCTTTCTTTACCTGGTTTTGATGTGAGCACAGATACACAATAATAAAAAAAACACCCAATGCATAAATATGTATCTTCAGTGTGAACAGAGCACAACAGGATACAATGGTTTGTGGTGAGCTACTCATGATGTGGCAGACATACTTGTACTGCAACCTGACTTTTCGCAGCCCATACATACTAAGCAATTATTTGCTGGAAACAACATCCCAATTACGTTCTCAACATGAATAACCACAAAGTGACTATAACACCATTAAATTCATAACAGCAATTCAGTATAACTTAAATGTATTTACTGGGTTATCCAAGATGTGGCATGAAATATATTGGGCAAAAAGAGTTAAATAGTCACTGGGGACACGTTTGAAATGACTTGCAAGTAAATTGTTTTCAGGTTTCAAATGCTGTGCTGCATCTTTCGGCTCTTGTCCTTGAGCAGATACCTATTTAGATTCATTTTAGAAATTTTTACTGAACACTGAAAGAAATGGGATTCATTTCTTTTAAAATCAAAAATTACGATTTAACTATGGACGGTGGTAGTGTAGTGGTATTATCGCTGGACGAGCAATCCAGAGGCCCAGGGCTCTGGGGGCCAAGGTTTGAATTCCACCAGGGCAGGTGGCGAAATCAGAATTCAATAAAAATCTGGAATAAAGTCTAATGATGGCCATGAAATCATTGTCACTTGTAAATGCTCATCTTCTTCCCTCATGTCCTTTAGGGGAGGGAATCTAACATCCTTACCTTGTCTGGCCTACATGTCACTCCAGATCCACAGCAATATGGTTGACTCTTATATGCTCTCTGAAATGACCTAGCAAGCCACTCAGTTCAGGGGCAATTAGGGATGGGCAATAAATGTTGACCTCGTCAGTAACGGCCACATCATTTAAATAATTCTTTTAAAATTCTATTAAAACAAATCATGCTATTCACCGTAAGTGTGTAAAAATAAGGGGCACAATTAAATATTTTCACAGAAGTGTTTGAATTGGTCAGTCATAAAGCACTGAAGATTCCCATTTATTGGTGCAAAGCGATAAATCTTGCAACAAGTACAAAAGTGATCCAGGCTGTAGAATACTGCAACTACTTGTTAATCAGTAATAAACTACACCAAGGGCAGCACGGTAGCACAAGTGGATAGCACTGTGGCTTTAAAGCGCAAGGGTCCCAGCTGGGTCAC
This sequence comes from Scyliorhinus canicula, assembly GCF_902713615.1. Taxonomy (NCBI): domain Eukaryota; kingdom Metazoa; phylum Chordata; class Chondrichthyes; order Carcharhiniformes; family Scyliorhinidae; genus Scyliorhinus; species Scyliorhinus canicula. The sequence continues at coordinate 164,319,578 of NC_052153.1, forward strand.
TTGTCTGTGCAGAGTCTGCATGTTCTTCCCATGTCTGCGTGGGTTTCCTCCGGGTGCTCCGGTTTCCCCTCTCAGTCCAAAGAAGTGCAGGTTAGGTGGATTGGCTATGCTAAATTGCCCTTGGTGCCCAAAAAGGTTAGGAGGGGTTATTGGGTTACGGGGATAGGGTGGAAGTGAGGGCTTAAGTGGGTCAGTGCAGACTCGATGGGCTGAATGGCCTCCTTCTGCACTATGTTCTTTGTTCTAAAACGTTAAAATGCTGCCGCAAACTTAAATCCTAAAGGCATTTAAGTACTGGTGCTGCACACAGAGCAAAAAGGAAGATGTATACAAATGTGTATGAAATTTCAGCATGTGACAATGGCCAATTATTTTGAAGAAAATAATTTAAAGGTTAATAGTTTCAGATATATATCACGACAATCCTGAAAATACCGGCATGGCAAGTGTAAACTTGAAACACACATACAGAAATCCAGAGTGTCCTTTGCAAAGGTGTAATAACAAATTTACACTATGCTGACTAATTTGGCAGTCAGAATTCCAAAAAGGGGTGGTATCAAGTTCGATACTGTCCATGTGGAGTTTGCACCTTCATCGTATCTGCGTGGGCCTCACGGCCACAACCCAAAGATGTGCAGGGAAGGTGGATTGGCCATTCGAAATTGACCCTTAATTGGAAAAAAGAATTGGGGTACTTTAAATTTAAAGTCCCAACAAGTACCATATATTCCAAATTTGCAACTGCACTTCAAGTTCAACAAATCGGCTGACTTACAAATTCACATACAAAATCCACGATGCTCAGTTTGGGATCCAGCAGGCCACTTAGCTCTAGATCTCATTACATTCTGGTCCTAACAAGAAAAAAAAGTATCAACGTCCAGTGGGGAGGCCAGAGTGACCACCCCTTGACATCAAGAAAGCAATTGACCAAGTATGGCATCAAGGAACCCTGGCAAATTTGAAGTCAATAGCAATTGGTTGAAGCATTCTGTGCCCACATGCAGCAAGGCATGAATAACATCCAGGCTTGGGCTGATATGTTGCAAGTAACATTTGTGCCACACCAAGCTATCTCGAACAAGGAAGAATCTAACTATCATCCCAAGACTTGCAGGAGCATCATCATCATCATCATCCTGGGATTATCACAGATTCACTGATTAGAAACTAAACTAGACCAGCCATACAAATAGCTGTAGCTACAAGGAACAGGTCAGGGTTGGGAACTCTACGGTGACTACGTCACTTCCTGACGCACCAATGTTTGCAAGACACAAGTTGCGTGTGCGATGGAATTCTTTCCGCTGAAGAGGGGATCTCCAAAACACCCAAGAAATTTCACATCGGGGGGGCATGGTGGTTAGCACTGCTGTCTCACGCCACCAAGGTCCCGGGTTCAATCCCGGCCCCGTGTCCCTGTCCATGTGACGTTTGCACATTCGCCCATGTCTGCATGAGTCCCACCCCCACAACCCAAAGATGTGACGGGTAGGTGGATTGGAAACGTTCAATTGCCTTTTCTTCGTTGGAAAAAAAGGGAAGTTCCACATCAGGAGGGCAAAGCTTGATCATCACCCCACCCTGAGCCTCACGCATTCACTATCTCTCATTGCAGCAGTTGGGCAAGTCTTCCTCAACACGAACGTCCAAACTTGTGGCCTCAACCGCCAAACAGCACAAGGGCAGCAGACACAGTAGCACATTGGTGAGTAGTTGCTTCACAGCTCCCAGGTTCGAATCCCAGCTTGGGTCGCTCTCTGTGCGGAGTCTGCACGTTCTCCCAATGTCTGCGTGGGTTTCCAAGGGTGCTCCGGTTTCTTCCCACAGTCCAAAAATGTGCAGGTTAGGTGGATTGGCCATGCTAATTTGCCCCTCAGTGTCCAAAAAACGTTAGGTGGGTTTACTGGGTTACGGGGATAGGGTGGAGGTGTTTGCTTAGGTGCGGTGCCCTTTCCAAGGGCCACTGTAGACTCGATGGGCTGAATGGCCTCCTTCTGCACTGTAAATTCTATGATCACCTATAAATTCCCCTCCAAGCCGCACACGATTGCTCCTAACCTCACCTTGAGTGTATCTTGCACCACATGGATTGCAGTAATTAACGGCAGTGGGCTAGCCAACACCTTTGAGGACAGGGAAAACAAATGTTGGCTTGGTTAGCAAGGTTCAGATCCCGTCAGAGAACAGAAAATAAAACAAAAACATGAACAAAATTATAGTGTTTCTGAATTATTTGAAGAAACAAAATGTTAAGGACTAAATAGGTAATAATTATCCTTCAGCATACAAAACTACACGACTGTATGTTGTCAGTTCAGTTATTGCAACTTAAATGGTAGTAATGGAGCCAATATTTAAATGCTATACTTAAATGTGCAGAATTTGTTGGTAAGTAATCAGCTTTTTTTTTTATTATAAAAACTTTCCAACTTACTACTAGTTGGGCATTCAGTTGGTAATATGGTTTCTGGATCAACTGGCTTTCAAAGTAAGTTCAAAACGACAGCTCTTAGATATTTTCCCGTTGTCACGTAGTCCACTAGCTCTTCGTTTAAGATGTTTTTTTAAATAACTTTTGTGTTAATTTGCATCATAGGTGAACATAAAAGTACTTCAAACGATATAGTCTCCTCGTCTTTCTTTCTCTCAAATAACGTATTGTTTTTTTAAGAGCTTCAGGACGCGTTGCAACACCTAGCAGTGCTGCTTAATACTCGATGGCCAAAAGGGAATTCAGTTTAGCATTCTCAAACTCTCATTGGTGCTGTGCAAAATACCACCAACAAATGGAAAACTAACAAGTCAAACAACAAAGAAAGCAGACTCCAGGATAAATTATGCTACAGCTAATGATAACCAACCCGGAACACTATGTAACAATGTCTTGTTCATAAAGGACCATGTCTAAATCACAGGGAGGTTTAAAATCAGCGCAAAGTCAAATAAATTGAATGATCCAAACAGCACATTTTAGAAAATCATTCCTTATGTGCATTTCATCCATTGTACTGGTGCTTACAGAAATTTAACTTTACTGGAGCTTCCACAATGTTTTAAACATTGTAAGTGGATCATACATTTTGAAAGATAAATATTTAAAACCACAGAATATATGGGCAGCGCGGTAGCACAAGTGGATAGCACTGTGGCTTCATAGCGCCAGTGTCCCAGGTTCGATTCCCTGCTGGGTCACTGTCTGTGCGGAGTCTGCACGTTCTCCCCGTGTCTGCGTGGGTTTCCTCGGGGTGTTCCGGTTTCCTCCCACAGATGTGTAGGTTAGGTGGATTGGCCATGCTAAATTGCCCCTTAGTGTCCAACAATTAGGTGGAGTTAAGGGGATAGGCGGAGGATTGGGCCTAGGTGCGGTGCTCTTTCAGAGAGTCAGTGCAGACTCAATGGGCCAAATGGCCTCCTTCTGCACTGTAGGGATTCTATGATAAAGCTCCAGTATGTAGATGATGCTTGCGTGGTGCTTACTCAGAAACTTAGTTCGAGATCATTGTTAGCTCCTTGTCCAAAGCATATGACAAAATGGCTTTTTACTAAACACCTGGAAAAAAAACAAAGATCCCATTCCAACCAGCTGTCAGAAAAATATCTTCCCTCAGCAATTAAAATTAACAGCAAGATCATGGGAAAAAAATGGACCGTTTTTCAGATCTTGGGGGGCAATCCTCGCTGAAGACATCACCCTCCATTGTGCCAGCTCGGCCTCCGTCGTGACCAAGGAAAAGAGTATTTGAGGTTCAGGATCTTAAACAAGAGACTACGGTCATGGTTTACAGGCAGCAGCGATCCCCCTCCTCTATGCTTCAGAGGACTTGGACAATCTACAGCAGGCACAAGAAACTTATCACCAGCGGTGCCTTGGCAGGATCACCCAAACCCAGTGGTAAGGAAGGTGTTCCAACAACAGGGACAACTCCTAAGCTGACATGTCCTGCATTGGGGCGTTAATCACTCAAAAGCAGCTCCACTGGGCAGGGCATGTTGTTTGTGTGCCTGACACAAGTTCCAAGTAGAGCAATTGCTTTGGGAATCTTAAGTAGAAGCAGAGTGAGAAAGTGGCAGCAGGTACATGACATGCCTGTGCTCAAAGACCTTCTGCTCAATTTATGAGAATCCAACCACAAATGAACTTCCCCTTTTTTTTTAAATGATCATTCATATTCTGAGCATGAGTCAGCTCCATGGAAGCCAGTGTCAAAATTCTAGTTGCTAATTACAACAACAGCTTGCATTTCTATAGCAGTTTAATGTTGCAAAATATCCAAAGGCCTTTCACAGGTGCGTTATCAAACAAAATTTGACACCAAGCCACACAAGTAGAAAATAGGACAGGTGACCAAAAAGCTTGGCCAGAGAGATAGGTTAAAAGGAGTAAAGATAATGGAGATATGGAGAAGTTTAGGGAGGGAATTCCAGTGGGCTGCCGGTTAAGGAAGACTACTGGCGTTGCAGCAAAGAAAATGAGGAATGTGCAAGAAGCCCAAATTGGCAATGTGCAGAGTTGTGGGACTTGAGAAGATTGCAAAGTTAGTGAGAGATGAGAACATGGAGGAATTTGAAGGCAAGGATGGGGATTTTAAATTGCAAGATGGATTAGAAGTCATTGTAGATCAGCGAGCCCAGGGCTGATGGGTGAATGGGACTTATTGCCTGTATCCTAACTCACACAAGGTTTTCCATGGAGTTGAAGAGTATGGAGGCTGAAAAGTGGGAGACAGGCCAAGAGACCATTGATGAATAATGCAATTTAGATATAATAACAACATGGGTGAGGATTTCAGCAGATGAGCTGAAGCAAAGCCAGATGTAGACAATGTCATAGATTAGTTTCAGCAGCAAACAGTATTCCATGACTGTGAAACAGTACATCAGCTTCAGACAGTAGCTAGGGATAGCAATGGAATTGATGTTCAGGGAACCATGTTTGTAGAGAAGGATGTTGGTCTTTTCAGAATGGAATTATTTCTTTATTTAACTTTAGAGTATCCAATTCATTTTTTCCAATTACGTGCAATTTAGCGTGGCCAATCCACCTACCCTGCACATCTTTGGGTTGTGGGGGTGAAACCCACGCAAACACAGGGAGAATGTGCAAACAGAATAGAATTATTTAACAGTCTATAACTACATAATTTCACAAAATTGTTATGGCTCAAGAGCCGGCACCGACTCTCAAAACGAGCATTAAAACTTGGTGCCATTGCTCTTCTTTGTTCCCCGTACCCCTGCACATTGTTTCTTTTCAAATATTACTATAATGCTCTCTTGAATGCCTTGCTTGAACAGTTTATTTATTCTCTGGGCCAGGAAAAGTCTATTGATTCTGCTTCCAATTCCCACCTCTCTCTTATCATGGTCCATGTCCAACACTCCTCTTCCCTTCCTTGACCTTATTCACTACATTTCTGGGGATAGACGGACCACCAATGAGAGGCGACCTGATAGAGGTCTACAAGATTATGAGTGGCATGGACAGAGTGGATAGTCAGATGCACTTTCCTAGGGTAGGAGAGTCAAGTAGTAGGGGACATAGGTTTAAAGTGCATGGGGAAAAGTTTAGAACAGATGTGAAAGGCAAGGTTTTTACACAGACAGTGGTAAATATACGGAACATGCTGTCTGGGGAAGTGCTGGGGGCTGATATGATAGTGACATCTAGGCAAATATATGAATAGGGTGGGAATAGAAGGATACAGACTCTAAGTACAGACGGTTTTAGTTTAGACAAGTACCGTGGGTCAGTGCAGGCTTGGAGAGCCGAAGGGCCTGTTCCTGTGCTACATTGATGTGGAGATGCCAGCGTTGGACTGGGGTGAGCACAGTAAGAAGTCTTAGAACACCAGGTTAGAGTCCACCATGTTTGTTTCAAACACTAGCTTTCGGAACACTGCTCCTTCCTCAGGTGAATCATTGTGCTACATTGTTCTTTGTTCTTCTTTGTACTCATTACGGGCCCACAGACTCCCACAGATACCACAAGCACAACTCCTCACTGCTTGCTTTCTGTAAGGACTTTATCCCGTTCTCCCAGATTCTCTGTCTTCGTCGCATCTGTTCGATTAAGCTACCTTTGAAAATGGCACTTCTGACATATCTACCTTTTTCCTGCACCTTTACCTCCTCGCACCTCACCATTCAAAGTCCCCAAGTGCTCCTTTTACTTCACGTTTTAAAAATAAATTTAGAGTACCCAATTCTCTTCTTTTCCAACTACGGGGCAATTTAGCGTGGCCAATCCACCTAGCCTGCACATCTTTGGGTTGTGGGGGCAAGACCCACGCAAACACAGGGTGAATGTGCAAACTCCACATAGACAGTGACCTGGAGCCAGGATCAAACCCGGCACTGTGATGCAGCAATGTTAACCACTGTGCCACCACGCCGCCTCTCCTTTTATTTCACTTGCACCTGCTTCAATTTGGTCTACTGTATTCGCTGCTCCAAATGTGGTCTCCTCTACATTGGAGAGACTAAACGCAGACATGGTGACATCTGTTCTCCCATTCCCACATTCTGATATCTTACCTTTATACCACTACGAGCATCTTCTATAGCCCTTCACGCTGTCATTAATCATCCTTCCTCTGACTTGTGGCCGTACCATCTTTGTTACAATCTCTTCTAGCCCCTGCCAACGACTGACCTTGTATTCTATTCCAGCTGCTCCACCCCTCTTATAAAGTATGTAATCCATCACATGTCTCCCTCTCTTTAGCTCTGAAGAGTTATATGGACTCAAAACGTTAACCTGTATCTTTCTCCTCAGATGCAGTCAGAACTGCTGAATTTTCCCAGCATTTTCTGTTTTTGTTTCAGGTTTCCAACATCCGTAGTATTTTACTTTTTGTAAAGTTTGACACATGTTCTAGTTTGGGAACACAGTTCAGTAGGAAGTAAGGTAGAGGACAGTTTACTTTGATCCACAAAGCTGAACTGAAACTCCCAGTACACACTGATTAAACATTTCAATGAAAGGACTCATTGAGTTGTGTTCAATTTATTTGGTGTGAGTGAGATATGAAACCAAAGTAAGCACCAGGCACTATGCGGCTAGGCAAACGGTGTATTCATTACTGCACAATTAATCCCCCCCCCCCCCCCCCCCCCCCCCCCCCAGTCCCCCTCAACAGCTGAGAAATCAAATTGTGCCATGTCACAATTCAAGGCAATAGACTGGCTGACAGTTGTAAGACAGAAATTCGATTCAAATGACATAAAAACGACAAGCAAAACTCAAAACATATTTTAACATTTGGTGTAATGGAAACCAGGACAGTCATTTTCAAAAGATTAACAAAATGAATAGTAAAAACCATTGCTTGTACTGCAGAGAAGGCTGTCAATTTGCCCATTATACTCTTTCCGACAACAATCCAAAACGAATGGCACACTGTCCCGCTCTGCTCCCTCTTCTTGCAGAGGAGTCAGCCTTGGCTCAGTCTAGCCTCAAAGTGAATAGGTCATAGATTCAAGCCCACTCCAAGGGCTTGTACATATAATCTAGGCCAATGTTTTTCAAACTTTTTTTTCCCGCCAGGACCCACTTTTACTGACTGCCCACCCTTGGTGACCCACCATGTTTGCTTATCTTTAACACGACAGGCGAGTCTGCTTGGTCCTAACTATCAATCTTGCTTTGTCAATCAACGTTACATTTCTGCTAAGAACTTTAGTTGATATAAGTTCTCGCGGCATCTTTTGAAAAAAAAAAATCAAGGTTTGTCCTCAAACTCACCATGCTTTGTCTTCGAATGTCTTTGAGGTTATGAGGGTTTTAAACTCTCATTTGTAATAATAGTATTAATCTTTATTGTCACAAGTAGGCTTACTTCACTGCAATGAAGTTACTGTGCAAAGCCCCTAGTCGTCACATTCTGGCGCCTGTTCGGGTATGCAGGGGGGAATTCAATGTCCAAATTACCTAACAGCACGTCTTTCGGGATTTGTTGGAGGAATCCGGAGCACCCGGAGGAAACACACACAGACATGGGGAGAACGTGTAGACTCCGCACAGACCGTGATCCAAGCTGGGAATCGAATCTGGAACCCTGGTGCTGTGAAGCATCAGTGCTAACCAGTGTGCTATCTTGCCGCCCACCAGTAGTTCCCTGTATATAACACACATGGGCTTTGCATCCTGATTTACATTGGCACAATTAATAAAGCCATACCTCAAGAAATCATCTTTATACTGCTTTGTTTCCGATTTCACTTTTCTTTGTTGGCCATTCACCTGGAGTTCTGTACAGAGCCAACACTAACACTCCCCTGTCCTGGACTCTCCTGGCTGCTCTCTCCAGGACTCTCCATTGTAATTTTGGGGCCGAAAGCACGGACGTACAGGGTGGGTGACATCAATGTATGTATTTGTTGCGTGACCTGCTCACTGCTGCCGCTTCTGGTCATCGATCTACTTAAAAGCCGGATTTAAACGCTGGCCGACAATTTAAAAGCTGGCCATGACCGGCATTCTCAATTTAAAAGATGGTCGCGGTTGTTGGGCGCTTCCCCGTGATGGGGAAAGCCACAATTGATTGTTCTGCACTCTCCCCTGACTCACGTGCGGGTCATGTCCCGCACTTTGATAAACCCTGATCTAGGCTATAACTTCAGTGTAGCTCTGAAGAGGAACATTCAGTCAGAGGTGCAATAGTTTGGATGAGACAAAGATCTCATCTCCCTTCTTAAAGCGACCTCTTTCGCACCCAACATGTCCTTATGTGGCTCATTGTTTAACGCTCCTATGTAACACCTAGATGATTTACCATGTTAAAGGCGCTGTATGGAACTTTGGCTAAATGACTGCGTAGCTATCAATGATACACCTTTTATGTATTACATTTGTTATCACCTTGAAATCTATGTCGTACCTTTCTCAGTAGCGACAGGGAAAAAAGCAAAGCAAAGCAAAGGTGGGGGGGGGAAGAGAGAGAGAGAGAGAGAGAGAGAGAGAGAGAGAGAGAGAGAGAGAGAGAGAGAGAGAGAAGAGAGAAGAGAGAAGAGAGAAAGAGATAAAACAGTACTATTTGTTGCCCTTTTTATTTATGTGGAGGTGCCGGCGTTTGACTGAGGTGAGCACAGTAAGTCTTACAACACCAGGTTAAAGTCCAACACTGCTCCTTCATTAGGTGATTCACTGTGCCCTTTTTATTGACATTGATATTCAGCAGCTTGGTTTAAAATGTTGCAAGGTAGGCAAGTCACATAACACAAAGAAAATGGTAGAGCTAATGAACTTCGACCAAATCCAACAGAAGAGCATGTCTGAAGGCGTGAGAGCTCATTGAACAATGAAGCTCATTGACGTAAATTCAAATCTCAATATCTCTCCAAACATTCATATGCAAGAGGACAATATCTATATTTTGTCTCAGTTTGTAATTCAACTTTCATTCTCAAACAATACACTAATTAGGATACATAGCAGTTAAGATTTTAAATTGTGTTTCGGGAATTTTACAGTGGATTGTATAAATCGGACCCCCGAGGTAGGGAGGAGGGTATGAAGTTATTTCTGGGAGGGCTGGAATTCCTGAAGATAGATGAGGGGTTGGGAGCCCCAATTGGGCTTGGGGAGGTTATTGACAGGCTGGGGACAATGCAATCGGGTACGGCCACGGGACTTCACAGATACCCGGTTGAGTTCTATAAAAAGTGTTCTGGGCTGCTGGGGCTGCTTCTGGTAAAGGCTTTTAATGAGTCGAAGGAGTCCTCTCCCCAACATTATCGCAGACATCGATTCCCATTATTTTGAAGCGGGATAAGGATCCGGAGAGCAGTGACTCGTATAGGCCAATCTCTCTGCTGAATGTGGATGCGAAACTGCGGGCAAAGATCCTGGCCACACGCACAGAGGATTGTGTTCTAGGGGTAATTGGGGAGGGCCAGACAGGATTTGTTAAGGGACGACACCTGACGTCCACCATTAGGGGCCTCCTAAATGTAATACGGAGGGGCGCTTGGTCGAGGTGGTGGTGGCTATGGATGCAGAAAAGGCCATTGGCCTTTGATTGAGTGAGTGGAGTAGAAGTACTTATGGGATGTCCTGGGAAGGTTTGGTTTCGGGCAGGGATTCGTGGATTGGGTCCAGTTGCTATATCAGGCAAGGACCAACTGGGTTCAAGCGGAGTATTTTAGTCTGTGCCGGGGGACAAGGCAGGGTTGTCCCCTCTCCCCACTGCTGTTTTCCCTGGCCATAGAGTCTCTGAGGGGCGTGGAACATAGTGTTTCGCTCTACGCCGATGATCTGCTCCTTTACATAACAGACCCATTGGCGGGAATTGCAGGATTATGGGGATACTGGAGGAATTTGGTCGGTTCTCAGGTTACAATCTAAATATGGGCAAGACTGAGGTCTTTGCGATTCAGGCAAGGGGGGGGCAGGAGAGGAGACTGCGGGAGATGTCATTCAAAGGGGTGGGAAGGAGTTTAAGGTACCTGGGGATTCAGGCGGCAAGGGACTGGGGTCAGCTTCATAAACTAAATTTGGGCAGGGTGATTCTACAAATGAAAGGGGACTTCCGCAGGTTGGACGTGCTACCGCTGTCATTGGCGGTGAGGGTACAGACTGTGACAATGACAGTTCTCCCGAGATTGCTATTCGTGTTTCAGTGTCTTCCAACCTTCATTCCCAAGGCATTTTGTTAGGAAGATGAATGCGGCGATCTTGTGTTTTATATGGGCCAGGAAAGCCCAGAGGGTGAAGAAGGTCCTTCTTGAATGAGGATGTGGGGAGGGGTGCGTGGGCCTTCCGCCCAGTACTCCACAAGCCCACAGCCCTGAGTGTGTGGGAGCAGTGGGGGCAGCACACGAGACTGGAGGGGGCGCCGGTGTGTTCTCTCTGGATGGGGGATTTAGGAGGTGGCAACGGGCAGGGATTGAGAGATTTGGTTATCTCTTCATTTGAGGAGGACTTCGCGAGCTTGGAGGAGCTCCCGTACCAGCCTCTCCGGATAGGCGCCGGAATGTGGCGACTAGGGGCTTTTCACAGTAACTTCATTGAAGCCTACTCGTGACAATAAGCGATTTTCATTTTCATTTCAGCTAGAGGAGGAGTTTGAGTTGCCGGGTGGGAATGGATTTCAGTACCTGCAGGTACAGAATGTTGGCTGGAGGCAGGTTCCAAGCTTCCCTCGCCTCCCTCTAAGGGGACTACAGGATAAGGTGATGTTTAAAACAAGAGTTGGGGAGGTGAAGGTCTCGGGAAATATATAAGGGACTGATGGAGTGGGAAGGGGTCCCAATCGGGGAGGTGAAGAGGAAGTGGAAGTGTTGGGAGGGGAGCTGGAAGCCGGGTTATGGTAGAAGGCCCGAAGAGAGTTAATGCATCCAGTTTATGGTGGTCCACTGGGCTCATATGACTGTGGCCCGGATGAACAAGTTTTTTGAGAAGGTAGAGGACAGATGTGGGAGGTGTGGGGGAAGTCCTGCGAACCATGTACATATGTTTTGGGTGTGTCCGAGGCCGCAGGGATTCTGGCAGGGATTTTCAGATGTCACGTCAGAGGTTTTGGAAGCGCGGGAGATGGCAAAATTCGTTTTTTTGTGTGCTTGATTAAGATTATAAATGCCTAGGGCCGCGCGGTGGCACAGTGAGTTAGCCCTGCGGCCTCACAGCGCCGAGGTCCCAGGTTCAATCCCGGCTCTGGGTCACTGTCCGTGTGGAGCTTGCACATCCTCCCCGTGTTTGCGTGGGTTTCACCCCCACAACCCAAACATTTGGAAACTAGGTGGATTGGCCACGCTAAATCGCCCCATAATTGGAAAAAATTAATTGGGCACTCTAAATTTATAGGAAAAAAAATTATAAATGCCCAAATAAAATGCTTTCTTGAAAAAAATTCATTCACGGGATGTGGGTGTCACTGGCTGGGCCAGCATAACTAATTTCCCTTCAACTGAGTGGCTTGCTGGGCCATTTAATAGGCCAGACCAGGTAATGACGATAGATTTCCTTCCCTGAAGAACATAGTGAGCCCAATTTGTGTTTGTTTTTACAATAACCAACTATGCCTTAAATAGTCATTCTGCTCATCTTCCAGATTTTTATTGAATTGAAATTTCATCATCTGCTCTGGTGGGATTCTTCTTTCAAATAGGCAAAAAGTCACACTTGGAAAAGCACCTTTTCCGCCCTCCCACTGGATACGTTGAATTGAAAGTGAGCCTTTTCCTCGAAACCAAATTAAAATATATACCATACATACAGGTGAACGGTACTTTATTCAGCAGTCTAAATCTATCCTCTTCTAAATTGGTACAGAGCACTGAGATCGAATCACATCTGAAAAATAAATGAGCTATGAAATATTCTAGCCGGCAAGTGGAAATGGATACAGGGCATTGTGGGCAACCATGTTTTTAAGTATTCAGTTTCCTCCCCGCTGCAGGATGGAAAAAAAATTGCATTTAAACATATTTGCTGCCTTGAAAAATATAAACAAATCATTGCAAACACCGGCTTTGTTCAGCCCATGTTTGCTGTCAATTTGTAAGGCATTTTAACATGCCGTAGAAGGATCACCGCTGAGAAAATACTTCCCGTCATTACAATACTTCACTCCGGTTCGGCAACTGGCTTCTCTTCTGAACACTGAGGATTAGTCTCAGTGTTCCATCCATCTGATTACCCGCAGCAAGCTTGTAATTGCAAACTTGTAATAGCTTTACCCAGTACATGCACGCGCCTTTAAATAGGTGAGTACGTTACACACAACTGAGTATCGTGTGACCCGTTCTTCAGTTTCAAGATATAATCAGAGATGACGCAGGATGTTTTAATTCAACACGTAAGTCAATGACATTTATCAAATTTGGAGGATACTTTGAAACCTAAAATATTATGCTGCATTGTGGAACAAATTAGTAATGTATGCTGGACGTAATTGAAATCTAAATGGGTTTTTGGTTTACTGATTGATGACCTTTCAGGACTGCTTTGCTTTTAATTGACATTATTATTTTTAAAGCTCATTAAAATACAAAGGAGAAAATGCTCTAATATAGTATCCTAAAGCCTTTCTCCAGGCTATGTCACACTTTCTTTTTGACGGCAGGGAATTTCTTTTCTTCTAGCAGGCATTTAAAATATTTTTCAGAATTTTTAATGGAACATTTATATGGTTCCTTTCTTGATCAGAATTACTTTATAAGCAATTTTCCACCTGAATGGGGCAGCACGGTGGCGCAGTGGTTCGCACTGCTGCCTCACGACACCGAGAACCCAGGTTCGATCCCGGCCCTGGGTCACTGTCCATGTGGTGTTTGCACATTCTCCCCGTGTTTGCTTGGGTCTCACCCCCACAACCCAAAGATGTGCAGGTTAGGTGGATTGGCCACACAAAATTGTCCCTTAATTGGGAAAAAATGAATTGGGCACTCACATTTTTTTATTTTTAAAAAATTCTCCACTTGAACATTATGCTGCAGTATCTAGCCCAATCAATATCTTTACACACCAAGGGCAGAAGAGTTCATTAAAAACACAATAATCTCAAACAAAATAAAAAAAAAGAGGAAACGTACAGCAAGGCAGTCTACTGGACAGCACGGTGGCTCAGTGGGTAGCACTGCTGTCTCACTGCGCCAGGGACCCACGTTCAATTCCAGCCTTGAGTGTCTATGTGGAGTTTGCACTTTCTCCCAGGGTCTGTGTGGGCTTCCTCCAGGTGCTCTGGTTTCCTCCCACAGTCTAAAAATGTGCAAGTTAGGTGAGGCTACAGGAATAGGGCAGGGGAGTGGGCCACGGTACTGTGCTCTTTCAAAAGGTTGGTACAAACTTGATGGGCCACTGTCGGGGTTCTATGGTTCTGTGTGTGGTGACAACAGTTGAAGTTTCCGATTCACATCCTTCTGAAGTGCACAAGCCGAAAAGATTTTTGTCTGCCTGTGCTCTCCATAGTCACTGCCTGATCTTCAGTGAAAGTTAATGCCATATGCACGGAGATCCATTCAGAGACGTACTAAGGGCTATAATCTAAATCAGGTCAAATAATGAGAGCAAATTGCTTGGTGATGACAAGTGAAACTCGCAGAGTGTGTGAATCAGCAGTGGTTGGGAGGGGAATGGAAACCAAAAAAAAGGAGCCAAAAGTATAATTGGTTGTTGAAATACATTTGGAGTGTCCATGATACGGCAATAGTGATATCGAATACATGCAGATCAGTTGCACTTTAGAAATCCATTGGTTTATATATACTCTATTCAGGCAGCCTGCAGGATCTTGCATCTAAAAGTACACATGCATGAGTTTTTTGAACAATATCAAAATTACCTTATTTTTCTGTAGCAGGCTTCATTAAGCTTTATTTATATCTTATCTGATAATGATTTTTTAACCTAGTTTGTTCTGCAAAGATCAATATCCTCTCGGGCATCTGACAAGTCTTTCTTTGAAGAGTTAAATATGTTGAGAATAAAAATTTCCCCTTCAGCCACCCCCAAAACATATAAACGGGCAACATGACTAGAGGAATATTCTTCACGATAGAGCCTCGGGAACAGGACTCAGTAACCACCCCCCCCCCCCCCCCCCCCCCCCAGCACCCCTGACTAAGGAAATCATATTTCACAACAGAAACAGCAGTTGTGCATTGCTTTGTTTTCATTAACAAATGCAGAAAATACTGGCAATATTCAGCAGCTCCAACGACCCTTTGACCAGAGACGTTGACTCTCCCTCTACAGTATCCAGTGTTTTGTTTTATTTTCCTGCCTCCTTTGACACATGAAAAACATTTCGCAATCTCGGAATAATCCGGGGGAGAAGCCTTCCAGACGAAATTGAATTTTTACCAGCTGAGCAGTCGATTTCTCTGTATTTAATGTGCCACATTTCCCAGTAGATAAGGATTAAGAGGCCTCAATAAACGGTTTTAACATTTAGTCTGACCAAAAAAATTTTAAAAAGAGAAAATGCTGGGCCGCACGGTGGCGCAGTGGTGAGCACTGCTGCCTCACAGCACCGAGGTTCGATCCTGGCCCTGGGTCACTGTCCATGTGGAGTTTGCGCAGTCTCCCCACGCCTGCGTGGGTCTCACCCCCACAACCCAAAGATGTGCGGGGTAGGTGGATTGGCCACACTAAAATTGTCTCTTAAATTAGAAAAAAGAAAGAATTGGGTATTTTAAATTACTCTTTTAAAAAAAGAAAATGCTTCACTTCACATCAACTATTTCCCTGCAGTGTTGCAGGAATAATGGATTGTTGCTGGTGTATTGTGGATCACAGAAATAGCTAACAATGATACAGAAAGGAAACAGGGTATGATTCAGCACTTGACATATCAAATCACCGAGGCAGAAATAAAGCAAATAGTGTGTTCAATTATCAGTTTATTTCTACAGTCAGTTTAGTTTAAGTGGCAAGATAACATGCTAAATCTATAGATCAATCTGGGCCTAAAGCCTTTGGTCACCTAGATCGAAGGGAAACATTGAAGCAGTGAGGTAATGCTAAGAACCATCAGGTAGATCTTTCATCTCAAAGATTAAATTAAGGAAGATTGAAAACAGTAAAAATCTTTAGCTTGAAAAGCGATAGACATGGAATCTTTTTGAAGCTTACCTATGCTAGTTACCTTGTAATGCAGTGTTCTTTTTTTAAAAAAATTCCGGGGACCCATCTTTACCAACTGACCGACCTTCGCGACCCACACCAGCTGACCTTCATGACCCACCATATTTGCTTACCCTTAATGTCACAGGTGAGCCTGCATGGTCCTCACAATCTCATTTGCTTTGTTATTCAATGTTACATTTCTGTAGGGTTGTTCATCAGAGGTCCTGGGGCTCAGATCAGCAGTGCTTTATTCTGCTGTGGACTCTCCTAATAAGCTCTCCCCAGCAGATTCAGTTGTGAGATCCGGGCCCGTATGTGTCTGTGGCCCGCTCTTCCTTAGTTCAAAAAGATCCGTCTTCAGTTCTTCACGTAGTCCTGGTGCTTACTTGCAGGCAGCTACAAAACTGAGGGAGCTCCTCAGTAATTTCGCACCCAGAGTACATGACGTTAGTGTAATGGGCGCTGACCTGCTTTGTGCCTCCACTTGTGGCAGAAAGAAAAATCGATTTTTTTTAAAAATCAGCTCCTGGAACAGCACGAACAGAGGAGGTGGTCTGGGGGCTATGGGCCTGTGCACTGCTACATTCGGCTGAAGGGGCATACATGCACCATTTTTAAAAGCTGTTGCCGGCCATTGGGCACGTCTTCCCGCAATCGGGAATGCTGCGACTGATTGCTTCGTGACCTCCCCCCACCCTCCTGACATGAGCCCGCCCACTTAATGGGCCACCCTACCACATCCCTCCTCCCCTTAAGTCCCCTTTTACATTTATCCCAAAAACTATCTACAGAAGTTATAATTGTTATAAGAGTCAAAAGGGGAAGAATCCATCAAAAAGTCAATCGGGGGCAGCACGGTGGCACAGTGGGTTAGCCCTGCTGCCTCACGACGCCGAGGTCCCACGTTCGATCCCGGCTCTGGGTCACTGTCCGTGTGGAGTTTGCACATTCTCCCTGTGTTTGCGTGGGTTTCGCCCCCACAACCCGAAAGATGTGCAGGGTAGGTGACTTGGCCATGCTAAATTGCCCCTTAATTGGGTACTCTAAATTTATAAGAAAAAATTTTTTTTTAAAAGTTAATCGGAGCCATATTCGGGGCAGCATGGTAGCATGGTGGTTAGCATAAATGCTTCACAGCTCCAGGATCCCAGGTTCGATTCCCGGCTGGGTCACTGTCTGTGCGGAGTCTGCACGTCCTCCCCGTGTGTGCGTGGGTTTCCTCCGGGTGCTCCGTCCTCCCACAGTCCAAAGATGTGCGGGTTAGGTGGATTGGCCATGATAAATTGCCCGTAGTGTCCTAAAAAGTAAGGTTAAGGGGGGGGTTGTTGGGTTACAGGTATAGGGTGGATACGTGGGTTTGAGTAGGGTGATCATTGCTCGGCACAACATCGAGGGCCGAAAGGCCTGTTCTGTGCTGTACTGTTCTATGTTCTATACCCTTCATGTCCTTTGACACTGTTGCAGTGGTACCTTAATCTGTCCCACTACTCTGGCACTCTCCTCTCCTTTCAGCATCTCACCTTGTTCTACCCTTCACTCTCAAAATCCTCATTCTCCATCTTTACTGTCCACCCAAGAACTACTAAAAATTTCAGATTCCTTCACTATTTTTCTGTCTCTTGGCCAAACTCTCGGCCAGCTTCTCAATTCCCTGCGATTTTAAACTCTATCGCAATTCATTATGTTCTCTTTCCTCCAAGCTCAAGTCTCTCTTATCCTTCATTAATCTTGTCCTCAGCGTAAGCATCCCAACTCATAGTCTCAGTCATCTCGCCATCTCATATGGCCTCAATACACCCATCGTATCAATCACAGATAAGGTCATTTCTGATCGCTACTTTGTATTCTCCACCCACACCCTCTTTCTCCGTCCTATTCTGAACTTTATTTCTTTCTGTGTACATCCCTAGAAAAATCTCTCCCAATTCATTTACAAATGCAATTTTAAATTCCCAACCATTTAGCCTGTGGCCCCCCACTGATAGCATTTGTAGAACACGAACACACGCACAGAGATGAACTCACGCTCGAACACACACGCTACCAGCAGGAATATGTTCTGTAATGCAAGTATCATTTTTTGCCTGCCTAAGTGGAATTGAGAGCTGTAGGTTCATTTTTTGTGCTGTTTAATGGGAAATCATGTGTTAGGGTTAAGACATACGTGTAAGCTGTTCTCGTTAGGTTTGAAATTTAAAAGTTTAAATATTGTTTTTCTTTTGTTATAATAAAGTTTTGAAGGGCAGCACGGTGGTGCAGTGGTTAGCCCTGCTGCCTCACAGCGCTGAGGTCCCAGGTTCGATCCCAGCTCTGGGTCACTCTCTGTGTGGAGTTTGCACATTCTCCCAGTGTCTGCGTGGGTTTCGCCCCCACAACCCAGAGATGTGCAAGGTAGGTGGATCAGCCACAATAAATTGCCCTTTAATTGGAAAAAATGAATTGGGTACTCTTTTTAAAAAAAATTTAAATAATAAAGTTTTGTTTGTAAAAATAACCAAGCCCTCTTTCTCATGCAATCACTCAGAGTGTGAATTGGTCTTAAAATAAAAACGTTGCTGTTCTGGTCCAGCATCTTGGCCACTGTTGGACGGATCTGGTCTGGTGTTCGGAACAACTACTATAGCGCACTATTGGCCTCCTCACCTTAGATAAACTGGAGGTCATCCAAAAATCAGCCCCAAGCTCTGGAATTCCCTCCCTAAATCCCACTCCCTCTCTCTCCTTTTTTAAGACACTCCTTAAAACCTACTTCATTGACCAAGTTTTTGGTCACATATCATGGGCAGCACGGTAGCACAGTTGCTTCACAGCTCCAGGTTCCCAGGTTCGATTTCCGGCTTGGGTCACTGTCTGTGCGGAGTCTGCACGTTCTGCCCCGTGTCTGCGTTGGTTTCCTCCGGGTGCTCTGGTTTCCTCCCACAGTCCAAAGATGTGCAGGTTAGGTGGATTGACCCTTCTAAATTGCCCTTAGTGTCCAAAAAAGGTCAGGTGGGTTACGGGGATAGGGTGGAGGTGTGGGCTTATGTAGGGTGCTCTTTCGGAGGGCCAGTGCAGACTTGATGGGCTGAATGGCCCCCTTCTGCACTGTAAATTCTATGACCGCATTATAATATTTCCTTATGTGAGGCAGTGTTAAATTTTACTCTGTGCTCCTGTGAAGTACCTCGAGACATTTTATGACTTCAAAACGTGCTACAAGTACATTGTTGCTAGATTTCCAAATTTGCAACATTGAGCACAGGCCCTCGCTCTACAAAAACAGAGTTATTTCTTGTACTATAATTACTCGTGGAATATTCAAAGAAAACTACCCACCGAACAATCATTAGGACCACACACATACATTCATCAGTAGCTTCAGTGAAACTGGTTGGAGCAGCTTGTACTACTCCACTACTGACTGGCACAGGCCCACAGACTAAAGCTGTCTTTAATTTGGTAGTCATTATTAAATTCCATTCCACAAGGACAACTCTTTTAAAATACTGCAGCAAGGTTCACTATTTCAGGCAAAAATGGTCTGAAAGATCTTACATCCAAGTAGAAGGACCTTTACTCTGACCTGCACTACACGTAAAATAGGACTATTTGATGTTGACAGTATCAGTATCCCAAATTTCCCATTCCAAGATACGTCTATTCCTGTTGCAAATGAAAGATTTAGTGAATAATTTGTTTATTAACTAAACGGTAAAAGAAAACAACCGCTCCAGTGATTTCAGACACTTGAAAGTGGCATTACTGGAAGTTCTCATTTTCTTTTCTTTTAAAAAAGGGACAACTTAGCGTGGCCAATCCACCTGCCCTGTACATCTTTTTGGGTTTTGGGGGGGGGGGGGGGGGGGGGGGGGGGGGGGGGGGGGGGAAAGAGAGAGAGAGAGAGAGAGAGAGAGAGAGAGAGCCCATGCAGACACGGGGAGAATGTACAAACTCCACACAGACAGTGACCCGAGTCCAGGGTGGAACCCGGGTCCTCACCGCCGTGAGGCAGCTGTGCTAACCACTGTGCCATCCGTGCTGCCCAAAATTTCTCATTTTCAAAGATCATGTAGAGGAATAGATCACATTAGTATCCATGTTGTTACAGCAGGCAGCTAAGGAGCAAGGTGTCAATTATCAGCGCCCCCATGCAGTTTGCAGGCCTTAACTTCTGACAGCATCATATTTCACGGTAAACAGAAATATCTTTGATTCGTGCCAAAGTGGGATGAATTTATAGATAATGCATTTTCTTGTGCCACAGGATCGGAAACAAATAATGTAGGGAAGGGGGAATGGAAAGATCAAGAACACAAAAGAATCAAAATCTCACCTTTAAAAATTATCCATTAATAATTGCTTAAGAGTACAATTGAATCTACTAGCACAAGTCCTTATTGATCAAAATAACCAGGGTTAAATTCCTGCTGTTCCACGTTTGATGATCCCAACTCGAACATCAGCCATTTGCTACAGTGGCCTCAAAACTATGTAGACAGAAGTGGAGATATGGGGGTAGTTATATTTTTTGCACAAATCAGACAGGATTCCCCATATGTATCCTCCCATGCCCACTGATTGGCTAGGGAAGGAGTCAATATCTCCTGTCTGATTAGGCAAAAACAATTTTTTTGGTATTGCCCATCTTTGTAGAATTGTGCCTAATTTTGATACATCATAGGACAATGTTGAATGCAAGTTACGCAGAAACTTTAGGAACTATTAAAGAGGACTGTTTTTTGTTCTAAAATTAATTACTTTTTGGAGTGATTTGGAGCTTGACAAATCAATGGTCCTCTCTTGCCTGAAACATTGCAGTAATAATTTAAACCCTGAAAATAGGGCCGGGATATGTGGGTTAAAAGGTATTTACTGGAATGATTTTAATCAAGAACTTTCAAATGGAAATATGGCACAACATTTGCTTACATAATATTTTCAACTTCGCACACGCAATCCTCTCCCTGTAGTACAAGTTTAACCAAACACACACTGATAACATCCTGAAAAACTGCAGAGCCCAAAGCTTTCATCTAACTTTTAGTCAGGCCAGAGAACATACCACATTTCCAGTGCATTATATTAATAAACACTTGGCTTTATCTTTACGTCCGGCTTCACATTATTATCTTCCACAAGGTGCAACCCAAAAATTAAACTCAAGTGTAAAACAGTAATCTATCACAACATAAATGTAAATGATCTTTAAATGTAAATATTCTTTATTGTCACTAGTAGGCTTACATTAACACTGCAATGAAGTTACTGTGAAAAGCCCAGAGTCGCCACATTCCAGCACCTCTTCGGGTACACAGGAGGGAGAATGCAGAATTCTCAGCTGGTACGGGAATTGAACCCGCGCTGCTGGCTTTGTTCTGCATCCCAAACCAGCTGTCTAGCCCACTGACCTGAACCAGCCCCAACCAGATTTTTGATTAATATTCTGTTCCCATATCTAATGTTGCTTCACAGCGCCAGGGACCCGGGCTCAATTGCCAGCTTGGGTCACTGTCTGTGCGAAGTCTGCACATTCTCCCCGTGTCTGCATGGGTTTCCTCAGGGTGCTCCGGTTTCCTCCCACAAGTCCCGAACGACGGGCTGTTAGGTGAATTGGACGTTCTGAATTCTCCTTGTGTACCCAAACTGATGCCGTACTGTGGCGACTAGGGGATTTTCACAGCAACTTCATTGCAGTGTTAATGTAAGCCTACTTGTGACACAAATAAAGATTAGATGGAGATCAGGGGTTATGGGGAGACAGCAGGAGAGTGGGGATGAAGACCATATCGGGCATGATCACATGGTGGAGCAGACTCAATAGGCCAATTGGCCTAATTCTGCTCCTAGATCTAATGGTCTAACATGCAATCTGGCCTCACTATTTCACACAAATTTACAATTGCTTTATTTAAGGATCCAGCCATCACTGGGAAGGGAATGTTTGCATTATTGTAAGCCATATTTTCACAAATTGCACAACTGGGCCTTTGACAAGAGGTCTCCATAAAAGACAAAGGTGTTGCACTACAATGGGGTTTTGTCAACACCCTTTTTCACCCCCCCCCCCCGGCGATGAACAGCCCCTCAAACATGGTCAAAAACATCCCCCACCTTTCCTCAAACCCCCTTGAAGAGCCCCTTAACTCATATCTTCTCTAATAACGTTTATTTTAAAGGGGCAGCATGGTAGCATTGTGGATAGCACAATCGCTTCACAGCTCCAGGGTCCCAGGTTCGATTCCGGCTTGGGTCACTGTCTGTGTCGAGTCTGCACATCCTCCCCGTGTGTGCGTGGGTTTCCTCCGGGTACTCCGGTTTCCTCCCACAGTCCAAAGATGTGCACGTTAGGTGGATTGGCCATGATAAATTGCCCTTATTGTCCAAAATTGCCCTTAGTGTTGGGTGGGGTTACTGGGTTATGGAGCTAGGGTGGAGGTGTTAACCTTGGGTAGGGTGCTCTTTCCAGGAGCCGGTGCAGACTCGATGGGCCGAATGGCCTCCTTCTGCACTGCAAATTCTATGTTCTATGTTCTAATCGCAGGAAGTTGTACAGGTCACCCAACCAAGCTACCCCCAGTGGCGATGCCGACCACCACTTCAGCAAAATTCGCCACCGTGCAATCAGAGAGGCGAAGGCCAAGATATTCACCTTCCTCCTCTCCATGAGCTCCGGCTTCTCTGAAACCCCAAATATCACCACCAAAGGGTCCGAGTCTACCTCCTCCTCCACTATCCTGGCTAAAACGCGAACACACCTGCCCAGAATCTTCCCAATTTTTTGCAACCCCAAAACATGTGCGCGTGATTCGCTGGCCCCCGCCCACACCTCTCACACTCATCTGCTACCCCCTGAAAGAACCCACTCATTGTCTCTCAAAGTCAAGTGGGAAGGCAGGGAAACAAACTCCAGCATCCTCACTGAAACCAATTCTTCCAGCATCACAATCATGATGATGCGAAAACAGCTCACAAGTAATTGTCATCTGAAACAAGTCATGTTTTTGCAACTTAAAAGATGGCATTGAATCTCAAGGAGAGCAGAGAAAACTGAAGTACACTCTAAAGGCCTCATTAAAAAGGGGAGAAATTGACATTGGGGCATGTGACAAGTTTTCCACAAACCATACAATATTAATAATAATCATTATTAGTGTCACAAGTAGGCTTACATTAACACTGCAATGAAGTTACTGTGAAAAAAGCCCCCAGTCGCCACACTTCGCCTCCTGGTGGGGTACACGGAGCAAGAATTCAGAATGTCCAATTCACCTAACAAGCACATCTTTCAGGACTTGTGGGAGGAAACCGAAGCACCCGGAGGAAACCCACGAAGGCACGGGGAGAATGTCCAGGCTTCGCACAAACCCGCAATCGAACCCAGGTCCCTGGTGCTGTGAAGCAACAGTGCTAACCACTGCGCTACCGTGCCACCTGCCTCATCTAACAAGCCTCAACACAATAACCTATCTACTCCATGATGGAAAACAGTAGCGGATTTGCTCATGCTTTACATATGCTCCTAAAAAGCTTTAAACTAGGCTTTAATAAATCAATATTCCATTTGACACTGGCTTTTTACTGAAGTATCGGAAAGGATGTAGCATCAACAAGTTCCTGCACAATGTTTGCAATGTTAGTGAAACAATTGCAAGTGCAGGCACCACCAGACTTCCCCACTTTGAACGTGGCAAAACTGAACACAACTCAAAGATGATTCACATATCTTCAAATGCCCTTACCAAACAGCATTGGTGGAGGCCAAGAGATCATGTGCAACACGAACAAATACATTTTTATTTTTAACATACAAGAAAGTGCAATGCAGTTCATTTTGTGCTATAAAAGTTAACATGCAAGAATGATTGCACAGTACTAAATTACTCCACATTGAACACGATACTGAATACTTTTTAACCTTTTCATTCACCAAGGATATTGTGGTTCTTTAGGTTTTAAGCTCATGACTTGGCTTTAAAATGTTCGCAGTCAGAAGCAGTTAATTGTGTTTGAGTGTTCAGGCAATGCCAAGGACATGGTATGTTTCTAAATTTGGTGTTAGAGTTCAATAACAGCCAGTAACAGCCTCCCCGAACAGGCGCCGGACTGTGGCGACTAGGGGCTTTTCACAGTAACTTCATTTGAAGCCTACTCGTGACAATAAGCAATTTTCATTCATTTCATTTCAATTAGCAAATTGGTGAAGAATAGAACTGAAGCCTCGCACACTTACAAGCTTTTAATTACTGAGACATACATTACATAGTCTGCACATCGATTCCAAAAAACAGTCTCAAGTTGCTGCCTACCACATAAATACAATTAACCACAAATGATATCACTTGGGACACACGATGAGCTCCACTGCCCCACTGTGAAAATGGCCCTTTAATAATGTTCCAATCAAGGGCAGCACGGTAGCACAGTGGCTTCACAGCTCCAGGGTCCCAGGTTCTATTCCCGGCTTGGGTCACATTCTGTGCGGAGTCTGCATGTTCTCCCCGTGTCTGCGTTGGTTTCCTCCAGGTGCCCAGTTTTCCTTCCACAGTCCAAATGTGTGCAGGTTAAGTGGATTGGCCATGCTAAATTGCCCTTAGTGTCCAAAAAGGTTAGGTGGGGTTACTGGGTTACGGGTGTGGGCTTAAGTGGGGTGCTATTTCCAAGGGCCGGTGCAGACCCGATGGGTCGAATGGCCTCCTTCTGCATTGTAAATTCTATGAATACACATATTCTCCTGTCAAACCTCAACTTTTTTTTCAATTTCTTGTCATTGGTATGGGGAAAAAATACAAATAAAGCCAGGTTTGTAAACATAAAATCTTTCAAATTAGCTACATAATGTTACAGAAAATGAATTACACAAGTACCTCAGGCATAGCTAAAACCACAACACTTCACTGGAGCTCCTGCGTTCTCTTGTAGCTTTCACTCATCATGCTGAAAATTAAAACAATGGACAAAGCGAGACCTCCATTGGCAAGTGAAAATGCTCATACAGGCTGTCAATTTATGGTCAATGTTAACATCATGACTGATTAGCTTCGCGGGGCTACAAGGCACAAACCACTCATTTTAAACTGAGGTTACTTCATTTAAACGATCTGGCAATTTGAATTGAAGTATGCTAAATTATTACATTGTTCTTATTAGCATTGCTCAACACAAATCAATGGCTAATTCACATTTTTATTGCAAAAATTAGTCAAATCCCTCGACCAAATTATCAGTCTCCCATAGATGTCAGCTACTCAAGGCTTTAAAACAATGCCTGCAGTTTTCTAAACTTTCCTCCAAACTGTCTCCTGAAACACTACTGTTTTAATTATGGCCTCAGACACAAGTGTTCAACCTCATCACCTGACACTACAGCGGGAGCTAGGTGCCATTTTCAACACAAGTGTACTGTCATACAATGACATGTTTCACCATGAACTCCATAAATTGCTTATGGGGCGGGGTAAGCACCCTTTAAAAGATAAAGGCAAAATTTTTAATTAAAACGTTCATCCCATGCCACTATTTGAAGAAAGGCAGGAGTTCGCCATAATTTCCGGGCCAATGTTTATCCCTCAATTATCAGCAAAACAAAATAGCTACTCTGGCCAGATCACTTGGGGTGACACAAAGTCACAAAAGGGGATATACAAAAGTGCAAAGTTTCTGCGCGGCTTTTTACGGTAATAGGGAAGCATTTTTTAAATGAAAAAAAAACTCCTCGGCAATAACAACCAAGCCCACTCAGCAGAAGTTACAACAGGTCAATGTGGACTATTGTATCACTCGGCAGATAGACAGAAGGAGCACCATTTCCAAATGACGATTTGAAGTACATAAAGACAAAAAAAAAATTGTCCTCGAGCGATGGCTTTTGACTTGGAAGCTGCATCGTAAGGAAGCGTTGCAACTTCAGAAAAATGTTTATGAAATCTGTAATTGTTTTTAAGAATATTTGAAAAAGGCTTTTAAGAGTTTGCATCAACTGTAAAGGAATCATTTATAATTTTATTGAATAATAAGCAGTACTGTCCCATCTGGCCAGGCACCCCTCGACCTGGAAGCAGTACCAGGAGGAAGTTAGTACCAGAAGCCGATTGGCTGGCAAACACAAGATGAGCTAAAAGCAGGAGCGCTGGAGGGTGAAATGATCGGCACAACAAATACAAAGGGAAAGCAAACAAGAGACGGAAAGGAAAATGCGGAATTCACACGTGAAGCCTGGAAAGCTTTGCAAAACAAAAGGTCGGTATTCTGTGTGGCATTCAGGAAATTAAAATTCCAGAAGCTCTAGGGAAAAAGAGAGATGAGCGAGATAAAAGGGACCAAATCCTAAAATGTGGTGCAAATAGATCAAGCATGCGAAAGGGCTGAGGGTTTGTATCACAGGGCAAGATCATGAATGGGTGCTGCTAGTCAATTGAAAAGGCACTCTGGAATGCTTTGCCATCAGAACTGATTTGACAGAGTTGGGGGGGGTTAGACGTGTGCCGTGACAGTGCTAACCACACTGGAGATCTCGGATGAAATGTGCTTGCCGGTGAATCCAATTCGAGAACCGAATGATCAAGTTGGAAAGGCGGAGAGATTGCACCTGGTGCCACATTTTCTGTAGAACTGATGGAGGTTCTTGTGGTTGTGTAAGATACCAAAAAACGTATCAACAATTGAAAATTAAGTTTACCTTTTTCTTTGAAATAGCATTTGCCTGCTGATTCATCTTTACTTTGCATTGGTTCTGATTGTGTTAAAGTAAAAGTTACAGAAAGTGGAAGCTTGCTGATAATTTCTTCATTTGGGGGTCAGACAGTAATTTTGTTTATTTTGGTTTACAGTTTCCCCACAGAGATCGCAACATCTCCATGTATTTTTATCCACACAGGATCACTAATCCAGTCTCATACCCGTTCAGAGTCACAGTTTTGGATTCTGCATAGATCCAACTAGCCATCTCTTTCTCATCCAGTAATTCTTTGGTTTGGTGTTTGCTTCTGTGGCTTATTTCAAAGAAAGTTTCCCTTGAACCTTATAAAATTCCAACAGGATTAGGCAGGGTAGATTCAGAAAGAATGTTCCCAATGGTGGGGGAATCCAGAACTAGGGGTCATGGTTGGAGGATAAGGGGAGTCCCTTTTAGGACTGAGGGGAGGAGAAATTTCTTGACCCAGAGAGTGGTGAATCTGTGGAATTCGCTACCACAGAAAGGAGTCGAGGCCAAAAACATTGTGTAATTTCAAGAAAGAATTATGTATAGCTCTTGGGGCTACAGGGATCAAGAGATATGGGGGGTGGGGAAGCGCAGGATCAGGGTATTGAACTTGATCAGCCATTATCATAATGATTGGCGGAGCAGGCTCGAAGGGCCAAATGGCCTCCTCCTGCTTCAATTTTCTATGCATCTGCATGTAGGTCTGGGATGAACTCAAACACAGGTTGAAACTATTCTAAAATCATTGCAGATGTTTGTCCTTTCAACAGTTTAACAATGTTTTTATATGGCTTTGTTGCAGAATTTCCAACCAATAACCTAAAATCATACCACCAATATGACTCCACAAACTTAATACATTTGAGTAATAATTACTTTAATTTTCCACTAAAAAACACTTGCCTTCAAGAGGCCTGATCACAAATATTATTTTAGTACCTACTCCTGAATGAATGAATGAATGAATGAATGAATGAAAGAAAGCAAGAAAATAAAAACAAAGTTAGGGGGAATATTTTGCAAACAATTTTGGTTGTTTCGGCTGGTGATTTTTTTTACTGAACTGAGATGTAAGTTATTGTGCTCCAATATTCTACATTTAACACCCTCGGTCAAATTGATGGACAAGAAGAGGGAGTAAAAACTGACTTCGGACATCAGTGCTGCATCACCAACTTACAATGTTTGGGTGGTTATTTCATCTATTGGCCATATCAGATTTTCATTTTTAGAAACAGTCTGTTCAGCAATATATTACTTTGTACCCACTGAGCGGTGACTAATTAGGACTCCACAGGCAAATGCATTTCAACTAAATTAGCTGTCTGCCTCCAACTCATTGTCTTGTGACCTGCTTTAGTACACTAGAATATTACGGGATGAATTGCGCTTTTTATTTAGCTCCCCCACAGCTTATAAAGAATTAATGTACAAAAAGAAACACGTGATGTTAACACAGAATTGAATTAGAACTTGATGAGATTGCACAAAACGACCGACGCTCGTACTTCCATTTCCTTTGCCATCCAAACGAAGTCAACAGCAACTTCAAACCTTTGGCTCAACTGTAACAATCTGACATCATCAGGTCACAAAACAGCTGATTTGATCATGCAAAACTTCCCAACAAAATAGAATCTGGTTAGATCAAACCTTTACTTGTGACAAAGAGGTGCACAACAGGTATACTGCAAGCTCTCTTTCATGCTTAAAAATAAAGTGCAGTTTTCAAAAATCTTGCAAACCGTAATCAAGACTGCTGAGCTTTGGAAGTTATAGAATCATAGAGTTTACAGTGCAGGAGGCGGCCATTCGGCCCATTGAGTCGGCATCGGATCTTGGTCAGAGCACCCTACCTAAGCTCACACCTCTATCCTATCCCCGTAACCCCACCCCATTTGTGCACCCCAAGGGCAATTTAGCATGGCCAATCCACCTAAACTGCACATCTTTGGACTGTGGGAGGAAACCGGACTGCCTGGAGGAAACCCATGCACACATGGGGAGAACGTGCAGATTCCGCACAGACAGTGACCCAGGCCAGGAATCGAACCTGTGACCCTGGAGCGGTGACACAACTGTGCTAACCACCGTGCTGCCCCAAGTTCAGCAATGATGACGACCCTGATGATATTACCTACCACTACAGGTTTTGGGTATGAATGGCATGGATGTTTTGCATGACAAATTTTTGAAGGGCTTCATAGGCATAATCTTAAAACAAGATTTTTAAGTGCAGGTGAACAAACGCTTACTCTAACTGATGGATTTTAATAGGGGCCTTAAGTGGGCCGGGAGGTGAAACCCAGAGTCGAGCCAGCTGAAGGCAGAGATATCAATGGTGGAGTGAAGAAAGAACACCAAAAAAAAAAAACCCGAGTCAGAGGACATTAGGGGCTTGTGGCTAAATTAGGTCACAAAGGACAGTTGCAGTGGGTGAGCAGAGCCTGATTTGGGCATAAATATGTTTGGTAGCTGAAATTCACAGTAGGTGCAAAATGTGAAGTTGGCAAGAGCAATAGAACAGTCGGGTCTGCGGATAACAAAGGCATGGCTACGGGTTTCATTGAAAGGAGAGCTGAGCTTGGTTGCAAGCTGCGTGATCTTATAGAGATAGAAGTAGGTAGTCTTCATGATGGACAGCGAGAGATTAGAAGCTCTGCTCAGAATTTAATTGACGTTGAGGTTGCCAACATTCTCAAACTGCTTTATTTGGTGGGACAGTCACACAGTGTCATAACCTTCTGTGGGATTTCCTTCTCCTGGATAGGTAGGGTATAACAAATACCAAAGATGAAAGAAAAATTATGAGTTATTCTATTTCAGTCATGTTGATTAAATGATAAATATTGGTCAGGACACTGAAGTTCCTTACTTTTCCTTGAAAACTCTCATGGGGTCATTTGGGTTTCCTTGAGCAAGCAGAGGAGGTTCAGGTTCAACATCTCATCTAAAAAAAAATAACTGCTGGAATGCTGGACTCCCTTCGCATTGCACTGAACTGGTCATGGATTGGTCATGTTAAATTGCCCAGTAGTGTCCAACGGTTAGGTGGGATTGCTGGGTTACGGGGATAGGGTGGAGGTGTGGGCTTAAGTAGGGTGCTCTTTCAGCGATGGTACAAATGGCCTCCTTTTGCACTGTAAATTCTATGATAACGATGACACACAATAGCACAAATCGCAGATCATCGCCAGAAGGTTTTTTTTAAAAACTCGTTCTAGGGATGTACTGGCAACATTTATTACTCATTCCTAATTGACATTGAGAAAATGGTGGTGAGCCACCTTTGTGAACCACTGCAATCAATGTGGTGTAGGTACACTATTAAGGGCATTTCCTGTTGATTCTCCATTTCGTTATTTTTGCTGTGGTCATTTTGATCCATGGATGCTTAATGGACATTTACCTTAATGTCAAGCAGGGGAAGTGAGGAATTAAAAAGTTACAAGGAAGCAAACACTTTCGGCTCCTGCCAGATCAGTGGGACTCGGTTTGACTGGTTGGCTGGTGGCCAATTAATTGACCAAAAGGCTGTATTCTACCTGGTAACAGGCAGTGATTGGATCCTGCAGATGTGGAATGATTGTTCAGAGAACCAAGGAAGGACAGTTGAGTCCTGGACCCTCAGAGGTAAGAACTGCTCTCTTTTCTCCCTCTCTTTCTCCAGTAAAGCTGCATAGCTGTACAGAGACCTGAATGTCTACAGTGAAAATCATTATAGATTGAAAGCAGAATCTCGAATAGACAGCCTACATTGGAGGAAGTGGTGCTAAAAGACAACCAACTGAAAGAAAGATTACTATCAAGGCGATTTCATGATTAATACAGAGATCAGGGGTTGTGGGGAGAAGGCAGGAGAATGGGGCTGAAGAACATATCAGCCATTATCGAATGGTGGAGCAGACTCGATGGACCAAATGGCCTCATTCTGTCCCTATATCTTATGATCAAACTAAGTAATAGTTAATTTGTTGTATTTGCTGCATATTTAATCAGAGTTATTGTTATTAATAAAATTAATTGTGTTTAAATTTACAAACCTGGTGACCATAGATTTGAGCCAGGGAAGTGGGATGGAAATTTTCAGAGTTGGGAGGAGAACGGAATTAGAACACCAAAAGATTTATTTCTTGGGGGTCGTTTTGCAGGATTGAAGGAGCTGGGAGCGAATTATGGGCTGGAGCAGGAGGAAATATTTAGATACATGCAGGTTCGAGACTTTGCCAGAAAGGAGATACAGAGCTTTCCAGTCGAGCCGGCTTCCACATTGCTGGAGGTGGTGCTGACGACAGGGGGACTGGAGAAGGGGGTAGTATCGGCAGTTTATGGGGCTATCTGGAGGAGGAGAAGGCACCACTAGAAGGAATCAAGACAAAGTGGGAGGAAGTGCGAGACTGCGGATGATATAGCTGAAGGTGTTGTATAGAGCGCACCTTACAAGGGCGAGGATGAGCCGGCTCTTTGAGGGGGTAGAAGGTGTGTGTAAACATTGCAGGGGAGGCTCCGCAAACCACATTCATATGTTTTGGTCCTGTCCAAAGCTGGAGGATTACGAGAAGGAGGTGTTTAGGGTAATCTCTAAAGTGGTGCACGTGAAACGGACCCGGGCCCTCGGGAGGCCATATTCGGGGTGTCGGACCAGCCGGGGTTGGAAACGGAGGGGAAGGATGGAGGGGTTCTGCACTTCATGGGCGTTATTCATTATGCATTTTCGATAATTGGATCACATTGAACATTGGGGGGGGGGGGGGGGGGGGGGGGGGGCTAGGGACTGTATGTGTTAATGGTGACTATGGGTGATTCCTGATTCCTTTTTGTCATTTGTTTATTTTAACATGCGGGCTAATGTCTGGGGTTTGCTGGGAGGATGGGATCGTTGTTATTGATATGGGGATTGACATTACATTCGTTACTGATTATTGTTTATTGTTGGGTGTAAATTTGGGAGAATAAAAAAATATATTTTTAAAAATGTACAAATCTGGTGGCTGTAGTTATTGGGCAGCCAAGGGCCAAAGACTTTGGTTGTTTATCTAATAATTATTTATTAATTTCAATTGTGTTGCGACTCTGATATAAAAGTATAATAGTAAACTTTATTGTCACAAGTAGGCTTGCATTAACACTGCAGAAGTTACTGTGAAAATCCCCTAGTCGCCACATTCTGGTGCCTGTTCGGGTACACTGAGGGAGAATTCAGAATGTCCAAATTACCTAACAGCACGTCTTTCGGGATTGTGGGAGGAAACCGGAGCACCCTGAGGAACCCCACGCAGACACAAGGAGAATATGCAGCCTCCACACGGTGACCTAAGCCGGGAATCGAACTGGGACCCTGGCGCTCTGAAGCAACAGTGCTAACCACTGTCCTACTGCGCCTCCATGTTGGAATAATAATAATAATAATAATAATAATAGCTTATTGTCAAAAGGAGGGTTCAATAAAGTTACTGTGAAGCCCCTAGTCGTAACATTCCGGCGCCTGCTCAGAGAGGCCGGTACGGGAAGTGAATCCGTGCTGCTGGCATTGTTCTGCATTACAAGCCAGCTGTTTAGCCCACTGTGCTAAACCAGCCCCAAAATTGACCATGCGCTAGCACAGTAGGTCGTAACAACACCCAGAGGGTTATGCAGTGGTTTGATACCATTAGGTGGCTTGCTAGGCCATTTCAGATTCAAACATATTTCTGTGAATCTGGAGTCACGTGGAGGTCAGAGCAGGCAAGGAGGGCAAATTTACTTTCCTGGGGGATATTAGTTAACTAGATGAATTTTTACTACAACCCTATAGGTTTGTGACCATTTTCAATGAGATGACCATTGTATTTGACATTTATCAACTAATTGAATATAAATTCCACTAGACGCCATAGTGGTATTTTATGTTCCTGGAGCATTAGCCAGACTTGTGGATTAATAGTCCAGTAGCATTACCAATATGCAACCTTTTAAAATTATTTTATTGTGGATCATATAAATGAAAACAATTATTGTCAGCAATGCACAAAATAGTTAGTGGTAGCTGTTAATTTGATTCTTATTGGCAAGCGGGTTATTCATTATTAAAAGTCCTAGCTTTGTTCAGTGTGACTGAAATTTGAGCTTTGTTTGCATTATGTAACACACACGAAAACCATGGCTGCTGCAATACAGATCCTTCCCAAATGTAAAAACTGAATATTTTTATTATATATAAAACTATTGCCAAAGACTCCCAGAATGTTGAATTTTAAGGCAAATATACTTATTAATGTACAAGTCTTCCCAGAACTTATCAAGTTAAAAACTGAGCTTGTCAATCCCCAGCAACATGTACTGAACTGACTTTCAAACAGCACCCTCCTCAATCGATAGACTAGCTGTAAAACATGCCAGAAAACATGCCGACTGGCAGATGTAGATAGACAGTGCCAGCCCCATCAAATATAGGCGCGATTTAATGGCCATTTTGCACCTGGCCCAGATCCTGGCACGCCAGTTAAATCACAGGAGAGGTCGAAATCGGGATCCTCACCAGGCACCCATCAGTTCGGGATTGAACCCACCCACTCCCTCCAAGTGGGTTCCGGGGCAGGGTGAGACACCAATTGGCCAACTATGAGCAATCTCCATCTCATTAATAAGATGGAAACCCAATCCAACGGCCTCCTGGGAACTAACCGGCTCCCGAGCGAGACGTCACACAGGTGCCTTTTGCACTCCTATTTAAAAACAGGAACCTAACGCAATGGCTGCTGAGAGGAGCAGAGGAGGTGAGCAGCAAGTCCTAAAGGCCATCCTCCACTACTGCGTGCACCCATGGGCAAGCTGCTGCCGGTCTGTCCCACCAAATACTTCCAGGACAGAGCCCTGTTCATGGTTATATGCTGACGGTCACTTCAGCTCCCTCTGGCTGCTCAGCTGGAGTCTCCTGCGAGTAAGGAATTGACATTGTTAGTTATGGGAGCACGGCACAGATCTCAAGTGCATTCCCATGGGTACAGGTGCCATGACTCAGTCAAGTTTTATTGCCTAGCATTCCAATCAAAGAGAGAGGCCGGGATACTTCACCTGATCCCCGGAGGCTTCAACACCACAGAAGCAGCAGTCAACAATAAAACACCGAAGAACTGGGCTTCAGCACTATAGATATCCTGCAACTAGAGGGGGCGTGTGTGGATCAACTCGCTCGGTGGATGGCACTCCTTGAAGGTGGGACATATAAGAGTGGGGGAGGCTTGGGGGATTTGAGGGTCCCAGGGTGCAAGCCCTCACTGATTGTCAGTCTCTCTCTCCTTCTCCAATTCTTTATTGCAACCGGAAAGGATGGTATTGTTGACCCCACAGCAACAGCACTCACTGTGCTGGTGGCAGCCCAGATGGCCAGACAATGGAGAAAGTGGCAGCAATGCCGATGCAGGCGCGAGGCAGCACCTTTTGTGCTAGGGGCACACGGCACACTCTGCAGACCCGGACGCCCATTCAGCAGGAGACGCTGGGCAACACGACACGGTATACAGGTGTCGTTGGTCATTCAACGAGATGTCGGACAGCATGTGCCATAGAGGGGTCTGTCTCAACAAGGAGACAGAGCGCCACCTGTGCCCATGACCTTATGGATTTGGCACCCTGTGGGGGATGACACTTGTTCCAGTGGCCGCGAAGGTCACCGCAGCCCTAAACGTTTATGCAAAAGGTTCATTCCAGGACTTGAGTGGGAACATGTGCAACATTTCACAAGTTACAGGCCAATCTTAAGCTTCTGTCCTCCGCCGCTATGTCTAGGTGTGTCCCCAGGATGCACAGCAGAGGAGGAGGTAGCCTGCTGCATCTCGCACCCTGTGGCCTTTGATGCCCTTGGTGGGTGTCCTCTGGGAGGCAGACTTATCAGTGTCACTGGCATGTCACCCTGTTCTGCCCATTGACCTTGCGAAGTGCCAGTGTCAGGAGGGGGGAGGATTCAGAGGAGGTGGAGACTGCTGAAATCTTGCGGATGTCCACCTGCATCTGTGACACGTGCCTCAGCGACTGGAACATGATGTTGAGGCCATGATCCACACAGATTGAGCCATGCTTGGACAGCACCACTTATGACACCGACCTCGTGCTGCAGGTTTTCCACTGCGGTCGTCACCCTAGTTGTGTTAGCCTCAGTGACACACACTGTTGGCATTATCTCCTGTGCCACAGCCTTTGGGACTCCTCCAATCAGTTATGCAATCAGAGTGTCGCTGACATTCCCTCCTGAATCTCACAGCAGTGGCCTTGTGTCTGCATAGGGTCTGGGATAACCTTGCCCAGGGGCTCAGAATCAGACTGGGACTCAGCTGAGTCCTGGGACCCGACTTCTGACTCCCTTGAATGTTCCCGCCTCTGCATAATGCACATCAGTGACTGAGGTGCTCACCAGATCGTGCTACAGAAGCCTGTCCACTAGTGTCATTCACCAAGGTGTGTCTCCGTGCTGATGGAGGATGTGCACCTCGATGTTGTGCCATAGCTGTGTGCTGCATGGGAGCTGGTTTTGAGGGAGCGGTTTATGAGCAGCTCTCTTGTTAGTGGGGAGCTGTCGGGGGGGGGTGTCCAGGCAAACCAGCTAGCGGGGCAGCCAGTTCAGTCTGAAGCTAGTGAGGGGTCATTACCAGCAGCAAGTGCCATTAAATAAAGGGCCATGATCACACCGGCTCAACCGTGGGGAAGCACCAGGGAAGTCACTGCTGATATGGCACTGAGAACTTTCCCCGCTAAATCACGTCCTAGATCTCATTAGTCAACCACAATGCTCGAATCCTAAACACTAGATGATCTTACAGTGAGAGAAATGAGTAGGCAAGAATTAATGCAAATATCAGAGGGTCAGTGCAGACTCGATGTGCCAAATGGCCTCCTTGTGCGTGGCAGCGATTCTGTGGATGATTTGCGGCTTTCCCTAACACTATCTCAATTAGAGTCATGTTGACTATGTGTTTTATTCCAAAATATCTACATTTAACTGTTTTGATAAGCATTCCATATGCTGTAGTGTTTATTTCACACATATGCATTCGCCAGAAGATTCATTTAAAAACAAAGCAGGAAGCAACAATTTGCCTGACTCCCAAACCAATTTAATACGGTCAAGACAAGGCATAGGCTAGGAACCAGCTGATTTCATCATAGTTATTTGATTCCAACTGTGGTACCTTAACTTCCAAAATGAAATGCACATCATTTGATAATCATTCTTGTGTCAATATTGACTGGCATATGTACTTACAAAAGCACTAGGAATTAATTGCATACCAAAAAAAACCTGTTTGTTTGTGGCGGAACTAAAATCTCCATTGAGCAGTTGCTGGCCCAGTGATATAAATAAGCCACTGAAAACATCACCATGATATTGAATCACGAATTTGAAAAAAAAAAGTGTTATAAAACTAATGCAACATTGGAAAAGGCAAATATTTTTAGTTCAGCAATTCTCATGAATGCAGCTGATCTTTTATATACATTAGGATAAGTCAACGAGAGGAATGTTATTGGGCTAGCTGCCCCTCAGGCATTTCTTTCTGCTTTGCAGTTATGAGTTTTTCCACAAACTGTATAAATAACATGTTCATAGATTAGTTTGTTTTTAATCTAACTGACACAAGTTGTGCTTCAAGTTATTCTCACCACAAGACATTAAATGAATAAATACATGTTCTCCATTCTACAAATCCAGGAAGTCTGCTGCGCAAACTAAAATCATGCCAAATAGGAAATTCACCAGAAACATCTACCCCTTTAAGGGGTTTACCATGTAATAGAAACTCTTCTGCATTTTCCCTAAGCCAAGCCCTCATTCTTACCATAACGTCAGTTCCTTGCTAGTACAAATAACAAGAGACTTGAATACAAAAAGGGAACCGGCACATAATAGCACAAGGAAAGGCAAGGCTGGTGTACAATGAAAATGCATGAATACAATGAGACCACAGCTAAAGTAACACAGTTCAATATTCTTCCATATTCAATTGCATGGGTTGTCAGGGCTTGGAGGTGGGATTGGCTGCGTAAATATTGACTGCATAAATATGGAAAAAAGATCTGAAAAGATAATACTCAGGAAACATTTAGATCCCTAATATTAAGCTGAATACTTTCCAGATTCTATAATGCTGCCACAACATGTGTGGAACGGTTCCAACATCCGCTGTTAAATCTGATATTTCAATAGTTCCCTTTCCTAAAGCAGTTACATTGTGCGCATTTGCGCGTATTTCAGAATTCCCCTTTTGACAGTGGTTCCACCAAAACTCCAGGGAAGACTGTTTGTAGAATGATTACCATTGGGGGTTATTCAGGATTCTTGGAAGATGCGGATTCTTCCTGTGATCCAGTTAGTTTCTTGTTGCAGCCTCATTGGACCCAAAGTGTACAAAAGCCTATTAAGTCCCTCAAAAGGGTAGTTTGCATGAATTAAGTGCTCTGAAATGCCTTCAACGTGTTCTCCAAAAGATAATTTAACTTCAGAATCAACAATAAACTGTTCTCAGTTGGAATTAGATGATTCTGGAAGCAAGAAGTTCTCATCGAAAACCTCGGCGGAAAAACAAATCTTAAGCACTACTGAACACACACAAAATAAAATTGTCTCAAATTGGAGGATAGATTATCTGCAAGTGAAACTTCCACTTAAATATGAACATAGGGACATATTTCCAGACTTCCACAGCACTTGACAGATTTAATATAGTGCCTGGAATTATACTGAAAGGTTGATTTTCCAAAAAGTGTATTGTACCAAGAGTAAGGATTGGTTAAGGATCTAAACAACCTAAAGTTGGAACTGAGCAAGACAAATCTGGAAATATTTTTCATAAACAAGTTAAAACCTGTCCAGGCCCAGAATGCACACTGTAATTGGCAGTAAGTACAAAGAAACACATAATACAGATTATTCCAAGTTTTTGAGTAAAGGTTAAATTACGCTTTTTTTTTCCTCATGAAAAACCAGTCCTTTATGCTCTTCACAAGAGCTATGACAGCAAAGTTACTGGATTGTATGGACAGTATCACAGACACGTGACAAATGAAATAGTCAACATTTCTCAGTGTAATTAGAACCTAGAACCGTAAAAATATAGTTCGACATTTGGAATTGAGAAAACACATTTTAGAATAAAGCTTTAATTCTAATCGAGCAAAGGTGTAAGTCAAAAACCACTGCTAACATCAAAACAACAATTCTCTTAAGGCTCCAGTCTTCTTTCCCGTTGTGGAGGCCTTGCGACGCAGTGGGTAGCGCCCTGCCCCTGAACCTCACGGTTCGTGTCCCACCCTGGACTTGATGGCCAAGGAAGGTGCATCCATAACGTGGCCAAACAGGTCGAGTATCAACCTTCAAATCCTTCCAACATGCCAATGGCTGACGGTGAAAGCAGGAGGGACTCCAGTGTAGAGTTTTCCCATATTCCCATTGACACCAGTTTTGCTGGGGCTCCTTGATATCATATCCAGTCAAATGCGGTCTTGAAGTCAAAAGGGCAGTCACTCTCACCTCGAGTTCAGCTCTTTTGTTTGTTTCGGAACCACAGCTGTAATAATGCCAGGAGCAGAGTGGGGCTCAGGCGGAATCAGTGAGCAAGTTATTGAAAAATAAATTGTGCAGTCATTCCTATTGCATGAGATTTACAGATCCTATCCATTGGATCTTAAACAATTTAAGATGCACCACCTTTACATTTGAGAAAAGGTTACTATGAAAAAAATTAACAGTGTTGAAAATAAAGCATTGTTATATGACTGTGTTAAAGGCCCATTAAAATGTTTCCCAATAGAAAAATTATTAAAACATTTATTTTTGCTTATTTTAAACAGTGAGACACAGTTACATTCTGATCCACACTGGCAGATTTGCACTGCGTGCCAAAATCCCAGATTTTTATCTCAACAATATGAAGCCTTTTACAAATCAGCTGGGTCAGCACTAAACCATGCTCATTCCAGAATTAAACTTTGGCTCTATTTCACCCAGATAATCCATGGAATATTGGTTTAAGCTTTCATAAATCATTTTAGGCCTATTAACAAAGATCAGAACAGGACTTCCGGTGGCAGCCATGGAGTGAGGTCGCTTATTTGGTAGATCCCGCTTGTGATGGGCTTTTGGGACCTTTTCCCCCGACTTATGGGGTTTTGATCGGTAAAATAGGAGACTGGTGAGGTAGGGGAGAGAAATCCCACGCCAGTTTAAGGAGTCGTGGACCAGAAGTGGTCTGCAAAGGAGAGATTGTTGGGCAAAGAAGGAAGTGGAGTCTGCAGCGCATGAAAACATGGCGGAGACTCAGGGACTGGAATTGCTGACCCAGTGGTCAACGGAACAGCGGGTGGAATTCCTTCAGGAGAGCTTCGCCAAGCAAAGACAGGAGTACCTGGACCCGATTAAAACGAGGATTGACCGGATGGAGCAAAGATTGGAAGCCCAGGGACAGGCGATCCAGAAGGTGGAAAAGGTGGTGGCTGAGCACGAGGACCAGCTAACCACAATGACGGCAGCTCATGAGGGTCCACCAGAAAAAGCTGCAGGAGAAGGTGGAGGAGCTGGAGAACAGGTCGCACTGGGAGAACCTGAGGATCGTTGGCCTCCTGGAGGGCATCGAGGGATCGGACGCAGGAGCATATGTGGTGCATATGTTCGAGAAGCTGCTGGGGGAAGGTGCATTTACTCGACCCTTGGAAGTGGACAGGGCACACAGAGCACTTGCGAGGAAGTCGCGGATGAATGATCTGCCGAGGGCGATGGTGGTACGAATGCACCGGTTCCTGGCCAAGGAACAGATCTTGAGGTGGGCCAAGCAGACGAGGAGCTGTAAGTGGGAAAATAACGAGCTGCGCATTTACCAGGACCTCCATGCGGAACTGGCCAAAAGAAGGGCGAGCTTCAATTAAGTTAAAATGACTCTGTTCAAGAAGGGGGTGAATTTCAGCATGTTGTACCCAGCTCGTCTGTGGGTCACTTACGAGGGTCAAGAGTTTTATTTTGGATCACCGGATAAGGCGATGAACTTTGTTAAGGACCCGGGATGGAGGACATTTAACTTGGGGGGGGGGGGGGGGGGGGGGGGGGGGGGGGGGGGGGGGAGTAATTCTGTGTCTATGCTGCTAAATTTCTTTCCTTTTTGGGCTGTATATGTAGTGCTTTTGTACCAATTTCTGGGCTGTTGCTCAGTTTTGTATGCGGGATAACTTTGTCCTTGTTGGGGGTTGGTGGGTGGAATTTTCTTCTTTGTGTTTGTTGGGGACTGTTATGCTTTGCATATGTATGTTTGAGGGGGGGGGGGGGAAGAGAATCGGGATCAGTGAGGGGTAGGATGCTTGGCTCCATGGGCGGGTCTCCCAGGCTAGCTGTGGGTAGTGGCAGAAGAATATGGGAGTGGAGGGAGCATCGGTGTGGGTTACAATTTGTGGTAATCACCGGTTTGTCCCGGGGAGGCTGGATGGGGAATTTCGGAGGTGGCAGAGAGCAGGGGATGAGAGACTGGGGGATCTATTTATTGATGGGAGCTTTCCCTGTTTGGAGGATCTAGAAGAAGAGTTTGAATTGCTGGGAGAGAATGGGTTTCTGTATATGCAGGTGAGGGATTTTGTGCGAAGGCAGGTTTCGACCTTTCCGCTTCTACTGCCGCAGGGGATACAGGATAAGGTAATTTCTCGAATGGGTGTGGGAGAGGGGAAGGTTTTGGAAATCTATAAAGAACTTATGGAGTGGGAGGAAACCCAGATGGGCGAGATAAAACGTAAATGGGAAGATGAGCTGGGTAAGGAGTTACGAGGTGGGTCTGTGGGAGGATGCTCTGAGCAGAGTCAACACGTCCTCATCATGTGCCAGGCTCAGCCTGATACAATTCAAGGTGGTCCACCTGGTACACATGACGGTGGCCCGGGTGAGCAGGTTTTTTTGAGGTGGAGGACAGGTGTGTGAGGTGTGTAGTAGGGCCCGCAAACCATGTCCACATGTTTTGGGCATGCCCGAAGCAGAGGGGATTTTGGCTGGGATTTGTGGATGTCATATCCACGGTACTAAAAACGGGGATGGCGCCGAGTCCAGAGGTGGCGATTTTTGGAGTATCGGAAGACCCGGGGGTCCAGGGGTCAAGAGAGGCTGATGTTTTAGCCTTTGCCTCCTTGGTAGTGCGGAGACAGATCTTACTAGCGTGGAGGGACTCAAAGCCCTCGAAATCAGGGATACGAGTTTGCGACATGGCTGGGTTTCTCAGACTTGAGAAAATTAAGTTGGCCGAGAGGTTCAACATCGGGGTTCGTTCGGAGGTGGCAGCCGTTTATCGACTTCTTTGGAGAAAACTAAACTGTTAGCATATTCAAGAAGGGGGGGGGGGGGGGGGGGTAAGGGGAAGTTAGGCTATTTTTTGTCTAGATTAGGCGGGAACAGTGGGAGGTGGAGGGATGTGTTATGTACTGAACTATGTTTACATTTGTATTTGTATCTGTTATTGTTATAAAACCATAAATGCCTTAATAAAATAATTGTTAAATAAACAAAGATCAGAACAAACCCAAATGAACATACACATTTAAAACACTGGATAGACTCATTTTTCTATGTTTTGCTCAAAAACGGCGGTTTTAAAATTTGGCTGAACTTTAAACATTTTGTCTATATGCAATGGCGGGGCGGGGGAGTAGTAGTGGAGAAGAGAAAATCAATGGCATAGTGGTAATGTTATCATTCTTGGTCCAAATCCCACTACGTCAATTAGTAATACATCAAGAATTTAAAGCTAGCCTCAGTAATGTTGACCAGGAATTATCAAATGTTGTAAAAACTCCTCTAGTTCACTAATATCCTTGAGAGAAGGAAATCTACCATCCTTACCCAGTCTGGCCTACATGTGACCCCCAGACCCACAGCAATGTGATTGACCCATAACTGCCCCCTGAAATGATCCACTCCGTTTAAGAGCAATTCGGGCTGGGCAACAAATTGACCTTGCCACATCCCATGAAATAAAAAAGGCAAAACAAATGTTGTTGCTCAGTAATCCATCAATTGTTTGATAGGTGTTGATCATGTTGTAGATGACATCAATAACAAAATGAACTCTATTTTTAAAAAGTGATAATGCAGCCTGGAAGAATTTCAAGTTAGTCCAGTAATCCTATCTCTGGGTTTCAGACAACAATAAATTGCTCATGTTTCGCTTCTGCTGTTTATGACAACATCAGTAACCTTGCAATCATACACCGGCATCTACAGCTCTTCCTTGAAACCATGCATTTTGTTCTATGAAAGCATCATCTTTTGGTTTTGGATTTATAGCGCAATCATCACTTCATGCAGTTCCTCCCATCATAATGGACTTTTAGTCAGATCTAAAAGCGTTAAGGTAATTGTAGAAGAGTTGGAACTGATTAAGAACATAAACTAATACATCATTACAAAAATGCTACCTTAAAAGTCTGTGCAATGGATGTTCTATCTCAAAATATTTCTGATTGCAGCCCTGTCTTTCATATCTTTACTCCGAAACAATTTAGTCATAATGGCTACAATGTTGTGATGTAAATGGAACATCTTCCATTTTGGGCATCCAATGGCAGCATCAAGTATGCAGAGGTCACATGCAGCAACGTTGTGTGCAGCACGGAGCCCACTCTTTCTCAACAATCCATCACCACTCCCCAATATGAGAATTCAATTACCACTTTTTTTCAGTTTTCCATACTGTTCTCTCAGTGGGTTTGCCAAATTGGTCTCAAATTCGGGTCAATGTGTGTTGCAGATCAGGTCAAGATCAAGTCAGTGTAAAATAATTTTTTTTTAAAAAATAAATGACTTTTCTATTCTCGTGGCTTGATCTAGCAAGTCTTAACTTTAACTACTTTCAAATTTAGGCGATCCAAATTGTTGGAAAAGCTTGGGAGATCTGGCTGCATCTGTGGGGCGAGCGAGGGGGCAAGCAAGGGGGCAAGCAAGGGGGCGAGCAAGGGGGCGAGCAAGGGGGCGAGCAAGGGGGCGAGCAAGGGGGCCAGACAGAGGAGTTTCAAGTCCAATATGACACTTTAAGGGGATTTTTAAAAAAGTCTTATTGGACTCGAATCATCAACTCTGGTTTCTCTCTCCGCATTTGCTGCCAGATCTGCAGCGTTTTCCCAGCATTTTCTGTTGTTATTCCGAAAGCTATACTGTGTAACGTCAGAATCCTACTGGCAGGTATTGAATTCAGCAGAAGGACAAGGACTAGAGGACTATCTACTGCACGGCAATGAAGAAATTGAGAACAAAATCATACCAGTCAAATAAAAAAAGCTGAGATTTTTTTCCCCCAAAAGGAAACAAATATTTCTTACTTTTTCAGGAATGTTGGACCCCCTCACAAAGATTTGAGAGGATAACGAGGCTTACAGTTCAACACAAGATAATATCAACACAAGACAAAGCAGCAAGTAAGAAAACTTCTATGTTGAGCAGCAGTGGAATAGGAGTAGATTTTTAAAAACCGGAGGTATGATTGAAGTCAGCCTGTCACAGCGCGTGCTAGGGAGATGACAAGCCTTAAGATGCTGTCAGGACTTAAGCTTTAAAAAGGGGGGCATATGCCTTATTACAGGGGGCAAGATACCCTCTGGGCGGGGAAGATAGTGGCATATTGGCAATGTCAGTGGGAGTAATTCAGAGGCTTATGTTACTGTCCTGGGGGCAGCGGTTCAAATCCCACAATGGCAGCTGGTGACATTTGAATTTAATTGACAAACAAATTCTGGAATTGAAAGCTAGTCTCAGTAATGGTGTTAAAAAACTATTCTTGATTGTCAAAGAACAAAAAAAAACAGTACAACACAGGAACAGGCCCCTCAGCCCTCAGAGCCTGCGCCGAGGACCAACCTCCTGTATTATTCTATATCCCACCTGTTCCTCTGTCCATCTAGATAAGTCTTAAAGATCACTAACGTATCTGCCTCAGCCACCCCAGTTGGCAGTGCATTCCAGGCCACCAGAACCCTGTGTAAAAAAAAATCCCACACATATCTCCACTCCCCTCCCTCACTGTGAAGTTGTCCCCCCCATTGTAATTGTCATTTCCGTCCCAGGAAAAAGCCTCCAACTGTTCACCCCACCTATACCCCTCATAATTTTATAAACTTCTATCCGGTCGCCCCTCAGCCTCCGTCTTTCTAGCGAGAACAATCCCAGTTTATTCAATCTCTCCTCATAGCTAATACCCTCCATTGCAGGCAACATCCTAGTTAAACATTTTCTGTAATCTCTCCCAAGCCTCCACATTCTTCTGGTAGTATGGTGACCAGAATTGGACATTTAAAAAAAAACATATCTCCAGAACAACAGCTTGGACCTCTGTAGGCCAGGGCAGCAGGGTGGCAAGGATGGCAGATTCCCTGAAGAATATTAGTGAACCAGACCGGGTTTTTAAACAACAATCGATGATTGTAATGGTGACCATGAAACTGAGACTACCTTTATATTCCAGATTTATTGATGGAATTGAAATTCTGCCAGCTGCAATGAACCCATGTCCCCAGAGAACTAGCCCGGACCTCAGGATTACTAGTCTAGTCACATTACTACTTCACCACCGTCACTCCTTCCTTGCTCACTAATCCAAGCAATTGGAACCATTCCAGCAAGAGATCTCAGAAACTGAAAAGTTTCTAGTTAGGAAAGAATGACAAATGATGCTCTTTAGCAGATATGACAAAGTCACAGCTGGCTGCAAATTGAAGTAATTTGCATAGTGAGCTACCTGTATTTTTTTTAAGATAGCCATTGCTAGTTGACTGTGCAGAAATGCATTTGGTCCATCCTTAATACTTCCACCTTCTCCTTGCTCCTTCAAACACCATGTAATTGTTGCTTTTGGAAAGAGTGATTCCAGGGTTTTTACTTTCATTCATTTCAATATGTTATCACTATGAAAAATATCTCAATGTCAGTTTACAGGAAGAGATTGATTTCAATTTCATGACAGCAGAAAATTAGCTGTGTGGTGTAGCAGCAGAATAAACATAGTGATCAAACTTCAGTTGAAGCCTCCACATTTCCCTAAATTCGACTGATCTATAATTTAGGGGATGTATCTCCCCTAAATTATATTTATTCCGCACAACATTCCAAGATCCTGAAATAAATGGTGAGGTTTTCATTAAATCATCATTGATTTCCCGTCCCCACAACAAACTATTTATATCGATAAGTTTTACAGGTCATAAAGGGCAGATACTTAAAAAATCTAACCTCTCTGCAACAGTGGTTTTCAAAGTCTGGTCAGAAAGGACAGTGGTCCTAGATGAAGGCCACTGACACACAATGCCATGGGCAAGGCCGTAGTACGGATATGGCACAGCGCTCACCCCCACTACTCGAATGAAGTCACACAACCAGATCAGTTCCCATGCGCATACCATGAGCTGTCAAATGCCCGAGCAACAATGTACTTTTATAAGCAAGATTTATGTTACTGCTAGAATATTCAATTGCAATATCAGATTTTCAATACTTCCAGGGTTGAAAACAAAGAGGAACTGACTGAGAATGGAGCCCGAAGAGACTGAATGAAGCTGTCCAGAGTGGAACCAGATGTAAACCTCATTGGCATCTCATCAAAAGGAACTC
Source organism: Scyliorhinus canicula (assembly GCF_902713615.1). Lineage (NCBI taxonomy): Eukaryota > Metazoa > Chordata > Chondrichthyes > Carcharhiniformes > Scyliorhinidae > Scyliorhinus > Scyliorhinus canicula. Next base: position 164,364,425 of record NC_052153.1, read on the forward strand.
CACGCTTCCCATCAATTCTGATACTTTGTGTGATGGCAAGAGCAGGTGGGGAAGAACGGATAGTTCACCCCTGGGTCTTTTGTCCACTTTAGTTCAGCCCTGGGTCATTTGTCCTCCTCAAGTGGTCAGTGGATGAAAAGTTGAGAACCACTGCTCTCCAGCTTCCATTTCATAATGTTACAATAATGCATCCAAAAAAATAAGGCTGGGGATTTCCAAAACTAACAATTTGACTCTTCAATCAGGCTCAAAGTGGAACTGAACATTGAGAGTTTTTTTAAAGCTACAATTGAAAAGGGAAGAAAATGTTCATTTTCTATTAACTCTGACCACCTGCAAACTAAGAAAAAGTGCTTCCTCATCAATAAAGGCATAATTCCTCATCAATAAAGGCTAGCCTTCTTTGACTATGAGCAACGCTACTCAATAGCAAATATCGTACCCCCAAACATTCCAGTGTAGTCATCACTTTACACAGTCAATTAGTGCAGTGCATAATTACAGGCTTCATTTAATAAAGGTTGTATTGGGATGGAAGGGACAGGGGATGGCCAAATCAGCATAGATAAGTACAGTATTCAACCAAGACTGTAAAAAAAACCAGTTAATTTTAAACCATTTTCAAATGGCACCAATAATTTGGCTCGCCCAACACCCTGTTAACTAGAGTAGGACTATAGATTATTAGCTCAACATTGTAATTGATAATAGTATAGTGGCTCAATTGTCATAGACTGAAAAAAATTCCAATCCATTAACAATTGGAAAATTGTCTTGTGATTTTACAGGAAGTTCAAAATCAGTTTTCTTTTTGTTTAAAAAGAAAGCATTTCAGAGGCACTTATTTACATACCTCCTATTCACATTTAATTTAATTATGCAAGAAAGCTCTCCCTCAACTAGTTACTTTGGTACTTCTGCAGCTGTGGATTTATATCTGAAAATTTTTTGAGGCAAAATCAAAAAGGTTCATTAAATAGCAAAATTATATTTTCTAATATCTGATAAATTTTGTAGCCAAGCAAACGTGTGTACATTTGACAAGCTATAAATACCCACAATAATGAACTTGCATGTGTTATAGAGCAATTTTGAAAGGAGAAAGTTGTGTTGCAACAGAATAATTTACTAATAGGCATCCTACTTAGTTCAAACATGTATCAAGTAGATTACACTTTCTTCTTTCAGTTTTTGAAGTATTTAATTTATTGCTACATATACTCTATTCGAGTTCCACTTCAATCATTGCTTTCATTCATGTCAAGTAGTTGTAACAAAGTAATTGCAGCCAGATACATTATAACTTTATTGGTGGGTCTTCCATTGCACAGCTCACAGTAGGTCAAAGAACATATGCGATTTTATAAAAATGGGCCATTACATCGGTGTGTAACTTGGTGTATCCCTTTAAGACCACAGTGCTTCCCTACAAGACCACAAAGGTGTATTCTGTTTTTTTCTGAGATTAGGTCAATTGTTCCTAACGAATTCTCAGTGTTTATGTGCTGTATAGTGACACCACTACTCCCTGCCAGAACATTTTGTAATTTCTCGCCTCAATCACAATGGAGGCAACACTGCTGGTAAGTAGCCAGGATTGACAATGTACAGAGTTTGTAACAATCCTCCATGACTCATGACATTTTGCTGAAGAAATAATCCTATTGTACTAGAGAGATTCTGCTATACTTCCAGTTATGGTCAGGCTTGGTGTACTAACTGTGAGTAGCCAAAGTTCTTAATACAGGTATGAAAGCACCTTCGCAATGGCAAGTTTTTTTTATTTGGCCAATTTAAGTACTTCCCCTCCCTTGGCCCTTGTAAAAGCTCACGCGGAAAAAAATATAGCATATAGCAGCAACTTCACTTTAAGAAATCTTCTATTATAAGCAATTTAATTAGAAATTGTGTGCTGCCTTGAGAAGCAATGGTATAATTATAAAAGGGTGTGCATATCTCCAGAGAGACAAACCTAAAACTGAAGACATAAGCACAACTGCATACCACCAAGGCCATCATCATTTCTACTGACCACAAAAAATGTGGATAAATCTGTACCAGGCAGTGATCACCCAACTTCTGTTCATCAGCAATAACTCATCAAACAACACACTCATCTTGGGTTCTGCCAAAAACATGCAGCCTTGATCCTTACACAAACGCAAGAGTAGATTGGCAATGAAGCAACACTCCACTGAGTGTGGCAGGAAAGAACCAATGAGAGCAGCCCCAGGGAACAGAATAATCCCAGGGAGGCATCTTCAGCCTTGCCATCTGCAGCGCTTTCATCAACGAGCTTGCCTCCATCATAAGAGGAGGATGGTAGATATTCAGTAATAGTTCCACATAGATTAGCTCCATTCGTAACTTTTCCACTCAAGTGCATGTCAGGGCTCCAGCAGGAGCATAACATTACCCAGGTCTGGACTGACAAGTGCCAAATATGGAATTCTGCAACTTGATGAAGTCTGACAAGCATCAGGGAGGTCCCCAAATTTTTGGGGGTCAGCATTCACCAGAAGTTTAAGTAGATTAGCCCCATATGAGTGCAGCTACAGGAACGCCTTCCTGGCCCAATTTATCCATTTTCAAGAAGACACATGGGCCTAGGTAGATTGCTCTTTTAGAGAGTCGGTGCAGGTTTGATGGGTCAAATGGCCTCTTTCTAATTGTAGGGACTCTATGGATACCACAAACAGCAATGGGAGAATGATAGGAGTACACAATGCAGGTTGCCTGATGAGTGTAGCTGAACAACATCAAGGACAAAACAGTCTATTTCACTGGTACCCCATTCATCAGCTTAAACTTTCATTCTCTCCATCACTAGCACACCATTGTTGCAGTGTGTACCATCTACAAGATTCACTGCAGGAACTCACCAAGTACCTTCCAAACCTACGACAACTAACATCTAGAAGGACAAGTGCAGCCAATACCTTGGAACACCACCACTTGGATCGTGAAGGAGCAGTGATATATTTTCAACTCAGCATGGTGAGTGACTAGGTTCCCCTCCAAATCACTCACTGTCTTGACATGAAAATATATCACCGCTCCTTCACTATCGCTGGGTCAAAATCTTGGAACTCCTTCCCTAAAGCATTGTGGATGTACCTATTCCTCAGGGACTCCAGTGGTTCAAGAAGGCAGCTCACCGCCACCTTCCAAAGGGCAACTCAGGATGGGCAATACATGCTGGTCCAGCCAGCAATGCCCACATCCATAAAATGAATTTTAAAAAGCATGTACACGGGTCCAGTTTTGCCTGAACTCTTGCAGACTTGGCTTAAAGAAGGACACTAGCAGTTACTCCATGCTTCTCCCATTTAATCCGGAGGATGTGGCAGAGACATTGCTGATGCAATATTTAGCACTCATGTTGCTCATGCAGAGTCCAGGTTTGGAATGTGGTGATGAGAACTGCTGTGCACGTTAGGACGTTTTCGACTTTTGGAGATCTTTATCATAATAATCGCTTATTGTCACAAGTAGTCTGAAATTACCGTGAAAAGCCCCGAGTCACCACATTCCGCCGCCTGTTCGGGGAGGCTGGTACGGGAATTGAGCCTTCTCAATCACTTTCTGCCATAGATTGTAGGAAGCTGAGCTGTTACAGCTGACCCAGTGTTGGATCGCCTCGATAATGCTGGCCTTATAAGACACGTAACCACCAAGTTATGGAAAGTGCACAACATATTCCAGAGTCTCACCATCAACATATTTGTGAAGTGGAATATTTGGCTCAGTGTGTGTGGGTTAATAGTAGAGTTTAGTTTTGGCTGCATTTAAAAACAGATTCCATTTCATGTTTGCAAAATTGAAGTGATTGACAATGCCTTGCAAATCTGGTGCAGAGTGGACAAAGGTCAGCCTGACACTGAAGGATTTAAATCAGCTAAACTCAGCCGCACAAAGCCAACTCGAAAGATATTTTCATTCTAACTGGATACACAGGTGGAACCAGAGCGAAAAAAATGCTTTTGGAGTTATTTTTCTGTCACTAAGAAAAGTCCTTTTTAGCCCATAAATAATCATCTAAATTATACGGTCAACTGGAAAACAAACTGGCCTTTTTAACCTTTCCAAGTATTAGCTTAGCTCAATCTTTTCACCCGAGTTTGGAGGTTAGAGCTTCAGGCACCACTCCAGGGAACAAACTTAGCAAGTCTTGCAACGTTGTGGAGGACGAGTGCTGTTTTTCAGACATTAAACGGAGGTGACATTGTAGGTCCAGGTAAAAGATTCCATGGCCTAATTGAAGAGCAATAATGTGTTCCCACACTCTCCTGGCCATCAGTACTCTCTCAACTAACACTCAAAAAGAAAACAACGCAGACAAGCATCTATCTCATTAATCTTTGCAAGACCTTACTGTGCATAATACAGTTGGTGCATTGGCCCAAGTAACTCACTACTTTCCTGAATGCGATTCACTGGATGCAGACCACTTTGGAATGTCCTTGAGACATGGTACGGCACAATATGATGTCCGGTACTTTTTTCTCCTCCAAAAAAACAAGTTTCTTTCAACATAACTGCCCAAATGTTATTCTCAATAAAACAAAATTGAAAAATTAATCCTACAAGTTTACATTTTTTCAGCTACCATCTTTCCTACATATCACTACAGTCATAACAGAGATGAATCTAATTGGGACAAAAGTCAGAACTGAATAGTAGCTTTATTCAAAATAATGGCCAACAGAAAGGAACCGGTTCCTAAAACCGCCTGGTTTCACGCAGTAATTACCTGGCATTGTACCACTCCAAAAAGGTATTGTGAAACCAATGGACAACTATAATTACCACCACAAAACAATGCAAGGCAAAAATCGAGAATGCAGTTGCAAGCCACTGAGGTGGTTTCCACGTAAAGAGTAAATTTCAACAGAAGACTTACCAGGCAAACCACTTGGAGAATAATGGGCCCTTTGCCAACCAAACTAGGGAAACGTCATACCTATTAAATAGGATTATAATTCCAGGCTTACTTCCTGACTAAGGACCAGGAGTTGCCACTGTAAACATTCTCTTATGTTTTAGTAAACAAACTACCAGTGATGCTGTCCTGTTATTGAGATACATCCATTAAAAAAATGTGCACAGATTTAACTGCTAATGGATAACAACAGCATTTAGAATGTAGCAATATCCCAGCAGAAGTGTCTCCTGAGCGGTTCCATGAAGCGCTCAGCAAATCATCGTGTGGGAGGATTTTATGCCAAGTACACTCAAATTTATCATTTGATTTTACAGATTTATATAGCAATGTTTAAATATACACCATTAAGTGGATTGTTTTCTTTGTGAAACATCAGACATGTTACAGGAGATTGGTCCACACAAATAGTTAGCTGCACAGTTAGCAATTCTGCAACAGGAACTTAACTTTCAGCTTTGATCAATTGGTTGGGAAAAATTTGAGAGCCACTTTGCCGAAGTTGCACACAACTAATTAATTGCAAAGAATAAAATATAGAAAAGAGAAAAGGGCGAATGAACATTACATTCATGGAAATGGTTTTTACACCCCCTTTGATCTTGCACTAGAAAGCTTTGCATCCAAGGCAAATTCAAAACAAAGTTCCTTGAAAATAGCAGTGTTTACTGATCTCAACTTCCCGAGATGCACACAACCAGTATAACTGGTTTTAATTTCAGATACATACTTGTGGAAACCATGCAGAAGTTGGAACAACCAGATCAGTCATTGTAGCTCGCATTACGGGCAAAAGACTATGCTTTAAACAAGCATAACCTCTTAAGCTCCATACTTTTAATTTAGCACTTCACATCTCCTGTGGGAATTTTCTTTGCAGTTCTCTACAGAATCATTGAATGTTTCACAACATCAGCCAATTTGACTCACTGAACATTCAAACTCTCAAATTTATCAACATATCTGTATTTTCATCCACAGGGCAATGCCCATAGAGTACTTAAAATAAAATCCTTGGGGGTATGAAAGTAAATTGGTCAGTGCTGTCCTTTTTAATTTATGACTGTTCGAGATCACTGTTTTTCAAACTTTTTTTCCTGGGACCCACTTTTACCAACCGACTGAGCTTTGCGACCTACGCCAGCCGACCTTCATGACAAAGGATTTTTGTTTACCTTTAATGTGACAGGTGAGCCTGCTTGTAACTCCCGATCTCACTTGCTTTGTCATTCAATTTTCTTTCATTTGGAGTATCCAATTCTATTTTTTTTTCAATTAAGGGGCAATATAGTGTGGCCAATTCACCTACCCTGCACATCCTTTTGGGTTGGGGGGGGGGGGGGGGGGGGGGTGAGACACAAGCAGAAATGGACAGAATGTGCAAACTCCACATGGACAGTGACCCGGAGCTGGTGGGATCGAACTCGGGTCTTAGGTGCTCTGAGGCAATAGTGCTAACCACTGCACCACCATGCAGCACTGCTTTGTCATTCAATGTTATATTTCTGCTGAGGACTTCAGCTGATGATTTATGTTCTCGCTGCATCCTTTGAAGAAGGTTTGACCTCAAACTCGTTATGCTTAGTCTTCAAATGCCTTTGGAGGTTTTGAGGGTTTTAAACTCTTATTTGTCAGTACTTCCCGGCATATAACATATGGGCTTTGCATCCCAATTTGTTTTGGCAGAATTAATAAAGCTGCACCTCAAGAAATTATCTTTATAATTCTTGGTTTCCGATTTTAGCTTATTAATGGGCTGTTCATCGGAGCCGTGGAGCTCACAACAACACTGCTTTGTCCTGCTCTGGACTCTCCCGCGAAGCTCTCCCTAGCAGATTCAGTCGAGATCCTGGCCCTCTCTTGCTTATTACAAAATGATCCATCTTCAGTTCTTCAGTCTTGTTGCTTGCTAGCACCTATGAAATGGAGGAATCTCTCCATGATTTTGTGCCCAAAGCACATACCGCATGACGTCAGTTAATGTGCCAGGCGTATGCTTCTGGTAGCAAGACTGTGCCTTTTTAAAAATAGAAACCCGAGAGTGCAGAAGGAGGCCAGTCGGCCCATCCGTCTGCATTGGCCTCTGAAAGAGCACCCTATCTGGACCCAATTTCCCACCCCATCCCCGTAACCCCATCTTGGGGCAATTCAGCATGGCCAATTCACCTAGCCTGCACATCTTTGAACTGTGGGAGAAAACCTGAGCATCTGGAGGAAACCCACGCAGACCGGGGGAGAAAGTGTAAACTCCACACAGACCGTCACCCGAGGTCAGAATGGAACCCGGGTCCCTGGCGCCGAGAGGCAGCAGTACTAACCACTGTGCTGGGTTGGAGTTCACACCAGCACTGCTGTCTTTGGTCCTGGGACAGTGCACTAACGTCAGGACACGATGATACTGGGAAAGTGCACTGACATCAGGAGATGGCAGTCTGCCCTGCTGGGCACCGGCCTGCGCACTGCCAGATCCGCCTGAGGGGGTACGCATGTGCGGGGCGGCCGGCATTCTCAACCTAAAAGCCAGCTGAGGCTGGCATTTTTAAAAGCTGGTAGTGTCCATTGGGCTTCTCCCGCGATCGGGAATGCAGTGACCAATCGCTGAATGACCTACCCGCAGGCTGCAACCCCGAGTTTTAAAAACCCTGTTCGCGATCATTTCAGTTAGGATTGCGAGGGGCAGCGGTGGGAGGCAGAGAAAGCAAGCAGAATTGTAAATAATATGTTTCCTTCAAAGAATCACATACCATCTGCCGCTACAACTGATATTTCCCAATTTGACATTGACATCTGAATAAATCTCACCCCCATCTCCCTTGCCACCTCAGTCTCATATATGGACTGCAGAATAAATGGATTTGATGGGCCATTGCTTTCTCTCATTCTAGATTTTTTCATATTTTTATTTCACAGGAACCTGGGCTCTGCGCCTTGCAATGTGCAATACTGGCCATTTTAAAGCACCAAGAGATCCTGCTTGTTCTGCAAGCGTATTTCTGAAAATATTTGCGCAATTACGTTTACCATAAGCATGAAGTCATCTTTTCATTCCTTCTCGCCACCCACTCCATCGCTAAAACCTAAATTTGTAGGAAATAAATTTCGAGACGCTATAAATTCTACTCGACATAGATTTATATTAATTTCCAATTTATAAAACCAGTATACCAATGATTAATGGACATAATTTATATTTTTCTGTGGAGGCATCCAGATCTTTCATTGATAATACCTTCAATATTCTCACACCTTCACATTGTTTAAATTTATTTTGCACACTTTGACAATAAATAATACACCATGATTAAGTTTGTACTGCGGTATAGATTGCACTGAGCACCTTGTCGATGTACTGAACACTAAGACAAGGAGGGAAGAGTGAAACCAAAAAAACTGAAGATGCAATAAAGTGAAATACATTCAAATTAGAGGTTGTGGTATGTAGGAAGTGGGTCAACACATTATGAATACTGTTCTGCAGCTTTGCCCTTAACCTCTTCAAAGCCATATCCAATCGAAGTCCAAGATTTATTTTCACTCATAGCTGTTATGAATCACAAATTAAAATCAGTTCCCATCAATAGCGAGTGCAGCCAACTGCCCCAAATCTCTTCTTTAAATTAACCATTTCTGTTTTTATGATAGAATTTACAGTGCAGAAGGAGGCCATTTGGCCCATCGAGTCTGCACCGGCTCTTGGAAAGAGCACCCTACCCAAGGTCAACACCTCCACCCTATACCCATAACCCAGTAACCCCACCCAACACTAAGGGCAATTTTGGACACTAAGGGCAATTTATCATGGCCAATCTTTGGACTGTGGGAGGAATCCGGAGCACCCGGAGGAAGCCCACGCACACACGGGGAGGATGTGCAGATTCCGCACAGACAGTGACCCAAGCCGGAATCGAACCTGGGACCCTGGAGCTGTGAAGCAATTGTGCTATCCACAATGCTACCGTGCTGCCCTCACTTTGCGACTTGTGCCATGCAAATTTGAAGTATAAATATAAAATCAGCTTGATATTAGAAGTATATTGAGAAGTATATTGAGAATTCAAAAAAAAAGGGGGTTTTTTTTGCAAAATGTGCAAGCTTCAAAAGATAAGTCAGCTCACAGTCTTCAAATGCTTGATGCCTCAGAGAACTAATAATTTTAGTTATCATAAAGACAGCCAGTTAACTGCACTTCATCTCAGAAATTCCCACAAACCACATGGGGAGGCAGTGGTGTGGTGGCATCGTCTCTGGATTGTAATCCAGAGACCTGGGCTAATTCTCTGGGGACTTGAGCTCTAATCTCACCATGGCAGATAGTGAAATTTGAATTCAACAAAAATCTGGAATTAAAAATCTAATAATAATCATCAAATCGTTTTTGATTATCGTAAAAGCCTATCTGATTTACCAATGTCCTCGAGGGAAATAAATATTTTTTTCAATAAATTTAGAGTATCCAATTATGTTTTTTCCAATTAAGGGGCAATTTAGCGTGGCCAATCCACCAGCCCTGCACAACTTTTGGGTTGTGGGGATAAGATCCCATGCAGACATAGGGAGAATGTGCAAACTCCACATGGACAGTGACCCAGGGTTAGGATCAAACCTGGGACCTCGGCGCCTTGAGGCAACAGTGCTAACCACTGCACCACCGTGCCGGCCTCACTTCTCATTTTTAATCTGCGTGTGCGTGTGTGTGTGTGCGCGCGTGCGTGTGTTGTGTTTTATTATTTTCTTCTCATGTTTCAATAACTAATAAACTCACTTTTACTTTAACTCAAGAAAGCCTGGTGTAATTACCAAGAGAGTCGAGCTTGGCGCTGCATTGGTGTTGCTCTTGCCTCTTGCGAGTTGGGCTAACACCAAGTTCGGAGCAACCCTTGAACCTACCTGATCCAGCTTGATCCAAACCGCCAGACCAAAGATCCAGTACGGCCTCAGTCCAGATGTTTTGAGTCTATTTACATGAAGTGTCGTGGGACTTTTCATGTCCAATTCAGAGTGGACTGAACGCATCATAGCACAGGGACAATGTCCCTTTTAAAGCAGTACTGCAAATTTATATGCACAAGTCCTGCACGAATTGAGTGTTGCACCATGGAGCTACGGTTGCAAGAGATGTTCAAATTGTTAAGCTCCGTAACTACTTTATCATGGGGCAATTGCTTCTGCATATGAAAACTACACAGCAACATAAAGGAATTTCAATTCCATGCAATTGCAGACTAATCAAAATCTGGACCAAATAAATCAGTGACTATGCTACAATATATTAAAACATTGCTGTAAGTTGATGTCCATAAAATGCAAGCCCTATTGCAGCATTGGAACTATTGCTTCCATGCTTTAAGTTTGTTCAGTTTTTCAAACAATACTGATGTTGCCTCTTCAGCAATGTAACTCCCAATGGCGTGCAAGTGTCTCCCACAAATCATTTGATCAAATGGCTTGACATTTAAGTCACCACAACAAATGCATCTTCATCTCAATGCTGACAGACAAAAGTCATTGCTTAGCATGGTCAAGAGCACAGCAGTATTAAGCAAATTCACTTAAAAGCTATTATAATAGACAATTCTAATGAGAAATATAGTCTGATTATCCATTACTACAAAATGCCATGATATTTCAAGCCAAAGCAGTAAGTGATAGGTCAAGCTAGACTATGTGGGGGGAGTAGTGGAAAATTATTCTTCAGAAAAACCAAAGTACAATGGTTAAGTGGACTGGTGAAAGCTACAGTCTAGGGAAGAATTAATAAACAGGCATGCCAGAGACAATTCATTGGTATGCTGACATATTGTGCCATTACATGGTAAGACTTCTAATATAAAGAATCCATATTGTTCCTGTTAGTTCATTTTGAAACTAGGCAAGTGCTCCCACAAAAGCTTTAAAGGGGACACTGCCTGCCACTTGACATTTCATTCACCAACCGTAGCTTCAATTTCTACAAATGGGCATCCAAAGTGGCAATTTAAAACTAACTACAATTCTCCATGGCCTTTCGCCCGACAGCAATTAAATCAATAGCCTGTGTAACTGAACTCAAAAGTATTTACAATATCTTTGGTAGTTTCCTCTTGTTTGTGTGTGTGTGAGTGTGTGGGTGCGGAAAAGAGAATTCTTGAACTCGGGGTCACTTGAAAAATAAGGGGCCACCCATTTGAAACGGAGATGAGGCAAAGTTGATTCACTCAGAGGGTTGTGTGTCGGACAACCCTCAAAGAAAAGCATTTACGTTTGGAACTCTCTTCCTGAAAATGTGGTGGAAGCAGTCTTTGAATATTTTTAAAGCAGAGGTGGATGGATTCTTGGTAAACAAGGGGATGATAGTTATCAGGGAGACACGGAATGCAGATTTGAGATTACCATCAGATCAGTCATGAGCTTATTAAATGGTGGAGCAGGGACTGAATGTTCTACTCCTGCTCCTTGTTTGTAGGTTTGTAACATCTTGTTACTACTGTTCCTCCAAATAAAGCACCATGTCTCACAGGCCAACAGTTTGTTTGAAACTAGTTCATACTTCATAGTTTAGTCTCTTTCCTAATTGCCCTATTTAAGTCTGACGAGAACATTTTTTTTCTAGGTCTTTCAAAGACAGTCCCACGTGAGAACCAACTGGGACGCTGAACAATAAAATTCAAATGTGGCAGCACGGTGGCACAGTGATTAGCACTGCTGCATCACAACGCCAGGGACCCGGATTCAATTCCGGCCTTGGGTGACTTTCCGTATGAAGTTTGCACATTCACCCAGTGTCTGTGTGGGGTTCTTCCGGGTGCTCCGGTTTCCTCACAGTCCAAAGATGTGAAAGTTAGGTACATTGGCCGTTCTACATGTCTTATTACAAGTACCATGTGTGGTAGTTATCTTATGGTATCAAAAACATAGGAAACTAAACTGTGGTTCATGTGTCAAGCTTTCTATCATCCTGACACAGGGTATGCATGGGATCTATTAACACCAAAAAATGTGGCATTTCAGGACCACCTTGATTCACCCATGACTTTCCCAATAATTCATCTTCTAGAAGTCATGGTTTTGTACACATTCAAAGTAACAAGATGACATTTGTGCTGCAAGTGAAGACATTTTTATTGATAGAAAGCACTTCACCAATCACAATGGTGAAGTACCAACACCAAAAGCAACACATTTATACTCTCCACTTGCCTGGATGAGTGCAGCTCAAGAAGTTCGATACCATACAGGACAAATCAGCCTGCTTGATTGATCATCCTTCCACAAACATTCAAACCCTCCACCTCCAATGAACAGCGGCAGCCGTGTATACCATCTACAAGATGCACTGCAAGAACTCACCAAGGTTCCTTCGACAGCACCTTCCAAACCCACAAGTACTACCATCTCGAAGGACAAGAACAGAAGATACCTGGGAAACCCACCACCTGGAGGTTCCCCTCCAAAATCGCTCACCATCCTGACTTGGAAATATATCGCCGTTCCTTCGCTGTCGCTGGGACAAAATCCTAGAACTCCTTCGCTTGCAGCACAGTGGGTACACCTACACCTCAAGGGCTGCAGCTGTTCAAGAGGGCAACTCACCACCATCACGTTCTGAAGGGCAACTAGGAATGGGCAATAATTGCTGGCTTAACCAGTGATGCCCACATCCCGTAAATGAATATAAATAAATAACTAAATACTGTGTTCCAGAACTACCATAACAATTAACGTGGAGCTGAGAGTTTGAAACACATCATGGCCATTTTGATTTTGAAAATCTGAAATTGAAAACAGGTGCAAACTAGCCATATTGTAAAAACCCTATCTAGTTCACCAAAGTTAACCTTCCCCCAAATAGTTATTCCGGGCCTTGAAATATACTTTTCTGTGTGAACCAGCAATTATTCTATTCTGTCTCCTCTGCATTGAGGAAACCAAATGCAGATTCAATGACCGTCAATAAACAGCCGATTTCTGTCCACAAGCGCGACCCCAAGCTACTTATTGCTCTCTATTTCTTTTTGTTTTTTAAAATATTTTTATTCAGTTTTAACATTTTAACAGAAGAACCCACCTCACTCGACCAACCAACCCACGAAAACCAACACAAGAGCACAGCCCTTTCGGCAGACCCAGCTTCCGAAGATTCTGCTGCCGTGACTGTCTCTCCAGGTCCTCCACTTGGGCTCTCAGCCCTTTATTACTTTCCTCCACCTTCCGCAGCTGCTCTCCCATCGAGGTGAGCTGGTTGCTGTGTTGTGACAATGCCTCCTTCACTCCCTTCAACATCTCTCCTTGCTCCCCCACCGACAATGTCTTATCAAGAGCCTCCTTTAACCAGGGTCAATGTATCCTCCATCAACTGTTTGAGTGTTCCCATCATCTCATTCCCATGGCACTCAAAGTGCTTGGCAAACTCCCACTCGAACTCCACCGCCATCACTTTGGCCAGCGTGTCCACCATAATCTGTGTAATCCACCCGGCGAGCTTTCTCCTCCCGTTTTCCTCTTGCAGAACTCTGCACCGAACTCGGGGCCCACAGACGGACCCACGCTCATTCCTTTATGTGCTGCATTCTGTTGTTGGAATTTCGACATCCTCTAATTCCCCCAGCTTGACTGAAGACAGATCATATAAAGGTCCCCTTAAAACTGGGTCGAAAGGGCCAAAAGACAAGACCTCTAGCGGGAGCCACCCAACATGCGACCTCCACTAATAGGTCGCCATCAGAAATCAGATTGCTCTCTATTTCATCACCCTCTCCTATTCTTCCATTGACTGAAGATTGATAAGTGGCAAGTAAATTTACACCACAGAAGTGACAGACAACAAGTGCAGGTCTAGCCACCTCCCCATGGCATCAATGACATTACTATTACCCAATCGGCCACCATCAACATCAGCCATTGGGTCACCATTGCCCAGAAACTTAACTGGACCAGTACATAAATACAGTGGCTGCGATGCATTCTCCAGAATGTAACTCACCTCCTGATTCTCCAAACCCTGCCCACCATCTACAAAATACAAGTCAGATGTGCAATAAAGCACACACCAACTCCAACATTCAAGAAGTTCAACACCATCGATTCATAAGATGCGGTGCATCAACCTCCACCCAAATCAGTGCCCTCTACCATCAGAAGTACAAGGGCAGCAAGCACAAAGAAACGCCACCACATGCAACTTTCCCTCCAAGTTGGGAGAGTACATACATCATATGCACTGCAGTGATTCAAGGTGATGGCTCACCACCACTTTCTCAAGGGCATTTAGAAATGGGCAACAAATGCTAACCTTGCAAGTGACACCCACATCCCACAAACTAAATTAAATTTCTTAGCCTTTTGTCGTTAGTTTCAAATGGGCTTATGATGAGGCTCAATCTAATATGAAGATCTTTCTTCCCTTACCCCAAGGCACTCTGGTCTGAAAAGTAGTTTTATACTTGTGCTGCATCCTAATTTTGAAACACAATCTCCCAGCTTTCCACATATCATTTTCTTGCATTGCCCCAGACCCCAGATTTACATGTCCTTTTTTTCTTCAATGCTTTTTATTTATGACTTGGAAAAGACTACCTGTTTATGGGGTGCAGTAGCATAATGGTTAGGACAGTGAGACTGAGGCAGAGAGCTTGTTTGACATTTGAAGATCCGTGAAAGGGGGGGGGGGGGGGGGGGGGGGGCAAGTGGAAGCAGCTGAATGTGTAAGTATTTACTGCTTTTATCACTTATGATTTGTACCAGCTACATTTTGTGACCTCTTGTTTCTAAGGGCTATATTCTGTCGTAACGAGGACCAGGGAAGAAGATTCCTATAGTAATGCATACTATTTGATTCTGAGTATCTTCCAAAATATTTCATTTAAAGGGGTAAGTCGCGGCAGGAAAGCTCAATGCCATGGTATACCCCTCCTGTCCTTTTTGGGAAGCTGAGAATATTTCCAGAGCCTGAGGCCAGCATGTGCGCAGGAAGTCTCTCCAGCTGCAGCTCCAGGAATTCTTGAAATGAAATGAATGAAAATCACTTTTTGTCACAAGTAGGCTTCAAATGAAGTTATTGTGAAAAGCCCCTAGTCGCCACATTCCAGCGCCTGTTTGGGGAGGCTGGTATGGGAATTGAACCGTGTTGCTGGCCTGCCTTGGTCTGCTTTCAAAGCCAGCGATTTAGCCCCGTGCTAAACCAGCCCCTCTTGGAGTGGCCTTTCCCACCCCCACCCCCACCCCCACCCCCCCACCCCACCCCCCAAACAGTATCCAAAACAATATATCTGTTTTGCAGGGGAATAGTCTTGCAGAGGAAAGCAGCAATAGCCAAATTTGTTGCACCATGATTGGCACTGCTACACAGAGAAGGAGTAAATGTGTGGGAATGCAATAGTTTTCTGGATTCAATTGTAAGGGACATAGATAGACATTTGTGTAGCTCCAATCAAGACTCCAGGAAGGTATGTTGCCTCCCTGATGCTAGGGTCAAGGATGTCTCAGAGTGGTTACAGAACGTTCTGAAGGCGAGGGTGAACAGCCAGTGGTCGTGGTACACATCGCTGCAAACAACATGGGTTAAAAAAAAAGGATGAGGTTCTAAAAGCAGAATATAGGGAGTTAGGAAGCCAAAAAGTATTGTTTCTTGCATGCTGTACAAACAATACATACCATGCATAGGGAAGGAAGGAGAGACTGCAGAATATAATGTTGCAGTTATAGCAAGGTGTGGGGAAATGATCAACTTAATATGAGGTAGGTCCATTCAAGCGTCTGATAGCAACAGGGAAGAAGCTGTTCTTGAGTCAGTTGGTACGTGACCTCAAACTTTGGTATCTTTTTCCTGACAGAAGGTGGTGAAAGAGAACATGTCCGGGGTGCGTGGGGTCCTTATTATGCTGGCTGCCTTTCTGAGGCAGCGGGAATTATAGACAGAGTCAATGGATGGGAGGCTGGTTTGCGTGATGGACTGGGCTACATTGACGACCTTTTGTAGTTTACTGCGGCCTTGGGCAGAGCAGGCTCCATACCAAGCTTTGATACAACCAGAAAGAATGCTTTCTATGGTGCATCTGTAGAAGTTGGTGAGGGTCGTAGCTGGCATGCCAAATTTCCTTAGTCTTTTGAGAAAGTAGAGTCATTGGTGGGCTTTCTTAACTATAGTGTCGGCATGGGGAGACCAGGACAGATTGTTGGTGACCTGTACACCCAAAACCTTGAAGCTCTCGACCCTTTTTACTTTGTTCCCATTGATGTAGACAGGGGCATGTTCTCCACTACGTTTCCTGAAGACGATGACAATCTCCTTCGTTTTGTTGACATTGAGGGAGAGATTATTGTCGTCGCACCAGTTCACCGGGTTCTCTATCTCATTCCTGTATTATATCTCGTCATTGTTTGAAATCTGACCCACTACACAGTCATAGGTGTATCAGGAGTATAGTAGGGGGCTGAGGACACAGCCTTGTGGGACACCGGTGTTGAGGATGATCGTGGAGGAGGTGATGTTGCCTATCTTTACTGATTGTGGCCTGTGGGTTAGAAAGTTCAGGATCCAGTTGCAGCAGGAGGAGCTGAGGCCAAGGCCACAGAGTTTGGAGATGAGTTTTGTAGGAATTATGGTGTTGAAGGCTGAGCTGTAGTTGATAAATAAGAGTCTGACATAGGTGTCTTAGTTATCTAGGTGTTCCAGGGTAGAGTGCAGGGCCATGGAGATGGCGTCTGCTGTGGACCTGTTGCAGCGGTAGGCAAACTGTCGTGGATCAATGCAATCTGGGAGGCTGGAGTTGATTCGTGCCATGACTAACCTTTCGAAGCACTTCATGATGGATGTCAGAGCCACTGGGTGATAGTCGTTAAGGCAAGCTGCTTGGCTTTTTTTTTGGTACAGGGATGACGGTCGTCTTCTTGAAGCAGATAGGGACTTCAGATTATTGTCAAGAGTAGTTGAAGATGTCTGCGAATACCCCCGCCAGCTGATCCATGCTCGTCCGGGTACGCCATCCGGGCCAGTGGCTTTCCGAGGGCTGACCTTCGAGAAGGCTGCTCCAACGTCTGTAATGGTGATCTCAGATACAAGTTCATCCGCAGCTTCTGGGGTGGAAGGCTCGCTTTCACTGACCTCTGCTCAAAGCGTGCATAGAATGCGTTGAGCTCATCAGAGAGGGGTGAATTGGAGCCGGCGATTTTACATGCCTTCATCTTGTAGCCCGTTATGTCTTGCAGACCTTGCCTAGACAGCGGGGTCACAGTAGTGATCTCAGGATTACTACCAGTGCTTACTACTCAGAACAGATATGGCAGATATATCAGATGAACTCATGGCTGCAGAGATGGTGCAAGGGGGAGGGTTTCAGATTTATGGGGGAGGTTAGACCAGAGCAGGACTGGGCCCCATATCCTTGGGGGAGTATTTGCTAGAATGTTTGGGCAGGGTTTAAACTAAAATGGGAGGGGAATATGAACCCATGCAAGGAGTCAGAGGGGTAACATGGACAAGAACCAAAGACAGAAAGGGGAATGAGAAAAGTGATAAGCAGAGATATCAAGGGGCAGAATCAAATAGACGCAGAGTGAAAAATAATGGGAATGGGACAATGAATTTTAAAAAGACAAGCTTAAAGGTTTTGTGCCCCATGCACAAAGCATTCGCAATAAAGTGGATTAATTAATCGCGAAAATAGATGTAAATGGGTATACTATAGTTAGGATTACACCAACAGGCAAAGAACATTAGTGATGGCTGTATATATACATCCAATCTGTAGTGGCGATGTTAAACAGAAAAATAGAGTCACATGCGATAAAGGATCATCATAATTATGGGAGAATTTGATCTGCATAATTAGCAACAATACTGTAGAGGAGGCATTTGTGGAGTGTATATGGGATGGTTTTCTGGACCAATACGTTGAGGAACCAACTAAAGAGCAAGTGGTCCTAGACAGAGTACTGAGTAATGAGAAAGGAATAATTAGCAATCTGGTTTTGCGAGGCCCCTTGGGGATGAGCGTCCATAATCAAGGTGGAGCGTGACGTAGTTAGATAGATAGATAGAGAAATACAGCACAGAACAGGCCCTTCGGCCCACGATGTTGCGCCGAACTTTTGTCCTAGGTTAATCATAGAATTTTGGACAATTTGTCATGGCCAATCCACCCAACCTGCACATCTTTGGACTGTGGTAGGAAACCGGAGTACCCGGAGGAAACCCACGCAGTCACGGGGAGGATGTGCAGACTCCACACAGACAGTGACCCAAGTCGAAATCGAACTTGGGACCCTGGAGCTGTGAAGCAATTGTGCTATCCACAATGCTACCGTGCTGCCCTTAAGAAGTTAACCTACACTCCCTTATTCTACCCTAATCCAAGTACCTATCCAATAGCCGTTTGAAGGTCCATAAATTTTCCGACTCAACTACTACCACAGGCAGTGCATTCCATGCCCCCACTACTCTCTGGGTAAAGAACCTACCTCTGACATCCCCTCTATATCTTCCACCATTTATCTTAAATTTATGTCCCCTTGTAATGGTGTGTTCCACCCGGGGAAAAAGTCTCTGACTATCTACTCTATCTATTCCCCTGATCATCTTATAAACCTCTATCAAGTCGCCCCTCATCCTTCTCCGTTCCAATGAGAAAAGGCCCAGCACCCTCAATCTTTCCTCGTATGACCTACTCTCCATTCCAGGCAACATCCTGGTAAATCTCCTCTGCACCTTTTCCAAAGCTTCCACATCCTTCCTAAAATGAGGTGACCAGAACTGCACACAGTACTCCAAATGTGGCCTGACCAAGGTTTTGTACAGCTGCATCATCACCTCACGGCTCTTAAATTCAATCCCTCTGCTAATGAACGCTAGCACACCATAGGCCTTCTTCACAGCTCTATCCACTTGAGTGGCAACTTTCAAAGAACAATGAACATAGACCCCAAGATCTCTCTGCTCCTCCACATTGCCAAGAACCCTACCATTAACCCTGTATTCCGCATTCAGATTTGTCCTTCCAAAATGGACAACCTCACACTTGTCAGGGTTAAACTCCATCTGCCACTTCTCAGCCCAGCTCTGCATTCTATCTATGTCTCTTTGAAGCCGACAACAGCCCTCCTCACTATCCACAACTCCACCAATCTTCGTATCATCTGCAAATTTACTGACCCACCCTTCAACTCCCTCATCCAAGTCGTTAATGAAAATCACAAACAGCAGAGGACCCAGAACTGATCCCTGCGGTACGCCACTGATAACTGGGCTCCAGGCTGAATATTTGCCATCCACCACAACTCTCTGTCTTCTATCAGTTAGCCAGTTTGTTATCCAACTGGCCAAATTTCCCACTATCCCATGCCTCCTTACTTTCTGCATAAGCCTACCATGGGGAACCTTATCAAATGCCTTACTAAAATCCATGTACACTACATCCACTGCTTTACCTTCATCCACATGCTTGGTCACCTCCTCAAAGAATTCAATAAGACTTGTAAGGCAAGACCTACCCCTCACAAATCCGTGCTGACTATCCCTAATCAAGCAATGCCTTTCCAGATGCTCAGAAATCCTATCCCTCAGTACCCTTTCCATTACTTTGCCTACCACCGAAGTAAGACTAACTGGCCTGTAATTCCCAGGGTTATCCCTATTCCCTTTTTTGAACAGGGGCACGACATTCGCCACTCTCCAATCCTCTGGTACCACCCCTGTTGACAGCGAGGACGAAAAGATCATTGCCAACGGCTCTGCAATTTCATTTCTTGCTTCCCATAGAATCCTTGGATATATCCAGTCAGGCCCGGGGGACTTGTCTATCCTCAAGTTTTTCAAAACGCGCAACACATCTTCCTTCCTGACAAGTATCTCCTCAAACTTATCAGTCTGCTTCACGCTGTCCTCTCCAACAATATGGCCCCTCTCATTTGTAAATACTGAAGAAAAATACTTGTTCAAGACCTCTCCTATCTCTTCAGACTCAATACACAATCTCCCGCTACTGTCCTTAATCGGACCTACTCTCACTCTAGTCATTCTCATATTTCTCACGTAGGTGTAAAAGGCCTTGGGGTTTTCCTTGATCCTACCCGCCAAAGATTTTTCATGCCCTCTCTTAGCTCTCCTAATCCCTTTCTTCAGTTCCCTCCTGGCTATCTTGTATCCCTCCAGCGCCATGTCTGAACCTTGTTTCTTCAGCCTTACATAAGTCTCCTTCTTCCTCTTAACAAGACATTCAACCTCTCTTGTCAACCATGGTTCCCTCACTCGACCATCTCTTCCCTGCCTGACAGGGACATACATATCAAAGACACGCAGTACCTGATCCTTGAACAAGTTCCACATTTCACTTGTGTCCTTCCCTGACAGCCTATGTTCCCAACTTCTGCACTTCAATTCTTGTCTGACAGCATTGTATTTACCCTTCCCCCAATTATAAACCTTGCCCTGTTGCTCGCACCTATCCCTCTCCATTACTAAAGTGAAAGTCACAGAATTGTGGTCACTACCTCCAAAATGCTCCCCCACTAACAAATCTATCACCTGCCCTGGTTCATTACCAAGTACTAAATCCAATATGGCCTCCCCTCTGGTCGGACAATCTACATACTGTGTTAGAAAAGCTTCCTGGACACACTGCACAAACACTACCCCATCCAAACTATTTGATCTAAAGAGTTTCCACTCAATGTTTGGGAAGTTGAAGTCGCCCATGACTACTACCCTGTGACTTCTGCACCTTTCCAGAATCTGTTTCCCAATCTGTTCCTCCACATCTCTGCTGCTATTGGGGGGCCTATAGAACACTCCCAACAAGGTGACTGCTCCTTTCCTATTTCTAACTTCAACCCATATTACCTCAGTAGGCAGATCCCCCTCGAACTGCCTTTCTGCAGCTGTTATACTATCTCTAATTAACAATGCCACCCCCCCACCTCTTTTACCATCCTCCCTAATCTTGTTGAAACATCTATAACCAGGGACCTCCAACAACCATTTCTGCCCCTCTTCTATCCAAGTTTCCGTGATGGCCACCACATCGTAGTCCCAAGTACCGATCCATGCATTAAGTTCACCCACCTTATTCCTGATGCTTCTTGCATTAAAGTATACACACTTCAACCCATCTCCTTGCCTGCAAGTACTCTCCTTTGTCATTGTTACCTTCCCCACTGCATCACTATGTGCTTTGGCGTCCTGACTATAGTCTACCTTAGTTGCTGGACTACAGATCCGGTTCCCATTCCCCTGCCAAATTAGTTTAAACCCTCCCGAAGAGTACTAGAAAACCTCCCCCCCAGGATATTGGTGCCCCTCTGGTTCAGATGCAACCCGTCCTGCTTGTACAGGTCCCACCTTCCCCAGAATGCGCTCCAATTATCCAAATACCTGAAGCCCTCCCTCCTACACCATTCCTGCAGCCACGTGTTCAACTGCACTCTCTCCCTATTCCTAGCCTCGCTATCACGTGGCACCGGCAACAAACCAGAGATGACAACTCTGTCTGTCCTGGCCCTTAACTTCCAGCCTAACTCCCTAAACTTGTTTATTACCTCCACACCCTTTTTCCTACCTACATCGTTGGTACCAATGTGCACCACGACTTCTGGCTGCTCACCCTCCCCCTTCAGGATCCTGAAGACACGATCAGAGACATCCCTGGCCCTGGCACCCGGGAGGCAACATACCTTTCGGGAGTCTCGCTCGCGACCACAGAATCTCCTATCTATTCCCCTAACCATTGAATCTCCTATTACTATTGCTTTTCTATGCTCCCCCCTTCCCTTCTGAGCCCCCGAGCCAGACTCAGTGCCAGAGACCTGGCCGCTGGGGCCTTCCCCCGGTAGGTCATCCCCCCCAACAGCATCCAAAACGGTATACTTGTTTTGAAGGGGAATGGCCACGAGGGATCCCTGCACTGTCTGCCTGTTAGTTTTCTTTCCCCTGACTGTAACCCAGCTACTCTTGTCCAGTACCTTTGGTGTGGCTACCTCCCTGTAACTCTTCTCTATGACCCCCTCTGCCTCCCGGATGATCCGAAGTTCATCCAGCTCCAGCTCCAGTACCTTAACACGGTCTCTGAGGAGCTGGAGTTGGGTGCACTTCCCGCAGGTATAGTCAGCGGGGACACCAGTGGTATCCCTCACCACCCACATCCTACAGGAGGAGCATGCAACTGCCCTAGCCTCCATCCCCTCTTACTTTACAGAATTAGCTGCCCTGTGGACCAACTGGACCTCCGCCCTCCGACTCTGCTTCCAGTCAGCTGTACTCTAAACTCCTGGTTCCCTTCACGCTCTTTGATAAATATAGGAAATGAAATGTAAGGAGCACCTTACTCCCTCCTCACCTAACTCCCTCAGTCACCAAACTCTCACTGTAGCACTCAAATGCCACAAGCTCAGCACTCCCTCAGTCACCAAACTCTCACTGTAGCACTCAAATGCCACAAGCTCAGCACTCCCTCAGTCACCAAACTCTCACTGTAGCACTCAAATGCCACAAGCTCAGCACTCAGTGCAAACAAAGTCTGCACTGTATCTAGCCCCTATTTATACTGTGACTCTAGCTTCTAAAAACTGGCCTAATGCAATTAACTAATTAACAAGCTCCAGCTGCAAGTAAGTCCAAGTAGAACCTTGTTTAAAGCTGATTCAAAATTCACCTTCTTATAGACCAAACAGCAACTTTTAAGTTAATTAACTAAATAAAAGAAATACTAGACTTTAAATAACCCTTATACTCCCTCAGTCACCAAACTCTCACTGTAGCACTCAAATGCCACAAGCTCAGCACTCAGTGCAAACAAAGTCTGCACTGTATCTAGCCCCTATTTATACTGTGACTCTAGCTTCTAAAAACTGGCCTAATGCAATTAACTAATTAACAAGCTCCAGCTGCAAGTAAGTCCAAGTAGAACCTTGTTTAAAGCTGATTCAAAATTCACCTTCTTATAGACCAAACAGCAACTTTTAAGTTAATTAACTAAATAAAAGAAATACTAGACTTTAAATAACCCTTATACTCCCTCAGTCACCAAACTCTCACTGTAGCACTCAAATGCCACAAGCTCAGCACTCAGTGCAAACAAAAGTTGTTGCTGAGATTGGGATCCTGAATGTAAATAAAGGAAACCATGTTGGCATGAGGCACGAGTTGGTTATGACGGATTGGGGAACATTACTTAAAAGGATGACGGTGAATAGGCAATGGCAAAAAATTCAAAGGGCACATGGGTGAACTGCAACAATTGTTTATTCTTGTCTGGCACACAAAGAAGACAGGAAAGGTGGCCAAATCATGGTTCACAAGGGAAATTATAGAGATCCAAGGAAGGGGCACACTAATTGCCCAGAAAAAGCAGCAGACCCGAGGATTGGGAGCAGTTTACAATTCAGCAACAGGGGAATTTATAATGGGGAACAAAGAAACGGCTGACCAATGAAATACAAACTTTGGTTACGTCTTCACAAAGGAGGATGCAAATAAGGTACCAGAAATGTTGGGGAACAAAGGGTTTAGTGAGAGGGAAAGACTAAAGAAAATCAGTGTCAGTAGAGAAAAGCAGAAAGCAAGCACGCAGGTGCAGCAGGTAGTACAGAAGGCTCGTACTTGTGGAGTTTAGAAGGGTGTGAAATGTACAGGATACTGCAAGGCCTGGATAGAGTTGACGTGGAGAGGATGTTTCCACTTGTAGGAAAAACTAGAACCAGAGGACACCATCTCAGACCGGAGGGAAGATCCTTTAAAACAGAGATGAGGTGGAATTTCTTCAGCCAGAGGGTGGTGAATCTCTGGAACTCTTTGCCGCAGAAGGCTGTGGAGGCCAAATCACTGAATGTCTTTAAGACAGAGATAGATAGGTTCTTGATTAATAAGGGGATCAGGGATTATGGGGAGAAGGCAGGAGAATGGGGATGAGAAAATAAATGCCATGATTGAATGGCGGAGCAGACTTGATGGGCCAAGTGGCCTAATTCTGCTCCTACGTCTTATGGTCTAAGGCAAATGGTTAGTTTGCCTTCATAGTATCTACAGTGCAGAAGGAGGCCATTCAGTCCATCGAGTCTGCATCAACCCTTAAAAAGAGCACCTTCCTTAAGCACATGCCTCCACCCTATCCACATAACCCAGTAACCCTGCCTAATCTTTTGGACACTATGGGGAAATTTAGTATGGCCAATCCACCGGACCTGCACATCTTTAGCGAGAGGATTAAAGTACAGGAGCAGGGATGTCTTGCTGCAATAATACCGGGTCCTGGTGAGCCCACACCTGGAATATTGTGAGCAGTTTTGGTCTCTTTACCTGAGGAAGGATATTCTTGCTATAGAGGGAGTGCAGCAAATGTTTACCAGACTGATTTCTGGGACGCCAGGACTGACTTATGAGGAGAGAACGAGTTGGTTAGGATTATATTCGCTGGAGTTTTGAAGAAAAAGGTCGGGATTTCATAGAAACCTATAAAATGCTAACAGGATTAGACAAGGTAAATGCAGGATGTTCCCGATGGTGGAAGAGTCCAGAACCAGGGGTCACAGTTGAAGGATATGGGGTAGACCATTTAGGACTGTGATATGGAGAAATGTCTTCACCCAGTGAGTGTTGAGCCTGTGGCATTCACTACCACAGCAAGCAGTTGAGGCCAAAACATGTGTGTTTTCAAGGAGTTAGCCACATCTCTTGAGGCTAAAGGGATCAAAGGATATGTGGGGGGAAGCAAGAACCAGTTACCGAATTGAATCATCAGCCATGAAGGGCCGAATGGCCTCCTCCTTTTCCTATTTTTCATGTTTCTATGGACTGTATTCTGATTGTGGTAACATGCCTGTCGAAGTTGTGTGTTTCATTTTAAAAGGCCTGCTCTCTTGTTATAAGTGAGTCCATGACAGTTAACTGTCAAGTTAACTATTGAAAGGAAATGGTTCAAGGGGGTGACCTCTATTTCTTCATTGCATGCTAATTTTGTTTTTAAAATTTAGAATCCAGCAATTTTTAACAACTACTAAACTGGGCTTGATGCAATTAAACACCTATACCAACAGCCAAATTAATTCTCTGCTCGTGAAATTCAATCATTCACCATATTTTGAACTGGTCTTGAATGTGACAAATTGTAGCAAAAAATTCATTCAATTCATTTAAAAGAAGCAACTTCTGAGCATTAGTTGAAGTGAGTCACTCAACGAGGTTTTTGAACACAGCCTCATTTGTTAAAACAAAGCTGTTTGCAGTTTTTTCATTGTCCCAGAAGTAAAAGCAGGACACTTATCGAAACATTTTAGTAAATTGATTCAAACCTCCATGAGGGGCTATGGCAAAATCTCTGCAAAAGAGAAGGGTATTTTGAAGTCAGAGCTTGACTTCCTATGTCACCCTACAAATGGTCTTGGAGGTTTCGCCTAGCACGAGAGTGTAGCTACATCACGGCAGAATTACCCTCTGCGACCGAGCACTGGGCTTTAGGAGGGACGCGCCTGGAGCCGTGAGCGAAGGGGAGATACCTGCCTCCCCAGCTAGATCCGCAGAATCAACCGATCAATGGGGTGACAGATTTCGCAGCCAGATCACCCTCACACCCTGAAATCAATTGAATATTTGGTGCCCCGGCAGGGAACCTATCAGATATTAGACTGATAAGAACTGAAAATACACTTTATCTTCGCCAAAAGGCCGCAAGTGTTAAAGCAAACCAGCAAATGACTATGGATGCTGGAAGCTCAAACAAAAATAGGAAGTACTGGACATTTGCAGCAGGTCTGACAGCATCTGCGGAGGGAGAAGGGAGCCAACATTGAATCTGGACGACTCTTGTCAAAGCTCCCTTCTCTCTCCGCAGATCCTGTCAGACCTGCTGCAATTGTCCAGTATTTTCTGTTTTACAGCAAACCAGCAATTGAGTTATCTAATTTTCTCAAGTGGTATCCAAACAAACTTCAGCAATCGCTAAATCATTCCTGCTGTGAGGAGTGTGGGGTATCAATTAACATTATTTCCAAAGTAAACAAGAGGACGATCACGAAGTATCAGGCCATTATGCGGTTTTGTTACATTCAATAACACACCTTACAAAAATCAATTATTTAGAATAGAACTTTAAATACCACTCTCATGGCACTATCTGGCCTGCTTTACAGAAATGCTTACGCTAAATATGCACACATAAAAAAAGTGTATGGAGTTCCTTACAATAATATTGTTGTTGAAACCATATATCACACTCTTACCAGTGGTAAAACAGGGCTCAAGAGATATACAAACATGTGGACAAATATATGCAGAAAATGTACACGCATGTACTACACATTATTTTTTAAATCATTTTGAATGCAACAGCATCAAACTACATGCAAAACCAGACCCAAATTATGCACACCTTTCCATTTGAAACCTGACCCATTTTCAATTGGCACTCAGTTGAATGAGATATCAAGTTTACTTGCCCATCACTTGATTCTACCGACAAGAATCCAGTCATTGGCATATATTTCCACTTGTTAACTCCAGAAACTAAATGCATCCCACGAATAGCAGAAAATAAAGAGGAAAAGGAAGTGAGGAACTTAAACCATTCACTATCATAGAATCCCTACCGTGCACAAGGAGGCCATTCGGCCCATCCGATCTGCACCGATCCATGCCCCAACCTATCCCTGCAACCCCCAAACCTAACCGTCACATCCCTAGACACTAAGGGACAATTTAGCATGGCCAATCCATCTACCCCATACATCTGTGGGAGGAAACCAGAGAGCCCGGAGGAAACCCACGCAGAAACGGGGAGAACGTACAAACTTCACACAGTGACCCAAGGCCGGAATTGAACACAGGTCCCTGGTGTTGTGAAGCAGCAGTGCTAACTACTCTGTTACCGTGTCACCCTATCATTAGATAGTAAAATGTACTGGGAAACTGATAGGATTAAAGGTTGACAGATCCCCGAGGTCTGATGGCCTGCATTCTAGAGTCTTAAAAAACGTGTAACCTTCCAAAATTCCTGAAATTCTGGAACGGTCCCAGCTTATTGGAAAACCACAAGGGCAACGTCTCTATTCAAAAGAGAAACAGAGAGCAGGAAACTGTAGGCCAGTTATCTGAACATGTTCACGAGGAAAATGCTGGAATCCATTATGAAAAGGTAATAGTAACGGGGCATTTAGAAAGTCACATCACAATCAAAGCAGAGTTAATGTGCTTTTATGAAAGGGAAATTGTGTTTGGTAAATTAATCAGAGCTCTTGAAGGATAAATTAACATGATGGGTAAAAGGGAATGGTGTATTAGAATTTCCAAACACTATTTAATAAGGTACAACACAAAAGGTTAATACATAAAAGCACATGGTGCTGAGGGTGATAATATATTAGCGTGGAAAGAGGATTGGCTAATTAATAGGAAAGAACAAGAGAGTCAGGATAAATGGGTAATTTTCAAATTGATAAAATGTACCTTGGAGTGCCACAGGGATCAATGCTGGACCTCAACTATTTACAATCTCAACTCGGATGAAGGGACTAAGTATATTGTCCATCACCAGCAATCTGGCTAAAGATAAGTAGAAAACAAACTGCAAGTTGGACACAAAAAAGTCTGCTACAGCAGATTACTGTTAAGTATCTCGGCTACTTAGGTAGATTAAGTGAGTGGGCAAAACTTTTGAGTATAATGTGGGGTTGTTCACATTGGTTGGAAGAATAGAAAAACAGAATATTATTTAAATGCATGGCTCTGGAATGCTGCAGTAAGAGGGATCTGGGTGTCCTTGTTTATAAATCACAAAACATGTTAACATGCAGGTACAGCAAGTAATTGGGAAAGCAAATGAAATGTTTAACAGGGATTGGGGTAAATATAGTGAAATCTTGCTACAACTGCACAGTGCATTGATGAGACCACACCTGGAGTACTGGGTACAGTTTTAATGTCCTTATTTAAGGAGGGATATACTTTATTTTCAAGCAGTTGAACATAGAACATACAGTGCAGAAGGAGGCCATTCGGCCCATCGAGTCTGCACCAACCTACTTAAGTCCTCACTTCCACCCTATCCCCGTAACCCAACAACCCCTCCTAACCTTTTTTGGACACCAAGGGCAATTTAGCATGGCCAATCCACCTAACCTGCACGTCCTTGGACTGCGGGAGGAAACCGGAGCACCCGGAGGAAACCCACGCAGACACGGGGAGAATGTGCAGACTCCGCACAGAGTGACCCAGCAGGGAATCGAACCTGGGACCCTGGCACTGTGAAGCCACAGTGCTAGCCACTTGTGCTACCGGGCTGCCCACTATGAGATGGTTCACAAAGCTAATTCTTGGGCTAAAGGGGTTACCTCAAGAGGAACGGTTGGGTGTATACTCATTGGCATTTAGAACAATGCGAGGTGATCGAAGGGCCAAGTAGCCTACTCCTCTTCCTAGCTTGAGGGGGCTTGCCGACTGAAATAGCGTTTAGTCAATTTCAGTTTGTTACTGTAGAAGTCTTAAAACTAGAAATCTTGTGTGATCCTTTCAGTTATTAACTGGAAGTTCCAATTCATGATCTTGACTCTACAAGCCTTGATTCTACAAAGATTCTAACAAGTGAACATGCTCTTCTTCTACCATTGTGTATAATCATGGTTGTCTTTCTGCCTCAACTCAAAATTTCCTACCCCTGTCAATTGATTGCCTGAGATGCTAAACATCTGTCTATTGTGTCTCAAACTCAAATATACTCAATGATGGAACATCGACAGCCCTCGGGTAGAGAATTTCAAAGTTTTACAGCAGTGGATGAAGAATTTTCTCTTTATCTCAGTCCTAATACCAGCCCCTTCTCCGGAGACTGATGCCACACCCTCCCCCCAACCCAGTTCCCACACCCCCGATTGACATTCCCCAGCCAGCAGAATCAACCTCTCATATCTATTTTGACAAACACTGCTTCAAGGCAGCAAGGGTAAAAAATGGGAAAATGATTACAAGAATTGTTAATAATGGCAACAGATTTAGCGACAAGGAACTAGATATTCGCAGATGAAAATTTACATTGGATAATATACATTAAGTGAGGATTTGGACAAATTAGAATTCTAAAAAGTTCAAGAGGTCAGTGCCCAAAACGAAGCCTTGGTCTGAGACGGGGACATGGCTGACTTTTCTATAATACAAGTGAGGAAAGAGCAGAGACGAGGCAATTCCTGAGGCAAGCATAATCTTGATGGACACATGGCCAGCCAGTCACCGAGACATGGAGTCACAGAAGGTGCCAAAGTATGGAGTTGGGCACTATTTAGAAAATGAGTCACTACCTATGGGCAACATAATTGAGAAACAGCTTTAGTTTTAAAAGGGACCAAAGTTAGAGCATTGGTTACTTACACGGTGCAAGCCAACTTTAAGCAGTGCACAGCAGGTTGCAATGGAAGATTCAAAAGTGGGATAAGTCAGAACAATGCTATAGGAAAGATGTGAGGGGAAAGTAGAAAAGCCAACCAACTTGAATATCTTGGAAAAGATATGGAGAGACAATGCACTGCTATCACAGTCATGAAAAGTTCATGACTCGGACCAAGGAATCTTTGTTGCTTTGGGCATGCCAGAAACATACATATTAAACAAGAAAGAGGGAAGTATGGAGGTAGATGGCAATGGTATGCGTGATCTGGGGGCTTGAAAATTAGCATATGCACCACATTAATGGACACTAATTTTGACCATTGTAACAATAGGCTTCATGTATTATGCGAGTATGCAAAGTTGCACACTTGCCTTATTATTAAGAAGACTGAATATGTTCTCAAAACATTAAAAAGAAAGACAGAAACAGAATTCGTCCAGTGCAGAAAGAGGCCATTCGGTCCATCAAGTCTGCACCGACCCTCCGAAAGAACGCCCTACCTAGGCCCACTCCCCCGTCCTATCCCTGCAACTCCACCTAACTTGCACATCTTTAGACACTGAGCGACAATATTTTTTAGCATGGTCAATCCACCTAACCTGCACGTCTTTGGATAGTGGGAGAATACCAGAGCACCAGGAGGAAACCCACGTAGACACGGGGAGAACATGCAAACTCCATACAGACAGCGACCCACAGCTAGAATTAATCCCCAGGTAGCTGTAACTGTAATGCAGCAATGCTATCCACTGTGCCATCATGCCGCCCCTCTGCTTTTATCCAACAGCTTCCCCCTGCCCAGAAGTTCTTACACTCAGATTGAGTTATACTTCATAAAGTGTCAAGACCAAACAGAGAAAAGCTGACTTATCATATAAATCGTAGATTTCATAGAATTTACTGTGCAGAAGGCCATTCGGCCCATCGAGTCTGCACTGGCTCTTGGAAAGAGCACTACCCACACCTCCACCCCCATAAACCAGTAACCCCACCCAACACGGAGGACAATTTCGGACACTAAGGGCAATTTATCATGGCCAATCCACCTAACCTGCTCATCTTTGGACTGTGGAAGGAAACCAGAGCACCGGCTGAAATCCACGCACACACAGGGAGAACGTGCAGACTCCACACAGACAGTGACCCAAGCCGGGAATCGAACCAAGGACCCTGGAGCTGTGAAACAATTGTGCTCACCACTATGCTACCGTGCTGCCCTATACAGATTAGTGTTTACCTCCAGGTCTATACTTCACTTTAACATCACTGTTAAGCAGAAGCCAGGCACTCAGTTGGGGAGGACCAAACTGGGTTCGTGAAAGGTAGGCAGTTGGCGGCCAACCTGAGAAGATTACTTAATGTGATAATGATGCCCCCGGCGGGTAGGGAGGTGGAGGTAGTGGTGGCGATGGACGCCGAGAAGGCCTTTGACCGGGTGGAGTGGGACTATCTATGGGAGGTGCTCTGACGGTTTGGGTTCGGGGAGGGATTGGTGGATTGGATCAAATTATTATATCAGGCCCCGAGGGCCAGCGTCAGGACTAACAGAGAAGTGTCGGAGTGCTTTAGGTTGTACCGAGGGACCAGACAGGGCTGCCCGCTCTCCCCGCTGCTGTTTGCGCTGGCCATAGAGCCGATGGCGATTGCGCTGAGAGCCGCAGAGGGATGGAAGGGGATGGTGAGGGGCGGGGTAGAACATAGGGTTTCTCTTTATGCAGACGACCTGCTCCTGTACGTGTCGGACCCAGTGGCCGGGATGGGAAGTATACTGGGAATGTTGAGGAAGTTTGGCCAGTTGTCAGGATACAAATTAAATACGGCCAAGAGTGAAATGTTTGTGGTACAGGCAAGGGGCCAGGAGAACAGATTGAGAGGGCTACCGTTTAGGCTGGTTGAGGAAAATTTCCAGTATTTGGGAATCCAGGTGGCACGAGACTGGGGCAGGCTGCACAAGTTAAATTTGGCCAGGGTGGTGGAGCAAATGAAGGGAGAGTTTCGGAGATGGGATGCACACCCGCTGTCGCTGGCAGGGAGGGTGCAGACTGTAAAGATGACAATCCTCCCTAGATTTCTGTTTGTTTTTCAGTGCATCCCGATCTTTGTTCCACAGTCCTTCTTCAAAAGAGTTAACAGGATGATCATGAGCTTTGTCTGGGCGGGAAAATCCCCGCGGGTGAAGAAGGCGATGTTGGAGAAGAACCGCAGCGAGGGAGGGCTGGCTTTGCCGAGTCTGATTAATTATTACTGGGCGGCCAACATCGCTATGATAAGGAAGTGGATGGTGGGTACGGGGTCTATCTGGGAGCAGGTGGAGGCGGCTTCGTGCAGGGGCTCCAGCTTGGCAGCCCTGGTCATGGTTCCTCTACCGCTGCCGCCGGCCACGTACTCCACCAGCCCGGTAGTGGTGGTGACCCTGCGGATATGGGGCCAGTGGAGGAGGCATGTAGGGGAGACGGGGGCGTCGGTTTGGGCGCCAATCTGCGACAACCATCGGTTTGCCCCCGGGAGTATGGATGGGGGGTTGAGTATGGCGGCGGGCGGGGGTGGGAAGGGTGGGCGATATGTTCCTGGAAGGGAGCTTTGCGAGTTTGAGGAGCTTGGAGGAGAAATTTGGGCTGGTAAGGGGAAATGATTTTAGGTACCTACAGTTGCGGGACTTTGTTCGTAGACAGGTCCCATCTTTTCCAAGCCTCCCGCCAATGGGGATCCTAGACAGAATAGTCTCTAGGGGGGGGAAGAAGGGGAGGGTAGAGTCTCGGGTATTTATAAGGTGCTCATGAGGGAGGAAGGGTCCCAGACAAAGGAACTGAAACTTAAATGGGAGGAGGAGCTAGGCGGGGAAATGGAGGGCGGGCTGTGGGCAGAGGACCTGAGTAGGGTAAATTCGACCGCAACATGTGCTAGGCTCGGGCTGATTCAATTTAAGGTCGTTCACCGGGCCCATATGACGGTGGCTCGGATGAGCAAATTCTTTGGGATAGAGGACAAATGCGCTAGGTGCGGGAGGACCAGCGAACCACGTTCACATGTTTTGGGCATGCCCTAAGCTGAGGGGGTACTGGGAGGGATTTGCGGACGTCATGTCCCGGGTGCTAAAAACAAGGGTGGGGATGGGTCCAGGGGTGGAAATTTTTGGGGTTTCGGAAGACCCGGGAGTCCATGGGGAGAAAGAGGCCGATATTTTGGCCTTTGCTTCTCTGATAGCCCGGCGGCGAATACTATTGGTGAGGAGGGACTCAAAGCCCCCAAAGACTGAGTTGTGGCTTGCGGACATGTCGAGTTTCCTGGGTATGGAAAAAATTAAGTTCGCCTTGAGGGGATCTGTACAGGGGTTCGCCCAGAGGTGGCAATCATTTATTGACTTCTTTGCGGGAGAGTGAGCGTCAGCAGGGGGGGGTAGAGTAGAGTAGGAGGGAAAAAATGGTGGGTAGTACCGGTGGGAGGGGAGCGGGCTTGTGCAGTATGTTACAATTGAAGTATTGTAAGTACATGGATGTTTGCACATTTTTGCTTTCTTTCTGTTGATGTCTGTAACTGTTTACAAAGCCAAAATCTACCTCAATAAAATTGTTTATTAAAAAAAAAGCCAGGCACTCAGCAAAGCAGAAGTGACAGTGTAACTGCATCCTAACACAACTGTTTTGCTTGATTTCTTTATCACAATGTCAGTGCACCAATTAAAGCATAAACAGAGCAACTTAACAAACCAGTAGGAACACAAATGATTTAACCTGTCAACTAAGAATAACACCCAATAGTGAATGTTAACAAGCATCTGAGCTCCACAGTCTAAAAATAGTATGCTGACATCTCTTCGCAAGTTCCATAAACACACGACATTCGCTCCAAAAAACAACAATCTGAACAATTCATGACATTGCCAGAATTCTACAATATAAATGAAAAGTGGCAATCTACAATTCATTGAATCACGTCTTATTTACTGAATTATTTCAATTTGTGGCGCAGAAAAAACATTAGATGCCCTGATTTATGACACCATCCATTAGTAAACCACCTACACAGTCATAAATTGCTTCAGACGAGCCATGAGAAATAATTTCTCCCTTGTCTGCTGGGAACTAGCAGGATGTGAAAGAACGAAAGGGAATTGTACCCAACGTACACTGGTTGCATGGCATGTAACTAGTGTTTCTCCTTTATACCGTCGAATTTACTAATGGGTTATGCACTTGTAAAAAACCAGACAAAAATGGCAAATGGTGGACAGTCACAATCAAAACAGGAAAAAATACCCTTAGATTATGCAAACATTTCTCTTTCCTGTGAACCCATCTCACCCACCCCTGACCAACATATGTAATTTTCTTAGTAGACGTTGGAAAATAGGCAACAGGTTTAGATAAAGGATCTGGATCGGCGCAGGCTGGGAGGGCCGAAGGGCCTGTTCCTGTGCTGTAATTTTCTTTGTTCTTCTTTTGTTCTTTAAAAGCCCTAAACACCAAAGTACTTGACCAATCACTAATTCAGCATAATAAAACTCTTTTGGTTTCAAATCTATGAACTATCTATTCACTGAACAGAATCAGAAAAGCACACTGCTCACACATGACTGTATGGGTCAGGATGGAATTTGCAATCATACTTCAGGTCAAGTGTCTGCATGTAATAAAATGTCATTTCACATAACCTAAGCTGAATATTAACTTGAATTAAATGATTCTGCACCTTGGCGCAAAATCTTTGAAGATGGGAAAAATAATAAAGCAGTACAGTTGGTCACGAATGGGACAGTCTTATAGCCGAGTGAATTTTCCGAGTACGTGGAGCTCCAAAATCTAATTGCGATTCACAAGTTGTTACAATCAATCAAAGGTTTAGTTGGGTCACTCCGACACAGAGTTAGCACAATGTTCTTTCCCATCTGGCAACTGGATTCAAATGTACCACACGCTGACAAAATGAAAGCTTCTTCCTCTCTCTAGTACTTGCAAATGTCCTCATGAATTCAACTCAAGTCACAATAGAAATACATAAAAGTTACAAAGGAAAACAAGTAGTTGGGGCTCAAACCATGCCCGCCTGGGTTTATGCACCACATGGACAAATCGCTCTAATTTATTTTACACACCCTGTTCTCATATCCCTCCAACCATTATTCCAATCTAAACATCAATGCTGAATGCCAGGTTCTATCTCAATCATTAATACATTAGAGAGTTTCCCACGATGGTACATTAAATTGTTTCTCCTGCTTTTAATTCTAACTCTTATAAATGTAATCTTGGCCCAGCCATTTGTTCTCGACCTTCAGATCCTGGAAAAAAGCCAGCTTCTCTATCATTCCTATGACAGCCTATCCTAATTTTATACATCTCAATCAGACTGCCCTAGATTCTGCATTGTTCTAATGAAACGGAACATTTCAAGATTTCTTCAGATTGGTATTTCCTCCCGTCAGACAGGACCCCAATGAATCTACTCTGTGTCTTCTCTGAGCTTCAACATTATCTTCGACACATTTAACAATAAAACGATAATATTTGATGTATTAGTCCAGTGTTTTTCAAACTTTTTTTTCTAGGGACCCATTTTTATTAACAGGCCAACCTTTGCAACCCACGCCACCCAAACTTCGCCAACCCACCATTATCGCTGACCTTTAATGCGACGGGTGAGCCTGCTTGGTCCTCACGATCTCACTTGCTTTGTCATTCAATGTTACATTTCTGTCTGGGTTGTTCATCAGAATCCTGGAGCTCACACCAGCAGTGCTTTGTCCTGCCGTGGACTCTCTTGCAAAGCTCTTTCCAGCAGATCCAGTTGTGAGCTCCTGCCTGTTTGTGTCTCTGGTCGTCACTTCCTTATTATAAACTGTTCTTCACACAGTCCTGTTGCTTGCTTGCTGGTAGCTACAAAATGGAGGAAGATGTCCTCGGTAATTTTGCGGCTCGGGTTCGTGCCATCAGTGTACTGGGCGCATGACCCGTTCTCTGCCACCGTTCTGGCGGGAGGATTAATTGATTAAAAAATAATCTGCTCCTGGAAAAGCCCGCTGACATACAGAGGAGGGGGTCTGCCCCACTGGGCTCCGCCCCACTGGGCTCCAGGCCTGCGCACTGCTACATCCGGGTGAGGGGACTCGCATGCGCAGGACAGCCGGCATTTTTAAAAGCTGGTCGCGACCATTGGGCACTTCTTCCCACAATTGGGAACACCGACACCGATCCTCCACGACTCTCCCAACACCCACCCATGGGTCACGACAGGGAGTTTGAAAATGACTGTATCAGTCTCATCAACCCAAGAATTGAATTTTGTGAGATACCATTGCCGCTAACAAAAACTGCCCTTAAAACTTACATCAACCACAAATTCCCACCAAACCTCCTTGCCTGCCTTTGCTTCCCCTCTCCCCTACAAACATAAACTGCACTGCAGTTTATAATGTAAACTTTTGTGCACAAGATTTCTCGCAGAAATCAATAAAAGCAGCATCCAAGGACTTGTACAATTTGAAACGGTCAAGAAGGTCCTGAGGGCCAATGCAAGTTCAGAGTTTTCAAAGTCATCATGGTACATTAACTTATTTGGGGAAAAAACCTTGGGGGACATATTATAGCAGATGGGAATTTCCCAGACACAAGGAAACAGAAGTGTCCCCCACCCCAGTCCTAAGAGCAAAGCAGAGCAAAAGAAACAAGATTGAGCCCCCACAAAAGTGTGGCAGGGAGGGGTGCAAATGCGAAAAGCAGAGGAATAAAGGAAGAGGGTGGGACAAGAGAAGAGGTGAGGGAGAGAAAATAATAAATGGAATGGTGCAAAGAGGGAGAACTGCAAGAATAATTAAAACAAAAAGAAAAGTAGCAAAACTGTACAGCAGTTAGGTGACTGACTGGTTGTTCAGACAATCCAAATGTAAGGAGTGTAGACCTGAAGGAGTTCAGGTGTGGCAAGGCAGGTTGAGAATACATGCCAAATCCTGGGCTTTTTAAACAGCTGAGAGCACAAAAACAAGCAAGTCACGAAGAAACTTTATAAAACACTGTTCAGCCTCAACTGGAGTAGTGGTCCAATTCTGCACACTGCACTTTGGCAAAGATGCAAAGGTAAAGGTTCCAGGCATGAACAACTTCAGTTAGGTGGATGGATCGGAGATCAAACCAATAACTTGCATAATTCTGATGGGGGAAAAAAGGTACGAAGAATATGAAAATAGGACAGAACATGTGTTGAGACAAAAGAGCAAATTGTGGAGATACTCATGGATAGCAATCAGTTCCAAAGTGGTGTAGCATCCTCTTTTCTTTCCACACCCATTGAATGCATATTTATTTCAGCAATAGTAACATCCTCAGGATGTCCCCATATGCTTTACAACTAATGAATTACTTTGAAAGAATGTCATTCAAGTATGAAATGCATAAACAACAGATGAATGAATTAATGGCCAAATAATCTTTGCATTATCAGGAATAAATATTAGCTAGGGCGCTAGAGATCTCCCAACTCATCTTTGAACAGTGGCAGGGGATCTTTTACTATTACCCAAGAATGATTAGCCAGGAATGGCAAACAGGCTGGAGTTTAATATCTCACCCAAAAGGTGGCAACGTCAACAGTACAACAGATACACATTCAAGAGTCACCCTAGATTATGTGTATAGATCTTCTGAGCTACCAAATAGAGCTTTCAAAACTATCAGACTTCTCTGTTGAGATATCAGCTCATTCCACACTTTATTTTTAACAAAAGCCAAAATAATGTTAAACTTAAAACTGGAAATCCAATCACACAGCAGCTGGCTCCGAAAAATCCTAGAACGTGTCGACCAAACTGCCTTCTCTAAACCTGTCATTACTTTGTCAGACGAGGCATTATGTAAACTGTGCCCCACTAAAAGTGCCCAACATTTCCAGTATTCCTTCAGAGATTCCACTTGCTTCAAAGAAAATCAGAACCATTACAAATGCAAGTCTTAAAATAGGTCTGTAGATTTTTCATATGGTTTCCATTTCTCAAAAACCAAAGTAGGAGAATTCTGCAGCGTTGGCTAACATTACTGAAGAGTTAGTCATGTTACTTTCCACCAGACTATTGTCAAAAACCACCAACATCGTTTTACCCCCGACAAATCTTCTGACACAGCAGTTGATATAATATAAAATAACGAAAGGTTGCAATGAAAGTGCAAAACATGTTTTACTTTGTAGCCTTCAACCAAGAATTTGCCATCAGCACACTTTAAATTGGAAAATGATGTTAATGCTGTCGGTACCTCTTATACACAGATAAACTGAATCAGTAGATTTATAGAAGAAATTTAGGTTGGGGCGGCACGGTGGTTAGCACCGCTGCCTCACGGCACCGAGGACCCGGGTTCAATCCGGCCCCGGGCCACTGCCCGTGTGGAGTTTGCACATTCTCCCAGTGTCTGCATGGGTCTCACCCCCATACTCAAAAGACGTGCGGAATAGGTGGATTCCCCCTTAATTAAGGGGGAAAAAAATTGGGCACTTCTAATTTTAAAAGCTTTCACCGAGGGCAGCATGGTGGCACAGTGGTTAGCATTGCTGCCTCACGGCGCCACGGTCCCAGGTTCGATCCCGGCTCTGGGTCACTGTCCATGTGAAGTTTGCACATTCTCAGTGTTTGCGTGGGTTTTGCCCCCACAACCCAAAGATGTGCAGGGTAGGTGGATTGGCCACGTCAAATTGCCCCTTAATTGGAAAAATGAATTGGGTACTCCAAATGTCTTTTTTAAAAAAGCTTCCACTGAATAAGGGGTGTCCAAACTGCAAGCCATGTGCTAATGCCAAAACACACCTCCACAACCCCACAGATACCAGCATTTCAACTCCCAAAGCACAGATAACTGTTCTTCCTTTTTACTCGTGTTTCTTATTCAATGGCCTGCACCATTTAAAACTTTGTAATTTGCGAGGTATGGGGAGGGCCATCCTTAGTACTGCTCCTCAATGATAGATAAGCTTTAAATTAGCACACAGAAAGGTCTGTTAGTGCCAAGAACGTGAAATATATGCAGACCAATGAGCAAAAATGAAAAATCATATGTGGCCCCAAGGAATCTATGGTATGCAACGATGTAATATATGAGAATTAGAAGCTTAGGCGTGCAGTTGAGTATCATTTCAATTGAAAATGTGTTAGAAATTCAATGCTTTTGTGATATCCAAATACCGACTCAATGAAAAGAAGTAAATTTGTTAGAAGGACACAATGCAGACTACATTTCAGAAATATGCTCTAAAAGCTGGTCGATGGACAAATTACTTAAATATTAAATTTCATGGGGAGAAAAGCTTCAAGTAATTCAGTGTTTATCACCAACTAGATTTGGAATTATTAATAACAGCTTTTCATGGACACAGGAAGTCTCCTGAACTGGATGGAATGAAAATGCACTTTAGTATTCATTTCTAAACTGTAATTTCTCCCAGGTACAGCAATCCTTTCCTGCTTCTCTTAAATTTATAAAAGATCAAGACTAAACTAGTAATAAATTCAGGGTCTATTATGAGGAGCAGAGAATGAAGAGAAAATAACTTGCATGCAGATTTAGCCAATATCAGAAATCCTGCTAATATCGATCCCGGCCCACTGTCCGTGTGTGTCAATGCATCTGCGTGGGTCTCACCCCTACAACCCAAAAAGATGTGCAGGGTAGGTGGATTGGCCACGCTAAATTGCCCCTTAATTGGAAACTCTAATTTTTTTCTTTTTTAAAAAGAACTCCTGCTAATGATTATCTGCAAATAAATTCACAAACAGGCACACCAAAAACATCAGTTAATCAAGGAATTTTCATATATCTTTTAATTACTAAATATTTGCTTGCAAGCCAAGGCTAACAGTAAAGAACACACACATTTGAACAGAACCAACTCTAAAGTCACCCAAATTTCTCCTATAAATCTTCACCCAGAGATCTTCCTGTGTATTCATGTTTAAAACATAGAACAGACAGTGCAGAAGGAGGCCATTCAGCCCATCGAGTCTGCACTGACCCACTTAAGCCCTCACTTCCACCCTGTCCCCGTAACCCAATTTAGCTTAGTCATAGAATTTCTCAAACAAAGGTACACTGCTCAGACCAAAATACAAGTGTTACCGATTTGTTGTTCAAAGTGTGAAGCGTGAAAGCCAAACAAACAAATTTCCCTCTGTGAAAATAAGAATCGCACTCAAAACCTTCAAATGATCATTCAACATAGTCACAAAATTTAAATAACTTTGTAACTTTTGTTCCTCCTAAAGAATGGCTCGCAAGCTAATTGGTGCCATGTCAAACATAGTCAAGAAACCTTGCAGTTACATAAAACGTGACCACACACTGTAGAAAGAGATTGCACAGCGAAGAAAGCTTCCTATGCTGGATGGATAGTTGGAATCCTGAATCCTTGAGCAGCCTATCACTTAAAGCCACTCACTTGCTCTACAGGGAATTTGTTCCAAATCTCAACAAGGATGTGGCATTTTATAGCCAATAGAAGTAAATTAATATCATAGCAAATAGACAATTAGACTATGATTGAGTAATAGCAGGGATGTGCCCTTTGTGCCACTGAAAGGCTTTAAAATAACTTGACTAAAAGAAAACAGGATATACATTGTTTCGCCCATATATTTTAATCAGTCTGCATTCTGTGAATGTTGGGAAAGAACACACCAAGAATCTCGGCATATAAAGACTAAATCCTTTAAAAACAAAATCAAAACTGCATTATTGAGAGGATTAGAAAAAATAAATCGGGGAGGCACTGGAAAAAATGAACAGTAAATTGAAACAAACTAACAAGACCGAATCTGACTGTCACGAGAGTTGATGAGCTGTAACTGCATCGATCAAATTCAGAGGATCTTTGCCCTGGGTTAAACCATCAGGTTTATGAGCTGGAAGGCACAATATGATATTCACAAGCTGAACTGTAGGATCAAGAGAATTACAGAAGAAATAATGCAAGCCTGATCGGGTTTCATCAAAGCATTGCAGGCAGTAATCCTCGTGAATTTCTCATTAAAATTCAACTATTGGGCACTGTGGTTAATATGGAACTGGAAATTACATACTGGCACACAATGCAGTCAGATCCTGATACTGTCCACTTAGTACATACAACAGGACTCGACTTCTAAAGTACTTCATTGGCTAGAAAGTGTTTAGACAACGGAGGTCACGAAAGGTGCTCCATGCAATTCCTTCCTTCTAAATAATATGCTTACAAATGCCCAAATAATCCAATAAACCACAAACAGGAAAGGGATATTTTGCACAAAGGAAAAAGGCGACACGTTTTCTTCCAAAAAGCCAGCACGTGCACAATGGGCCTTCTACCATGCAGCATTTGTGGATCTCACATCCAGGGAGCATTTTAGCAAGTCGAAACAATTTATTTTAAAAAAGTGTGTTTGATCAAATCCAGCACGTTCCATATTTAACTAGCTCAAATTTAACAATTTGGAACCACCATTGTGCTCCATGAATAATCGCATCTTGGGGTGGGGCGCCGGGAAAGGAAACAAAATGTAGGGCATACCACCGGTTTGAAATTGTGATGTTCTGTTCCACCAAATTTACTTCAAAGCAGTGCTCAAGTCTCAATTTTCAAGCACCTCTACAAACTCCAATTTAGTCTTTCTGTCATTGTTGTGCGGCACGGTAGCACAGTGGTTAGCACTGTTGCTTCACAGCGCCAGGGTCCCAGGCTCTCCCTCTGTGTACCCGAGCAGGTACCGGAATGTCAGTGCAGTGTTAATGTGAGTCTACTTGTGACAATAAAGATTATTAAAACCTCAAGTCCAGAGTTTCACTATATCTAGTGCTGCAATGCTACTCTGGTTCCTCATTCACCAAAGTGTTACATAGACTAATGCAACTTAACCTCAGATTTAAATTCAAATTTCACCAAGTAGATAATAATAATAGCTTATTGTCGCAAGTAGGCTTCAATGAAGTTACTGTGAAAAGCCCCTAGTCGCCACATTCTGGCGCCTGCTTGGGGAGGTCGGTACAGAAATTGAACCCGCGCTGCTGCCTTGTTCTCCATTACAAGCCAGCTGTTTATCCCACTGTGCTAAACCAGCTCCATATAATTCTAGTGAAATAGTCAATAATTCTACTCACTTTTGTGATTTGACAT
The DNA here is from genome assembly GCF_902713615.1 of Scyliorhinus canicula. Lineage (NCBI taxonomy): Eukaryota > Metazoa > Chordata > Chondrichthyes > Carcharhiniformes > Scyliorhinidae > Scyliorhinus > Scyliorhinus canicula. The sequence goes on from NC_052153.1 coordinate 164,405,825, forward strand.
GTGAAATGTCAAACACTTTCAACACTTCCCCACTCTTCATCCAGGGTACATCCACCATTTTGATGCTTTCAATGTGCAGTACCTTATCCATACTAAATGTGCAACATTTCATTTTTTTTTAAAAGACATAATTTCATTTTATTAGGCGGAATATGAATCTGGGCAATATACATTTAGTTGCAGAATCCAAATCACTGCACCAGATAGCTCACAGAACAAATACAAAACAAAATACTACAGATGCTGGAAATTTAAAAACAACAGAAAATGCTGGAAAAACTAAACAAGTCTGGCAGCTTCTGTGGCGATAGAAACAGACTTAGTGTCTCAAGGCTGTATGACTCTTCTCCAGAGTTAAAGAGACGGAGAAAAGATGAGGAGAAATATGATGGATTTTAAACTATTTGAGAGAGGCAGGAGTAGCCACTAGAGCACACCTGGCCATGCATCAGGACGACATCTCGTCTTCAACTAAATGACTTTAAAAAGAATGCTCACCTTAAAAGGGATTAAACTTATTTTCATTTTGCCACATGTACTATATTGCATTAGATACAACACATGTTGTTGCAATGAAAAAGAGTAAAAAGTATCTTGTTAAAACTCCAGGAACAGTGCTTCAGGATAGATCTTTTATCATGAAAGATTGCTCATTTGCTTAATACCTTGAGATGTGTGATCGCTTTACAACTGGTGGTTGGTATGCTGTCATTTTTGGCTATATTAATGTTAGAGATTTGAAGGGGCAATGTCGTACACATGGACAATCAAATGATCAACCACTTTGGTTACTGAAGCCCAATTTCCTATTGGTACAAATTTAATCCGAAATGAAAAGAATTTCAGAGCTGACCACACTTACAAAACAATAGAACAAAACAGCCACACAATGATCTTTAGGATGTTTCCTTTTGTGTGGGTATTTGATGTTAAAGTATTAAGTGTCTTCTACAGTCTACATTTTAGACTTCTCATCTTGATTGTACCTTCATTCGTAAAACAAAATGTGTACAATTCTAAAGTAAATAGATAATCTAATAATGTGGCTACTTGACAACATCCAAGGCAGCTACGCGAGACAAATCAGATAACTGAGAAAAAAAAAGCCAAAAATGCTTGTATGTTTTGCTTCACATGACGTCAATTAAGCGGGATGCTTCGTCCTGGATGGCGTCTCGGCTCCCGAGTGTTATTGGATTTGCAAGCGGGAGCTATTCTATCACACTTCTGACTTATACCTAGTTGATGTTGGAAAGTCATAGCAAGTAAATCACTCGTATTGAATTTTCATTCTTGTCCTGTAGGGCTGATTTAGCAGGGGCTGGTTTAGCTCTCTGGGCTAAATCGCTGGCTTTTAAAGCAGACCAGGGCAGGCCAGCAGCACGGTTCAATTCCCGTACAAGCCTCCCCGGACAGGCGCCGGAATGTGGCGACTAGGGGCTTTTCACAGTAACTTCATTGAAGCCTACTCGTGACAATAAGCGATTTTCATTTCATTGTAGCCACAGTATTTATGCAGCTGGTCCAGTTAAGTTACTCATCAATAGTAACCCACAGGATGTTGATGATGGGGGAGATCCAGCAGTGGTAATGCCATTGAATTTCAGGGAAGGCAGTGAGACACTTTTTTTTTCCGGAGACTGTCATTACCTGCCATTTGTGTGCTGCTCACATTACTTGCCTCTGATCAGCTCCAGCCCAGATGTTGTTGAGTTGCTTGGTGCATGTGATCACAGACAGCTTCAGTATCTGAGTTGCCTTGATTCAAACTGAATAACATGCACACACCAGTGTGCATCACCATCTCTGACATTACAATAGTGGGAATGAAGCAGCTGAAGATAGCTGGGCCTACGATACTGTCCTGTGGAACTCTTGCAGTCATGTCCTTGGGCGAGATGATTAACCTCCAACAGCCATAATCAAGACAGGTACAACTTCAAATTTTATTAGGGCACCCTAATAACATATTTGGACCAAGAGGTCTGGAGCCAAGTGGTCCTGATGGTACCCAAACAGAGCATCAGTAAGCAAGTTATTGCTGAATAAATGACATTTGATAACACTGTTGACAACCCATTCCATCACTTTGCTGATGACTGAAAATAGACTGCTGAGATGATAACTGACGGGACTAAATTTGTCCTGCGTTTTGTGCAGAGGGCATATCTGGACAATTTTCCACTTTGCTGGAAAGATGCCAGTAATGCAGCTGCACTCAAAACAGCTTGGTTAATTCTGAAGAACAGGGCTTCAGTTATTGTCAGTCTAACTACAACTGTGCTTTTCTATTCCCTTTTCCCAATAGCATTTACAATATTTTTAGAAAACTTGCATTCCCCTCCATAGCCTGCACAAGTCTACATTTAGGTATAATAAACTCTTAAGAACCTTCAAATGCAAACGGGTTCGCCTGGACTTAACTGGCTAAAGTCATGAAGCTGTTGCAGCCCTTTTGCTGTTTGGCCCAATTGGATTTTTAACAACAAAACTATTACTTTTACAGGTTAGTTCTTTATTGTCAATCTACAAATTACCATGTTTATTCAATTCAATAATTTGCCATAGTGGGTTTTAAACTCGTACCCTCTGGATTGATCATCTAATACTCAATCCAATAGCTGATCATATCTTACTAGAGTCAATCTAGCTCTTTTGATATTCATTGGGATATACTATGACATGATTGAACCGTTCAGCATATTAACTTAAAACTTGCCTGGCTCAGGTACAGTATCAAACTGTTCTGTCTGCCCTGAAAATCTGGCTGTTCAAACCTTCCATTGTCAGACATGTTATAATAAGCCAGCTTGACCCTGAAGAAATCAGTTATCTTTACTCCAGAGATGATCATTTTTAGACAACCAAGTCCTAATTAAGCAAACAGGAAGCATGGAAAAATATCATCCCTCTTTATACAGTGCAACAAGTAGGTGGTGTGGGTCTTCAGCAACAACTACCTGGGTTAATATAACCCAATCACTGCAGGCATCACCCCTGGGTACATGACTGCTTTATATCTGACTAACACTTTACAGCAGCAGTCATTGCAAACCTTAGACCTTCTTTCATCAGACATCTGTCTTTTGGAAGACCTTCTGAATACCTCAATTCACTGAGAAATGTCATATTCTAAATGCCCCAAATCTAATGCAACATACAAAAATCACCAAATCAAAGAGGTAATTTGGACCATTACAGTGTTGCTTCGTAAAGATCTATTCAATTCATCTCATTCTCCTTTTTCTCCATAGTTCTGCATTTTATTTTTAGCTATGAGAAGAGGTTGAATAAACTCGGATTATTTTCGTTGGAAAGGCAGAGGTGGAGGGGAGACCTGATTGAGGTCAACAAGATTACGAGAGGCATAAACAGGGTGAATAGTCAGAAGCTTTTTCCCAGGCTGGAAGACTCAATTACAAGGGGGCACAGGTTCAAGATGAGAAGGGCAAAGTTTTGGGGAGATGTGCGGGGAAAATGTTTCACGCAGATGTTGGTGGGTGCCTGGAACACATTGCCAGTGGAGATAGAGGAGGCAGGCACGATAGCAACATTTAAGATACATCTTGACAGATACCTGAATGGGCGGGGAATGGAGGATACAGGTCATTTGGGCAATAAGTAGTAGGTCTAAATAAGGAATCTGGATCGCCGCAGGCCAATGTGCCTGTCTCTGTGCTGTAATGTTCTTTGTTATTATATACATACAATTACTTTGAAAACGTTATTATTGAATCTGTCTCCACCATTCTTTAAGGCAGTACAGTTCAAATCATAACAAGCTGCATTAAACTATGCATCTCTCCACTGGTTACTTTGTCAAATATCTTAAGTTGGTTCCATATGGCATCTACCATGTCCATTAAGACGAATCATTATTTCTGATGGCACATAAGTCACACCAGATCCCCAAGTGGATCTGCAAAAATATCTGAAAAGATGCGCAATGTCTTCAAAAATACTTAGCAATCCCACGGCTTGATATAGACATTGAACAGTGAATAACCATATCTCACTCTTTTTGAAGGAAGGATCCCATCTATCCTAAAAAAAAATCCAGAACCCAGGTTTGCACTTTGGATCTCTCATGATCAGGAATGGAGCTCAGCTTCATTTAAGAAGAAATACATTTCTGATGCTTCCCTCCACTGGACCAACAGAGATCGCAAAAGATCATCTTTTTTTAAAAAAAGAAATCTACAACACCTGTATGCTTTTATAAAGCAGCATTTCCACTGCTCTGTACATTCACTATATAGAAGAGGAGGTCAGAATCTGTAAATCTGGGGGTTGGAGGGGGCGCCGAGAAATCAGATTCCAAATCTATTAGTTTTGCCCTTCCCCTTTAATGCCTTCCAAAAAAATGAGTAATATTTTCAGCAGCATCAGTACCTTTGGCAAGTCATACAGAGTGTCTTTAATTTAAAGAGTCCTAAACAATATTGCTGAGGCAAGTGGTTGTGGGTAGCATCCCTCCATCTAAACCATTAATTCTGGTTCGGGTGTGCACCCCAGGTGCATTGATAACACAGGGTTTACAGGTTAGGTATCAACCTGTAAATCCTTCGAGCACATGCCAACGGCGGGCGATAACAACAAGAGATATTCCTGGTCAGCCACATGATGAAAAGAACATTGGAGCCTCTACCATCCATAACTCCAGATTACAACATGTAAAAGTGCACATTTGTCACAGCAATTCAGACGTTGAATGAACCAGACACACTACCAACAAAGAACATTGCAACCCCTCACCACCCACACTGCCACCCCCACCCATCTGACATCAGCAGCCATCATTCTGAAAGGCAAATTATGGTAACTTGTACGCGCACTTCTCCCAGATTCAATTTTAGTACTTGTCCAAAGCATAACTCTGGCAGTTTTGCATAAGACCAAAATTGAGGCAAACATGATTCAGTAATGAAAGTATTGATAGCTTCACATTTCAGTGAACTATTAACCATAGAGCTCCAAAGTTCTACTTGGAGTTGAACTCTAAGGTACTGCAACTCAAAACAAAAGACCTTCAAAAAAAATACTTAACACTCTGCCAAGTACTGCTATGACAGACAGCGGCTTAATTTTTGATGTCAGACTACTTGGGTAACCTTGAGATCAACACAACAGTGTACATATATCTTTTGCAGTGATCCTCTGTGAATAAATATACATTTTTTTTGTTGAGGCAGACACAAAGATTGACTTAGTGTGAATATTCTCAACGTTAGATTTTTTGGAGGGTAAGGAAACGAGGTCAGGAATTCGTCAGAAATGGAGATGGGGGGGGGGGGGGGGGAATCAGGTTAACATTTGCTTCCCGTCATCCAAAAGATGCTAACTGCCTCTTTCTATTAAGCCAATTATCCGAGTAAGTAAATAGGGGACACTTATCTTTTAACGTCGTTACTGTGAACATACCAGTGTTGATGCAATAGCTGCTCCGGTTCAGGCCCTTAAGTTAAACAAAGGGATCTCTGTGCGATACGATTAGACCTTGAACTGGTTCAGGTTTCAAACACCTCAAACAAAAAAAAAACCTTAAAACTTCCTTTTCTGCTTTCCGAATGCACAAAACTTACTTTGCCATTTAGATTACTGTGTTTTGGGGCTTTAAAAATATAGCCGGATGGGATCCGCGTTCATTAAATGGTCTCAAAGCAGGGGGAAATAGGAAGGGGGGCTGGGCCTTCCCTCAGAAAGGCGAACAGAAATCAAGACGAAAATAAAATTTCAAACACAAGCCATTTTACCTTCACTCGCCACTGATCCAGACAACCCGCTCCTTCATCGGCTTTCAACTTTTAATAAAAACAACACAATCCACACAGGTCGGGTCCGGCAGGGGGGGGTTAACGTGGAGTTTGTGGAAAGACCAAAACAATTGCCCCCCCCCAAAAATGGAAACTCGTAAGTTTTTTTTGCAACCAAGTGTCCCGATGCAGTTAGTCCAATTAAATCTTCACAATGCCTTTGTGCCGAAGTTTTTTCAAGTTATTTTCTTCCTCCCCCCCCCCCCCCCTTATGATGTAACCAAGTCTTCTTTTCTGTCGGCTTAAAAAGTAACTTTCTGTCCCTTCGCCGAACTTAAAGGTTCTGTTCCTCGTATAAAAAAATAATTTAAAATGGAGTAAAACACGACCGGGGGGGGGGGGGGGGTACCAAGTCCTTTCAAACCAGGGAACGGCGGGCAATAATCCACAGCATTCCCAAGACGCAAGAAGTAAAAAGACTTGCAACAGGAGAGAACAAAAATGTCCCCTGTTGTAGTTTCACCTTCAGGAAGGAGCTGCTGCGGTTCCTCCTACTCCCGCAGCTTTTTAATATCCCCCCTTCCTCTTGCCTCCTTTCTTTACAGTAAGAATGCCGCACCCAAAGCCATCCGAAATGAATGTCTTCCCCCCCCTCTCTCTCTGCTAACGATGCAGACAGTATCAGCGGCGCATCGCTCCAGATCCAACTCCCTAGAGCTCCGCGGCAAATAATTAAAGAGGAGGTGGTGGAGACAAGGAGAAGCCGCCGCCGCCACCAACCAACCGCTGCGTCTTCAGCAGACAAGAGCACACTGACCGAGATGTGTGTGTATTTTGTGGGGGGGGGGGGGGTAAAAGTGAAGCAGGGACAGATACACCGACAGAGGTGAAGCAACAGCGCCCGGCTTTCCCCAGCGGCCACAATGTAACGAGCGGCTACAATTGTAACGAGCGGCCGGCGCTCTGATTGACACTTCAGACAGCCACAGTCCCCCCCACCCCCCTCCCCGGATCAGCACCCAGCCCCAATCCTGCTCCTGGGTACGGAGAGGGCGGGACTTCCTCCCACCTTCTGCCTTTGAAGTTTCATTTTTTTCCTCTCCTCCAACGTAGTTTTTATTTTCTCTCTGGGTTGGGAAGGGAGGTTTTATTCATATTTTTCTCCCTCCCTTTCGTTTTGCGCCAAGGACCCGCTTTAAATGTTGACGCTTCGGAAAGGGGCCAGCCTGTGCCGATTAAAGTCACTCTCGTTGTGTGTTTCCCAAGCTCTTCTTCCCACCTACTAATTCTGGTAATTCCCAAAGCAGACTCATCCACGAAAGCCGCTTTACTTTCGTACAAATGTTTTTTTTTAAAGAATCGCACGACACTTGCAAATCCCTGAGTCTTTATGAAGCGAAGCCCGCGTTGGGGCAGGCGGCACGGTGCCCGACTGAGAACTGTGTGTGTGTGGCACAGACGGCATTGGAAGCTGCCGTCGAGCAGACTGAGCGCCATTCTGCTCTGATCAGACTCACTGTCTGACTCGGCGGCCACATCCCGGTTCACTGGATCATTGCCAAATGCGGTTCGCTTTATAATCGCAATTCCAAACTCGCTATGCCCCACTAAAAATAGAAAAGTGCTAAATGTGTTTTACACCGTGAACGAGGGGAGAGAGAGAGAAGTTTTGCTGGTGGACGGGTTTAATCGGCCCCTGCGAATTTTATCGTCGGTCGTTCAAATGACACATAAAAAAATTAAACATATCTATAAAAGCGGTTAATTAGAGTTCTGATGAGCTGTAACCCGAGATATTTATCGTTTCTATTCACAGATTCTGCCTCGTCTACCGTGTTGTGGAATCTTTTTTTTGTCTCACACTCTGTATAAAATGTTAACATACACAAAGTGAATTTGAGTGGAAGAAATTATATTACTCAGCAGTTCATGTCAAACTGATCCTCATCGGCTTTGCGATGAAGGGCAACGAACATCTATGAGAAAGAAGATAGTTGCTTGGAATTGACCGCGCTCAGTTAGCCGCTATCATTCCCTTGTATGAACTGTGTTGTGATCCACTCTTAAGACTGTCACAGTATGGGGCTGTGTGTTTCCCTTCCAGAGGGCGAGGGAATGTAAAACTCGCTGTGCCGCACCATTTCTGAGGCCAATTGCTTTTGAGACAACATAAATGATCCCGTTTCTTCCCCGTCTTGGGCAGGATTTGTCTTCACATCTGAGACACCGGTGCAACCCTCCCTTCCTGAATACTTTCTTATCCGGGTCCTGCGTAAGCTTCTTACAATCGCACCATCTCAAATCTGCATCAAACAATCCACGCGCCTCTTGTCTTGACTCTGCGCCATTGCGTTCCAGCAAGTTTTTAACCTCCCATTTTAATTTGGCTGAGGCTGAGGAGGGGGCGGTAATTCTGTAAATCAAAACTTTTCAAAGAGAATTGTCTGCTGATACGTCATTGCATGCCCCCCCCCCCCCCCATTTTATATGCATCGATGCTATAAAACTACATTCGGTGAGGATTTCATGTTTTATAAATATATACGGCGGCACCTTAGCAAGTTGTCCCACGGTAAAGTTTTTTCCCCCACAATGATCTGATAGCAATTAGAAAAGTTGAGATCAGGTAACCTGAGTCTAAATTGGACTTGGGTCTGTGATGGTCTATAATGAGGGCAATGCTGGCAAGGCAGATTTAAGAACTCAGCGACCAACTTAAATGAGTGTGCCACCACCGTCACAGATTTCATCAGCAAATGTGTGGATGACTGTATGCCAAAAAAAGCAGCACGTACGTTCGCCAACCGGAAAACATGGCTCAATCGCAAGATTGACTCTCTACTGAAGGACAGATCTGAGGCATTCAAGTCAGGCGACCTTGACCTATTCGAGAAATCCAGATATGACCTCCGCAAAGCCATCCGAGATGCCAAGAGAGAATATCAGACAAAGCTAGAGTCACAGACTAGCAATACAGACTCTTGCCGTTTGTGGCAAAGCCTAAACAACATAACGGACTACAAAGCAAAGCTGAGCAGTATCTCCAGCAGCAGCGCACCCCTCCCTGATGAACTCAATGCATTCTATGCTCGGTTCAAGCAGGAAACCAATGATCCACTGTCAAGTGCCCAGGCAGCCCATAACACACCCATTCCCACCATCACAGCTTCCAAAGTCAGATCGGCTTTCCTGAAAGTGAACCCTCGGAAGGCAACGGGTCCAGACGGGATCCCTGGTTGTGCACTCAGAGCCTGCGCGGACCAGCTGGCAAATGTGTTCACAGACATCTTTAACCTGTCCCTACTCTGCTAATGAGGTCCCCACTGCTTCAAGAAGACCACCATCATACGGTGCCAAAGAAGAACCAGGCAATGTGCCTCAATGACTACCGTCCGGTGGCCCTGACTTCAGTTGTAACAAAATGCTTCGAGAGGTTGGTCATGAAGTGCATCATCTCCATACTCCCAGAACGCCCTGATCCACTGCAATTCGCATACCACCGCAACCGGTCCACAGCAGATGCCATCTCCCTGGCCCTACACTCATCCCTAGAGCATCTCGACAACAAGGACTCCTACGGGCAGCACGGTAGCATTGTGGATAGCACAATTGCTTCACAGCTCCAGGGTCCCAGGTTTGATTCCAGCTTGTGTCACTGTCTGTGCGGAGTCTGCACATCCTCCCCGTGTGTGCATGGGTTTCCTCTGGGTGCTCCGGTTTCCTCCCACAGTCCAAAGATGTGCAGGTTAGGTGGATTGGCCATGATAAATTGCCCTTAGTGTCCAAAATTGCCCTTAGTGTTGGGTGGGGTTACTGGGTTATGGGGATAGGGTGGAGGTGTTGACCTCAGGTAGGGTGCTCTTTCTAAGAGCCGGTGCAGACTGGATGGGCTGAATGGCCTCCTTCTGCACTGTAAATTCTATGATCTACATCAGACTCCTATTTATTGACTACAGCTCCACCTTCAACACCATAATCCCAGACAAGCACATATCAAAGCTCCAACCTAGGACTTGACCCCTCACTCTGCAACTGGATCCTCAACATTCTAGTTGGTCATTGAGTTTAGAAAGCAAAGTACTGTGCACACGCCTGTCAGCATCAACGGGGCCGAGGTGGAGATGGTTAGCAGTTTCAAATTCTTAGGGGTACACATCTCCAAAAATCTGTCCTGGTCCACCCACGTCAACGCTACCACCAAAAAAGCACAACAGAGCCTATACTTCCTCAGGAAACTAAGGAAATTCGGCATGTCCACATTAATCTTACCAACTTTTACAGAGGCACCATAGAAAGCATCGAATCTGGCAACATCACAGCCTGGAATGGCAACTGCTCGGCCCAAGACCGCAAGAAACTTCAAAGAGTCGTGACAACAGCCCAGTCCATCACACAAATCTGCCTCCCATCCATTGACTCCATCTACACCTCCCGGTGCCTGGGGCAAGCGGGCAGCATAATCAAAGATCCCTCCCACTCGGCTTACTCACTCTTCCAACTTCTTCCATCGGGCAGGAGATACAAAAATTTGAGAACACGCACAAACAGCTTCTTCCCCGCTGTTACCAGACTCCTAAACGACCCTGTTATGGACTGACCTCATTAATACTACACCCCTGTATGCTTCACCCGATACTGGTATTATGTAGTTACATTGTGTACCTTGTGTTGCCCTGTTATGTATTTTCTTGTATTTCCTTTTCTTTTCATGTACTTCATGATCTGTTGAGCTGCTCGCAGAAAAATACTTTTCACTGTACCTTGGTACGCGTGACAATAAACAAATCCATCCAACAAATCCATTTTATTTCCATCCCCAGTACTTCCTCCAAAGAAGATGGTCACAGGCTTCCTCCTTAAACCATTGCCACCCTTGTGGTGGTGATAATGTCTTCATAGTGGTGTTAGATAGGACAATTCTAGAATCTGAACCCAGTAGCAAAGGACGGGAGGATATGCCCAAAGCAGGCTAGTGTAGAAGTTGGAGGTATTCTCGAAGGCATGGTATTTGCTCTTGTGTGTGCCTCCGATCGATGTGATGCTTGAAGTGGTTAGTCTGCTGTTCACCTTTTGCCGATTGCCCTCACAGTTGGCCAGCAGTTTAGCAAATGCGAAAAGAGAATTGCACGCATTAGCCTTTCCCGCCAGCGCACAGCCCCTTTAACAGCAAGCCCCATGTAGCACCTCCCCATGGTGACATATGCAGGGAGAATGTTTCCCCTTATTTGGAGGGGGAGGGAGGGGGGGGGGGGAGTCTAGAACCAGGAGAAAGTGTCAAAATAAGAAGTAGGCCACTCAGTACTGACATGAGAAGGAGTGTCTTCACTCAGAGAGCTCTACCCTCGGAGGGCTATGGAAGCCTGATCTTTGAATACATTCAAGACGGAGTTTGATAGATTTCTAGATATTAAAGACATCAAGACATATGGGGATAATGCAGGTAGATGGCGTTGAGGTAGAAGATTAGTCATAATCTACTTAAATGATGGAACAGGGTCAAGTGGCGGAATGACCTATTCCCGCTTCTATGTTTCTAGACGTAAACTGGGAACTTTGTGGACTCAAGGTAATGGAGACCTGGCCTCCAGACACACAGCATACATGCCCAATGGCATCTGGTTATGCCCTAGTGTCCACGAGCCAGACCCTCAACTGTGGGTAAATAGCCCCACTGCCGTGTGGGTGCCTTGGAAGAGAAGAAGGCTAAGGGAGTACACCCAGACTGAAAATGCAGAATGGAGTCACAGAGGCAGTAAGCTGGCATCTATCAGGCAGCTTTCCGTCAACTCCTGCAGCAGAGCTGGTACCTTTGGACAATACTAGCAATGCCAAAAGGGGGATCCTGATGCTTGGCAAACTCAGGGTCTCCACACTATTTGTCCATGTCTGCATTCTGGAGGGATCACCCCAGATTCATGTTTGCATTACATTGGAAGACACAGTTACTGATCATATGCTCTCACATGATTAGCATAGAACAGGAGCGCCAGTGGTTACTTCTGATGGTGGGAGAGTACATTATGTCATTGGATAGCTACTGCCCACCTCAAGCTGGGCAGCCCCCTGTCAGGGGCTGTCCCATCATGCTTGCTTGCTGCATTGGGCTAGGAGCTTAGACAGTCATCTCTCAAGAGGTGGTTTGCTAATCTATACACCAGGCATGATAACATGCAGACTCTGCACAGACAGTGACCGAGCAGGGAATCGAACCTGGGACCCTGGTGCTGTGAAGCCACGGTGCTATCTACTTGTGCTACCGTGCTGCCCAGGGGCAGGATGCTCTGTTTGGGAGAGTATGTTCTCCCACCAGAAATGAATCGCCTGTGATTTGCGCTCGTGCTGGGAGCACTAATCCAGAAGTGATTCATATTCCCTTGCCATGAAAATTTATGCATGGCGGGGATTGCGAGGTATTCACTCACTAATCCCGTTATCAGGCCACCATTTTGAGAAGGCAGCCCAATAGCGAGGTTTAGTGGCTAGGCCCCCCCTCCCCGATCCACAACGCCATTCCGCCCCCCCCTCCCCCATCACCACAACCATCATCACCGTGGGATTTTCTGGGTCACAACCCTTCCACAGTACGAGGATGACCCACCCCTCCACCAGAGACCTCCATAAGAGAGACCCCCAATTACAGAGACCCCCACCAGAAACCCCCCAATTACAGAGACCCCACCAGAGACCTCCCAATTACAGAGACACACAACAATGACCCCCCCAATTAGAGACCCTAACCAGAGACCTCCCCAATTGCAGACGCCCCACCAAAGACTCCCCAATTACAGAGGGACCCACCAGTGAATCCCAATTACAAGGATCCCCACCAGAGATGCCCCATGAGAGAGATCCATGCGTAGAAGTTCCTCCATAATAGAGGCCCCTGCCTGGAATCCCCCCATAAGAGGGAGCCCTTTCTGGAACCCCTCCCCCCCCTTCCCCATGAGAGAGACCCTTGCCTGGAAGCCCCCATGAGAGAGGCCTTTGCTTGGAAGCCTCCCATGAGAGAGACCCCTGTATGGAAGCCCCCCATTAGAGACACCCCTTCCTGGAAGCCCCCATGAGAGGGACCCCTGTTTGGAAGCCCTCCATGAGAGAGACCCTTGCCTTTAAACCCCCTATGAGAGAGACCCCTGCTTGGAAGCCCTCCATGAAAGAGACCCTTGCCTTTAAACCCCCTATGAGAGAGACCCCTGCTTGGAAGCCCTCCATGAGAGAGACCCTTGCCTTTAAACCCCCTATGAGAGAGACCACTGCCTGGAAGCCCCTCATGAGATAGATCTCTGCCTGGAAGCCCCCATGAGAGACACCCTTGCCTGGAAGCCCCCCATGAGATAGACCCTTGCCTGGAAGCCGCCCCATGAGTTATAGACCCCTGCCTGGAAGCCCACCCCCAAGACAGAGACCCCTGCTTGGAAGCTAGAGAGTAGTCCAGACAGAGGCAGGGAAAAATATTCCAGGCGGGATTCTCTCCTGTCCCAAAATGCAGATTAATTCTGTCTCTCAGAATTGCTTCCAATAGACTCCACACCACTGAGGTTAGACTGACTGGCCTGTAGCTTCCTGGCTTATCCCTTCCTCCCTTCTTGAATAATGGTGCCACATTGACTATCCTCCAGTCCTCTGACACCTCTCCTGTGGCCAGAGAGAAAAAGGAGTTTGCCGCTGAGAAAAGTTCATAAATAAATCAGGTAAAGTTATTACACTTTAATTTACCCAAAGGTGGTGACCATAAGGTGAAAATATAGGATTTCTATATCCTGGGTAAGGTAAAGTTCAAAGAAGGCTGAGGACAATGGGAAAATATGAAAGAGAAAAACACATGTTTAAAGAGAGGTTAGGAGCTGTGTTTTGTTGTCATGTAAGGTCTCCTGAAGTGAATGATTTATGCTGGGACAGAACTTATGAAGAACTGAAGTGAGCTGATTTTAGCCACCCCAGAGAAGTATCTAGTTGTTCCAGAAAACAGGACTTTTCTTTGAAGTCTTGGATTTTCACAGCCAAATGGGAGAGAGAGCAAGAAGCCCTGTGATCGCTTGTCAAGTTTCCCTTTTTGGGATTTGGTTCGCACGGCACTTATCACGGTCAACTGTCGGATCATAACACCCTGAAGTACATTGATACCATGCCAACTACTCCATTCATCAGAAAATTCCTCTGACTGTAATGCAAGGGAGATGCAATATACCAACAATCAAAATAATCTATTAGGTAAGAAAGAGTCTGCACATATTTTTCATGTATTCAGGGTGGTCCAATGCTCTTCAGAACCAGAGAATTGTATAGCTACTGTTCTTTTGTCGGTAAATAAAGCAAGTCAGATCCCAAAACCTGCTGGTTAGGTAAATCCAGTTAATTTCAGCTATATTGGTTGAGGAGTAAATGTTGGCCAGTATAACAGAACAATTCCTGCTCTTCTTTACCATCCATCTGATCAGGTTCATGGGACCCTGATTTAATGTTCCATCCAAAGGATGGTACCTCCAACAATGCAATATTTCTGCAGTCCTGCGCCGAACATTGGCCTAGATATGGTGAATCTGGAGTAGAGCTTAACATCACTATGTTCTGCGTTGAAGACTGCACTAACCTAACCTAATGACATGTACAATACAGCATAAAGGTCTTAGAAAATGCGTTTTCTTTTGGACAGCTCTGAATTCAATATATTAACATTTGGGCCTTCTACCACGCATGGTACAGGATAGGATGCTCTCGGGGGTGTGGGTTGGAGAAGGGAAGATTTCGGCAATATACCAGGTGATGCAGGAGGAGGAGGAGGCCTCGGTGGAGGAGCTGAAAGGTAAGTGGGAGGAGGAGCTAGGGGAGGTGATCGAGCAGGGGACTTGAGCAGATGCTCTAGGGAGAGTCAACTCTTCCACTTCGTGTGCGAGGCTCAGCCTCATACAGTTCAAGGTGTTGAATAGGGCACAGATGACCGGGGCAAGGATAAGTCAGTTTTTTGGGGGTGAGGACAGGTGTGTTAGGTGCTCAGGGAGCCCAGCAAACCACACCCATATGTTCTGGGCATGCCCAGCACTGGAGGAATTTTGGAAGGGCGTAGCGAGGACGGTGTCGAGGGTGGTAGGGTTCAGGGTCAAACCAGGCTGGGGGTTCGCAATATTTGGGGTTGCAGAGGAGCCGGGAGTGCAGGAGGCGAAAGAGGCCGGTATTCTGGCCTTTGCGTCCCTGGTAGCCCGGCAGAGAATTCTTCTTCAGTGGAGGGATGCAAGGCCTCCAAACGTTGAGGCCTGGATCAATGACATGGCGGGGTTTATCAAATTGGAAAGGGTGAAATTTGCTTTGAGGGGGTCGGTACAGGGGTTTTTCAAGCGGTGGCAACTGTTCCTGGACTTCCTGGCAGAAAGGTAGACAACGATCAGTGGCAGCAGCAACCGGGGGGGGAGGGGGGTTTTATTTCAGTTTTGTTTCTATATATTGGAGGTTTTGTCTAGGTGCATATATTTGCTATGTGTTTGGGCAGGTGTTAATTTATTATTTTTGTTACTGAGCTTCCTTTACATTTTTTGCATTTTGTACTTTATATTTTTGTTGTTGATATTTTGTGAAAACTTTAATAAAAATTATTTTTTTAAAAACATTTGGGCCTTCTGCAAACACTGTTCACAGCAAGAAGACAGTTTGCCAATAGAATTAAAAGAGCACATTTCTGCATTCCATCAGTGGACTAACAAATACACTTCATCTCAATAGGCTGTACCGGAGAACATGTGGAATATCACACAGTCACTGCAGAAATCGCCTACGTTAATTGTCCAGGTTTTAGACAGATCATTTGCTGATGGTACAGTGCACGATTGAGAGAGCCACTGCAGAAATTCAACTCCATTGAGGAAGGTCTGCAGAATATATTTCCAGCTCACCATGCTTCAGAATACAAAAATGTCAATCAATTCAGTTCAAAACCACAAGTGCATGTTAATGACCAATGTGGCACACACATTTGCTTTATCCTGGACCTGCAAATGATTTAAGTGAAATTCAACCTAACTTCTCTTAGAGTACGTCTCCCTGATGGCCCAGACATTAAAGATAAAAGGTAATTAATTTGACTTTAAACTCATTTCATTATTTTGCAGCTACTGTATCTGTGCACATCCACTGAGGGCACTGAGGAAAATAGAATATAGAACATAGAACAGTACAGCACAGAACAGGCCCTTCGGCCCTAAAAGAACAATAAAGAAAGAAAAGTACAGCACAGGAACAGGCCCTTTGGCCCTCCAAGCCCGTGGCGCCCATGCTGCCCGACTACACTACAATCTTCTACAGTTCCTGGGTTCATATCCCTCTATTCCCATCCTATTCATGTATTTGTCAAGATGCCCCTTAAATGTCACTATTGTCCCTGCTTCCACCACCTCCTCCGGCAGCGAGCTCCAGGCACCCACTCCCCTCTGTGTAAAAAACTTGCCTCGTACATCTCCTCTAAACCTTGCCCCTCACACCTTAAACCTATGCCCCCCTAGTAATTGACCCCTCTACCCTGGGGAAAAGCCTCTGACTATCCACTCTGTCTATGCCCCTCATAATTTTGTAGATCTCTATCAGGTCGCCTCTCAACCTCCGTCGTTCCAGTGAGAACAAACTGAGTTTATTCAACCGCTCCTCATAGCTAATGCCCTCCATACCAGGCAACATCCTGGTAAATCTCTTCTGCACCCTCTCTAAAGCCTCGACATCCTTCTGGTAGTGTGGCGACCAGAATTGAACACTATACTGTGGCCTAACTAAGGTTCTATACAGCTGCAACATGACTTGCCAATTCTTATACGCAATGACCCAGCCAATTAAGGCAAGCATGCCGTGTGCCTTCTTGACTACCTTCTCCACCTGTGTTGCCCCTTTCAGTGACCTGTGGACCTGTACACCTAGATCTCTCTGACTTTCAATACTCTTGAGGGTTCTACCATTCACTGTATATTCTCTACCTGCATTAGACCTTCCAAAATGCATTACCTCACATTTAGAACATAGAACATAGAACAGTACAGCACAGAACAGGCCCTTCGGCCCTCAATGTTGTGCCAAGCCATGATCACCCTACTCAAACCCACGTATCCACCCTATACCCGTAACCCAACAACCTCCCCTTAACCTTACTTTTTGTAGGACACTACGGGCAATTTAGCATGGCCAATCCACCTAACCCGCACATCTTTGGACTGTGGGAGGAAACCGGAGCACCCGGAGGAAACCCATGCACACAGGGGGAGGACGTGCAGACTCCACATAGACAGTGACCCAGCCGGGAATCGAACCTGGGACCCTGGAGCTGTGAAGCATTTATGCTAACTTCCATGCTACCCTGCTAATTTGTCCGGATTAAACTCCATCTGCCATCTCTCCGCCCAAGTCTCCAAACGATCTAAATCCTGCTGTATCCTCTGACAGTCCTCATCGCTATCCGCAATTCCACGAACCTTTGTGTCGTCTGCAAACTTACTAATCAGACCAGTTACATTTTCCTCCAAATCATTTATATATACTACGAACAGCAAAGGTCCCAGCACTGATCCCTGCGGAACACCACTAGTCACAGCCCTCCAATTAGAAAAACACCCTTCCATTGCTACTCTCTGCCTTCTATGACCTAGCCAGTTCTGTATCCACCTTGCCAGCTCACCCCTGATGTGCTGAGCATTGTCCGAACCAAGATCAAGCTATCCCACTCCCTGTCATTCTGGTGTGCTCCATGTGCCTATCCAATAACCGCTTGAAAGTTCCTAAAGTGTCCGACTCCACTATCACAGCAGGAAGTCTATTCCACACCCTAACCACTCTTTGAGTAAAGAACTTACCTCGGACATCCCTCCTATATCCCCCACCCTGAACCTTATAGTTATGCCCCCTTGTAACAGCTATATCCACCCGAGGAAATAGTCTCTGAACGTCCATTCTATCTATCCCCCTCATCATCTTATAAACCTCTATTAAGTCGCCTCTCATCCTCCTCCGCTCCAAAGAGAAAAGCCCTAGCTCCCTCAACCTTTCCTCATAAGACCTATCCTGCAAACCAGGCAGCATCCTGATAAATCTCCTTTGCACCCTTTCCAATGCTTCCACATCCTTCCTATAATGAGGTGACCAGAACTGCACACAATACTCCAAATGTGGTCTCACCAGGGTCATGTATAGTTGCAGCATAACCCCGCAGCTCTTAAACTCAACCCCCCGTTAATAAACGCTAACACACTATAAGCCTTCTTCATGGCTCTATCCACTTGAGTGGCAATCTTCACAGATCTGTGGACATGAACCCAAGATCTCTCTGTTCCTCCACATTCCTCAGAACCCTGCCATTGACCCTGTAATCCGCATTCAAATTTTTTCTACCAAAATGAATCACCTCACACTTATCAGGGTTAAACTCCATCTGCCATTTTTTGGCCCAGCTCTGCATCCTATCAATGTCTCTTTGCAGCCTACAACAGCCCTCCACCTCATCCACTACTCCACCAATCTTGGTGTCATCAGCAAATTTACTGACTCACCCTTCAGCCCCCTCCTCCAAGTCATTGATAAAAATCACAAATAGCAGAGGACCCAGCACTGATCCCTGTGGTACACCGCTGGTAACTGGTCTCCAGTCTGAAAATTTTCCATCCACCACCACCCTCTGTCTTCTATGTGAGAGCCAGTTACTTATCCAATTGGCCAAATCTCCCTCTATCCCACACCTCCTTACTTTCTTCATGAGCCAACCATGGAGAACCTTATCAAACGCCTCACTAAAATCCATGTATATGACATCAACTGCTCTACCTTCATCGACACACTTAGTTACCTCCTCAAAGAATTCAATTAAATTTGTCAGGCAAGATTTACCCTTCATGAATCCGTGTTGACTATCCCGGATTAAGCTGCATCTTTCCAAATGGTCATAAATCCTATCCTTCAGGACCTTTTCCATTAAATTACCGACCACCGACATAAGACTAACTGGCCTATAATTACCAGGGTCATTCCTATTCCCTTTCTTGAACAGAGGAACAACATTCGCCACTCTCCAGTCCTCTGGCACTATCCCCGTGGACAGTGAGGACCCAAAGATCAAAGCCAAAGGCTCTGCAATCTCATCCTTTGCCTCCCAAAGAATCCTTGGATATATCCCATCTGGCTCAGGGGACTTGTCGACCCTCAGGTTTTTCAAAATTTCTAATACATCCTTCCTCAGAACAATTACCTCCTCCAGCCTACCCACCTGTATCACACTCTCATCCTCAAAAACATGGCCCCTCTCCTTGGTGAACACTGAAGAAAAGTATTAATTCAACGCCTCTCCTATTTCTTCTGACTCCATGCACAAGTTCTCATTACTGTCCTTGACCGGCTCTAACCTCACCCTGACCATTCTTTAATTTCTCACATAAGAGTAAAAAGCCTTGGGGTTTTCCTTGATCCGACCCGCCAAGGACTTCTCATGCCCCCTCCTAGCTCTCCTAAGCCCTTTTTTTAAGCTCATTCCTTGCCACCTTGTAACCCTCAAGCGACCCAACTGAACCTTGTTTCCTCATCCTTACATACTCTTCCTTTTTCCTCTTGACAAGACATTCAACCTCTTTTATGAACCATGGTTCCCTCACAGGGCCATTTCCTCCCTGCCTGACAGGGACATACCTATCAAGGACACGCAGTATTTGTTCCTTGAACAAGCTCCACTTTTCATTTGTGCCTTTCCCTGACAGTTTCTGTTCCCGTCTTATGCTCCATAATTCTTGCCTAATCGCATCATTATAAACTTTGCCTTGTCGTATGGCCCTATCCCTCTCCATTGCAAAAGTGAAAGACACCGAATTGTGGTCACTATCTCCAAAGTGCTCTCCCACAAACATATCTAACACTTGGTCCGGTTCATTACCCAGTACCAAATCCAATGTGCCCCTCCCCCTCTTGTTGGCCTATCCACATATTGTGTCAGCAAACCCTCCTGCACACACTGTACAAAAACTGCCCCATCTGAACTGTTTGACCTATAGAGGTTCCAATCAATATTTGGAAAGTTAAAGTCACCCATGACAACTACCCTGAGATCTCCACATCTATCCATAATCTGTTTTGCAATTTCTTCCTCCACATCTCTATTACTATTTAGGGGGCCTATGGAAAACTCCTAACAACGTGACCGCTCCTTTCCTATTTCTAACTTCGGCCCATATTACCTCAGTAGGTAATCCCCTTCGAACTGCCTTTCTGCATCCGTTAAACTTTCCTTTTTTTAAAAATAATTTTTATTAATGTTTTCACAAAATATCAACAACAAAATTATAAAGTACAAAATGCAAAAAATGTAAAGGAAACTCAGTAACAAAATTAATAAATTAACACCCGCGCAAACACATAGCAAATATATACACCCAGCCAAAACCTCCTGCACTCCCGGCTCCTCTGCAACCCCAAATACTGCGAACCCCCAGCCCGGTTTGACCCTGGACCCTACCACCCACGACACCATACTCGCTACGCCCTTCCAAAATTCCTCCAGTGCTGGGCATGCCCAGAACATATGGGTATGGTTTGCTGGGCTCCCTGAGCACCTAACACACCTGTCCTCACTCCCAAAAAACCGGCTCATCCTTGTCCCAGTCATGTGAACCTTATGCAGCACCTTAAATTGTATGAGGCTGAGCCTCGCACATGAAGAGGAAGAGTTGACTCTCCCTAGGGCATCTGCCCAAGTCCCCTGCTCGATCACCTCCCCTAGCGCCTCCTCCCACTTACCTTTCAGCTCCTCCACCGAGGCCTCTTCCTCCTCCTGCATCACCTGGTATATTGCCGAAATCTTTCCCTCTCCAACCCACACCCCCGAGAGCACCCTATCCTATACCGTGCGTGGCAGCAGCAGCGGAAATCCCACCACTTGCCGCCTAACAAACAGCCTTACCTATAGATACCTAAAGGTGTTTCCCGGGGGGAGCCCGTACTTCTCCTCCAGCACGCCCAGGCTCGCGAACTTCACACCCATGAATAGGTCCCCCAACCTCCTTATCCCTGCCCTGTGCCACCCCGCAAACCCTCCATCAATCCTCCCCGGGACAAACCAATGGTTTCCCCATATCGGGGTCTACACCGAGGTCCCCACCTCCCCCCTCTGCCGCCTCCACTGCCCCCAGATTTTGAGGGTAGCTGCTATCACCGGGCTCGTGGTATACCTCGTTGGAAGGTGCGGCAGCGGCGCCGTTGCCAGCGCCTCCAGACTCGTACCCTCACAAGACACCGTTTCCATCCTCTTCCATGCCGCCCCTCCCCCTCCAGCACCCACTTTCGCACCATTGCCACATTAGTGGCCCAATAGTATCCACAGAGATTGGGCAGTGCCAGCACCCCCATCCCTGCTCCGCTCCAGGAATACTCTTCTCACCCTCGGAGTCCCACGTGCCCATACAAACCCCGGTATGCTCCTATTGACCCATCTAAAAAAGGCCTTCGGGATAAGAATGGGGAGGCACTGGAACAGAAACAAAAACCTCGGGAGCACCGTCATCTTCACTGACTGCACCCTACCCGCCAAAGACAGCGGTAGCGCATCCCACCTCTTGAACTCCTCCTCCATCTGCTCCACCAGCCTCGTGAATTAAGTCTATGCAGGCCCCCCCCCCCCCCCCCCCCCCCCCAGCTCCTGGCCACCTCGACCCCCAAATATCTAAAGCTCCTCTCCGCCCTTTTTAGTGGGAGCTCACCAATCCCCTTCTCCTGGTCTCCTGGGTGAACCACGAACAGCTCGCTCTTCCCCATGTTGAGCTTATACCCTGAAAATTCCCCGAACTCCCTGAGGATCCTCATTAACTCCGGTATTCCCCCCACCAGGTCCGTGACATAAAGTAGCAGGTCGTCCGCATAGAGCGATACCCTATACTCCTCTCCGCCCCGCACCAGCCCCCTCCAGTTCCTTGACTCCCTCAGTGCCATAGCCAGGGGTTCAATCGCCAGTGCAAAGAGCAGGGAGGACAGGGGACACCCCTGCCTCGTCCCGCGATACAGCCGAAAGTACTCAGACGTCCTCTTGTTCGTGGCCACACTCGCCTCCGGGGCCTCATACAACAACCTGATCTACCTGATGAACCCCTCCCCAAACCCGAACCTCTTTAGCACATCCCACAGGTACCCCCACTCTACCCGATCAAAGGCCTTCTCAGCGTCCATCGCCGCCACTATCTCCACCTCCCCCTCACTTGCCGGCATCATAATGACGTTCAGGAGCCTCCGCACATTCGCATTCAATTGCCTCCCCTTCACGAACCCCGTTTGGTCTTCATGAATGACCTATGGTACACAATCCTCAATTCTCAAGGCTAATACCTTCGCCAGCACCTTAGCATCCACATTTAACAGTGAAATCGGCCTGTAAGACCCACACTGCAGGGGGTCCTTGTCCCGCTTCAGGATCAAGGAAATAAGTGGCCTGGACATCCTCGGGGGCAAAGCCCTACCTCCCTTGCCTCACTGAAGGTCCAAACCAACAATGGGCCCAGCAAATCCACATACTTTTTGTAAAATTCGGCCGGGAAACCATCCGGCCTCGGTGCCTTCCCCCTCTGCATGCTCCCTATCCCTTTGGTCAGCTCCTCCAGCCCAATCGGAGCCCCCAAACCCACCACCAGTCCCTCCTCCACCTTCGGGAACCTCAGTTGGTCCAGAAAGCGGCCCATTCCTCCCTCCTCCAGTGGGGGCTCGGACCGATACAGTTCCTCATAAAAGTCCCTGAATACCCCATTGATGTCAACCCCACTTCGTGCCACACTCCCCCTCCTGTCCTTAACTTCCCCAATCTCCCTAGCTGCGTCCCGCCTCCGAAGCTGATGCGCCAGCATCCGGCTTGCCTTTTCCCCATACTCATCGATCGCCCCCTGGGCCTTCCTCCACTGCGCCTCCGCATTCCTGGTGGTCAACAGGTCGAATTCGGCCTGGAGGCTACGCCTCTCCCTCAGCAGTCCCTCCTCCGGCTCCTCCGTGCACCTCCTGTCCACCCTCACCATCTCCCCACCAGCCTCTCCCTCTCCCTCTGCTCTCTCCTCTCCTTAATGGAGATTAGATCTCCCCTGACCACCGCCTTCAGCACCTCCCAGACCGTCCTCACTTGAACCTCCCCGTTGTCGTTAGCCTCCAGGTATCTCTCTATGCTGCCGCTAACCCGCTCGCTCACCTCCTCATCTGCCAACAGTCCCACATCCAAGAGCCACAGTGGGCGCTGGTCTCTCTCCTCCCACAGCTCCAAGTCTACCCAATGCGGGGCATGATCTGAAATGGCTATCGGCAAGTACTCGGTATCCCCTACGCTCGTGATCAGCGCCCGACTCATAACGAAGAAATCGATCCGGGAATAGGCCTCATGAACATGTGAGAAGAATGAGAATTCCCTAGCCCTCGGCCTCGCAAATCCCCAAGGAACTACCCCTCCCATCTGCTCCATAAACCCCCTCAGTACTCTAGCCGCTGCCGGCCTCCTGCCCGTCCTGGATCTGGAGCGATCCAGTGTCGGATCCAACACCATGTTGAAGTCTCCGCCCATTATTAGGCCCCCCACTTCCAGGTCTGGGATTCGGACTAGCATGCGCCGCATAAAACCCGCATCATCCCAGTTTGGGGTGTAAACATTAACCAGTCCCTCTCCCCTTGCAACTTACCACTTACCATTACGTACCTACCGCCATTATCTGCCACAATGCTCGACGCCTCGAGTGAAACCCTCTTTCCCACCAGAATCGCCACCCCCCGATTTTTGGCACCTAGCCCTGAATGGAATACCTGGCCTACCCACCCCTTCCTCAATCTTACCTGGTCCGCCACCTTCAGGTGTGTCTCCTGGAGCATGACCACATCCGGCTTCAGCCCTTTCAGGTGCGCAAACACCTGCGCCCGCTTAATCGGCCTATTCAGTCCCCTTACGTTCCAGGTTATCAGCCGGATCAGGGGGCTGCCCGCCCCCCTCCCCCGCCGACTAGCCATAACCCCTCCGCGGCCAGCCATGTGCGCACACCCCAGGCTCGGCCCATTCCCCATGGCGGCAGACCCCCGTCCCGACCCCCTTTACTCGCTCCATCTCCCCCTTGACCATACCAGCAGCAACCCGGTTCCCCCCCCCCCCCCCCCCCCCCCCCAGCCCCAGCTAGGACCCCTCCTAGCTGCGTTGCTCGCCCCATTGCACTCCCGCAAGTCAGCTGACTCCTGCTGACCCCAGCCGCTCCCGCCCCTCCTTCGACTCCTCTCCTTGTTTGACGTCCCCTCCCCCTCCATTGCCCACCCACAGGGTCCCCGCCTCTCCCTTTATCCCAGGCGCTGGAAAAAGCCTGCGCTTCCCTGCTCTGGCCCCGCCCCTTCCAGCCTTCAGCCCGGGAAAATATCCCGCGCTTTCCACCTGCCCACCTCCTCTGGCGCAGTTCCTATTCACAGGCCCAGTCCTCTCACCCCCACCCCGGGCCTTCCCCTCCCCCGCGGGGGCCCCGCCTCCTCTGGCGCAGCTCCTATTCACAGGCCCATTCCTCTCACCCCGGCCTCGGGCCTTCCCCTGCCCCGCGGGGACCCCGTCCCCCCACCGACCCTCCACCCCCCCACTCCATTTATTTGCCTCCCTTCACTAACCCACCCGACGGATCTAACCAAATCAGTGCCCAACTCACCCCCCACCATCCACCCTGAATCGCGAAAAAACAAGAAAACACAAGAACAGAGAACGAACAAAAAGTACCTTCACTCGAAGAGTAACACAACCTCAGCAATCCCCAACCGTCCCACACCGACCCTCAGTTTGTGTCCAACTTCTCGGCCTGAACAAAGCCCCACGCCTCCTCCGGGGACTCGAAATAATGATGCCAGTCCTTGTAGGTGACCCACAGACGCGCCGGCTGCAACATGCCGAACTTCACCCCCTTCCTGTGCAGCACCGCCTTCGTCCGGTTGTACCCGGCCCACTTCTTCGCCACCTCCGGACTCCAGTCCTGATAAATTCGAACCTCCGCATTCTCCCACCTGCTGCTCCGCTCTCTCTTGGCCCACCTGAAGACACACTCCCGATCAGCGAATTGGTGAAACCGCACAAGCACCGCCCGCGGCAGCTCGTTAGCCTTGGCCCTCCTCGCCAGCACTCTATGGGCCCCTTCCAGCTCCAGGCGCCCCTGAAAGGACCCCGCTCCCATCAGTGAGTTTAACATGGTGACCACATACAGACACTACTGGAAGAACTACTGGACACAAGCATACTAGACAAAGGAAACTGTAGTGATATGTATGACCGACTGATAGAAAGGGCCGACACCGTACTGGACGTGACAAGAAAGAAATGGGAGGATGACCTGGGGATTGAGATAGTGTGGGGACTCTGGAGCGAAGCACTGCATAGGGTCAACTCCACCGCCACGTGCGCAAGGCTCAACCTGGCGTAGCTAAAAGTGGTACATAGAGCCCACTTAACAATAACCCGTATGAGTAGGTTCTTCCCGGAGGTGGAGGATAGATGTGAATGGTGCCAAGTAGGCCCGGCCAACCACGCCCACATGTTCTGGGCTTGCCCCAGACTTGTGGAGTACTGGACAGCCTTCTTTGAGGCTATGTCCAAAGGAGTGGGGGTGAGGGTGGAGCCATGGCCGAAAGTGGCGGTCTTCGGGGTCTCGGACCAGCCAGATCTATTCCTGGGGAGGAGGGCGGACGCCCTTGCCTTTGCCTCCCTGATCGCCCGCCGTAGAATCCTGTTTGGCTGGTGGTCAGCAGCACCACCCAGAGCTGCAGACTGGCTGTCCGACCTCTCGGAATCTCTCCAAATGGAGAAAATCAAATTCGCCATCCGAGGGTCAGACGACAGCTTCCACAGAACGTGGGAGCCATTCAGGCGACTGTTCCGGGACCTGTTTGTGGCCAATGAACAAGAGGAAGAATAGCCAGGTAGCCAAAAATCAGGGGAAAGTAGTCAAGAACCAGGAGAAAGTAGCCGAGGCATGAAAGGGAGAGATAGACCGGGAGGGAGGGAGGGAGGTGGTGGGGGGGGGGACAGCTAAACCTAAGGAAAGAAAGGTGAACCACTGTCACTTGACAACAGCTCCTCAACAAACCACCTTCAAGATACAGTGACTGCAATGCACTGATGCAAATTTTCCCCGCAACAGCCAATCAGCAGCTCCACTCTACTGCCCTCTGCTGGATGCTTGCCTTCACTTGAACATGGAGGGTGTCTTCCTCAGGTACACGTTCTGGATGCAGTGACCGCAATGCACTGATGCAAAATTTCCCCGCAACAGCCAATCAGCAGCTACCCTCTACTGCCCTCTGCTGGATACAAAGGATACTATCAGTTCCGATGCTTAGAGAATCCCCTACAATTGCCAGGTGTCTTTTTATTCCCACTGCTTGAATGGCCTCCTGTACCACGATGCAGTGATCGGCTAGCTCATCTTCCCTCCAGCCCTTTTCCTCATACACACAGGTACCTCGTACCTGGTGGACAAGGTCACGAGCTGAGGCTCCACCATTTCTGAATGCAGGACCCCTCTACCTGCCTCACTTGCAGTCAGACCTTGCTGTCCCTGGCCACTGGCTGAATTTGAGATACTTAAAAAAAAAAATTAGAGTACCCAATTCTTTTTTTTTCAATTAAGGGCAATTTAGCATGGCAAATCCACCTACCCTGCACATCTTTGGGTTGTGGGGGTGAGACCCATGCAGACACAGGGAAAATGTGCAAACTCCGCACGGACAGTAACCGAGGGCTGGGATTTCAGAGGTACCAGTGATAATCATCCAGTCTTCCTTAGACTTGAGTAGCGCCAGAGGATTAGAGAATGGCAAATGTTACACCCTTGTTCAAAAAGAGAGGCAACAATAAAGCTGGAAATTGCAGACCAGTCAGTCTGACTTCAATGGTAGGGAAACTGCTGGAAATTATAGTTTGGGGGAAAATCAAAAGCAACTTAGACAAGTGAAGGATAATTTAAGAGAGCCAGCAGTGATTCATGGGTGCCATAGTGGCACAGTGTTTAGCATTGCTGCCTCACAGCGCCAGGGTCCTGGGTTCAAATCTGGCCTTGGGTGACTTTCTCCCCGCGTCTGCGTGGGTTTCGTCTGGTCCTGTTTCCTCCCACAGTCCAAAGATGCGCAGGTTAAATGGATTGGCCAGGCAAAATTAGTGTCCAAAAAGATGAGGTCAGGTTACTGGATTACGGGGGTAGGGTGGAGATGTGGGCTTAGGTAGAGTGCTCTTTCCAAGGGTCGGTGCAGACTTAATTGGTCAAATGGCCTCATTCTGCATTGTAGGGATTCTATGATTAATTCAAGGAAAATCATGTTGAACTAACTTGCTAGAAATGTTTGAGCAGAAAACAAAAAAAGTTAATAAGGGCAACCTCCTTGATGTGCTGTGTATGGATTTGCAAAAGGCATATGAACAATCACAAAATAGACTTTAGCTCATGGAATCAAAGGGAAAGTAGGCACTCGGATAAGAAATTGGCTGAGTGGCAGAAAATAGAGAATCGTGATAAATTGTTGTTTTTCAGATTGAAGGAGGGGTTGTAGTGGAGTTCCCCAGGGGTCAGTTTCAGGACACTTGCCCCTCCTGAAATATATTAATGACCAAGACTTTGGTGTCCAGGGCAAGATTTCAAAATTTGTTGATGATATGACGAGTGGAAACACTGCAAACTATGATGAGGATAGTCTTGAACTTCAAAAGGATAGACATGTTGGATTGGCCAGACACTTTTCAGATAAAGTTCAACGTAGATAAATCTGAGATGATACATTTTGGAAGAATATGGATATACGGTTAAAAATAAAGGGAGAAAGTCTAAAGGAAGTGCAAGAACAGAGGGACCTTGGTGCATATGAACACAAGGCATTGGAGGTGCCAGGGAATATTGAGGGAGCAGTTGATAAAGCATATAGTATCTTGGGCTTTATTAATAGGGACATTGAGTACAAGAGTAAGGGCTTCATGTCGAACTTGTATAAGATACCAATCAGGCCTCATCTGGAGTACTGAGTCCAGTTCTGTGTGCCATATTTGAGGAACGATGTGAAGATATTGGAGAGAGTACAGAGGAGATTCACAGGAATGATTCCAGTGATAAGGAACTGCAGCTATGAGGATCAATTGGAGAGGTTGGGTCTGCTTTCCTTGGAAAAATGAAGACTGAGGAGACTTGACAGAGGTATTCAAAATCTTGACAGGGATGGACTGGGTAAATAATGAGAAACTGTTCCCTGTCAAAAGAGCATCAAGAACGAGAGGGCGCAGAATCAAAATAATTGGCAAAAGGTGTGAACGTGATGTGAGGATATATTTTATCAGCCAGAGGGTGGTTGGAATCTGGAACAAACTTCTTGAGAGTGTGGTGGAGGCAGGTTTAATCAAAGTATTCAAATGGGAGTTGGATTACCATCTGAAAATAAATAATGTGCAAGGTTACAAGGATAAGGCAGGGGAGTGAGACTAGAGAGATTGCTCTTTCAGAGAGCCAGTGCAAACCTGATGGGTCGAATGGCCTCTCTTCTGCACTCTAAAGGTTCCGTGATTCTGTTAACCAGGGGTCATACTTGCGTTTTATGGCATAAATTTCTGGTAGGCGTAACCCCAGTTGAAAGTCATGTTGTGCGCCTTTCAGTGCTGGTGTGTTGCCAGCTATGTAAGGCATCAGGGCAGCATGGTGGCACAGTGGTTAGCATTGCTGCCTATGGCGCTGAGGACCCGGGTTCGAATCCCAGCCCTGGGTCACTGTCTGTGTGGAGTTTGCACGTTCTCCCCGTGCCTGCGTGGGTTTCACCCCCACAGCCCAAAGATGTGCAGGTTAAGTGGATTGGCCACGCTGAATTGCCCCTTAATTAGAAAAAAATAATTGGATACGCTAAATTTTTTTTTTTTTAAATGCTATGTAAGGCATCTGACTGGTGGAACCGACCAAACAGCACGTTCCTTTGGCTGTTTGCAATAGGCAGACTAATCACCATGCTCAGCCAGCCCATATTTGCAAAACTCAGAACATAATGTCTTACATTAGATGTGATTCCGTAATTGGGCAGCACCTGCTGAACAATCCCGACCGAGTATGTTACGAATTACACTGAAATCCAAACAACAAAGAAAAGTACAGCACAGGAACAGGCCCTTCTACCCTCTAAGCTTGCACCAACTATGCTGCCCATCGGAACTAATAAACCCGACCCTTCCGGGGACCATATCCCTCTATCCTAGTCATGTATTTGTCAAGATGCCCCTTGAAAGTCACTATCATATCTGCTTCCACTACCTCCCCCGGCCGCGACTTCCAGGCTCCAACCAGCCTCTGTGTAAAAAACTTGCCTCGTATATCTCCTTGAAACCTTGCCCCTCGCACCTTAAATCAATGAGCCCTAGTAATTGACTCTTCCATTCTGGGAAAAAGCTTTTGACTATCCACTCTGTCAATGCCCCTCATAATCTTGTAGACTTCTATCAGGTCACCCTTCAACCTCCATCGTTCCAGTAAGAACAAACTAAGTTTCTCCAACCTCTCTTCATAGCTAATGCCCTCCATTCCAGGCAACATCCTGGTAAATCTTTTCTGCACCCACTCCAGAGACTCCACATCCTTCCGGTAGTGCGGCGACCAGAATTGAACACTACATTCCAAGTGCGGCCTAATTAAAGTTCGACAAAGCTGCAACATGACTTGCCAATTTTTAAACTCAATGCGCTGGCCGATGAAGGCAAGCATGCCGTATGCCTTCTTGACTACCTTCTCCACCAGCGTTGCCACTTTCAGTGACCTGTGTACCTGTACACCCCGATCCCTCTGCCTATCAATAGTCTTAACGGTTCTGCCATTTACTGTATATTTCCCATCTGTATTTGACCTTCCAAAATGCATTACCTCACATTTGTCCTGATTAAACTCCAACTGCCATCTCTCCGCCCAAGTCTCCAATTGATCTATATCCTGTTGTATCCTCTGACAGTCCTCATCGCTATCTGCAATTCCGCCAACCAGTTAGGATCACTATGTAGCTCCCTAACGCTTACTAGAAGCTATGTATATTCAAATGCTGGGACCTTCCCTCTGCAGGCAAAAGGAACATGCCCAGACATTGTGCTTCTTGTGAATTCAACAAAAGCATGGGGGGCAATAGCTCCCTGGTGCATTCTCCATGGTAACGCCTCGACAAGAACTGACTTGAAAACCAATCGGCACCCTTTTCTCATGCAGTATAAATTGCTGCTCCCTTTGAAATTTGGCATTCCCGTGCCTGCTTTGATGAGTGCAAGTAGAAAAGCTTCTACAGCATGTCTATTTTTCAGCAATACTCAAGTTCTGTATTACCAAGCAACAAAAAATGTAAGTTTTTCTGTTTCTTTTGGAATAATGGTAGATAATTGTATTATTTCTCCAGACATCAAAGCACTTGGACTCTCCTGGTAATTCTGATGCCTGCACATATGTCAGAATATAGACAGGACTAGATATCCCCCACTACAGTTTCAAAACTGGAAAGCCTTGCAACTGATCCATCTTATGACCAAACCACGTTGTAGAGAATCATAGGACTACATGAAAAGGAGTAGGCCATTCAGCCCCTCAAGCCTGTCCTGCCATTTAATGAGATCATGGCTGATCTGTGGCTGAACTCCATATATCTGCCTTTGGCCCATATCCCTTAATATCTTTGCTTAACAAAAATCTATCTCAGTTTTAATTCAACAACTGTTCTAGTTTCAACTGCTATTTATGGGAGAGGTTTGCTAATGCTCTTCGGGAGGGTTTAAACTAGTTCAGCAGGGGATTGGGAACCTGAATTGTAGCTCCAGTACACAAGAAGCTGAGAGTAGTGAGGTCATGAGTAAAGTTTCAAAGTTGCAGGAGTGTACCGGCAGGAAGGAAGGTGGTTTAAAGTGCGTCTACTTCAATGCCAGGAGCATCCGGAATAAGGTGGGTGAGCTTGCAGCATGGGTTAGTACCTGGGACTTCGATGTTGTGGCCATTTCGGAGACATGGATAGAGCAGGGCGAGGAATAGTTGTTGCAGGTGCCGGGGTTTAGATATTCCAGTAAGCTCAGGGAAGGTGGTAAGAGAGGGGGAGGGGTGGCATTGTTAGTCAAGGACAGTATTACGGTGGCTGAGAGGACATTTGATGAGGAGTCGACTACTGAGGTAGTATGGGCTGAGTTAAGAAACAGGAAAGGAGAGGTCACCCTGTTAGGGCTTTTCTATAGGCCTCCAAAAAGTTCCAGAGATTTAGAGGTAAGGATTGCAAAGATGATTCTGGATAGGAGCGAAAGTAACAGGGTAATTGTAATGGGGGACTTTAACTTTCCAAATATTGACTGGAAACACTATAATTCGAGTAGTTTAGATGGGTCCGTTTTTGTCCAATGTGTGCAGGAGGGTTTCCTGACACAGTATGTAGATAGGCTAACAGGAGGCTAGGCCGTATTGGATTTGGTACTGGGTTATGAACCAGGACAGGTGTTAGATTTGGAGGTAGGTGAGCACTTTGGTGATAGTGACCACAATTTGATTACGTTTACTTTAGCGATGGAAAGGGATAGGTATACACCGCAGGGCAAGTGTTATAGCCGGGGGAAAGGCAATTATGATGCGATGAGGCAAGACTTAGGATGCATCGACTGGAGAGGAAAACTGCAGGGGATGGACACAATGGAAATGTGGAGCATGTTCAAGAAACAGCTACTGCGTGTCCTTGATAAGTATGTACCTGTTAGGCAGGGAGGAAGTGGTCGAGCGAGGGAACCATGGGTTACTAAAGCAGTTGAAACACTTGTCAAGAGGAAGAAGGAGGCATATGTAAAGATGAGACGTGATGGTTCAGTTAGGGCGCTTGAGAGTTACAAGTTAGCTAGGAAGGCTCTAAAGAGAGAGCTAAGAAGAGCCAAGCGACGACATGAGAAGTCTTTGGCAGGTAGGATCAAGGATATCCCTAAAGCTTTCTATAGATATGTCAGGAATAAAAGAATGACTAAGGTAAGAGTAGGGCCAGTCAAGGACAGTAGTGGAAAGTTGTGCGTGGAGTCCGAGGAGATAGGAGAGGTGCTAAATGAGTATTTTTCGTCTGTATTCACACAGGAAAAAGACAAAGTTGACGAGAAGAATATTGAGATACAGGCTACTAGACTAGAAGGGCTTGAGGTTCATAAGGAGGAGGTGTTAGCGATTCTGGAAAGTGTGAAAATAGATAAGTCCCCCGGGCTGGATAGGATTTATCCTAGGATTCTCTGGGAAGCTAGGAAGGAGATTGCTGAGCCTTTGGCTTTGATCTTTAAGTCATCTTTGTCTACAGGAATAGTGCCAGAAGACTGGAGGATAGCAAATGTTTTCCCCTTGTTCAAGAAGGGGAGTAGAGATAACCCCGGTAACTATAGACCAGTGAGCCTTACTTCTGTTGTGGGAAAAGTCTTGGAAAGAGATAGGATGTATAATCATCTGGAAAGGAATAATTTGATTAGAGATAGTCAACATGATTTTGTGAAGGGTAGGTCGTGCCTCACAAAACTCATTGAGTTCTTCGAGAAGGTGACCAAACAGGTGGATGAGGGTAAAGCAGTTGATGTGGTGTATATGGATTTCAGTAAAGCATTTAATAAGGTTCCCCATGGTAGGCTATTGCAGAAAATACAGAGGCATGGGATTCAGGGTGATTTAGCAGTTTGGTTCAGAAATTGGCTAGCTGATAGAAGACAAAGGGTGGTGGTTGATGGGAAATGTTCTGACTGGTGTCCAGTTACTAGTGGTGTACCACAAGGATCTGTTTTGGGGCCGCTGCTGTTTGTCATTTTTATAAATGTCCTGGAGGAGGGCGTACAAGGATGGGTGAGTAAATTTGCAGATGACACTAAAGTCGGTGGAGTTGTGGACAGTGCAGAAGGATGTTACAAGTTACAGAGGGACATAGATAAGCTGCAGAGCTGGGCTGACAGGTGGCAAATGGAGTTTAATGCAGGAAAGTGTGAGGTGATTCATTTTGGAAGAAATAACAGGAAGACAGAATACTGGGCTATGGTAAGATTCTTGGTAGTGTGGACGAGCAGAGAGATCTCGGTGTCCATGTCCATAGATCCCTGAAAGTTGCCACCCAGGTTGAGAGGGTTGTTAAGAAGGTGTACGGTGTGTTAGCTTTTATTGGTAGAACATAGAACATAGAACACTACAGCGCAGTACGGGCCCTTCGGCCCTCGATGTTGCGCCGACCTGTGAAACCATCTGAAGCCTATCTGACCTACAATATTCCATTTTCATCCATATGTCTATCCAGAGACCACTTAAATGCCCTTAAAGTTGGCGAGTCTACTACTGTTGCAGGCAGGGCGTTCCACACCCCTACTACTCTCTGAGTAAAGAAACTGCCTCTGATATCTGTCCTATATCTATCACTCCTCAATTTAAAGCTATGTCCCCTCATGTTGGTCATCACCATCCGAGGAAAAAGACTCTCACTGTCCACTCTATCTAACCCTCTGACTATCTTATATGTCTCTATTAAGTCACCTCTCAGCCTTCTCCTCTCTAACGAAAACAACCTCAATTCCCTGAGCCTTTCCTCGTAAGACCCTCCCTCCATACCAGGCAACATCCTAGTAAATCTCCTCTGAACCCTTTCCAAAGCTTCCACATCCTTCCTATAATGTGGTGACCAGAATTGCACGCAGTACTCCAGATGCGGCCGCACCAGAGTTATGTACAACTGCAGCATGACCTTGTGGTTCCGAAACTCAATCCCCCTGCTTATAAAGGCTAGCACACCATATGCCTTCTTAACAGCCCTATTAACCTGGGTGGCAACTTTCAGGGATTTATGTACCTGGATGCCGAGATCTCTCTGTTCATCTACACTACCAAGAATCTTGCCATTAGCCCAGTACTCTGCATTCCTGTTACTCCTTCCAAAGTGAACCACCTCACACTTTTCCGCATTAAACTCCATCTGCCACCTCTCAGCCCAGCTCTGCAGCTTATCTATGTCCCTCTGTATCCTATAACATCCTTCAGCACTATCCACAACTCCACTGACCTTCGTGTCATCTGCAAATTTACTAACCCATCCTTCTACACCCTCTTCCAGGTCATTTATAAAAATGACAAACAGCAGTGGCCCCAAAACAGATCCTTGCGGTACACCACTAGCAACTGAACTCCAGGATCAACATTTGCCATCAACCACCACCCTCTGTCTTCTTTCAGCTAGCCAATTACTGATCCAAACCGCTAAATCACCTTCAATTCCATACTTCCTTATTTTCTGCAATAGCCTACCGTGGGGAACCTTATCAAACGCCTTACTGAAATCCATATACACCACATCAACAGCTTTACCCTGATCCACCTGTTTGGTCACCTTCTCAAAAAACTCAATAAGGTTTGTGAGGCATGACCTACCCTTCACAAAACCGTGTTGACTATCGCTAATCGACTTGTTCTTTTCAAGATGATTATAAACCCTATCTCTTATAACCTTTTCCAACATTTTACCCACAACCGAAGTAAGGCTCACAGGTCTATAATTACCAGGGTTGTCTCTACTCCCCTTCTTGAACAAGGGGACAACATTTGCTATCCTCCAGTCTTCCGGCACTATTCCTGTCGACAAAGACGACATAAAGATCAAGGACAAAGGCTCCGCAATCTCCTCCCTGGCTTCCCAGAGAATCCTAGGATAAATCCCATCTGGCCCAGGGGACTTATCTATTTTGACATTTTCCAAAATTGCTAACACCTCCTCCTTTTGAACCTCAATTCCATCTAGCCTGTTCGACTGAACCTGAGTGTTCTCCTCGACAACATTGTCTTTCTCCAGTGTAAACACTGACGAAAAATATCCATTTAACGCGTTCCCCTATCTCCTCTGATTCCACACACAACTTTCCACTACTATCCTTGATTGGCCCTAATCTTACTCTAGTCATTCTTTTGTTCCTGATATACCTATAGAAAGCTTTAGGGTTTTCCTTGATCCTATCCGCCAATGACTTTTCGTGTCCTCTCCTCGCTCTTTTTAACTCTCCCTTTAGGTCCTTCCTGGCTAACTTGTAACTCTCAAGTGCCCTAACTGATCCTTCATGTCTCATCCTAACATAAGCCTTCTTCTCCCTCTTGACAAGTGCTTCAACTTCCTTAGTAAACCACGGTTCCCTTGCTCGACAACTTCCTCCCTGCCTGACAGGTACATACTTATCAAGGACACGCAGTAGCTGTTCCTTGAAAAAGCTCCACATTTCGATTGTACCCATCCCCTGCAGTTTCCTTCCCCATCCTATATATCCTAAATCTTGCCGAATAGCATCATAATTGCCTTTCCCCCAGCTATAATTCTTGCCTTGCGGTATATACCTATCCCTGCCCATTGCTAAAGTAAACATAACCGAGTTGTGATCACTATCACCAAAGTGCTCACCTACATCTAAATCTAACACCTGGCCGGGTTCATTACCCAGTACCAAATCCAATGTGGCCTCGCCCCTTGTTGGCCTGTCTACATACTGTATCAGAAAACCCTCCTGCACACACTGCACAAAAACTGACCCATCTATAGTACTCGAACTATAGTATTTCCAGTCAATATTTGGAAAGTTAAAGTCCCCCATAACAACTACCCTGTTACTCTCGCTCCTGTCGAGAATCATCTTTGCAATCCTTTCCTCTACATCTCTGGAACTATTCGGAGGTCTATAGACAACTCCCAACAGGGTGACCTCTTCTCTACTGTTCCTAACCTCGGCCCATACTACCTCAGTCGACGAGTCCTCAAGCGTCCTTTCTACCGCCGTAATACTTTCCTTGATTAACAATGCCACACCCCCCCCCCCCCTCTTTTACCATCTTCTCTGTTCTTACAGAAACATCTAAATCCTGGAACCTGCAACAACCATTCCTGTCCCTGCTCTACCCATGTCTCCGAAATCGCCACAACATCGAGATCCCAGGTACCAACCCACGCTGCAAGCTCACCCACCTTATTCCGGATGCTCCTGGTGTTGAAGTAGACACACTTCAAACCAGCGTCCTGCTTGCCGGTGCCCTCTTTCGAACTTTTAACCCTATCCCTGACCTCACTACTCTCAACATCCTGTACACTGGGACTACAATTTAGGTTCCCATCCCCCTGCTGAATTAGTTTAAACTCCCCCGAAGAGCACTAGCAAATCTCCCCCCCAGGATATTGGTACCCCTCTGGTTCAGGTGAAGACCATCCTGTTTGTAGAGGTCCCACCTACCCCAGAATGAGCCCCAATTATCCAGGAAACCAAAACCCTCCCTCCTGCACCATCCCTGTAGCCACGTGTTCAACTCCTCTCTCTCCTTATTTCTCACTTCGCTAGCACGTGGCACGGGTAACAACCCAGAGATAACAACTCTGTTTGATCTAGCTTTCAGCTTCCACCCTAGCTCCCTGAATTTCTGTCTCAAATCCCCATCTCTCTTCCTACCTATGTCGTTGGTACCTATGTGGACCACGACTTGGGGCTGCTCCCCCTTCCCCTTAAGGATCCCAAAAACACGATCAGAGACATCACGAACCCTGGCACCTGGGAGGCAACACACCAACCGTGAGTCTCTTTCATTCCCACAGAACCTCCTGTCTGTTCCTCTATCTATGGAGTCCCCAATGACAAGTGCTCTGTTCCTCTTCTCCCTTCCCTTCTGAGCAACAGGGACAGACTCTGTGCCAGAGACCTGTGCCCTATTGCTTACCCCTGGTAAGTCGTCCCCCACAACAGTATCCAAAATGGTATACTTGTTATAGAGGGGAACGACCACAGGGGATCCCTGCACTGCCTGCCGGTTCCCACTCCCTCCCCTGACGGTAACCCATCTACCTTCTTCTTTTACCTGAGGTGTGACTACCTCCCTATAACTCCTCTCAATAACCTCCTCCGCCTCCCGAATGATCCGAAGTTCATCCAGCTCCAGCTCCAGGTCCCTAACGCGGCTCTCGAGGAGCTGGAGTTGGGTGCACTTCCCGCAGATATAGTGAGAAGGGACACTAGAGGTGACCCTTTCCTCCCACATTCTGCAGGAGGAGGAACATTCAACTGCCCTAGCCTCCATTCCCACTGAACTAACTTCCCAACTACTGAAAAATAAAAATAAAAAACTTGTTAGTTTAGCAATCCAACGGACAGAACTTTTTTTGGTTAGAGGAGGAGAATGGGTGGGAGACACTACGTAAGTAGTGTTTCGGGTAAAGCTGTCACTCGAGAACAGCCCCTTCACAAACCACCTTCAACTTACGCTGACCGCACTGCACGTATGCAAATCTCCCCGGAACAGCCAATCAGAAGCTCTGCTCTGCTGCCCCCTGCTGGATGCTTGACTTCCGTCGAACTCCTCGGGTCACTGATGCAGGTGCACCTTCAACTTACGCTGACCGCACTGCACGTATGCAAATCTCCCCGGAACAGCCAATCAGAAGCTCTGCTCTGCTGCCCCCTGCTGGAAATGAGTTTTGGAGCCATGAGGTCATGTTGCAGTTGTACAAAACTCTGGTGCGGCCGCATTTGGAGTATTGCGTGCAGTTCTGGTCGTCACATTATAGGAAGGATGTATAAGCATTGGAAAGGGTACAGAGGAGATTTACAAGGATGTTTCCTGGTATGGAGGGAAGATCATATGAGGAAAGGCTGAATGTCTTGAGGCTCTTTTCGTGAGAGAGAAGGAGGTTAAGAGGTGACTTAATTGAGGCATACAAGATGATCAGAGGATTAGATAGGGTGGACATTGAGAGCCTTTTTCCTCGGATGGTGATGTCCAGCACGAGGGGACATAGCTTTAAATTGAGGGGAGATAGATATAGGACAGATGTCAGAGGTAGGTTCTTTACTCAGAGAGTAGTAAGGGCGTGGAATGCCCTGCCTGCAACAGTAGTGGACTCGCCAACACTAAACGCATTCAAATGGTCATTGGATAGGCATATGGATGATAAGGGAATAGTGTAGAGGGACTTTAGAGGGGTTTCACAGGACGGCACAACATCGAGGGCCGAAGGGCCTGTACTGCGCTGTAATGTTCTATATTCTATGTTCTAAAGGGAGAGAGTCCCAAACCTCTACCAGCTTTTGAATGAAGAAGAGCTTCCTAACATCTCTCCTGAACAGTCTGACCATAATATTTGACCATGCCCCCTAGGTTTAGCATCTCCAACCAGTGGAAATAGTTTATCTTAATTCACCCTGTCTTTCCCTGTTAATATCTTAAATACTTTGATCAGATCACCCCTTAACCTTCAAAATCCGAGCAGAAAGAGGCCCGTAGTCCAGGTATCATTTTAGTAAGCCTACATTGCACTTTCTCCTCGGCCAAAATATCCTTCCAGGGAAAAGGTCTTAATAGGCTTGCAACCAGCTCAAAAAGTCCCTCTCTTGACATAGCACTTAGAGGAAGTGCAAGTTAGGACATAGTTTACACAATGTCATCAGAGTATACGGTCACAAACATCGCATTGCAAACATGCACTGCAATTGTATTATTCCCAGAGAATATTCTTGATAAGCTCTTGTTTGACTAAGTGCCAAAAATATGAGTTGAATGGGAAATTTCAAACACTATGCAAATAAAATTCAACTTTAGCTGAGGTGTAAAATGGGTAGCAGCAGTATGTCTTATCAGTTAGACATCCTGCTCAATTTTCCTTTTCAGTAAAGTTAATAGATATCTTGTGGGTGATTATTTTGCACATATTGGTGGATTAGGAAGAATTAAACAAGTTTGGTAATGCAGTGCACATATTTCCAAGTTAGGAAAAGGTCTCCACTGCAGCTTACTGAATGACTTGGATTTTATTCTGCAACCTCTTCAGGCTCCTCTTGCTGTGGTTTGGTAGTATCCACCTTTAGGATCTCCATGGTACTACCTCATTACACAGTAAAGTCGTGGAGGATGCTGTCTGTGATTACTATAATTTGATATTTTAGCTGAACTTTAATGTAGGTTAACCGTGAACCTTCCTGGCATCTGGAGCACTGCTTTGCCATACCAATGGCCTTCTCCAAGATTACTCTGTGTAATTCATTGCATCTATACCTGCTGATGTTCTTGCACGGCAGGAGTTGCTTCAACTAAGCCTCCACTTGCCTGGAGCTGAACCAGACTCTTTACAACCTTACTGTCATATGTCACCCCGTGATGAACTTTCAAACATATATCCACACCGTTACTAAGATCTCCTATTTCCACATCTGTAACATTGCCTGTTACTGCCCCTGCCCCAGCTCATCTGCTGCCAATGCCATCATCCATGCCTTTGGTACCTCCATACTTGACTATTCTAATACTCTCTTAGCTGTCTTCCCATTTCCTACCCTCTGTAAACCTGAGGTCATCAAGCGTCTGCTACCCCTGTCCAAACCACACCAAATGCCCTTTATCCATCACCTCTGCACTTGCTGATCTACATTGGCACCCAGTTAAAAAAAGTCTTGTTTTTAAACTTCTCACATGTTTTCAATTCCCACATTGCCCTCCCTATCTTAACCCTCCAAGATTTCTGAGCTCTTCTAATTCCAGTCTCCTTAACATCACTGATTTTAATCACTCCACCACTGATAGCCATGATTTCAGCCAGCTAAGCCCAAAGCTATTGAAATTCCTTTCCTAAACCTCTCCACCTCTCATCCTTGCTTTCCTCCTTACAAAACTGAAATGATTTGAACAAGTCTTTGGACATTTGCCCTAATATATTATGTGACTCATGTCATATTTTATTTTATAATGCCTTTGTGAAGTGTCTCTGGTCATTTTATTACATAAGAACATAAGAACATAAGAACTAGGAGCAGGAGTAGGCCATCTGGCCCCTCGAGCCTGCTCCGCCATTCAATTAGATCATGGCTGACCTTTTGTGGACTCAGCTCCACTTTCCGGCCTGAACACCATAACCCTTAATCCCTTTATTCTTCAAAAAACTATCTATCTTTACCTTAAAAACATGTAATGAAGGAGCCTCAACTGCTTCACTGGGCAAGGAATTCCATAGATTCACAACCCTTTGGGTGAAGAAGTTCCTCCTAAACTCAGTCCTAAATCTACTTCCCCTTATTTTGAGGCTATGTCCCCTAGTTCTGCTGTCACCCGCCAGTGGAAACAACCTGCCCGCATCTATCCTATCTATTCCCTTCATAATTTTAAATGTTTCTATAAGATCCCCCCTCATCCTTCTAAATTCCAACGAGTACAGTCCCAGTCTACTCAACCTCTCCTCATAATCCAATCCCTTCAA
The DNA here is from genome assembly GCF_902713615.1 of Scyliorhinus canicula. Lineage (NCBI taxonomy): Eukaryota > Metazoa > Chordata > Chondrichthyes > Carcharhiniformes > Scyliorhinidae > Scyliorhinus > Scyliorhinus canicula. The sequence goes on from NC_052153.1 coordinate 164,445,784, forward strand.
CTCTGGGATTAACCTAGTGAATCTCCTCTGCACACCCTCCAGCGCCAGTACGTCCTTTCTCAAGTAAGGAGACCAAAACTGAACACAATACTCCAGGTGTGGCCGCACTAACACCTTATACAATTGCAACATAACCTCCCTAGTCTTAAACTCCATCCCTCTAGCAATGAAGGACAAAATTCCATTTGCCTTCTTAATCACCTGTTGCACTTGTAAACCAACCTTCTGTGACTCATGCACTAGCACACCCAAGTCTCTCTGAACAGCGGCATGCTTTAATATTTTATTCTTTAAATAATAATCCCGTTTGCTGTTATTCCTACCAAAATGGATGACCTCACATTTGTCAACATTGTATTCCATCTGCCAGACCCTAGCCCATTCACTTAACCTATCCAAATCCCTCTGCAGACTTCCAGTATCCTCTGCACTTTTCGCTTTACCACTCATCTTAGTGTCATCTGCAAACATGGACACATTGCACTTGGTCCCCAACTCCAAATCATCTATGTAAATTGTGAACAATTGTGGGCCCAACACTGATCCCTGAGGGACACCACTAGCTACTGATTGCCAACCAGAGGAACACCCATTTATCCCAACTCTTTGCTTTCTATTAATTAACCAATCCTCTATCCATGCTACTACTTTACCCTTAATGCCATGCATCTTTATCTTATGCAGCAACCTTTTGTGTGGCACCTTGTCAAAGGCTTTCTGGAAATCCAGATATACCATATCCATCGGCTCCCCGTTATCTACTGCACTGGTAATGTCCTCAAAAAATTCCACTAAATTAGTTAGACATGACCTGCCCTTTACGAACCCATGCTGCGTCTGCCCAATGGGACAATTTCTATCCAGATGCCTCGCAATTTCTTCCTTGATGATAGATTCCAGCATCTTCCCTACTACCGAAGTTAAGCTCACTGGCCTATAATTTCCTGCTTTCTGCCTACCTCCTTTTTTAAACAGTGGCGTCACGTTTGCTAATTTCCAATCCACCGGGACCACCCCAGAGTCTAGTGAATTTCGGTAAATTATCACTAGTGCATCTGCAATTTCCCTAGCCATCTCTTTTAGCACTCTGGGATGCATTCCATCAGGGCCAGGAGACTTGTCTACCTTTAGCCCCATTAGCTTGGCCATCACTCCCTCCTTAGTGATAACAATCCTCTCAAGGTCCTCACCTGTCATAGCCTCATTTCTATCAGTCGCTGGCATGTTATTTGTGTCTTCCACTGTGAAGACCGACCCAAAAAACCTGTTCAGTTCCTCAGCCATTTCCTCATTTCCCAATATTAAAACTCCCTTCTCATCCTCTAAAGGACCAATATTTACCTTAGCCACTCTTTTTTGTCTTATATATTTGTAAAAACTTTTACTGTCTGTTTTTATATTCTGAGCAAGTTTACTCTCATACTCTATCTTACTCTTCTTTATAGCTTTTTTAGTAGCTTTCTGTTAACCCCTAAAGATTTCCCAGTCCTCTAATCTCCCAGCAATCTTTGCCACTTTATATGCTTTTTCCTTCAATTTGATACTCTCCCTTATTTCCTTAGATATCCACGGTCGATTTTCCCTCTTTCTTCCGTCCTTCCTTTTTGTTGGTATAAAGCTTTGCTGAGCACTGTGAAAAATCGCTTGGAAGGTTCTCCACTGTACCTCAACTGTTCCACCATAAAGTCTTAGCTCCCAGTCTACCTTAGCTAGTTCTTCTCTCATCCCCTTGTAATCTCCTTTGTTTAAACACAAAACACTAGTATTTGATTTTACTTTCTCACCCTCCATCTGTATTTTAAATTCCACCATATTGTGATCGCTCCTTCCGAGAGGATCCCTAACTATGAGATCATGAATCAATCCTGTCTCATTACACAGGACAAGATCTAGGACCGCTTGTTCCCTCGTAGGTTCCATTACATACTGTTCTAGGAAGCTATCGCGGATACATTCTATAAACTCCTCCTCAAGGTTGCCTTGACCGACCTGGTTAAACCAATCGACATGTAGATTAAAATCCCCCATGATAACTGCTGTACCATTTCTACATGCATCAGTTATTTCTTTGTTTATTGCCTGCCCCACCATAACGTTACTATTTGGTGGCCGATAGACTACTCCTATCAGTGACTTTTTCGCCTTACTATTCCTGATTTCCACCCAAATGGATTCAACCTTATCCTCCATAGCACCGATGTCATCCCTTACTATTGCCCGGATGTCATCCTTAAATAACAGAGCAACACCACCTCCCTTACCATCCACTCTGTCCTTCCGAATAGTTTGATACCCTCGGATATTTAACTCCCAGTCGTGACCATCCTTTAACCATGTTTCAGTAATGGCCACTAAATCATAGTCATTTACGATGATTTGTGCCATCAACTCATTTACTTTATTCCGAATACTACGAGCATTCAGGTAAAGTACACTTATGTTGGTTTTTTTACCTCTGTTTTGAATCTTAACATCTCCAGTTTTATTCCTTTTGTTATTACTGGGCCTATTCACTGAGCTCCCCTCAGTCACTGTACCTTGTACTGTCGCCCTTTTAGATTTTTGACTATGTCTTCTCTGCCTTGCACTTTTCCCCTTACTTCCTTTTGCTTCTGTCCCTGTTTTACTACCTTCCAACTTCCTGCATTGGTTCCCATCCCCCTGCCACATTAGTTTAAACCCTCCCCAACAGATCTAGAAAACACCCCCCCTAGGACATCGGTTCCAGTCCTGCCCAGCTGCAGACCGTCCGGTTTGTACTGGTCCTACCTCCCCCAGAACCGGTCCCAATGCCCCAGGAATTTGAATCCCTCCCTCTTGCACCATCTCTCGAGCCACGCATTCATCCTATCTATCCTGACATTCCTACTCTGACTAGCTTGTGGCACTGGTAGCAATCCTGAGATTACTACCTTTGAGGTCCTACTTTTTAGTTTAACTCCTAACTCCCTGAATTCCGCTTGTAGAACCTCATCCCGTTTTTTACCTATATCGTTGGTGCCTATGTGCACCACGACAGCTGGCTGTTCACCCTCCCCCCCCCCCCCCCAGAATGTCCTGCAGCCGCTCCGAGACATCCTTGACCCTTGCACCAGGGAGGCAACATACCATCCTGGAGTCTCGATTGCGTCCACAGAACCGCCTGTCTATTCCCCTTACGATCGAGTCCCCTATCACTATAGCCCTGCCATTTTTCTTCCTGCCCTGCTGTGCAGCAGAGCCAGCCACGGTGCCATGAACCTGGCTGCTGCTGCCTTCCCCTGGTGAGCCATCTCCCTCAACAGTATCCAAAGCGGTATATCTGTTTTGCAGGGAGATGACCGCAGGGGACACCTGCACTGCCTTCCTACTCTTGCTCTTTCTTTTGGTCACCCATTTTTTATCTCCCTCAGTAATCTTCACCTGCGGTGTGACCAACTCGCTAAACGTGCTATCCATGACCTCCTCAGCATCGCGGATGCTCCATAGTGAGTCCATCCGCAGCTCCAGAGCCGTCAAGCGGTCTAACAAGAGCTGCAACTGAACACACTTCTTGTACGTGAAGGAGCCAGGGACAGTGGACGTGGCCCTGAGCTCCCATATCGCACACGAGGAGCATGACACGGGTCTGGGATCTCCTGCCATATCTTAAATCCTTGGTAAACTTAAACAACTAGAATTTCAAAATAAAAATAAATAAATTAGACAATGAAAAGAAAAAGAGAGACTACTTACCAGTCACTTACCAGGGTTAAAAAGCACCTCCTCACACTCTGCACCGAATTACCTCACTGCACCAAATTACCAAGTTTCAATCCCCACTCTGGATGAGTCTCGCTCCGGATGTGTCTCCTGGAAAAGTGCTAGCTTTGAAGGCACTATCTAAGGCACTATCTAAATACAAGCTGTTGTTAGATATTGGTGGCATTGTGAATTGCCTTACATTGAAGCTATGCTGCCAGGGAAGTAAGAATTAACTTTCATTATCCACTTTCATTAGTTGAAGCAACTTCTGTAGTGCAAGAACATCATATGATGGTTGAAAGCAAACATCGGGCGCAATCTTTTTCAATTCATTTGCATTTTGTACAAAGACAAGTAGGGTGATGAGTGTGCGACCTTTAACCTCCTGTAACGTCAGCATCCTGCAACTCTGTAAAGTTTGTACGGTTACTGTTGTTTGGTCATGGAAAAAGAGATCGAATTACTTGTTAAACAAATATGGCATCGGGAACTTGCTCAGTGGATTTGTGAACAGCTGATTGAATTTATTACAAATATTAATAGGGGTAGCCAGGAACGATTCCAAAGCGTAACAGTTTAGTGTGCTTGTGCATCCCCATCAGTGGCCAGGCTTCAGCAGTTTAGGCCATAATCTCTGGAAATTCTTACAGAGTGGTATTATAGTCCAGTGGTACTGGACTAGTATAGCAGAAACCCAGGGTAGTGCTCTGGGGACCTGGGTTCGAATCCCACCCCTGCAGATGGTGAAATTTGAATTTAATAAAAATCTGGAATTCAAAGTCTAATGTTGACAATGAAACCATTGTCATTAAAAACCCATCTAGGGACTTCCGGTGGCGGCGATGACGTAGGAAGCCGCACATTTGGGAGTTCCCGTTTTAAACGGATTTTCGGCTCTTTTTAGAGCCCAAAACGGAAATTTTTCGACGTCTCCCGGTGGGAGAAGGTGTGCTGATCGACTTTCCCCGCAGTCCATGACTCGAACTCGGAGTGGAAAGGGGGAAATAATGGCAGCAGCTCCCCAGAAAAAACGGGGGAAGGAATCCAAGATGGCGGCCGGCGGAGCACCAGAGGAGTGGAAGCAGTGGGCCCAGGAGCAACAAGCTGCTCTCCTGCGCTGTTTTGCAGATTTCAAGGCTGAGGTACTGCGCTCCCTGCAGGAAACGAACAGAAGGCTCTCGGAGATTCAGACGACCCAGGGTGCTGCCATCAAGGAGTTGCAGACGCAGGCCACTGAACGAGAGGAGGAGGCCAGGATCCTCGTGAGTAAGGTGGAGGGACACGAGGCACTCCACAAGAAGTGGCAGGAACGCTTCGAGGAGCTTGATCAACGCATGAGGCGGAAAAATCTGCGGATCTTGGGCCTTGCGGAGGGGCTAGAGGGGTCGGACCTGACAACCTACGTGGCTACGATGCTGAACTCGCTAGTGGGGGCTTGTCTTTCCATCTGCCCTTGGAGCTGGAGGGAGCACACAGAGTACTGGCCAGGAGGCCTAAGGAGAATGAACCCCCGCATGCGGTGCTGGTGAGGTTCCACCGGTTCAATGATCGGGAGTGTGTGCTACGCTGGGCCAAGAAGGTGAAGAGCAGCAATTGGGAGAATGGCGTAGTACGGATCTACCAGGATTGGAGTGCGGAGGTGGCTAAGCGGTGGTCCGGATTTAATCGGACGAAAGAGGTGCTTTACAGGAAAAAGATAAAGTTCGGAATGTTGCAGCCCGCGCCTGTGGGTAACTTATTCGGCCCGGCATTATTATTTTGGTTCCCCGGAGGAGGCGTGGGCCTTCGTGCGGACGGAGAAACTGGACTTGAACTAGGGGTTGGGGGTTGCGGGGTTGGTTGTAATACTTTATTGCTAGATTCTGCTGTTGCTGTGTTCTCTTTTTTTTGTACTTTTGCAATTTTGATATGGGTATTTATGGGGGTGTTGTTCTGTTATGTTTTTTTGCTGTGGGGCATTGTTTGAGTTTTGTATCTTGCGGGGGGGGGGTTGGGGGGGTTTGTTGTATTCTATGTCGGGTTGGGGGTATGGAGTGGGGCTGGTATTTGGGAGCTGCGTCAGAAGGGTGTGGTGGGGCAGTGTGAAAGCGCGGGCTTTCCTCTGGTTTCCCGCGCTGCGGGGCTGGGGGGCGGAGACGATGACGGGGGGAGGCGGGGCCTTAACTGGTTCTTCCCTGCGCTGGAGCGGTGCCTGGAGGAGGGATAGATTGGGGAATGATCCCACTTTCGGAGGGGTCGGGTTATTGGCGGGAGTTTCCGGGGTCGGCAGAAGTTAGCTGACCCACGGAAGTACAATGGAGGACGGTTCGCGGCTAGGAGGGTTTCTAGCCTGGGGGGGAAGGGAGGGGGGGAAAGGGGAATACCGGGTTGCTGCTGGTAGGGTCAGGAAGGAGCTGGTGGGGGCTGGGGAGACAGAGGTAAGGTGTTGTCGCTGTGGGGACTGGGTCGGGCAGGGGGTGCTGGCCTGGGGCGGGCAGTCGACGGGCTATGGCTAGTCGACGGGGGAGGGGGGCGGGACGCCCTCTGATTCGGTTGGTCACCTGGAATGCGAGAGGATTGAGTGGGCCGGTGAAGCGGTCGAGGGTACTTGCTCATCTGAAGGGGCTAAAGGCAGATGTGGCAATGCTTCAGGAGACCCACCTGAAGGTGGCGGACCAGGTCCGCCTGAAGAAGGGATGGGTGAGGCAGGTTTTCCACTCTGGGTTGGATGTGAAGAACCGGGGAGTGGCGATTCTGGTGGGGAAAAATGTGTCGTTTGAGGCATTGGAGGTGGTGGCGGATAAGGGGGGTAGGTATGTTATGGTTAGGGGCAGGCTACAAGGAGAGAAGGTGGTACTGGCTAATGTGTATGCCCCAAATTGGGACAACGCAGGCTTTATGAGACGTATGTTGGGACGGGTCCCGGATCTGGAGGCAGGAGGTCTGATCATGGGGGGGACTTCAATACGGCGTTGGATCCTTCACTGGATCGGTCCAGCTCTAGGACGGGTAGGAGGCCGGCGGCGGCCAAGGTACTGAGAGGGTTTATGGACCAGATGGGTGGGGTGGATCCAGGGGCTGGTTTAGCTCACTCGGCTAAATTGCTGGCTTTTAAAGCAAACCAAGCAGGCCAGCAGCACGGTTCGATTCCCGTACCAGCCTCCCCGGACAGGCGCCGGAATGTGGCGACTAGGGGCTTTTCACAGTAACTTCATTGAAGCCTACTCGTGACAATAAGCGATTTTCATTTCATGGAGGTTTGTGAGGCCGAGGTCACGCGAGTACTCTTTATTCTCCCACGTACATAGGGTCTACTCTCGGATAGACTTCTTCGTGGTGAGTAGGGGACTGATTCCCAAAGTGGAGGAGGCCGAGTATTCGGCCATTGCAATCTCCGACCACACTCCGCATTGGATAGAGTTGGAGATGGGGGAGGTGCGGGACCAGTGCCCGTTGTGGCGGTTGGATGTGGGGGTGTTGGCGGAGGAGGAGGTGTATAGGAGGGTCCGGGCAAGTATTGAGGGGTACCTCGAGGTGAATGATACCTCGAGGTTCAGGTGGGGATGGTCTGGGAAGCCATGAAGGCAGTGATTCATGGGGAGCTGATATCCATCCGGGCACACAGGGAGAGGAGCGAGAGGAGTGAGAGGGATAGACTGGTGGGAAAGATGCTGGAGGTAGACAGGAGATACGCAGAGGCACCAGAGGAGGGACTGTTGGGGAGAGGCGCAGCCTGCAAGCTAAATTTGATTTGCTGACCACTAGAAAGGCGGAGGCACAGTGGAGGAAGGCACAAGGGGCAGTGTACGAACATGGTGAAAAGACGAGTAGGATGCTGGCTCATCAGCTCCGCAAGCGGGATGCGGCTAAGGAAATTGTTGGAGTGAGAGACAAGAGTGGGAATGTGGTGCGGAAGGGGGTAGAGGTGAATGAGGTCTTCAAGGACTTTTACGGGGAACTGTACCGGTCGGAGCCAATGGGGGAGAGGAGGGGAATGGAGAGGTTCCTTGACAGGCTTTCTTTCCCGAAGGTGCAGGAGGAGAAGGTGGAGGGGCTGGGTGCGCCGATTGAGCTGGAGGAGCTAGTTAAGGGGATCGGGCAGATGCAGTCAGGGAAGGCACCGGGGCCGGATGGGTTCCCGGTGGAATTTTATAAAAAGTTTGTGGACCTAGTGGGCCCCTTGCTGGTACGGACACTTAATGAAGCGTAGGGAGGGGGGACTTTGCCCCCGATGATGTCGCGGGTGCTGATCTCGTTAATTTTAAAGAGGGACAAGGACCCCCAACAGTGTGGTTCATACAGGCCCATATCTCTCCTCAACGTAGATGCCAAGGTGCTGGCAAAAATCCTGGCCACCAGGATAGAGGACTGTGTGCCAGGGGTTGTGCACGAGGACCAGACAGGTTTTGTGAAGGGAAGGCAGCTGAACACGAATGTGCGGAGATTGTTGAATGTCATCATGATGCCGGCGATTGAGGGGGAGGCAGAGATAGTGGTGGCGCTGGATGCGGAGAAGGCCTTCAATAGAGTGGAGTGGGGGTACTTATGGGAGGTATTGGGGAGGTTTGGATTTGGTGAAGGGTTCATTAGATGGGTAAGGCTGCTATATGAGACCCCAATGGCGTGCGTGGCCACGAATGGGAGGAGGTCGGAGTACTTCCAGCTTTACCGAGGGACCAGGCAGGGTTGCCCCCTGTCCCCCTTGTTGTTTGCATTGGCAATCGAGCCGCTGGCGATGGCGTTGAGAGATTCAGAGAGGTGGAGAGGTTTTGTGCGAGGTGGGGAGGAACATAGGGTGTCGTTGTATGCCGATGACCTGTTACTGTATGTGGCGGACCCGGTGGGAGGGATGCCGGGGGTGATGGAGCTGCTAGCTGAGTTTGGGACCTTTTCAGGTTATAAACTAAGTTTAGGCAAGAGTGAGGTGTTTGTGGTGCACCCTGGAGACCAGGAGGAAGGAATTGGTAGGCTCCCGCTTAGGCGGGCAGGGGAGAGCTTTAGGTACCTGGGGGTGCAGGTGGCCAGGGACTGGGGGAATCTTCACAAACATAATTTCACCAGACTTGTAGAACAGGTGGAGGAGGAGTTCAAGAGGTGGGACATGCTGCCATTGTCGTTGGCAGGGAGGGTGCAGTCCGTCAAAATGACGGTGCTTCCGAGGTTCTTGTTCCTCTTTCAGTGCCTGCCCATCTTTATCCCCAGGGCCTTCTTTAGGAGAGTGACTAGCAGTATTTTGAGCTTTGTGTGGGCACATGGGACTCCGAGAGTGAAGAGGGTGTTCCTGGAGCGAGGGAGGGATAGAGGCGGGCTGGCGCTGCCCAACCTTCTGGGGTACTATTGGGCGGCCAATGTGTCAATGGTGCGTAAATGGGTGATGGAGGGGGGAGGGGCAGCGTGGAAAAGAATGGAGATGGTATCATGTAAAGGTACGAGCTTGGGTGCCAAGGTAACGGCGCCGTTGCCGCTCTCCCCGAAGAGATTTACCACGAGCCTGGTGGTGGCGGCGACCCTAAGAGTCTGGGGACAGTGGAGACGGCATGGGGGGAAACAGGGGGCTTGATGGAGGCTCCATTGGGTGGAAATCATCGGTTCATCCCGGGGAACAGGGATGGGGGATTTAGGGGGTGGCAAAGGGTGGGCATCAGTAAATTGAGGGACCTGTTTATTGGCGGGCGGTTTGCGGGCCTGGGGGAACTGGAAGATAAATTTGGGCTTCCCCAAGGGAACATGTTCAGATACTTGCAGGTAAAGGCGTTTGCTAGGCGACAGGTAGAGGGATTCCCTCTGCTGCCCTCGCGGGGGACGATGGACAGAGTGCTTTCGGGGGTGTGGGTCGGAGAGGGGAAGGTGTCTGACATCTATAAGGTAATGCAGGAGGTGAAGGTGTCGTCAGTGGAGGAGCTGAAGGCTAAATGGGAGGAGGAACTCGGGGAGCAGATAGAGGACAGGACTTGGGCGGATGCCTTGGAGAGAGTCAACTCTTCCTCCTCATGTGCGAGGCTTAGTCTCATCCAATTTAAGGTGCTGCACCGGGCCCACATGTCCAGGACTAGGATGAGTAGGTTCTTTGGGGGTGAGGACAGGTGCACCAGATGTTCGGGGAGTCCAGAGAACCACGCCCATATGTTCTGGGCATGCCCAGCACTGGAAGAATTCTGGAAGGGGGTGGCGGGGACGGTGTCGAGGGTGGTTGGATCCAGGGTCAAACCAGGGTGGGGACTCGCGATTTTTGGAGTTGTGGTAGAGCCGGGAGTGCAGGAGGCGAAAGAGGCCGGTGTCCTGGCCTTTGCGTCCCTAGTAGCCCGGCGAAGGATCTTGCTGCAGTGGAAGGATGCGAGGCCCCCAAGTGTGGAGACCTGGATCAGTGACATGGCGGGATTTATAAAATTGGAAAGGGTCAAATTTGCCCTGAGAGAATCAATACAAGGGTTCTATAAACGATGGCAGCCTTTTCTGGACTTCCTGGCTCAAAGATGGGTATCTTGGTCAATAGCAGCAGCAACCCGGGGAGGGGGGGGGGGGGGGGGGGGGGGTGTTCCCTATTGTAGTTTCTATTATGTAACTGAATATTGTGTTAATTTGCATTGTTGTTAATATGCTGTGTTGTTCATGGAGAATGGGCGAATGTTTATAATTGCTATTGTTATTGTTATTTTTGGTATTTTATTATGGTTCATTGTTGTATAAATTCAAAATTTTTCAATAAAAATTATTTTTTTAAAAAACCCATCTAGTTCACTAATGTCCTTCAATGAAGGAAATCTGCTGCCATTACCTGACCTGAATGGCCTCCTTCTGCACTGTAAATTCTATGATTCTATCTGGCCTACATGTGACTCACCACAGCAATGTGGTTGACTTTTAACTGCGATGCCCGTACGAATAAAAACAAAATAAGTTATCTTCCCTTTTAAAGTAGGGTAAATTTGCCACAGTCCCAAATTACCGTAGACTGCTTTCCCCTTCGAGGGGGAGAGCTGACTGGTGGTGATTTAACCTGAGGATCACCACAGAGGGGAAAGGTTGAGAAGGCGGGGCCTTCATGAATAACCACAGCCGGTATGGGAATTGAACCCACCGCTGTTGGCCTCGCTCTGCATCACAAACCAGCCATCCAGCCAACTGAGTTAAAACGACACCCTCCCCTTTAAGACCTCTCCAACAAAGCATTTGATTACATGTCCGAATATTTTCCTCTCTGGCTTGATATCAATTTTTTAATCTTCTGCAGCGTGCCTGAAGATGTTTTACTACATTAATGGTGCTATCCAATTGCAAATTTTGCTGTTCTTAACATTAGCAATCTTTGGCAGTGTCATGCCAGTGAACAAATGGCACCCTCAGGCATGATTTGCCTTTTTTTGCAAATCAATATTTATGCACTCCTGACTGTAGATGTGGGCATGAGGGTACCAGCATGTGTGTGCAGATTGGTGAAGAACTTACTACCTTCCTGGCATTCTTCCATTAGTCAACAAAGAAGAACAAAGAAAATTACAGCACAGGAACAGGCCCTTCGGCCCTCCCAGCCTGCGCTGATCCAGATCCTTTATCTAAACCTGTCTCCTATTTTCCAAGGTCTACTTCCCTCTGTTGCCACCCGTTCATATACCTGTCTAGATGCCTCTTAAATGAGGCAAAAAAATCAGAAGGAATGTTCTCATTAAAAAAAAACATGCAGGCCATAAGAAAATAGGATTGAGATTTGCAGAAACATGAACAAAAAGACAAAGGGATCTTCACATAACGTTCTTTATACTCACTCTGTAAACAGCTCGTCCCCCAGAAACAAAAGGCATTTATTTTATATAAATGAGTTGAAGAATCAGTACAATGCCAGTGTGGATAAGGGGAAAATTACACACACAGTTGTCATTGTAGCTTTATTCCCATACATCTGTTGACAAACCAACAGGCATTTCCTGGGATGCTATCTTGAAATTGGATGTGGTATTGAAGGTAGTGGATATCTGCTCCTTTTTCCAATTAGTTACAGCCAATTCATGTCTGATAACTGATTCCAAAATCTAGGCTTTGATGTTTCAGTGGCACGCCACACAGTAGGTTGACCTAACGAGCCATTGCAAAGTTACATTTTTAAAGAAAACGTTGAAAATGATCTCCTGCTTAAAATAAAAAAAGGAATGAAAAATAAATGGCAAATTATCAGGCCACCATCATCAGAATCAGAGGCAATGATAGCGAAGCCTTTACTGTGTTAAAATGTAGTCACAGGTCCTAACAATTTGAAACTTTAGTCTCACATACAGCAGCTGTTGCTGCTGACGGGTATGGAGCAACATCTGCAGATTAATCCAAACCATGGGAAAACAGAAGCTTTTTTGTTTCTTTTTCTTCAGTTAAAAGCAATCTTCTGGACACGATATAAGGCACGTTTGACATTGTACCTGTTTTATACTCTTATTTCCTTGATGCATAATATAAACAAGCTGCCATCAACGATTCATCATCGGGCACTTCAAATAAGTTTTCCTCTCACAGACCAGTTTATGTAAACTATCAACAGAAACTATAAAAAATAAAGTCCCTGCTCTGGCAAAAAGGAGAAAATATCATTGTCCAGATCAGAAAGGAAAACGTGCTGGGTTGACAGTTCTGTACCCAAATCCAGGCACATTGTGCTTTAACTGTCACTGGTGGTCTCCAGACAACATCAAAAGCCTATATATATGTACATTGCCTGTGCTGTTAAAGAGGTATTTTAAAAAGGGTGGCTGAGAATTTTGACTGCTGCTTCTCTGAAAAAGCAATTGCAGTGAGCAAGGATTTGAAAGGAATTCCCCCAGGGGAGATTGAAAGAACAGCACTACCTATGAATATATCATTATATCCTTGATATAGAGGAGGAAGAGTGCCTGCATCAGGGAAGGATATGAATATCAGAGTGTGGAAAGTAAAGAATTAGCCAGAAGGAAGACTGTGTAGATCAGAAGCTCTATGCTCTAGCTATCCAAGGAGCAATGGCTGAGGCGGTTTCACCAACCTTGAGCTGCACTCTGTGACTTTTATAGGATGCTGGAAGTTCACCTGAGAATATCCTCTTGGGAAATCACCACCCTGTCTGATCATTTCACATGAGTGCATGTGTTCTATTTAACATATCTCATTAGTACATTGACAGATCATGTATGTGATAGATACATTGTTCATTGAAGACGAGGAATTCAGTGAAATGGCTTTGGATCTCTTCAGAGTAGTAGACTTCCCAAGAGTGCAAGAGGATGGATACTGTAGTCACTTTGACTTCAGAGAACATTTGACAAGATAGATACATTAATAGAAAGTGATTCCACTTTTTAATATACAGCTGGTTTGTGAGCATGGGAATAAGATCCTACGTATTAATTTTAGGTATCCCAGAAATAGTCATGATGCATTCATCACAAAGCAGTCCTCTGTTCCGGCACTTTTTAAAGGTACAAAGTGGATGAATGGATGGCTCACGAACACATTCTCAAGGGCAATTAGGGATGAGCAATAAATGTTGACCTAGCCAGCAATGCCTACATCTCGTGAACAAATACATTTAAAAATAAAACTGTCTCAGCTGCTGTGGCTTGTCACAGCTGTCAAAATGTAAACAGGTTGTTGGATGTGGATTGGCCTGAAGTCTCCTTGGAATCTCTTAAGAAAAAATGGGTGGGATTCACCAGCCGCATTCGCCCATTGACCGGAGAATCCCGCCCGAGGTCAATCAACTTTTCCATTGTTGGCGTGTCACGTCAGGCGGGGCGGAAGAATCCAGCCCAATATATCTTTTTTCAGCTTTGTAGTTACAGAGCATTAACCAAGCAGGGCAAAGCCTCGAGGAAGAGTGGTGTAATTGTAATAATTTTGCATTAACACAGCATGGAGGAGGTATGCACTCTACTGAGTGTCCTCTTCACATGTTTCCAAAATAGTATAATAATAATCATGGTCGCACAGTGGTTAACACTGTGGCTTCACAGCTCCAGGGTCCCAGGTTTGATTCCTGGCTGGGTCACTGTCTGTGCAGAGTCCGCACGTTCCCCCCGTGTCTGCGTGGGTTTCCTCCGGATGCTCCGGTTTCCTCCCACTTGTCCCGAAAGATGTGCTGTTAGATAATTTGCACATTCTGAATTCTCCCTCTGTGTACCCAAACAGGTGCTGGAATGTGGCGACTAGGGGATTTTCACAGTAACTTCATTGCAATGTAAGCCTACTTGTGACAATAAAGGTTATTATTATTACTAGTGTATTAGTGTCACAAGTAGGCTACCATTAACACTGCAATCAAGTAACTGTAAAAATCCCCTGGTCGCCACACTAAGGCGCCTATTTGGGTATACTGAGGGAGAATTCAGAATGTCCAATTAACCCAACAAGCACGTTTTCCGGGGCTTCTAGGAGGAAACCGGAGCACCCGGAGAACTTGTAGACTCCGCACAGACAGTGAACCAAGCCAGGAATTGAACCCAGGTCCCTGGTGCTGTGAAGCAACAGTGCCAACCACTGTACTACCGTGCCGCCCATGTGCAAATATGTGTAAATAGTGAAATTAAACCGCACAGACAGTGAACCAAGCCAGGAATTGAACCCAGGTCCCTGGTGCTGTGAAGCAACAGTGCCAACCACTGTACTACCGTGCCGCCCATGTGCAAATATGTGTAAATAGTGAAATTAAACCCATGCAACTATTGTCGCAGAAATTACTTTTACATATACAATAAGGGAGTGAAAATGTCTTCCAGTGCAATTTTTCTGAATGAATACTTATTTCTATTTTAATATATGTTTTAAAACAAGCAAACATCAGCAAATTCAACTGATGGCCAACTGAAATAATCTCTTCTTTTGTTCAATTCTCAGTTTGATTTTTTCTGTTATCGATCATGTATTATTATCTTTTTATTCCAGTGTCTTTAACATTCATTTGCTGGTGGCAGCATTTCATACTGGAGTACAATTTTAATGGCAGCTGGAGTACACCTTTTACGAGTCTACCAGGTTATTATGGAAACAAAGGAGCAGGTTTATGAAATCCTCCTGGACATTTAGAGCAAGTCAATGAACAATGGCAAGGTTTCAATCGTCTGGGAAAAACAAATGCATTTCCCTTATTCCAGAAGAATGCCAGAGCCACATTTGCCAACTATCTGCCCATTCGTCTGATCTCAGGAATGAAAAAAAAAGTTGTATCACTCATCGGATGTAAAATTCAGGAGATCCTTTATTAAAACAACAAGATTAACTGACAAAAACACAAACAATGCCACAGATCATTCCTGGAAGAATAGAATTGAAAATATAAAAGCTATGATAAACTTGTACAGAAACCTTGGTTCGGGTTCGATCATGTTTAACGTCCTGTTCTTCACTTCTTTACATTAAAAAAGGCATGAGGGTATTGCAGCAGTTGCAAAATAGATTTACAATAATGCCAGAGATGACAGGTTATATGTATAAGACCATAAGACTTAGGAGCATATTTAGGCCATTCGGCCCTTCGAGTCTACTCTGCCATTGAATCATGACTGATATGTTTCTCATTCCCAGTCTCCTGCCTTCTCCCCATAACCCCTGATCCCCTTATTAATCAAGTACCTATCTATCTCTGTCTTAAAAACACTCAGTGATTTGGCCTCCACATACCTCTGCGGCAAAGAATTCCACAAATTCACCACCCTCTAGCTGAAGAAATTACTCCATCTCAGTTTTAAAGGATCGTCCCTTCAGTCTGAGGCTGTGCCCTTGGGTTCTAGTTTTTCCTACTAGTGGAAACATCCTCTCCATGCCTACTCTATCTAGGCTTCTCAGTATCTTGTAAGTTTCAATAAGATCCCCCCCTCATCCTTCTAAACTTCAACGAGTACAGACCCTGAGTCCTCAACCGCTCCTCATATGAAAGGCCATGCAAGCCCTTCATTCCAGGGATCATTCTTGTGAGCTTCCTCTGAACCCACTCCAAGGCCAGCACATTCTTCCTTGGATACGGGGCACAAAACTGCTCACTAGACTCCAAATGTGGTCTGACCAGAGCCTTATACAGCTGCAGAAGTACACCCCTGCACTTGTATTCTAGCCCTTTCAACATGAATGCTAACATTGCATTTGCCTTCCTAATTGCTGACTGAAACTGCACGTTAACCTGACGAGAATCTTTAACTAGGACTCCGAAGACTATTTGTCCTTCTGATTCAAAGCCTTTTTCCATTTAGAAAATAGTCTATGCCTCCATTCCTCCTTCCAAAGTGCATAACCTCACACCTTTCCACATTGTATTCCATCTGCCACTTTTTTGCCCACTCTCCGAGTCTCTCCAAATTCTTCTGCAGCCCCCTTGCTTCCTCAATACTATCTGTCCCTCTGCATATCTTTGTATCATCTGCAAATTTAGCAACAGTGCCTTCAGTTCTTTCTTCCAGATCATTAATGTATATTGTGAATGAAGAGGCTGGGGCGATTTTCTCTTGAAAAAAGGTTAATGGGTGACCAGATGGAGCTCTTCCAGATTTTGAAAGCGGCCGTGACAGAGACAGAATTCTCCCAAGGATACCTATACCTAATGTATGCTTCCTTTTTCCTTTCGACTAAGCTTAAAATTTCCCTTGTCATCCATGGTTCCCGAATCCTGCCATTTCTATCCTTCATTTTTGTGGGGATATGCCTGCCCTGCACTTCAATCAACTAGCCTTTAAAAGCCTTCTGCATGTCAGTCGTGGATTTGCCCTCAAATAGCCACTCCCAATCCACATTCCCCAGTTCCTGTCCAATTTGGATGTAATTGGCCCTCCCCCAATTCAGCACCCTCACCCGTGGGCCACTCTTGTCCTTATCCATGACTACTTGAAATCCTGTGGCATTATGGTCGCTAAGCTCCAAATGCTCCACCAATGAAACATCAACACCTGGCCTGGCCCATCCCCCAATACCAAGTCTAGTATGCCCCCCTCCCTGGTTCGATTGTCAACATACTGTATCAACATGTCCTCGTGGACACATCTAACACATTGCTCTCAATCCGAGCCCCTGGATGTCAAGGATTCCCAGTCAATAACATTGCCCATCACAACTGCCCTGCTTTTTTTCACATCTTTTCAGTATCTGACTACACAACTGTTCCTCTATCTCCTGCGGGCTGTTGGGAGGTACACTCTTCTTATTCCTTGATTTCACCCTTCTTATTCCTGCGCTCCATCCATAATGCCTCACCACAAGATCCTTCCAATGTGTCCTCCCTCAACATAGCTGAAATCTGCTCCCTAATCAGCAATGCAATTCCCCAAACTCTTCTGTTTCCCCTTCTGTCCCGTCTAAAGCTATGATATCCCACAATGCTAAGCTGTCAGCCCTGTCCCTCCTTAAACCATGTCTCCGTAATTGCAATTACATCAAAGTTCCATGTAGTAATCCAGGCTCTCAGTTCATCTGTCTTACCCGTTATACTTCTTGCATTGAAAAAAACACACTCCAGACCTGCAATCCCGCTGAGCCCTGCAGCTTCCCTCTGCTCTTCGTCTGCGGTATGTTTATCTCAGTCTCACATTTTTCCCCAGTCTTTACACTTGCTGGCCTGTTGTTCCGGTTCCCACCCACCCATCTCAGAGTGCTGACAGAGATCTAACTTCATTTTCAGGAGATCTACCTTTCTTCAATAGTACAAGTTGGTTATTTTAGTTAATGTTTTGAAATTATTATCCCTCCTAATTCTCACCCCACCCAGTAGCTCTCCTGAAGACCCGCACAAGATCATATTGCCATGTGTAGAATTGCAGGAGTGAACCATTATCTTATAATTTCATGGCTCAGTTGAATATCATTGCGCAGTGTGATCTATCCTTCCATAATATTACAACTAATTAATCATTGACTGCCTTTGACAAGAATTATTCCCTTGCAATAATTAATGGGCCTTTATTAGTAATTCCAGTGAAAAGTGATGTGTGATATTTTTCACTTATCTACATGAGCTTGGACATAAATAAAAAATGAACTTGATTTACAATAAATTTCGACAAGTTGACTTCTGCTAAAATCATTGCATCTATATTGGTCAATTTAACAAAATTAGTAGTTAATCTACAGTACATCTCCCTCGAGTGGATTGAGATGAAATCATATTTTCTGTTTCAAAGATTATTTTTAACACTTATACCTGCAGATATTTAGTTAGGATTATTGTTTTCAGATTGATGTAAGCAACTAAGAGACATATAGATGGAATGAAAATGTCTACAGTGGAAATAAAATATATTGCCAGAAAGAATTACAGAAATGGTATAGCTTTATTCACTCAATACTTTTTTTTTGGAAGGATTCTTGTTAGAAATAAAAAGTAGTGAAAACTGTCTTTGTTGAATCATTATGGTGCTAATTTAATAATTTGGTGAAGAGCGGAAGGTTCATTTAAGCGATGTGCAAAAATTAATATTACAGAAATTAAACATGGGGTGGATTCGCCACCGCCCGCTGCTGGTAGCAGAGTTCCTGACCAGCAGCTCAGCCCTTTGGCTTCCTCTTTCTTGCAACAGGAAGCACTTAGCTGCCTTTGATGTGGTGAGGGGCTGTCAATCATAGCAAGAGTGTTTATAAAGATTGTGGTTAGCATCAAAGCAGGGTAGTGGAGGTGTATTCAAGCATGAAGGGAAAGATCAATGAACAATCCATCAAGCAGCTGTCTCTAGGGTAATAAAACTTTCAATCACTGGCTAATGTAATGTATGTTTGCTGTGTTAAATTGAATGGAAGGTCTGCATTTCAAAGGTGGTCAACGGGTTCCAAACTCTTTGCAAGAGCTTGCAAGGAAGTCTTAAACACTTGTAACAGCTGCGACTTTGAACACTTCTGGCTGAGGCAGAAACTGGTAGGAAAGGGTAAGTGAAAATGCAGTGATTTTACAACATACTGCCTGGACTGCTCTTCATCTTTCAGGCAGGGGTCTCTAATTGAGAGGGGGGGGGGGGGCAGGGTTTGATGGGGTCTGTGATGGGAAGATCTTTGTTAGGGTTCTGATGGGCGGGATCTCTTTTGGGGCTCTGATGGGGTGTTCTGATGGGGGTCTCTGGTGGGATGTCACTGTTGGGGGTCTCGGTGGGGTGCTCTGTTGGGATCTGATGGGGAGTCAGAAGTGCTGTCCCTGTTGGGGATCTGATGGGAGTTTTGGTCACCTTCATGCATACATGCTGTGGGGGCGTGACTCATTATTCCTATGGTGGTGGGGAGGAGGATGCCCCTACCTATCAGCAGAGTGGGGGTACAGAATTTGCATTATGGTAGGGAGGGGGGGGATCGCTGCCGGACTTTGGTATTGGGCAGCCCGCTCAAAATGGCGGCCCGATACTGGGATTTTGATGTAATCCTGTGAGCTCCATGCCATGCACAAGATTTGCATGACAAAGGAGAGGGAATCACATATTAGGCCTCACTTCTAGCATGAGTGGAGACCAGGAGCAGTTCTACTCTGGTGGGAGCCCTTAGTCTCCCAAATGGAGAATCCTGCTTAGAGCCTTTAAAATAAATTGAGGCACGCCTCTTAGTCTAAAGAAAATGATGTTTGAAGGATTTTGGATTTGATGTTTAAACTAAGTATTTTTGCCCAGGAAATTGCTAAGAATGATAATTGTTTATTTTCCTAAAGCTTATTCAATTTAGCTTAAGCATTAAAAGGTTGAAATGAGCTTATAATGTAAAGTATACAGTTTGCAGAAGATGCCCTTGCATGTCTTTATTGTACCTCTGCAATAATTGAGGACAATGGCAATGATGTCTGAGAAAGCCATTGATTATAAACAACTCAAATTGGAAGAGGGACTGGACTTTGTCAGATTTGAATCAAGAAGCAAACTCAAAAAAGGTGAGTTTTATTTTTCATTTTCACTGCTGATAAGAGTATTCCACTCCATTAATGATAAGACTTTAAACCAAGATCTTGCCTGCTCTCTGAGGTGAGTGTTAAGGGTCCCATGCCACTTTGCAAGCAAAAGCAAGGGAGGTGCCTCGTTTAAAAAAAAAAGACATTTAGAATACCCAATTTATTTTTTCCAATTAAGGGGCAATTTATCGTGACTAATCCACCTACCCTGCTCATCTTTGGATTGTGGGGACGAAACCCACGCAAACACGGGGTGAATGTGCAAACTCCATATGGACAGTAACCCGGAACCACAATCAAACCTGGGACCTCAGTGCCATGAGACAGCAGGGCTAACCCACTGCCCCATTGTGCTGCTCAGGAAGGTGCCCAGTTAACATTTATTTTAATGCTGTTAGGGAGACTTACACTATTTGGCTGACACATTTCTCTATGTCATAGCACAGTTACACACCAACAGTTCTTAATTGTCTGTACAGTTTGGGATGTCTATAACCTTCTTTTCCTATAAAAGGCACTTAAGTGTTTTATGGACTCACAGTATTAATCTGACGGGAATTCACTGGCCTCCCAGCGGTATGTTTCTCAGCAGTGGGAGGCAGCACGCCATTCACGGGCGGCTGGATTCTCTGCCTGCGCCGTTGTCAATGGGATTTCCCATTGAAGCCACTCCATGCCAGCGGGAAACCCTTGGCTGGAGTGCGCTGCTGGCGGGAGCAGAGAATCCCGCCACCAGAAAACAGCCAGAGAATTCTGGCCTCTGTTTCTCTCTCCAGACCTGCTGAGCTTTTCCAGCATTTCCTGTTTTTAGCTTTTTTTGTTTGTTAACCAATGTAAATCACGAATCATACTGCGACTACAGTGCATTATCACTACTTGCCAATTGTGTTATTTGACACTACTTGTGTTATTTGACATATTCATCATGGCATTCTCCTCCATTGCCTCATGTCTATTTTCCATCACTGCCAAGACTCCCCTTCCATAGCTGATCTCCACTCCACCCTGCATATCTGTTACAATGACTTCTCCTTCCTTGGCCGTATAATCACTCTGAAATCTCCTAAGGTAGCTCTTAATCTCTTTTCTTTGCAAATCTTTATTTTTTTACAATGCAGATAAGAGTATTTTGCCATTTAAACAGCGAGAATTTAAAAAACGTCATATATATGTGATGAATCTATTGTACATACGGGTGTACATCGCTTCTCGGCCTTTTGGCTAAGATCAAGTTTAGGAGCCTTTTGGCTCAGATCTGGTATGTCTCTCTTGTGGGGACCATGAATTGGATTCTATTTGAATTGGTTTTTGGAGCAGGCAAGGAGATGGATTAAGGGTTTGCCCCTGACCCACACTGAGCCCTGGCTTTGTAACTCAGATAAAGTAATAAAAATAAATAATAAATACATATGGGTATACACTTGTACATACATTTTATGAAACTATTTAATATAGGTGTACATTTACCATATATTTTATGATGCTGTTGCACATGTCTGCCTTCTTTCTCTAAATGCACCATCTGAACACTTCTATATCATAAGCACTGAACCTTCAGTGCTTATGATAATAGAAACATAGAAAAAGCAGTAGGAGGAGGCCATTCGGTTCTTTGCGCCTGCTCCACCATTCTTTATGATCAGGGCTGGTCTTGCAACTCAATAGCCTGATCCCGCCTTCCCTCCCATATCCTTTGACCTCCTTCACTACAGAGTTATAGCTGGGGGAACGGCAATTATGATGCGATGAGGCAAGACTTAGGATGCATAGGATGGGGAAGGAAACTGCAGGGGATGGGCACAATTGAAATGTGGAGCTTGTTCAAGGAACAGCTACTGCGTGTCCTTGATAAGTATGTACCTGTCAGGCAGGGAGGACGAGGTCAAGCGAGGAAACCGTGGTTTACTAAAGTAGTTGAATCGCTTGTCAAGAGGAAGAAGGAGGCTTATGCAAAGATGAGACGTGAAGGTTCAGTTAGGACACTTGAGAGTTACAAGTTAGCTAGGAAGGACCTAAAGAGAGAGCTAAGAAGAGCCAGGAGGGGACATGAGAAGTCCTTGGCAGGTAGGATCAAGGAAAACCTTAAAGCTTTCTACAGGTATGTCAGGAATAAAGGAATGACTAGGGTAAGAGTAGGGCCAGTCAAGGACAGTAGTGGGAAATTGTGCGTGGAGTCCGAGGAGATAGGAGAGGCGCTAAATGAATATTTTTCGTCAGTATTCACACAGGAAAAAGACAATGTTGTCGAGGAGAATACTGAGATACAGGCTACTAGACTAGACGGAATTGAGGTTCATAAGGAGGAGGTGTTAGCAATTCTGGAAAGTGTGAAAATAGATAAGTCCCCTTGGGCCGGATGGGATTTATCCTAGGATTCTCTGGGAAGCTGGGGAGGAGATTGCTGAGCCTTTGGCTTTGATCTTTATATCGTCATTGTCTACAGCAATAGTGCCAGAAGACTGGAGGATAGCAAATGTGTCCTTGTTCAAGAAGGGGAGTAGAGACAACCCCGGTAACTATAGACCAGTGAACCTTACTTCTGCTGTGGGCAAAGTCTTGTAAAAGATTATAAGAGATAGGATTTATAATCATCTAGAAAGCAAGAATTTCATTAGGGAGAGTCAACACGGTTTTGTGAAGGGTAGGTCGTGCCTTATTGAGTTCTTTGAGAAGGTGACCAAACAGGTGGATGAGGGTAAAGCAGTTGATGTGGTGTATATGGATTTCAGTAATGCGCTTGATAAGGTTCCTCATGGTAGGCTATTGCAGAAAATACGGAGGCATGGGATTGAAGGTGATTTAGCGGTTTGGATCAGAAATTGGCTAGCGTTAAGAAGACAAAGGGCGGTGGTTGATGGGAAATGTTCAGACTGGAGTTCAGCTACTCATGGTGTACCACAAGGATCTGTTTTGGGGCCACTGCTGTTTATTTTTGTAAATGACCTTGAGGAGGGCGTAGAAGGATGGGTGAGTACATTTGCGGATGACACTAAAGTCGGTGGAGTTGTGGACAGTGCAGAAGGATGTTACAAGTTACAGAGGGACAAAGATAAGCTGCAGAGGTGGGCTGAGAAGTGGCAAATTGAGTTTAATGCAGAAAAGTGTGAGGTGATTTATTTTGGAAGGAATAACAGGAAGACAGAGTACTGGGCTAACGGTAAGATTCTTGGTAGTGTGGATGAGCAGAGAGATCTCAGCATCCATGTACATAGATTCCTGAAATTTGCCACCCAGGTTGATAGGTTTGTTAAGAAGGCGTACGGTGTTTATTGGCAGAGGTATTGAGTTTTGGAGCCATGAGGTCATGTTGCAGCTGTACAGAACTCTGGTGCGGCCGCATTTGGAGTATTGCGTGCAGTTCTGGTTGCCACATTATGGGAAGGATGTGGAAGCATTGGAAAGGGTGCAGAGGAAATTTACAAGGATGTTGCCTGGTATGGAGGGAAGATCTTATGAGGAAAGGCTGAGGGACTTGAGGCTGTTTTCGTTAGAGAGAAGAAGGTTAAAAGGTGACTTAATTGAGGCATACAAGGTGATCAAAGGATTAGATAGGGTGGACAGTGAGAGCCTTTTTCCTCGGATGGTGACATAGATTTAAATTGAGGGGAGATAGATATAGGACATATGTCAGAGGTAGGTTCTTTACTCAGAGAGCAGTAAGGGCGTGGAATGCCCTGCCTGCAACAGTAGTGGACTCGCCAACATTAGGGGCATTTAAATGGTCATTGGATAAACATATGAATGATAATGGAATAGTGTAGATGGGCTTTTGATTGGTTTCACAGGTCGGCACAACATCGAGGGCCGAAGGGCCTGTACTGCACTGTAATATTCTATTGTTTGATTGTTCAAGTGCTATATCTAATTGTTTCTTGAAAGCATACAGGGCAAAATCTACCGGGTGCATTATGCCCATGTCAAAGGCAGTGCGGCCGGTAGATGCCGGGTGATGCCTCCTTCAGGATCCAACCGGCTCGCCATGCCCCATGACCACATTTTAGCAAATCTGCATATTAGAGTGAGACAGCTAGGCTCACCCTAATATGCATTCCCACAATCTACCCAAGGTATGGCATCTAACCTGCTCGCCTTGGCGATCTTGGGCGAACGCTGTTCAGTGTTGGTCTCCACTCGTGGGGATCTTCGAGGGGATTGGAGACCCCAAGGTGCTTGCCTGCTGGGATGGTGACACCCTGGCACTGCCAATGTACACAGGTGGAACTGCCAGCTAGCAGGGAAACTGCCAAGTTGTCAGGCTGGCATTTTTCCCATGACAGGGATCGAACATGGGAGTGCCCAGCATGGGTGCAGGCAGGGTCTGAGGACCCCCTTATAGCTGAGTTGAGGCTTGGGGGGGAGTTTGGGGGTGACACCGGGTGAGGCTAAGAGATCGAAATGCCATTTTGAGGGGTTTTGGTGAGCAGAGCCCCTCAGTGCATGAAAGGAGACTAAGTGCGGCCTTGGCCGCGCGTTCCCGTTGAGGCCCCCAATCCACCTGAATGGTCGTCCAATAGCATGGTGCTTCTTAGCACTCTGAGAGCCGGGAAACACCCGACTAATCATGCGTACCATGCGACTTCATTCTCATTTGGGTAGATCACGCCCACAGTGTTTTGGCCTCAACTGCTTTCTGTGGGATCAAATTCCACAGGCTGACCACTCTAGGGGTGAAGAAATGGCTCCTCATCACAGTTCTAAATGGTCTATCCCATATCCTCAGACTGTGACACCTGGGGCAAAATTCACCACTACCCGGCGGGGCGGGGGGTCCCGGCGTAGCGGAGTGGCACCAACCACTCCTGCATCGGGCTTCCCCAAAGGTGCGGAATTCTCCGCACCTTTAGGGGCTAGGCCCGCGCCGGAGTGTCTCCCGCTCCGCCGACTGGCGCCAAAACTGGCGCCAACGGCCTTTTGCACTATGCTGATCGGCGTCAGGGCTGGCCGAAAGGCCTTCGCCGGTCGGCATGAGTCCGCGCGTGCACCAGAGAGTCAGCGGCTGCTGACGTCACCACCGGCGCATGCGCGGTGGAGGGGGTCTCTTCCGCCTCCGCCATGGTGGAGGTCATGGCGGCGGCAGAAGAAAAAGAGTGTCCCCACGGCACTGGCCTGCCCGCCGATCGGTGGGCCCCGATCGCGGGCCAGGCCACCGTGGGGGCACCTCCCGGGGTCCGATCGCCCTACGCCCCCCCCAGGACCCTGGGGGCCCGCTTGCGCTGCCAATCCCGCCGGCACAGAGGTGGTTTAAACCACGTTGGCAGGAGAGGCCTGACAGCGGCGGGACTTCGGCCTGTCGTGGGCCGGAGAATCGCCACGGGGAGCACGCCGATCGGTGGGCCACGATTCCCGCTCCCGCCAATTCCCGGGTGGCGGAGAATTCCGGCCACGTTGGGGGCGGGATTTACGCTGGCCCCGGGCGATTCCCCGACCCTGTGGGGGGTCGGAGAATTCCACCCCTGGTTCTGGACACCCCCACCATCAGGGACACCTTTCGTGCATCTACCAGTAACACCAAACCCTTCCATTCTGTTTTCCGTTTCTGCCTTTCTGTTAGGCTATCTTTTGGCATTGAGTCTGGATATGTCACTGGCAGAACCTTCAAAGACGTAGCTGGGCAATCTTCTACATCTACCATAAGCTCTTACCATTGATTCTACCTCACTCGCACATTCTCTCCTGCTTACTTCCACCTCTGCGACATTGCCTATTTTCATTTCCAATATAACAACAGCAAATTCACTACAATTCATTGGGTGCTTCTGGGTGTCCTGAGAATGTGACCAGACAATACACAAATGCATGTTCTCTTCATGGAGAGAAGTTTGGTGACAAGATCTACCTTGTAGTTTCTAAGTAACATACATTTATCTACTTTATAAGAGCTCAATTGAGATGAGCTTTCACTTTATACATTATCATTCAAATGTCGCAATTATAGCTGATGTGGGATTCTTATTTCACCTTCTAATAAGAATTGGTAGTCCGGTTGGTGGGAGGTGTCAAAGCTATAATTTTATTGTTGTTAATTACTCACTTGAATACAATTGAATAAAAACTGAATAAAAACGTAGAAACAAAATATCAAACAATACATTAAAAAGTCAAGCACATGGCAAAGAGCATAAAACACAAAAGAAAATCACTTTAACAGAAACAAAAAGATAGATGATTCAAGAATTCAAGAACAAAAATCTCGATCACGAGGTTCTATCTTTAAGGGAATTCTTAACTCTGGTTTAACCCCTCATTTACGTTTATTGGCTTCCAATTCTCAGCTGAGACCTCCTGGCTTGTTCATATGAATGTCTGTTACTTAGAATATGATTTGTTAATCAAACATTGGATATTACTTAAGATTGACTGGTGCCGTGGGCAGCACTGTGGCACAGTGTTTGGCACTGTGGCCTCACGGCGCCGAGGTCCCAGATTCAATCCCGGCCCTGGGTCATTGTCCGTGTGGAGTTTGCACATTCGCCCCGTGTTTGCGTGGGTTTGGCCCCCACAACCCAAAGATGTGCAGGGGAGGTGTATTGGTCACGCAATAGATCACTGTGATATTTATGGGTTCACCACTGTTAATGTGCAATCATATTTTTGCCTTTTACAGCTAACATCTAACACTTCACCTTTCGCAATATTAAAAGCCATTTGCCCTGTTGCTAATTCCCTGTAGATCTCAGTGCTTCACCACAATTAGAACGATTAGAATTGATAATTAACTAGATGATAGGCAGCAGAGAGTAGTTATCTAATTTACAACTTAATCTCTGTTCTCAGGAGATAACACTTTAGGCATAAAAGTCTGGTAATGGAGCTCATCAAATGCTTCCTGAAAGATGTATAGATCAGCCATATTATTGTACATACTGTTAAAGCCGTAAATCTTTAAACCCACTTTCATAATCCATGCAGGCTTGATTTACTCTTAAATTTTTTTTTTCTTAAATATTTTTATTCTCCTTTTTCACATTTTCTCCTGAATTTACACCCGCCAACAATAAACAATAATCAGCAACAGATATGTCAATCCCCATAACAATGACAATCCCATCCTCCCACCAACCCCCAAACATCAGCCCGCAGGTTTACACAAACAAATGACCAAAAAGGAATCAGGGATTACCCATAGCCATCCTTAATATACACAGCCCCCCTCCCCCCAACCCCACCCCCCCAACTAATGTTCAATGTTATCCAGTTCTTGAAAGTGCATAATAAATAATGCCCATGACTTATAGAACCCCTCCGAGCTTCCCCTCAGTTCAAACCTAACCATCTCAAGGGTCAAGTATTCCAACAGGACCCCCGCCACGCCAGGGCACAGGGTGGAGAGGCTGCTCTCCATCCCAGCAGGATCCGCCTTCGGGCGATCAACGAGACGAAGGCTACGATTTCTGCCTCCGCACCCATTTCCAACCCTGGCATGTCCGACACCCCGAATATGGCCTCCCGAGGGCCTGGGTCCAGTTTCATGTGCACCACCTTGGAAATTACCCTAAAAACCTCCTTCCAGTACTCCTCTAGCTTTGGACAGGACCCCCCCCCCTCCCCTGCAACGCTCACACACATCTTCTACTCCTTCAAAGAATCGGCTCATCCTCGCCCTCGTGAGGTGTGCTCTGTATACCACCTTCAGCTGTATCAGCCCCAACCTCGCACACGAGGTGGAGGCATTTACTCTCCGGAGCACCTCACACCAGACCCCCTCCTCTATAATCTCTCCCAACTCTTCCTCCCACTTTGCTTTGATCCCTTCCAGTGGTGCCTTCTCCTCTTCCAAAATAGCTCCGTAAACCGTGGACACTACCCCCTTCTCCAGTCCCCCTGTCGTCAGCACCTCCTCCAGCAATGTGGAGGCAGGTCCCTCCGGGAAGCTCTGTATCTCCTTCCTGGCAAAATCTCAAGCCTGCATGTATCTAAACATTTCTCCCTGCTCCAGCCCATACTTCGCTTCCAGCTCCCTCAATCCTGCAAACCGACCCCGAAGAAACAAATATTTTAGCGTCTTAATCCCCTTCTCTCCCCATTTCCGAAAACCTCCATCCCACTTCCCTGGCTCAAATCTGTGGTTCCCCCGAATCGGCATTTCCCTCCACCCTGCCCCCAACCTGAAGTGTTGGCGAAACTGCCTCCAGATTTTCAATGAAGCTATTATTACCGGACTCACTGAGTATTTCCCCGGAGCTATTGGGAGCGGCGCTGTTGCTAGTGCTTTCAGTCCCGACCCCCTGCACAAACTCTCCTCCATTCTGACCCACTTTAGGTATCTGGGGGTGCAGGTTGCCCAGGAGTGGGGGAGGCTTCTCAGGTACAACATCACTAGTTTGGTGGGGAGAATGAAAGCCAATCTGGTAAGGTAGGATGGTCTCCCTCTGTCACTGGCGGTTAAAATGAATGTATTGCCGCGATTTCTGTTTATTTTTCAATACCTACCGATTTTCCTCCCAAAGACTTTTTTTCAGGGAGATTGAGGGAAGGATTACTTCGTTCATATGGAGAGGGAAGGTGGTCAGAGTGAGGAAGGTGCTGCTACAGAGGGGAAGGCAGGCAGGGGATTTGGGTCTCCCGAACCTGATCTACTACTACTGGGCGGCGAATGTGGAGAAGGTGCGGAGCTGGGTCAGAGGGGTTGATTCCCAGTGGGTCAGAATGGAGGAGTCCTCTGTTGACCTCCACCATCCTCCGCAGCTCGTCCCCCATCGAGGTGACCTGGTCGCTGTGTCGTAACACGGCCTCCTCCACTTCCTTCATCTTCTCGCCCTGCTCTCTCACCTCAGCTGATGCCTTTGCCACCGCCACCCTCACTGGGGCAATTCCCTCCTCCACCAATGACTTCAATGCGACCACCGTCTCCTTCCTCAAGGCCTCCATGTGCCTCGCGAACTGCTTTTCCAGCTCCACCGCCATCACCTCGGTCATCTTCTCCACTGTAAGTAGTGCGGCCCCGCCTTGCAGTTCGGCTTCCGCCATCTTATCAGCACTTTTGCTCGTCCTCTCATTCAGCGGCGAACCCACGTTTCCTCCTTTCTTCGACGCTGCTCTTCGCATCCTTTCGCGGCTTATGCTTTTTTCTTTCTTTTCTCTTCACTCCCCTTCCACTTTCTTGTCCTTCATCAATCTGAATTATTCTTTCTTTTTGAAAGAAACAATTTTTCTTCCTTCACACACAAAAAAAAGGAAATGGGGAGAAAAAAACCTTTCACCAAACTTCTTTAAACCTTCTTTCTTTCTCCTCTACATTCCCCCAGAGCTCCCCTGGGACCAGACTTCAGCCTTCTTTCTTCTTCCTAGGTTCGAACCATCCGATGTGGGACACCCCACCTACATCGTGCCCTGGTCTCGGGCCTGCTGCCTCGGCCTCCTTGTAGCTCCTCCCCCGCTGCTCCGACCTCCAATGACGCGCTGGGCCCAGCGCCTCAGCCCCCGCCGCCCGACACCCGCGCGGGGTTCTTCTCCGGTTTTTAAACCGGCCCCGCTAGCTGCCTGTGACAGCCCCAACGGCTGACGATAGTCAGAGGGTGAGTGATGAGTCGGGAGATCCCCGAAATCACCGCAATTCGTGGCCACTGGCGGGAGCTCCTCTTACTGTGGCCGCCCTGCTCACCCACGCCACTGGAAGTCACTCTTAAATTTTTCTTTTCAACAGTTTCCAAAAATTATTCTGAAGTCCAGCTGAGAGCACAAGATTTCATAGGCTCATGGGTCTAATGTTCAACCTTTCCAAAGCCACAGAGCCCTTTCATTGATTAAAATGGGAATCACGAACCACTTCAGTTGAAGATCTAAATTTGTTGTGTTCCAGTCTTCTGATATTAACATTGTGTCCAACACATTCGGAAAGAAAATCTGATGTAGCAATCTCAACTTGTGCCTTTAATTTTCCGTAAATTGGATTTCTGTTCTTTTTTTTTATAACTTTAGAGTACCCAATTCATTTTTTTCCAATTAAGGGGCAATTTAGTGTGGCCAATCCACCTACCCTGTACATCTTTGAGTTGTGGGGGCGTACCCCATGCAAACACGGGGAGAATGTGCAAACTCCACATGGGCAGTGACCCAGAGCCGGGATCGAACCTGGGATCTCGGCCCAGTGAGGCAGCAGGGCTAACCTACTGCAGCACTGTGCTGCCATTCTGTTCTTGATTAATGTTCACGCCGTTCACTTTTTTTGAAAGAGTTTTCATATTCTCTGGCTCATTTACTCCCTCAATGCAAATACCATATTAGTAATAATATTATTTTCCCTTCCACATATGCAAGCAGTTGCAAATTCCGACCTGGTCTCTGCTGAGATAGTTATCAGAAGGCAAACATGAGGCGCTCTATTTTCCTTGAAGTAGTTTTGGGCAACCCAATGCGGCTGGGAAGTGATGCGTTATCTGTGTTGGTCTAACATCGACTGCAACTGGATGCAGTAAAATGAGAAACAGGCTTCAGACCCAGGAGATGGTCCAACACTGTTTTATTGAACCTGTTGATTGCTGTACATAATCTGCTGTGGGTTGACACTCTATGAACCTAACTGATAACTTCCTACTGGCTTGACCAGACTAACTTTCTATCACATGGCGATGATGTTCATTGGCCTGTGCACTGCGACTATCTCCCTAGCCATGTCCTGTGAGAGAGAGAGAGCCTTAATGCCCTGTGGGCTGTAATAATATCCACTCATGTATATCATGAAATGCAGACAGGCAGTGATTGACACACAGGATAACCAATGAACACACACGACACAGAACAACCAATCACCAGACAGGACACCACTACTATAAAGCCCACGTCATAATATCCACTCATGTATATCATGAGATGCAGACAGGCAGTGATTGACACACAGGATAACCAATGAACACACACGACACAGAACAACCAATCACTGGACAGGACATCACCACTATAAAGCCCACGGGGCATTAAGGCTCTCTCTCTCTCACAGAACACGGCGAGGGAGATAATCGCAGTGGTTGGTGAATTTCAGCAGAACCGTCTTGAACTTTTCGCCATCGGCAAACGTGAGCGAGTTATAGATGTGGATGGCATGGTCCCCCGCAGTCGACAGGAACAGCGCGATCTTTCGGGCATCCGTGCTGCCTCGAGGTCGGAGGCCACCATATACAGGAGGAACTTCTGTTTGAAGACTTTCCAGTTGGCGCCGAGGTTGCCGGAGATCCGGAGTTGCAGAGAAGGTTGGATCTTTTCCATGCCGCTGGATGGCTGCGTGCTGGTCATTGCAGATTCACTCGAGATAGGTTCATTAGAGTTAATAGCTCTCTGGTACCATGATGTGTTATCT
This sequence comes from Scyliorhinus canicula, assembly GCF_902713615.1. Lineage (NCBI taxonomy): Eukaryota > Metazoa > Chordata > Chondrichthyes > Carcharhiniformes > Scyliorhinidae > Scyliorhinus > Scyliorhinus canicula. Next base: position 164,476,632 of record NC_052153.1, read on the forward strand.
GTGTTGGTCTAACATCGACTGCAAATGGATGCAGTAAAATGAGAAACAGGCTTCCGACACAGGAGATGGTCCAACACTGTTTTATTGAACCCGTTGATTGCTGTACCTAATTTGCTGTGGGTTGACACTCTATTAACCTAACTGATAACCTCCTACTGGCTTGACCAGACTAGCTTTCTATCACATAGTGATGATGTTCATTGGCCTGTGCACTGCGACTATCTCCCGAGCTGTGTCCTGTGAGAGAGAACGAGCCTTAATGCCCTGTGGGCTTTATAGTGGTGGTGTCCTGTCTGGTGATTGGTTGTTCTGTGTCCTGTGTGTTCATTGGTTATCGTGTGTGTCAATCACTGCCTGTCTGCATCTCATGGTATGCGTGAGTGGATATTATGACAGGAAGGTGCCTCCCACTTTCTCTAATGAAGGGCATGAACTAAACCAAATCAAGTGCCCATAAAATAAAAATGCATGCACGTATTATATTGTGAATTAATTCTCATTGTTAATGAAACATGTGATGCCCTCAGTTTCTTACTGACTGTGGAAGGGCAATTAAAGTGAATAAAAATGCCCCTCCCTCTGATTTGAATTTGAATATGTCATCACTTATCATATTACATTATGAATTCATGGAGGCCTGCCTTCTCAACCTTGCCTCTCAAAGAACAAAGAAAATTACAACACCAACCATGCTGCCTGAGGTGTTGTGATCCTGAGGTAAAAGAACCACCAGTCAAAGCAGCCTAGGGTCATCTGGGACTATGTTTACTTTACATTACCTCAAATTATGATCATTAGTTCTGATTCTGCAAATTTTGAATCTGCTCAGACTTATTTCGAAAGTGTTAACTATGCTTTAGACAAAATATATTCCGATATTAACCTGTGTGAAAGTTTTGCTCCTTTAGAATTTGTGTAGTGGGGCCAATGAGCTCAGTTGGCTAGATGGCTAGTGTGCTGTCCCAAATAACAGCAACAGGGTTAGGTTCCTGTTCTGGCTGAGGTAGACTTGGAACCTCTGTCCCTGATAATAAAAATATGTAAATACCACCACAGTTCCAGAGGACAACAGGATGCGCTCTCCTTTTGACAGAGAGCTGTTTGATGGTGATTTAGCCTGAGGACCACCACACCTCAGGCGAGGGGCAAGGTTGAGACAGCAGGGTTCCGCATTACAAACCAGCCATCCAGCCAACACACCATCGCCCCCCCCCCCCCCCCCCCCCCCCCCGACAGTAGAAGGCAATGGAAAATCACATCTCACAAAAGATGACAAGGAAACAGCTCAGGGTGAGTCTTCAGCAGACAACGAGCTAAGGATCTGCCTTCAGGCGGACACAAATGGGATGGTGAAATTTGTGTATGCCTGCTGTCATATTTGCATTAGCTGCTTTCTACATCACATGGCATTTGGATTCAAATGATCTGTTAGCCCTAATCTATCCTTAATAAATTGTCTATCAAATACTGAATTTCTCTATTATGTTATTCAAGTGGGAAGAGTGGTTGACATTTGATACCAGTTCCTCATTTGCATGTAATTGTTCTTCTGGTCTCTATTATCTGCTGGCTATAATGGTAACTTTGTCTTATTACACCTATTTTGCTTTTGTCTTGTGCATTTTCATTACTGTTGTTCATTCAAGAATCTTAAATAATAAAAAGCATCAAGAAAAATATTTGCTTCCTTATTCTTTTTATTTATTTTAAATTTAGAGTACCCAATTCATTTTTTCCAATTAAGGGGCAATTTAGTGTGGCCAATCCACCTACCCAGCACATCTTTGGGTTGTGGGGGCGAAACCCACGTAAACACGGGGAGAATGTGCAAACTCCACAGGGACAGTGACCCAGAACCGGGATCGAACCTGGGACCTCGGCGCCAAGCTTCCTCATTCTGATCTAAAATATGTTTACTTCTTAGCTTCCCTTTCCTCCATGCGTTTTTTTAATTGACATTAGAAAATTTGAAATCAAGTTATTTATTTTACCACAGTGATCTACAGTATGTAAATGTGGATTTGAATACATCCTCCAACAGTTATGTCTTATTTACAAAATAATCTTAAAAACTTGCTGCACCTAATATTTTCAAGCTTAATTGATCAAAGTTCATAGAAAAGAGAGATGTCTGCAATTTTGAGAATCACATGCCCTAGGGACAAAATGGAGAACTTGCACAACATAATTAGGAGGCATAAACATGAATGTGCTCCTTTTGAACAAATTATTTTCAAAAACATCTAAACTGCTTATATAAAAACATTTGTGCATATTTCTATGTTAATTACATCGGCATTGCAATTTCACTTTGTAAGAAACATAAAAAGGAATTATGGCTGCTAGATTATGAAATGGGAACCAAAAAAAACGATGTCCAATTCTTGACATTAAAAAGAGCCCCCCCAACCCCCCCTCTGCCCACACCGAATCATTTCCTTTAAGACTCTAAAGCAAGATGCCAGACAGGCAAACAGCTCAGACTTCTGCTTATATTAATGTGCACAGTAAGAAGTCTTACAACACCAGGTTAAAGTCCAATATGTTTGTTTCAAACACTAGCTTTCGGAGCACTGCTCCTTCCTCAGGTATATTAATGTGCAACTGGATTCTGGTGCAGGGCAGTGGTGTAGGCTAGCTCAAACTCCGACTTCTCTTCCTGTCCTCTTAGCAATTATAATGATCTAGTTGTTTACTGCTTAATGTCACAGCAACCAGTTCACAACTGTGTTGTGTGCATCACTTGCCCAACTCCAAGCCAGATAATAACTTTCTATTACGATGCTCTGTCCCAAAGTCTTCAGATGCTCTTCCAAATCTTCAGATCAGAGAGTCCTGCTTGTACGAATGTGTTTAAATTGTCTTTATGTCACATATTAAGCGCCGCCTTCTCTTCACAAAAGACTCTTTTTTGGAAAAGGTTCTGAAAAACATAACTTTTATTGCTTTTATTCACGGAGTCTATGTTTATTTAAGTTGCTGAAGTCTGCAAAACTTTACAATGTGGTTCAATTGTTTTTCCCCCCACTTTTGGCTATCTAAAACTTTTTGGCTGCTATTTTTCAATTTGACACTTTTGAAAACATGGGTTGCATATGTAACGCATATACTGCATACAATTTGCTAAACTGTAGCCAAAATTAGTGTTTAAAATGTAGCCTGTTTCACTTTGAAAACATCTTAAAGCTCATCAACATTTTTTTCAAATAAGCAATTGTTTTCCAAAAAAATGTTTTTCATGTATGTTCCCATTTCCACTATTTGTTTAGGAACACTGAATGTAAGATATATATGATATATAGAATTTACAGAGCAGAAGGAGGCCATTCGGCCCATCGAGTCTGCACTGGCTCTTGGAAAGAGCATCCTACCCAAGATCAACACCCCCACCCTGTCCCCATAACCCAGTAACCCCACCCAACACTAAGGGCAATTTTGGACACTAAGGGCAATTTAGCATGGCCAATCCATCTAACCTGCACATCTTTGGACTGTGGGAGGAAACCGGAGTACCCGGAGGAAACCCACGCACACACGGGGAGGATGTGCAGACTCCGCACAGACAGTGACCCAAGCCGGAATCGAACCTGGGACCATGGAGCTGTGAAGCGATTGTGCTATCCACAATGCTACCGTGCTGCCCACTAAGTAAGGATTGATTTCTGCAATAAAGTTCAGCTTCACCACTTTTCCTGGTCATAATTTAATCCTGCTTAGACCGAAAGGACAGTTTGAATTGAACTGAGTGGCAGAAGTGGTCGGGTAGGGGAGGGTGCGGGGATGATGCAGACAGGCCAAGGTTTGAGTGTTCTTCTGAAGTTGTAGCTCAAACTCTGGCTGGACATACCCATGGAGAAGCTACAGTCTGGAGTGGACTACACTTGTCCTAGAGTCATATTTAATACTTCTAAAGAAATTCTTTCACAGAATGTGGGTGTCGCTGGCTAGGCCAGCATTTGTTGCCCATCCCCAATTGCCTTTGAAAAGGTGGTGGTGAGCTGCCTTCTTGAACTTCTGCAGTTCATGTGTGACAGGTACATCCACATTGCTCTTCAGAAGCAAGTTCCGGGATTTTGACCCAGTGACAGTGAAGGAACAGGGATATAGTTCCAAGCCAAGATGGTATGAGGCTTTGTGGGGAACTTGCAGCAGGTGGTGCTCCCATGCATCTGCTGCCTTGTCTTTTTAGATGGTAGGGATCCCAGGTTTGGAAGATGCTCTCGAAAGGGCCTTGGTGAGTTGCTGCAGTACATCTTGTAGATGGCACTCATTGCTGCCTCTGTGCATCGATGGTGGAGGGAATGAATATTTAAGGTGGTGAATGGGATGCTTATCAAATGGGCTGCTTTGTCCTGGATGGTCCCAAGCTTAGAACAAAGAACAAAGAAAAGTACAGCATAGGAACAGGCCCTTCGGCCCTCCAAGCCTGTGTCGACCATGCTGCCCGTCTAAACTAAAATCTTCTGCACTTCCTGGGTCCGTATCCCTCTATTCCCACCCTATTCATGTATTTACCAAGATGCCCCTTAAATGTCACTATCGTCCCTGCTTCCACCACCTCCTCCGGCAGCGAGTTCCAGGCACCCACTACCCTCTGTGTAAAAAAACTTGCCTCGTACATCTCCTCTAAACCTTGCCTCTTGTACCTTAAACCTATGCCCCCTAGTAATTGACCCCTCTACCCTGGGAAAAAGCCTCTGACAATCCACTCTGTCTATGCCCCTCATAATTTTGTAGACCTCGATCAAGTCGCCCCTCAAACTCCACACAGAGACCCAGGGCCGGGATTCGAACCCGGGTCCTCAGCGCCGTAGTCCCAATGCTAACCACGGCACCACATGCCGCCCCTAATAAAGTTACTTTCTGTTTGACTCTGCAAACTCGCGCTGGATTCTTCCTGGCCCTCACAAAACTGGTGACGAGGGTTAAAGTTGGATATCTGCCTGTGCTGCTGAAGGCACATCCTTGAACTTTTGTTGAATACAGGTTGGAAGTTTTTTTTGTGTTGCACAAAGCCTCTTTACGCACGTTTGGATGTACTTGATGCCGCACTGGAGAGTTGGATCCAGTATGCACAACGGATGTGTTACTACTTCCAGGTGAATAACATCAGCGAAAATGAGCGCCAGGTGGTCATTTAGCTAACCGCCTGTGGCACACATATGTTTCGGGGGCTGAGACACCTTCCATACCCAGCCGCGCCTGACAGTAAAATGTTTGATGAGCTTGTGGCTTTGGTGGAGCAACAGTTTAACCCAACCCTGTCTGCGGCAGTCCAGTGTTACTGGTTTAACACTGCAGAGAGGACCCCGGAGAATCCCTTGCTGAGTTCTTATCCAGGCTAAGCAGGATTGCGGAGTACTGTGACGATGGAGATATTTCGTCAGAGACGTTAACGAGATCATTTGGTTTGCGGCGTCAACAACGGGGCCACCCAGAGGAAACTGTTAGTTGAGCCGACATTAACTTTTCAATAGGCCATCCAGATATTATTGTCCCGAGAGAGCGCAGAATGGGACGTGCAGGAGCTACAGGGAATGGAGGTGCATGCCCCCTGGCACACCCCCTTCCATTCAAAAGCATTTTCTTATACCCCTACTGTACCTTAGGCAAGGCGCCGTAAGGATCTACGCTGGTGGCCATCAGATGTACCTCCCCGAAGGGAACCTTCTCCAGAACCAATGTCGGTCCTGGCCGCGCCAGCGGGGCCATCGTTCCAGCAGGAGCTGGGGCCAGCCCAGGGGGCGAACTTTCCATTTGGATGAACCCGAGGATGCTGCTCCCGAGGGTGTGGAGATGAAGGACGACTGCCTGCAGCTGCATTGTGGGACAGCCCACCCGAGTGGCCCCATTACGGTGATGGTACCAATCAATGGTCACCAGCTGGAGATGGAGTTGGACACTGGTCAGCGGTCTCCGTGGTTGGCCAGAAGACATTCGACTTCATCAAGCAGGGGATACAGACCCTTGCATTGACTGATGCACAGGCCAGGTCGGCCACCTATATGGGGGAACCATTTGACATTGCTGGAACTACGATGCCCCCTGTTGCTTATGGATGCCAGGAGGGGCGTTTCCCACTTACCGTGCTCCGCGGCCATGGGCCCAGCATGTTGGGTCAGGACTGTTTGCATAATTTGCAGCTGCAATGGCAGCACATCCTCCAAACAGGTTCTGGAGGGTTGACGGAGGTACTAGGATGATACCCAGAAGTATTCCAGCCTGTTTTGGGGGTAGATAAAAGAGGCGGTGGTCTTTGCGGTGAAACGCTTCCACCAGTATGTTTATGGCCGCCACTTCATTGTCGTGACTGATCACAAGCCTCTACTCGGACTTTTTATAGACGTTAAGTCGATTCCGCCCATTGTATCTGTGCGGATCCAACGCTGGGCTTTGCTGCTCACTGCCTACAGGATTCTATGGCGCATAAACCAGGGACCCAGATAGCGAATGCCGATGCACTGAACTCGTTGTCTTTGACGACCGGCCCTTTGTCGACCCCCACGACAGGTGAAGTGGTCGCAACCCTAAATTTTGTGGATTCGTTTGTGGATTCTGTCATGGCATCACAGATCCGTAAGTGGACCCAGACGGATCCGGTCCTATCCAAGGTTTGGCACATGGTCCTGTATGGTGGGCAGCATAGACAACTCCCAGGCGAATTGCGGGCTTTTTCTCCAAGGTGTCAAATTGTGATCAGGTTCTTGCCATTTCTGGACGAGAACCTGATCACAGCAGCTAGAGCGGGCCGGGAGAACAGGAAACTGATTTGCACCCGCTGCAAATCCCGTTTTGGGGCTCTACTGCAATTCTCCTGACATAGTGGGATGTGCGCTGAGCATGACACGGCCAGAGAATTTCCCCCCTTTTGTCAATCCACCCATGCCATGTATTCTAAGACACACAGTCACTATCAACAACACACCCCTCTGTTCCGTACAGACATTTTGTGTTCTTGGGAGTATCTTCTTCAATAAATAAAACAATGGTAAATGACAAAATCAACCATCGGCTGGCAAAAGCAAGTGCTGTGCATTCGGCAAGGCCCGCTCACAGACTTAATAATAATAATCGCTTATTGTCACAAGTAGGCTTCAATGAAGTTACTGTGAAAAGCCCTGAGACGCCACATTCTGGCGCCTGTTCGGGGAGGCCAGTACGGGAATTGAACCTTCGTTGCTGGCCTTGTTCTGCATTACAAGCCAGCTGTTTAGCCCACTGTGCTAGTTTGTCTCAGAACACACATCAAACTCTTACCAGGCGGTGGTCCTTATTTTGCATCTTTCTGGATGTGAGATTTGGCGAACCCACCACCATCCTAGAAACCAACGAGGAGCACGGTGGGCATAGATCTCACTGACTGAGATCACCGAGCATAGATCTCACTGACTGAGATCACCGGGCATAGATCTCACTGACTGAGATCACTGGGCATAGATCTCACTGACTGAGATCACCGAGCATAGATCTCACTGACTGAGATCACCGAGCATAGATCTTACTGACTGAGATCACCGAGCATAGATCTCACTGACTGAGATCACCGGGCATAGATCTCACTGACTGAGATCACCGAGCATAGATCTCACTGACTGAGATCACCGAGCATAGATCTTACTGACTGAGATCACCGGGCATAGATCTTACTGACTGAGATCACCGGGCATAGATCTTACTGACTGAGATCACCGAGCATAGATCTCACTGACTGAGATCACCGAGCATAGATCTCACTGACTGAGATCACCGAGCATAGATCTTACTGACTGAGATCACCGGGCATAGATCTTACTGACTGAGATCACCGAGCATAGATCTCACTGACTGAGATCACCGAGCATAGATCTCACTGACTGAGATCACCGAGCATAGATCTCACTGACTGAGATCACCGAGCATAGATCTCACTGACTGAGATCACCGAGCATAGATCTCACTGACTGAGATCACCGAGCATAGATCTTACTGACTGAGATCACCGGGCATAGATCTTACTGACTGAGATCACTGAGCATAGATCTCACTGACTGAGATCACCGAGCATAGATCTCACTGACTGAGATCACCGAGCATAGATCTCACTGACTGAGATCACCGAGCATAGATCTTACTGACTGAGATCACCGAGCATAGATCTTACTGACTGAGATCACCGAGCATAGATCTCACTGACTGAGATCACCGAGCATAGATCTTACTGACTGAGATCACCGAGCATAGATCTCACTGACTGAGATCACCGAGCATAGATCTCACTGACTGAGATCACCGAGCATAGATCTCACTGACTGAGATCACCGAGCATAGATCTCACTGACTGAGATCACCGAGCGTAGATCTCACTGACTGAGATCACCGAGCATAGATCTCACTGACTGAGATCACCGAGCGTAGATCTTACTGACTGAGATCTATTTACAACATCACTTGGCAGGGTAAAACCCCAACACTGATGTTCCTGCAAAGTGCTGCATAGAGAAATACAGCACAGAACAGGCCCTTCGGCCCACGATGTTGTGCCGCACTTTTGTCCTAGGTTAATCATAGATCATAGAATTTTGGACACTAAGGGCAATTTATCATGGCCAATCCACCCAACCTGCACATCTTTGGACTGTGGGAGGAAACCGGAGCACCCGGAGGAAACCCACGCACACACAGGGAGGATGTGCAGACTCCACACAGTCAGTGACCCAAGCCGAAATTGAACCTGGGACCCTGGAGCTGTGAAGCAGTTGTGCTATCCACAATGCTACCATGCTGCCCTTAAGAACAAATTAATCAACACTCCATTATTCTACCATAATCCAATAGCCGCTTGAAGGTCCCTAACGTTTCCGACTCAACTACTTCCACAGGCGGTGCATTCCATGCCCCCACTACTCTCTGGGTAAAGAACCTACCTCTGACATCCCCCCTATATCTTCCACCATTTACCTTAAATTTATGTCCCCTTGTAATGGTTTGTTCCACCCGGGGGAAAAGTCTCTGACTGTCTACTCTATCTATTCCCCTGATCATCTTATAAACCTCAATCAAGTCGCCCCTCATCCTTCTCCGTTCTAATGAGAAAAGGCCTAGCACCCTCAACCTTTCCTCGTAAGACCTACTCTCCATTCCAGGCAACATCCTGGTAAATCTCCTTTGCACCTTTTCCAAAGCTTCCACATCTTTCCTAAAATGAGGTGACCAGACCTGCATACCTGATGAATTCTCTGGCCGTTGGGATTCTTTGTTCTCAGCAGCAGCACACCCCTGCCCGTGGTTTTCCCGGCACCATGGGGCGGCTTCAATGGGAGATCCCTTTGACAAGCAGCAGGAGTAGAGAATCCCGCCGTCAGCGAACTCCGCACCATTGAGAAACATGTGGCTGGTGGACTGGAAAATCTGGCCCGATATCAAGAACATGTTCATCAGAGCTCAGCTTCACTGGGTCGGTCATCTGGTGGACTCCCACATACCAAAAAGCAGTATTCTACAGCTAGCTGATCACGGGAACACAAGCCACAGGATGGTCAGCTGCTGCTGTTTTATTTTTAAAGCAGGCCACAAACAAGGCTTGCCATGCCCACGTCACCTGTTACAAGCCCAGAGTCCTTTTCCAAACAAAGCAGTGTAGGAAACGGGAGTAAACATCCTGTGTTGTGTTTTTTCACACAGTGAGAGATTCAGACAGCCCAAGGTCTTTTGTGGTTGCGATGAGCAGCCATCGCAATACAATGTAAGGTCGATGAGATCCATTTCACTGAGCGCACATTGAGGTTCAATATCGCTATTGTCTACGGTGAAACAGAAGGAGAGGTGGCTGGCACGTTCTGGTCCTTTTTGCTGACAGTCTATCCTTAACAAACAATGTGTGAATTTCACAAATGGCTGCGGCGTCCCCATGTAATTAGGTACTTGCTGGGGTTTCAGGACTGTCTGGAGCTAAACATTGCCAAGCTACATACGTTGCAGCTGTTGGCTATTTACCGAATCTTACCCCTGACATTTGTCATAAGCCTCCTTTTTATTATGGGCCTGATTAAACGCGATTAAACCTTGCACCCGGATTCAACCCGTGCATGCCAGTTAAATCACAGGAGAGGCCGAAATCGGGATCTGGGTCAGGTGCCAATCGGTTCGTGATTCGCTCCCGTTGGGGTGTTCTGGATTCCGCAAAGACGTGGCAAGACACCAATTCAGATCAATCTCCAACTTATGAGATGGAAGCTCAATCTAATGGCCTCCGGGGAACTAACCGGCTCCCCAGCGAGAAGTCACGCAGGTGCCATTTAGCACTCCTATTCAAAAATGGGAACATAGCACAATGGCTGCTGAGTAAATTCTATGATATAACATGGGTAACTACAGCTGCTGCCAGTCTGCCCCACCAAACACTTCCAGGACAGAGTCTTGTTAGTGGTTATATGCTGACGGTCACTTTAACTCCCTCTGGCTGCACAGCTGAAAGCTATGCTAATGAAGCATTGGCATTGTTAGCTCGGGGAACACGGGCAGCACGGTGGCGCAGTGTGTTAGTCCTGCTGCCTCATAGCGCCGAGGTCCCAGGTTCGATACCGGCTCTGGGTCACTATCCATGTGGAGTTTGCACATTCACGCCGTGTTTGCGTGGGTTTCGCCCCCACAGCCCAAAGATGTGCAGGCTAGGTGGATTGGCCACGCTAAATTGCTCCTTAATTGGAAAAAATGAATTGGGTACTCCAAATTTATTTTTTAAAAGTTATGGGAACACAGCACAGCTCTCAAGTGGCTGCAGTGCCCCTATCAGAGACGGCCCTTTTTGCTTTGACCCTTAATTTCTTTACTTTTGTTTACTGGTTGGGTGCGTGAGAATCTCAGGTGGCTACATGTTGCATTTGCTACTCACTCCTGCTGGTAGCTGTCAATGCTGTGCGTTTGTTTTCTGCTGCTTTTTCTGTTTCTGTAGCCTGGAGTGAGGAACAGGAGGATGTAAGAAGACCTGATAGCAGCACTGGAGAGGAGGAGAGGAGCTTTTTCTCCCTTCTGATGTGCTTCTGTTGGTGTGACCTTTTCCTTGCTGAGGAGTCTCCTGCTGGAAGCTGTATGAGGGAGAGAGGGAGGCAGGCTGATTTGAATGAGCAACTTGACTGGGGCATTGAAGAAATGCTTTAACAGGTTGCTGGTGACTTTCTTATACTGTTGACTGTTCAATGTCTAATGCCTGGAGGTTGTGGGTCTGTTTGCTGCTACCTCATTTGATTCTGTGGCCTGGAGAGAAGAGAGAGAGCTATACAGCGGTGGCACAGTAGCACAGTGGTTAGTACTGTTGCCTCACAGCACCAGGGACCAGGGTTTTTCTGTCGTGAAAGGCCACAGTTTCTATGTCGGCGTGGGGACAAAGTCCCAAAAACAGAGAATCCTGCCCAGGGCATTTTGAGCTGCATGCTTCATGCATTGGTTGGGGGGGGGGGGGGGGGGGGGGGGGGGGGGGGGGGGGTGGGGGGGTGGGGGGGGGGGGGGGGGGGAGGGTCTGTGGCAGGGGGCATTGCGGGCAAAGCTTCTGAACTTTGAGGAGATGTGGTGGTGGTGGCTGCCAGGGTTTGATGGGGCACAGCGTGGTAATATACCAGGGGGCATTGCGAGGTGCCAGCTGCCAACTTATTTGCGGAGGGGGTGGGTGGAGGTCAGGGTGGTGTTAGGCAGGATCAATGCCAGGGGGCTGGTGTTAAATTACCCTTGCTGTCCAGTGGAGGTCACTGGTCTTCTTCCTGCACTGGACAGCGGTCCTCCTGGTTATGCTGCCTGAACTGATGGCCACTGCTCCTGCCTCCCAGGAGGCATTGGTGGCCCTGTGGTTGGTCCTCCGAACCCCTCGGGCGAACAGGGTGTCCCCGCCTCGCCTCCACAGCATCCAGCAGCCTGGCCAGGTCAGCTTTCCCGAAACCTGGAGCAAGTCTACGTGGTGGCATGGCTGTGTGCTGACTGGACTGTGTGTCCGGAGGGAGTGTTTATGAGCAGCTTTTCCTTGTTTACGGGAAGCTGCCGGGTATGGTCCAGGCGAATCAGCAGGCAGGATAGCCATTTCCGTCGTGAAGGTCGTGGGGGATCATTTCCGGCAGTAAGTACCGTTAAATACGGGCCGCCATTTCGCCGGCTTCACCGTCTGGAAGGACCCGGGAAGATGCGCCTGATACAGCAATTAGAAATGTTCCCATTAAATCGCACCCTATGTTTTTAACTTTTCATCTTCTCTGTCATCATGGTGCATTCGGTTTTGATATTCTAAATGTTTTTCCCTTCAAAGGAATGTTTCTAGTTTGTACTCTGAACTATCTCTTCCCGAATGCCTTCCATTGCTCTGTTACTGATTTATCTTGCAATCACCTTTTCCAGTCTCTGTCCCATGTACCTTGTTAAATCGCTAAAATACTTATTCCTCAGTTCGATAATTTTACCTCTTGCCCTAAAGTTACGCAATTCTTCACATTAGGTTAGATGATCTCTGACTGTAACATGCTCCAATCATCCAATTTAATTTCCTCGAAGCAGATCCAACCCTGCTTCCTTCCTTGTTGGACTGAAAACATATTGATGAAGAAAGTTCCCCTGTGCACATTGAAGAATTTATTTTTTCCTACTCTTAGCACTATATATATTGCCAATTTATATTCAATTATTTATTTGTTTATTTTAAATTTAGAGTATCCGGGTGGCACAATGGTTAGCACTGCATCTCACAGCACTGAGGTCCCAGCTTTGATCCCGACTGCGGGTCACTCTTTGTGTGGAGTTTGCACATTCTTCCCGCGTCTGCGTGGGTCTCATCCAACAACCTAAAGATCTGCAGGATAGGTGGATTGGCCACACTAAGTTGCACCTTAATTGGAAAAAAAAATTGGTTACTCTAAATTTATTTTAAAAAAATATCCAATTATTTTATTATAATATCCAATTATTTAATTATATTAAAACAGTATAGTTCATTTATAACAATTGATAAAATAATAATGGACCCAAAACCTTGCATTGGAAAAATCCTTCCAATCTGAAATCCATCCATCCACCACTATCTGGTTGTTATCACCATGCCAATTTTGGATTCACAACTTGCCCCTTAATTCTATCTATCATCTTCCATCTTCTTGACAAGCCTCCTGTGACACTCCCTGAAAGCCCAAGTATACAAGATCTACGGCACTATTTTAATTTACCTTCTCTGATACTCCACCAAAGATTTCATTCAAGTTAATCAGATACAAGTTGTCTTAAACAAATCTATGCTGACCCTCCTTGAGTAATCGATGGTCTTTCAATGGAAAGCTTATTTTCTCCCTCATGATGGTTTCCAATAACGTTCCCAGTCCAATGTTTGGCTAACCGGCCGATATTTTCCAGGCTTATCTTGAATAACAAAATTGCATTAGTAACCCTCTGGTACTACTGCATCTAATGAGGATTGCAATATTATGACCAATGCCTCTGCTATTTCTATCTTTGCTTCTTTAAGCAATCCAAAACATATTCCTTCCAGACCAGATGACTCTCTATTATTATCCTATCCATAAATCATCCCTCTTCTTTTAGTGTAACATCTGCTCCCTTAAGGCAGACTCAAAACACTATACTTTGCTGACTCTGCCACGACATAAAAACCTCCCTTTGGGTCGGTATTTGACCAATTTCTTTTCTATGGTGAACTGTTTACACTTTATATTTTTAGAATATGTTTTATGGTTCAATATAATGTTACCGGCTAATCTTTTCCGGCAACCTTTCTTTGCCTCCCATATTAGCTTTTCAATTCCCTCTTGTACATTATATAATCTTCCTGGAATTGAATCTTGCTCCTCATATTTGGCACAAGCTTAATTTTTATGTTGTATTTTAACTCTTGTTTATTTTGTCATCCAGGGTGCATTAGCTTTGGTTACTCTTACTTTTTTGCTTCAAAGGCAGATATACCTCTCCCCTAAATTACCTCCTGTTATAACCCGCATGGAGGCCTTGGGGTGTGTACCATTCATTTCCCCGTGACCTCCAATGAATATATACTTTGTTGGCTTGCCCTTTAATGAGGGGAGCCCTCACAGTATAAAAATCCCGACCAGGGTGCAGGCCGGGGAGGGAGACCTTTCAGGGAGCGGGGATTTGTGTATTATATACTATTTTTTTTTTGTTTTTTTTTTTAAATTTAGATTACCCAATTATTTTTTTTTCTATTAAGGGGCAATTTAGCGTGGCCAATCCACCTACTCTGCACATTTTTGGGTTGTGGGGGCGAAACCCACGCAGACACGGGGAGAATGTGCAAACTCCACACGGACAGTGACCCAGAGCCGGGATCGAACCTGGGACCTCAGCGCCGTGAGGCGGTTGTGCTAACCACTAGGCCACCGTGCTGCCCTATGTATTATATACTATAATAAGAGTATTGCTTTGCATGCTACTTGCCGTTCATGCTTATGAATTTGGCGTGGATTCTACACCTCCACCTCCATTCTACCCCTCCATTGCTCCTTTATTGCTTTCCTGATTTTTTTTTCAATCTATCTGGGGTTGATCCACGCTCAAATCACTAAAATTAATTCTTCCCCAGCTGAGGATTTTGTCATTAATGTTTCCTGGGCCCTTTTCATCGTTCCTTTAAACCAATTGGTGGTGTGTTCATTGTTAGCTGAATGATCTACTCTGACACTCTGCTTGCCCTAACTCATTCCCTGGAATCAGACAATTACCCACCCTCGATCTTTTCATTGAGAACTGTCATTGGCACTGACATTGGCAGTCTTAATCTTTCTGCCCCCCTCACCCATTCCAACCTCTCTCCTTCCGAACTTTACGCTCTTCACTCCGTCAGGTCCAACCCCGACTTTGCCATCAAACCTGCCGACAAAGGGGGTGCAGTTGTCGTCTGGCGTACTGACCTCTACCTCGCAGAGACGGAGCACCAACTCTCAGATTCTTCCTCCTACCTCCCCCTGGACCATGACCAGACCACTAAACTTCAAGGCACTATCTCCAGCACCGTTAGCGACCTCATTTCCTCCGGATGCCTTCCTCCTACGGCCTCCAAACACATAGTTTCCCAACGCCGGACAGCCCGCTTTTACCTACTTCCCAAAATCCAAAAAAGGACAGTCCCGGCAGGCCCATTGTGTCAGCATGTTCCTGCCCCACTGAACGTATTCCCTCACTCCCGTGGTCCATTCCCTCCCCACCAACATCTGGGATTCCTCTGATGACTTGCGTGTGTGGGGTGCCACAAGGATCGGTGTTGGGGCCCCAGCTATTCAGAATATATATTAATGATTTGGATGAGGGAACAAAATGTAACATCTCAAAGTTTGCAGATGATACCAAGTTGGCTGGGAGGGTGAACTGTGACGAATATGCAGGGATCCTACAGCATGATCTGGACAGGTTGGGTGAGAGGGCAAATCAATGGCAGATGCAGTATAATTTGGATAAGTGTGAGGTTATTCACATTGGAAGCAAAAACAGGAAGGCAAATTACTACCTGAATGGTTGTAAATTGGGAGAGGGGAGTGTGCAGCGGGACCTGGGTGTCCTTGTGCACCAGTTGCTGAAGGTAAGGATGGAGGTATAGCAGGCGGTAAAGAAGGCTAATGGTGTGTTGGCCTTCATTGTGAGAGGTTTTGAGTATAGAAGCAGGGATGTGTTGCAGGGCCTTGGTGAGGCCACACCTGGAGTATTGTGTGCAGTTTTGGTCTCCTTCTCTGAGAAAGGATGTTCTTGCTCTTGAGGGAGTGCAGTGTGAAGTTTACCAGACTGATTTCGCCGAGCAGAAACCTATAGCCAAGTTCCGCACACATGCGTGCGGCCTCAACCGGGACCTTGGATTTATGTTGCATTACATTCACCCCCCCCACCATCTGTCCTGGGCTTGCAAAATCCTACCAACTGTCCTGGTTTGAGTCAATTCACACCTCTTTAACCTGTGATCATCCCTCTCCCCAGTTGCTCCATTTGAACCTGTAAAGACTTAATTACCTGCAAAGACTCGCATTCAAAGTATCGTCGTGCATCTTTGAATTTGTCTATAAATATGTTTCTGGAACCTACCTCTTCATTCACCTGAGGAAGGAGCAGTGCTCTGAAAGCTAGTGATTCGAAACAAACCTATTGGACTTTAATCTGGTGTAAGACTTCTTACCGTATGTCATATTGACAGCTTCCAGTTCACAGGCCTCCTATTCACCATGGATGTGTAATCTCTCTACACTTCCATCCCACACCAGGATGGCCTGAAAGCACTACGCTTCTTTCTCGAAAAGAAGTCTGAACTATTCCCAACCACCACCACTCTTCTCCTTGTTCTATCTCTCAACAACTTCTCCTTTAACTCATCCCACTTTCTCAAAAGGTGTAGCAATGGGTACTGGCATGGGTCCTAGCTACGCTTGCCTTTTTATGGAGTATGTGGAACATTCCTTGTTCCAGGCATTTCCGGGTCCCTCCCACAACTCCCTGACCGATACATTGATGACTATTTTGGTGCCGGTTCATGCTCTCATCCGGACCTGGAAAAATTCATCAACTTCGCTTCCAGTTTCCACCCCTCCATCACTTTCAACTGGTCCATCCCAGCCACTTCCCTTCCCTTCCTTGACCTTTGTCTCCATTTCCGACAATAGACTATCTACTAATATCCATGTCAAGCTCACTGACCCCACAGCTATTGGACTACAGTTGTTCACATCCTGCACCCTGTAAGGACTCCATCCCATTCTCTCAGCTCCTTTGCCTCCGTCTCATTTGTCCCGATGATGCCACTTCCCAAAGTGGTGCTGCGTAAATGTGTTCCTTCTTCTTCAACCATGATTTCCCACCTACAGTTGTTGACAGGGCCCGCAACAGCGTGCGGTCCATCTCCCGCGCTACCACCTTCGCCCCCTCCCCTCCCTCCCAGAACAAGGACAGAGTCCCCCTCGTTCTCACATTTAACCCCACCACATATGCATTCCTCCGGCATTTTCGCCAATTCCAGTGTGATGCCACCACCTAACATAACTTCCCTTCACTCCCTCTGTCAGCATTCCGCAGAGACTGTTCCCTCCGAGATAATCTAGTCCACTCCTCCATCATACCCAACACCTCTCCCATCACCCATGGCACCTTCCCATGCAATCGCAGAAGGTGTAACACCTGCCCCTTTACCTCTTCAATGCTTAACATCCCAGGCCCAAAACATTCATTCCAGGTTAAGCAGCCTTTCACTTGCACCTCTGTCAATTTGGTCTATTGTTGCTCCCAATGTGGTCTCCTCCATATCGGAGAGACCAAATGCAGACTGGGTGATTGCTTTGCTGAGCACATTTGGTCTGTGCGCATTCAGGACCCGGACCTTCCCGTTGCTTGCCATTTTAACACAAGACCCTACTCCCATGCCCACATGTCTGTCCTTGGCCTGCTGCAATGTTCCAGTGAAGCTCAACGCAAACTGGAGGGACAACATCTCATCTTCCGGTTTGGCATGCTACAGTCTTCCGGTCTCAACATCGAATTCAACAACTTCAGATGATTAGCTCTCTGAAGAGCTGTGAAGAGCTAATCACCACACCCCTTTGTTTTCATTCCATTTCATTTTAACTGTCTTTTACCATTTATTTCCATGTGTCTGTCTTTATATATATTTCTCCCCCCATCTTATCCCGTCTTTCCTTACCTTTTCTCCCCTTTGCATCCCCCTTCCCCTCCCCCCATAACCTACATCTGTCACAGCTTACCCTCTGACCTTAGTTTCTCTGCTGTCTGGCCTTTCTATAATTTAAACTGAATCCATGTCCTCTGATAGCCATATTTGGGGTTTCAGATCTACTAGAGATGCAGACACGGGCAGGAGCTGATGTTCTAGCATTCACCTGACTGATTGCTCATAGGCGGATATTAATAGAATGGAAATTATCTTCACCCAATGTCACATAATGGCTTGAAGATCTTACAGAATTTTTATATCTTAAAAAAGATTAATGGTTTTAAGGAGGAGATAGATGTATTTCGGATTTTAGAAAACAGGTTAAAGGGATATGGGGAACATGTAGAAAGGTGGGTTTGAGACCAGAAAGAGATCTGATTGAATGGTAGACTCGAGGGGCTGAATTGCCGACGTCTGCTCCTAATTCCTACGTCCTCTGTTCCTTAATATATTGCGAAGGGCTCAATTGACAAATTTTACCGTCGATGGCAACTGTTTACTTTGCACTTGAAGGAGTTGATCAGCGTTACCTGTTAAAGGAAAATAAGAGTGGGGAAGGGGTGGGATGGATTTGTTGATCATTGAAAAGGGAGGGAAGAGAATTTATTGCTATTATTGTTATTATTTGTATTGTTTGTATTTATATTTAATATTAAAAAACTGAATTTAAAAAGTCTGAGACACTAAAATAAGTGGAGGTGAACATTTTCCAATCTAAATCAAAAAATAAATTACCATCAAATTAGTTAACAAAAGTGAGAAAATAATTTAATGAAACAAATGAATAAACTAGTGCTTACCTGTTACCCACTCTCACTGCAGTATTACATTCCTTTTGAATTTCTTTCTGTGTTCAGCTCATCCTCTGACTCTGAATTACTGCTCTCAGTGACTCAGGCTGTTTCCCCTCAGGTTTGTTGTTTCCTCTCTCACTGACTCTTTATCACTGTTATTCTTGCTTTTATCTGTTAGCTTCTCGTGCTGTTTCCCCTCAGGCTCACTTGCTCTGCTCTCACTACCACTCTACCACTACTTCTCCTGCTTTTATCTGTTGGCTTCTCACATTGTTTCTCTATATGCTTGTTATTTCTGCTGTCATTTTCCATCAAGCCTTTGCCTTTATTTCCTTCATTCACTTCGACTGAATGTCACCAAATAAAATCTGTTAAACAACATAATTCACTGGGAACCATTAAAAAAAAATACTCTGCCCATCTTCCAAAGTCATATCTGAATTCATCTTACAACATCCTCATCTCCTTGAGGGGATTCAGGCTTGCTTTCTAATTGCTTTTGCACAAGAAAAGAGTTGGGTCTTACTTTTTAGGGCCGGAAGGTCATAAGAAATAGAACCAGGAATAGCCTATTCCTAGCTCATCGAGCCTGCTCTGCCATTATATGATAGTAGCCTTAACTTCACTTTCCATTCTGTCTCTCATATTCCTTGCTTCCCTGTCAAGCCCCATCATAATCTTATATTTCTCAATAAGATCACCTCTCATTTTTTAACTTCAAAAAGTATAGAACAAATCTTTCTTTTGTATGATCCCCTTCATTTCAGTAATAAACCTAGTGTTCTGTGCATAGTAGTCCAGGTCTGGTTCCACCAATGCCCTGCACAGTTGTAGAACTCCATCCTTGCAATAAAGGTCAACCTTCCGTTTACCATCCTCATTACCTGCTGTACCTGCCTGCTGAAGGCTTATGATTCATGCACAAGGACGACCAGGTCTCTTTGTATTGCAGCATTCTGCAATCTCCATTTAAATAACATTCCGCCTTTCTGTTCTTCCTGCCAAAGTGGGCAACCTCACTTTTCCCATAACCCTATTCAGAAAGGGAGGAAGGCAAAAAGCGGGTAACTATCGGCTGATTAGCCTGACATCTAGTGCTGGGAAAATGGTGGAATCAGTTACTAAGGAAGTAATAGCAGCATTAGGGCAGCACGGTAGCCTTGTGGATAGCACAATTGCTTCACAGCTCCAGGGTCCCAAGTTCGATTCCGGCTTGGATCACTGTCTGTGTCGAGTCTGCACATCCTCCCCGTGTGTGCGTGGGTTTCCTCCGGGTGCTCCGGTTTCCTCCCACAGTCCAAAGATGTGCAGGTTAGGTGGATTGGCCATGATAAATTGCCCTTAGTGTCCAAAATTGCCCTTAGTGTTGGGTGGGGTTACTGGGTTATGGGGATAAGGTGGAGGTGTTGACCTTGGGTAGGGTGCTCTTTCCAAGAGCCGGTGCAGACTCGATGGGCCGAATGGCCTCCTTCTGCACTGTAAATTCTATGATTTGGAAAATCATAATCTAATCAGGCAGAATCAGCATGGCGTCATGAAAGGGAAATTGTGCCTGGCCAATTCATTAAAGTTTTTTGAGGAAGTCTCAACCAGGGTGGATAGAGGGGAATTAGTAGATGTGTTGTATTTGGACTTCCAAAAGAAGTTTGACAAGGTACCTCAGAAAAGGTTAAGTCATAAGATCAGAGCCCATGATGTTGGATCTGGCATATTGGTATGGATAGAGAATTGGCTAATGGGCAGGAAATGGATAATACCTGCAGAAAGCTGCAACACAAAAAGACTTGGGGGGGGGGGGGGGGGGGGGGGGGGGCACTTGTGCACACATCACAGAACCCTAGCACACAGGTGCAGCAGGTAACCAGAAAGGCAAATGGAATGTTGGCCCTCATTTCAAGGGGATTGAAGTTTGGAAGTCTTGTTGCAACTGTACAAAGGTTCTGGTGAGACACATTTGGAGAATTGTGAGCAGTTTTGGTCCACTTATTTAAGTAAAGTAAGAAGTCTTACAACACCAAGTTAAAGTACAACATGTTTGTTTCAAACACTAGCTTTCAGAGCACTGCTCCTTCCTCAGGTGAATGAAGAGGTATGTTCCAGAAACATATATATAGACAAATTCAAATACGCAATACAATGCTTAGAATGCGAGCATTTGCAGGTAATTGAACCTTTACAGATCCAGAGATAGCGGTAACCTCAGATTAAAGAGGTGTGAATTGTCTCAAGACAGGACAGTTGGTAGGATTTCACAAGCCCAGATGGTGGGGGATGAATGTAATGCGACATGAATCCCAGGTTGCGGTTGAGGCAGTACTCATGTGTACGGAACTTGGCTATAAGTTTCTGCTCGGCGATTCTGCGTTGTCGCGCATCCTGAAGGCCGCCTTGGAGAACGCTTACCCGGAGATCAGAGGCTGAATGCCCTTGACTGCTGAAGTGTTCCCCGACTGGAAGGGAACATTCCTGCCTGGTGATTGTCGCGCGATGTCCGTTCATTCGTTATCGCAGCGCCTGCATGGTCTCGCCAATGTACCGTGCTTCGGGACATCCTTTCCTGCAGCGTATGAGGTAGACAACGTTGGCCAAGCCGCACGAGTATGTACCGCGTACCTGGTGGGTGGTGTTCTCACGTGTAATGGTGGTATACATGTCGATGATCTGGCATGTCTTGCAGAGATTGCCATGGCAGCGTTGTGTGGTGTCATGGTCGCAGTTCTGAAGGCTGGGTAGTTGGCTGCAAACAATGGTTTGTTTGAAGTTGCGTGGTTGTTTGAAGGCAAGTAGTGGGGGTGTGGGGATGGCCTTGGTAAGATGTTCATCTTCATCGATGACGTGTTGGAGGCTGCGAAGAAGATGTTGTAGTTTCTCTGCTCCGGGAAAGTACTGGACGACGAAAGGTACTCTGTCGGTCCTGCGTTTGTCTTCTGAGGAGGTCGGTGCGTTTTTTTCCTGTGGCGCATTGGAACTGTCGACGATGAGTCGAGCGCCATATCCTGTTCATACAAGGGCATCTTTCAGCGTCTGTAGATGTCTGTTACGCTCCTCCTCGTCTGAGCAGATCCTGTGTATACGGAGGACTTGTCCATAGGGGATGACTTCTTTAATGTGTTTAGTGTCTTATTTAAGTAAAGATAAGTGTTTAATGTCTTATTAAAGTAAAGATATTGAGCCCGATTTGCTTCCGCAGAGAGGGTCTGAGGGGCAACAATGCAGATTCTTCTTCAGTACTGGCCACTGGGGGCAAACCTGATTCCTCAGACTCCATGTCATAACCCAAGTCTTCAGTTTTGGGGAAGACAGACATAGAGTCCGCCGTGGGTTGTAGCCTTTTCCACAGGTGTAGTCAGAGAAAAAGAGGGAGTGAGAGCACTTAAAACACTTAACTGACTTTGATGTGGTTCAAGAGCTGTCAATCATAGCTAGATGTTTCTAAGCATTGGTTAGTTTCACAGCTGATTATTTGGAAGCCACTCAAGCGTGAAGGGAGATGAATGAAACAAAACAGGCAGTTGGGTGTGTGTGTGGAAGCTATCAATCACAGCCTAGTTAAAGCAGTTTCATGGAGAAAAGAATGAAAGTCTTGCAGATCAAAGATACAAAGGTTTTTCTTTAACCTAGCTGACTGTTTTTTTCTTTCTAGGAATTGACAAGTGCTGTTTCCTATGCCTAAGACAGCAGGTGTATTGCACAAGCAGCAATTGTTTTTCACAGCCTTTGTCTGGTTTGCTTGCTAGCTTCCAGGCTGGGGTCTCTATTACAGGGCATCCAGGCAGAAGTCTCTTTTATGGTGGTCTTCCAGTCAGGGGTCTCTCTTATGGGGGGGGGGGGTCTTCCAGACAGGGGCCTCTCTCATGGGGGCCTTTCAGGTAGGGGTCTCTATAATGGAGGCCTTACAGGCAGAGGTCTCTCTTATTGGGGGGGGGGGGGGGGGGGCCTTCCAGGCAGGGGTCTCTCTAATGGAGGCCTTCCAGGGGTCTCTCATCTCGGGGGTTTCCAGAGAGGGATCTCACTCATGGGGGTATCATGTGAATGTCCCTTCAAGAAAGGTTTGTGTATTCTCTTTTTTTTTTTTAAATAATTTTTATTGAAGAGATTTTTTACATGAAAATATTTACCCCCCCTAACCATAGACTATTACAAAATATTCCCTCTTAACAGATATCCCCCCCCCCGCGCGCTGTCCCTCCCCCCCTCCCCCCCCAAAAAACAAACAAAGCAACAATTAACATCAAACATGAACTGCGAACAAATTATCCGCATTACAACCTTAAATAACCCACCCCACCCGTTGTTGCCACCCCCCCCTCCCCCCCCCCCCCCCCCCCGGGTTGCTGCTGCTGCGACCTCTGCACCCTATCTTTGAGCCAAAAAGTCGAGGAAAGGCTGCCACCGCCTGAAGAACCCTTGTACCGACCCTCTCAGGGCGAATTTGACCCTTTCCACCTGGATAAAGCTTGCCATGTCATTAATCCAAGTTTCCACGCTTGGAGGCCTCGCGTCCTTCCACTGTATTAGTATCCTTCTTCGCGCAACTAGGGACGCAAAGGCCAGTATTCCGGCCTCTCTCGCCTCCTGTACCCCCGGCTCCACCCCAACCCCAAAGATCGCTAGTCCCCATCCTGGTTTGACCCTGGATCCCACCACCCTCGACACCGTCCTTGCCACCCCCTTCCAGAACTCCCCCAGTGCCGGACATGCCCAAAACATATGGACATGGTTCGCTGGACTTCCCGAACACCTGACACATCTGTCCTCACCCCCAAAGAACCGACTCATCCTTGTCCCCGTCATATGAGCTCTATGTAGCACCTTAAATTGAATGAGGCTAAGCCTCGCACACGAGGAGGAAGAATTAACCCTCTCCAGGGCATCAGCCCATGTCCCGTCCTCTATCTGCTCTCCCAGCTCCCCCTCCCACTTGGCTTTCAGCTCCTCTACTGATGCCTCCTCAGCCTCCTGCATTACTTTGTATATGTCCGATATCCTCCCCCCCTCCGACCCAGACCCCCGAGAGCACCCTATCGCTCGCCCCCCTGCTGGGGAGCAAGGGGAACCCTTCCACCTGGCGGCTAGCAAATGCCTTCACCTGCAAATGTCGAAACGCGTTTCCCGGGGGGAGCCCGAATTTCTCCTCCAGCTCTCTCAGGCTCGCAAACCTCCCATCTACAAACAGATCCTTCAGCTGCCTGATGCCCACCCTGTGCCAGCTCTGGAATCCCCCGTCCATGTTCCCCGGGATGAATCTATGGTTCCCTCTTAACGGTGCCTCCATCAGACCTCCCACTTCCCCCCTGTGTCGCCTCCACTGCCCCCAGATCTTGAGGGTGGCCGCCACCACCGGGCTCGTGGTGTACCTCGTGGGAGGGAGCGGCCATGGCGCCGTTACTAGGGCCCCCAGGCTTATGTTGCCACAGGAAGCCCTCTCCATTCGTTTCCAAGCTGCCCCCTCCCCTTCCATCATCCACTTGCGCACCATCGATACATTAGCCGCCCAGTAATACCCCGAAAGATTGGGTAATGCCAGCCCTCCACTATCCCTACTCCGCTCCAAGAAGACCCTCCTCACCCTTGGAGTGCCGTGCGCCCACACGTAGCTCATGATGCTGCTCGTCACCTTTTTGAAGAAGGCCCTAGGGAGGAAGATGGGCAAGCACTGAAATAAAAACAAAAACCTTGGGAGGACCGTCATTTTAACGGACTGCACTCTGCCCGCCAGCGACAGCGGCACCATGTCCCACCTTTTAAATTCCTCCTCCATCTGTTCCACTAGCCTAGAGAAGTTCAACTTGTGGAGAGTCCCCCAGTTCCTTGCCACCTGCACCCCTAAATATCTAAAACTCTTTCCTGCTCTCTTCAACGGGAGTCTCCCGATTCCCTCTTCCTGGTCCCCTGGGTGTATCACAAATACCTCACTCTTACCCAAGTTTAGCTTGTACCCCGAAAAGTCCCCGAATTCTGCTAGCAGTTCCATCACCTCCGGCATTCCCCCTTCTGGGTCTGCCACGTATAGCAGCAGGTCGTCCGCGTATAGCGATACCCGGTGCTCCTCCCCGCCCCTTGTCAGCCCTCTCCACCCCCCTGAGCCCCTCAGTGCCATCGCCAACGGTTCAATTGCCAGTGCGAAGAGCAGGGGGGACAAGGGGCACCCCTGTCTGGTCCCCCGGTGGAGCCCAAAATACTCCGATCTCCTACCATTCGTCACTACACTTGCCGTCGGGGCCGAATAGAGCAGCTTCACCCATTTAATAAATCCCTCCCCAAATCCAAACCGCTCCAGCGTCTCCCACAGGTACTTCCACTCCACCCTATCAAATGCTTTCTCCGCGTCCAATGCCACCACTATCTCCGCCTCCCCCTCCACTGCCGGCATCATGATGACGTTTAGCAGTCTCCGCACGTTCGTATTGAGCTGCCGCCCTTTCACAAAACCCGTCTGGTCCTCGTGTATCACCCCTGGCACACAATCCTCTATCCTGGTAGCCAGGATCTTTGCCAGCAGCTTGGCGTCCACATTCAGGAGCGAGATAGGCCTATATGACCCACACTGCACGGGGTCCTTATCCCATTTCAAGATCAGAGAGATCAGTGCCTGCGACATTGTCGGGGGCAGAGCCCCCCCCTCCCATGCCTCGTTGAAGGCTCGCACCAGCACAGGGCCCACCAAATCCGCATATTTTTTGTAAAATTCCACCGGGAACCCGTCTGGCCCCGGCGCCTTCCCCGTCTGCATATGCCCAATCCCCTTGACTAGCTCCTCTAACCCTATCGGCGCCCCCAGCCCCTCTACCAGCTCCTCTTGGACCTTGGGGAACCTCAGTTTGTTCAAGAAGCCCTCCATCCCCCCTCCCCTCGTCGACGGCTCTGACCGATACAGCTCCTTATAGAAGTCTCTGAAAACCCCATTTACTTCTGGCCCCTTCTGCACTATGTTCCCCCCTCACTCCCCCAATTTCTCTAGCCGCATCCCGCTTGCGGAGCTGATGCGCCAGCATCCTACTCGCCTTCTCCCCATACTCATAAATCGCGCCCTGCGCCCTTCTCCACTGTGTCTCCGCCTTTCTAGTGGTCAACAGGTCAAACTTAGCCTGCAAACTACGCCGTTCCCCCAGCAGCCCCTCCTCTGGTGCCTCCGCGTATTTCCTATCCACGTCCAGAAGCTCCCCCACCAGCCTCTCCCTCTCCTGTCTCTCCCTCCTTTCCCTATGTGCCCGTATGGAGATCAGCTCCCCCCGGATCACCGCCTTCAGGGCCTCCCATACCATCCCCACCTGCACCTCCCCCGTGTCGTTAATGTCCAGATATCTCTCAATGCTCTTCCGGACCCTCTTATACACCTCCTCATCCGCCAGCAACCCCACATCCAGGCGCCACAGCGGACGCTGGTCTCGCACCTCTCCCATTTCCAAATCTACCCAGTGTGGCGCGTGGTCTGAGACCGCTATGGCCGAGTACTCCACTTCCCGTACTTTCGGGATCAGTCCCCTACTTAATACAAAAAAGTCAATTCTAGAATAGACTCTGTGGACATGGGAGAAAAAGGAATACTCCCTCGCCCTCGGCCTCCCAAACCTCCAGGGGTCCACCCCTCCCATCTGCTCCATAAACCCCTTTAACACTTCTGCCGCTGCCGGCCTCCTACTCGTCCTTGAACTCGATCTGTCCAACACGGGGTCCAGCACTGTGTTGAAGTCCCCCCCCATGATCAGGCCCCCTGCCTCCAGGTCCGGAATGAGGCCCAGTAGGCGCCTCATGAAGCCAGCGTCGTCCCAGTTCGGGGCATACACGTTAACCATCACCACTTTCTCCCCCTGCAGCCTACCCTTCACCATGACATATCTACCCTCTTTATCCGCCACCACCTCCGCCGCCACAAACGACACCCTCTTCCCTACCAGGATCGCCACCCCTCGGTTCTTTACGTCCAGTCCTGAGTGGAACACCTGTCCCACCCACCCCCTTCTCAGGCGGACCTGGTCCGCCACCTTCAAATGGGTCTCTTGTAGCATTGCTACATCCGCCTTCAGCCCCTTCAAATGCGAGATTACTCTCGTTCTCTTGACCGGCCCATTCAGCCCCCTCACATTCCAAGTGATCAGCCGGGTCGAAGGGCAACCCGCCCCTTTCCCCCGCCGACTAGCCATATCCTGTCACCTGCTCGCCCCGAGTCAGCCCCCCCTTTCTGACCCGCTCCCCATGGCGATGGCGCCCCCCCCCCCCCCCCACCCCTCCAGTCCTCAACTTCTCCTCCCTGGCCTTTTCAGCAGCAACCCGGTGGCCCCCCCCTTCCCCCCCCCCTCTCCCCCCCCACCCCCCTCCCCCCCCAGGCTAGGACCCTTCCTAGCCGCGACGCACCCTCCATAGTACTTCCGTGAGTCAGCTGGTTTACGCTGACCCGGCTGCCCCTGCCACACTCCGGCTCCTCCCGGCATGGGGGACGTCCCCCCCCTTACCACCCCTCCTTGACCCCGCTCCAGCGCGGGAAAGGGAGCCATTGCTGACCACGCCCCTTACTCCCACCCCCCTCCCTCCTCTGCCCCGTGCGCGGGAAACCAGAGGAAAGCCCGCGCTTTCGCCCTGCCCCTCCCCGCCCCTCCATCTTCAGTTCCACCCCCGTCCCCGATCTCCCACCGATAAATACAAAACAACCCAAAACCCCACAAGAAACACATACCCCCGGCACTCCCCCCCCCACCCCGCCCTCCCACCATAACATTATAAATAACAGGAAAAAGAGAAGAAAAAAAAACTGGTATAGAGAACAAAAAGGGTCCAAAAATACGGCCAAGTGAAAACCCAACCAACAGAAAGCCACGTGTCCAGCTTAAAGTACCAGAGCGGCAACGACCGCCAAGTATCCCCTGGTTCTAGTTCGAGTCCAGCTTTTCTTCCTGGACAAAGGCCCACGCCTCCTCCGGGGACTCGAAATAGTGGTGCTGGTCCTTGTAGGTCACCCACAAGCGCGCTGGCTGCAGCATCCCGAATCTAATCCTCTTGGCATGCAGCACCGCCTTCGTCCGGTTGAACCGGGCCCGCCGCTTTGCCACCTCCGCACTCCAGTCCTGAAAGATCCTCACTGTCGAGTTCTCCCATTTGCTGCTCCTCTCTCTCTTGGCCCACCTCAGCACCCTCTCCCGGTCACTGAATCGCTGGAACCGAACCAGCACCGCCCTCGGGGGTTCGTTTGCTCTTGGCTTCCTGGCCATTACTCTGTAGGCCTCCTCCAATTCCAGGGGCGAAGGGACGGCCCCTGCCCCCATCAGTGAGCCCAGCATTTCTGCCACATACCCCTGGAGGTCCGACCCCTCCAGCCCTTCTGCCAGGCCCAGGATCCTCAGGTTTTTCCGCCTCATGCGGGTATCCATCTCCTCCAATCGGTTTTGCCATCTCAGGTGGAGTGCCTCGTGCACCTCCACCTTTCCCACGAGGACCGTGGCCTCCTCCTCCCTCACAGTCATCTCCTGCTGCAGCTCCCGAATTGACGCCTCCTGGGTCGCCTGTGCCCCCATCAGCCTGGTGGTCGTCGCGTTCATCGACTCCAGCAGCTCCACTTTCAGCTCCGTGAAGAAGCGCAGGAGAACGGCCTGCTGCTCCTCCGCCCATTTCCTCCAGTCCTCGGGTGCGCCGCCGGCCGCCATTTTGGATTTCTTCCCCCGCTTTTTTCGGGGAGCTGCTGCCGCTTTTTTTCCTGCCCCACTTCGGGTGACGACCATAAATTTGACGGGGTTCTCCTCTGGGAACCTTCCCCCACCGGGAATTGCCATTCCAGCGCCGTTAGGGGCCCTCCAATCGGCCCGAAAACACCTTCCTAACAGGAGCAGCCAAACGTGCGACTTAGCTGGTCATAGCCGCAACCGGAAGTCAAGGTTTGTGTATTCTCACCTGGCTTCAGATGATGTCATTGTGTGGGTGGAGCTGGGCTGTGGCTCGGAAATGTTTTTGGTTTTGCTTTCACATTTGGCTGCTGTGGACTCAGACAAAGAACAGAAGTGTTTTGGCCTGTCTCTATATATTCATTTTAAAGAGTTGTTCCAAGAAAAGAAACTTCGATGATAGCTACCTACTGTTTTGGTAACTTAAAAGATCCGGAAGGGCTCAAACCTGCTGATGAGACATGGTCAGAATCTCAGGAAAAGCCAGTCTTATTCAAGTGAGAATGCGGAGTGCTGGGCCACGCCCTTAAAAAGGGGTTTTTTGGTTTATGAGATTTTGTTGTTGAATGGGAACAGTTAAGGGGGAATTCATTAAGTGTTATACATAGATTATCGCAGCTGTGCGGGGTCTTTATATTTGTACTTGATGAAAATTCTTGCTGTTTGTTTATATAGAAATGTTAAATAAATTCTCAGAATAAAGCCTGTTTTTGATTAAAATGTCTAAGGAGTCTGTTGTATCACACCTCAAGTGATGGTTCTTTTGTTCATCCTAGTCAAATTCAACAAAACGTTATAAGTCAGGTGAACTCCATAACATACTTTGGAGTTCTGAAACCCTGGGCCATAACAGGGGCTTCCAGGCAGGGGTGGTCTCTTGTGTGGGTCTCTGTAATTGGGGATCTCTGGTGGAGATCTCTTTCATGGGGGGAGTCTCTCATGGGGGTTATCGGGTCACCCTTGTACTGTGCGGGGGGGGGGGGGGGATTGTGTTGGGTGTGGGGGAGGGGAGCCAGCCTCTGAACCTCACTATCGGGCTGTCTGTTCAAAATGGTTGCCCAATAGTGGGATTTGCAATGGAATACCTCACATTCCCAGTGCGAGTATAAATCAGTTGTGATTCATCTCTGGCGGGAGAACAGTCTCCCAAACAGAGAAATCTGGTCCTTAAATAAGAAACTAACAAATGAAAAAGAGAGAGATAGAGAGAGGAAAGACAGATGGGATGCAAAGATAGAGCAAGGCAATCTAGGAGGAGAATCATTAAGTGCGGTAGCGAGCGCGGGTTGTCGGGGGGGGTTCCCAACAGCCGACCTGGCAAGACCGCGGAAATGGCTAACCCGCCAGCTGATTTGCCTGGAACGTGTCGGCAGCCTCTCTGCTAACAAGGGGGAGCAGCACATAAACAACTCTCTCCAAACAACGCACATCCATGGCACCATGGAGACTTGCTCCATGCTTTGAGAATGCTGACATGGCCAGGTTGCTGGCCGGCGTGGAGTCGCCACTGGACACCCTATTTCTCAAAAGGGTAGGAGGATCAGCCACAGGGCTACCAAGGAAGCTGTGGCAGCGGTCACCAGTTCGGGCAGTGTCACGAGGAGGACTGCCGTCCAATGCAAGAAGAAGCTCAATGACCTCCACTGGGCCACACGGGTGAGTTGACATCGCCCCCTGGCATTGGTCCCACTTGCCAACCTCCGACCTCCCCCCCACAAAGAGTCGGAGGCTGGCACTACACACCATACCCCCCCGCCCCTCCCACAGCACAACACCATGCCTGTGCACCGGCACACCCTGGCACCCACTATCACAACCCACCCATGCACAGGAGGGGTGCCCACACCTGCCCCCTGCCATAGATCACCCCCCTGATGCATCAAGGGTGAGGCTCACAGTGCCCTCTCTTTGTTCCCATAGGAGAAGTTGGCACATAACAGGTTGGGAAAGGGCCCAGAAGGGTGGCAGGGTGCCGGACATCAGAGCCCTCAACCCCTATGATGAACGTGCCCTGGAGATCGCGGGGATGACCGAGGATAGAGTGGTCACCGACAGTGAGGTTGGTGTGTGCTACGGAGGTGAGGATCCACTGCCCTTCACCCAGATGACCATCTGAAGTGAATAGTTCATGTCAGATAAAGTGAGCCTTCCTTTTTGCTGCCCACATATCATTCTCTCGCAAGGTCTTCATCTGGTGGTGATGGCCCATCCGGGGTGGCTCCCCACCGCAACGGCCAAGAGAACATCTCGGAGGAGAGCTCCGAGGATCCCACCATCGATGCGTCATGGCTGAGAAGTGCTGAGAAACACGCCTCACTGGGCTACACTAGTGAACAGGCTTCTGGGGCACAATCTGGTGAGCATCACACAGATGCTGATGTACATCAGAAGGGAGGCAGGAATCCGCAGTCAGAGGTCTGCTGGATCTCATGACTCAACTGGATCCCAGCCTGTGGACAAGGTTATCCCGGAGCTGGTGCAGACGCGAGGATAGTTCCGGGAGATTCTGCGATGACAGTGACATTTATTGAACTAATATCCGATTGGAGGAGTCTGAAAGGCAACGGGCACAGGACATGGTGCCAGCAATGTGTGGCACGTGGACACTGCTAGGGTGGTAATCGCAGTAGAAAACCTGGAGCATGTTGTGTGCTCCAGGAGTGGTAATGTACAAGGAGTGGCTCAGTCAGTGATGCTCTGCTCATGTCTCTGCTATGGCTTGGAGGACCAAACTTGAAACTTGACGACCGCCTGTGCACCTGGCTGACGGCCTAATTGCCTGCTTGCTGGCTATCTGGCCTGGTCTCTGCTCTCTCTCCCCCTCGCTGCCCGGTTCGGTATCTGTCCAGTCCAGCCCTCTCACTCTCAGCCCTGCCTGGCTGAGTTGCCCAGCTCCCGCTGCACCCTGATTATTGGAGACATGATGCCAGTGCTTGCCTGACCTTCTTCGCACGTCCTGACAGCTGCTCTCCTCACCTCTCGGCTCTCACTCAGGTGGTCAGGCCTTGAGTTTCGATGACCGCATGTGCTCCTGGCAGGCTGGCTGTCTGGCAACTGCTGCTGGCTATCTGGTGGGGTAGCCTTTGTTTTTCCTGGTTGGTTGCCTGCCCATAATCCTTAGCCCTGGACGGGAGTTGCCCCGCTGCTCCCCTTGGCGGCCGTGGCTAGTGCCTCCTCCTCGCCTCGCTGAAGGCTTCACAGCAGTGGCATTTGGGGGCACATACAGGCACCTATCAGCATGGCCCCATCTCCAATGGTTGGGGCCCCAGTTTGAGGGTTGTCGGGGGTGCGGTGGTATGAGCATTGCCAGGGAGGCTGCAGGAATATGAGCATTGTTTGGGGGCATCGGTCCCGCCTGCCACCTCTCAAATTCGCAACCCCCCAATCACTGGCTGACACCTCGCACCTTTGCCCTTGTTCATCAGCACCACCTGGCACCCACTAGCATAACTCTTTAATATCCAGTTCCACTGCCAACATGTGCCACCTGCACAGACCCCCTGATCCATCAAGCGTGCAGCTGACAATGCGCTCCGTTTATCCCGGCAGGAGGATATAGCCCATAATAGGCATGAAAGGGCCAATTCAGGGGGGCGGGTACCTGAGATCCGAGTCCTCACCCCCTAAGGAACTGGCCCTAGAGGTTGCAGGGTTGACAGAGGAGAGAGCAGCCACCAACAGTGAGGTTGGCCTGCACGGCAGAGGTGAGGATCCACTGCCCCTTCACTCTGATGAACTTTCTCAAGTGAGTTGTTCATGTCAGACAAAATGATCCTTCCCACTCACTGATCACATGTCCATTCTCTCGCAGGATTTCCACCCGATGAGTCCGTGCCTTTCGAGCCATTCCCCTCACTGTGGTGGTATGATTTGCATAGCTGTCTGCCATTGGTGCAGAACACCGGCTTACCATTGGCCCTGGTCGGTCATGTGCCTCTCGACCAATTGGTTGAGACCAGTCATGTGACGGCTCTCCGATTGGTCGAGAGGCTGAGTTAACCACGCCTCCTTACCGAGGTATAAATAGTCAGAACGCCCGGCGGTCGTCCATTTACTGTAGTCGACCGCAGGGCTAAGTTCTAGCTTATTAAAGCCTAACTTTTGTACAGCAACTTGTCTCGCGTTCGATTGATGGCTCATCAATTTAATAAGCTAGATTTTTGAAGATGGAGTTCCGGATCAAGCCCGAATGCCTCCGCATCAGCCCACAAACTCAGAACGCTGGAGAAATTTTCAACATTGGCTGGCATGTCTCGAAGAATACCTGGAGTCTGCAAACAGCCCCCCCACCATGACACAGAAGCTTCACATCCTCCACTCCAGCGTGGGCACAGCAGCCTACGCGATGATCAAGGAAGAGAAAGATTATGAGGCGGCCATGCTTAAGTTGAATGGACAATTTCTTAAACCAGTCAACAGGGTATTCGCCCGACATCTGCTGGCCACCAGACAACAGCTCCCCGGTGAGTCACTAAACCAATTTTACCAGGCCCTCGCTATCCTGGGGAGGAACTGCTCCTGCCTCGCAGTTTCAGCCACAGAGCAGATGGAACTGCTGATCAGAGACGCTTACGTGGCTGGGATGCAGTCCCCTGCTATCCGCCAGCGGATGCTGGAGAAAGACAACCTCAGCCTAACTGAGGCACAGACTCTCTCCACCTCCCTGGAGGTCGCCGATTTAAACGACCGCGCCTATGTCCCCAGCCGCGCTGCACCACCCTGGGCCTCCTGCCACGCTTCCCCACCGCCATCCGCCGCTCCCGATCTCCCTCAGGCCTGCGCCGCGGGACTCCCCGACAAGTCCATGGGGCCCCGCTGCTATTTTTGTGGGTTCGCGAAACACCCTCACCTCCGCTGCCCAGCCCGCTCCGCCCTCTGTAAGAGCTGCGGGAAGAAGGGCCACTTCTCCACTGTCTGCCAGGCCAAAACGGTCGCTGCAGTTCCGCGCAGCGACCGGGGATCCCCCCCTCCAGGCCCTTGCTGGCCCCTCCAGTACGCCGCGCCGATCTCTCCCACCCGCCCCCGGGCCCCTGCGCCCAGCCTGCGCGCCTATCCTCCTCCTCCGGGCCCTTCCGGGCCCCTCCAGCGCACCGCGCAACTCTCCCCTCGCCACCTGCGCGCCTCTCTCTCTCCTCCGGGCCCTTCCGGGCCCCTCCAGCACACCGCACAACTCTCCCCTCACCGCCCCCGGGCCCCGGCACCTGGCCTGCGCGCCTCTCTGCCCCCGCTCCCAGCCGCTCCGGTCGGCTCGCCGGCACCGCTAACACCGCCCCCCTCAACCACGAGGGCCCTGCGGGCGCCGCCATCTTGGGGCCCCGACTCCACGTGCGGGTCCTGGGCGCTGCCATCTTAGGATCCCGACTTCACATGCGGATCCTGGGCATCACCGTCCGGGACTGGCACGCAAGGTTCTTCCAGCCCCTACTCGGACGACGACGACGACTATGGATCTTCTCCACAGCTCGCGGCCATTCAGCTCGACCAGTCACGTCCACGCACGCTCACCAAAACGACAACGCTGATCCACCTCAACGGCCACGAGACGGGCTGCCTGCTGGACTCCGGGAGCACGGAAAGCTTCGTTCACCCTGCTACGGTAAGACGCTGTGCGCTCCCTGTCCATCCTGTAAAATACAAAATCGGGTTAGCCTCAGGTTCGCACTCCGTCCGCATCACCGGGTGCTGCATCGCGGACCTCACGGTCCAAGGGAAGGTTTTACAAAATTATAAACTCCTTGTCCTCCCTGACCTTTGCGCACCGGCACTCCTAGGACTGGACTTCCAGTGCAACCTGCAGAGCTTGACCTTCCAATTCGGCAGCCCTATACCCCCCCTCACTGTCTGCAGCCTCGCGTCCCTCAAAGTGGACCCCCCCCTCCTTGTTTGCTAATCTCACCCCCGATTACAAACCCGTCGCGACACGGAGCAGACGGCACAGCGCCCAGGACCGGTCCTTCATCAGGTCCGAGGTCCAGAGGTTTCTGAAGGAAGGGGTCATCGAGGGCAGCAACAGTCCCTGGCGAGGCCAAGTGCTGGTGGTTCGGACTGGGGAGAAAAACCGGATGGTCATCGACTGTAGCCAGACCATCAACCGGTTTACGCAACTGGACGCGTATCCTCTCACCCGTATTTCCGCCATGGTAAACGATATCGCGAAATACAAAGTCTTCTCCACTGTGGACCTTAAGTCCGCTTACCACCAGCTCCCCCTCCGCGCGAGTGACCGCAAATACACCGCGTTTGAGGCAGATGGGCGCCTCTACCACTTCCTTAGGGTTCCATTTGGTGTCACAAATGGGATCTCGGTCTTCCAACGGGAGATGGACCGAATGGTCAACAAGTACGGATTACGGGCTACCTTCCCGTATCTTGATAATGTCACTATCTGCGGCCACGATCAGCAGGACCATGGCACCAACCTCCAGAAATTCCTCCAAACCGCAAAACTCCTTAACCTCAAATACAATAAGGATAAGTGCGTGTTTAGCACCAACCGTCTAGCCATCCTCGGCTACGGAGTGCGTAAAGGAGTGATAGGCCCCGAACGCATGCGCCCCCTGATGGAA
This sequence comes from Scyliorhinus canicula, assembly GCF_902713615.1. NCBI lineage: Eukaryota > Metazoa > Chordata > Chondrichthyes > Carcharhiniformes > Scyliorhinidae > Scyliorhinus > Scyliorhinus canicula. Next base: position 164,511,325 of record NC_052153.1, read on the forward strand.
CTCCCTCTCCCCAATACCCTCAAATCCCTTAAACGCTGCCTGGGTTTCTTCGCATACTACGCCCAATGGGTTCCCAACTACGCTGACAAGGCCCGTCCCCTCATTCAAACCACGACCTTCCCGCCGTCGACAGAGGCCTGCCAGGCCTTTAGCCGCATCAAAGTGGACATCGCAAAGGCCACGATGTGCGCCATCGACGAGTCCCTCCCCTTCCAGGTCGAGAGCGACGCATCAGAAGTAGCTCTGGCGGCCACCCTGAACCAAGCGGGCAAACCCGTGGCCTTCTTCTCCAGAACCCTCCAGGCTTCCGAACTCCGCCACCCCTCTGTGGAAAAGGAAGCCCAGGCCATAGTCGAAGCGGTGCGACATTGGAGGCACTATTTGGCCGGCAGGAGGTTTACCCTCCTCACAGACCAACGGTCAGTAGCCTTCATGTTTGATAATGCACAAAGGGGCAAGATTAAGAATGACAAGATCTTACGGTGGCGGATCGAGTTGTCCACGTACAACTATGAGATCTTGTATCGTCCTGGGAAGCTCAATGAGCCTCTTGATGCCCTGTCCCGCGGTACCTGCGCCAGCGCGCAGATAGACTGCCTCCGCTCCCTCCACGCGGACCTCTGCCATCCAGGGGTGACCCGTCACTACCATTTCATTAAGGCCCGCAACCTGCCTTTCTCCATCGCGGAAGTCAGGACAGTAACCCGTGACTGCCACATCTGCACCGAGTGCAAACCGCACTTCTACCGCCCCGAGCGCGCACACCTGATCAAAGCATCCCACCCCTTCGAACGTCTCAGCATTGACTTCAAGGGGCCCCTTCCCTCTAACAACCGCAACATTTACTTCCTGGCGGTAATCGACAAATACTCCCGCTTCCCCTTCGCCATTCCCTGCCCCGACATGACCACATCGACCGTCACTAAGGCCCTCCTCTCCATCTTCTCCCTGTTTGGCTACCCCGCGTACATACATAGCGATCAGGGGTCCTCATTTGTGAGCGACGAGCTGCGTCAATTCCTGCTCAACAGGGGCATCGCCTCTAGCAGGACGACCAGCTATAACCCCCAGGGTAACGGACAGGTCGAGCGGGAGAATGGCACCATCTGGAAGACCATACTACTGGCCCTCCGGTCCAGAGATCTCCCTATTTTCCTATGGCAAGAGGTTATCCCTGATGCCCTACATTCTATCCGCCCACTCCTCTGTATCACAACAAATCAGACACCCCATGAACGTCTTCTTGTTTTCCCCAGGAAGTCGTCCTCCGGATCCCCTCTCCCGACGTGGCTGGCCGCCCCCGGACCCATCTTGCTCCGGAAGCATGTGCGGGTGCACAAGTCCAAACCGTTGGTGGAACAAGTCCAGTTACTCCACGCTAACCTGCAGTATGCGTATGTGGAGTACCCCGACGGTCGGCAGGACACGGTCTCCCTCCGGGACCTGGCACCCGCCGGCGTGCGGCCTTCCCCCCCTCCATCACAGACCCCCTCCCCTGTTTTTTTCCCCCCAGCGCCCCACCCAGGCCACCCCTTCCCCATCCATGGCTTCTCCACCGCCAGCTCGGGTGACGGAGACTGTTCAAGGACCATCGCTCCCGGACTCCAGGACGTCAGCGGAACCACCACCATCGGCTGAACCGACGTCACCTCCTCCACTGCGGCGGTCTGCCAGAACGTCACGACCCACGAAAAGACTGATCGAATTGATTTAAATTACAACAGCTCCATGGACTTTGTTGGGACTTTGTGTATTATTGTTAATTGTCTGGGCCAGTGGGAAGCCAAAACATGTAATAAAAGAAAGAAGAGAAATTTTTTGTTCTCTCTCCCTTCCCCGGCTGCTACTCATACCACCAGTTCTCTCCCCCCCCCCCCCCCCCCCCCACCCCGCCCCCCGGCTCTCGTTGATACCACCCCCCCCGGCTTCTTTATCCGGAAGGTGGGGGGTGGTATCAACGAGGTGGTATGATTTGCATAGCTGTCTGCCATTGGTGCAGAACACCGGCTTACCATTGGCCCTGGTCGGTCATGTGCCTCTCGACCGATTGGTTGAGACCAGTCATGTGACGGCTCTCCGATTGGTCGAGAGGCTGAGTTAACCACGCCTCCTTACCGAGATATAAATAGTCAGAATGCCCGGCAGTCGTCCATTTACTGTAGTCGACCGCAGGGCTAAGTTCTAGCTTATTAAAGCCTAACTTTTGTACAGCAACTCGTCTCGCGTTCGATTGATGGCTCATCACTCACCACCACCCAAGAGAACGCCTCGGAGGAGAGCTCTGAGGAGATCATCATCGAGGCATCACAGCCATCACCCCACCTTCCACCAATACTGTGCCCACCTCAGTGGGCAACCTTAATGGACAGGCTTCTGGAAGAAAATAGACTTATCAGTGATAGGCAGCATGTTTTTGTGCAGGGAAGGTCACGTCTTTCAAACCTAATAGAATTCTTTGAGGAAGTGACAAAGTTAATTGATGAGGGAAGGGCTGTAGATGTTATATATATGGACTTCAGTAAGGCGTTTGATAAAGTTTCCCATGGCAGGTTGCTGGAAAAAGTGAAGTCGCATGGGGTTCAGGGTGTACTAGCTAGATGGATAAAGAACTGGCTGGGCAACAGGAGACAGAGAGTAGTGGTGGGAGTGTCTCAAAATGGAGAAAGGTGGCTAGTGGTGTTGCACAGGGATCCGTGCTCGGACACTGTTGTTTGTGATATACATAAATGATCTGGAGGAAGGTATAGGTGGTCTGATTAACAAGTTTGCAGATGATACTAAGATTGGTGGAGTTGCAGATAGCGAGGGGGACTGTCAGAGAATACAGCAAAATATAGATAGATTGGAGAGTTGGGCAGAGAAATGGCAGATGGAGTTCAATCCAGGCAAATGCGAGGTGATGTATTTTGGAAGATCCAATTCAAGAGCGGACTATACGGTCAATGGAAGAGTTCTGGGGAAAATTGATGTACAGAGAGATCTGGGAGTTCAGGTCCATTGTACCCTGAAGGTGGCAACGCAGGTTGATAGAGTGGTCAAGAAGGCATACAGCATGCTTGCCTTCATCGGACGGGGTATTGAGTACAAGAGTTGGCAGGTCATGTTACAGTTGTATAGGACTTTAGTTAGGCCACATTTGGAATGCTGCGTGCAGTTCTGGTCGCCACATTACCAGAAGGATGTGGATGCTTTAGAGAGGGTGCAGAGGAGGTTCACCAGGATGTTGCCTGGTATGGAGGGTGCTAGCTATGAAGAAAGGTTGAGTAGATTAGGATTGTTTTCATTGGAAAGATGAAGGTTGAGGGGGGACCTGATTGAGGTCTACAGAATTATGAGAGGTATGGACAGGGTGGATAGCAACAAGCTTTTTCAAAGAGTGGGGGTGTCAATTACAGGGGGTCACGATTTCAAGGTGAGAGGGGGAAAGTTTAAGGGAGATGTGTGTGGAAAACTTTTTACGCAGAGGGTGGTGGGTACCTGGAACGCTTTGCCAGCGGAGGTGGTAGAGGTGGGCACGATAGCATCATTTAAGATGCATCTAGGCAGATGTATGGATGGGCGGGAACAGAGGGAAGTAGATCCTTGGAAAATAGGCAACAGGTTTAGATAAAGGATCTGGATCGGCGCAGGCTAGGAGGGCCGAAGGGCCTGTTCTTGTGCTGTAATTTTCTTTGTTCTTTGTTCATAATCTGGTGAACACCACACAGTTGGGGATGCAGATCAGGTGGAGGCAGGACCATTCAAAGGGGTCAAAGCGGTCGGAGGTCTGCTGGATCCCAGTAATCAGCTGGGTCCCAGTCAACTGCCAAACCTCTGGACAAGATTACCCCAGAGCTGATGTAGATGCTGGGTCAAGGGCGTGAGATTCAGCAGGGGATGTCAGCAACATTCCGGCAAGTCCATAGCCGATTGGAGGAGCCCCTAAGACTACGGCCACAGGAAATGGTGCCGACAATGTATGGCATCAAGGCCAAGACTGCTAGGTTAGCGACCACAGTGAAAAGCTTGGAGTATGACGTCAGTGGTGCCCAACGTATGGCTCAGTCTGTGATGACCATGCCTTAGGGCCTTGATATCATGTCCCAGTTGCAGGGCGACATTGCAAGGCACTGCAGAGCCTGAGGGACATGGCCCAGACACACGGTGACATTGTCGGGGCACTGCAGAGCATGGAATGAAATGAAATGAAAAAATGAAATGAAATGAAATGAAAATCGCTTATTGTCACGAGTAGGCTTCAATGAAGTTACTGTGAAAAGCCCCTAGTCGCCACATTCCGGCGCCTGTTCGGGGAGGCTGGTACAGGAATTGAATCGTGCTGCTGGCCTGCCTTGGTCTGCTTTAAAAGCCAGCGATTTAGCCCAGTGTGCTAAACCAGCCCCTTATGGCCCAGTCATTGAAGAGCATCGCTGAAGGTGCCGACACCATGGTGCAGAACATGGGAAGGCGCCTGGACCAGGGGAACCAGATGCCGCAAAGGTCTCTGGAGGTCACTCCAGCTGCTCCTCCGACTCATGGAGTCCTCCAGGGCCCTACAGGCACCATCAGGGAGGAGGCTCCTCCGCTCTGGCCCACTTGCCTGCCTCGTTTTCCGTCACACCCTCCTGACCAAATCATAAAGCCCTGTCCTAAATGGTGCGTCTGTTTCCTGGTACAAAGCATCCAGGTAACATTCCCCCTCCCCTCCCCCCATGCATCAGAGTGCCTGCCGCTCAGCCACCAGCTTAATGAATGAGCCCAAGCTCCTCAAGCCACAAACTGCAGATATGTTTGTCCTGCATCACACTGGTGGCCAGGAGCTGCCACATGCTGCAGTCTTGACACATCACCTGTCTTGCCACCCTTAATGTGTTTTAATTAATTCCTTTATTATATTATTCACTTCTTTAGTTCAGTATACTATTTTAAACCTGAGGACGGGAACTATCTTTAACCACTTATCACAAAACAGCTAACTCCTCTCCATGTAGTAGAGTGAGAACCAATTCCTACATGGTGAAAAAAGTAGAAAAAGCTAAAGAAAAGGAGCATCAATCTCGTTCCCCTCCTCACCAAACTCCCCCACTCTCTCAAATGTACACTCAGTTCCAAAGTTGCACATGTTTGCCTGAGCTGCATGAAAACCCCTGAATTGATAGTAAATTGAACTGGAGCTAGAGAAACCACATTCAACCAGTTAGCTAAGTAACTATTCACTCTCTCAGCAGAGTGTGTTTAGCCTGCCTAAGGCTGGATGAAAGAAAGAAACATAGTTTATTTACACAGTACTTTCCAATGACTGACTTAACTCTTCAATCAGAAAAGGTAACTCATGCACCTGCACTGGACTAATGAAAGGTGTAAAAACTGAATGCGCATTGATGCCAATAGACTCAATATGATTAAATGTATTTAGTTAATTCATTTTTTACGGGATGTGGGCTTCGCTGGCTAGGCCAGCATTTGTTATCCATCCCTGATTGCCCTGGGAAGGTGGTGTTGAGCTGTCTTCTTGAACCACTGCAGTCCATGTGATGTAGGTACACCTATGATATTGGGGCGGATTTATGGGCAGTACGGTGGCACAGTGGTTAGCAGTGCTGCCTCACAGCTCCAGGGACCTGGGTTCAATTCTGGCCTTGGGTGACTGTGGGGAGTTTTTTGTATGTTCTCGTGGGTTTCTTCCAGGTGGGTTTCTTCCAGGTGCTCTGGTTTCCTCCCACAGTCCAAAAATTTGCAGGTTAGGTGGATTGGCCATGCTAAACTGCCCCTTAGTGTCCAAAAGGTTCGGTGCGATTACTAGGTTACGGAGATAGGATGGTGGCCTGGGTTTAAGTAGGGTGTTCTTTCCATGGGCTGGTGCAGACTCGATGGGCTGAATGGCCTCCTTCTGCACCGTAAATTCTATGATTCTATGATCAGGGAGGGAGTTCCATTATTTTGACCCACCGCCAGTGAAGGAACGGCGATATATTTCCAAGTGAGGACGATGAGTGACTTAGAGGGAAACTTACAGGTGATGGTGTTCCCATCTGCTGCTCTTGTCCTTCTTGATGGTCACGGTCATTGGTCTGGAAGGTGCTGCCTAAGGCAGTGTTTTTCAAACTTTTTTTCTGGGGACTCATTTTTATCAACCAGCCAGCCTTCGGGACCCAACCTGGCCGACAGTCGCGACCCACGCCGCCGGCCTTTGAGACCCACGCCGGCCGACTTTCGCGGTCCACGATGGCTGACCTTTGTGACCAACGACGGCCGACCTTTGTGACCCATGCTGGCCGACCTGCAGGGCCCACCATTTTCTCTTACCTTGTTTATTGCTGACAAAAATGGAGGAAATGGTTTTGGGTCCCTTTGGCCCCAATGATCCCTTTGGCTCCCCAAACTTGAAAATAAAAGGCTGCGACCATATTAAAAAATGCGGCCACACTGCTCGTGTGTCCCCGACCATCGGTGTGCATTTGCATAGTTTTGTGCATGTGCACCGATGCATGCGCAGTGCGGCCAAAACTGTTCCTGGCCATTTTGAAGGCCGCTTGCAGCCGGCATTATTAAAAGCCGATTTGCCCAAACGCGAGCGCCTCGACGGAAGACTCCGCAACCCTCCCGACACGCGACCCACCTGTGGTTCGCACCCCCGAGTTTGACAATGCCTGGCCGAAGGAGCCTTGATGAGTTCCTGTCGTGCATCTTGTAGATGGTACACACTGCTGCAATTGTGCGTCAATGGTGGAGGGAGTGAATATTTGTGGAAGGGGTGCCGGTTAACTGTAGCCACAGTATTGATAGGACTAGTCCAGTTCAGTTTGCAGTCAATGGTAACCCCCAGAATGTTGATGATGGGGGATTCAGTGATGGTAATGCCAATGAATGAGGGCAATGGTTTATTTCTCCCTCTTGGAGACGGTCATTTGTGTGACGCAAATGTTACTTTCACTGTCAGCCCAAGACTGGGTATTGTCCAGGTCTTGCTGCATTTGCACGTGAACTGCTTCAGTGTTTAAGGTGTCGCGAATAGTGCTGAACATTGTGCCGTCATTAGCAAACATCCCTACAAGTGACCTTATGTTGGAAAGAAGATCATTGATGAAGTGGGTGAAGATGGTTGGAACGAGGACATTACCCTGAGGAATTCCTGCAGTGATATCCCCAGACTTAGATGATTGACCTCCAACCACCACAGCTATCTTCCTTTGTGCCAGGTATGACTTCAACCAGTAGAGAGTTTTCCCCCTGATTCCCATTGACTCCAGTTGCTAGGGCTCCTTGATGCCATACCCAACCAAATGCTGCCTTGATGTCAAGGGCAGTCACTCTCACCTCACCTCTGGAATTCAGCTCTTTTGACAATGCTTGAACCAGGGCTGTAACAAGGTAGGAGCTGAATGATCCTGGTGGAACCCAAACCGAACATCACCACTAGGTTATTGCTAATTAAGTGCCGCTTGATAGCACCGTTGATGACACCTTCCATCACTTTACTGGTGATCAAGAGTAGTTTGATAGGGCGGTAATTAGCTGGATTGGATATGGACTGCTTTTTGTGTGCAGGACATACCTGGGCAATTTTCCACATTGCCGGGTAGTTGCCAGCATTGTAGCTGTACTGGAACAGCTTGGCTACGGCCACGGGAAATTTTGGAGCACAGGACTTCAGTGCTGTTGTCAGGGCCAACAGCCTTTGCTGTTTCCAGTGCCTTCAGCCGTTTCTTGATATCACGTGGGGTAGAACGACTTGGCTGAAGACTGACATCTGTGATGCTGGGGACATCTGCAGGAGACCGAAATGGATCATGCACTCAGCACTTCAGGTTGAAGATTATTGCGAATGCTTCAGCCTTGTCGTTTGTATTGATGTGCTGATCATCATTCAGGATAGGGATATTTGTGGAGCCTCCTCCTCCAGTGAGTTGTTCACTTGTCCATCTATATTCACGACTGGATGTAGCAGGACTGCAGAGCATAGATCTGATTGGTTGGTTGTGGGATCTCTTAGCTCTGTCTATCACTTGCTGCTTATGTTGTTTGGTATGAAACAAGTCCTGTGTTGTAACTTTGCCAGGTTGACGCCTCAGTTTTTAGTATTCCTGGTGTTGCTCCTGGCATGCCCTCCAGCAGTCTTCATTAAACTGGGGTTAATCCCCTGGTTTAGTGGTAATAATAGAATGGGGGTTATGCTGGACAATATGGTTACAGATTGTGGCTGAGTAAAATTCTGCTGCTGCTGATGGTCCACAGCACTTCATGGATGGCCAGTCTTGAGTTGCTAGATCTGTTCTGAATCTATCCCAGCCATGATCTGACTGAATGGCGGAGCAGGCTTGAGGGGCTGAATTGCCTGCTTCTGCTCCCAATTCCTATGTTCTCATGTCACTGACACGAAGGCAGATGGTTGGAGGATGATGTGTGTGTGTTAGTCTCTGTCCTACAACAAAGCCTGCTCTCCAGTTGTTTTGGATTTCCCTGCCATTGGGTCAAGATCTCACTTCACTGGGTGGTTGGCAATCCACGCCCGCTGGAAGGGATTAAGCCAAAGTGGGAGGAAGAGTTGGGAGAGGGTATGGAGGAGTTGAGGGGGTTATCGTATGAGGAGAGGCTGAGTAGATTGGGATTATATTCACTGGAATTCAGAAGGTTGAGGGGGGATCTAATAGAAACATATAAAATTTTGAAGGGAATGGATAAGATAGAAGTAGAAAGGATGTTTCCACTGGTAGGTGAAAGTAGGACAAGAGGGCAAAGCCTCAAGATTAGGGGGAGCAGATTTAGGACTGAATCAAGGAGGAACTTCTTCACTCAGAGGGTGGTTAAAGTATGGAATTCCCTACCGAAAGGAGTAGTAGACGCTACGTCATTGAATATATTTAAAGATAGGGTAGATGTTTTTTTGAAAAATAAAGGAATTACGTGATATGGCGAGAATGCGGGTAAGTGGTTCTGAGACCACGAATAGATCAGCCATGATCTTATAGAATGGCGGAGCAGGCTCGAAGGGCCGGACGGTCTACTTCTTCTCCTAGTTCTTATGTAGGAGGGGTTCTGGTGTGAGGTGCTCCGGAGGGTGAATTCTATGATTTCATAGAATTTACAGTGCAGAAGGAGGCCATTCGGCCCATCGAGTCTGCGCCGGCTCTTGGAAAGAGCACCCTACCCAAGCCCACATCTCCACCCTATCCCCATAACCCAGCACCCACACCCAACACTAAGGGAAATTTAGGACACTAAGGGCAATTTATCATGGCCAATCCACCTAACCTGCACATCTTTGGACTGTGGGAGGAAACCGGAGCACCCGGAGGAAACCCACGCACACACGGGGAGGACATGCAGACTTCGCACAGACAGTGACCCAAGCCGGGAATCGAACATGGGACCCTGGAGCTGTGAAGCAATTGTGCTATCCACTATGCTGCCGTGCTGATACAACTGAAGGTGGTATATAGAGCACACCTTACAAGGGCGAGCAGGAGCTGACTCCTTGAGGGGATAGAAGATGTGTGTGAACACCCCCGCAAACCACATTCGTATGTTTTGGTCCTGTCCAAAGCTGGAGGATTACTGGAAGGAGGTTTTTAGGGTAATCTCTAAAGTGGTACACGTAAAACTGGAACCGGGCCCTCGGGAGGCCATATTCAGGGTGTCGGACCAGCCCGGGTTGGAAACGGGTGCGGAGGCAGGTGTTGTAACTTTCGTCTCGTTGATCGCCTGAAGGCGGATACTGTTAGGATGGAGATCAACCTCTCCACCCTGTGCCCTGGCGTGGCGGGGGGACCTGCTGGAATTCTGCTGGAACCTGCTGGAGGGGCTGGCTTAGCTCACTGGGCTAAATTGCTGGCTTTTAAAGCAGACCAAGCTGGCCAGCTGCACGGTTCGAATCCCGTACCAGCCTCCCCGATCAGGAGCCGGAATGTGGTGACTAGGGGCTTTTCACAGTAACTTAATTGAAGCCTACTCGTGACAATAAGCGATTTTCATTTTTCATTTTTCATTTCTTGACGCTTGAGAAGGTCAAATTTGAACTGAGGGGAAGGATGGTGGGATTCTACAATTCAAGGGCATTATTCATTATGCACTTTTGAGACTTGGATTACATTGAACATTGCCGGGGGGGGGGGGGGGGGGGGGGGGGGGGGGGGGGGAGGGCGCTGGGAGGGTTGGGGGGAGGGGACTGTGTGTGTTAATGGTGACTATGGGTGATTCCTCATTCCTTTTTGTCATTTGTTTATGTTAACATGCGGGCTAATGTTTGGGGTTTGGTGGGAGGATGGGATTGTTGTTATTGATATGGGGATTGACATTGCATTCATTACTGATTATTGTTTATTGCTGGGTGTAAATTTGGGAGAAAATGTGAAAAAGGAGAATAAAAATATTTTAAAAAAAGAATCCACGCACAGGCAGAACCCACCCAACCCCACCCCCCAAATTAATTTTGGGATCTACAAAATCAGGACCCTTATGGACAACACCAACAGCAACAGACCTGAATGTCGCATTGCCACCATAGCCTGGGAACGCTGATGCTACACACTTCAACATCATCACTATGAGCGAGACACGACTGGCAGAAGGCGGCCAGCTTAAACAACAAGGCGGTGGATACGTCTTCCTCTGGAATGGAAAATCAGGAGAAGAATGTCGTCTTTCCAGGATCAGCTTTGCCGTAAAAACAAATTCATCTGACATCACTATGGGGCGAGAAAACATCTCATGACCCTACGACTCACCCTGGCCCAGAAGCAGCACATCACAGCCGTCAGTGCGTGCACTCAGACCTTGGATGCAATAGATGAGGCAAAAGAGGCATTCTACTCCAGCCTCGACCAATCGCTGTCCCTCATCCCAAAGGGAGACAAGTTGATTTTCCTTGGCGACCTCAATGCGAGATCGGGAAGGATGCAAACCTTTGGCAAGGCGTGTTAGGCAGGAAAGGTGTGGGGAAAACAAACGCAAACGGAGTTCTTCTCCAGTCAAAATGTTTAGAACATGACCTGGTTATCACAAACACCCTGATCCACCAGAGGGACAAGCAAAAGACCTCATGGCAACACCCCCGTTCCAAGCACTGGCATCTATCAGACTATGTAATCGTCCAAGCAAGGGACTGCAAAGGTGTCCACATAACTCCCGCCACGACCGGAGCCGACGACTGTTGGACTGCGCCATCACAACACGCTCTTCTTCTCCATCTGGGGCTGGTTTAGCACAGTGGGCTAAACATCTGGCTTGTAATGCAGAACAAGGCCAGCAGCGCGGGTTCAATTCCCGTACCGGCCTCCCTGAACAGGCGCCGGAATACGGCGACTAGGGGCTTTTCACAGTAACGTCTTTGAAGCCTACTTGTGACAATAAGCGATTATTATTATCTTCCTCAGGGTAACACTCAACCCCATCATGCTGAAGCTCCTTGCTGGAGTGGAGCTAACCTACCGGACAAGCGGCCAACTGTTCAACCTCTGATGCATCCAGGCCAGAACCAAGGCCACATGTCCTCTGTCACAAGCTGCAGTACGCAGACGATGCCTGTGTGTGCGCATACTCCGAGACCAAGCTACAAACCACTGTTGAAACATTTACCGAGGCATATGAGAGAATGGGCCTCAGATTAAACATCTAGAAAAGAAAGGCCCTCTACCAGCCCGCTCCTTCCACACAAACCCGCCCCCCCCCTGACCATCAAGACCTACAGTGAGCCCCTGGAAAATGTGGATCGTTTCCGCCCATAGGGCGGCACAGTAGCACAGTGGAGGGCGGCAAGGTAACACAGTGGATAGCACTGTTGCTTCACAGCGCCAGGGTCCCAGGTTCGATTCCCGACTTGGGTCACTGTCTGTGCGGAGGCTACATGTTCTCCCTGTGTCTGTGTGTGTTTCCTCCGGGTTCTCCTTCCACAAGTCCCAAAAGACATGCTGTTAGGTGAATTGGACATTCTGAATTGTCCTGTGTACCCGAACAGGCGCCATTGTGTGGCGACTGGGAGATTTTCACAGTAACTTCATTGCAGTGTTAATGCAAGACTACTTGTGACAATAATAAATATTAAAATAAAGATGAAAAAATTCTCACTATGAAGGCTAAAATAAATTTGCCATCTTTACTGTCTGCTGTACCTGTGCGTTTACTTACAGCGACTGATTCACAAGGACAAGGTCTCGCTGAGTGTCCATCTCTCTCAATTTACACCCATTCAAATAATAAACTGCTTCCCTATTTTTGCCACCGATGCAGGTAACCTTACATTCATCCACATTATACTGCATCTGCCATTCATATGCCCACTCACTCAGCCTGTCCAAATCCCACTGAAGCATCTCTGCATCCTCCTCACAGCTCACCCTCCAACTTTGTATCATCTGCAAATTTGGAGATCATACATTTATCTCCCTCGTCCAAATCATTAACATGTATTGTGAACAGTTGGGGTCCCAGCACAGATCCCTGCAGTACCCCACTTAACACTGCCTGCCAATCATAAAAAGTCCCATTTGTCCCAATGTTTTGCTTCCTGTCTGCTAACCAATTTTTATCCATCTCAAGACACTACCCGTAATCAGATGTGCATTAACGTTACATATTAATCTGCTATGAGACCTGTCGAATGCCTTCTGAAAGTTGTTGTTGAAAACTCATGACTATTCTTAGAAGTCCCCCTATACCAAAAAGGGCCGACATTCTAAATGGTAAACAGGGATTCTCACTCCCTGACTCCGATGCAGGCTTTGGTGGGTGCTATTCAGGTCAAACTATATTTTCAAGTTATCCCCCGGTATAAGCCATACCTTCACCGAAGATTTCATCTACTTACCAGTACTACTTGTTTGCACTGGAGTGCTGAGCTTGTGGCATTTGAGTGCTATAGTGAGAGTTTGGTGACTGAGGGAGTGCTGAGCTTGTGGCATTTGAGTGCTACAGTGAGAGTTTGGTGACTGAGGGAGTGCTGAGCTTGTGGCATTTGAGTGCTACAGTGCGAGTTTGGTGACTGAGGGAGTTAGGTGAGGAGGGAGTAAGGTGCTCCTTACATTTCATTTCCTATATTTATCAAAGAGCGTGAAGGGAGCCAGGGGTTTAGAGTACAGCTGACTGGAAGCAGAGTCGGAGGGCGGAGGTCCAGTTGATCCACGGGGCAGCTAATTCTGTAAAGTAAGAGGGGATGGAGGCTAGGGCAGTTGCATGCTCCTCCTTTAGGATGTGGGTGGTGAGGGATACCACTGGTGTCCCCGCTGACTTACCTGCGGGAAATGCACCCAACTCCAGCTCCTCAGAGACCATGTTAAGGAACTGGAGCTGGATGAACTTCGGATCATCTGGGAGGCAGAGGGGGTTATCGAGAGAAGTTACAGGGAGGTAGCCACACCAGAGGTACTGGACAAGAGTAGCTGGGTTACAGTCAGGGGAAAGAAAACTAACAGGCAGACAGTGCAGGGATCCCTCGTGGCCGTTCCCCTTCAAAACAAGAATACCGTTTTGGATGCTGTTGGGGGGGATGACCTACCGGGAGAAGGCCCCAGCGGCCAGGTCTCTGGCACTGAGTCTGGCTCTGGGGCTCAGAAGGGAAGGGGGGAGCATAGAAAAGCAATAGTAATGGGAGATTCAATGGTTAGGGGAATAGATAGGAGATTCTGTGGTCGCGGGCGAGACTCCCGGAAGGTATGTTGCCTCCCGGGTGCCAGGGCCAGGGATGTCTCGGATCGTGTCTTCAGGATCCTGAAGGGGGAGGGTGAGCAGCCAGAAGTCGTGGTGCACATTGGTACCAACGACGTAGGTAGGAAAAAGGGTGTGGAGGTAATAAACAAGTTTAGGGAGTTAGGCTGGAAGTTAAAGGCCAGGACAGGCATCGTTGTCATCTCTGGTTTGTTGCCGGTGCCACATGATAGCGAGGCTAGGAATAGGGAGAGAGTGCAGCTGAACACATGGCTGCAGGAATGGTGTAGGAGGGAGGGCTTCAGGTATTTGGATAATTGGAGCGCATTCTGGGGAAGGTGGGACCTGTACAAGCAGGACGGGTTGCATCTGAACCAGAGGGGCACCAATATCCTGGGGGGGGGGAGGTTTTCTAGTAGTCTTCAGCAGGGTTTAAACTAATTTGGCAGGGGAATGGGAACCGGATTTATAGGTCCAGCAACTAAGGAAGCCGATATTCAGGACGCCAAAGCACGTAGAGATGCAGTGGGGAAGGTAACACTGACAAAGGAGAGTACTTGCAGGCAAGGCGATGGGTTGAAGTGTGTATACTTCAATGCAAGAAGCATCAGGAATAAGGTGGGTGAACTTAAGGCATGGATCGGTACTTGGGACTACGATGTGGTGGCCATCACGGAAACTTGGTTAGAAGAGGGGCAGAAATGGTTGTTGGAGGTCCCTGGTTATAGATGTTTCAACAAGATTAGCGAGGATGGTAAAAGAGGTGGGGGGGGGGGGGGGGGCGGGGAGTGGCATTGTTAATTAGAGATAGTATAACAGCTGCAGAAAGGCAGTTCGAGGGGGATCTGCCTACTGAGGTAATATGGGTTGAAGTCAGAAATAGGAAAGGAGCAGTCACCTTGTTGGGAGTTTTCCATAGGCCCCCCAATAGCAGCAGAGATGTGGAGGAACAGATTGGGAAACAGATTTTGGAAAGGTGCAGAAGTCACAGGGTAGTAGTCATGTGTGACTTCAACTTCCCAAACATTGAGTGGAAACTCTTTAGATCACATAGTTTGGATGGGGTAGTGTTTGTGCAGTGTGTCCAGGAAGCTTTTCTAACACAGTATGTAGATTGTCCGACCAGAGGGGAGGCCATATTGGATTTAGTAGGTGATAGATTTGTTAGTGGGGGATCATTTTGGAGGTAGTGACCACAATTCTGTGACTTTCACTTTAGTTATGGAGAGGGATAGGTGCGTGCAACAGGGCAAGGTTTATAATTGGGGGAAGGGTAAATACAATGCTATCAGACAAGAATTGAAGTGCAGAAGTTGGGAACCTAGGCTGTCAGGGAAGAACACAAGTGAAATGTGGAACTTGTTCAAGGAACAGGTACTGCGTGTCTTTGATATGTATGTCCCTGTCAGGCAGGGAAGAGATGGTCGAGTGAGGGAACCATGGTTGACAAGAGAGGTTGAATGTCTTGTTAAGAGGAAGAAGGAGACTTTTATAAGGCTGAAGAAACAAGGTTCAGACAGGGCGTGAGAGGGATACAAGATAGCCAGGAGGGAACTGAAGAAAGGGATTAGGAGAGCTAAGAGAGGGCATGAAAAATCTTTGGCAAGTAGGATCAAGGAAAACCCCAAGGCCTTTTACACATATGTGAGAAATATGAGAATGACTAGAGCGAGGGTAGGTCCGATCAAGGACAGTAGCGGGAGATTGTGTATTGAGTCTGAAGAGATAGGAGAGGTCTTGAACAAGTATTTTTCTTCAGTAAGAAGAGAGGACAGTGTGAAACAGACTGATAAGCTCGAGGAGATACTTGTCAGGAAGAAAGATGTGTTGCGCGTATTGAAAAACCTGAGGATAGACAAGTCCCCCGGGCCTGACGGGATATATCCAATGATTCTATGGGAAGCAAGAAATGAAATTGCAGAGCCGTTGGCAATGATCTTTTCGTCCTCGCTGTCAGCAGGGGTGGTACCAGAGGATTGGAGAGTGGCGAATGTCATGCCCCTGTTCAAAAAAGGGATTAGGGGTAACCCTGGGAATTACAGGCCAGTTAGTCTTACTTCGGTGGTCGGCAAAGTAATGGAAAGGGTACTGAGGGATAGAATTTCTGAGCATCTGGAAAGGGACTGCTTGATTAGGGATAGTCAGCACGGATTTGTGAGGGGTAGGTCTTGCCTTACAAGTCTTATTGACTTCTTTGAGGAGGTGACCAAGCATGTGGATGAAGGTAAAGCAGTGGATGTAGTGTACATGGATTTTAGTAAGGCATTTGATAAGGTTCCCCTTTGTAGACTTGTGAAGAAAGTAAGGAGGCATGGGATAGTGGGAAATTTGGCCAGTTGGATAACAAACTGGCTAACCGATAGAAGACAGAGAGTGGTGATGGATGGCAAATATTCAGCCAGGAGCCCAGTTATCAGTGGCGTACCGCAGGGATTAGTTCTGGGTCCTCTGCTGTTTGTGATTTTCATTAACGACTTGGATGAGGGAGTTGAAGGGTGGGTCAGTAAATTTGCAGATGATACGAAGATTGGTGGAGTAGTGGATAGTGAGGAGGGCTGTTGTCGGCTTCAAAGAGACATAGATAGAATGCAGAGCTGGGCTGAGAAATGGCAGGTGGAGTTTAACCCTGACAAGTGTGAGGTTGTCCATTTTGGAAGGACAAATAGGAATGCGGAATACAGGGTTAACGGTAGGGTTCTTGGCAATGTGGAGGAGCAGAGACATCTTGGGGTCTATGTTCATAGATCTTTGAAAGTTGGCACTCAAGTGGATAGAGCTGTGAAGAAGGCCTATGGTGTGCTAGCGTTCATTAGCAGAGGGATTGAATTTAAGAGCCGTGAGGTGATGATGCAGCTGTACAAAACCTTGGTCAGGCCACATTTGGAGTACTGTGTGCAGTTCTGGTCGCCTCATTTTAGGAAGGATGTGGAAGCTTTGGAAAAGGTGCAAAGGAGATTTACCAGGATGTTGCCTGGAATGGAGAGTAGGTCATACGAGAAAAGGTTGAGGGTGCTAGGCCTTTTCTCATTAGAACAGAGAAGGATGAGGGGCGGCTTGATAGAGGTTTATAAGATGATTAGGGGAACAGATAGAGTAGGCTGTCAGAGACTTTTTCCCCGGGTGGAACACACCATTACAAGGGGACATAAATTTAAGATAAATGGAGGAAGATATAGAGGGGATGTCAGAGGTAGGTTCTTTACCCAGAGAGTAGTGGGGGCATGGAATGCACTGCCTGTGGAAGTAGTTGAGTCGGAAACGTTAGGGACCTTCAAGCGGCTATTGGATAGGTACATGGATTAGGGTAGAATAATGGAGTGTAGGTTAACTTCTTAAGGGCAGCACGGTAGCATTGTGGATAGCACAATTGCTTCACAGCTCCAGGGTCCCAAGTTCGATTTCAACTTGGGTCACTGTCTGTGTGGAGTCTGCACATCCTCCCCGTGACTGCGTGGGTTTCCTCGGGGTACTCCGGTTTCCTCCCACAGTCCAAAGATGTGCAGGTTGGGTGGATTGGCCATGAAAAATTGTCCAAAATTCTATGATTAACCTAGGACAAAAGTTTGGTGCAACATCGTGGGCCGAAGGGCCTGTTCTGTGCTGTATTTCTCTATCTTTACCACTTAGTAGCATCGCTCCTGGGTCCTTCGTTGCTAGTAAGTAAAGTAGACTTTGGAATAACCACTGTTTCAGGTTAAATTAAGTTATTTTATTATTATAATTTTTCTTTTAAAAGCTGCAATCACTGTCTTTACAGAAAGGTAAAAATATCTTGCTTCTGGATCCTTCTGGTTGGTTGAAGGGACCTTCAGGCCCAACTCGACAATCAATCTTCTTTTTAAAATCTGGTCTTCTTTAGATGTATTTGCTGGTGAGCTCGGTTGGTGTGTCCTATCTTTCCCATGACCGAGCTGTGAGAGCTGGCTCTGCTGGCTGTCTCTGAGCTGACTCTGCCTCCTCTTTAAATTCTTGTCTTCCTTAGATGTATTAGCTGTTTTAGCTCGGCTGCAATGTCTTATCTTTCCCATGACCGAGCTGACTGTAAGCTGACTCTGCTTGCTTCTCTTGTTCCTTCTCTCCTCTCTCTGAGTTCTGGTAGTTCCTGCTCTGGTCTCTGGGTTTATATTTTCTTTCTAAGTTATTAAGTTTTTATGACTTTATTGTAAAGTAACTTTTATTTCACTTTGATTGTAAAAAGTATCTTTGATCTAAACATTCTAATCCAACTAAGTATTCATTTTGACATAACCTCACCTCTCAGGTCTCTGATTACATTGTTTCCTTTGTGATGTTCAAAGTTCCTTTGTAATATTCAAAAATGCCTTGGTTTCAATAGGGGTGTGCATTTTGGTTCCTGTCATTTCTATAGTTTTATTTTCCAATTGTGTCCCCAGCTCAGGATTTTGACTTTGATTTTAGCTTTAAATTATGTTTCTCGTAGACTGATATCTCCAGTTTTCTTTAATTTACTTGGTGTTAGCAGAATTTCACACCTAGAATTGTCACCAAATTCAACTGAACCTCATCCTTTCCTTTTCAGCTGCTTACTAAGATAGTTAATTTTAATGAAGGTGTGAACCCTTGCTTTTAGCGTAATGCTAAAAATCCACTTGGTTCTAACTTGAAAGGTTTACATTTATCATTCAGCTTAACTGAAACCCCCATCCATGCTTTTCCAGATGCTTACTAAGATGGTTAATTTCAATGAAGGTGTGAACCATTGTTTTTAGCTTCATACAAAATTCCTGTGTTTGGGAGAAGGAATCTGCATTTTATAATCCTGCTCTTTGTAGCTGCTGTTAACCCTTTGTGGGATATTTCCCTGTATCCTCTCATTTTTCTCTCAGACCAGATATTGCCAGACTTCCATGTTTCAAATGGCACACCTTTCCATATTTTCAAATACAAAGTCTAAATAAACTACATCCACCGGTTCTCCCTGGCTAACTCTACTTCTTCCAAGAATTCTCGTAGATTTGTCAAGCTTGATTTTCCTTTCGTAAATCCATGCTGACTTTGTCTGAAAAATGCTTTCCAATGAAATTCTTGAAAATGGACTCCAGCAAATTTGATTTGATTTGATTTATTGTCACATGTACCGAAGGACAGTGGAAAGTTTTTTTCTGCCGCCAAGGGAATGTACACATACGTACATAGGAGACAAAAAAGAATAATCGACAGAGAACATTGACAAATGGTACATCGACAGAACAGTGATTGGTTACAGTGCAGAACAAGGGACCAAACAAAGCAAATACATGAGCAAGATCAGCATAGAGCGTTGTGAATAGTGTTCTTCCAGGGAACAAATCAGCCCGAGGGAGAGTCGTTGAGGAGTCTAGTAGCTATAGGGAAAAAGCTGTTCCTCTGTCTGGATGTGCGGGTCTTCAGACTTCTGTATCTTCTGCCTGATGGGTGTGGAAGAAGGCAAAGCCTGGGTGGGACGGGTCTTTGATAATGCTGTCTGCCTTCTTGAGGCAGCAGGAGGTGTATACAGTATCAATGTGGGGGTGGCAAGCTTGTGTGATGCGTGGGGCTGAGTTCACCATATGCTGCAATTTCTTGCGATCTTGTGCCGAGCAGTTGCCATACCAAGCTGTGATGCAGCTGGATAGGATGCTCTTCATCACACACCTGTAGAGGTTTGTGAGAGTTGCCAAATTTCTTTAGCTTCTGTAGGAAGTAGAGACGTTTCTGGGCATTCTTGACAGTTTCATCAACGCAAATGGACCAGGACAGACTGTTGGTGATGGTGACCTCAGGTACTTAAAGCTGTCGATAATCTCCACTTCGGAGCCATTGATACAGACCCGGGGGGGGGGGGGGGGGGGGGGGGGGGGGGGGGGGGTCGTGCAATGCTTCCTGAAGTCGATGATCAGTTCCATGGTCTTTCCAACATTTAGAGATAGGTTGTTTTTGGTACACCATATAACCAAATTATTTATCTTCCTCCTGTAGTCTGATTCGTCGTTCTTTGTGATAAGACCCACCAGTCTTATCATCCGCAAACTTATAGATTGAGTTGGAGTTAAATCTTGCGATACAGTCGTGTGTGCATAGGGAGTACAGTAGAGGACTGAGCACACATCCTTGCGGGGCCCCGGTGTTGAGGACTATTGTGGAGGAAGTGCTGTTGCCCATCCTGACAGATTGCAGTCTGTTGGTGAGGAAGTCCATGATCCAGCTGCATAGGGAGGGGTCAAGTCCAAGATTGCAGAGTTTGGTTATAAGTCTTGTTGGGATAATGGTGTTGAAGGTGGAACTGTAGTCTATGAACAGCAGTCTCACGTAGGTGTCCTTGTCGAGGTGTTCGAATGTTGATTGTAGAGCCAGGGAGAAAGCATCTGCTGTTGACCGGTAATAGGCGAGACCGTCTGGGAGACTGGCGTCTGATAACTAGCCAATCGAAGCATTTCATGATAACAGCGTCAGGGCCACCAGTCGGTAGTCGTTGAGGCAGGCTACCTTGTTCTTTGGTACTGGTATTATGGTGGTCTTCTTGAAGGAGGTGCGGACCTTAGAGCGGAGGAGTGAGGTGTTGAAGATGTCTGCAAATATACTCGCCAGCTGGTCTGTGCAGGCTCTGAGTGCTCTCCCAGGGACTCCGTCAGGGCCTGTCACTTTCCGCGGAATCACTTTCAAGAAGGCAGCTCTTACCTCTGAGGCTATAATAGTGAGTATGGGTGTGTCCAGGGCTGTTAGGGCGGGTGGCACTGATGCATTGGCTGAATGCTCAAAGCGGGCATAGAATTTGTTCAGTTCACCAGAGAGGGATGCTCCAGCCCCAGATATTCCACCTGACCTTGCTTTGTGGCCTGTGATCTCGTGTAAGCCCTGCCATAGTCATTGTGGGTTTGTGTCGTTAGCCTGGGACTCTAGTTTGATGCAGCATTGTCGTTTGGCGTCCCTGATGGCTTTCCGTTCATCGTACCTGGATTTCTTATATAGATCAGAGTCGTCAGACTTGAACACCTCACCCTGAACTTCAGCAGGGAGTGAACCCTTAGGTTGAGCCAGGGTTTCCAATTAGGGAATACCCGTATTGTCTTCTTTGGTACAGTCCTCGACACACTTACTGATGAAGTCTGTAACGGTGGTTGCGTACTCGTCCAGGTTAGCTGCCGCGGCCTTCAATATGGACCAGTTCACAGACTCCAAGCAGCCATGGAGGATGTCCTTCGATGCCTCCGTTTTCTTGACTTGCTCAGCACGCTTGAATTGCTGTTTGTAAGCCGGAGGTAGGAGTAGCGACATGTGGTTGGATTTGCCAAAGTGTGGTTGGGGAATGGAGTGGTAGACACCTTTGATGCGCGTGTAGCAGTGGTCCAGGGTGTTGCACCTCTGCTGGGGCAGGAGATATGTTGATGGAGTTTAGGTAGAACCTTCTTGAGCTTCCCCACTACCAACGTTAGGCTCGGCTCACTGGTCGATCGTTCTGTTTTCTCTCAACATCCCTTTTTGAACAGCCAACTAATTCTTTCTCATTGCACAACACCCAGTACAAGATGGCCTGTTCCCTTGTTGGTTCCTCAACATATTGATCCAGAAAACCATCACGTATACACTCCAGAAATTTCTGCTCTAATGTACTGTGACTAATTTGAGTCACCCAATCTGTATGCAGATTACAGTCACAGATAATAGATGTTCCTTTATCACATGCATCTCTGATTTCCTGTCTAATTCTATTCCCAACATTATCACTGCAGTTTGGTGGTCTATATACCACCCCTACGAATGTTTTTTTGCCCCTTAATGTATCTTAACTCCACCCAGACAGATTCCACATCATCTGTACTAATATCTTTCCTCAATATTGCATCAATATCTTCATTAATCAATAATGCAACTCCAACATCTTTTCCTTCCTGGTTGTCCTTCCTAAAACCTAAATAGCCCTGAATATATATTTTCCATCCATGGTTACTTTGTAGCCATGTCTCCGTAATCTCAACTATATCATATCCCTTTACATCTATCTGCTCAAATAATTCATCCATTTTATTTTGAATGCTCCGCGCGTTCAGGTATTAAACCTGAAGGCTAGTTATTTTAATCTACCCTGTCCTTTCCATATTTCTCTGCAACCGTCTCACAGCTCATCCTCCCACCCAACTTTATATTATCTGCAAATTTGGAGATCATACATTTAGCCCCATCGTCCAAAGTAATATGCAATGTGAACAGTTTGGGTCCTTGCGCAGATCCCTGTGGTACACCACTAGTTACTGCCTGCCAATCAGAAAATGACCAATATGTTCCAATTTTTTGCTTCCTGTCTGCGAGAGGAGCCTCCTCTCACCGCGAACAGATATTTACAATGAAGTCCAGCATCGACTCCCATGTGCTAGCGTAGTCTTCGGATGACTGAAGAACAGAGTGTTCAAAGACCAAGACCTCAAATCCAGCACCACACTCATGGTCAACAGAGCAATCGTGGTCCCTCAGCTTTGTATGCATCAAAAACATTGACAATATACAGCAGACAACTCAAATCCCTGGAGAGTTATCACCAACATTGCCTTTGCAAAATCCACTATCAGGATAGGTGTACCAACGTGAGCATCCTCTCCCAGGTCAACATCCCCAGTATTGAGGCACTGGTCATGCTCAACCAGCTGCAATGGGCCGGCCACATTGCCCGCATGCCCGAAACAAGACTCCCAAAACAAGTTGTACTCTGAGTTCCGCAATTGCAAGTGATCACTTGGAGGGCAGAGGAAACGCTAAAAGGGCACTCTGAAAGCCTCCCTAAATAAATACAACAACCCCATCGACATATGGGAACCGCTTGTCTAAGAACACACAAACTGGAGAAGCATCCGTGAAGGCACTAGTCAGCTCGAGTATAGTAGGATGGAGCTCGGAGATGGCCAATTGTAAACAATGGAAAGAGAGCGCAGAATGCTGAGGTTACCACCCATCTCATCAAACACCACCTGCCTAACCTGTGGCAGGATCTGCGGATCCAGGATTAGACTATTCAACCATCGCAGAACCCACCTCCCCGGAGTGGAAGCAAGTCATTCTCAATCCTGAGGGACTGCCCAAGAAGGAGCAGGAGAGGTGCATCTGCGGCAGACAGACAGGTTGGTGAAGATGAGGTCTAGTATGTTTTTCCCTCCTGTTGGTTCACTCACCGCCTGTCGCAGACCCAGCCTAGCAGTTATGTCCTTTAGAACTTGAACACCTTGGCCAATAGTGGTGCGACTGAGCCACTCATGGTGATGGACATTGAAATCCCCTATCCAGATTACATTTGGTCCCTTGCCACCCTCAGTGCTTTCTCCAAGTGATGTTCAACATGGAGGAATTCTGATTCATCAGCTGATGGTGAACGGTACATGGGAATCAACAGGAGGTTTCCTTGCAGATGTTTGACCTGAAGCCACTTCTTAGGGTCCGGAGTCAATGTTGAGTACACCCAGGGCAACTACTTCCCAACTGTGCTGGTGGAACAGGACATACCCAGGAATGGTGCCAGTGGTGGCGAGGACATTATCTGTAAGATATGATTCTGTCAGGTCAGGCTGTTGCTTGACTAGTGTGTGAGACTGCCCTCTAAATATTTGGATCTGGAGTCACATGTAAGCTTGACCAGGTGAGGACTGAAGATTTCCTTCCCTAAAGGACATTAGTGAACCAGCTGTTACCTTTTTTTACAACAATCAACATCATTAGACTTTGAATTCTAGATATTTTTGGATTCAATGTCCACTCTCTGCTGTGGTGGGATTTGAACCTGGGTCCCCAGAAAATTACCCTGGGTGTCTGGATCCCTGACAATACCACTAAGCCACTGCCTCCCCTAGTAGTAATCTTTTTAACGCCTTAAGTACCATAAATCTGCAACAATATGTGAAAAATTTCAAAAGACAGTCGACGTTCAAAGTCTTTCTTAATACTATCAGAATAAAATACGTTTCCATATGGTAGATTTCTCGTAAAATATTTGTGTGACACTGACTGAACTTGTAATCAACAGTTAATCACTCAATAGACATGTAGCGATGGAGGTCACAGCTATTAACCTTTTTGTCTGGCTTTTCCCATCTTTATTTACTGATGCATATGCCAGGATGCTTGCTGCAGGCCAAGAAACAATTAAACAAAACAGAAACGACTGCACGAAAATCAAATACTGTGTGTGTGATTACATGGCTGTAACTATAGAACATAACAGCGCAGTACAGGCCCTTCGGCCTTCGATGTTGCGTCGCTCTGTGAAAGCACTCTAAAGCCCATCTACACTATTCCCTTATCATCCATATGTCTATCCAATTACCATTTAAATGCCCTTAATGTTGGCGAGTCCACTACTGTTCCAGGCAGGGCATTCCACGCCCTTACCACTCTCTGAGTAAAGAACCTACCTCTGACATCTGTCCTATATCTATCTCCCCTCAATTTAAAGCTATGTCCCCTCGTGCTAGCCATCACCATCTGAGGAAAAAGGCTCACTGTCCACCCTATATAACCCTCTGATCATTTTGTATGCCTCAATTAAGTCACCTCTGAACCTTATTCCCTCTAACGAAAACAACCTTAAGTGCCTCAGCCTTTCCTCATAAGATCTTCCCTCCGTACCAGGCAACATCCTGGTAAACCTCCTCTGCACCTTTTCCAATGCTTTCACATCCTTCCAAGAATGCGGCAACCAGAACTGCACGCAATACTCTAAATACGGCCGCACCAGAGTTTTGTACAACTGCAACATGACCTCATGGCTCCAAAACTCAATCCCTCTACCAATAAAAGCGAACACACAGTACGCCTTCTTAACAACCCTATCAACCTGGGTGGCAACTTTCAAGGATCTATGTACATGGACACCGAGATCTCTCTGCTCATCCACACTACCAAGAATCTTACCATTAGCCCAGTACTCTGTCTTCCTGTTACTCTTTCCAAAATGAATCACCTCACACTTTTCTGCATTAAACTCCATTTGCCACCTGTCAGCCCAGCTCTGCAGCTTATCTATGTCCCTCTGTAACTTGTAACATCCTTCTGCACTGTCCACAACTCCACCGACTTTTAGTGTCATCTGCAAATTTACTCACCCATCCTTCTACGCCCTCCTCCAGGTCATTTATAAACATGACAAACAGCAGTGGCCCCAAAACAGATCCTTGTGGTACACCACTAGTATCTGAATTCCAGGCTGAACATTTCCCATCAACCACCACCCTCTGTCTTCTTTCTTTGGGCAGCACGGTAGCATGGTGGTTAGCGTAAATGCTTCACAGCTCCAGGGTCCCAGGTTCGGTTCCCGGCTGGGTCACTGTCTGCGCGGAGTCTGCACGTCCTCCCAGTGTGTGCGTGGGTTTCCTCTGGGTGCTCCAGTTTCCTCCCACAGTCCAAAGATGTGCGGGTTAGGTGGATTGACCATGATAAATTGCCCGTAGTGTCCTAAAAAGTAAAGTTAAGGGGGGGGGGGGGGTTGTTGGGTTACGGGTATAGGGTGGATACATGGGTTTGAGTAGGGTGATCATTGCTCGGCACAACATCGAGGGCCGAAGGGCCTGCTCTGTGCTGTACTGTTCTAAGTAAGCTAATTTCTGATCCAAACTGCTAAATCACCCTGAATCCCATGCCTCCGTATTTCCTGCAATAGCCTACCGTGGGGAAACTTTATCAAACGCTTTACTGAAATCCATATACACCACATCAACTGCTTTCCCCTCGTCCACCTGTTTGGTCATCTTCTCAAAGAACTCAATAAGGTTTGTGGGGCACGACCTACCCTTCACAAAACCATGTTGACTATCCCTAATCAAATTATTCCTTTCTAGATGATTATCAATCCTATCTCTTATAAACCTTTCCAAGACTTTACCCACAACAGAAGTAAGGCTCAATGGTCTATAGTTACTGGGGTTGTTCTTGAACAAGGGGACATTTGCTATCCTCTAGTCTTCTGGTACTATTCCTGTAGACAATGACAACATAAAGATCAAAGCCAAAGGCTCAGCAATATCCTCCCCAGCTTCCGAGAGAATCCTAGAATAAATCCCATCTGGCCCAGGGGACTTATCTATTTTCACACTTTCCACAATTGCTAACACCTCCTCCTTATGAACCTCTAGCCCTTCTGGTCTAGTAGCCTGTATCTCAGTATTCTCCTCGACAACATTGTCTTTTTCCTGCGTGCAAAATACTCATTTAGCACCTCTCCTATCTCCTCGGACTCCACGCACAACTTCACACTACTGTCCTTGACTGGCCTTACTCTTACCCTAGTCATTCTGTTATTCCTGACATACCTATAGAAAGCTTTAGGGTTATTCTTGATCCTACCTGCCAAAGACTTCCCCTCCTGGCTCTTATTAGCTCTCTCTTTAGGTCCTTCCGAGCTAACTTGTAACTCTTGAGCGCCCTAACTGAACCTTCACGTCTCATCTTTACATAAGCCTCCTTCTTCCTCTTGACAAGTGATTCAACTACTTTAGTAAACCATGGTTCCCTCGCTCGACCACTTCCTCCCTGCCTGACAGGTACATACTTAGCAAGGACACGCAGTAGCTGTTCCTTGAACAAGCTCCACATTTCAATTGTGCCCATCCCCTGCAGTTTCCTTCCCCATCCTATGCATCCTAGGTCTTGCCTAATCGCATCATAATTGCCTTTCCCCCAGCTATAACTCTTGACCTGCGGTATATACCTATCCCTTTCCATCGCTATAGTGAGTGTAACTGAATTGTGGTCACTATTACCAAAGTGCTCACCTACCTCCAAATCTAACACCTGTCCTGGTTCATTACCCAGTACCAAATCCAATGTTGCCTCGCCTCTTGTTGGCCTATCTACATACTGTGTCAGGAAACCCTCCTGCACACATTGGACAAAAACTGACCCATCTAAAGTACTCGATCTATAGCGTTTCCAGTCAATATTTTGAAAGTTAAAGTCCCCCATAACAACTACCCTGTTACTTACGCTCCTGTCCAGAATCATCTTTGCAATCCTTTCCTCTACATCTCTGGAACTTTTCGGAGGCCTATAAGAAAACTCCCAACAGGGTGACCTCTCCTTTCCCGTTTCTAACCTCAATCTATACTACCTCAATAGACGAGTCCTCATCAAATGTCCTTTCTGCAACCGTAATACTGTCCTTGACTAACAATGCCACCCATCCCCCTCTTTTATCATCTTCCCTGAGCTTACTGAAACATCTAAACCCCGGAACCTGCAACAACCATTCCTGTCCCTGCTCGAGCCACGTCTCCGAAATGGCCACAACATCGAAGTCCCAGGTACCAACCCATGCTGCAAGTTCACCCACCTTATTCCGGAGTTTTTAAACTATTGTTTTTAAAATCTGAGTGAACATTATAACAAAATCAAGCGTTGCTATTTGTGATCTCTTTATTTTAGTTCCACTGACTACAGAAGATGCAGTTACCCATTATTCTTTCCAGATATTGGTATAATACAGTTAAAGGGTAAACTTGTATAATAGGATCCGTAAAATGTGACTCCATTCATCTGCACATTTATCGTACTTTTGGTGCGTACATTTAACTTTTGCCAGGAGAACACTGTTCTTTATTGACCAACAATCCTTTGCTTAGAAGGAAAGCCTGTTCATTCGGTTCACGTCCAAGGAAGTTTTTGAGCATGTCCATACCATCTAAAGTTCCCCCCGGTTTGAGGATAGAGTCTCTGTAATTCATACCAACCTATTAACAGAAAAAGTAAACATTAGTATACTTCAGCAAGTATTACTTTTTAAAAGTGTAGCAACAATTAACTATCATTTAAAGACTGCCACCTTTCAATATTACCCTTGCTGCTCCCTTTAATTCTTGCACACAAAGAAGCAGAAAGCTGTTTCTATTGTTAAGAATTGGAGAAAATTAATATTAAAGAATAAAATTGGGATAAAATTTAAAAGAGTTGTTAAGGGCAACTGTCTGGAAAACATTTTGATATGTAAATTAACATATCAGTGAGAAAAGCAAGTGTTTACCTATACAACTAGGGGAAAACAATTGAGTTTAGAAGAGATAACTTTAAAGTGGAGAGATAAGGAAATTGAGTTATGATAATAGCTGTCTCCACAGGGTAGGTAACATCAAAGGAAAATAATGATATGTCAATAGCACAATTACTGGGCAACACGGTAGCACAGGTGGGTGGCACGGTAGCATAGTGGTTAGCACAGTGGTTAGCTGAGTTCGATTCCCGGCTTGAATCACTGTCTGTGCAGAGTCTGCACGATCCCCCTGTGTCTGGTGAGTTTCCTCCCACGAGTCCCGAAAGATGTGCTTGTTAGGTGAATTGGATATTCTGAATTCTCCCTCAGTATACCAGAACAGGCGCCGTATTGTTGCGACGAGGGGATTTTCAGTTTCATTGCAGTGTTAATGTAAGCCTACTTGTGGCACTAATTTGAAAGAAATTTTCTTTTTAGAGTACCCAATTATTTTTTTTTCCAATTAAGGGGCAATTTTATAGATTTATAGAGAAATACAGCACAGAACAGGCTCTTTGGCCCATGATGTTGTGCCGAACTTTTGTCCTAGGTTAATCATAGAATTTTGGACACTGAGGGCAATTTATCATGACCAATCCACCCAACCTGCACATCTTTGGACTGTGGGAGGAAACCGGAGTACCCGGAGGAAACCCACGCACACACGGGGAGGATGTGCAGACTCCACAGACAGTGACCCAAGTCGAAATCGAACTTGGGACCCTGGAGCTGTGAAGCAATTGTGCTATCCACAATGCTACCGTGCTGCCCTTAAGAAGAAATTAATCAACACTCCATTATTCTACCCTAATCCATGTACCTATCCAATAGCCGCTTGAAGGTCCCTAACGTTTCCGACTCAACTACTTCAACAGGCAGTGCATTCCATGCCCCCACTACTCTCTGGGTAAAGAACCTACCTCTGACACCCCCCCTATATCTTCCACCATTTACCTTAAATTTATATCCCCTTGTAATGGTTTGTTCCACCCGGGGAAAAAGTCTCTGACTGCCTACTCTATCTATTCCCCTGATCATCTTATAAAACTCTATCAAGTCGCCCCTCATCCTTCTCCGTTCTAATGAGAAAAGGCCTAGCACCCTCAACCTTTCCTCGTAAGACCTACTCTCCATTCCAGGCAACATCCTGGTAAATCTCCTTTGCACCTTTTCCAAAGCTTCCACATCCTTCCTAAAATGAGGTGACCAGAACTGCACACAGTACTTCAAATGTGGCCTAACCAAGGTTTTGTACAGCTGCATCATCACCTCACGGCTCTTAAATTCAATCCCTCTACTAATGAACGCTAGCACACCATAGGCCTTCTTCACAGCTCTATCCACTTGAGTGGCAATGTTCAAAGATCTATGAACATAGACCCCAAGATCTCTCTGCTCCTCTACATTGCCAAGAACCCTACCATTAACCCTGTATTCCGCATTCATATTTGTCCTTCCAAAATGGTCAACCTCACACTTGTCAGGGTTAAACTCCATCTGCCACTTCTCAGCCCAGCACTGCATTCTATCTATATCTCTTTGAAGCCGTCAACAGCCCTCCTCACTATCCACAACTCTACCAATCTTCGTATCATCTGCAAATTTACTGACCCACCCTTCAACTCGCTCATCCAAGTTGTTAATGAAAATCACAAACAGCAGAGGACCCAGAACTGATCCCTAATCAAGCAGTGTCTTTCCAGATGCTCAGAAATCCTATCCCTCAGTACCCTTTCCATTACTTTGCCTACCACCGAAGTAAGACTAACTGGCCTGTAGTTCCCAGGGTTATCCCTATTTCCTTTTTTGAACAGGGGCATGACATTCGCCACTCTCCAATCCTCTGGTACCACACCTGCTGACAGCGAGGACGAAAAGATCATTGCCAACGGCTCTGCAATTTCATTTCTTGCTTCCCATAGAATCCTTGGATATATCCCGTCAGGCCCGGGGTACTTGTCTATCCTCAAGTTTTTCAAAACGCCCAACACATCTTCCTTCCTAACAAGTATCTCCTCGAGCTTAGCAGTCTGTTTCACACTGTCCTCTCCAACAATATGGCCCCTCTCGTTTGTAAATACTGAAGAAAAATACTTGTTCAAGACCTCTCCTATCTCTTCAGACTCAATACACAATCTCCCGCTACTGTCCTTGATCGGACCTACCCTCGCTCTAGTCATTCTCATATTTCTCACATATGTGTAAAAGGCCTTGGGATTTTCCTTGATCCTACCCGCCAAATATTTTTCATGCCCTCTCTTAGCTCTCCTAATCCCTTTCTTCAGTTCCCTCCTGGCTATCTTGTATCCCTCCAGAACCCTGTCTGAACCTTGTTTCCTCAGCTTTACATAAGTTTCCTTCTTCCTCTTAACAAGACATTCAACCTCTCTTGTCAACCATGGTTCCCTCACTCGACCATCTCTTCCCTGCCTGACAGGGACATACATATCAAAAACACGCAGTACCTGTTCCTTGAACAAGTTCCACGTTTCACTTGTGTCCTTCCCTGACAGCCTATGTTCCCAACTTATGCACTTCAATTCTTGTCTGACAGCATTGTATTTACCCTTCCCCCAATTGTAAACCTTGCCCGGTTGCACGCACCTATCCCTCTCCATTACTAAAGTGAAAGTCACAGAATTGTGGTCACTACCTCCAAAATGCTCCCCACTAACAAATCTATCACGTGCCCTGGTTCATTACCAAGTACCAAATCCAATATGGCCTCCCCTCTGGTCGGACAATCTACATACTGTGTTAGAAAAGCTTCCTGGACACACTGCACAAACACTACCCCATCCAAACTATTTGATCTAAAGAGTTTCCACTCTTTTTTAGTGTGGTCAATCCAGCTAACGTACACATCTTTGGGTTATGGGGGTGAAACCCACGCAGACACGGGGAGAATGTGCAAACTCCACACGGACAGTGACCCATGGACCGGATTCGAATCTGGGTCCTCAGCACCGTAGGCTGCAGTGCTAACCACTAGGCCATGTACCGCCCCTACTTGTGACACTAATAAAGATTATTATTAACTGGAGAACGGGACATAGTAGCAGCTACCATTACAGCCTCACTGAGCTGCAGCAACAGTCTCCTGAAAAATGTTATTGCTAAACGGGCAGCCAGTTACGAGCAAAAACTCAGACCGAGAAGATTTTGCCTTCTCCAAAATTGTGTGTGGTAATTATCTGCTGGATTTAGCTCAGAGTTATATAATATTGAATGCTGTTTGGGAACAAAGGGACATCTCAGAGTATAGGAAATATAGGTAGTTGGGAATCAAAGGGTAATTTCATGTAATACTGTGTGTGTATGCTCTTCAGTGTAATGAAGTGTTCTAGTGCATTAAAGTCCTTGCTGTAAAATTAAGTAAGTAGCGATTATAATTTGAAATGATCAACAAAGTAGATAATTTATCTTAATTTTATTATTGTCCTCCTACTTAAAGTGCTTGCTGTCAAAGTATTATCTACTTTAAGCAGGTCATGAAGAGATTCTGGGTTTTCTTCCCACCAATTGGCAACTTTTCGACTTATTCAACCAACTATGAAAATAGTTGACCAGAGATCCTTTGAGGTACAAATAACTGCGACAGTCTAAAATTTATGGTTCAATCAACAGATTCAGGTGCAATCAAGAGAACACGACCATATTACTTTCCAATCTGAATAACTGAATCCGTATTTGTGAAGCATATAACATGGTATTATCCTGGGAGGTAGGATTACTGAAGGAATTTTAGTTAAGAACTTGAGAAGAAATGGCAGCACAGTGGCGCAATGGTTAGCACTGCTGCCTCACGGCGCTGAGCACCAGGGTTCAATCCTGGCCCGGGTAACTGTCCGTATGGAGTTTGCACATTCTCCCCATGTCTGCATGGTTCTCACCCCACAACCCAAAGATGTGCAGAGTAGGTGGATTGGCCATGATAAATTGCCCCTTACATGTGACTCCAGATCCAAAATAATTGGGAACTCTAAATTTATTTAAAAATTGATTAAAAAAAGAATTTGAGAAGATGTGCTGTGTGAGTTTATTCATTATGACTGATGGGACAAAGGCTTCAAACAGGATACCGTCAACCACTATGCAGACATCACGGCTGGCAGTAGCATCATTTTTTAAACTGGATCTCCCTTGGTGTTAATCAAGATAGGTCAGAGATTACGTTGTTTCATATGAACAATCAAGATAGGTCAGCGATTACGTTGTTTCATATGAACAGCAGTACTTAATCATGTGACATAATAATTTTATTGCTAAGGTTGAAACTTTATACAATGTCCATTTGAGGATTAGCATTCCCCATGTAACTTTTCTTAAAATAGTTTTGGAAGACTTTGACATATATACTTAAGCGTATCTTGGAATACGTTTTGCATTTTGCTTTTAACATTGATAAACTCTGCTTGGCTTAAATCTAACCAACTCACAAGATGTTGTGGAGGAATTGTAATGTGAGAAGAGTCACCCACATGTAGAGCTTGGGCATAAAAATTTAAAAGGTGCAGTCTCTTACCATCTTTAACCTGTTTACATCTTGGGCGATTCAAATATTATATTTGCAGCATAACCAATTAAGGGAAGTAACCATTAAATGATATACAGTTTTTAAAAAATACGACTGACAATGTAAAATTAGCAAATAATACTTCAACAGGAAACTGCAGAGCTGCAATGTTTTACCATTGGATCCATTATATGATTATTTTTGAAGCGGCTGTAGAACATGTCCATTGAAAAAACTTCACTGTAAAGGTACCCATAGTACTGACCATCATAACCATCTGCCAGGTGCTCAAAAGTAGCAGGCATATTCGTTCCTGCAAAACAAATCAAGGAACCAAAAAAACCCATGATTCTAAACATGATAATGCGCATGTGAATATAATAGCTTAGTTTCTCATACTTTTCATTCTATGAATTAATGCATTATCTATTCTGTGTTACAAGAATCAATTTAAGAATACTTGTAGACATGATGAGCCAGATTTTCACCGAATTGGATGATGCAGGAGCTCTTTAAAAACGATAGATACTATCCAATTCCGGGATTCCTGACTCCGTTCCAAGGGTTTATGATTTCCAGGAGTGCCCGTTAAGGTTTCGCTCTATTCCGGGTCAAAAGCCGGCACCCTGCATTCCCAACTTGGCTAGCTCCATTGTGGGCTAGGCATGCCTCAGTCGTTCAGTCTTCATGGGGTAGGGAAGGTTTTTCAAAGTGTGATGACTCATGGTACCTCAGTGATGTGAACTATAATCTGCATGAGTATCCCAACTATGCCAGGCTGTATCTCTGTCCCCCTAAATAACCCTATGTCCCCATGCCAAAATGTTCCCTGCAAACATTATCTTAAAGGCTATCATTATTATTAATGTTGGTGGCTGCTGTCCACAATCTATTATTACCTTAGTAGGGGATCCTAAATTCAGTTTGACTGACAGTTCAAAGATGTTATTAAAGGATTAGCTATTTAGACATAGATTTATGAATAGGAATCTGTTTGTTGTTATAAGGGATTGAGTGCTTGAGGGAATTATATGTTTCGAATAGATATTTGGACTATTATTTAATTTCATCTCAACCTAGCTTCTAAGTCTTCCCCTGGTGGATACTGAGTGAGGTGACACATACGAATACGTCACAGTCGACCATTCAGCATTTCAAGCCTTCTCTGCCACTCAATAATATCATGTCTGATCTGATTGTGGTCCACAAATTCACATTCCCTGGTCCCCGGTAACCTTTAATTCCCTTGCCCCTGCCTTCACCATACCCTGTGAAGAGAGTACTCACAATTCATGACTCTCAGAGAAAAAAAATCTAATTTCTTTCTTAAATGAGATACCCCTTATTTTTAAATTGTGTCTCCTAGTTCTAGTCCATCCCACAAGGGGAAACACCCTTTCAGCATCCACCCTATCACACCCCCTCAGGTCTTGTATGTTTAATTGTACTAATTGTCAATGGATACAGGCCCAGCTTGTCCAACATCTCCTCATAAGATAACCCCTGCATCCCAGATTTCAGTTGAGTGCGGGCATAAAGGCAAAGGGTGGGTTGCAATTGGTTGGCATTATTTTTGCATGGCTATAATGACCATGAAGGTGTTTGGGTAAAGATGGGTTGTCATGGAGGATATGAGGGGCCATTCGGGTGGATGGCGTATGGGTTGGCATCAGTTAACATGGTGGAGTGCGAGCTAGCAGGCCTAATATTTAACAAAATAACCAGGATTAAGTCCCAATGAGAGCCCACCGTGGTATTTTGCCGCCCCTGTGGCCACCACTGCTCAGTGTCTGGGGGCATCGGGCCTGACTCTATCCCGCATCTGGCACCCCACCCCCAGAGGGAAGATTCAGCTACTTAGTTGAGTTTCTCCTGAGGCGGCTCAATGAGTCTTCATGGGGAAGGAATAAACTAAGAATGGGATGGTGATGTATTAGCCTAAGGACTTTTCTGTTCCATGATGTATAAAATAAAATAGCTTTGAATTTTGATGTGCAGGGTATGTACCTGGTGGTGCTGGTATTCCCAGAATTTCTTCACGGAATTTGGCATATTCCTCTGCTGTATTAGCAGATGATTTTGTATGGATTGACTGGTCAACCTTACTCAAAACAATCTGCCGCAGATTTAGAAGACCTGTTTGGGAAGGAAAAAAGATTAGTTGACTTGTTCCAAAATTAGATGGTAGCTGGTCGGGACTGTGAAAAAATGGGTTAATATTCTGTATTACTCAATTACAAATACTGCACCTTGATTAATATTGTAGAAGGATGAATGTTCTATTCCATTTTTCGAATCAGAATATTTAAAAAAAATTCCATTTAGGGGTAATTTAGCATGGCCAATCCACCTACCCTGAACATCTTTGGGTTGTGGGGCTGAGACCCACGCAAACACGGGGAGAATGCGCAAACTCCACATGGACAGTGACCTGGGGCTGGGATTGAACCCGGATCCTCGGCAGCATAAGGCAGCAGTGCTGCGCCAACGTGGTGCCCTTTTAAGAACCATTTAGAGAGCAGAATAAGTCCTGCTCTGGATAAACAGAACATTCATTTAACTGCCTCATCTTCCTTATGCAGTTCCCATGTAGCAGTTACAATGCTGGAGGGCCCAGAGGAAAATGGAAAATATCAAGGGTAAAAAAAATGAGGAGGTCAGAAAGGGAAGAGGACTAAAGGGAAGGAGAAAAATAAGCACAGAAAGGGAAAAGCAAGTGTAGAGGTAACCTAAATGGTGAAAAGAGGAAAACAGAAATAAAAGGGGACAGATAAAAGAAAAAAGGGAGAATCCTTCCCCCACGACTTTCTGGAGGCTTAACTTAGGGGTACAGGTGCGTTTTGAGGTGTGACCGCCGCATGAAAAAATGTTTGACAAGAGTTTTGTTTGAAATCTATCAGCAATAATGAATGCTAGTTTGAGCCAGCCTTAAGCAAGGCAAATTGGCATGCTTATGTTATTCCTGCTATAATTTTGGCAATGACACTACGTGCTACTGCTTCTATCCTGAATGATCAGGAAAAATCATCAAGAAACTAACTTGTGTTTTGACACCATGGGTTGTATTTCCCCTCCAGGTACAATCAGAGCAAAAAGTACAGAAGCAGCGAGGTGCCTCATTGTTTTTGTGCTGGTGCTTTGCCGGAACAATCCTAATCTAGTCCCATAGCCTGGGGGCGCGACTGTCCGCCAGCCAATGCTGGAATCGGGAGAGGCGATTAATAATAATAATATAAATAATAATAAAAATAATAATAATAATAATTCATTGTCACAAGTAGGCTTCAGTGAAGTTACTGTGAAAAGCCCCTAGTCGCCACATTCCGGTACCTGTTCGGTGAGGCCGGTACAGGAATTGAACCTGCGCTGCTGCCTGGTTCTGCATTACAAGCCAGCTGTTTAGCCCACTGGGCTAAACCAGTCCCTAGGTGGAGAATCAGTCATGAGGCTAAAATCATGGCCGGCGCTGGGTGCCCGCCAGAATGCCATGCTCTGGAGCCTTGACAGCGGCGCCAATGCATTCTACTCCGTGTGTAAACGCAATCCTCATATCATTAGCAGGCCTGACCCAGTAATCACCGGGGAGAGGGTGCGCGACCTGTGGGGGCACGGTCTGCAGCGCAGTCCAATGGACCTGGTTGGACAAGTGGGTATGCACCATGCTAACACGTCTACCTTTGACCCCCAGTAGAAAATGGCTATCAGAATCCACCTAGGAATAGTGGCCTTCATCCTGGCCGCTAGCTTTCCCAAGAGGAACAGGAAGCTGTCGGTGAGGATGGAGAGCCAGCCGCCCAACAGGTCAAGAAGAGGTGGGAAGGAGGCACTGCATCAGGCCTAGTGTGTTCCGGAAGCGCTCGTCATTCGAGGACCTGCCAGATGAGGCGTGCAGTCGAAGACGCCGGCTGAGCAGGACAGGAGGACCGAACAGCATATCTGCCGGATCATGGCATACCTGACACCACGGGGGATATGGGGTAGGACACACGCTCTCAGTGGTCATCAAGGTGACGGCTGCCCTGAACATTTACGCCACCAGGTCCATCCAGGCGGCAAATGGCAACTGAATCGCACAGACCTTGGTGCACAGCTGCATCTGCACCGTCACAGAGGCACGATGTACCCGGTCGGCATAATACATCAAATTCAATGTGGACTGAGCCCACCAGGATGCTCGGGCAGCGGGGTTCGCTGTTATCGCCAAGATGCCTGGGGTTCAGGGGGTGAGCGACTGGACGCATGTCGCCCTACGAGCACTGGCCCATGACGGGCCATTCTTCACAAATCAATTGGGGTTCCACTCTATGAATGTGCCGGCGTGAGTGGAGCTAACCCCTGATGCTGTCCTGCCAGTCCTGGAGGCTCCTGTCACGACCAGTGTCTTAATACTCAAGGCGATGGAGCACACGGAGTGGACCTCCTCCCTCTAGGACTATGCCTCATCAGCCAGTGATTATGCCACCTCCATCATGCCTCACTCAGATCAACCAGCGCCCGGGCATTGCCACCAACACCCTCAGTGGCCAGAGCACGGCTGCAAAGGCCAGGTAGCCCTGGTAAATGGCTGTCTGTGGCAGGGCAGTCCTGTCCTGGGCCACCTCCCGCTCAGAGTGCCCCAGGCCTTGGACATCTAGGCCCATGGCCGATATCTTCGCACCAAGGCCTCCACAACGGACGCCAGCCGTGCGGTGTTGGTTTGGGTGGCAGGCACTGTCAGCACCAGCTCCTGCATCTACAGGTGGTTGGACTCCTCCAAATCACCTGCAGGCTTTGGATGGTTGCTGACAAGCCCTCATGCAGTCCCTGGCTGTGTGACTGCATCTCTACCACTGATAGGACTGCCCTATCCAGAAGCCCAGAACTTGTCCGGATGGCAGTTAGTCTCTAGGGTCGGGCCGCCTTCCGACCGTCTGCCCCTTCGGTGGTTTCTACCACCACGTGTTGTACCACAGCACATGTGTTATGCGCACCAGATAGTACCTCAGGAGCCTCCTCGCTTAAGTGCCCAACCAAGGTGAGTGTCTCTGGGATGGTGGAGGGTGTTTTGGGAGACAGCGGTGTCGGGACGTCAGTGTCATTACTGGACTGGTGCTCCAGGTGTCTTGGGTTGCAGTTCTCGGCTTCTGTCGCTGTCCATGTCCTCCTCCTCGCTGCTACCCGCTTGGGATTAGGGGACACCAGAAGGGCCCCCCCTCATCGCCAAGTAATCCTACAAGACACAAGAATGTTGCATGATTAGGTCGCAGCTTAGGATGTGGTGGAGAGTGTGGAGTGGAGTGGCATGTGGGGGTGGTGGTGAGGGCATGGTGACAAATGTGCAACAGGGAACCCCAACTCAACAGGGTCTCACTTCATCCATCGATGCTGACCTCCGCCTTGGCAACTACCCATTCTTCGGATACACCAATCAGTTCCAGGGCCCGCTGCGCCGTTCCGGTGAGGGGCCCCAGGTCCGATGGTCCCCCTCCGGTCTTTTCCCTCTTCTGGCAGTTATGGGCCGCCTTCTCTTGGGGGCGGAGCGGGTAGAAACAGTGTTCGGCAGTCACATCTGGTGGCCTTTGTGTCCAGGGAAACCGGCCATGGCAGCTGATATAGGTGCTGGGTAGGGAGCATTCATAGCGCCGGTAGGTGGGGTTTGGTTGCCCTCTGGTTAAAGGGGACGGGTAATGGGTGTATGGGACGGGGCTTTGTGCCAGAGGCACAGTGCTTGCTACTCACCCTGGCCGCCCTGAGGCGGTCATACAGTTTTTTATAAGTTTGGTATCCGGTCCTGGTGGAGGTGCCCATAGCGTCTGCCACCTGCGCCCAGGTCAGGTGTATGGCAGCGAGTGGCAGCCTCCTTGCCACCCCGAGGTACAGGATGGCCTGCCTATCCTCCACCATGTCCAGCAAAGTTTCCAACTCCGCATCTGCAAACCGGGGTGCCGCTCTCTGTGCCGCCATCTTTTTTTAAAAAATGTTCTTTATTCCAAACGTGTAAAAAAGCAGCAACATATACAAAAACACACTCCACAAACTCACAGTCCACAGTTTGTACAATTTCCCCTCTTTTTTACCCCCCCCCCCCCACCCAACAGTTCCTCAAACATCGTCATGAACAACCTCCACGGTGTCTCGAAGCCCTTCACTGATCCTCTCAACTTAAATATAATCTTTTCCAACCGGAGAAAATCGCAAAATCGAATAAGTCCCCCAGCCAGGCCGCCACCCCCGGCAGTGTTTCTAACCTCCAATTTAGCAAAATCCATCGTCAGGCAATTAGAAAGGCGAAGGCCACAACATCAACCCCTTCTGTTCCAGCAGCTCCAGCACTTCCGATACCTCAAAGATCACCACCATTGGGTCCAGCCGGATGTCCACCCCCACAATTTTAGATAACGTCCCAAACACCACTTCCCAGTATCTCTCCAATCTCTGACAACCCCAGAACATGTGCACATGATTCGCTGGCCCTCGCTCAGACCTCTCGCACTCGGCCACCCCTTAGAAGAACCCACTCATCCTCGGTTATACGTACCTGGTCATATGTACACTGTGCACCACCTTGAACTGAATAAAGCTAATTCTCGTGCAAGAGGAGGTTGAACTCGCCCTACTCACCGCTACGCACCACAGTCCCCAGCAGATCTTCCCCCCCCCCTCAACTCCTCCCCCCATTCTTGATTCTCAACACCTATGCCCTGCTCCTCGATATGACCCAAAACCTGTGCCCCTCACCTATATATATCCCCATCCAGCATCATCCCAACTTATCGGGGAGCAGCAATTGCTACAATAAGGTGTACTCCAGAAGCTGGGAAACGTCCTCTACTCCTTTTGCGCAAAGCCCCTCACCTGCATATATCTAAATTCACTGCCGCATGGCAACTCAAACCTCTCCTGCAACTCATCCAGACCTAGAAACTTCCCTTCCAAGTACATGTCCCTCGCCCTCTCCAGCCCCGCCTCCCTCCTCTTACCATACATCCCATCCTCCCCTGGCTTAAACCTGTGGCTCCCGCATAGCGGTGTCAACACCGACATCCCCACCTACTTTTTTTAAAAAAATGTATTTTATTCCAAATTTATATAAAAGGTCACAAAACATAAACAATTCGGGAAGCGAACACCCCAACACACAACTATACAGTTTGTACAAATTTTTTCCCTTTTCCAGCTCCTCCCCCCCCCCCCCCCCCCCCCACCATGAGAACAACTCCTCAAACAGGACCATGAACATCCTCCACCTTGCCACGAAGCCCTCTGCTGACTCCCTCAATTCGTATTTGATCTTTTCCAGCCAGAGAAAGTCATACAAGTCACCCAGCCAGGCTGCTTCCTGGTGCCCTTCCAATAAATTTCTTCGCCAGGCAATCTAGAGATGCGAAGGCCACGTCGGCCTTCCTCCCCTTCATCAGCTCCGGCATCTCCGATATTCCAAATATCGCCACCAAAGGGTCCGGCTCAACCTCCTCCTCGTTAGCGCTGTGAAAACTCCTGCCCAGAATCTCTCCAACCTTTTGCAGCTCCAGAACATGTATGTGATTTGCTGATTCACGCCCACATTTCTCACACTCATCTGCCACCCCCGGAAGACCCCACTCATTCTTGCCCAGGTGATATGTACCGTGTACCACCTTGAACTGTACCTGGCTTATACTTGCGCACACGGAGGTCGCATTTACCCTTTCTAGCGCCTCACTCCATACTCCTCAGTTTATCTCCCCTTCCAAATCCCCTTCCCACCTCTCCTTAATCTTCACCACCTGCTCACCTCCCTGCTCTCCCAGTCACCTGGATATGTCCCTGATCCTACCCTCCTCTTCCACGCCCGGGAGAAGCAATCGCTCCAAGAGGGTGTACCTCAGCAACCTGGGGAACTCTTTCCAACCTTCCGCACGAAATCCTTTACCTGCAGGTATCTAAACTCGTTCACCGGGAACACTTCACTTTTCCCTACATTTAGCGGATATTCCAAGAACGCTCCGAACTTCCCCAACAGATCCATAATCCTCTTCATGCTCTCCAGCAGGTCCGATACATACAATAGCACGTTGTCCGCGTGTTGCGACACCCGATGTTCCCTACGTCCCCTTGTAATCCCTTGTCACTTTGTCAACCCGCTAAGTGCCGTCGCCAGAGGCTCCATAGCTAGCGCAAACAACAACAGTGACAGCGGGCACCCCTGTCTTGTTCCCTTGTGCAGTTCAAAGTTTCCTGAACCCATATAATTGGACCATACACTCGCCACAGGTGTCACATATAACAGACCTAAAACAAGTACCGCCATTCCGCCCAGTTGAGTGCCTTCTCCTCATCCATGGACACCACTACCTCCAATACCTGAACTCTCAATGGGGTCTTGATCACGTTTAAGAGCCTCTTTCTATTACTAAAAAGCTGCCTACCTATTTGGTCCTCCGAAACTTCCCCCGAGACACAGCCTTCCATCCTTCCGGCCACCAACTTAACCAACACTTTCACATCCGTATTTAACAGCGATATGGGACCATATGACCCACATTCCAACAGGTCCTTCCCCTCCTTTGGTATCAGTGTGATCGTTGCCTGTGTCATCATCTCCGGCAGCTCCCCCTTCTCCAGCACCTCATTAAATGTCCCCAAGAGATGTGGTGCCAGGTCCGTCGCAAACTACTTATAAAATTCCGTTGGGTAACCATCGGGCCTTCCCCATTCTCCCCCAGTTTATGGTCCCTGTTAAACTCAATGGCCTCTTCTGGCATTTTGAAGTAATACTCAGTGCCTTCAAATGTGACCCACAGTTTCGCCGGTGTGGCCATCTAAAATAGCCACCCGCAAAGGATAATGGGAATTGTGGTCAGGTTGTGACACAGACGGTACACAGCCCCTGTGTATTGTGCAAAGGGAAACCAGAACATAGAACATTGCAGCGTAGTACAGGCCCTTCGGCCCTCGATGTTGCGCCAACCTGTGAAACCACTCTAAAGCCCATCTACACTATTCCCTTATCATACATATGTCTATCCAATGACCATTTGAATGCCCTTAGTGTTGGAGAGTCCACTACTGTTGCAGGCAGGGCATTCCACGCCCTTACTACTCTCTGAGTAAAGAACCTACCTCTAACATCTGTCCTATATCTATCTCCCCTCAATTTAAAACTATGTCCCCTCGTGCTAGACATCACCATTCGAGGAAAAAGGCTCTCACTGTCCACCCTATCTAATCCTCTGATCATCTTGTATGCCTCAATTAAGTCACCTCTTAACCTTCTTCTCTCTAACGAAAACAGCCTCAAATCCCTCAGCCTGCCCTCATAAGATCTTCCCTCCATACCAGGCAACATTCTGGTAAATCTCCTCTGCCCCCTTTCCAATGCTTCCACATCCTTCCTATAATGCGGCGACCAGAATCCAAATGCGGCCGCACCAGTTTTGTACAGCTGCAACATGACCTCATGGCTCCAAAACTCAATCCCTCTACCAATAAAAGCTAACACTCCGTACGCCTTCTTAACAACCCTTTCAACCTGGGTGGCAACCTTCAGGGATCTATGTACATGGACACCGAGATCTCTCTGCTCATCCACACTACCAAGAATCTTACCATTAGCCCAGTACTCTGTCTTCCTGTTATTCCTACCAAAATGAATCACCTCACACTTTTCTGCATTAAACTCCATTTGCCACCTGTCAGCCCAGCTCTGCAGCTTATCTATGTCCCTCTGTAACCTGCGACATCCTTCCGCACTGTCCACAACTCCACCGACTTTAGTGTCATCTGCAAATTTACTCACCCATCCTTCTACGCCCTCCTTCAGGTCATTTATAAAACTGACAAACAGCAGTGGCCCCAAA
This sequence comes from Scyliorhinus canicula, assembly GCF_902713615.1. Classification (NCBI taxonomy): domain Eukaryota; kingdom Metazoa; phylum Chordata; class Chondrichthyes; order Carcharhiniformes; family Scyliorhinidae; genus Scyliorhinus; species Scyliorhinus canicula. Next base: position 164,553,254 of record NC_052153.1, read on the forward strand.
GCAGATCCTTGTGGTACACCACTAGTAACTGGACTCTAGTCTGAACATTTCCCATCAACCACCACCCTTTGTCTTCTTCCAGCTAGCCAATTTCTGATCCAAACTGCTAAATCACCCTGAATCCCATGCCTCTGTATTTTCTGCAATAGCCTACCGAAAGAGACCTAACTGAAAACTCACAACTACTAAAGGCCATCGATTTCCCCAGGACAATGGGACACAGATTGAAACGTAGCAACAGTAGCAAACTCGGCAGCGCCTATTTTCCTTATATGGGAGTGCATACATGCCTTGGACAATAGCAGCTAGGACCCGCCCAAGCCATCGAGGTACCCGCCCCTAGTTGGCCAGAATTGATTAGGGTGATCCAAACCCTATTGATCCATTGGATCCAGAGTTGGGACCGCCCAAAAGAGCACGAAGGATTGGGGGATAAGAAGAAGTACGCAACCCTAATTCGGTCTCTTTTGGGACCGGCCTCTGCTCCGACCAACTGCAGCATATCGACCAGCCAAGTTCAAGGACCGCGATCGCTATCTGAAGGACGAGCCGCAGCCGAGACGAACCTGAAGACTTCCAGCCGACACACGTGAGGATCCAGATAAAGGCCTTATCTAACCTGTCACTTAGAAGTTAAGTAAAGGTCATTTTAATTGTTTGGTATAGATTAATAAGTAGCCGCGTGCAGATTATTACGCATAGAAACATGCCTGTGTTAATAATAATCAGTTATTGTCACAAGTAGGCTTCAATGAAGTTACTGTGAAAAGCCCCTAGCCGTCACATTCCGGCGCCTGTTTGGGGAGGCCGGTACGGGAATTGAAACCGCGCTGCTGGCATTGTTCTGCATGATAGTTGAACTAACAAACTGGTTGTGTGGTCATTTGTCCAATACAAGAAATGTACTCGCATCTTGTGGTTCAGGTAAAACAGCAACACCGGTTACAGCAACCCAAATCAAATCTTCCTTCACTTCAACACTGCCTTGGCCCTGTTGAATCCAGCACACCTCTTCGCCAGCTCCGCACCAAGGCCCTGGTATATTCAGGCACGATTCTCCTCCCATTCACAGTCTTGCTTCGCCCTGGCCCACCGCAGGACCTTCTCCTTTTCCACGAGCTTGTGTAACCGCACAATCACCACCTGGCGGCTGCCCTACTCTCGGCTTCTGCCTTCGAGACCTGTGGGCCCTGTCCACCTCTGGGGCTTTGTCCAACACCCTCTCCTCCACCAGCCGGGCCAGCATCCTCAACACATATTTTATGCCGCTCGTTCCTTCCACGCCCTCTGGCAGACCCAGGGTCTGAGCCTGGACCTGTTCTCCTGCTCTTCACTCTCAGTGACTTGCATAGAGGTCTCCCAGGATCCTGACCCCGTGTCCAGGGACATGATCTGATCGCTCAGGTCAGACACCACCTTCTCCACCTCGTGAATCGTCGCTCCTTGTGCCTCAAGGCACTTCTTTACAGTGCATCAATGCTCGCAGAGGTGCATTTGCTCCCTCAATGGTCTTCAACCGGTCGCCATGCATCTCCTTCATTTGCTGACAAAATTCGGCTTTGATAAAGGCCATCAACTGCTCCATCTGGGACTTTCCCACGGATGATGCTTCCCCCTCCACAATTCTCGCAATTGTTTCTGTGCCACAGGTCTCCTCCAATTCCTTAGCCAGGTCTTTAACTGTTTTTTGCTGGGTCTGGTAGCCATTAGACATGCCAATCTTGGGGAGAACCTCACCCTCTACACCTTCTGCACCACTTTCCTGTTGGAGCTACCCCACTAATGGGTATAAAGTGCCCAAACCAACGCCTTTGAACCGGAACAGCCTATTCACTCCATGGCCGCCGCTGGAAGTCCCCTCCATGCTGCCATCTTGTTTGCTGGATTGAACGTATATGTGGGGATCAGAGTGTTAATAGGTGGCTACATCTTGTCAGCCTCGAGTGACAATCCCTACTCCGGAGTATCCAATACCGTTTCTCATGGGAGTCTATCGTGTTCCACGTGGCACCAGTGCTAGCCTTGGTATTATTTATGCAGTTTTTCACTTGTGCAAATTTCTTTCGAAGGGATTACCTATACAAACCAGAATATAGAATCATATCACTCATTTCAGACTCCACACCTGCCATCTGCACTCAGTCAAACTATTAAGGGATCCTATCTGAGACAATTTATCAGAGCCATTATCACCAAATTAATATTGATGAGGTTTTAACTCAACTCTGCCTCTAAATAGAGGCAAAAAGCAATACTTTTCAAAATTTTAACCATTTAAGCTTACTGCACAGAAGGTGACCTTCTGTAGCAAGCACTGGGGGCTCTGATATCCTGGGAGATGCCCATGAGTGCCGCTCCGTCTGGTCCCCATTTGTGGAGCCCAGCACTGAACGGCGCACACCCGAGATTTCCAAGACAAAGGAATTAGGTCCCTCACCGTGGGCAGATCGTGGGAGTGCATATTGTTTTTTTTTTTTTAAAATTTAGAATACCCAATTAATTTTTCCAATTAAGGGGCAATTTAGTGTGGCCAATCCACCTACCCTGCACATCTTTTGGGTTGTGGGGGCGAAACCCACGCAAACACGGGGAGAATGTGCAAACTCCACACGGACAGTGACCCAGGGCCGGGATTCGAACCCAGGTCCTCAGCGCCATAGGCAGCAATGCTAACCACTGCGCCACCGTGCTGCCCTGGGAGTGCATATTGGAATGAGACTAGCTGGCTCATTCTGATATGCAGGTTTGCTAATAATAATAATAATTGCTTATTGTCACAAGTAGGCTTCAATGAAGCTACTGTGAAAAGCCCCGAGTCGCCACATTCCGGCACCTGTTCAGGGAGGCCGGTACAGGAATTGAACCCACGCTGCTGGACTTGTTCTGAATTACAAGCCAGCTGTTTAGCCCACTGTGCTAATAAGTGATCCAGCCCACAATGGGCGGGATTCACATTGCGACGTCTCGCGAGATCTCGTGAGGTTTGGCGAGCTGGGTGGATTCTGGATGTGGGATCTCCCGGCATCCACCTTTCGGGTGCAACGCAGCCGGTAGATCGTGCCCAGTATCTTCTCTGTGTGAATTTTAAATTGATTTAGAATTTTCCCTTTGGCAAAAACTGGGCTAAATCGCTGGCTTTTAAAGCAGACCAAGGCAGGCCAGCAGCACGGTTCAATTCCCGTACCAGCCTTCCCGAACAGGCACTGGAATGTGGCGACTAGGGGTTTTTCACAGTAACTTCATTGAAGCCTACTCGTGACAATAAGCAATTTTCATTTCATTTCACAATGGACCTCTTCAAGGAAATTTTAAAAAACAGGTGGCACGGTGGCGCAGTGGTTAGCACTGCTGCCTACGTGGCTGAGGCCCTGGGTCTCTGTCTGTGTGGAGTTTGCACATTCTCCCCATGTCTGTATGGGTTTCACCCCCACAACCCAAAGATGTGCAAGGTAGGTGGATTGGCTATGCTAAATTGCCCCTTAATTGAAAAAAAATTGGGTAGACTAAATTAAAACAAAAGGAAATAAAAAATACACCTTTCATATGACTGGGTATTTGAAAACAAATAATCGTAACTTTTATAATTTAAAGACGATGCCTGGATTTTCACCAAGATGGTTTGACTCAGGAATCCTTTACAAATAGCAGGCAGGGCCTATTCCGGGATTCCTGACCGCATTCTCGAGCTGTGAGATTTTTGGGAGTGCCTTGAAAGGGTGTGGGCCGCTTCTTGTCAGAAGCCTGAATCTGGCAGTTCCGACCTGACTAGCTCCATTGCGGGGACAGGCTGTTTCAATAGAGTCAGATCAGGTTTTTAAAGAATCAAAGTTCACAGCTGCTTGTGAACCATAGTGTGCATGAGGGGACCTTTTATTTAAGTCTTTCTGAGAGCCTATTATCATCTATTAGAATAACAGAACAGCCGTGCCCCAAAGATAATGTTGTTTAATTGATAGCTATGGCTTTCTGATCTCTGCAGTCAATTTCACAATGCTTGCTGACATTATTCAAGCGGTTTTATGTGTTTGTGGCTTCTGAAATTTAAAAGGTCTTAGATGATTGAAGCTTCTATTAGTTTCTCCAGACCTTTCATTTCCAAGCATAGAGGAAAGTGATCATGGGATCACATCTTTTCAAAGTTTTTTGTTAGATATACAGCTTTACACTGTGGTGTAAAGTGCACAGTGGGTCAATAGGCATGGAAGTGCAAGAACTTGGCATGGGGGTGAGCTGGATGGCAGAGTTTGGCATCAAGGGGTGTATAGGTGAAAGGGCAGAGCTTGGCATTGGAGGTGTGAAGCACCTGCGGAGGTGGGTGGAAGTGCAGAACCTGCAAACGGGGTATGAGGAAATATGGAGTGGTGGGGAAGATCTCACAGCACCGAGGCAAGTCTCTTAAACAGCCCACCTCTGCAATAGGCAAGTTTTGTGGCTGTCTCCGCACTTCTTCCCGGGTTGGCTGGCCCAACCCCAGCTCACACCTGGCCCCAGAAATGAAGATCCTGCCTTTCTGGGCACTTTTGCCGGAGTCGGGCAGGCCGAACCGGGAATTTCTCTGGCTCCCCTCTTTGCCTTGAGGATGTGAATACAGACATAAAATTCTAATCTAAGACCTGAAAGTCAGAGTATGAATTGACTTTTAAAAGATAATACCTATTCTAATAACAATTCACTCAAAACTGTTGTTTATTGGATTCATTATTAATTGCAATAACTCATGTTCAAAATTTGAAAGATGCCCAGTTGTTAATCTACACAGGAGTTCAAATTCAATTTATTCGGACAATAAAGTCCAATACTTTATATAAAATGCTTATTTTATTATTTATTACTAGCAATTTAGTATTGCTCGGTTAATTCTGGAAAGTAGATCACAGGGAACTGAAGGCATGTATAATGGGGTAGAAAACAAAAAACTGGTATCATAATGTAAAAATTAATTCCAGATCAATGCATGCCATATGACAATGCCGGCTTTCACAGCAAGAAAGAAGTAATAAAAAGGACTTTATCTCAAAATATTGGTATGGGAAAACCTATTAAAATTTGTATTATGCAGCGTAGGATGCATTTTTAGTTGGCATATATAACATATTTGATTGAAACCCTAGAGTATAGTGTCATGAATATGCAATTCAGTCCTACCCTTACACTGGAATTTCAATGGATTGATGCCGAAAATCCATCCCATCTTACCATATCAGAAAAGTCACAAATTTAAGATGACTAGATTCTATCAAGTATTTGAACCAAGCTCTTGGCTGGTAGTTGGAGTTCAGAATGGAGCTTTCAGCATTTCCCACTTTGCTGAAAATATATTAGTGATAATGACCCAAAAGAGGTACCTACTTGGCTTCCTATGCTCAATTTGACAAACATCACAAAATTTTAACAGCTTATCTGTAAGAATCTGCAAGATTCTGCAAGAATGAAGAGGAGATTCGAAAGCATGTACCAAGAAATTAATATTCATCTATTTGGTTCTTCCTGCGGCACTTGTGCAGGTGTCAGCTTCAATTATTTATTCGGAGCTTGCTGTGCAGTATATCAAATTGCCACATGGTTCACATTTTGTTTATTTGTATTTTCATTTGATTCGGGAGCAAACAAATTGCTCATGGATTACTTGTTTTTTGTGCCAACTTTTTCCCCTATTCTATTTTTATTTTAAAAAATATTTAAATTTGATTTTTAACATTTTATACACGGAACAAAACACAAAACAAAAGGAATAAAGAAGAACTTCTCCATTCTACCAACCAACCTACATATGACTTGAAGAATAACACCCGCTTCCCCCTTACCAGCTGACAGTAACCAACTCTTTATCATGAAGAATAAACAGATCCCACCTCTTATGGAACTCCTCAATTGACTCCGTCGCCCCCTCAAGGTGAACTTCACCGTCTCAAGATACAGGATCTTCATCAGGACTCCCAGCCACATTGAGGTACAGGGTGGACAAGCTGACCTCCACCCCAACAGGACCTGCCTGCGAACAATCAGCGAAGCAAAGACTAAAACATCTGCCTCTCCCCCGTCTGCAGATCTGGCAGGTCCGTCACCCCAAATATGGCTTCCAGGGGACTGGGCTCCAAGTCCAAAATCGCTGACATGGTGCTGAAAAAGACCTCCAAAATGTCTCCAACTTCAGGCAGGATCAGAACATATGTACATGGTTGGCCAAGCCTCTCCCACACTGCTCGTAAGAATCCTCCACCCTCTCAAACAACTGGCTAATCGTTGACCTCATCAGGTGCGCACTATGCGCCACCTTTAACTGTATTAACCCCATCTTGCACACAAAGTCAAGGCATTCGCCCTCCGTAACACCTCATACCACATCCCCTCCTCCAGCTCCTCCTCCCACTTGGCCTTAAACCCCTCCAATGATGCCATATCCTTCTCCAGAATCCTCTCGTAAATCGCCAAGGTGACCGCCCTCCAACCCCATCACCAACAACACCCCCTCTAACAATGAGGGCAATGTCACTGGAAACTTTAGGAAGACCTGCCATGCAAAATCCTGCACTTTCATAGACCTAAAGGCCTCCCCCTGTGAAATCCCAAACTTCTCCAACAACTCCTCCAAACTTGCAAACTTCCAAGAATATGTCCTTTATTTCCACCACCCCTGCTCTTCCCAAACCCAAAATCCAGCACCCAATCCTGCTGTTGAAACACATCATTCGCTTGGATCGGCATCAGCCTTGACCCCGACCCAACTTAAAATGTTGCCAAAATTGCCTCCATATCTTCAATCTGGCCACCACCATTGGACAAACAAACGTTGGACTGTTGTCAGCGCCCACAACTCCGACTCCCTAGAAGAGCTTGCTTCCATTCTCATCCACATTGCTTCTGGCTCCCTATCCCCCCCCCACACCTTCTCGGTGGTCGCAGGCCAATAATAATACATCAGATTTGGCAGAGCCAAACCCTATGACTGTCGCCCTCTCTGAAACACCGCTTTCCGAATCCTTGCTACCTTACCTGCCCAGACAAATGACAAAATTAATCGTTCCACCACCATAAAAATTGCTTTTGTCAAGAAGACTGGTAAACACTGGAATAAAAATAAAATCTGCTGCAAAACATTCATCAGTATTCTAGGATATGCAGGGATGTCTTGCTGCAATTATACGGGGCGTTGGTGAGGCCACACCTGGAATATTGTGTGTAGTTTTGGTTTCCTTATCTAAGGAAGGGTGCTCTTGCTCTAGATGGCGGGACTGACATATGAGGAGAGATTGAATTGGTTAGGATTGTATTCAATGCCAGAGTTCAGAAGAATGAGGGGGAGTCTCATAGAAACCTATAAAATTCTAACAGGACTAGACAGAGTAGATGAAGGAAAGATGTTCCCGATGGTGGGTGTGTTCAGAACCAGGGGTTCCAGTCTGAGGATACGGGTCGACCATTCAGGACAGAGATAGGGAGAAATTTCTTCACTCAGAGTGGTGGGTCTGTGGAATTCTTTACCACAGGAGGTAATTGAGGCCAGATTATTGTATGCTTTCAAGAAGCAGTTGGATATTGCATTTAGGGCTAAGGGGATCAAAGGATATAGGAGGAAAGCGGGATTAGGCTAGAATAGGATGGCGGAGTAGCCATGAAGGACCGAATGGCTTCCTCCTGCTCCTATTTTCTACTTTCTATCTTTACCGCTTGCACCCAGCCTGCCAATGAGAGAGGAGGCTGTTTCACCTCAACAAATCATCCTTGACCCTGCCCATCAGGCTCGGAAAATTCAATTTATGGAGCCAGGCCCAATCCATAGCCACTTGCAACCCCAAATACATGAACTGAACAGTCGCCACACGAAACGGCAATCCTCCCTCGCCAGCATCCATCCCTGCCAGGGAGACCAAAAAGCACTTGCTCTTTCCAAATTCCATTTGTAAGGGGGAGGGTGAGCAGCCAGAAGTCGTGGTGCACATTGGTACCAACGACGTAGGTAGGACAAGGGGTGTGGAGGTAATAAACAAGTTTAGGGAGTTAGGCTGGAAGTTAAAGGCCAGGACAGACAGAGTTGTCATCTCTGGTTTGTTGCGGGGCCACGTGATAGCGAGGCTAGGAATAGGGAGAGAGTGCAGTTGAACACCTGGCTGCAGGAATGGTGTAGGAGGGAGGGCTTCAGGTATTTGGATAATTGGAGCGCATTCTGGGGAAGGTGGGACCTGTACAAGCAGGACGGGTTGCATCTGAACCAGAGGGGCACCAATATCCTGGGGGGGGAGGTTTTCTAGTAGTCTTCAGGAGGGTTTAAACTAATTTGGCAGGGGAATGGGAACCGGATTTGTAGGTAAGGAAGCCGATATTCAAGACGCCAAAGCATGTAGAGATGCAGCGGGGGAGGTAACACTGGCAAAGGAGAGTACTTGCAGGCAAGGAGATGGGTTGAAGTGTGTATGCTTCAATACAAGAAGCATCAGGAATAAGGTGGGTGAACTTAAGGCATGGATCGGTACTTGGGACTACGATGTGGTGGCCATCACGGAAACTTGGATAGAAGAGGGGCAGAAATGGTTGTTGGAGGTCCCTGGTTATAGATGTTTCAACAAGATTAGGGAGGATGGTAAAAGAGGTGGGGGGGGGGGGGAGGGGGGCATTGTTAATTAGAGATAGTATAACAGCTGCAGAAAGGCAGTTCGAGGGGGATCTGCCTACTGAGGTAATATGGGTTGAAGTCAGAAATAGGAAAGGAGCAGTCACCTTCTTGGGAGTTTTCTATAGGCCCCCCAATAGCAGCAGAGATGTGGAGGAACAGATTGGGAAACATATTTTGGAAAGGTGCAGAAGTCACAGGGTAGAAACTCTTTAGATCAAATAGTTTGGATGGGGTAGTGTTTGTGCAGTGTGTCCAGGAAGCTTTTCTAACACAGTATGTAGATTGTCCGACCAGAGGGGAGGCCATATTGGATTTGGTACTTGGTAATGAACCAGGGCAGGTGATAGATTTGTTAGTGGGGGAGCATTTTGGAGGTAGACCACAATTCTGTGACTTTCACTTTAGTAATGGAGAGGGATAGATGTGTGCAACAGGGCAAGGTTTACAATTGGGGGAAGGGTAAATACAATGCTGTCAGACAAGAATTGAAGTGCATAAGTTGGGAACATAGGCTGTCAGGGAAGGACACAAGTGAAATGTGGAACTTGTTCAAGGAACAGGCACTGCGTGTTTTTGATATGTATGTCCCTGTCAGGCAGGGAAGAGATGATCGAGTGAGGGAACCATGGCTGACAAGAGAGGTTGAATGTCTTAAGAGGAAGAAGGAGACTTATGTAAGGCTGAGGAAACAAGTTTTAGACAGGGCGCTGGAGGGATACAAGATAGCCAGGAGTGAACTGAAGAAAGGGATTAGGAGAGCTAAGAGAGGGCATGAAAAATCTTTGGCGGGTAGGATCAAGGAAAACCCCAAGGCCTTTTACACATGTGAGAAATATGAGATTGACCAGAGTGAGGGTAGGTCCGATCAAGGTCAGTAGCGGGAGATTGTGTATTGAGTCTGAAGAGATAGGAGAGGTCTTGAACAAGTATTTTTCTTCAGTATTTACAAACGAGAGGGGCCATATTGTTGGAGAGGACAATGTGAAACAGACTGGTAAGCTCGAGGAGATACTTGTTAGTAAGGAAGATGTGTTGGGTGTTTTCAAAAACCTGAGGATAGACAAGTCCTCCGGGCCTGATGGGATATATCCAAGGATTCTATGGGAAGCAAGAAATGAAATTGCAGACCAGTTGGCAATGATCTTTTCATACACGCTGTCAACAGGGGTGGTACCAGAGGATTGGAGAGTGGCGAATGTTGTGTCCCTGTTCAAAAAAGGGAATAGGGATAACCCTGGGAATTACAGGCCAGTTAGTCTTACTTCAGTGGTAAGCAAAGTAATGGAAAGGGTACTGAGGGATAGGATTTCTGAGCATCTGGAAAGTCACTGCTTGATTAGGGATAGTCAGCACGGATTTGTGAGGGGTAGGTCTTGCCTTACAAGGTTATTGACTTCTTTGAGGAGGTGACCAAGCATGTGGATGAAGGTAAAGCAGTGGATGTAGTGTACATGGATTTTAGTAAGGCATTTGATAAGGTTCCCCATGGTAGGCTTATGCAGAAAGTAAGGAGGCATGGGATAGTGGGAAATTTGGCCAGTTGGATAACAAAGTGGCTAACCGATAGAAGACAGAGAGTGGTGGTGGATGGCAAATATTCAGCCTGGAGCCCAGTTACCAGTGGCATACCGCAGGGATCAGTTCTGGGCCCTCTGCTGTTTGTGATTTTCATTAACGACTTGGATGAGCGAGTTGAAGGGTGGGTCAGTAAATTTGCAGATGATACGAAGATTGGTGGAGTTGTGGATAGTGAGGAGGGCTGTTGTCGGCTTCAAAGAGACACAGATAGAATGCAGAGCTGGGCTGAGAAGTGGCAGATGGAGTTTAACCCTGACAAATGTGAGGTTGTCCATTTTGGAAGGACAAATGTGAATGCGGAATACAGGGTTAACGGTAGGGTTCTTGGCAATGTGGAGGAGCAGAGAGATCTTGGGGTCTATGTTCATAGATCTTTGAAAGTTGCCACTCAAGTGGATAGAGCTGTGAAGAAGGCGTATGGTGTACTAGCGTTTATTAGCAGAGGGATTGAATTTAAGAGCCATGAGGTGAGATGCAGCTGTACAAAACCTTGGTCAGGCCACATTTGGAGTACTGTGCAGTTCTGGTCGCCTCATTTTAGGAAGGATGTGGAAGCTTTGGAAAAGGTGCAAAGGAGATTTACCAGGATGTTGCCTGGAATGGAGAGTAGGTCATACGAGGAAAGGTTGAGGGTGCTAGGCCTTTTCTCATTAGAATGGAGAAGCATGAGGGGCGACTTGATAGAGGTTTATAAGATGATCAGGGGAATAGATAGAGCAGACAGTCAGAGACTTTTTCCCCGGGTGGAATAAACTATTGCAAGGGGACATAAATTTAAGGTAAATGGTGGAAGATATAGGGGGGATGTCAGAGGTAGGTTCTTTATCCAGAGAGTAGTGGGGGCATGGAATGCACTGCCTGTGGAAGTAGTTGAGTCGGAAACATTAGGGACCTTCAAGCGGCTATTGGATAGGTACATGGATTAGGGTAGAATAATGGAGTGTAGATTAATTTCTTCTTAAGGGCAGCACGGTAGCATTGTGGATAGCACAATTGCTTCACAGCTTCAGGGTCCCAAGTTCGATTTCGACTTGGGTCACTGTCTGTGTGGAGTCTGCACATCCTCCCCGTGTGTGCGTGGGTTTCCTCTGGGTACTCCGGTTTCCCCCCACAGTCCAACGATGTGCAGGTTGGGTGGATTGGCCATGATAAATTGCCCTTAGTGTCCAAAATTCTATGATTAACCTTGGACAAAAGTTCGGCGCAACATCGTGGGCCGAAGGGCCTGTTCTGTGCTGTATTTCTCTATCTATTCTTTATCTATCTATAACCCGAAAAAGCCCAAATCGCTTAAGCAGCCCCATTATATTTCTCACTATTATAAGCTGCCTGAATATTATTGGCTGGGGACAATTGGGTGTCCCATATTTGTTAGGGAGCATGAGCTCCCCCAACGAGGGGGCGGGGAAATCATTAGCAGTTTCACCTGCATAAATAGAGCTGGCCAGTGTGGTACCAGCTAGAGTAGGAAGCAGTTGTGAAGTACTACTGCTGCTGTATATATATTATTGTGAATAAAGTTCTTTTCTTTTGACTCTACAAACTCGTGTTGGATTCTTCGTGGCCTCACAAAACCCACTGCGGGAACCGTGTTGAAAATACGCAACAAAGTCTTCAGCATACTGAGACACCCTACACTCCCCACCCTTCACTGTGCACCTCCATTTATCGAAGCCCCTTAGTGCAATGACCAAGGGCTCTATCGCCAACGCAAACAAAAGGGGGGACGTAGGACACGCCTGCCTTGTTCCCCTATGCAACTTAAAGTATCCCGAGTTCCATGTTCCATTTCTTTTTTTTTTTTTATTTTAATAAATTTAGATTAGCCAATTATTTTTTCCAATTAAGGGGCAATTTAGCGTGGCCAATCAACCTACTCTGCACATTTTTGGGTTGTGGGGGCAAAACCCACGCAGACACGGGGAGAATGTGCAAACTCCACACGGACAGTGACCCAGAGCCGGGATCGAACCTGGGACCTCAGCGCCGTGAGGCGGTTGTGCTAACCACTAGGCCACCGTGCTGCCCCATGTTCCATTTCTGATGGCTTGGTTAGCATACTATTTACAGTGCAGAAGGAGGCCATTCGGCCCATCGAGTCTGCACCGGCCCTTGGAAAGAGCACCTTACCTAACCCCATACCTCCACCCTATCCCTACACCTCCACCCTACCCCTACACCTCCACCCTGTCCCCGTAACCCCACCTAACCCTTTTCTTTGACACTAAGGGCAATTCAGCATAGCCAATGAACCTAACCTGCACACCGTTGAACTGTGGGAGGAAATCGCAGCACCTGGAGGAAATCCACACAAACACGGGGAGAATGTACAGACTCCACACAGATAGTGACCGAAGCCGGGAATTGAACCTGGGACCCTGGAGCTGTGAAGCAACTGTGTTAATTGTGGTAGTATGACTAGGGGTATTACGGTACCTGGGAGTGTGAGCTGCCATTGGTGCAGAGGGCTCGCTGCCCATTGGCCCAAGTATCGTGTCCTCTGTATCCTCATTGGTCGAGAGGAAGGTAACTCCGCCTGCGAGCCGGGGTATAAGAACCCGTGTCCCCCAGCAGCCAGGTCATTTCTGTACTCCTGCTGCTGGGCACACTGCTTGCTGATTAAAGCCTTTCGTTTCGGACTACACCTACGTTCCGTGTCCATTGATTGTGCATCAATTTAATCAGCAAGATTTTAAAGGATGGAGCTTCACATCGAGCCAGAGTGTCTACGACTCAGCCCCCACGCAGCGAATGCAACAGCCACATTTAAGCACTGGCTGGCTTGTTTCAACAGTTACCTTAGCACAGCGGAAAACGTCCCGACGAAGGAGCAGAAACTGCACATCCGCCACTCGTGCGTCGGCACCGCCACATACACGCTCATTGAGGACACGACGGACTACGACGTGGCTATGGACCTACTTAAAGGACAGTTCATACGGCTGGTTAATCAAGTCTACGCTCGGCACTTACTAGCCACACGACAACAGATCCCCGGTGAGTCACTGGACAAATTTTACCGTGCCCTCCTTGTGCTGGGGAGGATCTGCGGCTGCTCACAGGTATCTGCTGCCGAGCACACTGAACTCCTAATCCGAGACGCCTTCGTTGCAGGCATGCAGTCCTCGCAGATCCGCCAGAGACTGTTAGAAAGGGAAACCTTAAGCCTCATGGAGGCTCGAGCCCTCGCCACCTCCCTAGATGTCGCAAACCGAAACGTACGCTCGTAAGCCCCCGACTGCGCGGCGGCCCCTTGGGCAGTGTGGAATCCAGCTTCTCTCCCCCCCTCACGGACTCAGACTCGCCCTAGGCCTGCGCTGCAGGCCGCTCCGAAAAACCCACGGGGCCCCGCTGCTATTTTTGCGGCCAGGCCTAGCACCCCAACAACGTTGCCCGGCCCGTTCCACAACCTGCAAGGGCTACGGGACGAAAGGCCACTTTGTGGCCGTCTGCCAGGCAAAGGCGGTCGTTGCGGTTCCAGGCAGCGACCGCGGGACTCCCCCTTCGCTCTCTTCAGGGGCCCCGTGCGGCCCGCAGACCACGCTACCCCCATCCCCCAATGCCACGTGCGATCTCCGGGCGCCGCCATTTTACGCCCCGATGCTACATGCAACCCCCGGGCGCCGCCATTTTGGACACCCGACTCCACGTCCAATCTCCGGGCGCCCCCATTTTGTCCACCCCCCATCATGTGCGGCCGAAGGGTGCCGCTATCTTGGATCGGCACCGAGGACCCCGCAGGTGACTACTCCCTGCCTGATGAAGACTCCGACTATCTGCCACGACTGGCTTCAGTCACTCTGGACCAGTCTCGACACCGCACCCTCCATACGGCAACAACAAGATTTTGCTCAACGGCCACGAGACGAACTGCCTGCTGGACTCCGGGAGCACAGAGAGTTTCATCCACCCCACCATGGTAAGACGGTGCGCTCTCCCTGTCTACCCGGTTAAGCAAAAAATCGCCCTGGCCTCCGGCTCTCACTCAGTACAGATCACGGGGTGTTGCATAGCGGACCTCACGGTCCAGGGGAGGGAGTTTAAAAATTACAGGCTATACGTCCTCCCTCACCTCTGCGCGGCCGCACTCCTGGGGTTAGACTTCCAGTGTAACCTCCAGAGCCTAACATTTAAATTCGGCGGCCCCCCCCACCCCCCCCTCACTTTCTGCAGCCTCGTGACCCTCAAGGTCGATCCCCCGTCCTTGTTTGCAAACCTCACCCAGGATTGTAAGCCTGTCGCCACCAGGAGCAGACGGTACAGTGCCTAGGGCCGGATCTTCATCAGGTCCGAAGTCCAACGGCTCCTGAAGGAAGGGGTCATCGAGGCTAGCAACAGCCCCTGGCGAGCACAAGTTCTGGTGGTAAAGACCAGAGAGAAGAATAGGATGGTCATAGACTACAGTCAGACCATCAACAGGTTTACGCAGCTGGACGCGTACCCTCTCACCCGTATATCCGACCTGGTCAGCAGGATCGCGCAGTACAAGGTCTTCTCCACGGTGGACCTCAAGTCCGCCTACCACCAGCTCCCCATCCGCACAAGTGACCGCAAGAACACTGCGTTCGAAGCGGACGGGTGGCTCTACCACTTTTTAAGGGTTCCCTTCGATGTCACAAACGGGGTCTTGGTCTTCCAAAGGGAGATGGACCGAATGGTCGACCAACACGGTTTACGGGCAACCTTCCCGTATCTCGATAATGTCACCATCTGCGTCCACGATCAGCAGGACCACGGCACCAACCTCCGAAAATTCCTCCAAACCGCAAAGCTCCTAAACCTGACCTACAAGGACAAATGCGTGTTTAGCACTGACCGTCTAGCCATCCTCGGCTACGTAGTGCGTAATGGAGTAATAGGCCCCGACCCGGATCGCATGCGCCCCCTGTTGGAGCTTCCCCTTCCCCACTGCCCCAAAGCCCTCAAGTGCTGCCTTGTTTTTTTCTCATATTACGCCCTTGGGTCACCAATTACGCCGATAAAGTCCGTCCCCTCATCCAATCAGCCACGTTCCCTCTGTCGACGGAAGCCCGCCAGGCTTTCAGCCGCATCAAAGCGGATATAGCAAAGGCCACGATGCGAGCTATCGACGAGTCCCTCCCCTTCCAGGTCGAGAGCAACGCGTCCGATGTAGCTCTGGCAGCCACCCTCTACCAAGTGGGCAGACCCGTGGCCGCCTTCTCCCGTACCCTCCATGCTTCCGAAATCCGCCACTCCTCAGTCGAGAAGGAAGCACAGGCCATAGTAGAAGCTGTGCGACACTGGAGGCACTATCTGGCCGGCAGGAGGTTCACCCTCCTCACAGACCAACGGTCAGTGGACTTCATGTTTGACAACGCACAGAGGGGCAAGATAAAGAACGACAAGATTTGCGGTGGAGGATCGAATTGTCCTCCTACAACTACGACATCTTGTATCGTCCTGGGAAGCTGAACGAGCCTCCCGACGCCCTGTCCCGCGGCACCTGTGCCAACGCACAAGTGGACCGCCTCCGATCCCTCCACGCGGACCTCTGCCACCCGGGGGGTCACCTGCTTCTTTCACTTTGTAAAGACCCGCAACCTGCCCTATTCCATCGAGGTCAGGACAGTCACTAGGGACTGCCACATCTGCGCGGAGTGCAAGCCGCACTTCTACCGCCCGAAAAAGCGCATCTGATAAAGGCTTACCGCCCCTTTGAACGTCTCAGCATGGACTTCAAAGGTCCCCTCCCCTCCACCAACCGCAACACGTACTTCCTCAACATGATTGACGAGTACCCCCGCTTCCCATTCACCATCCCCTGCCCCGACATGACCACACCCACCATCATTAAAGCCCTTCACACCATTTTCTCCCTGTTCAGATTCCCCGCTTACGTTCATAGCGATAGGGGGTCCTCCTTTATGACTGACGAACTGCGTCAATTCCTGCTCAGCAAGGACATTGTCTCAAGCAGGACGACAGTTACAACCCCAGGGGTAACGGACAGGTCGAGAGGGAGAACGGTACGGTCTGGAAGACCGTCCTGCTGGCCCTACAGTCCAGAAATCTCTCAGTCTCCCGCTGGCAAGAGGTCCCCCCAGACGCCCTCCACTCAATCCGGTCACTACTTTGCACATCCACTAACCAAACGCCTCACGAAAGCCTTCTTGTTTTTCCCAGGAAGTCTTCCTCAGGGATCCCACTCCCGGCCTGGGTGGCTACCCCCGGGCCCATCCTGCTCCGGAAACACGTGCGGTTGCACAAGTCGGGCCCGTTGGTCGAGAGGGTCCAGCTGCTCCATGCAAACCCGCAGTATGCTTACGTGGAGTATCGCGACGGCCGACAGGACACGGTCTCCCTGCGGGACATGGCACCCGCCGGATCTCCGCCATTGCCCCCGGCGCCAGCCCCCCCCAACCCCCCTCCTGCCGCAACTGCTTCCAGCAGGCGCTCCCCCCCCCCCCCCCCCCCCCCCCCCCGGCTCGCCGACACCCTTACCCGCGCCGCCTAGAGGACCGGATGCCTCTTCCCCGGCCCGGCCCTTACCAGCTCCGCCTAGGGGTACGGGCGCAGCCACAAGGACTGGATTGTCGCTCCCGGAGTCATGGACGCCTGCAACTCCAACGACTCCAGCGAAGCTCCGCAGGTCGCAGAGGATGTCCAAGGCCCCCGATCGGCTGATCGTGTCTATGTGAACTATTAATGGACCTTGTTGCTTGTTCTCTCGTTTTTTTTTTTCTCCTTCAAATCTGTATATAGCTGCAGTGTTCTGACACACTGTACATAGTTTCGGGCCAGTGGGCAGCCACCATTGGAGAGGTTTGATCCAACATCACTAGTCATACTACCAGTCGCTTATCCACCCCACCCCCCCACCCCCACGTCCTCATTCCCCACACACTCCGCCCCCCCCCGTTCCTTTCTCAACAAGGGGTGAATGTGGTAGTATGACCAGGGGTATTACGGTACCTGGGAGTGTGAGCTGCCATCGGTGCAGAGGGCTCGCTGCCCATTGGCCCAAGTATCGTGTCCTCTGTATCCTCATTGGTCGAGAGGAATGTAGCTCCGCCTACGAGGCAGGGCATAAGAACCCGTGTTCCCCAGCAGCCAGGTAATTTCTGTACTCCTGCTGCTGGGCACACTTCTTGCTGATTAAAGCCTTTCGTTTCGGACTACACCTACGTTTCGTGTCCATTGATGGTGCGTCACTAACCACTATGCTACTGTGGTTCTCCTGTTGGTTTATAATTTTGTGGCATCAGTTTCCCTTTGCCACCCGTTTGAGAGGCCAAACATCATGTGGGAGCCAGAAAATCCACATGCAAAAACTGTTCAATGGGAAGTGGGAGGGGCGAGGTACAACCCCAAATCTTACCCATTCATCTCTTAACATTCACACATGTGAGCAGATCACTAGATGGTGAACAGGCACAGGAATCCTTACTTGGTCTTCTATTGTACTGCTTTCAGGAGATAACAATCTCCTTTGTTGGGGTTTCTTAAACTGTTTTATGAACCAAGCTAGTTACACCATGGGTATTAACCGATTTTAACTTAATTTGTAGTACCCTCATCTTTGAGTCAAGTGTGTGTTCAAGCCCATTATCAAGTCTTTAGCACATAATCAAAGCTGTTTCTCCACGGCAGTACTGAGGACACGCTGCATTCGTGGAAGTGTATCCATTGGATGAAAAATTAAATCAAGAAATATATTTAAGGTGCCATCTGTATTCAAAGAGGATAAAAGAGCCAACATTTTTCTCTCAGCCAACACCACCAAAAGCAGATCTATTAATCATTCACTGATGGAGAATGGCTGACACATTTGCAAATGTGCACTTTAAAAGTGTTTCTGCACTTTAAAATATGAGTTAATTTGACACTATATTAATGACACTATTATTACATGATAATATTATTAACAGGCAAATTAAGCAAAACAAAATCTTGATATCCTGTAGACAGTGTGAATGCAAATATTATTTCCCACCTGTTTCTTTATTCTTGTCTTGCCAATTATCTTTCCTCCTTTCCTGAAGGAGATGACTGCTTACCATAGGCATTAGATACACCAAGTAATCTGCTCAAGCATCCAGTATTCATTCCCGATCCTTTTCTGACTGATACTTTCCCACGCAAGTAAGGGGTCAGTACCGGAACCCCTTTTTGAGTCCTCAAACTGGGAAGTGGTGAGGTTATTGATAATTGTCATGCTAATTTGCATTATATCAGCTAATCTAGCAAAACCAAGGGACCAAACTCAAGATCTTCCTTGTCTATCTAACTCACAAAAATAACTGATGAAGCCATTGAGGAAGCTCTAAAAACCGAATTGTATGATGAACACAGCAAGAGGGGGGGGGGCACAATAGCACACTGGTTAGCACTGTTGCTTCACAGCTCCAAGGCCCCAGGTTCAATTCTAGCTTGGGTCATTGTCTATGTGGAGTCTGCACATTCTTCCCGTGTATGTGTGAGTTTACTCCGGGTGCTCCGGTTTCCTCCTACAAGCCCCGAAAGACGTGCTGTTAGGTGAATTGGACATTCTGAATTCTCCCTCTGTGTCCCCGAACAGGCGCCGGAATGTGGCGACTAGGGATTTTCACAGTAACTTCATTTGCAGTGTTATTGTTAGCCTACTTGTGACAATAAATATTATTTTTTTTAAAAAGTTTGGAGGGTGACAAAGTGCTGTTTGCCTATAGCTACTATTCTACACAGAGAAGGATTATTTATTTAATTATACCCCCCCCCCCCAAACAATTGTTTGTTCCCTGTTTTCATTAAGGTGCTGCCTCTTCCATAAATGCCTCATCCTCATACGTAAACCTAAACAGCGAGTGGAGGGCATCACAACTGAGTCGAATCTTGACCTCCCTCAAAATATACAAATATGTACTTTTCCAGCAAAAAATCACTGGAAACAATTCTGACTAATTCACACCAACCCAGAGGTATTGTGACCAACTTTTGGAACATAATCTTTGTTCTGGCTGAGATTACCTACCCCTTCACTGGCTGATTATTAAACCTGGGAACTGGTGCTCTGCATAGCTTTGAACCATAACATCAAGTGAAATTACCAATTAAGACTGCCTTTAATACAAAAAATCCTCCAAGCAGTGAATTGAATTTGTAGTAAGAACTTGAGGGCGGATTTATTTTAGTAAAGGGTTGACGATCTGGAGATTTATTTCTTAAAATTATGATATTCCAAATATTAACACACCTAAATGATCTTAGCCCATAGCAATATAGTGACTGTGCTACTAACTCAGAAGGCACGAGTTCAAATTACGAAAAATATTTGAGAAAGCTGTTGGAATTGCATAAAACAAATTGTTTCATTCATGTTTTTCAGTCTAGCCGACACAATGTAGTTAATTTTTAACTTACTCTCAAATGGTCTGGCATGTCACTTAGAACAAAGAAATAACAGCACAGCACAGGGGCAGGCCCTTTAGCCCTTCAAACTGGTGCCGATCATGATGCCTATCTAAACTAAAACTCTGCAATTCCGAGGTCCATATCCCTCTATTCCCATCCTATTCATGTATTTGTCAAGATCCTCTTAAATGTCAGCATCTTACCTGCTTCCACGCACTCACCACCCAGTGTGTAAAAAAACCTGCCTCGCACATCTCCTCTAAACTTTCCGCCTTGCACCGTAAACCTATGTAGATCGTACAGAGCACAGTCCTTGGACCCAAAGGGAGAAACGTCCATATCTTCAGGCTGTGGCCCTCTTGCTCTTGGGGAGCGGTTAACAGTCTGGCGTTGATGGGACGGCTCCGGGAGGCGTGTACGGCACTGGTGACCGACCTTTTTGAGAGGAGCACCGAGGGGAAAATGGAGCAGCTGGCAACGTTGCCGGGGTTGAAGGCGGCTGGATGACTACAGCAGGCAGGCCTGTGTCCATGTCTGATTCAGTGTCAGAGTCTTCTGATGAAGTGTCTGGCACGATTTGCATACGTGCAGTGCGGTCAGCGTAATTTGAAGGTGCACTTGTGGAAGAGACCCGAGGTGTTCGAGTGAAGTCAAGCATCCAGCAGAGGGCAGCAGAGCAGAGCTACTGATTGGCTGTTCCGGGGAGATTTGCATACGTGCAGTGCGGTCAGCGTAATTTGAAGGTGTACTTGTGGAAGAGACCCGAGGTGTTCGAGTGAAGTCAAGCATCCAGCAGAGGGCAGCAGAGTGGAGCTACTGATTGGCTGTTCCGGGGAGATTTGCATACGTGCAGTGCGGTCAGCGTAATTTGAAAGTGGTTTGTGAAGGGGCTGTGGTCGAAAACGAGACTCCCGAATGGTATGTTGCCTCCCGGGTGCTCGGGTCAGGGATGTCTCCGATCGGCTGCAGGACATACTAAAGGGGGAGGGTGAACAGCCAGTTGTTGTGGTGCATATAGGCACCAACGATATAGGTAAAAAAAGGGATGAGGTCCTACAATCAGAATTTAGGGAGTTAGGAGATAAGTTAAAACAGTAGGACCTCACAGGTAGTAATCTCAGGATTGCTACCAGTGCCATGGGACAGTCAGAGTAGAAATTCAAGAATAGTCAGAATGAATACGTGGCTTGAGAGATGGTGCAGGAGGGAGGGGTTCAGATTTTTGGGACATTGGAACCAGTTCTGGGGGCGGTGGGACCATTACAAACCGGATGGTCTACACCTGGGCAGGACTGGAACCAATGTCCTAGGGGCTGCTTTTGCTAACATTGTTGGGGAGGTTTTAAACTAATGTGGCAGGGGGATGGGAACCAGATTAGGAAGTTAGAGGTCAGTAAAGAAGCAGCAACTAAAGCCAGTAAGGTACGAGACAATAAACTCAATGTGACTAAGGGGAAGAGTAGACAGGGAAGAGATGATGAACGCAAAGGGACAGGTGGTCTGAGGTGCATTTGTTTTAATGCGAGAAGTGTAGCAGGTAAGGCAGATGAACCTAGGGCTTGGATCAGTACCTGGGAATATGATGTTATTGGTATTACTGAGACTTGGTTGAGGGAAGAGCAGGACTGGCAACTGAATATCCCAGGGTATAGGTGCTTCAGGAGGGATAGAGAGGGAGGTAGAAGGGGTGGAAGAGTTGCATTACTCGTCAGAGATGATATCACAGCTGTGATTAAGGAGGGCACGATGGAGGATTCGAGCACTGAGGCAATATGGGTGGAGCTGAGAAATAGGAAGGGTGCAGTAACATTGTTGGGACTTTACTACAGACCTCCCAAAAGCGAGCATGAAGTAGAGGTACAAATATGCAGACAGATTATAGAAAAATGTAGGAGCAATAGGGTGGTTGTGATGGGAGATTTTAACTTCTCCAACATTGAATGGGATTCGTGTAGTGTTGGAGGCGTAGATGGAGCAGAGTTTGTGAGGAGCATCCAGGAGAGTTTTTTAGAGCAGTATGTAAATAGTCCTACTCGGGAATGGGCCATACTGGACCTGGTATTGGGGAATGATCCCGGCCAGGTGGTTGATGTTTCAGTCGGTGATTACTTTGGGAATAGCGATCACAATTCCGTAAGTTTTAGAATACTCATGGACAAGGACAAGAGTGGTCCGAAAGGAGGAGTACTAAATTGGGGAAAGGCAGAGTATAACAAAATTCGGCAGGAGCTAGGGAATGTGGATTGGGAGCAGCTGTTTAAGGGTAAATCCACATTTGAAATGTGGGAGTCTTTTAAGGAAAGGTTGATTAGAGTGCAGGACAGACATGTTCCTGTGAAAATGAAAGATAGAAATGGCAAGATTAGGGAACCATGAATGACGGGTGAAATTTTGAGACTAGCTAAGATGAAAAAGGAAGCATACATAGGATCGAGGCAACTCACAACTGATGAAGCTTTGGAGGAATATCGGGAAAGTAGGATGAATCTCAAACGCGCAATAAAGAGGGCTAAAAGGGGTCATGAAATATCTTTGGCTAACAGGGTTAAGGAAAATCCCAAAGCCTTTTATTCGTATGTAAGGAACAAGAGGGTAACTAGAGAAAGGATTGGCCCACTCAAAGACAAAAGAGGGAATTTATGCGTGGACACAGAGGAAATGGGTGAGATTCTTAATGAGTACTTTGCATCGGTATTCACAAAGGAGAGGGACAAGACGGATGTTGAGGCTAGGGATGGATATTTAAATACTCTCGGTCAAGTTGTCATACGGAAGGGGGAAGTTTTGGGTATTCTAAAAGACATTAAGGTGGACAAGTCCCCAGGACCGGATGGGATCTATCCCAGGTTACTGAGGGAAGTGAGGGTCGAAATAGCTGGGGCCTTAACAGATATCTTTGCAGCATCCTTGAGCACGGGTGAGGTCCCGGAGGACTGGAGAATTGCTAATGTTGTCCCTTTGTTTAAGAAGGGTAGCAGGGATAATCCAGGGAATTATAGACCTGTGAACTTGACGTCAGTGGTAGGCAAACTGTTGGAGAATATACTGAGGGATAGGATCTATTCACATCTGGAAGAAAATAGACTTATCAGTGATAGGCAGCATGGTTTTGTGCAGGGAAGGTCATGTCTTACAAACCTAATAGAATTCTTTGAGGAAGTGACAAAGTTAATTGATGAGGGAAGGGCTGTAGATGTCATATACATGGACTTTAGTAAGGCGTTTGATAAGGTTTCCCATGGCAGGTTGATGGAAAAAGTGAAGTCGTATGGGGTTCAGGGTGTACTAGCTAGATGGATAAAGGACTGGCTGGGCAACAGGAGACAGAGTAGTGGTGGAAGGGAGTGTCTCAAAATGGAGAAGGGTGACTAGTGGTGTTCCACAGGGATCCGTGCTCGGACCACTGCTGTTTGTGATCTACATAAATGACCTGGAGGAAGGTATAGGTGGTCTGATTAGCAAGTTTGCAGATGATACTAAGATTGGTGGAGTTGCAGATAGCAAGGAGGACTGTCAGAGAATACAACAAAATATAGATAGATTGGAGAGTTGGGCAGAGAAATGGCAGATGGAGTTCAATCCAGGCAAATGCAAGATGATGCATTTTGGAAGATCAAATTCAAGAGCGAACTATATGGTCAATGGAAGGGTCTTGGAGAAAATTGTTGTACAGAGAGATCTGGGATTTCAGGTCCATTGTACCCTGAAGGTGGCAACGCAGGTTGATAGAGTGGTGAAGAAGGCATACAGCATGCTTGCCTTCATCGGACGCGGTATTGAGTACAAGAGTTGGCAGGTCATGTTACAGTTGTATAGGACTTTGGTTCGGCCACATTTGGAATACTGCGTGCAGTTCTGGTCGCCACATTACCAGAAGGATGTGGATGCTTTGGAGAGGATGCAGAGGAGGTTCACCAGGATGTTGCCTTGTATGGAGGGTGCTAGCTATGAAGAAAGGTCGAGTAGTTTAGGATTGTTTTCGTTGGAAAGACGGAGGTTGAGGGGGGACCTGATTGAGGTCCACAAAATTATGAGAGGTATGGACAGGGTGGATAGCAACAAGCTTTTCCCAAGAATGGGGGTGTCAGTTACAAGGGGTCACGATTTCAAGGTGAGAGGGGGAAAGTTTAAGGGAGATGTGCGTGGAAAGTTTTTTACGCAGAAGGTGGTGGGTGCCTGGAACTCTTTACCAGCGGAGGTGGTAGAGGCGGGCACGATAGCATCATTTAAGAGGCATCTAGACAGGTATATGAACGGGCAGGAACAGAGGGAAGTAGACCTTGGAAAATAGGAGACAGGTTTAGATAAAGGATCTGGATCGGTGCAGGCTGGGAGGGCCGAAGGGCCTGTTCCTGTGCTGTAATTTTCTTTGTTCTATCTTGGCTTCAACTGGCTGTAGCGATAGTGATTGGCGTGGCGACCAAGGCGGCGATGGGGACCGCAGGCAGACCTGGACTGGCACATTCGGAGCCTTTCAGGAGGCTCCCACATGAGGCAGTGAATGTGATCCAGGTGGTGCTGGCTTCACGTCCATGTCCAGACCGAATAGGAAACTGGCCCAGTTGCCCAGATTACTACTCCCGGGTCCCATGTGGTGCCGGCTCTGAAATTGCGCATGTATATAGCGTTCCTGGTTTGAAGTCGTGCAGCTGCGAGCGTTGACCAGTGTCCATCTTGGAGTGGTCCTGTCGCTGACGGATCCGAGCACCCATGTCTGGAAGAACGAGACTGAGTTGGGTCCTGAATCAACATCCTATCAGCAACTCTGCTGATGCCACACCCCTGGTAGCATGAGGGGCCGTCTGATAACTGAAGAGAAAATGGACCAGTTGCCAGATCCCAAGACCGTGTGGCTAGTTTTGTCAATGCCCTTTTGAAGGTTGGACGCTTACTCGGCCAACTGTTTTGAGGCTGGGTGGTACGGGGTGGTCCCCAAACTATGTGAATGCCTAGAACCACATCTAGAACCACTTCAATTTGCATACCGCTGCAACTGATCTACAGTAGACACTATCTCCCTGGCTCATCCCTGGAGCATCACAACAACAAGGACTCCTACATCGGACTCCTATTTATTGACTGCAGCTCCGCCTTCAACACCATAATCCCAACCAAGCTCATATCAAAGCTCCACAACCTAGGACTTGGCTCCTCACTCTGCAACTGGATCCTCGATATTCTGACCCATAAACCACAATCAATAAGGATAAACAACACCTTCTCCACGATAGTCTTCAATACAAGTGCCCCTCAAGGCTACGTACTTAGCCCCCTGCTATACTCGCTATACACACACACGACTGCATGACAAAATTTGGCTCCAACTCCATCTACAATTTTGCTGACGACATGACTGTAGTAGGTCAGATCTCGAACAACGATGTATCTGAATCCAGGAGGCAGATAGAGAACCTAGTGGAGTGGTGTAACAACAACAATCTCTCCCTCAATGTCAGCAAAACAAAACAGCTGGTCATTGACTTCAGGAAGCAAAGTATCATACACAGCCCTGTCTGCATCAATGGAGCCGAGGTGGAGATGGTTGACAGCTTCAAATTCCGAGGTGTGCACATCACCAACAATCTGTCCTGGTCCACCCACGTCAACGCTATGACCAAGAAAGCACAACAGTGGCAATACTTTCTCAGGAAATTCGGCATGTCCATATTGACTCTTCCCAACTTTTACAGATGCACCATAGAAGGCATCCTATCTGGCTGCATCACAGCCTGGTATTCTAACTGCTCGGCCCAAGATCGCAAGAAACTTCAGAGAGTCGTGAACTCAGCCCAGTCCATCACACAAACCTGCCTCCCATCCATTGACTCTGTCTACACCTCCCGCTGCCTGGGGAAAGCAGTCGCATAATCAATGACCCTTCCCACCCGGCTTACTGACTCTACTAACTTCTTCCATCGGGCAGGAGATACAAAAGTCTGAGAACCCGCACTAACAGATTCAAAAATAGCTTCTCCCTCGCTGTTACCGGACTCCTAAACAACCTGCTTATGGACTGACACATCACACATCTTCTCTACTGAGTAGTGCTACACTCCTGTACAATAATGATAATAATCTTTATTGTCACAAGTAGGCTTACATTAACACTGCAATGAAGTTACTGTGAAGAACCTAGTCGCCACATTCCGGCATCTGTTCGGGTACACGGAGGGAGAATTCAGAATATTCAAATTACCTAACAGCATGTCTTTTGGCACTTGTGGGAGGAAACTGGAGGACCTGGAGGAAACCCATGCAGTTACGGGAAAAATGTGCAGACTCCATACAGACAATGACCCAAGCCGGGAATTAAACTTTGGATTCTGGCGCTGTGAAGCAACAGTGCTAATCAATGTGCTACCGTGCTTCACCCGATACCTGTGCATTTGTATGTACATTGTGTATTTTATATTAGCCCTATGTATTTTCGTTTCATGTACGGAATGATCTGGCTGAGCTGCACGCAAAACAATACATTTTGCTATACCTTAGTACATGTGACAATAAACAAATCCAATCCAGTCCAAACATGCCGAATTCTGTTCGAGGCCATGAACGACCCAAACTCCTTGCTGGTGAACGTCGTTCCGTTGTCTGACACCAACACTTTGGGTATTCCATGGATGCTGAATGTGTGCCACAGCCTATCCATGGTTGTCTTTGTGGTCATATTTGGCATCTTGTGGACCTCAAGCCACCTCAAGTGCGCATCTACCATAATGAGGAGTGTTGCCCCCTTAAATTGGCCTGCAAAGCCTATGTGGATGCGGAACCAAGGTTTTCCCATTCTTCAGTTCCTACTTAATATTGTTGTAGTTAGCCTTTCACCAATTTAGCACCTTCACCAAGGACTACTCCTTTCCTTATTCACGAATATCTTAAAACTTATGGAATTATGGTCACCGTTCCCGAAATGCTCCCCTCAGGACACTTCAACCGTCTGGCCGCGTCAGAAATAAGAAATAACCACTACAAGTTCGGCAGGCAACAGTTCAAGAAGGCAGACCACATCCCTGAGGTAACTGGTGATGGACGATCAATGCAGCATTTCCGTATTCTGAGAAAATATTATTTTACCTCATACCAATCAAGTATCACGGCTGCTTGGAAAAACATTCCAATACTTAGGATAACTATACTTAGGGCGTTATAGTTCACCTTTGTATAACTCACTTCTTACCAGCATTAGCTTGTCTGGAGTTAATAAGTTGCTCAAGTAAATCATCCGGAATAGGAGACCCATCTATATAATGACGTGACATTCTCTTGAGTGGTTCCTTCTCCCAAACCCAGTTCTCTAACATCTGGGAAGGGGCCTCCACAAAATCTGTCTCCACATTAGTTCCACTGAACATGGCAAAATCAGTCTGCAAAATAAACAGAGTTATCAATGTGTTAAATTACGTTTTAAAAAAAATATTTTTATTCTCCTTTTTCACATTTTTTCCCACATTTACACCCAACAATAAACAATAATCAGTAAAAAATGTAATGTCAATCTTCATATCAATAACACGATCCCATCCTCCCACCAAACCCCAAACATTAGCCTGCATGTTACCAAAACAAATGACAACAAAGAGTTTGCGGCCTCCTCCTCAGCGCCCTGTGCGACCTCATCAATTTCTCCAGCATCCTTGGCACATACATTGTGCCAATGTGAGTTTGCCAATACCTGATTTAGAGGTTGTCCAGTTTCTCACTTCACACAATGTTCCCATTTTGGGGGACATGATTCCTCCTAGATTAAAGCTGAAGCCTACGATCCCATCAGTCAGAGTCGCACATGTCTGGTAGCCCTCACTTGATCAGGCAAAGATAGGTGATGCCATATGGTTCAAATGCAAACAGCAACTGCCCCAACTCTTCCGTTGAGCAGAGAAACAAAGCATTTAGGATAGCACTCAAATTGGAGGTACCATCCCACAGGAACAGAAGTTACTAGGTGCTAATATAACCAAAACTAACCACACAGCTACCACTGTCCGACAGAAACAGCTGAAAATGGAGGACAGATGAAGAAGGACTTGCATTTATGCATTCAATATGCAAATTAATGCATCACCCCAAAATACTTTACAAAAAATTGAATTTTGTTCCCCAACTGCAGTCACCGTTAACATGACAGCAATTCTGGACTTCCAGTGACGGTCATGGAATGAGAGGTCACACGCTTGGTGATTGCTGCTCAAGGTGGATTTCTTTAGTCTTTTTCCCTCCCGAAGGCAAAGTATTTGAGGGCAAAAGGTGCAGAAGTGCTTGGGGAAGGTAGTACTCTTGTTGTGTGGCTGGTGGATGGATCTACGGACAAGGAGTGGTGGAAGGAGGAAAGAGCAGCTGGAGCGGGAGAGTCTTTGAGGTGTACCACAGGAAAAGATGGCGGAAGGCAATGGGGCTGTGCTGCCCGCCCAGTGGTCTAGGGAGCAGTTGGCCGAGTTCTTGAACTGCAACTTTCAGCAGCAAAGGAAAGAGGCCCTGGATGACCTAGCTAAGGTGGTGGAGCCCCTGAGATCTGGGATCGCCGAGCAGAGCGGAGACTGGAGTCCCAGGGCCTGGCAAACCAAAAGTGGAAGAGGCGGTGGGGGAGCACGAGGAGCACTTGGCCTTGTTGGTGGCTGAGGCAGGACTGATGCGGAAGAGCCAGAAAAAGCAGGGAGAAAGTGGTTGATTTGGAGAACCGCTCCAGAAGGCAAAAACCTTCGGACTGTTGGGATGCTTGAAGGCACTGAAGTCGCGGAGGCCACAATGTTTGTGCCAAGGATGCTGGAGAAATTGATGAGGTTGCACAGGGTGCTGAGGAGGAGGCCGCAAGCAGGTCAGCCAATGAGGGCGATAATAGTGCGGTTGCACAGGTTTCTGGACAAGGAGATAATATTTCAATGGGCGAGGCAAACCAAGAAATCTACCTAGGAAGGGAACAAGCTGAGGGTGTACTAGGACCTGGATGTGGAGCCTGCGAAGAGGAAGGCTGGGTTTAACCAGATCAAGGTACCCCTCATGAAAAAGGGGTGAGGTTTGGAGTATTGTACCCGGCCCGCCTGTTTGTGACTTTCCAAAAGCCGGAAGCTTTATTTTCACATGCTGAGGGGACCATATTGCTAGCTGGGCGAGCTAGTTAATGGTAGTGAGGTGGGGGTTAGTCAGGAGGAAAGCATGTGTGGGAGGAGATGGGGTTGGTTATTTGTTTGTGGCGCAGTTGGGAAAAGATTGATGACGGTGGACATCCGAGGGCTGGCCTAGAAAGTTTCACGACGCAGACCGCAGGCTGGCTCAAAAATGGATATGGCTAATCGACAGGGGAAGGGGGCAGGGAGCCCTCTGACCAGACAGGTCACGTGGAATGTTGAATGGGCCAGTTAAACGGTCATATGTATTCACACATTTGAGGAGTTTAAAGACGGACGGACATTTCTACAGGAGATGCACTTGAAGCTGGGGTACCAGTCAAGACTGAGAAAGGAATGGGTGGGGCAGGTTTTTAAATTCGGGGCTGGATAAGAAGACGAGGGCGGTGGCGGTGTTGGTTAACAAGCGGGCCGCGTTGCTGGGGAAGAGGCGCAGCCTTCAGGCCAGATTCGACCTATTGACCACCAGAAAGGCGGAAGCTCAGTGGAGGAAAGCACAGGGGGCGGTGTATGAGTATGGGGAGAAGGCAAGCAGGTTGCTGGCACACCAGCTCCGAAAGCGGGACAGGGCCAGGGAGATTGGGGGAGTGACGGATAAAGCTGGGAAGTTGGTGCGGAGGGGGGTAGATGTTAATGGGGTCTTCAGGGACTTCTGTGGGGAACTGTACCAGTCGGAACCCCCGGTGGAGGGGGGTGGAATGGGGCGCTTCTTGGCCAAGCTGCGATTCCCGAGGGTGGAGGAGGAGCAGGTGGAGGGACTGGGGGCGCCGATCGAGCTGGAGGAGGTGGTCAAAGGGATAGGGAGCATGCAGCCGGGGAAGGCGCCGGGGCCGGACGGGTTTCCGGCGGAATTTTATAAAAGGTATGCGGACCTGTTGGGCCCCGTTGGTCCGGACCTTTAACGAGGCAAGGGAGGGGGGGGGCTTTGCCCCCAACTATGTCACGGGCCCTGATTTCCTTGATCCTGAAGCAGGACAAGGACCCTCTGCAGTGCGGGTCATATAGGGCGATTTCGCTGCTAAACGCCGACGCTAAGCTGCTGGCAAAGTCCTGGCCACTAGAATAGAGGATTGCGTGCCCGGGGTCATTCATGAGGACCAGACGGGGTTTGTGAAGGGAAGGCAGTTGAATACGAACATGCGAAGGCTTCTCAATGTCATTATGATGCCGGCCGTGGAAGGGGAGGCGGAGATAGTGGTGGCATTGGATGCGGAGAAGGCCTTTGATAGGGTTGAGTGGGAGTATCTGTGGGAGGTGTTGGAGAGGTTTGGGTTTGGAGAGGGGTTTATCCGGTGGGCGAGGCTGCTCTACGAGGCCCCGTTGGCGAGTGTAGCCACAAATAGGAGGTCGGAGTACTTTCGGCTGTACCGGGGGACGAGACAGGGGTGCCCCCTGTCCCCCTTGCTCTTCGCGTTGGCGATTGACGCCCTGGCCATGGCGTTGAGGGAGTCAGGGAACTGGAGGGGCCTGGTGCTGGGTGGGGAGGAGCATCGAGTGTTGCTTTATGCGGACGACCTGTTGCTGTATGTGGCGGACATGGTTGGGGGGATGCCGGAGGTGATGAGGATTCTTAGTGAATTTGGGGGTTTCTCTGGGTATAAGTTGAACGTGGGTAAGAGTGAGTTGTTTGTGGTGCATCCGGGGGATCAGGAGGAGGGGAGTGGTAGGCTCCCACTGAAGCAGGCAGGGAAGAGCTTCAGGTACCTAGGTGTCCAGGTAGCTGGGAGTTGGGGGGCTCTGCACAAGCTCAACCTCACAAGGTTGGTGGAGCAGATGGAGGAGGGGTTTAAGAGGTGGGATATGTTACCGCTGTCACTGGCGGGGAGGGTGCAGTCCGTTAAGATGACGGTGCTCCCGAGGTTTTTGTTCCTGTTCCAATGCCTCCCCATCCTTACCCCAAAGGCCTTTTTTAGGAGGGTCAACAGGAGTATCACGGGATTTGTGTGGGCGCTTGGGACTCCGAGGGTGAGAAGAGTGTTCCTGGAACGGGTCAGGGATAGGGGGGGGCTGGCGTTGCTCTACCTCTGTGGGTACTATTGGGCTGCCAACGCAGCGATGGTGCGTAAGTGGGTAATGGACGAGGAAGGGGCTGCATGGAAGAGGATGGAGGCGGTGTCATGTGTGGGCACGAGCCTGGAGGCGCTGGTAACGGCGCCGTTGCCGCTCCCTCCAACGAGGTATACCACGAGCCCGGTGGTGGCGGCTACCCTCAAAATTTGGGGGCAATGGAGACGGCATAGGGGAGAAGTGGGGGGCTCGATGGAGGCCCCGAAACGGGACAACCATCGGTTCGTCCCAGGGAGCATTGATGGTGGATTTCTGGGCTGGCACAGGGCAGGGGTTAGGATAGGGGTGGGCGAACTTTTCCGTGCAAGGGCCACATTCAGAAATTCACAATTTTAAAGGGCCACATAGTATATTAATTAATAGTCCCGGTTGTAACCAATTAGCGTGCGGCATATACCTCAGCGCTTCCCCCGGCGGCATCCTGCCTTTAGCCCTCATTTTCTCTACTTTTCAAAAATGGCGCTTCACCCGGTTATGATTCTGGGCGCCTCATATAGAACATAGAACAGTACAGCACAGAACAGGCCCTTCGGCCCTCGATGTTGTGCCGAACAATGATAACCCTACTCAAGTCAACGTATCCACCCTATACCAGTAACCAAAAAATGTTTTAAAAAAAATTTTTTGACTTGATCTTAGTGGGCCGCATAAAGACCTTTGGCGGGCCGCCGTAGTTTGCCCACCCCTGGGTTAGGAGGTTGAGGGACCTGTTTGTGGAGGGGAGGTTCGCGAGCTTGGGGGAGTTAGAGGGGAAGTTTGGTCTCCCCCCGGGGAACATGTTTAGGTACATGCAGGTGAGGGCGTTTGCCAGGCAGCAGGTGGAGGGGTTCCCCTTGCTGTCCCCACGTGGGGTACGGGACAGGGTGCTCTGGGGGGTGTGGGTTGGAGGAGGGAGGATTTCGGACATATACCGGGTGATGCAGGAGGTAGACAAGGCCTCGGAAGAGGAACTGAAGGGTAAATGGGAAGAGGAGCTGGGTGAGGAGATTGAGGAGGGGACATGGGCGGACGCCCTGGAGAGAGTGAATTCCTCCTCTTCCTGTGCGAGGCTTAGCCTCATACAGTTCAAGGTGCTGCATGGGGCCCACATGACTGGGACGAGGATGAGTAGGTTTTTCGGGGGCGAAGACAGGTGTGCTAGGTGCTCGGGGAGCCCAGCGAACCACGGCCATATGTTTTGGGCGTGCCCAGCGCTGGGGGAGTTTTGGAAGGGGGTAGCATGGACGGTGTCGAGGGTGGTGGGATCCAGGGTCAAGCCAGGCTGGGGACACGCAATTTTTGGGGTTGCAGTGGAGCCGGGAGTGCAGGAGGCGAAAGAGGCCGGTGTTCTGGCCTTTGCGTCCCCAGTAGCCCGTCGGAGGATCTTACTCCAATGGAAGGATGCGAGGCCCCCAAGCGTGGAGGCCTGGATCAATGATATGGCGGGGTTCATTAAATTGGAGAAAGTGAAATTTGCCCTGAGGGGTCAGTACAAGGGTTCTTTAGGCAGTGGCAGCCTTTCCTGGATTTCCTGTCGGAACGGTAGGGAAATAGGCCGGCAGCAGCAGCAACACCGGGGGGGGGGGGGGTCTGGTTTGGTGGGAGGGAGAACTGTGTACATGGGTTTGCGGGATGTGGCGGGTGTTATTTCTTTCCCTTTTGTTGTGTGGGTGTTCTTTAGTTTTTTAAAACATTTCTTTTGTTTTTTCTTTATTTGTAGTTGCGTTTGAAGATGGGTGGGTGCTGTTCTTGGGGTGTTACCACGGTTGTTTTGTTAATATAGTTGAGATGTTTATATTTTGTAAAAATTTCAATAAAAATGATTTAAAATAAATAAATAAGCGGGTCGCGTTAAAGTTTGGGGGGGGGGGGGGGGGGGGGGGGGGGGTACTGCAGCCGATCCGGGGGGGGGGGGGGGGGGGGGGGAGAAAATTTGTGATGAGCCGTGGAAAATTGAAGGGGATAACGGCATTCCTGGTAAATGTCTATGCCCTGAATTGGGAAGATGTGGATTTTATGAGGCAGGTGTTGGGGTAAGATTCCGGACCTGGACTTGCATCGGCTACTGCTCACTGGGCTAAATCGCTGGCTTTTAAAGCAGACCAAGCAGGCCAGCAGCACGGTTCGATTCCCGTACCAGCCTCCCCGGACAGGCGCCGGAATGTGGCGACTAGGGGCTTTTCACAGTAACTTCATTGAAGCCTACTCGTGACAATAAGCGATTTTCATTTCATTTCATTTCATTTCATATTAATGCAGTCATAGATCCGACCTTGGACCGGTCGAGTCCCAAGTCATCAAGCGTGTCAGCAGGCCGAATACGAAGGGGTTTTCATACTTCTCACATATGCACCGGGTGTACTCCTGGATTGATTTTTTTCGTGCTAGACAAAACGTTGTTGGCGGGGGTGGCCGACCCGGGGTATTCGGCAATTGTGGTTTCTGACCACGCGGTGCACTGGGTGGATTTGCGTGTGGCCTGGGAGAGGGGAGGGCCCAGCTTCTGCAGTGAAGGTTGGATGCGGGGTTGTTGGCATGAGATGTGTGAGCGGATATGGGCAGCCATTTAGGGTGGTGAGGGCGAGTTTTAGATATTTGGGTATCCAGGTGGCACGGAGCTGGGCACAGTTGCACAAGCTGAACCTGGTTCAGTTGGTGGAGCAGATAAGGGTGGACTTTAAGAGGTGGGATGTGCTGCGGCTGCCGCTGGCAGGGCAGGTGCAGACAGTAAAAATGATGGTGCTGCCATTTTCTGTTTCTGTTTCAGAACCTCCCAATCTTCGTCCCCAAGTCGTTTTTTTAGGCAGGTCAATGGGTTGATCTCTGGATTTCCGTGGGTGGGAAAGACCCTGCAGGTTAGTACAGCTTTCTTGGATTGGGGGCGAAGAGGGCAGTAGCCGGCTTTGCCAAATATGAAGAATTACAGCTGGGCGGCGAATATTGCTATGGTTCGGAATGGGCCGGGGAAGAGGTCGGTGTGGGGACGGATGGAGGCGGCCTCATGTAGAGATATGTGTTTAAGGGCTTTGTTGTTGCTGCTTTTACCGTTCTCGCCGACCAGGTACTCTGTGAATTTAGTGGTGGTGTCATTCCTAAGGGTGTGGTGTCAGGGGCAGCAGTATCAAGGGCTGGCGGGCGCCGATCTGTAATAACCATAGGTTTGCACCGGCAGGGCTGGATGCGAGGTTTCGTGGGTGGCGGCAGACAGGGATTGAGTGCTTTGGCAATCTGTTTTACGAGGGCACATTTGCAAAGTTTGTAGGACCTGGAGGAAGATTATGACTTGCTCAGGGGGAATGGCTATAGGTACCTGCAGGTTCAGAACTTTGTAAGATGAGAGATGCAGTCCTTTCCTGGGCTGCCGCCCTTGGGGTTGCGGGGCAAGGTGCTGTCTAAGAACGAAATAGGGCAAGGGAAGGTGTCAGATGTCTAAAAGATGTTGGAGTAGGAAGAAGACCTGGTGGAGGATATCAAGTGTAAGTGAGAGGGGGAACTGGGAGGGGAGGTAGGGGCCGAGACGCTGGCGGAGATCTTGGGGGGGTGAATGCGTCCTCGTCATGTGCGAGGCTAAGCCTCATCCAGTTTGAAGTGGTGCAAAGGGCTCACATGATGGGGGCGAGGATGAGTAGGTTCTTTATGGGGGTCGAGGATAGGTTTGAACAGTGCGTGGTGTGGGGCCCGTGAACCATGTACACATGTTCTGGGTGTGTCCAAGACTGAGAGGGTTCTGGCAGGGGTTCTCGGATGTTATGTCCGAGGTGCTCAGTGCGGAGGTGGTTCAGACTCCAGAGGTGGCGATATTCGGGGTGTCGGAAGACCCGGGTGTCCAGCAGGTGAGAGAGGCCGATGTTTTGGCCTTTGCCTCCCCGATAGCCCGGAGATGGATTTGGCTCGGGTGGCAGGACTCAGAGCCACTAAAAGCTGGGGTGTGGGTGAGTGACCTAGTGGAATTCTTGAGGTTGAAGAAGGTTAAGATCGCCTTGAGGGAGTCGGCGAATGGGTTCACCAGGAGGTGGAAGCCGTCTGAATTTTTGCAAGGACAGCAGATGAGAAGTTACCAGATTATCAGTGATAAAAATTTCTGGCGGGTTGTGGCGAGCCAAAACCTAGATTGAAAACACTGTAAAGCGGGTACCTGGGCACAGATCTGGTGCATTACATGACCAAATTCATGGAAGTACGTTCCAACTTCCTCATGCCACAGAAGGGAGGGAGCATCATGTGTTGGTTTGGTAAAATTTGCTACCATAGCTGATATTGCCATCTGTCTGGTTCCATCAGGCAGTAAGCATCCAGGCTGAAGATCAAAACAAGCTGCATGCCCATACTTCCCGTCTCTGGAACAAAAATCAACAGAGACATGGACTTTTCATTTTAATCTTATAATCATAACAGAATCTAATCAGACAAGAGACAGCTTGTAAGCATAACATCACCACTATGCATTATTGCAGTGGAATAAATATTATTACCATTAATGCAACAATATGTCTTTATAATAGATCTTTAACATACATAAAAATCCTAAGGCACTTCACAGAGGTATAATTAATTTTTCATTGCATAGTGAGGAGCATAGGCAACAAGGTAGTATAATGCAGGACATAAATAACCTCATCTTAAAGACGTTGCAACGAAACTCATTATATCTCTAAATTTTCTTTCATAACTGCACTAGATTTATTGAATATTTAAATAAAATATGTGGGATTACATTCTTTTATCAATCACAGTCATTTTCCTTATTACAATCTTCTGATTATAATAAGTAGCTCTATTTTAATTGTCATTACTGTGCTGAAATCTAAATATTGATCCAAGTAAGTCAGATTATACTTTTTACATAAAATACATAGATTCTCACCATGTCTGCACTGTTGATGTGAATAACATGAATTGTAACAGGCGGGAACGATGTGAGTACTGTAATGTGCTGTGTCATAAAATCATGAAGAGAATCTGAGTTTAATCTTAGCCATTCCTTCAGCAAGAGATGCTATCCATAGAGGAAGAGCTACAAATTCTCATGTCGATTCCCACTTAAGTGATATTAGAGCAAGTTGTTGGCTTTTTAGCCAAAAAAAGGAAAGGACAAAATTGTAAGACACTTGTCACACACATTACATAAAAAGAGGCATCCAAAGTAACTTAGGAAAGACAGGAATATAAACAGCTTCATTGATCAATTACAAGCTTCTGGCAATATTCATAAACTGCTTCAGTCTTGCATTAATTTGTGTCTGAAATGCCTTCCGAACATTTAGGGAATGATGTAACCACCGTGTTGTGCCCTGGGATATCTGGGCACTCCGCGTAAATAGTAGGAAAGGCCAAGATCGTGATCCACATTGAGCAAGAACCAGAATGCAATTCACCAGTCCCGCTCCCGATGAATATCATTAGCTTTCATTTGCATTCATTTCAATCTCATTAGCAAGACTGAAGTCGAATGCAGTAGTTTCCCAGGAATTACCAGAGTCCACAGGGAGAAGTCACGCAATCACGTTTAGTACTCCTTTTCAAAAATCCTGTACAGTGTGCCTGAACTCTAGGCAGTACCTTAAGAGGCAGTTGCCAACAATCAACCACTAAAGAGCAGGTTTTCGCCACTGGGGATATTCTCGCTACCAAAGGGAGTGTGCAGATCAGGGGAGGTCTCGTTAATGTTCCCGGCAGAGGTCAAGGAGCTCCTGATGTGGGCAGGGTTGAGTGTGTGCAGAGCAAGGTTTGCTCACACAACTGGCTTGCTAGATGACACATCTGAGAGAAGGCAGGACACATAAGTAGGGGGGCGGGGGAGATTTGAGGGTCCCAGGATGGAAGCCTAACTTCCCTGATTGTTGGTCTATCTCTTTCTCCAATTCCTTACATATACAAAAATGGTTGCTGGATCGATCGCACAGCGGCTGCCCTCACCGGAGAAGGCAGCAGAGGCAATGCAGCTAGAGGCGGCACCCCATGTGCAGGGGACCGCTGCACACACTGTCCATAAGGCCAAGGAACGATGTCCCAAGGTGTAGAGGGGTCCTTCGTCATTCAATGAGCTGACGGACAGCAGATGCCACAGAAGATTCAGTCTCATGAGAGGGACAGTGAAGCACTTGGCACATCCTCATAGACTTGGTACCCCGTGGAGAAGGCCACTTTCTCCCGGTGACTGTGAAGGTCACCGCAGCCCTCAACCTTTATGCCAACGGTTCATTCCAGGGCTCGAGCGGGGACCAATGTTGCATTTCACAATCCACAGCCCATAGGTGCAACTGGGAGGTGATGGATGCTCAATATGCCCAGGCATCAGTCTTTGTCACCTTTGAGCGGCCCCAGGCCCACCAAAATGCCCGTACTACAAGATTTGCTGCCATCGCCGGGATGCCCCATGTCGAGGGGACTATCTATGACATGCATGTCAAACTTTATTTTATTTTTTTTCTTTTCCTTTTTTAAATAAATTTAGAGTACTCAAGTATATTTTTTTCAATTAAGGGGCAATTTAGCGTGGCCAATCCACCTACCCTGCACATCTTTAAGTTGTGGGGGTGAAACCCACACAGACATGGGGAGAATGTGCAAACTCCACACGGATGGTGACCCAGGCCAGGATGTCGACCTTTATTAACAGGAAGGGGTTCCACTCCCTGAATGTTCAGATCGTGTGCGACCACTGCCTACCCATCACGCATGCATCTCCGGCTACACAGGGAGCATGCATCGTAGTTACCATGGTAGATCGCTCTTGGAGATCCCTGGTGTCTTCAAGGGCCACCCCAGGATGGCGGGTTGGCTCTAGAGGGACAAGTGATACATGATGAGGTCATGGCTGATGACGCCAGTACGGAGCTTTCAGACCGATGTGGAGACCCACCTGGCCAACCCTGCTGTCGTTGAGCGGTGCATCATAATGCTTAAAATGTGGTTCCAATGCCTGGACCGCTCTGGTGGTGCCCTGCAGTACACGCCCCAGAGGGGTCTTCTACTTTATGGTGGTCTGCTGTGCCCTCCACAACCTGGCACAGCAGCGGGGCGGCATGCTGGAGGAGGAGGGAGATGAGACGTCCGAGGAGGACCAGGAGGGGCTGGGAGATGGGCCTGTGGAGGAGCTGAAGGATGGAGGACAGGCAGCAAGGGTTCGACATGCCCGGAGGACCAGGGAGGCCATCATCATCACCAGATTCTCATAGGACGAGGCTGTGTCCATCAGCTCAACTCCAGCCCTATTTATGTCCCTCCCCCATTTCCCTCCTTCCCCCCCCCCCCCCCCCCCCTCGTCCTCCATTTTGCACCCTCACCCTCCCCGACCACCCTACAAGAGTCTGTATAAGATCACTCCAGGGTGATGGGCCTGTGTCGGCACTATCAGCAGGTCTATACAAGGTAGGAGAGTGTGATAAATTGTTGTGAGGAAGGTTGTGATGCTCCTCAGTTAAGGCAAAAGTCTGACTCCTGTCTTTCTGCTGACAGCACACTCACTCCCTTCCTCTAAACAGGGTCTGCATCGAGGGCTTTCATCTTGGACCACTATGTCCGTGGAATGGGGGAAAGCAGAGAGCAACAAGGGGTGACGAGGCAAGCAAGCCCGCTGTGAAGATTAATGTGTCAGAGTATTCACATGTATCAGGTGTTGCATGTTTTAATCATGACCATTTTACATTTCCATTCCTCCTAGCTACAGATAGTGAACCTCCCGGTGGCCCACTCAGAGCTCCTCGCTTTTCTTGATCTTTTTGTGGTCCAGTAAGGCTAGGTGTCCCCCCAGGATGCACATCAGGGGTAGCTCTGTGCCTTTGATGCCCTTGATACATGTCTCCTGGAGAACCTGGAGTTGGTCCGAGCCAACTTACTGGTGTTACAGGCATTGCTATGCAACCCTATTCTGCCTGCTGCCCTCGAGATGCACGGTGTCAGAAGTGGGGGAAATCGGAAGATTTCCATCTCTTTGGTGACAGGTCCCGGGTTGGCCTCCAGCGCGTTCTCTCCGATGGTGCCCATAGGCCCTGGGGGGGCTCCATGTGGTGGAGAGGTAGCTAGAATGGGCTCCAGAGTCATCTGGCACTGCCAGTCCTGGCAACTCCCCATTTTCTGCACCATGGTGTGAACGCCCTCAGCGATGCTCCTCAATGGCTGGGCCATGCTCTGGAGTACCTCTGCAATGTCTGCCTGCATCTGAGACATGATGTCAAGGCCCTCATCATAGACTGATCCATGCCTTGGGCCCCACTACTCAAGACACGGATATCATGCTCCAGACTTTCCACTGCGGTCGCCACCCTAGCAATGTTTTTGTTTTATAGATTTTGAGTGCCCAATTAATTTTTTTTCCATTTAAAGGGCAATTTAGTGTGGCCAATCCACCTACCCTGCACATCTTGGACCTGGGTTCCACGCATTGCCACGCCATTCCTGAGCCCAAAACCTCTGGGACTCCTCCAATTGGCTATGCAGTCGCTGCAATGTCGCTAACATCCGGGCTTGATTGTTACGGCTATGGCCTACCATCTGCATCAGCTCTGGGAGAACCTTATTCAAAGGCTGGGTATCTGACTGGGATCCTGCTGAGTCCTGGGATCCAGCAGACCTCTGACTGCTGTCTCCCTCATATGTTCCTGCCTCCACCTTATGTATATCATCAACTATGTGGTGCTCTCACGTGGGGCGGGGGGGGGGGGGGGGGGATGGACATGTGGTCAGTGAGAGGGAAGGATAATTTTGTCTGACATCAACAACCCACCTGGATCTTCACCTCTGTGGTGCAAGCCAATCTCACTGTCGGAGACTGCTCTGTCCTTGGACAACCCAGCAATTCCCAGGGCCCATTCCTCAGAGGGGAGAGTGTGGACTTGGATCTCTGGCATCCTGCCCCCCCAAATTGGTTCTTTGCTGCTTATTATTGGCTATCTTCTCCTGCAGGAACAAAGAGAGGGAATTGTCAGCCGCACACTTGATGGGTCAAGGGGTTCTATAGCAGGTGGCATGTATGGGCATTGCACCTGAACATGAAGGGTTGTGCTGGTGGGTTGCCAGTGGGTGCTGAGGAATAAGCACAAAGATCGGATGTTCGGAGGATGCGAGGTGTGAGCCTGCGATTTGTGGGAGGGGGGATTTGAGGGATGTCAGGTGGAACTGATGTCAGGAGAGAGATGGGACCTTGTAATTGCAG
The DNA here is from genome assembly GCF_902713615.1 of Scyliorhinus canicula. Taxonomy (NCBI): domain Eukaryota; kingdom Metazoa; phylum Chordata; class Chondrichthyes; order Carcharhiniformes; family Scyliorhinidae; genus Scyliorhinus; species Scyliorhinus canicula. Next base: position 164,593,119 of record NC_052153.1, read on the forward strand.
CTCAGTGGAATTTGTTCATCTTGTTCCGACATTGGACGGTGGTCCTCCTCGTCATGCTGCCCGCACTGACAGCTGCTGCCACTGCCTCCCAGATGGCATTGCTGACCCTGCTTCTGGTCCTCCGACCAGCGGGGGAACAGGATGACCCATCTCTCACCTGTGGCTTCGAGAAGCATGGTCAGGTAGGCGTCGCCAAAGCGATGAGCAAGTTTGAGCACTGCTATGTTTGTGCGTTGACTGGGAGTGAGTGGTGAGGGAGCCGATAAAAGCAGCTCCCTCTTGTTCGCGATGAGAAGTTGAGGCGTGAGTCGGGCGAATCAGATGGCCAGGGGGCCCTTAACGACAAGAATCTCATTGGCGCTTAGTGCCAACAATGAGCCCCCTTGAATAAGGATCACGATCTCGCCCATGCGGCCGTTGTGAAACATCCTGTCAAACACCCCTAAAATGACTTAGAGATGTTTCAGTTGAATCACGCCCCTATTTTCCATACCGATGTGACAGTCAATGGTTTTTTGAATTTATTCATGCAATGAGGAGTTTTCTTGGGAAGACCAGCCTTTATTGTCCATCCTTTTTACCGTCGTGAAGCCAAATTCTTTCTTGAACCACTGCAATCCATGTGATGAATACACCGTCACAGACTTGTTTGTTCCAGGATTTTGACCCAGCAATAATGAATGAATGGCAACATACTTCCAAATCCTGGATGACGGATGAGCGTTTTGAGTGTTGGAGTTGCATTCATCCAGGTGGAGCATATTCTATCATACGCCCTACTTATTCCTTACATGGCGAGCCCAGTTAAGTTTCTGGTTAATGGTGGCCCCAGAATACTGAAAGTGGGGAATTCAACTATAATGTTATTGAGTGAGGACAGATTCTCTCTTGTTGGAGATGGTCATTGCCAAGCACTTCTGCAGCACAAATGTTACTTATTAGCTCCATCCTGAATGTTGTCCAGATCTTGCTGCATATGGGTATGGATTGCTTCATTTTCTGAGAAGGTGCGAATTAAGCAAAACCTTGTGCAATCATAAATTTTTTTTTTAATAAATAATTTCTATTGAAATTTTTACAAAATACAAAATATAAACATCTTAACTCTATTAACGTACAACCGCGGTAACACCCCATAAACAATGCCCCCCAGCTCCAAGAGCAACTTCAGACAAAAGGAAGAAACAAAAACAAAGAAAAAGAGAAAAGAAAAAAAAACAAAGGAGAGAGATAGCACCCTCCACAAACCCTTGTGCACAGTTCTCCCTCCCCCCAATTCTTACCCCCCCCCCCTCCCATCTCCCTCCCCCCCCCCCCCCCCCCCCCCCCCCAGGTTGCTGCTGCTGTCGGCCTGTTTCCCTACTGTTCCGCCAGGAAGTCCAGAAAGGGCTGCCACCGCCTGAAAAACCCGTGTACTGATCCCCTCAGGGCAAATTTCACCTCTCTCCAATTTAATGAACCCCGCCATATCCGAGATCCAGGCCTCCACGCTTGGGGGCCTCGCATCCTTCCATTCGAGCAAGATCCTCCATCGGGCTACTAGGGACGCAAAGGCCAGGACCCCGGCCTCTATCGCCTCCTACACTCCCAGCTCCACTGCAACCACAAAAATTGCGAGTCCCCAGCCTGGCTTGAGCCTGGATCCCACCACCCTCGACACCGTCTTTGCTACCCCCTTCCAAAACTCCCCCAACGCTGGGCACGCCCAAAACATATGGCCGTGGTTCGCTGGGCTCCCCGAGCACCTAGCACACCTGTCCTCGCCGCCGAAAAACCTACTCATCCTTGTCCCAGTCATGTGGGCCCTATGCAGCACCTTGAACTGTATAAGGCTAAGCCTCGCACAGGAAGAGGAGGAATTCACTCTCTCCAGGGCATCCGCCCACGTCCCCTCCTCAATCTCCTCCCCCAGCTCCTCTTCCCACTTCCCCTTCAGTTCCTCCACCGAGGCCTCGTCTACCTCCTGCATTACCCGGTATATGTCCGAGATCTTCCCTCCTCCGACCCACACCCCCGAGAGCACCCTATCCCGCACCCCTCGTGGGGGCAGCAAGGGGAACCCCTGCACCTGCTGCCTGGCAAACGCCCTCACCTGGATGTACCTAAACATGTTCCCCGGGGGGAGCCCAAACTTCCCCTCTAACTCCCCCAAGCTCGCAAACCTCCCCTCCATAAACAGGTCCCTCAACCTCCTAACCCCAGCCCTGTGCCAGCCCAGAAATCCGCCATCAATGCTCCCTGGGGCGAAACGATGGTTCCCCCGTATCGGGGCCTCCATCGAGCCCCCCATTTCTCCCCTGTGCCGTCTCCATTGCCCCCAAATTTTGAGGGTAGCCGCCACCACCGGGCTCGTGGTATATCTTGTTGGAGGGAGCGGCAACGGTGCCGTTACTAGCGCTTCCAGGTTCGTGCCCACACAAGACGCCGCCTCCATCCTCTTCCACGCTGCCCCCTCCTCGTCCATTACCCACTTACGCACCATCACTGCGTTGGCCGCCCAGTAGTACCCACAGAGGTTGGGCAACGCCAGCTCCCCCCTATCCCTGCCTCGTTCCAGGAACACTCTTCGAACCCTTGGAGTCCCATGCGCCCACACAAAACCCGTGATACTGCTGTTGACCCTCCTGAAAAAGGCCTTTGGGATAAAGATGGGGAGGCACTGGAACAAGAACAAAAACCTTGGGAGCACCGTCATCTTAACGGACTGCACCCTCCCCGCCAGTGACAGCGGTAACATATCCCACCTCTTAAACTCCTCCTCCATCTGCTCCACCAACCTTGTGAGGTTGAGCTTGTGCAGAGCCCCCCAACTCCCAGCCACCTGGACCCCTAGGTACCTGAAGCTCTTCCCTGCCTGCTTCAGTGGGAGCCTACCAATCCCCTCCTCTTGATCCCCCGGATGCACCACAAACACCTCGCTCTTGCCCAGGTTCAGCTTATACCCCGAGAAACCCCCAAATTCCCCAAGGATCCTCATCACCTCCGGCATCCCCCCCACCGGGTCCGCCACATACAGCAGCAGGTCGTCCGCGTACAGTGACACTCGATGCTCCTCCCCACCCCGCACCATGCCCCTCCAGTTCCCTGACTCCCTCAATGCCATGGCCAGGGGCTCAATTGCCAACGTGAAGAGCAAGGGGGACAGGGGGCACCCGTCTCGTCCCCCGATGCAGCCGAAAGTACTCCGACCTCCTCCTATTCGTGGCTACACTTGCCATCGGGGCCTCGTAGAGCAGCCTCACCCACCGAATAAACCCCTCCCCAAACCCAAACCTCTCCAACACCTCCCACAAGTACTCCCACTCCACCCTATCGAAGGCCTTCTCCGCGTCCAACGCCACCACTATCTCCGCCTCCCCTTCCACCGCCGGCATCATAATGACATTGAGGAGTCTTCGCACATTTGTGTTCAGCTGCCTTCCCTTCACAAACCCCGTCTGGTCCTCATGTATGACCCCCGGCACACAATCCTCTATTCTAGTGGCCAGGATCTTTGCCAGCAGCTTGGCATCGGCGTTCAGCAACGAAATCAGCCTATATGATCCACACTGCAGAGGGTCCTTGTCCCGCTTCAGGATCAAGGAAATCAGCGCCCGCGACATAGTTGGGGGCAAAGCCCCCCCCCCCCCCCCTCCCATGCCTCGTTAAAGGTCCGAACCAACAGGGGGCCCAACAGGTCCAAATACTTATTATAAAATTCCGCCGGAAACCCGTCCGGCCCCGGCGCCTTCCCCGACTGCATGCTCCCTATCCCTTTGACAACCTCCTCCAACTCGATCGGTGCCCCTAGTCCCTCCACCCGCTCCTCTTCCACCTTCGGGAAACGCAGCCTGTCCAGGAAGCGTCCCATTCCACCCTCCTCCACCGGGGGCTCAGAGTGGTACAGTTCCCCATAAAAGTCCCTGAAGACCCCATTGACCTCTACCCCCCTCCGCACCACTTTCCCAGCGCTATCCCTCACTCCCCCAATCTCCCTGGCCGCGACTCGCTTCCGGAGCTGGTGCGCCAGCATCCTACTCGCCTTCTCCCCGTGTTCATACACCGCCCCCTGTGCTTTCCTCCACTGGGCTTCCGCCTTTCTGGTCGTCAATAGGTCAAATCTGGCCTGTAGGCTACGCCTCTCCCCCAGCAATCCCTCCTCCGGGGCCTCCGCATATCTCCTATCCACCTGCACCATCTCCCCTATCAGTCTTTCCCTTTCCCTCTGCTCCCCCCTCTCCCTATGGGCTCGGATGGACATCAATTCCCCCCTCATCACCGCCTTCAATGCCTCCCAGACCGTCCCCACCCGAACCTCCCCGTTATCATTGGCCTCGAGGTATCTCTCAATACACCCCCGGACCCTCCCGGCCACCTCCTCCTCTGCCAGCAGCCCCACCTCCATGCGCCAGAGCGGACGTTGGTCCCTCTCTTCCCCCAGCCCGAGGTCCATCCAGTGCAGGGCATGGTCTGAAATGACAATGGCGGAGTATTCCACTTCCTCCACCCTCGGCACCAGCCCCCTGCTCAAGACAAAAAAGTCAATCCTTGAGTAGGCCTTATGTACATGGGAGAAAAACGAGTATTCCCTGGCCCTTGGCCTCTCAAACCTCCAAGGGTCCACCCTCCCCCCCATCTGGTCCATAAATCCCCTCAGCACCTTAGCCGCCGCCGACCTCCTACCCGTCCGGGACTTGGATCGATCCAATGGGGGATCCAGCACAGTGTTAAAGTCTCCCCCCATGATCAGGCCCCCCACCTCCAGGTCCGGAATGCGGCCCAGCATACGCCGCATCGTCCCAATTTGGGGCATAAACATTCACCAACACTACCCGCTCCCCCTGCAGCTTGCCACTCACCATCACGTACCTCCCGCCACTGTCAGCCACCACCTTCAACGCCTCAAACGACACCTTCTTCCCCACCAGGATCGCCACCCCTTTACTCTTCTCGTCCAGCCCTGAGTGGAATACCTGGCCCACCCACCCCTTTCTCAGCCGGACCTGGTCCACCACTCTCAGGTGTGTCTCCTGGAGCATGGCCACATCCGCCTTCAGTCCCTTCAGGTGCGCAAGTACTCGGGCCCTTTTGACCGGCCCATTCAGCCCCCTCACATTCCAGGTTATCAGCCGGATCCGAGGGCTCCCTGCCCCCTTCCCCTGCCGATTAGCCATACCCCATCCCTTGCCCACCCCCGGCCAGCGTCCCACGCGCTGCCAGTTTCCCACGGTGGCACCTCCCCCCCTCCAGCACTCCCTGCGTCCTCCAGCTCCTTCCTGACCGTTTCAGCAGCAACCCGGTAACCCCCCCCCCCAGGCTAAGACCCCTCCTAGCCGCGCCCCCCCCCCCCCCTTCAGCACTCCCGTGAGCCAGCTATCTTCTGCTGACCCCGGCGGCTCCCGCCCTACTTTCGGCTCCTCTCAACGTGGGACTGCCCCTCCCCTATAGTGCCCATCAACCAGTCCACCCTCCCCCGCTCCTGCGCGGGAAAAGAAAACCCCGCCCCTCCCTCTCCCAGCGCGGGACCCCGCAGAAAGCCCATGTTTTCGCCCTGCCGGGCCCCGCCTCCTCCAGGACCACTCCCATTGTCAGTCCCCCCCACCAGCTCCCCAAACACCCTGTTTACCCCTCAGTCCAAACCCGTCCACCCAACTCCTGCTAGAAAACCCATAAAGAAAACACCCGTACGGCATCACCCCACCCACCCTACGGCCACCCCACATCATAACCTAAACCCCGCAGATACACATACAGTATAAATAAATACAGTATTCCACAGCATCCCCCATCCGGGGGACCCTCAGTTTGTGTCCAGTTTCTCGGCTTGCACGAAGGCCCATGCCTCCTCCGGGGACTCAAAATAGTGGTGCCGATCCTGGTAGGTGACCCGCAGACGCGCCGGCTGCAGCATTCCAAACTTCACCTTCCGTCTGTGGAGCACCGCCTTCGTCCGGTTAAACCCGGCCCTCCGCCTCGCCACCTCCGCACTCCAGTCCTGGAAGATCCGCACCTCCGTGTTCTCCCATTTGCTGCTCCGCTCCTTCTTGGCCCACCGGAGCACACACTCACGATCCACAAACCGGTGGAACCTAACCAACACCGCCCGCGGCGGCTCGTTCGGCTTGGGCCTCCTAGCCAGAATTCTGTGGGCCTCCTCCAACTCCAGGGGCCCCTGGAAGGACCCAGCCCCCATCAGCGTGTTCAGCATCATCACCACATAGGCCGCTAGGTCTGACCCCTCCAGCCCCTCCGTGAGGCCCAGGATCCGTAAATTCTTCCTCCTCGACCGGTTGTCCAACTCCTCGAACCGCTCCTGCCATCTTTTATGGAGCGCCTCGTGCACCTCCACCTTCCCCACCACGGCCACGACCTCGTCCTCCCTCTCGGCGGCTTGCTGCTGCAGCTCCCGGATCGCAGCCCCCTGGGCTGTCTGGGTCTCCATCAGTTCCCTGTTGGTTACCTTGATGGACTCCAGAAGCTCCACTTTCAGGTCCTGGAAGAGGCTCAGCAGAGTCGTCTGGACCCACTTCAGTTCTTCAAAACTTTCGCCGGCCGCCATTTTGTCCTGTGGGTCCCGATTTTTTTCAAAAGTTTTTCCTCCCGATTCTCTCCCTGCTCCGCTCCTGGTCTGCACCATGGGACCACTGGGGAAACTCCTGGCCTCTTCCCCCGTCGGGATTTGCCTCTTAAGCTCCGTTGGGGGCCTTTAAAAAAGCCCCGAAGTCTGTTTTTTCCGGGAGCCTCCAAACGTGCGGCTCAGCTGGTCATTGCCGCTACCGTAAGTCGTGCAATCATAAATGAACACCTCCATTTCTGACTTCATGACGGAGGAGTGGTCACATTGATAAAGCAGCTAAAGATGGCTGGGCTTAGGACACTGCCTTAAGGAACATCTGAAACGCTGTCCTGGGACTGAGATGATCAGCGTCCAAAAGCCACAGCCATTTATTTGCGCTAGATATGATCCCAGTCAATGGAAAGGTTTTCTCCCTAATTCCAATTGAGTTCAATTTTACTGAGACTCTTTGATCCCGCCAATGTTCATTTTCATCTGACCTCTGGCATTCAGCTCTTTTGTCCTTGTTTTAGATTTAGGCTACAATAAGGTCTGGCAGACTCCAAAATAAGCATAATTAAGGAGGTGATTAGTGAGCAAGTGCCATTTGATAGCACCTTCCATCATTGTGTTGATGATTGAAATTTGACTGATTGGACGGTAACTGGCCAAATTGGATTTCTCCTGCTTTATGGGGACAGAACTTTTGTTGGGTATTTGCAGTTAAATTGAAAAAAACCTGCCTAAAGGACAAGCTTTCTTCACTACAGCTGGATGCTGCTGGGATCCTTAGCTGTTGCAATATTCTATGAGCTCATCCATTTCTTTCTTTTTTTAATAAATGTTTTTATTCTCCATTTTCACATTTTCCTTCAAAATTTACACCCCACCCACAGACAGTAAACGGTAACAAATACAAAATCTTAACAATAACAACGATCCCATCTTCCCACCACTCCAAACAACGGCCCACCTGTCAATATATGCATCCAATAAAACAAACCCTCCCACGGTGGAAACAAAAAACAAAGGAGAAAAAGAAAAAAGGAGTCCGGGACCGCCCATGGTCACCATAGAGTCCACTCACCCCCCCCCCCCCCCCCACACACACACACACACTCTGAAGAGCGCCGTACATGATACTCAAGAGTTGTAAACCCCCCCCCCCCCCCCCCCCCCCTCCCGTCCACTGCCTCTTGTAAAACTCCTTCCCCCACCCTCAGTTCCTTCCCCCCAACTTTCCACCCCGGCTAGACCACTCGGACCCTGTTCTGCCAGGCTCCGATAGGCCGCAGCCCCTCCCCCCACCTCACTCCCGTTCACTGGCCGCGTGGAGGCCCCCGCCCGGGTCCCTTTTCCCCTTGCCCGACCCAAGGAAAGCCCAAAAATACCCTTTTAGCACACAAACCCCACATATCCACCTACACCCCAATGAGCCCTCACTTCGAGTGAAAGTCCCATCACTTCCCTTGTCCAAATATATACATCGGTTCCTTTAGCCCATACACCCGCACGCAGTGAAACAAACAAACAAAAAGAAAATACAGTCATGAGGTTACATCGGCACATGGCCATTTTTCAATTTCTCAGTACTGCCACAGTCCTTCTGCCTTCGCAAACTCCTCCGCTGCCTCCGCCGTTCCAAAATAAAAGTCCTTGAGCTTGTAAGTCACCCTCAGCTTCGCTGGATATACAATGCCGCACTGCACCTTGCTAATGTACAGTGCCCTCTTCACCCGGTTGAAAGCAGCCCGCCTCCTCGCCAGCTCCACCGTAAAGTCCTGGTATACACATATACCAGCTCCAGCCCACTGCACCACCCGCTTCTGCGTAGCCCAGCACAGGACCTTCTCCTTCACACTGTACCAAGGGAAGCACAGAGTCATTACCCTTGGCGGCTCACTCACCTTTGGTACAGGCCTCCACGACCGATGAGCTCCGATCCAGTTCATATCGGGAGGGATCCTCCCCCTCCCCCAAGTTTCGCCAGCATCGCAGCAAAATACTCAGTCGGCCTCGGTCCTTCAACTCCTTCGGGTAGCCCCACAATCCTCAAATTCTGTCGCCTGGATCTGTTTTCCGGGTCTTCCATTTTTCTCGCAGATCCTTGTTGACCTCCATTACCTTCCGCATCTCCTTCCCCATCGACATAAGTTGATCACCATGTTGCAATACTGTCTCCTCAACTTCCTTCAGCGCCTCCCTTGCTCCCACACCTCCACCACTGCGCTCGCCACCGCCGTCGTCACCGGGGAAATCGCCTCCTCCACCAGCACACTCAAACCTCCATCATCTCCTTCCTCATTGTCTCCATGTATTTTGTAAACTGCCTTTCGAATTCCGCAGCCATTACCTTAGTTATTTCTTCAGCCGTAAGCAATGCGGCCTCCCCTGGTGCTCCAGCCTCCAGTTTCCTTGGTGACCCCGCGGTGACCGTTCTACTCCCCGACGAACTTTCAGCTGTTTTCACAGCCGTTTTCTTACTGGACCTCGACATATCCCTTTCCTGTGTTTTCTCCTGGCCGTCACTGCCTTCGCTGCCCCTAGGACCGGGCGTCAACCCCTGACAACGCCGTTTCCGAATGGGAGCCCTCTAACGTGCGGCTGCCTCCCGCCTGCCGTCACTGGAAGTCAGCCGCCATCGCTTCTTCAATGGCCTTGGTGAGATCTTTTCACAGTTCCCTCTGCTGCTAGAATTCAGCTTTAATAAAGGCCCTCAAGTCAGCTTGAGGCCTTTAAGCTCGCCCGATTGGCTGAGAGGTGGTAGCCCCGCCTACGAGGCGGGATAATAAGAACCCGTGCTTCCCGGCAGTCAGCCTTTCTTCTGTACGTCTGCTGCCGGGCACACTTTATCATAGAATTTACAGTGTAGAAAGGAGGCCACTCGGCCCATCGAGTCTGCACCGGCTCTTGGAAAGAGCACCCTACCCGAGGTCAACACCTCCACCCTATCCCCATAACCCAGTAACCTCACCCAACACTAACAGCAATTTTGGACACTAAGGGCAATTTATCATGGCCAATCCACCTAACCTGCACATCTTTGGACTGTGTGAGGAACCGGAGCACCCGGAAGAAACCCACGCACACACGGGGAGGATGTGCAGACTCCGCACAGACAGTGAACATAGAACATAGAACATTACAGCGCAGTACGGGCCCTTCGGCCCTCGATGTTGCGCCGACCTGTGAAACCATCTGAAGCCTATCTGACCTACACTATTCCATTTTCATCCATATGTCTATCCAGTGACCACTTAAATGCCCTTAAAGTTGGCGAGTCTACTACTGTTGCAGGCAGGGCGTTCCACACCCCTACTACTCTCTGAGTAAAGAAACTGCCTCTGACATCTGACCTATATCTACCACCCCTCAATTTAAAGCTATGTCCCCTCGTGTTGATCATCACCATCCGAGGAAAAAGACTCTCACTGTCCACCCTAACTAACCCTCTGACTATCTTATATGTCTCTATTAAGTCACCTCTCAGCCTTCTCCTCTCTAACGAAAACAACCTCAAGTCCCTGAGCCTTTCCTCGTAAGACCTTCCCTCCATACCAGGCAAATCCTAGTAAATCTCCTCTGAACCCTTTCCAAAGCTTCCACATCCTTCCAATAATGTGGTGACCAGAGCTGCACGCAGTACTCCAGGAGCGGCCGCACCAGAGTTATGTACAGCTGCAGCATGACCTTGTGGCTCCGAAACTCAATCCCCCTACTGATAAAGGCTAGCACACCATATGCCTTCTTAACAGCCTTATTAACCTGGGTGGCAACTTTCAGGGATTTATGTACCTGGATGCCGAGATCTCTCGGTTCATCTACACTACCAAGAATCTTGTCATTAGCCCAGTACTCTGCATTCCTGTTACTCCTTCCAAAGTGAACCATCTCACACTTTTCCGCATTAAACTCCATCTGCCACCTCTCAGCCCAGCTCTGCAGCTTATCTATGTCCCTCTGTATCCTATAACATCCTTCAGCACTATCCACAACTCTACCGACCTTCGTGTCATCTGCAAATTTACTAACCCATCCTTCTACACCCTCTTCCAGGTCATTTATAAAAATGACAAACAGTGACCCAAGCCGGAATCAAACCTGGGACCCTGGAGCTGTGAAGCAATTGTGCTTCTTGTGCATAAAAGCCTATCGTTCGGATCTCATCTACGTTTCGTGTCCATTGATTGTGCATCAATTTAATGCACAAGATTTTAAAGGATGGAGCTTCGTATCAAGCCAGAGTGCCTTCGACTCAGCCCTCACGCAGCAAATGCAACAGCAGCATTTAAACACCGGCTGGCTTGCTTCAATAGCTACTTGAGCACAGCCGAAAACGTCCCGGCGAGATAACAGAAATTACACATCCTCCACTCGTGCGTCAGCACCGCCATGTACACGCTCATAGAGGACACGACAGACTACGACGCGGCCATGGACTTGCTTAAAGGACATTTCATCCGGCCGGTGAACCAGGTCTACGCTCGGCACTTACTGGCCATGAGGCAGCAATTCCCTGGTGAGTCTTCAGACAAATTTTACCGGGCCCTCCTTGTTCTGAGGAGTAACTGCGGCTGCCCACAAGTTTCAGCGACCGAGCACACCGAACTTTTAATCAGAGACGCTTTCATTGCGGGTATGCAATCTTCACAGATCCGCCAGAGACTTTTAGAAAAAGAAACTTTAAGCCTCACCGAGGCACGGACCCTCGCCTCTTCCCTAGATGTCACCAATCTCAACGCCCACGCGTACGCTCCCGACCGCGCGGCGGCCCCCTGGGCGGCATGGAATGCGACCCCCCCCCTCACCCCCCGTAGACTCGGACCCCCCTCAGGCCAGCGCCGCAGGGCGCCCTGATAAACCCATGGAGCCCCGCCGCTACTTTTCCAGCGCTGCCCAGCCCGCACCGCAACCTGTAAAGGCTGCGGCAAGAAGGGCCACTTTGCGGCCGTCTGTCAGTCCAAAGTGGTCGCTGCGGTCCCAAGCAGCAACCGCGGGTCCTCCCCCCCCGCTCCCCTCAGGACCTCGCTGCCCCCACCCCCCATCGCCATGAGTGATCCCCAGGCGGCGCCATGTTGGGCCCACGACGCCTGTGCGACCCCCGGGCGCTGCCATTCTGGGCCCCCGACTCCACGTGCGATCCCCAGGCGCCGCCATTTTGTTCATCCCCACCACGTGCGGCCGACAGGCGCCGCCATCTTGGATCGGCACCGAGGACCCAGCAGGCGACTGCTCTCTGCCAGATGACGACTCAGAGTTCCTGCCACGACTCGCCTCAGTAACATTGGACCAGTCGCAGCCCCGCACGCTGTCCACGGCAACCACGAAGATCCTCCTCAACGGCCATGAGACAAGCTGCCTGCTGGACTCCGGGAGCACAGAGAGTTTCGTCCACCCCGCCACGGTAAGACGCTGCGCACTTCCCTTTTACCCGGTAAAACAAAAAATCGCTCTGGCCTCCGGTTCGCACTCGGTCCAGATCACAGGGTGCTGCATAGCGGACCTCACGGTCCAGGGGAGGGAGTTTAAAAACTACAAGCTCTTAGTCCTTCCCCACCTCTGCGCGGCAGGACTCCTGGGGTTAGATTTCCAGTGCAACCTCCAGAGTTTAATGTTCAAATTCAGCGGCCCTATGCCCCCCCTTTACTGTCTGCAGCCTCGCGTCCCTCAAGGTCAATCCCCCATCCTTGCTTGCAAACCTCACCCCGGATTGCAAACCCGTCGCCACCAGGAGCAGACGGTAGAGTGCCCAGGACCAGACCTTCATCAGGTCCGAAGTTCAAAGGCTTCTGAAGGAAGGGGTTATCGAGGCTAGCAACAGCCCCTGGCGAGCACAAGTGCTGGTGGTCAAGACCGGGGAGAAAAATAGGATGGTCATAGACTACAGTCAGACCATCAACAGGTTTACTCAGCTGGACGCGTATCCTCTCCCACGTACCTCCGACCTGGTCAACAGGATCGCGCAGTACAAGGTCTTTTACATGGTGGACCTCAAGTCCGCCTACCATCAGCTCCCCATCCGCGCAAGTGACCGAAAGTACACTGCGTTCGAAGCGGATGGGCGACTCTACCACTTTTTAAGGGTTCCTTTCGGTGTCACAAACGGGGTCTTGGTCTTCCAAAGGGAGATGGACCAAATGGTCGACCAATATGGTTTACAGGCAACCTTCCCGTATCTCGATAATGTCACCATCTGTGGCCATGACCTGCAGGACCACGACACCAACCTCCGAAAATTCCTCCATACCGCAAAACTCCTTAATCTGACCAACAATAAGGATAAGTACGTGTTTACCACTGACTGGCTAGCCATCCTCGGCTACATAGTGCGTAACAGAGTGATAGGCCCCGACCCTGAATGCATGCGCCCCCTGATGGAGCTTCCCCTCTCCCACTCCCTCAAGCACTGTTTGGGCTTCTTCTCATATTACGCCCAGTGGGTCCCCAATTACACCGACAAAGCCCGTCCACTCATCCAATCAACCACCTTTCCCCTATCGATGGAGGCCCACCAGGCCTTTAGCCGCATCAAAGCAGACATTGCAAAGGCCACGATGCGCGCTATCGACGAGTCCCTCCCCTTCCAAATCAAGAGCGACGTGTCTGACGTAGCTTTGGCGGCCACCGTCAATCAAGCGGGCAGACCCATGGCCTTCTTCTCCCGTACCCTCCACGCTGCCGAAATCCACCATTCCTCGGTCGAGAAGGAAGCACAGGCCATAGTCGAAGCTGTGCGACATTGGAGGCACTATCTGGCCGGCAAGGGGTTTACCCTCCTCACAGACCAACAGTCAGTAGCTTTCATGTTCGATAATGCACAGAGGGGCAAGATAAAGAACGATAAGATCTTGCGGTGGAGGATCGAGTTGTCCACGTACAACTACGACCTCTGAAAATTCCTGGGAAGCTAAACGTGCCTCCCGATGCGCTGTCCCGCGTGACGCACAAATGGACCGCCTCCGAACCCTCCAACAACCGCAACATCTACTTCCTCAACGTGATTGACGAGTACTCCCGCTTCCCTTTCACCATCCCGTGCCCCGACATGACCACGACCACCATTATCAAAGCCCTATGCACCATCTTCTCCCTGTTCAGTTACCCCGCGCACATCCATAGCGATCGGGGGTCCTCATTTATGAGTGACGAGCTGCGTCAATTCCTGCTCAGCAGGGGCATGACCTCGTTACAACCCCCAGGGTAACCGACAGGTCGAGGGGGAGAACGGTACGGTCTGGAAGACCGCCCTACTGGCCCTACGGTCCAGAAATCTCCCAGTTTCCCACTGGCAAGAGGTCCTCCCAGACGCCCTCCATTCAATCCGGTCACTCCTCTCTACCTCCACTAACCAAACGCCTCACGAACGCCTTCTTGTTTTTCCCAGGAAGTCTTCCTCAGGGACCCCGCTCCCGTCCTGGCTGGCTACCCCCGGGCCCATTCTGCTCCGGAAGCACGTGCGGGTGCACAAGTTGGACCCGTTGGTCGAAAGAGTCCAGCTACTCCACGCAAATCCGCAATACGCGTATGTGGAGTATCCCGACGGCCGACAGGACACGGTCTCCCTTCGGGACCTGGCACCTGCCGGATCTCGGCCACACCCCCAGCACCCACACCCCCCCCCCCCCCCCCCCCCCCCACGACGCCCCACCCCCGGCCTGGCCCCCGCTAGCTCCGACCAGGGGTACGGACGTAGGAACAGGATCATCGCTCCCGGAGTCACAGACGACCACCGCTCTGACGTCGCCAGCACAGCTACGCAAGTCAAGCAGGATATCAAAGGCGCCGAATCAACTGATTGAATCGATGTGACCTACTGGTGGACTTCAGCCTGTAGATGCACTCTTGTTTTCCTTGCCTGTTCTCCATGTCCCCCTCCCCCCCCACCCCCAATTTTATACACTGTACATAGTTGTTGTATTTTGAACATAATTGCGGGCCAGTGGGCAGCCATCAATGCAATGGTACGACCTAAACATCTCTAGTCATACTGCCAGTCTCTCACATACTCATGGGACACGCCCCCCCATTCTTTTTAAACAAGGGGTGAAAGTGGTAGTATGACTAGGGGTATTACGGTACCTGGAAGTGAGCTGCTATTGGTGCAAAGGACTCGCTGCCCATTGGCCCGGGTAAGTCATGTGCCTCTCAGCCGATTGGCTGAGAGGAGGTAGCTCCGCCTACGAGGCGGGATACAAGAACCCGTGCTTCCCGGCAGTCAGCCTTTCTTCTGTACGTCTGCTGCCGGGCACACGTCTTGTGCATTAAAGCCTATCGTTCGGATCTCATCTACGTTTCGTGTCCATTGATTGTGCAGCAGTCTGGTAACCAAGAAACATACCATCCCTGGGGGAAAGTACTCCTCCAACATTCACCTACGCCTTTTCATCAAAATTCCACCCCGTATTGATTAAAAATGAGCTTTTTTCTGTAACCTTGGGCAGGAGCTGCCTTGTGTGTGACCACTTACTCCATGGTCCACACCGGAAGCCGCTCATCCGTTTCTTGATATCATGTGGAGTAAATTGAATTGGTTAAAGGCTGGGTTTTACAATAGCGACCACCTGGATCATCCACTCTGGACTTCTGACTGAAGATGATTGCAAAAGCCTCAGCCTTGTCTCTTGCACTCATGTGGTGGATTGTGCCCCAGTGAAAGCACAGATATTAATGGAGCCAATTCTTGTTGTTATTGATTACAGGGCTGGTTTAGCTCAGAGGGCTAGGCAGCTGGTTTCTGATGCAGAACAAGACCAGCAGCATTCTGTTTCCGCTGTTTAGCATGCATGTGGTCTTGTCTTGTAGCTTCATTAGGTTGGAACTCAAGAAGAACAAAGAATTACAGCACATTTCGGCCCTCCAAGCCTCGCCGATCCAGATCCTCTATCTAAAACTGTCGCCTATTTTCTAAGGATCTGTATCCCTCTGCTCCATGCCCATTCATGTATCTGTCTAGATACATCTTAAATGACGCTATCGTGTCCGCCTCCTCCACCTCTGCCGGTAATGCGTTCCAGGCACCCACCACTCTCTGCGTAAAGAACTTTCCACGCATATCTCCCTTAAACTTTTCCCCTCTCACCGTGAACTTGTGATCCTAGTAATTGAGTCCCCCAGTCTGGTAAAAAGCTTCTTGCTATCCACCCTATTTATACCTCTCATGATTTTGTAGATCTCAACGAGGTCCCCCCTCAACCTCCGTCTTTCTAATGAAAATAATCCTAATGCACTCAATCTCTCTTCATAGCTAGAACCCTCCATACCAGGCAACATCCTGGTGAACCACCTCTGCACCTTCTCCAAAGCATTCACATCCTTTTGGTAATGTGGCGACCAGAACTGAACGCAGTATTCCAAATGTGACCGAACCAAAGCCATATCCAACTGTAACATGACCTGCCAACTCTTGTACTCAATACCCCTTCCGATGAAGGAAAGCATGCCGAATGCCTTCTTGACCACTCTATTGATCTGCGCAGCCACCTTCAGGGTACAATGGACCTGAACACCCAGATCTCTCTGTACATCAATTTTCCCCAGGGCTTTTTCACTTACCGTATAGTTCGCTCTTGAATTGGATCTTACAAAATGCATCACCTCGGCTTGAACTCCATCTGCCATTTCTTTTTTTATATAAATTTAGAGTATCCAATTCATTTTTTTCAATTAAGGGACAATTTAACGTGGCCAATCCACCTAACCTGCACATCTTTGGGTTGTGGGGGTGAAACCCACGCAGACACGGGGAGAATGTGCAAACTCCTCACAGACAGTGACCCAGGGCCGGGATTCAAACCCAGGTCCTCAGCGCCGTAGGCAGCAATGCACCATCTGCCATTTCTCCGCCCAACTCTCCAATCCATCTATATTCTGCTGTATTCTCTGACAGCCCCCTTCACTATCTGCTACTCCATCAATCTCAGTGTCATCTGCAAACTTGCTAATCAGACCACCTATTCCTTCCTCCGATCATTTATATATCACAAACAACAGTGGTCCCAGCACAGGTCCCTGTGGAACACCACTGGTCACAGTTCTCCATTTTGAGAAACTCCCTTCCACTACTACTCTGTCTCCTGTTGCCCAGCCAGTTCTTTATCCATCTAGCTAGTACACCCTGGACCCCATGAGACTTCACTTTCTCCATCAGCCTACCATCTAGCTAGTACACTCTGGACCCCACGAGACTTCACTTTCTCCATCAGCCTACCATGGGGAACCTAATCAAATGCCTTACTGAAGTCCATGTATATGACATCTACAGCCCTTCCCTCATCAATCAACTTTGTTCTTCCTCAAATAATTCTATTAAGTTGGTAAGACATGACCTTCCCTGCACAAAACCATGTTGCCTATCACTGATAAGGCCATTTTCTTCCAAATGAGAATAGATCCTATCCTTCAGTATCTTCTCCAGCAGCTTCCCTACCACTGACGTCAGGCTCACCGGTCTATAGTTACCGGGATTATCCCTGCTATCATTCTTAAAGGGGACAACATTAGCAATTCTCCAGTCCTCCGGTACCTCACCTGTGTTCAAGGATGCTGCAAAGATATCTGATAAGGCCCCAGCTATTTCCTCTCTCACTTCTCTCAGTAACCTGGGAGATTCCATCCGGACCTGGGGACTTGTCCACCTTAATGCCTTTTAGAATACCCAACATATCCTCCCTCCTTATGCTGACTTGACCTCGAGTAATCAAACATCTATCCCTAACCTCAACATCCTTCATGTTCCTCTCCTCGGTGAATACCGATGCAAAGTACTCATTAAGAATCTCACCCATTTTCTCTGACTCCATGCATAACTTTCCTCCTTTGTCCTTGAGTGGGCCAACCCTTTCTCTAGTTACCCTCTTGCTCCTTATATATGAATAAATGGCTTTGGGATTTTCCTTAACCTGGTTTGCTAAAGATATGTCATGACCTCTTTTAGCCCTCTTGATTCCTCGTTTCAGATTGGTCCTACATTCCCGATATTCTTCCAAAGCTTTGTCTGTCTTCAGTCGCCTAGAGCTTGTGTGTGCTTCCTTTTTCCTCTTAGCTAGTCTCACAATTTCACCTGTCATCCATGGTTCCCTTATCTTGCCATTTCTATCCCTCATTTTCACAGGGACATCACCTCTCTTTAAAAGCCTCCCACATATCAAATGTGGATTTACCTTCAAACTGCTGCTCCCGATCCATATTCCCCAGCTCCTGCCGAATTCTGGTATATTTGGCCTTCCCCCAATTTCCCCCTTCCGCCTTCCCCAACAGATCCACTTTTAACTTTTTTTATACTCGTTCTAACCTTTAAAAAATTAATTCTAAAGCTAACATTATTACTAACCTCTCTCTTTTATCTTCTCTTGATTCTCATGTATTTTCTTGAATTCTGTTTAATTCCCTTTTCTTCCCATGTACTGAATGATCTGTTGAGCTGCTTGCAGAAAAATACTTTTCACTGTACCTCGGTATACGTGACAATAAACAAATCCAATCCAATCCAATTTAGCACCCTTCCTTTAGAACCACTCTCGTCTTTGTCCATGAGTATTCTAAAACTTACGGAATTGTGATCACTATTCCCAAAGTAATCCCGACAGGAACATCAACCACCTGGCCGGGCTCATCCCCAACACCAGGTCCAGTATGGCCCCTTCCCGAGTTGGATTATTTACATACTGCTCTAGAAAACCCTCCTGGATGCTCCTTACAAATTCTGCTCCATCTAGACTTCTGACACTAGGTGTATCACAGTCAATGTTGGGAAAATTAAAATCTCCTATCACCACCACCCTGTTGCTCCTACACCTTTCCACAATCTGTTTACATATTTGTACCTCTATCTCATGCTCGCTGTTGGGAGGGCTGTAGTACAGCCCCAACATTGTTACCGCACCCTTCCTATTTCTGAGCTCTGCCCATATCGCCTCACCTGCTCGAATCCGCCATAGTGCCCTCCTTCAGCACAGAACCGGACCCAATGTTCCAAAAATCTGAACCCCTCCCTCCTGCACCATCTCTCAAGCCACACATTCATCATGGCTATTCTTTCATTTCTACTCTGACTCCCACGTGGCACTGGTAGCAATCCTGAGATTACTACCTCCGAGGTCCGACTTTTTAACTTGGCTCCTAACTCCCTAAATTCTGCATGTAGGACCTCATCCCATTTTTAACGTAATTTTCAGTTACGCTGAGTGCAGCTCCTAGCATGCCAACCTGCAATCCTCATTGAACCAGGTTGTTCTCTTGTCTTGATGGTAATGGTTGACTGAGGGGGTATGCTTGGTCATAAAATTACAGCTTGTGCTGGAATAGAATTCTGCTCCTTCTGATGGTACTCAATGGCTCCCGAATGCCCAGTTTTGAGCTGTTAGATAAATTTTGAATGTAAGAGTTTCAGCACGATAGAGTGCCACAAAACACAATGTTAGCATAAAGGTGGATCTTTGCTTACACAATGACTGCAATAGCCAATAATGTCATGGTGCATTGGTGACAGGTAGAAGGCAGTCCTGTAGATTTTCATTCATGTTGGTTCTCTCACCACCGGTTGCAAGCTGGTAGATATGTCTTTCAGGACTTGGCCTGCTCAATCACTAGTGCTACCAAATCACTCTTGGTGATGGACATTGAAGTTTCTCACCCAGAATACATGCTATACGCTTGCTAGTCAGTGTTTTTTCCAAGTGGCGTTTACCGTCAGACTTCAATATATTTGGAGTCAATGTCAACAACCCCATGGGCCATTTTCTCCTGACTGTACACCACTCTGCCGGCACCTCTCCTGGATCTGTCTTGCCAGTTGGACAGGACAAACCTTGGGGATAGTGATGAAGTTGGCTGAAATTACTCAGATTTCAACAAGATTTAACATTTAAAGTTGTTAACTGACATACCTTGGGTAGAGATCGAGATAAAACTGACCCAGAACATCACATGTGACAGCATCCCGGACAGTGTACAGAGTTACACTCTTATGCCAGGTGTGAGCGTTCTCTGATTGATAGAAAGTCAATCCCAACAATTCCTGGTAAATGTCCATTAATGCTTCAGTTACTACTTCTATAGGAAAGAACTCCTTCAGGTAATTCTGGTCAACGGAATATTTGATTTTCTCAGTCTGTGTCATATAATAATCCATATCCCATGAATATATTTTGTTATCATACGCAAATCCACGCTCTTCACATTCTTTCTTCTTTAAATCTAAAATGAATCGCCTTTCCTCCTCACCTAAAGGTTTCAATTTCTGAAATAAATCATCTGGAGAGCAAAAGGGAACAAATTACAAGTTTGATTTCAGATTGCAAATTATACTGCACATGCAACCACTTTGCTTATCGCATCAAGAATAAATTTCACAGAACTGACATACTTTGTGCAGAGCACTGTGCAGTGGTGTTTATCAGAGATGTGAAGATCAGCTTGCTAGAGTCATAGTTTATACATAATTCCTCTCTATTAAAATGAATGGATAGAAATTATGTAGACTGTAAATCAGATGTGTGGACTATGATTTCTGAATTCCCACTTTGTGTTTCTGTTGTACAAAAACACTTCTAGCAAGGTGAATGAAGCACAATACGCTAGCTGAAACAGCAATGCTTCAATAGATTCAAAAACAGCTTCTTCCCCATTGTTACCAGACTCCTGAATGGCCCTCTTATGGACTGAACTGATCTTTCTACGCATCTTCTCGACAGTTATAGCATTATATTCCGTGTGCTGCACCCGATGTCTATGTTTATGTATTTACACTGTGTATTTATAGTATGTCCTATGTATTCATATATGGAGTGATCTGCCTGGACTTTTCACAGAACAATACTTTCACTGTACCTCAGTACACGTGACAATAAATCTAAATCTAATCGAGAAAATTCCAAAGCCCTCAGTTTTTTGGAAATATGACATGCCACAATTTAGTTGCCTTTTCATACTTTTTTCCAGGTAATTAGCCAACAATCAGCCTTCCTTACACTCACTGTCGGCTGCCGAGCAAAATTTAAACTTTCTTTTCACACTCCCCTTTGTTTTTGAGGTTGTGCTTGTGCTGAACCTAAGCTCAACAAATTTAGTCCATCCAATATTTAAAATTTGAATCCGTTCATAGCCTCATCCCTCTGACCTATTGTAAGCCCATTTATTTCACACTGCCGCTGCTGCCTGTACATTCAGATCCCAAAGTTCCATTAATGTGTGTGTGCCCATAACCTTCTGACCTCTCCAGCCTCCTCTTCCATAATTGTAAGATCCTCTTTAAAATCCATCTTTCAGACCAAACATTTGGTCCTCTTTCCTAATATATCCTTCTTTGGAGTGGTAACTATTTTCTGGATCATGCCTTTGTGATGTGCCTTAGAATGTTTTCCTACATTAAATGTCTTTTGCAAGTGTCAAGTCATTTTTGTTAATCTTGTCTAGACCCATTAGAAATTGGGGGGGGGGGGGGGGGGGGGGGGGTTATTACTGTTTGTTGTTGTATAATACAAAAATTTTCAATAAAAATTATTTTAAAAAAAAAAGAAATTTGAATTCTCATTAAAATAACCTCTAAGATTCCTCTTCTCCAACTTCTGCTGTCTGAATTTGTGACTTGGGTGCCGAATCTGTTTTTCCTTTAGTTACCTTTTAGTGCACTCTCTCCAATCCCTGGATGTCTCTCTGATAATATGGTGACCAGAAACAACAGACAGCTGGGCTGGACTAGCACACTGGACAAACTAGAATTATTTCTTTGGATCTGTACTCTACTCATTTAACTTTACAGGCAGAGAGTCTAATTCCTCACTGTTTTTGTTTTTCCACACTGCTGCCTATCTGATATAAACTTTAAATCTAAAGCAAACACTTGTCACACCAGTATACACAATAGGAGGATTGAGAAGTTGTCAAACAGATTATCAACAAGACAGTGGGAAGCTGTGATATCTTAAATTCCATTTGCTCAATGATGAATATCTCTGAGAAAACAATCACAAATCTTAGTAGTCCATGAAATTTAAAGGAACACACCTAAGAATTTGGCAACATTTTGCACATTTTTGGCCATGTTCATCTCAAGTACAAAGCCAGCATGTGAACTAAAGCCCAGTAATTCTGCTGCCTTTGCTCGAAGTGGGATCATCTTTTCAAGAATTATTGTGTTTTCCTGCCAATAAAATATCATGAGAATTAATCCATTGATTTCACTTCATAGATTTTACAAAAGCACATTTAAATTTTTTGCCTCAATTTTAAGATGCTCAGCAGTAAATAATGCCTGCAATTAAAACATTTTTCAATTTATTTAAAAAGCAAGAAGAATTTATTTCAATTTTCTTCTGAATTTCTCACAGATTTACGGTCATTGCAGACTGCCCATTTGAAATCAAATTACATTTATACGATATAGTTTATGTAGTAAAACATCCCAAGGTGCTTCAAAGCAGTGTTAAACAAAATCTAACACTGAGTCAACATAAGGAGATATTTGGACAGGAGACCAAAGGCTTGGTCAAAGGGTTAGGCTTGAAAGAGCATTATACACGAAGAGAGGAAGGTGAGATGTACAGAGAGCGCAAAATTCCAGAGCTTAGGGCATTGTCGTGAATGGGTAGTGTTAAAAAGGGGGAGCACAAGAGGATGAAATTGGAAGAATGTAAAGATCATAGACAATTGAAGGGTTTGGAGAGATTAGAGTTAGGAATTTGTGGTTTAAACAAGAGGAGAGGTGGGAGAGAGAAGAGAAAGCCAGTCTAATATATGGCATTATGACCACCATTGATGTTGAGAATAGATGCAATTACAGCAGGAACTAAAGTGTACGAGTCTGTTTCAAAATAGAGGGAAAGCATTTCATCCTGTGACATCAGCTGAGACCTGTCCCAGTGATTTACAGCAACGGTCTTTAATCTTAATTTTATTCTTTTCATTTTATTATTTTCTATCGATTCTATGTAATCACAGCAGGAACTAAAGTGAAATGAAAATCAAAATGAAAATCGCTTATTGTCACGAGTAGGCTTCAATGAAGTTACTGTGAAAATCCCCTAGTCGCCACATTCCGGCGCCTGTTCAGGGAGGCTGGTACGGGAATTGAACTGTGCTGCTGGCCTGCCTTCGTCTGCTTTAAAAGCCAACGATTTAACCCAGTGTGCTAAAAGTGCATGAGTCTGCCATCCTATTTCAAGATGGAGGGAAAGCACACAGAGATGCATGCAATGTCATAGTCTAACATGGGCTAAAGTCTGTCCCAGTAATTTATAGCAATAAATAATCTTTTATTTTAACATAGAACATACAGCGCAGGAGGCCATTCGGCCCATCGAGTCTGCACTGACCCACTTAAACCCTAATTTCCACCCTATCCCCCTAACCCAATAACCCCTCCTAACCTTTTTGCAAACTAAAGGAAATTTAGCATGGCCAATTCACCTAACGTGGACGTCTTTGAACTGTGGGAGGAAACCCACGCAGACACGGGGAGAACGTGGAGATATGCAGACTCCGCACAGACAGTGATCCAGTGGAGAATCGAACCTGGAACCCTGGTGCTGTGAAGCGACAGTGATAGCCAATCATAAGCTTCACCTGCAGACTGTCAGGCTAAGTAAAATTACGCCATGTTAAATTCATCTTTGTGACCAGCTGCCACACTGGTACCAGCCATAAATAGATTAAGGCTAAGTATGAAATCTGTCAGATAAAATTCCATGAACTGGAAAACTTGTGACATCTGCATGTTACATAGACTGACGCTTAACAAAAGTCTGTATTATAAACAGCACCATCCCAAGCTTCGCCATCTCACACAGATCTGCAATATTTGGGAGAATTGTTATATTCACTCTTGCGTTCTCCTCTACGTTTCCTGAAGTTCATGACAATCTCCTTCATTTTGTTGACATTGGGGGACAGATTATTGTTGTTGCACCAGTTCACAAGATTCTCTATCTCATTCCTGTACTCTGTCTCGACATTGTTTGAAATTCGACCCACTATGGTGGTGCCATCAGCAAATTTGGAAATCAAGTTGGAGGGGAATTTAGCCACAGTCATAGGTGTATGTATATAGTAGGGGGCTGAGTACACAGCCTTGTGGGGCACCGGTGTGGAGGATGATCGTGGAGGAGGTGTTGTTGTCTATTCTTATTGATTGTGGTCTGTGCGTTAGGAAGTTCAGGATCCAGTCGCAGAGGGAGGAGCCGAGGCCCAGGCCACGGAGTTTGGAGATGGGTTTTGTAGGAATAAGAGTGTTGAAGGCTGAGCTAGTGTCAATAAATAGGTGTCTGATATAGATGTCTTTGTTATCTAGGTGTTTGAGTGTTGAGTGCAGGGCCAGGAAGATGCCATCTGCTGTGGACTTGTTGCAGCGGTAGGCGAACTGTAGTGATCAAGGCAATCCGGGAGGCCGGAGTTGATTCGTGCCATGACTAACCTTTCGAAGCACTTCATAATGATGGATGTCAGAGCCACTGGACCATAGTCATTAAAGCACGCTGGTTGGCTTTTCTTTCGTACAGGGATGATGGTCGTCTTCTTGAAGAAGATAGGGACCTCAGATTGTTGTAAAGAGAGGTTGAAGATGTGATGCACGATCAATTGTACAAAGACTAAGGTTGGATACAACTGTGGCTTTATTGCAGTAAGATGTGTGGCCTCCCACAGCAGCTGGCAAAATGGCTGCTGAATAGAGAACATGCTCCTCCTACTGGGCGGAGCCAGCAGGCACTGGCTACCGGCGAACCTGTAGTACAGGTCCTACCGTACATCACCTAATACAGGTGTAACAGTAGTTTACCACATTCACTCCCTGTTAAAAATGAGTCCGTCGGGGGTGGTGGAGAACCATATACAGTAGTGAATTATGTACAGTGTTTTTTCAGGGGAAAAAAAAATGTCTTTTGAAAGTCCGGTGCCAGTTAGAGATTCAACCAGTCTGGTGCCTTGACGTTCCGCTGGGAGCGACGTAGCGGTGGCGGCGATGTCGATGCTGGCCTGATGTTCGATAACTCCGGGAGTGTGCCAAAATCCTCTTCATCCTCTGGCGTGGGCAGGGGTAGGAGGGGTGGTCCTGGTGGGGGTGGGGAGGGTGGTGCCGGGCCGAAGAAGTGTGCATGGGTGGAACCTGCTGGTGCCAGTCCCTGAGGGAGACAGTATCTTGGCAGCCATCGGGGTACACCACATAGGCATACTGGGGGTTGGCATGGAGCAAATGCACCCTATCCACCAACGGGTCCGCCTTGTGGAGTCGGACGTGCCTACGGAGCAGGACCGGTCCTGAAGCTGCGAGGCAAGTCGGGAGCGACACCCCGGATGTGGTCTACCTGGGGGAGGCAAAAAGACGTTCATGGGGTGTGTTATTCGTAGCGGTGCACAGTAGTGACCAGATGGAATGTAGTGCATCACGGAGGACCTCCTGCCAGCGAGAGGCTGGGAGGTTCCTGGATCGTAGGGCCAGCCTTCCATACCATTCCATTCTCCCTCTCTACCTGCCCGTTTCCCCGGGGATTATAGTTGGTCGTCCTACTGGAGGCGATACCCCTGCTGAGCAGGAACTGACGCAGTTCATCACTCATGAATGAAGATCCCCTGTCACTGTGGATGTAGGCGGGGAAACCGAACAGTGCGAGGATTGTGTTTAGGGCTTTGATGACGGTGGCAGACGTCATATCGGGGCATGGGATCGCGAAGGGGAATCTGGAGTACTCATCGACCACACTGAGAATATACGCGTTTCGGTTGGTGGAGGGGAGGGGCCCTTTGAAATCCACGCTGAGGCGTTCAAAGGGGCGGGAAGCCTTCACCAGGCGCGCACGGTCCGGCCGGTAGAAGTGCGGCTTGCACTCCGCACAGACCTGGCAGTCCCTGGTGACTGTCCGTACTTCCTCGACGGAGTAGGGCAGATTGCGAGTCTTGACAAAATGGTACAATCGTGTGACCACTGGGTGACAAAGGCTGTCGTGTAGGGCCCGGAGTCGGTCTACTTGTGCGCTGGCGCATGTACCTCGGGATAGGGCGTCTGGGGCTCGTTGAGTTTGCCGGGGCGATACAAAATCTCGTAATTATAGGTGGAGAGCTCGATTCTCCACCGCAAGATTTTATCGTTTTTGATCTTGCCCCGCTGTGTGTTGTTAAACATGAAGGCTACCGACCGTTGGTCAGTGAGGAGAGTGAATCTCCTGCCGGCCAGGTAATGCCTCCAATGCCGCACAGCTTCAACGATAGCTTGGGCCTCTTTTTCGAAGGACAAGTGCTGAATTTCTGAGTCATGAAGGGTGCGGGAAAAGAATGCCACGGGTCTGTCTGCCTGCTTGAGGCTGGCGGCAAGTGCGACGTCTGATGCGTCGCTTTCTACTTGGAAGGGCAGTGTCTCATCTACTGTGTGCATTCTGGCCGTGGCTATATCAGCTCTGATACGGGCGAAGGCCTGTTGTGCCTTGGCCGTAAGAGGAAAGTGGTTGGACTGAATGAGTGGGCGGGCCTTGTCCGCATAGTTTGGGAACCACTGGGCGTAGCAGGAGAAGAACCCCAGGCAGCGTTTGAGGGCCTTGGGGCAGTGGGGGAGGGGAAGCTCCATGAGGGGGCACATGCGGTCGGGATTGGGCCCCAGAACTCCGTTCAGGACCACATAGCCGAGGATGGCTAAGCGGGTTGTGCTGAACACGCACTTCTCCTTGTTGTCGGTGAGGGTGAGGAGAGTGGCGGTGTGGAGGAATTTGGCACGGTTGGCGTCATGGTCCTGCTGATCGTGGCGTTGTCTAGGTACAGGAAGGTGGCCCGCAAACCATACCGGTCGACCATTCGGTCCATCTCCCTTTGGAAGACCGAGACCACGTTGGTGACGCCGAAGGGAACCCTGAGGAAGTGATAGAGACGACCGTTTGCCTCGAAAGCAATGTATGGACGGTCCGATTTATGAATGGGGAGCTGGTGGTAGGCTGATTTGAGGTCTATCGTTGAGAAGATCCGGTACTGCGCAATCTGATTGATCATATCAGATATGCGTGGGAGGGGGTACGCGTCTAGCTGCGTGTACCGATTGAAGGTCTGGCTCTAGTCCACGACCATTCTGTGTTTCTCCCTAGTCTTAACGGCTACCACTTGGGCTCTCCAGGGGCTGTTGCTGGCCTCGATGATGCCTTCCCAAAGCAACCGCTGGAACACAGACCTGATGAAGGTCTTGTCCTGGGTGCTGTACTGTCTGCTCCTGGTGGCACAGGTTTGCAATCCGGAGTTCGATTGGCAAAGAGGGAGGGTGGGTTGACCTTTAGGGTCGCGAGGCCGCACACAAGTGAGGGGTGGTAGGGGCCCGCCAAATTTGACGGTAAGGCTCTGGAGATTGCACTGGAAGTCCAGGCCCAGTAGTAGTGCAACACAGAGATTAGGAAGGACGTAGAGGCGGAAGCTGCTGAATTCTACGCCCTGGACCATGAGAGTGACCGTGCAGAACCCCTGGATCGCAACGGAATGGGATCCAGAGGCCAGGGAGATTCTTTGATTGGCGGGGTGGATCGCGAGGGAGCAGCACCTTACCGTATCCGGGTGGATGAAGCTTTTGGTGCTCCCGGAGTCCAGCAGGCAAGAGGACACGCGACCGTCGATTCTCACACTGGTCGAAGCGGTGGCCGGGTTGTGCGGACGTGACTGGTCGATCGTCACTGAGGCGAGCTGCGGTCGGTTGTCGCTGGCATCAGAAGATGGAGAGCCTGGGGGGCCCAGGTCGTGGAATGTTGTCAGCGTCCATGCCCGTGGGGAAGACAAGTTGGCAGCGCTCATGTGCCGCACGTTGCGGGGGCTGGACAAGATGGCAGTGCCCGGGCAGCACGGTGGCCTAGTGGTTAGCACAACCGCCTCACGGCGCTGAGGTCCCAGGTTCGATCCCGGCTCTGGGTCACTGTCCGTGTGGAGTTTGCACATTCTCCCTGTGTCTGCGTGGGTTTCGCCCCCACAACCCAAAAATGTGCACAGTAGGTGGATTGGCCATGCTAAATTGCCCCTTAATTGGAAAAAATAATTGGGTAATCTAAATTTATTTAAAAAAAAGATGGCAGTGCCCATGGCCGCACATTGCGGGGGCCAGACAAGATGGCGGCGTCCATGGGCCGCATGTGGACTGAGGGGGGGAAAGATTGCGGCGCCCACTGGCCGCGCTTGGCCCCGGGAGGTGAAGATGGTGGCGCCCACTGGCCGCGTGTGGTCCGGGACGGAGATGGCGGTGCCCATTGTGTGTAGGTCAGGGGGAGAGGGCGATAGTGGCAACTGCGCGGGGCCTGGCACACCGTGGCGAAGTGCCCCTTTTTGTCGCAAGCCTTGCAAATGGCAGTGTGGGCCGGGCAGCATTGGCGGGGGTGCTTCTGCTGGCCACAGAAGCAACATTGGGTTGGCGTGTGGCATAGGCGTACTGGCTGGGTGAAGCCCCGGCTGGGGCGACCGTCTGTGGGGTCCACGAGGGATAGGAGGGGTGGGCCGCATGGCCGGAGGGGTAGGCCTGTGAATTACTTGAGGTGACCGTCATGGAGAGTGCTAGCTTTTTAGTCTCAGCTAGGTCGAGCGTGGCCCCTTCTAGCAGTCTTTGGTGTATGAGGTCCGACCCAATCCCCGTTACAAACGCATCACGCATAAGAAAGTTGGAATGTTCGGTGGCCGTAACGGCCTGGCAGTCACAGTCCCGGACGAGTGGGATTAGGGCCCGCCAGAAGTCTTCTATGGACTCACCAGGGAATTGAGAGCGAGTGGCGAGTACGTGCCTGGCGAAGAGTACGTTCGTTTTCCGTGCGTAGTTTTCTTTGAGGAGCGCCATGGCGTCTGCGTAGGTCGGGGCGTCCTGGATCAGCGGAAACACATTGGAGCTCAACCTTGAGTACAGGATCTGTATCTTCTGAGCCTCTCTCGGAGGGGTGGTCGTTGAGTTGATATAGGCCTCGAAGCAAGCTAGCCAGTGATTAAAGTCCTTTTTGGCGTCGCTGGAGTGCGGATCCAGCTGCAGGCGATCTGGTTTGATTCGGAGGTCCATCTTTTAGAAAATCTTACTGCAATAAATTGATGCACGATCAATTGTACAAAGACTAAGGTTGGATACAACTGTGGCTTTATTGCAGTAAGATGTGTGGCCTCCCACAGCAGCTGGCGAAATGGCTGCTGAATAGAGGACACGCTCCTCCTACTGGGTGGAGCCAGCAGGCAGGGGCTACTGGCGAACCTGTAGTACAGGTCCTGCCTTACATCACCTAACACAGGTGTAACAGTGGTTTACCACAAGATGTCTGCGAATACCCCTGCCAGCTGATCTGCGCACGACCCGAGTGCTCGTCCGGGTCCCCATCCGGGTCAGTGGCTTTCCGTGAGTTGATCTTCGAGAAGACTGCTCTGACATCTGCAATGGTGACCTCAGATACAAGTCATCCGAGGCTTCCAGGGTGGAGGGCGTGCTCTCGCTGACCTCTTGCTCAAAATGGGAATAGAATGCGTTGAGCTCATCAGGGAGGGGTGCGTTGGAGCCGGTGATTTTACATGCCTTCATCTGGTAGCCTGTTATATCTTGCAGGCCTTGCCATAGTCGCCAGAAGTCCATGTGGCTAGCCTGGGACTCAAGCTTGTTCCGGTACTGTCTTTTGGCATCTTCGATGGATTTCTTAGATCATATCTGGCTTTCTTGAATAGGTCAGGGTCGCCTGACTTCAGCGCCTCAGACCTAGACTTTAGAAAGCAGTGGATATCCCTGTTCATCCAGGGTTTCCGGTTGGAAAACACGTGGATTTGCTTCTGTGGCACACAGTCTTCTACACACTTACTAATGAAGTCAGTTACTGTAGTGGCGTACTCGTTCAGACTGGTCACAGAGTTTTTAAATACTTAACATTTTTTTTTATTTAGTGTACTCAATTCATTTTTTCCAATCAAGGGGCAATTTAGAGTTGCCAATTCACCTACCCTGCACATCTTTGGGTTGTGGGGGCAAAACCCACGCAAACACGGGGAGAATTTGCAAACTCCACACGGACAGTAACCCAGAGCCGGGATCGAACCTGGGACCTCAGTGCCGTGAGGAAACAGGGCTAACCCACTGAGCCACCGGAGTTTTTAAATACTGACCAGTCCACTGACTCAAAGCAGTCCTGGAGATCATGATTCCTCAGACTAACATTGCACAACTTTCTTTGACGGATTCTCCCGCTTCAGTTTTTGCTTATAAGGCGGGAGCAGGAGCACAGCCGTGTGGTCAGATTTGCCAGAGTGTGGCGGGCGATAGAGAGGTACGCATGTTTGATATTTGTGTAGCAGTGGTCCAAGATGTTTGGGCCTCTAGTGGAACAGGTGACATGCTAGTTGTAACTTGATAGTCCGCTCTTGAGCTTGCCTGATTGAAGTCCGCGGCCACGATGAACAAGGCCTCGGGATGTTTCGTTTCAAAGCTATTTGTGATGGTGTATATTTCGTTGAGTGCGATTTTCACGTCTGCATGGGGTGAGATGTAAACTGCTGTCAGGATAACGGAGCTGAAGTCCCGCGGAAGGTAGTAGGGGCGGCATTTTAGAGTCAGGTATTCTAGTCTGGGGAGCAGAAATGCGCCAGTGTTGCTACACCTAGGCACCAGGAGGTGTTGATTAGGAAGCAGACCCTTCCTTCCCTAAGCCTTACCCGAGGCCGCTGTACGGTCCATTCGGTGGATTGAGAAGCCCACTGGTTGAAGGGAACAGTCCAGTGAAGCAGGAGGGAGCGATGTCTCCTGACATGAAGCAACACTGAAGGAACGGCATTACATTTCCAAGTCAGGATGGTGAGTGCCTTGGAGAACTTCCAGATATTGGAGTTCCCATGTGTTTGCTGCCCTTGTCCTTCGAGATGGTAGTGGTTATGGATTTGGAAGGTGCTGTCGAAAAAGCCTTGATGGGTTCCTGGAGTATGTTCCTGGAGATGGTACACACTGCTGCGACTGTGCAATTGCGGTGGAGGGAGTGAATATTTGTGAAAGGTGTGCTAATCAAGCAGGCTGTCTTGTCCTGAATAGGGCAGCACGGTAGCATAGTGGTTAGCACAATTGCTTCACAGCTCCAGGGTCCCAGGTTCGATTCCCGGCTTGGGTCACTGTCTGTGCGGAGTTTGCCCGTTCTCCCAGTGTCTGCGTGGGTTTCCTCCGGGTGCTCCGGTTTCCTCCCACAGTCCAAAGATGTGCAGGTTAGGTGAATTGGCCACGATAAATTGCCCTTAGCATTGGGTGGGGCTACTGGGTTATGGGGATAGGGGGAGGTGTGGGCTTGGGTAGGGTGCTCTTTCCAAGAGCCGGTGCAGACTCGATGGGCCGAATGGCCTCCTTCTGCACTGTAAATTCTATGAATAGTGTTAAGCTTCTTGAGTGTGGGGAGTGGGACTTCCGGTGACGGCGGGCGGGAGGCAGCCGCGCGTTGGAGGGCTCCCGTTCGGGAACGGCATTGTCGGGGGTTAAAGTCCGGTCCTAGGGGCAGCGAAGGCAGCAAAAGTCGGAGGAAAGCACAGGGAAGGGATATGTCGAGGATCAGTAAACAAACGGCCGTGATAAAAGCAGCTGAAAGTCCATTGGGGAGTGAAAAGGTCACCGCGGGGTCGGTTAAGAAAATGGAGGCTGGAGCACCAGGCTAGGCCGCATTGCTTACGGCTGAAGAAATAACTACGGTGATGGCCGTGGAATTCGAAAGGCAGTTCACAAAACATATGACGGCAATGAGGAAGGAGATGGGGGCAGTGTTGAAAGTGCTGGTGGAGGAGGCGATTACCCCGGTGAGGACGGCGGTGGCGAGCACAGTGGCGGAGGTGCGGGAGCAAGGCGCGGCGCTGAAGGAAATGGAAGAGACATTATTGCAGCACAGTGATCAACTTACCTCGATGGGGAAGGAGATGCGGAAGGTGATGGAGATCAACAAGGATATGCGAGGCAAAATGGAAGACCTGGAAAACAGATCCAGGCGACAGAATTTGAGGACTGTGGGGCTGCCCGAAGGAGTGGAAGGACCGAGGCCGACTGAGTATTTTGCCACGATGATGCCAAAACTATTGGGGAAGGGGGAGGATCCCTCCCAATATGAACTGGATCGGTCTCATTGGTCGTGGAGGCCTGTACCAAAGGCGAGTGAGCAGTCAAGAGTAGTGACTTTGTGCTTCCGTAGGTACAGTGTAAAAGAAAAGGTCCTGTGCTGGGCCAAGCAGAAGCGGGTGGTGCAGTGGGCTGGAGCTGGTATATGTGTATACCAGGACTTTACGGTGGAGCTGGCGAGGAGGCGGGCTGCCTTCAACCGGGTGAAGAGGGCACTGTACATTAGCAAGGTGCAGTGCGGCATTGGATATCTAGCGAAGCCGAGGGTGACCTACAAGTTCAAGGACTTTTGTTTTGGGACGGGGGGGGGGGGGGGGGGGGGGGGGGGGGGTGTACATTTTGAAGACAAATGTGAAAATGGAGAATAAATATATATATATTTTTTTAAAAGGCATATGGAGAGTATTCCATTACACACCAGGCTTGTGCCTTGGAGATGGAAGACAGACTTGGATGAGTCAGTCGGCAAGTTATTTGCTGCAGAATTCTTAATCTCTGACCTGATCTTGCAGCCATGGTATTCATATGGTTGGTCCAGTTCAGTTCCTGCTAACCCCAGGATGTTGATGGTTGGGGATTTAGTGATGCAATGTGATTGAATGTCAAGGGGTAATGGTCAGATCCTCACTTGTTGGTGATGGTGATTGTCTGGTACAAATGCTACTTGCCACTTGTCTGCCCAGGCCAGGATATTGTCCAGGTCTTGCTGTTTTTATACATGGATTGCTTCAGTATGGGAAAGGTCATGAATGATGCTGAACATTGTGCAATCATCAGTGCAAATCCCCACTTCTGACCTCATGGTGGAATGAAGGTCATTGGTGAAGCAGCCAAAGATGGTTGGGCCTATGATATCATCCTGAGGATCACTTGCAGTGATGTCCTGGATTTGAAATCATTGACCTCCAGCTGCCACAGCCATCTTCCTTTGTGCCAAGTATGACAACAACAACAGTGCTGTTGGAGTCCAATCAATTGTCACTGTAGAAATCTAAAATATCACTAGATTCTAAAATCTATGAATTTTCCTTCATTTATGTTCAAGCATTTTACTCGTAAAATGATCATTTACAAGCATCAGTTCAGTGACTGCAACACAGAACAACAACAATTTATATGGCACTTTGAACAAAATGAAACATCCCAAGGTGCATAGACACTAAAATAGGTTGCCGGAAATCAATATCCATTTAAACTTGTTGTAACATTGCAATCTCATCTTACCTCTTTACATCTCGAATTAAAAGCTATGTCCATTTTTCTTCTTGTTTCAGGAACATAACACTCTTTACTGATGGGCTTGTAGTCAGGGTATTTCAGGGTCACCTTGTATTTATTATCACCATTTTTTTCCAAATCATCAAGAAAGTCATCTGCGAGCCCCCCTATGAGAAACAGCCAAACTAATGTGATAGTTGTACATGGAAAAGCAGATTATCAGAACAAATTTAGACCTTAACGTAAATGAATAGAAAACATCATCAAGTGTGCTCTGCCAAAGGCAGGTTCTTGGCTTATTGTCTTTTGATGCTTCATCCTGAGCTGTTTCCTTGGCCATCTTTGTCAGTGGTTTTCCATTGCCTTCTACTCTCAGAGACAGGAGAAAGAGGTAGGTCCTAAGTCTACTTCAGTTGAAACAGGAATCAAATCCATGCAGTTAGCATCATTCTGAACCATACTCCAGCCATCTAGCCAAGACATGCTGTGAGGTGAATTGGACATTCTAAATTCTCCCTCAGTGTACCTGAACAGGCATTGGAGTGTGGCGACTAGGGGATTTTCACAGCAACTTCATTACAGTGTTAATGTAAGTCTACTTGTGATACTAATAAACATTTTATTATAACTGTGTTAACTGGTTCCAAATGAATAAAAAAGCAATTAAATCAAACTAACCCTCTAATCATGGACCTTTGTGGTATTTGGTCATGAGAGATGTGGTTACATGCATCTGTAGTCATGTTAATAACATATTAAAAATGTAGGTCATAATTCCCAAATTAATATTGATTAATATATATTGATGAATATTCATAGCTGCAAAGGTATCCTATGTTTTTCACTCCCTCAACGCCTCCCTGCTGGGTAACCATTTCACAGTTACAATTTCATCCTAGTCTGAAGCAACTCTTCAGGTGTAAGCCATATTGAACACGTTTCAATCATGAGTTTATAAGAGGTGAGCTTGATTCTGTCCACACTTTACACGTGCAAACTTTCTCCTGGGGTTACGAAATAGCAATGAGGAGTAAAGAATTTCTCCTCTTCAACATCATGCCACTTCAAGCTTTTTCTGCAACTGATCAATCCTTTTAAAAACTTCAGCAAGTTAAATTTAGGTACAGTATATTGCGAAATCATGTGTAATAAAGTAACATTAGGCAAATATATTTTATTTACTTTTCGATTCTATTTGCTTTCTTTCTTTTACTATCTGATTTGTCCATTTATCGTTCTGCATTTCTTTAATTTCCTCCAAAAATGTCAAGGACAAGTTACTTCAACAGCCCACCTCCAAAATATGCATCAGAACATTTAGTGCAGCATTTCCTTCTTAAATATTTACTTCAGTACAAATCCTAAATAGAAGCATTAAATCAAGTGACCTTGAAAGCAATCTCAACATAAGCATCCAGTTACCATGTACCAGACAGATTTATTACTCTAAGCAGAATAATATTTTTCACTGAAAAGTATATACACACACAAGAAAGTTACCCGCACATGTCAGGAATCATGGTTCATACCCAGTTCATCCCTGGTGAACAAAAGAATGGTAGTGTCCTCAATGAGATTGTTGTCAAAGTCAATACTAAGCTCAGTGAGTTGCTTCCTGATGGTTTTGAGTTCCTGAGCAACATAGGAAGGATAATATGTCAGTCGGTGTTATCCAGTACTGAGCAAGTTTCTGCAATTATTACATTTATATCATAGATCTTCTGAATTCAATAGCTGTCTATCCGTATAAAGCCAAGGCACATGATTCCAGATGATTCTAGCGATTCAATGTTATGTTGCCAGTGGAATGTTAATATAATTGTAACTCATTTATTTGTATTTAGTACAGAAGATAATCACACTACTGAACCTACCAATTGGATTTCTTCCGGAAGGTGTAATCCAGTTCTTCGACCCAGTTTCAGCAGTCTCTCCATGTATCTCCTGGCCTCTGGTTTCAGGACCTTGAGATTACATTTTTCCTGTAATTGTGCATAAAACAGGAATTAATTTCATATCTTGAAAACAAGGAAGGGCGAGAGTTGGGAGTTCAAACAAAATAATACAAGAAGTGCAGAGTTATATCAAAGTGGCACAGTGAGAGTAAATTGCACTTCCTAACAAAAGTCCGTTCTTTGAACTTCTATAATGTCCAGTGACAGGCAAGTTTTGCTTGTGCTTTTAAAAATGAATGTCACAAGTCCTGTTTGATCCAACCTGAGAAGTGGTGCAAGAAGGTGTAACTCTGCACCATGTACTCACACTACAGAAATCTTTGGATCCTCACTGTCTTCAGCTGATGTCCCAGAGGACTGGAGAACAGCCATTGTTGTTCCTTTGTTTAAGAAGGGTAGCAAGGCTAATCCAGGGAACTACAAGACGGTGAGCCTTACGTCAGTGGTAAGGAAATTACTGGAGAGAATTCTTCGAGACAGGATCAACTCCCATTTGGAAGCAAATGAACGTAT
Organism: Scyliorhinus canicula; assembly: GCF_902713615.1. Classification (NCBI taxonomy): domain Eukaryota; kingdom Metazoa; phylum Chordata; class Chondrichthyes; order Carcharhiniformes; family Scyliorhinidae; genus Scyliorhinus; species Scyliorhinus canicula. Next base: position 164,628,379 of record NC_052153.1, read on the forward strand.
TAGCGAGAGGCAGCACGGTTTTGTGAAGGGGAGGTTGTGTCTCACTAACTAATAGAGTTTTTCGAGGAGGTCACAAAGATGATTGATGCAGGTAGGGCAGTGGATGTTGTCTATATGGACTTCAGTAAGGCCTTTGACAAGGTCCCTCATGGTAGACTGGTACAAAAGGTGAAGTCACACGTGATCAGAGGTGATCTGGCAAGATGGATACAGAACTGGCTGGGTCATAGAAGGCAGAGAGTAGCAATGGAAGGGTGCTTTTCTGATTGGAGGGCTGCGACTAGTGGTGTTCCGCGGGGATCAGTGCTGGGACCTTTGCTGTTCGTAGTATATATAAACGATTTTGAGGAAAATGTAACTGGTCTGATTAGTAAGTTTGCGGACGACACAAAGGTTGGTGGAATTGCAGATAGCCATGAGGACTGTCAGAGGATACAGCGGGATTTAGATTGTTTGGAGACTTGGGCGGCGAGATGGCAGATGGAGTTTAATCCGGACAAATGTGACGTTAATGAAATCCTGCATTCGTACAGCATATTTCACAACTGCGATATGTTCCAGTGCTTACAACCAATGAAATACGTCTAGAGTGTAGTGTTCATGTAACATTGGAAATGTGACTCTCAAGGTCTACCAGACCTGTAACAGGGTTCTCCGTGGCCTGGGTAAACAGTGCATTGTTGAGGGGGTGGAAACGCAGGGGATACCTTGGGATTCTCCGTGCCGGAACGCCCGTAATGCATTCCCGAATTGGCCGGAGAATTGGCCACCGGGGGAAAAAAATCGATGGCACCATGCTCCGACCCTTGCTGATGGTGTGCGCCGACGGGGGATGTAAATAAATGGAAATGGGTCTTCATGACCCATTTACATCTATTTATCTGTCCCGCCTCCCTACGCTCCGGCCTCCTGTTATTCTCCGGTACCCGCAGGCAAGAATCACGTGGGCACAGATCACTTGTGGTCTCAGCAATCGTGACCCTGACGTGGTGGACCGAGATCCACCATGCCAGGGCCACACTGGTCGAGACTATCCCAGGGCATCCCCTGTGTTTCAACCCCCTCAACAATGCACTGTTTGGCCAGGTCACCTCCAACAGACCCCTCCCCCACAGGGACCCCAATAATAGGGGCATACACCCCAAGGACCCCTGTAATAAGGATACCCCTCCCAGGGAACCCTGTAATAGTTGTACCACACCCACAAGGATCCCTTTAATAGGGGGACCCCCCCACAGGGACCCATGTAATAGGGAGACCCCGGGTCCAATACCAGCACCAGTCACTTTCCTTGTGGAGTTTGCACATTCTCCACATGTCTGTGTGGGTGGCACCTCCACAACCCAAAGATGTGCAGGGTAGGTGGATTGGCCACACTAAATTGCCCCTTAATTTATAAACAAGGCAAGAGGAAGAGGCCCCCAGGGACCCCTGTAAAAGGAAGATGCCCCCAAGGACTCCTGTAATAGGAAGACACCTCACAGGGACTCCTGTAATAGGGGGACCTCCCACAGGAACCCCTGTAATAGGGAGACCCCCCACAGGAACCCCTGTAACAGGGGGACCCCACAGCTCCATGTGTCCGTTCCTCGAAGGAGAGCAGCTGCGTCTGTGTCTGGTTCCCAGAGATCCACTTTCTGCAAGCCATTCATAGCTTTCCAGTAGTGGTATGTAATTCAGCTTGTACAAACAAACTGCAGCTTTGATCCATTCTGTCGCTTCAAGCTTCAGTGGCTTAAGTGGTGAAATCCAAATGTTTGTAAGCATTGACCACATCAAAGAGATGTAAGTGCACCCCATCACTCAAGCATGTGATCTCACTGCCCTTCTCATTGATGTGGGAGTCCCTGAAAGCAGAGAAGGGGAAATAATAGCATACAAGTTACTCGGGGGCAAGGAGAGGGCGGCGAGGCAACAACTGATCGACTCCATACTGGAGATGGATTGGCGATACTCCACGGCCCTGAGCGTGGAATTATTGGCGGAGAGGAAAATGTTACAAATGGAATTTGACCTGCTCTCCACCGGGAAAGTAGTGTGCCAACTATGCCAGACATAGGGACCTCCCCCTAACATGGAGACAAGGCCAGTCGCCTACTGGCTCACCAGCTGAGGGAACAGGCAGCTATGAGGGACTTCGCGCAGGTGAAGGGCAGGAACGGTAAACTAGTCACAACGTCAGATAAGATTATTTAGGCTATTGCAAACTTTCACTGGGAGCTGTACACCTCCTAGCCCCCGGAGGGGGACTTGTTGAGGCGGTTTCTTGATGGGCTGGTCATACCAACTGCGGGGAAGGAAAGACGGCAGGGGCTGGAAGCACCACCAGAACTGGAGGAAGTCAGGGAGAGCATTAACTGCACGCAGTCGCGGAAGTCACCAGGTTCAGATGGATTCCCGGTGGACTTCGATAAAAAATTTGTGGCAGCAGTGGTCTTGCACCTATGGGAGAAGTTAAATGACTCGTTATCGAGAGGGGCCCGACTGTCCACACTGGCTCAGGTCTCGATATCGCTGATCCCACAAAAAAAGACAACGGCCCAACGGAGTGTGGGACAGACAGACCCATCTCACTCCTAAACAGTGACTCCAAAGCCCTGGTGAACATTGTGGCGAGGCAACTGGAGGGGTGCGTCTTAGAGATGGTCACGGAAGATCAGACAGGCTTTGTAAAGGGTTGACAACTAACGGCGAATTTCAGACGCCCATTGAACATGATCAAGACCATTCCGGGGGAAGAGGCACCAGAAGTGATCATCATCCTAGACGGATAAAAGGCCTTCGACAGAGTCAAATGGAGGTACCTCATGGAGGTACTGGAATGGTTTGGGCCAGGGTTCACCTCGTGGTGAAACTGCCGAACAGTGCTCCAATGGAGAGCATGTTTAGCACAGTGGGCTAAATAGCTGGCTCCTAAAGTAGACCAAGGCAGGCCAGCAGCGCGGGTATAATTCCGGTACCAGCCTCCCCAAACAGGCGCCGGAATGTGGCGACTAGGGGCTTTTCACAGTAACTTCATTGAAGCCTACTTGTGACAATAAGCGATTTTCATTTCATACGGATGAACACCACCAGCTCTGAATACTTACGGCTGCACAGAGGCAGGGATGTCCAATGTCCCCGCTGCTAATTGCTCCTGCAACCGAGCCACTGGCCATCGCTCTCAGATTAGCAGAGGAATGGAGAGGCATTCAGAGAAGAGACAGGAGCTCAGAGTCTCACTCTATGCTGATGACCTGCCCCTCTATATCTTGAACCTCCTAGCCAGCATAAGAGGAATAGCGGTACTCTTAAGGGAGTTTGGAGCCTTCACAAGAGCAAAGTCTTCCCCAAGAACTTGCGGGCGGGGGTGGGGGGGAAGAGAGAAACAGAGCTGGGGAGGTTTCCGTTCAGGTTGGTAAAAACCAAATTGATACCTGGGGATCCAAATAGCCCACAATGGGACAGGAACCCACAACTGGAACTTGTCGAGTATGAGGTAAGAGAGATCTACAGAGGTGGGGCTCACTCCAGCTCTGCCTGGCAGATAGAGTGCATACAATTAGGATGAACGATGCCTGGGTTCCTCTTCCTGCTCAGATCCATTCCGATCTTCATCCTCACGGCCTTCTTCACCAAAGTAGACAAATAAGTCTTGGTGTTTGCTTGTGTGTCTGCATGTGGGTGTGTGTGGGTGAGGGGGTAGAACCCAAGGATCCATTAGATCGTCCTACAGAGGAGGATGAAAATGGGGTCCTGGGCCTTCCAAACCTCCAATTTGAATACTGGGCAGCCACCGCAGAAAGAGTACGGGGATGGGTCAAAGGACTGGTGCTGAATGGGTAAAAACAGAAGGGAGCTTCTGCCTGGGGACATCCCTCTGAGCGCTGGCCATGTCTTCACTCCCATTCCCCCCAGCCAAGTACTCAAGAGGCCCAGTGGTGCTGGCAACACCAAGAACATAGAACCAACTCAGGCACAACTTCAGTCTGGTCACAATGTCCACCAGGGCCCCTATCTGCAAGAACTGTAGATTTAGCCCTGCAACAATGCTTCTTTTAAAAGGTGGAGACAGGACAAAGGAGTTCTGACAGTAGGGGCCCTAGACGGCAGAGTAGTGATACTGGGAAAAACTGGCGGACAAGAAGCAGCACCGAAAGAAATGAGCTGAGATACACGCAGGTAAGGAACTTCCTTTGCAAGGAGACAGCAATATTCCTCCAACAACCAGGACACTCCCTATTGGACAGACTTCTGACTGTCAGTGAATTAGGGGACGGTAGTTGCGCCCACATGTACAGACAACTACTGGAAGAGATATGGTCACCGCTGGATGAGATACAGGAGTTGTGGGAGGGAGAGCTGGGCATGGAGATAGGGGGAGGACTCTGGATCGAAGCATTGCATAGGGAAAACTCCACCTTCTCAGGTTGAGAACAAATGTGAAAGGTGCCAGGGAGGCCCGGCCAACCACACTCACATGTTCCGGTCTTGTCCCAGACTTGTCGGGTTCTGAACGCCTTTTTCAAGGCCATGTCCAAGGCTGTGGGGATGAGGGGGGAGCCATGCCCTCTAGTGGCAGTCTTTGGCAGTATCAGAACAGCCAGAATTCTTTACGGGAAGAGGGGCAGATGCCCTAACCTTTGCCTCTCTGATCGCCCGCGGGAGACTCCTGCTCAGCTGGAAATCAGCAGCTCCCCCCAAAGCTGCAGACTGGCTGACCAATGTAGCGGAATTCCTTAAATTGCAATGGATAAAATTCTAGATTCCGGGATCAGAGGAAAGCTTTCACCACTCCTGGAAGCAATTTACCAACCTGTTCCAAGACTTGTTTGTGACCACCAACCAATAAGGGAAGGGGAGGGGAGGAGGGAAGGCCATAACAACAAAACCTAACAATGGAGGAAGTGTGGATTGGAGGGGGGGGTGCGCAGGGTCACCAACCAGGATACAGGGTGGCAAGCAGAGGTGCCGCAGGATACTCAGGTAGCACCAAACATGTCCCTGGTATGTTTTAGTACCAAGAGGCAACATGTATAAAGTTAATATGGCACGGTTGAGGCAACTGATCATCTGGGCCCCCGCATTTGTACACGTCACCAGTATACATATCTGTTTATATTCTTATTTTTTTCTCTTCTTTTTACCTCATATACCCACTCTGTGAATATCTCATTATTATTGTGTGATGTTCCTTGCAATGTTATTATATTAGAAATGCAAAACCAATAAAAATACATTAAAAAATTAATTTTGTTCACATTTCCCACAGACTATTATTATGTCACTATGAATGTTTTGATGTGTTTCAAAATCTACAACTATCTCATCAGGAGGTTCTGAGTTTAAGTTTGATCGATGTTTAAAGAAGCTATTAAAGAAATAACTATTTTAATATTTATTCAGAAGCAGTTAGTTTTATAAGACATTGAAAACTTGAAGAGAGCTAAAGGTGTTTAAAGGGTTAATGAATGGGAGTTTATTTCCTATCAAATATGCAAGTGAGAGCTGCATTCCATTGTCAGAAGTTTAATTTTTCTTCATCCCCATATGGTTTCTAAGGCCTGGCGACAATGGATACTGGGTGAGTTGGTATGGAGTATAAGAGGCCATGGAGGATATGAGCGGGCATGCATATGGATGGAGGGACCATTGGGGTTGGCGTGGGAGTGATAAGGGGATATAAGGAGTGAGGACAAGAGAGCCCAACAGCTTCCAAAACAACTGCGATTAAGTCCCAGAGAACTGTGGCTAATCGGATTAACCAGCCCACATTGGCACTCACCCATCTTTGTGGCTGTCTATGATCTGCTTTTGGAGTTGACAGGCCTGACTCAATTGCGATCTGGTCTCCTCAAAGTGACACTGCTGAGTTAGGACATTTTCGGATTCAAGCAACTCCTTTGGTTGCAAAAAGCCATACCCCGTGCAGTGGTTCCCAACCAGTGGGCTGCTGTGAAGACAGTGTGGTGTGAAAAAATTATTCAAAATTAATGTAATTAAACTAAAACTAGACTTTGCCTTCAGGCTCTATGGTTGGTATCTCCAAGACCCGAACAATCTTAGGCTTCCCGCACGGAGCCGCATATACGATTTTTTTAAATGTTGGTCGGGCCCATGTGGATGACCAATGGGACTTGGAGTGAAGACAAAGGTCCATTGCGTTTGCACGAAAAGGAAAAACTCAAAAAGGGCGCAAAAAACCTGGGAGAAGTGAGAAAAGAGCAAAAGCATTTTGTGCATTTGTAGATTTTACAAGCTGATGATGAATTGGGACGTACTCTGGGTATAAGCTGATTTGGGGAAAAGGGAGTACTTTTCGGTTTCCTCTACAGGGGCGGGAGCTGGGGGTTGCCATTCTGTCTGGCAGCGTCTCACTTTAGGTATCTGGGGGTGCAGGTGGCCTGGGATTGGGCAGGTCTTTGAAAGTTCAATTTCACTAGCTTGGTGGGGAAGGTGAAGGCAGATTTGTTGAAGTGGGATAATCTTCTGTCATTGGCGGGCTGGGTAATCTCATATTTTACTGCAATTTTTGTTTTGTTTCAGTGCTTGCGGTCTTTTTGCCTAAGGTATTTGTCAAGGGGGTGGTAGACGGATATCTTTGCTTGTCTGGCTGGGGAAGGTGGTCAGGATAAGGAATAATAACAATAATCTTTATTAGTGAAACAAGTAGGCTTACATTAACACAGCAATGAAGTTACTGCGAAAATACCCTAGTCGCCACACTACGGCACCTGTTCGGGTACACTGAGGGAGAATTCAGAATGTCCAATTCACCTAACAAGCACCTCTTTCGGGACTTGAGGGAGGAAACCGGAGCATCCGGAGGAAACCATGCAGACATGGGGAGAATGTACAGACTCCACACGGACAGTGACCCAAGGTGGGAATTGAACCCGGACCCCTGGCACTGGCGAAGTAACAGTGCTAACTACCGTGCTACCGTGCCACACAAGTGATACTGTAGAGGGGATGGCAGTAGAGGTCCCGGATTTGATGTCTTTTACTGGGTGGCAAATGCAGGGAAGGTTTGGGGTGGAATTGAGAGGTTGGGGCTTTGTGGGTCAGGATGAGGGCAAGCTCATGTGGGGGAATTGGTGCTGGCAAAGGCACCGCCTCCAATGGCCCCAGGGAAGTATTCGGTGAGTCCAGTGGTGGTGACCATGATGAAGATTTGGAGGCAGTTTCGGCAGCTTTTAGGTCAAGAGCATGGTGTAGGGGGTTGCTGATCAGGGGAAATCAAGGGTTTGAGCAGGGAAGGATGGATGTGAGGGTCTGGGGATGGGAAGAAAACAGGATTAGGGAAATGAAGGATCTGTTCCTGGGAGGGAGGTTTGAGAGCTTGGAGGAGCTGAATGAGAGGTTTGGGTTGGTGCAGGCAGAGAGCTTCCAATACATGCAGGTGCGGAAATTTGCGAGAAAAGTTTTCCCGATAGCGCCTACCTTCTCGTTGCTGGAGGTGATACTGTCAGCATGGGCGGATGTTGGAGAGGGGGAATGTCTTGGCAATTTACGTGAGGATTTTGGAGGGGGATAAGGTGTCTGTGAAGGGGGCTATGGCTAAGTGAGAGGAAGAGCTGTGGCGGTGCTGGAGGAGAGATTATGGTGTGAGATGTTGCGGAGGGTGAATGCTACTTCATGTGCGAGGCTGGGGTTGATACAGCTGAAGATAGTATACAGGACACACTCGCCAAAGTCAAGGATGAGCCGGCTGTTTGAGGGGGTGGAGGATGTCTGTGAGGTATGTGGGAGGGGCCCTGCGAACCATGTGCATATGTTTTGATCTTGCTTGAAGCTGGAAAGGTTTTGGAGAGGACTTTTCAGCACCATTTCAGGGGTTTTGCATGTAGATATGGAGCCCTGTCCCCTGGAAGTCATATTCGGGGTGTCAGACTGGGCAGAGTTGCAGATGGGTGGGGGGACAGATGTATTAGCCTTCGCCTCGATGATAGCTCGCAGATAGCTCACTTTCCCTTAGTTACTGAGATATAATAAGGTTGTGCCTTTCAACTGAAATTGGAAAGCTGTTGCTGTGTTAAAATGTCAGTCAAAGCTTTCACCTGTAGAGCCAAGATCCGTTGAAACACATCACATCTCATAGACATGTCCACATCAAAGTCTGAAAGCTTCTTGTCTGCCTCAGTGCTGGCAGCACGCACATCTTTGTGTGCAGAAACATGCTTTAGAAAAGTCAGATTGCTCTCAGCCACTGAAAGGGAAAGGAAACAAAGATGATAATGTTTTTGGATATATTGACAAAGATACTTGTAGTGTAACTTTGGAAGAAAGTTAGTGAAAAAAGATGTTCTACAACCTAATCAAAAAAAAAGTCATGTTGATCTAGTTCCTTATTATTCTCTCAGAAATATCTCAATGCACTTTACAGTAAACTTTAAGTGTAATGATTGGTGCTAGCCAGAAAAGCAAGTATCACTTTACCAAACTTTAAATCGGTTACGTTTAGTTCAATAGATAAAGTGCAAATTGAGACTTTGACAGCCCTTACCGCAAATTAATTCATTAACAGGAAGTTATAAAGGGCCAAATTGAGTAATATTAAGCCAAGTGCGTGATTGGAACAATAAGTATAATTTAGCTGTAACTTCCACTTGTTTCATTGAAACTACTAAGGTGCCGTGAGGCACTGTGACTAATTTACACCGTGGTCGCTCCCTTACACTTCTGGTAGCATCTCCTTCTCTGAGCACATTGTTCTATCCCTCTCATCTTTCCTTTGCAAAAACCTTGTTCTCGACTGCCGAGCAAGCCCCACACTTAGAAAGAGAAAAGTATCCAATTTTCAACATAGACATCGGTAGACATTTCCCACTCCAATTGTTTTTATTCTGAATTGGTGGAGTAAAGTACCTAGATATGCATCATTACAGTTCCAAACTCCTTATCCCTTACCCTACTTCATATTTCAGGGGTGACAAAGGTAGATTTGCTCATTTGGGGAAGTATGTGTATCATTAATATAAAAATCGAGGGACTATGTCTTCTGACATGCTTTCATGCGAGTCTTGCACTTTGAAAGTCTGCTACAGGGGTCATTCGCCAGACACAAACAAAGTGCATTTCCTAATGGAAATGGCACATTGCAGGATGGTATTAACATGTGCAAGCTTTTTTTTCTTTATTCTTTCATGGGATGAGGGCTTCGTAGACAAGGCCAGCATCTGTTGCCCATCCCCAATTGCCTTCAAACTGAGTGGCACTTTAAGAGTCAACCATATTGCTGTGGATGGAGTCACATCCAGGCCAGACCAGGTAAAGATGGCAGATTTCCTTCCTTAAAGGACATTAGTGAATGGGTTTTTATGACTAAATGATGCCATTATGACTGTTTGATAACACGTTACTGGACTAGTCATCCGAAGGCTTGAACTACAATGGCATCGAGGAACTTGAATTCAAATAAATAAATAAAAGCTGGGATAAAAATCTAGGGTCAGTAATAGTGACCACAAAACTACTGGTTTGTTGGAAAAAGTCATCTGGTTCACTTATAGCGATAGAAATCTCATGTTCCTACCTGGTCAGGCCAATGTCAGGCTATATCCAAAGCAATTTGGTTGACTCTTTAGTACCCTCTTGAATGGCCTAACAAGTTGCATTCAAGAGGCGGTTCCTCGTCACCTTTTATGGATTAATAAGGGATCAGCAATAAATGCTATTACTAGCGATGCCCATATCCCGCTTCTTTCTTTTCTGATGACTTACCAGCATACTCAACTTCCTCATCTGCTAGAGCCTTCAATGTGTTTTCAATTGTGACTTCTTTAATATCTAATGCTCCAACTCTGTCATACACTCGCTTGGCCTTTTCAATGAGAGCATCTGTCTGAAATTTTATTTGATCTGGTGTTAGATCCCATCGCAACTTGTTAATGGCCATTACTTTTGATTAATTTGCGAGAGAGTCAAGAGGTTTCCGAAGGTACCATAGAGAAATCTGCGAACACAGCTTTTTAGAAAAAAAAGAGAAATAAACATTTTGAACGGATAAGCATTTTGTATAGTTATGCCATAAAAACTTACACCTTGGGCTGCATAAATTTTCATGAATATTGTGCAACCATTCAGAAAAAAAGAATTTCTTTTACGTTCTAGTTAAAAAACATATCTAGACTTTAATGCACTTTTGATAGCGGAAATGCGTTACTTTTTTGTTTGATCACGAGCAACTTTATATAAAGCAATGTTCCTTTAACGGTTCAGTACGTAAAAGAAGTGCACAGTGTGATTCTGATCCCAACAGGTCATGAAGTTCCTAGTTTCTAGTAAGGCTCTGTGTTGATCGGACAATTGAACAACATCTCGGAACCATTACAATCTGTCTCCGTGAATGTGGCTGCTAAAAAGCAGAGCCAATCAGGCCTCTCACTGTGACCCAGTGCTGTCTCCTGAAAACATGTACCAATGTGGAAAACTATGTGATCTGACTGATTCATGATAATCATGTTTGCTTCTGCTCGGAACACTGACGAAGTTGAGGTCTGCTGCCCATGAATAATAATCTTTATTGTTGTCACAAGTAGATAAGGTGGTCAAGAAGGCATATGGGATACTTGCTTTTCTTATCCAAGGCACAGAATTTAAGAGCAAGGAAGTAATGCTGGAGCTGTATAAAACACTGGTTAGGCCACAACTGGAGTACTGTGTACATTTCTGGTTGCCACACCATAGGAAGGAAGTAATTGCACGAGAGAGGTTGCAGAGAAGGTTCACCAGGATGTTGCCTGGGCTGAAGTGTTTCAGCTATCAAAAGAGATTGGATAGCCTGGGCTTGTTTTGCTTGGAGCAGAGAAGGCGGTGGGGGACATGACTGAGATGTATAAAATTATGAGGTGCATAGACAGGGTTGGATGGAAAGGAACTTTTCCCCTTAGTGGAAGGGTCAATAAACAAAGGGCATTGATTTAAGGTAAGGAGCTGGAGGTTTAGAGGCAGTTAAAATCTGGAACTCATTGCCTGAAAGGGTGGTAGAGGCAGAGATCCTCACAGTATTCAGATGAGCACTTGAAATGCCATAACATGCAAGACTACGGGCCAAGTGTTGGAATTAGAAAGGTCCTTGATGCCAGGCGTGGACACGATGGGCCAAAAGGGCCCTTTTTTGTGCTGTAAAAACTCTCTGCTTCTATGCCTCCAAGGAGTCAGAAATAAGCGCCAGAATGTGGCGACTAGGGGCTTTTCGCAGTGACTTCATTGAAGCCTACTTGTGACAATAAGTGATTATTGTTAACTGATTTTTTTCCATTAAAATCTAAAACTAAATGCTTAAAAAAATTCTACAAAAAGGAACGTGGAACAATGTTGTCATACTACGTAAAACCCTTCCTTTAAACAATCAGGCTTACATCTGAATCCAATAAAGTCACTTGGTAGTACAGAACTTGAATTTTGCCAAAAAGCTGTTTGTCAAACATGTTCAACGGGACAAATGCAAGAATGCCAAGTTTCAAATGATCACAACATGATAACATTACCAACGAGAAACTAAAGGCCCCACAAGCTCCTGGGTAATTTAAAAAAGGCACAAGACTTTTGGTTGCAGAGAACAGCATGGCAACGCCTCGGACAATCAGAATCGACTTGCCAACCAATCAGCATCCTTTTCCCCCTGTCCTACAAATTGCTCTGATCATCCGAAATGTTTGTACTTCTGAGCGCAAGACGAAAAGCTTCAGCAACAGCTAAATAAGTTTCAATTTCTCAGAGCACTGTCAAGGGAAGTACTCCATGGCAGGAGCATCAAGCTTCTGGACATATGAACTTTACACGCCATGTGGCTCAGCGTCAGACCATTAAAACGCTCCCTAATGCCCACCTCTTTGCTTTTGACCTCCCACCTCGCTCATATCTCTGGCGGGGGATCGGGTCCAAGCCTACATTTTTAGCCTTCAGCCTTTGCGAATTTCCCAGTTCAAAAGGTGCTGGATATTATGCAGGCTGGTTGGTGTCCATGGCAGCAAATGGTGACCTCCTCCCAGGCAGGATGATGGGTTTGCAGTGGTGAAGCAGGCTCAGAATTCCAACTTTGCAGTCAGGAACCCAAACCATGTTAATCCCCTGCTAGAGAAAACTCCCCCCCTCCTCCTCCTCCTCCTCTCCCCCGGGTAGTGAGCGGCGCCCACTCCAGTGAGGAGTGAGTTTTGGACGCTGAACAATAACTCAACTCAGTTACCCCCGCCCAAATCATCGTGTGCGTGGGCAGAGAAGTTTTTTTTTCTCCTCACGAAACCACATTGTTCCCCCCTCAAATAATCCCCAACCCCCAACCAACAACCTACTGAAGCAACACGAAACCAGCAGCGCCTGATAGCCATTGCGCAGCCGCCCCGCACTAACCGGCTCGTCGCGCGCGCCAAACGGCGGCTCAGCTCGCCCGAGCGGCAGTGGGCCGCCGCTACAGCCGCTCCATGACGCGCCGCTGTGGAACGTTGTGTGAACGGCCGCGAGCGCGGTATCAGCAGCAGCGGGTGGGCGCCTGCAGCTGCACACACACACACAGGAAACATGCACAGCGAGGGAGACACACGCAGGCCGCCAGTGGAAAAACCATCTGACAATGATCGCACTGCACAAGGAGACCATTCGGCCCGCCGTGCCTTTGCTGGCCCTCCACGGTGCCAATTCCCTGGGTGGGATTCTCCGACCCTCCGCGCCGGAATCGCGCCCGGTGCGGGGACGGAGAATAGCCGTTCACGCTAGAAATCCGGTGCGACGGCGCTTCCACGATTCTCTGCGGACCAGCCAGTCCCGCGCGCACGCGGTCAACGCAGCACCGGTCGTGGGCCGTTGGAACAGTCCTCCGTGGCGATTATCCAGTGTCGACCGGCCGATCTCCTGTTGGCGTGGTTTACATGTGGTACCACCCAGCGGAGGCTGGGACCCGCGGTAGCGGTCCTGGTGGTGGGGGGGGGGGGGGGGGGGGCGGAGTCATCTGACTCCGGGAGGGGCCTCAGCGGTGGCCAGGCCATCGATCGGGGGCCAACGATCTGCGGGCCATCGCCATCTGTGAGGGACCTACCTTCCTCCACATGGGCCCGCTTTGTGACTCTGCAATGCTGGTGGCTGCCGTGCGCATGCGTGGCCGCGCGGTCTGGCTAGCAGGGCCCCGCTGGCAGCCAGAGCTGCGGGACGCACGACAGCGCTCTGCTAGCCCCTGGAAAACGGGAGAATCACTCCGGACCTTCGAGAAAAAAATGTGGAGTGATTCTCGCCCATTTTCTTGCGAGTATGGGGTCTTAGTCCCCAGAAGGGAGAATCCCACCCTGTGGCTTTTCCTCCACCACTTTTCTCTTCACCACCCCCCCCCCTCCCTGCCCGCAGCCTTCCAGATCTTTCCCCTTTAGATACTGATCCGATTCTCCTTTGATAGCCACAATTGAATCTTCATCCACCATGCTCAGGCAAGCACGTTCCAGATTTCGCAGGCCACCATTGCTTCTTTTGCCAGTCACCATTGTCAGAATTCATACCTTAGTTGTAATAGTTGGAGACGCTTATTGCAATGGACGGTGCTTTATTGAATGTACACACTGAATACAGACCCAAGTAAACAAGGTCTCCCCAATGAAGGATTTGTCTCAAACAATATCGCCCCCACAGAGCAACACTCCCAAGAGTCCAAAAGTTCCTATGACCTGGACATATTCCAATCATAAATTGATGCCTTTTGGTTCACGGTCCGTCCACCAATTAGACCAATTTCTCCATTTACTCGGTCTAGACGCTGTCAGGATTTTGAATATCTCTTCCCCACTTTCTCAAAGGGGAACAGCCCCAGCTTCTCCCATGGATCAATGTAACTGAAGTTCCTGATCCCTGCGACTATTCTTTTTTAAAATAAACTTAGCGTACCCAATTATTTTTTTCCAATTAAGGGCCAATTTAGAGTGGCCAATCCATCTACCCTGCACATCTAGAACATAGAACATAGAACACTACAGCGCAGTACGGGCCCTTCGGCCCTCGATGTTGCGCCGACCTGTGAAACCATCTGAAGCCTATCTGACCTACAATATTCCATTTTCATCCATATGTCTATCCAGTGACCACTTAAATGCCCTTAAAGTTGGCGAGTCTACTACTGTTGCAGGCAGGGCGTTCCACACCCCTACTACTCTCTGAGTAAAGAAACTGCCTCTGACATCTGTCCTATATCTCTCACCCCTCAATTTAAAGCTATGTCCCCTCGTGTTGGTCATCACCATCCGAGGAAAAAGACTCTCACTGTCCACCCTATCTAACCCTCTGACTATCTTATATGTCTCTATTAAGTCACCTCTCAGCCTTCTCCTCTCTAACGAAAACAACCTCAATTCCCTGAGCCTTTCCTCGTAAGACCTTCCCTCCATACCAGGCAACATCCTAGTAAATCTCCTCTGAACCCTTTCCAAAGCTTCCACATCCTTCCTATAATGTGGTGACCAGAACTGCACGCAGTACTCCAGGTGTGGCCGCACCAGAGTTATGTACAGCTGCAGCATGACCCTGTGGTTCCGAAACTCAATCCCCCTGCTTATAAAGGCTAGCACACCATATGCCTTCTTAACAGCCCTATTAACCTGGGTGGCAACTTTCAAGGATTTATGTACCTGGATGCCGAGATCTCTCTGTTCATCTACACTACCAAGAATCTTGCCATTAGCCCAGTACTCTGCATTCCTGTTACTCCTTCCAAAGTGAACCACCTCACACTTTTCCGCATTAAACTCCATCTGCCACCTCTCAGCCCAGCTCTGCAGCTTATCTATGTCCCTCTGTATCCTATAACATCCTTCAGCACTATCCACAACTCCACCGACCTTCGTGTCATCTGCAAATTTACTAACCCATCCTTCTACACCCTCTTCCAGGTCATTTATAAAAATGACAAACAGCAGTGGCCCCAAAACAGATCCTTGCGGTACACCACTAGTAACTGAACTCCAGGATGAACATTTGCCATCAACCACCACCCTCTGTCTTCTTTCAGCTAGCCAATTACTGATCCAAACCGCTAAATCACCTTCAATTCCATACTTCCTTATTTTCTGCAATAGCCTACCGTGGGGAACCTTATCAAACGCCTTACTGAAATCCATATACACCACATCAACAGCTTTACCCTGATCCACCTGTTTGGTCACCTTCTCAAAAAACTCAATAAGGTTTGTGAGACATGACCTACCCTTCACAAAACCGTGTTGAGTATCGCTAATCAACTTGTTCTTTTCAAGATGATTATAAACCCTATCTCTTATAACCTTTTCCAACATTTTACCCACAACCGAAGTAAGGCTCACAGGTCTATAATTACCAGGGTTGTCTCTACTCCCCTTCTTGAACAAGGGGACAACATTTGCTATCCTCCAGTCTTCCGGCACTATTCCTGTCGACAAAGACGACATAAATATCAAGGACAAAGGCTCTGCAATCTCCTCCCTGGCTTCCCAGAGAATCCTAGGATAAATCCCATCTGGCCCAGGGGACTTATCTATTTTGACATTTTCTAAAATTGCTAACACCTCCTCCTTTTGAACCTCAATTCCATCTAGCCTGGTCGACTGAACCTGAGTGTTCTCGACAACATTGTCTTTCTCCAGTGTAAACACTGACGAAAAATATCCATTTAATGCTTCCCCTATCTCCTCTGATTCCACACACAACTTTCCACTACTATCCTTGATTGGCCCTAATCTTACTCGAGTCATTCTTTGTTCCTGATATACCTATAGAAAGCCTTAGGGTTTTCCTTGATCCTATCCGCCAACGACTTTTCGTGTCCTCTCCTCGCTCTTCTTAACTCTCCCTTTAGGTCCTTCCTGGCTAACTTGTAACTCTCAAGTGCCCTAACTGAGCCTTCATGCCTCATCCTAACATAAGCCTTCTTCTTCCTCTTGACAAGTGCTTCAACTTCCTTAGTAAACCACGGCTCCCTTGCTCGACAACTTCCTCCCTGCCTGACAGGTACATACTTATCAAGGACACGCAGTAGCTGTTCCTTGAAAAAGCTCCACATTTCGATTGTACCCATCCCCTGCAGTTTCCTTCCCCATCCTATACCTCCTAAATCTTGCCGAATAGCATCATAATTGCCTTTCCCCCAGCTATAATTCTTGCCTTGCGGTACATACCTATCCCTGCCCATTGCTAAAGTAAACATAACCGAGTTGTGATCACTATCACCAAAGTGCTCACCTACATCTAAATCTAACACCTGGCCGGGTTCATTACCCAGTACCAAATCCAATGTGGCCTCGCCCCTTGTTGGTCTGTCTACATACTGTGTCAGAAAACCCTCCTGCACACACTGCACAAAAACTGACCCATCTATAGTACTCGAACTATAGTATTTCCAGTCAATATTTGGAAAGTTAAAGTCCCCCATAACAACTACCCTGTTACTCTCGCTCCTGTCAAGAATCATCTTTGCAATCCTTTCCTCGACATCTCTGGGACTATTCGGAGGTCTATAGACAACTCCCAACAGGGTGACCTCTCCTCTACTGTTCCTAACCTCGGCCCATACTGCCTCAGTAGACGAGTCCTCAAGCGTCCTTTCTACCGCCGTAATACTTTCCTTGATTAACAATGCCACACCCCCCCCTCTTTTACCATCTTCTCTGTTCTTACAGAAACATCTAAATCCTGGAACCTGCAACAACCATTCCTGTCCCTGCTCTACCCATGTCTCCGAAATCGCCACAACATCGAGATCCCAGGTACCAACCCATGCTGCAAGCTCACCCACCTTATTCCGGATGCTCCTGGCGTTGAAGTAGACACACTTCAAACCAGCGTCCTGCTTGCCGGTGCCCTCTTTCGAACTTTTAACCCTATCCCTGACCTCACTACTCTCAACATCCTGTACACTGGGACTACAATTTAGGTTCCCATCCCCCTGCTGAATTAGTTTAAACCCCCCCGAAGAGCACTAGCAAATCTCCCCCCCAGGATATTGGTACCCCTCTGGTTCAGGTGAAGACCATCCTGTTTGTAGAGGTCCCACCTACCCCAGAATGAGCCCCAATTATCCAGGAAACCAAAACCCTCCCTCCTGCACCATCCCTGTAGCCACGTGTTCAACTCCTCTCTCTCCTTATTTCTCACTTCGCTAGCACGTGGCACGGGTAACAACCCAGAGATAACAACTCTGTTTGTTCTAGCTCTCAGCTTCCACCCTAGCTCCCTGAATTTCTGTCTCAAATCCCCATCTCTCTTCCTACCTATGTCGTTGGTACCTATGTGGACCACGACTTGGGGCTGCTCCCCCTCCCCCTTAAGGATCCCAAAAACACGATCAGAGACATCACGAACCCTGGCACCTGGGAGGCAACATACCAACCGTGAGTCTCTTTCGTTCCCACAGAACCTCCTGTCTGTTCCTCTAACTATGGAGTCCCCAATGACAAGTGCTCTGTTCCTCTTCTCCCTTCCCGTCTGAGCAACAGGGACAGACTCTGTGCCAGAGACCTGCGCCCTATTGCTTACCCCTGGTAAGTCGTCCCCCGCAACAGTATCCAAAACGGTATACTTGTTATAGAGGGGAACGACCACAGGGGATCCCTGCACTGCCTGCCGGTTCCCTCTCCCTCCCCTGACGGTAACCCATCTACTTTCTTCTTTTACCTGAGGTGTGACTACCTCCCTATAACTCCTCTCAATAACCTCCTCCGCCTCCCGAATGATCCGAAGTTCATCCAGCTCCAGCTCCAGGTCCCTAATGCGGCTCTCGAGGAGCTGGAGTTGGGTGCACTTCCCGCAGATGTAGTCAGAAGGGATACTAGAGGTGACCCTTTCCTCCCACATTCTGCAGGAGGAACATTCAACTGCCCTAGCCTCCATTCCCACTGGACTAACTTCCCAACAACTGAAAAATAAAAAAATAAAAAGCTTGTTAGTTTAGCAATCCAACAGACAGAGCTTTTTTTTTGGTTAGAGGAGGAGGATGGGTGGGAGACACTACGTAAGTAGTGTTTCGGGTAAAGCTGTCACTCGAGAACAGCCCCTTCACAAACCACCTTCAACTTACGCTGACCGCACTGCACGTATGCAAATCTCCCCGGAACAGCCAATCAGAAGCTCTGCTCTGCTGCCCTCTGCTGGATGCTCACCTTCCGTTGAACTCCTCGGGTCACTGATGCAGGTGCACCTTCAACTTACGCTGACCGCACTGCACGTATGCAAATCTCCCCGGAACAGCCAATCAGAAGCTCTGCTCTGCTGCCCTCTGCTGGATCTTTGGGTTGTGGGGACGAAACGCATGCAAACACGAGGAGAATGTGCAAACTCCACATGGACAGTGACCCAGAGCCAGGATCGAACCTGGAACTTTGGCGCCGTGAGGCAGCAGTACTAACCACTGTGCTACCATGCTTCCCCTTGTAACTATTCTTGTGAACCTTTTCTGCACCCTCTCTTAGTGAGTACAGAGAGGTTTAGAGAGGAAATTGCCACATTAGGGTCAAGACAACTGAAAGCACTGTCACCAATGGTGGGGTGAATGGAGTTGTGGATGCACAAAATGGTTAAAATTGGAGGGATACAGAATTTTTCTGGAAGACCGTAGAAGTGAAGGAGGTTACAGAGACAGGCCGAGGTGATTTGAACACAATCGTGGAAATTTCAAATTTGATGCACTTGTGGTCTGGGAGACAATGTCGGAGAATGAGAACGAGATTATGAATTCATGGAGCATAAAGTCAGTGGGATAAGGTTTGGGTGAGCTCAAGTTTGTGGACAATGGAAGATGAGGAGATGACCAGGACAGAATTGCAGTGGTCAAGCCTGACGGTAACAAGAGGGTGAGGGTTTTAACAGAACTGGACTGAGGCAGGGGTTGTGATGATCTATACTGTGGAGGTGAAAATAGGCTTTGCTGATAGAGCAGACATGGGATTGGAATCTCAGCTCAGGGTCAGAAAGGATATTGAGGTGGTGAATAGACCAATTCAGCCGAAGACAGTGGTCGGGGTGGGGGAACAGAATTACGTTTGTGGATGAGACTGGAGACAATGGCTTTGGTCTTTCCCAGATTGAATTGGAGGAAATTTTGTCTTGTGGGGACTAGATACCACAGAACAAGACTGGAATTCTCCGGCTGTTGGGATTCTCTTCTCCTGTCTGCAGCGCACCCCTCCACCACCCCACCCTCCCAAGCCCCGCCTAAGGGTTTCCCTTTGGGTGAAGCAGTCCTAAATCTGTTCCCCTTTATTTTGAAACTAGAAACTAGTTCTAGTTTCACCTGGCGGTGGAAACAACTTCCCTGTTTTTTTCTATCTTAACAATTCCCTTCATAATTTTATCTGTTCCTATAAGATGACCCCTCATTCTTCAAAATTCCAATGAGTATAGTTCCAGTCTACTTAGTCTCTCCTCATCAGCCAAATCTTCTCAACTCTGAAATCAACCGAGTGAATCTCCTCTGCACACCCTCCAGTGCCAGTACATCTTTTCTCAAATAAGGAGACCAAAACTGCACACAGTACTCCAGGTATGGCCTCCCCAGCACCCTATACAGCTGCAACATAACGTCCCCGCTTTTAAATTCCATCCCTCGAGCAATGAAGGACAAAATTCAATTTGCCTATTAATTACTTGCCGCACCTGCAAACCAACTGGTTAGCGACTCATGCACAAGGGCACCTAGGTCCCTCTGCACAGCAGCGTGCTGCAATTTATTACCATTTAAATAATAAAATTCTTGCCCACTCACTTAAACTATCTGTATCCTTCTGCAGACTTTCAGTGTCCTCTGCACACTTGACTCTACCACTCATCTCAGTGTCATCTGCAAACTTTGACACATTACACTTGGTCCCCATCTCCAGATCATCTCTGTAAATTGTGAACAATTGCAGACCCATCACTGATCCCCGAGACACACCACGAGCTACTGATCGCCAGCCCGAAAAACACCCATTTATACCCACTCTTTGCTTTCTGTCAGTTAACCAATCCTCTATCCATGCTAATGCATTACCTCTAACACCATGCATCTTTATCTTATGTGGCACCTTGTCGAATGTCTTCTGGAAATCCAGATTCCCCATTGTCCACTGCGCTCGTAATGTCCTCAAAGAACTTCACTAAATTAGTCAATCATAACGTGCCTTTCATGAACCCATGCTGCATCTGCCCAATGGGACAATTTCTATCCAGACCAAAGAACACAATGAATACAAAAAAAACTCAGGACTGTGTGGTGGGCATTGAGCTCTGTATGAGGAGCTTTAAATCAGCTCAGCTCCAGGACATCACTGCAGGAGTTCCTTAGGGAAGTGTCCTAGGCTCAACCATCTTCAGCTGCTTCATCAATTACCTCCCTTCAATTAAAATGTTAGAAGTGGGGATGTTTGCGGATGACTGCACAATGTTCAGCACCATTCGCGACTCCTCAGATAATGAAGCAGTCCATGTCCAAATGCAGAAAAACCCGGACAATATCCAGGCTTGTGCTGACAAGTAGCAAGTTACATTCGTGCGACACAAGTTCTAGGCATTGATCATCTCCTTCAAGAGAGGATCTAACCATCGATCCTTGACGTTCAATGGCATTACCATCACTGAATCTCCCACAATTAACATCCAAATGCAGAAAAACCCGGACAATATCCAGGCTTGTGCTGACAAGTAGCAAGTTACATTCGTGCGACACAAGTTCTAGGCATTGATCATCTCCTTCAAGAGAGGATCTAACCATCGATCCTTGACGTTCAATGGCATTACCATCACTGAATCTCCCACAATTAACATCCTGGGGGTTACCATTGATCAGAAACTGAACTGGACCAGCCATAGTAATACTGTGGCTACCAAGGCAGGTCAAAGGCTAGGAATCTTGCAGCAAGTAACTCACCTCCTGACCCCCTAAAGCCTGTCCACCATCTACAAGGCACAATCAGGAGTGTAATGGAATACTCTCTACTTGCCTGGATGAGTGCAGCTCCAACAACACTCAAGAAGCTCAACATCATCCAGGACATAGCAGCCCACTTGATTGCTCCTCCTTCCACAAAAATTCAAACCCTCCACCACCGGTGAACAGTGGCAACCGGGTGTACCATCTACAAGATGCACTGGAGTAACTCACCAAGGATCCTTAGACAGCACCTTCCTAACACATGACCAGTGGATGTGGTTTATTTAGACTGTCAGAAGGCTTTCACAGGTCTCACATAGCACATTAATATGTAAAGTTAAAGCCCATTGGATTGTCTCGAGATAGATAGAAAGCTGGTAGCAGACAGGAAGCAAAAAGTTGGAACAAATGGGTTTCCAAATTTGCAGATGATACAAAGTTGGATGGGAGGATAAGCTGTGAAAAGGATGCAGGTACTTCAGTGGGATTTGGATAGGCTGAGTGAGTGGGCACATGCAATATAATGTGGATAAATGTGAGGTTATAAAATAGGAAGCCAATTATTTGAATGGATGTAAATTGAGAGCTGGATACTCAGCAAAACCTTGATATCCTGGTGCAGCAGTTGCTAAAAGTTAGCATGTAGGTACAGCTGGCAGTAAAAAAGGCAAATGGTATGTTGGCCTACATAGCAAGAGGATTTGTGTATAGGAATAGAGATATTTTACTGCAATTGTATAGGGCGTTGGTGAGGCCACACCTTGGGTATTGGGTAATGTGTGCAGTTTTGGTGTCTGGATCTGAGCAAGGATGTTCTTGTCAAAGAGGGAGTGCAGTGAAGGTTTGCCAGGCTCATTCCTGGGATGGCAGGGCTGTCATATGAGGAGAGACTAAGTCAGTTAGGATTATATTCATTGGAGTTTAGAAGAATCTCATAGAAAATTACAATATTCTAACAGGATTAGACAGGGTAGATTCAAAAAGAATGTTCCCGATAATGGGGGAGTCCAGAACTAGGGGTCATAGATTATTGAGGATAAGGGGTAAACCTATTAGGACTGAGGGGAGGAGAAATTTCTTCACTCAGAGTGGTGAATCAATGGAATTCGCTCCCACAGAAAGTAGATGAAGCCAAAATATTATGTAACTTCAAAAAGGAAGTAGATATAGCTCTTGGTGCTAAAGAAATCAGGCAGCACGGTAGCACAGTGGTTAGCACAATTGCTTCACAGCGCCAGGGTCCCAAGTTTGTTTCCCGGCTTGGGTCACTGTCTGTGCGGAATCTGCTTGATCTCCCTGTGTCTGCGTGGGTTTCCTTTTCCTCCCACAGTCCAAAGATGTGCAGGTTAGGTGGATTGGCCATGCTAAATTGCCCTCAGTATCCAAAAAGGTTAAGTGGGGTTCCTGGGTTACAGGGATAGGATGGAGGTGTAGGCTTGAGCAGGGTGCTCTTTCCAAGGGCCGGCCAGTGCAGACTCGATGGGCCGATTGACCTTCTTCTGCACTGTAAATTCTGTGATTCTATGAATCAAGGGATATGGGGGCAAAGGCGGGATCAGGGTATTGAACCTGATGATCAGCCACAATCATAATGAATGGTAGAGCAGGCTCGAAGGGCCAAATGGCCTCCACCTGCTTCTATTTTCTATGTTAACATAAAGACAAGAAGATGGGGGCGGCACAGCGGTTAGCACTGCTGCCTCACAGCACCAATGACCCCGGTTCGATCTGGGTCACTGTCCATGTGGAGTTTGCACATTCTTCCCGTGTCCGCATGGGTCTCACCCCCACAACCCAAAAGATGTGCAGGGTAGGTGGGTTTGGCCACACTACGCTTTTTAATTGAGAAAAAATGAATTGGGCACTTAAACGGTCTGATCTCAAGCAGCAAAGATTTGGAGGCAAGCACATACTGTATGTTGTGTGCCCCTTTTGTGCTGACACATCGGAGTGTTGGAGGAGTTGAGCAGTGGCTTAGAAAACCAAGACCTTTTCTAAACTTCTTTTACAACAATATGCAAGTACTTGCATTCTTTAGATGGGTTTGGGAGGAATATATTACATATCCAGATCATTATTTAGCAAACAACATTTCAGATTTGAATTGAAGTTAGAGAATTGTAGGCTTTAATTATTTGAGTTGCCCGATAATACAGCCAGAAATATGTTAAACTTGCAGAATTTTATGCTAAAGGCACCAGGTTTTGTGTCGCAGTGGGTAGTGTCCCTGCCTCTGAGCCAGACACTCTGGGTTCAAGTTCCACCCCCGGGATTTTGTATATTATTCTTCACTGAAAAAATCCAAGAAGCATTGTTGATTGAACATTTCAAATGTGCTTTATTTCAACAGTATGGATAAAGTTCCAAAACTCAAAGCCAGTTAAACAAAAAACGCCAGTACAATTTTGATCAACTTCCACAATTGTTTAAATAACAAAGACATTTTAATTGGTTCACCCTGATACCAAAGAAGCAAAGGGAACAACTTATTTTTTTCCTGGACCCGTACTAAAATATAATTGCAAATTTATTGTGTCGTCGAGGGTGGCACAGTGGTTAGCATCGTTGCCTCACAGCGCCAAGGACCTGCGTTCAATTCCGGTCTTTCGCAACTATCTGTGGGGAGTTTGTACATTCCCCCGTGTCTGCGTGGGTTAACTCCGGGTGCTCCAGTTTCCTTCCACAGTCCAAAAAGATGTGCAGGTTAGGTGAATTGACCTTGCCTAATGTCCAGAAATGCAGGGCGGCACGTGGCACAATGGTTAGCACTGCTGTCTAACCCGGGTTTGAATCCCGGCCCTGGGTCACTGTCCGTGTGGAGTTTGCACATTCTCCCCGTGTCTGCGTGGGTTTCACCCCCACAACCCAAAGATGTGCAGGTTAGATGGATTGGCCACGCTAAATTGCCCCTAAATTAAAAAAAATGTCCATAAATGTGCAGGTTAGGTGGGGTTACGGGGATAGGGTTGGTACAGACACAATGGGCCAAATGGCCTCCTTCTGCACTGTTGGAATTCTACATTCACATCCATTGTGGTACTTTTTAGTACGGGAAAATATATGAATTAAGTTACAAATCACAGGCATCATAAGATAACATTTAAAAATTTAGAAATCTTATAAAAAATACTTAGAATAACACTACATCATGAGATTTGTTTCCATATTTACAATGCTGACATCTGAGCAATATTTCTATCTCCATCTTGTACGTGAAACCCATACAAATACTGTCTCCTGAGTAAGAGTGGATGAGCAAAAGCTTCCCTCTGCCAAATGTCTACAGAGTGAAAATCAGCCCTCACAAATATATGGATCTCTCCTTCAACATCCCCTGCTGTTCCTACCTCAGGTTTTAAATTCCTGACAGTCAGTTGGTGTTGAGCAAACTTAACACAATTAGTCTAATTAACTAACGAACCACCCCTTAAAGGGGCAGTTAAATAAGTGTCTCTTGATACTCTTCTGAGCACAACAGTGAAACAAATAAACTAATTATCAGCCCCTTAAAGGGGCACTGTACCAAAAATCTAAACTTTGAAGGTAATGTATCGAATTTTAAAGTAAAGTACCATTTTGGGGCTGATAATGCAGCCCTAAAGTGTTCCATTATAGTCTTCTCAGCATAGCAATAAAATAGACAAATAAACTATTAATCAAATTAACTAATTATTAGCCCCTTAAAGGGGCACTGAAACAAAAATAAAACTATTTATTTAGCCTGGATCTCTGGAATGCAAGCCCAGTGACTACCACTACTTCCCCACCACCTCCCCGTACCTGATAACTGCCTGATAAAGTCCAGTTAAGGAGATTTGTGTGTGTTGAGATGATCAAATGATGTTTTCGTACCGTAAACAATCGGCCCGCTTAATTACTCTCCAAAACATTTACGCAATATAAATTTTTGTGCACCACCGATTTTACTGCTGTCTTGCCAAATGCGACACAATAGTAATTCAAAATTGATGACTGAATTTGCAAAAGGGATTTGAACCATAAAATTATAAACATTTATAGCATAGAAGGAGGTCATTCAGCCAACTGTGCCTTTAAGAGCAGCCAGGTCTAATTCCATGTTCCAGCACCTTGTCTGTGGCCTTGTAGGCTACAGTGGTTCAAATATATATCCAAGTACCTTTAGAATATTTATGCCTCTACCATGCTTCCAGGCATTGAGTCCCAAATCCCGAACACCCTCCAGGTGAAAAGAATCGCCCCTCAAATCTCCTATTGGATTGGATTATTGTCATGTGTACCAAGGTACAGTGAAAAGTATTTTTCTGCAAGCAGCTCAACAGATCATTCAGTACATGGAAGAAAAGGGAATTAAACAAAATTCAAGAAAATACATGAGAATACATAATAGGGCAACACAAGATATACAATTTAACTACATAAGCATTGGCATCAGTTGAAGCATACAGGGTGTAGTGTTAATGAGGTCAGTCAATAAGAGGGTCATTTAGGAGTCTGGTGACAGTGGGGAAGAAGCTATTTTAGAGTCTGTTCGTGCGTGTTCTCAGACTTCTGTATCTCCTTCCCGATGGAAGAAGTTGGAAAAGTGAGTAAGCCGGGTGGGAGGGATCCTTGATTATGCTGCCCGCTTTCCCCCGGCAGCGGGAGGTGTAGATGGAGTCCATGGATGGGAGGCAGGTTCGTGTGATGGACTGGGCAGTATTCCTCTGGGAGGTATATCCCTCTTACCCTAAATCTCCCCCCCCCTCGTTATGGATCTCTCAATCAGAGGAATAAGCCTTCCGATCCATGCCATCCAGGCCCCTCATAATTTTATGAGGTGAATAAAAACCACTAAAACCTACTTCTCCTAACCCTGGCAACAAACAAAACGAAAACACTAAGCGCACTGATAACTGATATGATGAGCTGCAGTTACCCCACCAATTCGCTCCTGTTAGCTAACTCTTCAGCTATCAGGATGGCTCCTGTCTAGAATGAAGACAAATGCCAGCAGAAAAACGCCACAAAGAATAAAAAAACTATTAAAACACAGTACTCCAACAGGAAGCTACATATTTTCATAACAGTTAACAGAACAAAACCCCCGATACATTGAACATTCCACCCAAATCCAACACTCAACCCACCCAAGAACAAAGAAATGCAAACATGTACAAGGAACCTCAACAACTCCCCATATCTACATGCTCATCCCCAACATCCAAAAACCTCAATCAACTTGCACCCAATTAATGTTTTCTTTTACTAAAGAATCCACCTCCTCCTTGCATCAAAAAATAGACTTTCCCCACAAGTCACGCTAAGCCACGCTGGCTACATCACCCCAAATCGAATTATACAGGGCTACTTTGGACTTGTTAAACGCCGCCCGCTTCTTTGACAGCTCCTCTCCAACATCTTGCTAAAGCCTGATGGCGTGGCCTTCCCTTTTACAATCACAATGTTCCTTTGCCCACCTCAGGACCTGTTCTTTTTCCAGGAAACTGTGAAACTTCACAAAGCCAAATGTTCGCAATTGTTCGTTGGGACGGTGCTTTGTCGAGTGTCCGGTGGGCTTGATCCAACTCGGGAGCAGACGTGAATCCACCCTCCCTCACCCCCTTCCTAAACATCTTCGCAAAGTATTCTGTGGGAGATGGGCCTTCCATCCCCTCTGCCATACCCACAACTCGAATATTTTGCCTCCTGGAACGATTCTCCAAATCATTCACTTTGGCCTTCGGTGCCTTATTCACACCAGCCAATAGAGGCATCTCCGCTTCCAGAGAGGCAATCTGGTCGCTAGTCTTCAAGAGTCACCTTCCATGCCTTGTATGGCAGCGCCATGTGTTTTTATTGTTTCATTGATCTTCTCCAACGCCAACCAAATGGGAGCCATAGCCTCTTCCATCGGCTTATGGTGGTACCCTGACATAAACCGTCATTGCTTCTCGAATTCCGCTGCCAAGATGCCGGCAAACATCTCGGTTGTGACTGGAGTGGCCAGAGTCCAGGAAACTGTCTTTGCCATTTTTTCCACCGAAGAACCCGGAAAAGCTTCCGATTGCATTGACAAACTTCTGCTTTCAAGTTTCTTTGTTCTGGACACTTCCCTTATGTGGGAACCTTGTATCAATATAATCAGGTGGGGTTTTTAAACAAAAATGTCCCCAGAAACTGGGTGAAAATGGCTAAATGTACAGCACCCTAGCAGGAGCCACCGGAAGTCCTAACCAAAGTTCTTGTTAATAACATGACTGCAACAAACCCATAATTTAAAACTTTACATGCCACTTGGCTTTTGGGACCCAAGGGCTTTTACTTTTGTGATCACTCTGGGACCGTACCTTGTTAAAATCCATATAAATTACATCAAAAGCATTACTGTCGTGTCCAGTGACGCCATTTCCTATTCATAACTCTAAATGTGGACTGCACTGATTCTGCAGCTGTATTTTGTTTGAAAATGGACACTAACAAGACTGTCAAGGTGACCGCTGCGGGTCACCCACTTGGATTTGTGGATTTAAACTACCACGCCAGTTCCAAAAGACAATGGGACCCATTTCAGACTAAGAAATGTCAACACATATTCTGAAACCATCGCCAACTTTTTTCCTAGCTTGAATGTGTCTTTTCAGAAGCAAACACACTAATGGTCTCAAGCTAAAGAGAAAATGCTGGAAAATCACAGCAGGCCTGGCAGCATCTGTAGGGAGAGAAAAGAGCTAAAGTTTCGAGTCCAGATGACCGTTTGACAAAGGGTGATCTAGACTCAAAACGCTAGCTCTTTTCTCTCCCTACAGATGTTGCCAGATTCCAGCAACCGCAGTAATTTGCTTTCATCCAATGGTCTCAAGCCACCAAGGGTGGATGGCATGAAACAATAGTCAATATTGTGGCTATTCAAAGTAAAGCCGACACCATATTTGGAAGGGAGCTGCCGCTTTTCATTAAAACAGGCAGTCAACACAAGGGCACCATCTGCAGAGAACATCAACAGCAGTCAAAGTCAGTAGGATCGAAACCTTTTTTTAAACTGTGGAGGCTGTTATGTCTATAATGTTTCCCAATCCCTATTCAAAGCCCACCAGTAGAGAACTTGATTTCCTGGTGAGAGGAAACTACAAATGCCTAAATTTGTCACCTTGTTAACACCTATATCTTTGAGGGAATCTCTAACAGTTAGTGAAACCACTTAAATTAGTCTTTCAGTGTGAAAATGCTGCATTTACCAGGCTCTCAACGACTGTTTTTCCTATGATGAGCTAAAGATGTGGGCCGGGATTCTCCGATCCTGCGCTGGGTCCGCACCGGCCGTTGCGCGCATGCACGGACCCGCGCAGGCTGTGGCGTGCGGCCTTCGAGGGCCGGAGCAGCGG
Organism: Scyliorhinus canicula; assembly: GCF_902713615.1. Taxonomy (NCBI): domain Eukaryota; kingdom Metazoa; phylum Chordata; class Chondrichthyes; order Carcharhiniformes; family Scyliorhinidae; genus Scyliorhinus; species Scyliorhinus canicula. Next base: position 164,656,555 of record NC_052153.1, read on the forward strand.
ACAGCACTCTGGCGTTGTACTAGCCCCCTTGGAAGGGGTGAATGCCTGGGCCTGGAGGCTCGTTGACTCCAGAGTTGCTTTTGCGGTTTTGACGCTGGCATCAGAGAATCCCGGCCGTGAACTATTTTTTTGTGTTTACAACTTGTAAAAGCGTACTGTCCTCTTGAAATGTATTTTTCTTCAGCATGTGTGTGTGTGTGACATTGCGGCAAGAGTTTCAGTCCGATGGCACAAATAAGGGACAGGATAAACTGTCCCTTAGAAAGCATGGATTAATCACAGGTAGTCAACATGGATTTGTTAAGGGAAGGCCGCGCTTGACTAATTTGATTGATGGGAGGATTGATGAGGATAGTGTAGTTGTTTTGGTCTACAAAGGTGTGCAGATTAGGTGGATTGGCCATCCTAAATTGCTCTTAAGTGCCCAAAGGTTAGGTGGTGTGAAGTGGTTATCGGAATAGGGCTCAATGCAGACTTGATGGGGTGAATGGCCTCTTCTGCACTGTAGGGATTCTATGTACATGGGTTTTAGCAAGGCTTTTGACAAGGTCCCACATAGCACACTGGTTAAAAAAAAAAGCCCATGGGATCTAGGGGAATGTAGGAAGCTAAATGTAAAATTAACTCAGTGGCAGGAAGCAAAGGATAATTGGTGATGGGTGTCTTCGCAAATGTAAAGCTGTTTGCAGTGGGGTTCCATAGGGCTCAGTACCAGACCACTGGCTTTTTTGTTGGACATATATTAATGATTCGAACGTAAATGGAGGAGGAACGATCAAGAAGTTTGTAGATGACACAAAAATTGGTCGTGTGGTTGATATCCAGGGGGATTGCTATAGAGTGCAGGAAGATATAAATGGACTGATTAGGTGGACAGAAAAGTAGCAAATGGAATTCAACACAGAGAAGAGTGAGCAATACATTTGGGGAGGCCATACAAGGCAAAGGAAGACACAGTGAATGGGAGGATACTGAGATGTGTGGAGGAATAGGGAGATCCTGGAGTGAGTGTCCACAGATCCCTGAAGGTAAGGGGGGGGGGGGGGGGGTGTCAATAAGGTGGTTGAAAAAAAAACACGTGGAACCCTTTCATTTATTAGGGCATAGAAATTTAGAGTGGTGAGGTTATGCAGAAACTTTAGGCCACAACTTGAATACTGCATGCAGTTCTGGTCACCTTGTTACAGAAAGGATGCAATTACATTAGAGAGGGGAGAGAGGAGATATACGAGGACGTTGCCAGGAGCGATTTAATGCGATTGGCAAAAGAAGCGACACGAGTGCAAGGTCTGTTTTGGGGAGCGAGTGGTTAGGGTCTGGAATACACTGCTTGACAGTGTGATGGAGGCAGGTTCAATCGAGGCATAGAAAAGAGAAATGGATCATATTCTGAAGAGGGAATAATTGCATGGCTAGGAGGAAAAGCTGAGGGAGTGGCACTTGGTGAGTTGCTTTTGCAAAGGGGGAGTACAGATGTGACGGGCTGGAGGGCAACAGAAGGAGACCATTTTATAATTCTGTTCAAACCTCTTTCGCTAATACTTGCCCCCAGAGTTGCCCTATTGATATTTTTACCCCATGCATTAGACTGAAGAATGTTTACTATATGCATCTTAAGTTACTGGACTTGATTACTTGAACCAAGCGCAACTTTAAGTTTCTGGTGAAAAGCCGGTATTCGTTCATGCTGTGCAGGCCAGGCTAGAATGCAGTGCGACTTGAACATCCCTCTTCGTAGACAGAGCATCTGGTGTAATTTATAATCAGGGATATCATGTAAAAATATCAAAATGATGGCATCGCGGCTCTGCTGAATAGCTTGCTGCATTGCTTGATGCACCTTGAACCTGCAATCAGAAAAGTGATTTAATTAGGCAAAAAAAGCAACATGTGATATTGGGCATGGATATTTCTCCTGACAGTGTAGGATACGCCCGCCAATCTGGTGAACCTTTGCCCCCGTGTTACGGGGCCAGAGCAATGAAAATCACAGTGTCAGTGGGCAAGAGATGGCCTGCGCGGAGTGTGAATAATGGTAAGGACGTGCTCGGTGGAATGGCCCGTGCTGGTTCTGTGAATACTTTGTGAATATGTAATGAAAGTGAGCATACCTTCTGCACCAGGGATCCTTTAAAAGCTCCTGAGTCATAACAAAGATGATTTTTCTGCTCTGGCTTATGCTGTTGACGATGGATTCCAGCTCAGAAATTCCAACTTCGGAGTCCCTTTCCTCCAAACAAAACTGGAATATAGTTTGGTCATGTTGCTCCAAGGGCAACAAATAGTTGTTGACCCAGTTAATGTCATTTTTGGCATGAATAATGTAAGCATCGTACTCAAATTGAATTTCCTGGTGGTCTATCTCCTTAAACCCAAATATCCGGTTGACAGAAACGTTCCAATAGAATTCTAACCTCCATCCTTGAAACTGAATCAGAAACACAGTGAATATGATACCAAGTATAAAGCTACTGCTGATTATGAACGCACCTGCAAAAGGGGCGACATCTTTGCAGGGAGATATGTCAAAAGCGTCAACAGTTCGGTTGTGGTAACTCGGCGGAGTGTTGCAAATGTACTGACTCTTTAAGTCAGGGACGCTGCTGTTGGTTTTATTGAGCCAGGTAACAAACCAGGAAATACTTTCACAGGTGCAGTCAAAAGGATTGAATCCCATGTACAGGGCAGTTAAGTTATTAAATGCTTGGTGAAAAACATCTTTTTCGACAGATGTAATCAGATTTTTCTGCATGTGTAGTAATTTGAGAGACCGCAGGTCATTAAAAACAACACCTGGAAGAACGTTCAAGTTGTTTGAGCTTAAATCTAAAACACTGAGTTTATACAATCCTTGGAATGCTTTCTCCGGGAGCTCGTCTAATCCATTGGATTGCAAATCAAGCATCTGGAGCTCCATCATATTGTTTAGATAAAGAACCGGGCCACCAGGATTAATGCTCTTCCAGAGCCGTGCCAAGTTATTGTGTTGCAACTTTAAAACTTGAAGCTGCCGAAGCTCCCGGAAGACATCTTTATCCAAATTGGCTAAATTATTGTTGCTCAGGTCAAGGACAGTGAGGTTCTGAAGTGGATCAAATGGCGAGGGTTGAAAGTTCAACGAGACGATATTTGACTTGCTAAGCATCAAGACTTTCATAGAAGCGACATGAACAAATGATGATGAGGTCAAAATCAACTTCGAGTTATACGACAGGTATATTTCCTCTACCTCATTGAGGCCTCGAAATTCCTCTCCCGTCAGGGCCTGAGCAATGGAATTGAGGCCTATGTCCAGTTTTTTCAACTTCTTGAACCAGGAGAAAGCTCCTTGTTGCAGTTTTGAAATTTTTGTTTTTGTCAGGTTTAAATTGACAAGGGGAGACTCCGCGAGAGACACAAAAGTTTCATTCCTGACAGTTTTTAAATCGACCAAACAGTTGTACAGGCTAAGATATTTCAGACTCATCAGGCCGGAGAACGTATGCGCCCTTATGCCTGCTATACTGTTGTCCTCCAGATTGAGTTGCACCAAGTTTTTCAACTCCTGAAATGAGTAATCGTCAATGAGAGATTCTGCGTCAGGCAGGCTGCCTTGTTCTCTGAGGCCTTTCTTCAAGTTCAAGCACTTCAAATTTTCCAATCCAGCAAATGTTTTGCGGTTGATATGACTGATGCTGTTATTTTCCAGGTACAGGTTCTCTAAATCATGCAACCACTGAAACGGATTATCCTGCAGCGTAGTTAACTTGTTGTTGGACAGATCCAAGGATATCAAGTTTGTTTTGTTTAATCCAGCAAAGGTATTGGCCTGTATTTTCAGGTGAGTGTTCCTCAAAGAAAGTTCAATGATGTCAGTCCCTGACAATGCTTGACACAGCTGCTCAGTAACATTTGGATGTAGAGGAACATTGTCCAAAACTAGAACGTGTAAACCTCCAAGCGTGTGGAAACAGTTATGTTCAAACTGGAAAAGAACAAAGAGGTACATTGTTTCATAATAATAATAATAATCTTTATTAATGTCACAAGTAAGATGACATTAATGCTGCGATGAAGTTACTGTGAAAATCCCCTCAGGGATCAGTGTTGGGCCCACAATTGTTCACAATTTACACAGATGATTTGGTGTTGGGGACTAATGACAATGTGTCCAAGTTTGCAGACGACACGAAGATGAGTGGTAAAGCGAAAAGTGCAGAGGATACTGGAAGTCTGCAGAGGGATTTGGATAGGTTAAGTGAATGGGCTAGGGTCTGGCAGATGGAATACAATGTTGACAAATGTGAGGTTATCCATTTTGGTAGGAATAACAGCAAACAGGATTATTATTTAAATGATAAAATATTAAAGCATGCTGCTGTGTAGAGAGACCTGGGTGTGCTAGTACACGAGTCGCAAAAAGTTGGTTTACAGGTGCAACAGGTGATTAAGAAGGCGAATGGAATTTTGTCCTTCATTGCTAGAGGGATGGAGTTTAAGACTAGGGAGGTTATGTTGCAATTGTATAAGGTGTTAGTGAGGCCACACCTGGAGTATTGTGTTCAGTTTTGGTCTCCTTACTTGAGAAAGGACGTACTGGCACTGGAGGGTGTGCAGAGGAGATTCACTAGGTTAATCCCAGACCTGAAGGGGTTGGATTATGAGGAGTGGTTGAGTAGACTGGGACTGTACTCGTTGGAACTTAGAAGGATGAGGGGGGGATCTTATAGAAACATATAAAATTATGAAGGGAATAGATAGGATAGATGCGGGCAGGTTGTTTCCACTGGTGGGTGAAAGCAGAACTAGGGGGTATAGCCTCAAAATAAGGGAAGTAGATTTAGGACTGAGTTTAGGAGGAACTTCTTCACCCACAGGGTTGTGAATCTATGGAATTCCTTGCCCAGTGAACCAGTAGAGGCTCCTTCGTTAAATGTTTTTAAGATAAAGATAGATAGTTTTTTGAAGAATAAGGGGATAAGGGTTATGGTGTTCGGGCCAGAAAGTGGAGCTGAGTCCACAAAAGATCAGCCGTGATCTCATTGAATGGCGGAGGAGGCTCGAGGGACCAGATGGCCTACTCCTTCTCTTAGTTCTTATGTTACAGAGGTAGGGCTGGAGAATGAGACTAGCTAGGTTGCCGTTTTGGGCGCTAGTGCAGACACAATGAACTAAATGGCCTCCTTCTGTGCTGTAAATAACAGAACATAATAAGAGTACAAATAGAAACATTGAAAATAGGAGCAGTAATAGGCCATTCACCCCCTCGAGCCTGCTCCGCCATTCATTATGATCATGACTGATTATCAACTCAGTAGCCTGTTCCCACTTACCTCATATTCTTTAATTCCTTTAGCTCCAAGAGCTATAAATAACTAATTCATGAAAACATACAATGTTTTAACCTCAACTGCTTGCTGTGGTAGAGAATTTCACAGGCTCACCACCCTCTGGATGAAGAGATTTCTCCTCATCTCAGTCCTAAATGGTTTGCCCCATATCCTCAGACTGTGACCTCTGGTTCTGGACTCCCCCGCCATTGGGAACATCCTTCCTTCATCTTCCCTGTCTAGTCCTTTTAGAATTTTATACGAGATTCCCCTTTCATGCTTCTAAACTCCAGTGAATATAATCCTAGTCGACTCAATCTCTTCTCATACATCAGTCCCACCATCCCAGGAAGGAGTCTGGTATTTCTGTTTATATGGTACCACATCACACCAAAAGATCTCAAATTTGTTTCTCTGCCTAAGTAACATTACATCCATGGAAGTATGTACAACAGTATATATATATATTTAAATTTTGAGTGCCCAATAATATTTTTTTTCAATTAAGGGGCAATTTAGCGTGGCCAAACCACCTAAACTGCACATCTTTGGGTTGTGGGGGTGAAACCCACGTAGACATGGGGAGAATGTGCAAACTCCACACAGACAGTGACCCAGGGCCGGGATTCCAACCCGGGTCCTCAGCGCCGCAGTCCCAGTGCTATCCACTGCGCCACATGCCGCCCTCCCAAAATTATATTTTAAGTATATAAATACACATTCTCGAATCAGATTATTTCATTAATCTATGTTAGGAAAGAGTTAATGTTTCCAAGTACTTAAGTTGGAGTTTTAATTGCTTAACGGACTGAACGTATTGTTTAATAGATTGCACCAAATATAAAGGGGATACAGGTGGCACTGTGGTGTTGTTGGAGAAATGATACTGAACACAAGAAACTTGGAGTCAAAGAAGTCAAGACCTCCTTTCTAGTTCTTATTATAGAGTTACCATTGGAGTTTAACAATTTACCTTTAGCAATTTTACAAAGCAAATAATTTAAGTTAGGATATTTTATTAGGGAGCAGTTTATTAGGGACCATGAACATCCTGCGGGTTACGATTGACCAGAAATTGAATTGGACCAGCCATATAAATGCTGTGATTACAAAAGCAGGTTAGAGACTGGGAATTCTGTAATGAGTAACTCACCTACTGACTCCCCAAAGCCTGTCCGCCATCTAGGACAAGTCAGGAGTGCGATGGAATACTCTCCACTTGCCTGGCTGAGTGCAGCTCTATCAACACTCAAGAAGTTTGACACCATCCATGATAAAGAAGGCTGCTTCATCGACATTCCATCTAATACCATTAACATTCCCTCCCTCTAACACTGGCACACAGTGGCAGCAGTTTGTACCAGGTATAAGAGACACCATAGAAACTTGCAAAATGTCCTTTGACAGCACCTTCCAAATCCGCAACCTTTACTAACTAGAAGGATAAGGGCAGCAGATACATGAGAACACCACCGCCTGCAGGTTCGCCTCCAAGCCACACACCATCCTGACTTGGAAATACATCGCTGTTCCTTCATTGTTGCTGGGTCAAAATCCTGGAATTCCGTAACAGCACTGTGGGTGTACCTACACCACGTGGACTTTAGCAATTGAAGAAGGGGACTGACCTTGTCAACAATGCTCACATTCATAGAATTGTAGAATTCCATTCGGCCCATCAAGTGTGCACCGACCCTTTGAAAGAGCAGCTTACCTAGGCCCACTCCCCCACCCTATCCCCGTAACCCCATCTAACTTTCACATCATTGGACATTAAGGGGCAATTTTAGCATGGCCAATCCACCCAACTGGTACATCTTTGAATTTATTGCAAAATAAACAAATACAAAAAGTAACACAGTTAATTCACAAATCTCACTCAGCTCTATTTACTAGTCTTTGAACGTTGCTCGACAAGAACAGATAGGTGATAATCAGCTTCAAATTGGATTTTGTATACATATAGACAAAGTAGGAAATATATCACTTCATATGGAAATTAATATTTGGATTTATAACTTCAGGTTCCAAAGAGAAGGACAAGAAAGACAGAAAGAGCAGGTGATACTGACTTTTGAGCACAATTAATTGCAATGAGTCCACTGTTACCTATTCCGCTTGAAGTAACTCTCTGCTTTATCATGCCAAAGATGTCAGCTACCAAAGTTAACTTTTCAATACTGTGTCCTGAGGGTGCACCAACTGAAGCAAGATTAGGAGGGAAAAGCAGAGTAACTGGTAACTGATTAAAGGTGAAAATATGCAGAAAACAGGTCCTGGATCACTAGTTAAATTTTAGAGTTTTGGAAGGGGCTGTTCACGCTGCTGTTTCACTAGTACCCCCCTCCTCTCCCCACACACACCTTTAATCGCTCTCTTTCCCCAAAGGAGAAACCCATAGGGTAGCCCCAAGCACAGAGAGCAGGAGCAAGACATTCAGCCCAATTAGTCTTTGCTAGCATCCAACAGCCTTTCCTTCCCATTTTTCTATCCTCCAGTATTAACCTAATTTTGTTTACGGTTGGTGGACTTCCCCATTTTGCCGGCTTCTTCTGTTTTCACTTCAGATTTACCTCCTCCTTGCTTCCTTGCTCCCCAGCCCCCCCCCCCCCCCCCCCCCATTCATGTTCTTTATTTTTAATGTGTCTTTATACCTCTTTCCTTCTTTTCATTTTAAAAGACTAGGCCATTCCGTTGATACTTCTTTTTTCGTCCCCTCCACAATCCTTTTATTCCGGCTTTGATTAATTGCCTGTTCAGGTCAGGGTAAATAGTCCAATCACACTTATCTAGTCTGCTTCCGTATCCTTTTACCCTATATCTACTGACCTAATCCATCTTGAATGTGCGTACATGGTGTCTGCTTCAACCCATCATTCTGGCCATGTGTTCCTCAGCCTCACAAATCCAAGAACAAAGTAAAGAACAGCACAGGGTCCTTCGGTCCTCCAAGCCTGTGCCAGTCATGATGCCCTAACTAAAAAAAACCTCCTGCCCTTACTCAGCCCGTATCCCTCTATTTTCTCCATATTCATGTATCCATCCAGATGCCTCTTCAATGTTGCTAATGTGCCAACCTCCACCACATCCTCTGGCAGTGCGTTCCAGGCACCCACCACGTATCCCGCACATCTCACTCACTCCCCCTCTCACCTTGAACCTGTGCCCCCTTGTAATCGACACTTCCACCCTCGGAAAAAGCCTCTGACTATCCACCCTGTCTATGCCTCTCATAATTTTGTAGACCTCTATCAGGTCTCCCCTCAGCCTCTGTCTTTCCGTGAAAACAATCCTAGCTTATTCAAACTCTCCTCATAGCACGACTGGGACAAAAAAAACCACCTTACCTCAGTTAGCTTGTTGGATGACAAATCTAGCTGGTACAATGTGGTGTTCTTGAGGAAGTCAAAATCGTCGTCCCTTAATTGTGTGATTTTGTTTGCGGACAGCGCCAGTCTTTGCAGCTTCTCCAACTGCAGCTGAGTTCCCAGTTTTCCAGAAACCAGTTTATTGTGAGAGACATCGAGGACCATCAACTCCTTAAAAAAAGAAAAGCGCAGTCAAGCTGGAGCAGAATAAATTTAAACATTGCTCATTCCCACCTTGTCAGATCGCCGCTCAAATTCGCCTCATGGCAAGAGGTTGGATTTCTTGGCCTTTGCCAACACCTGATTACAAAACTCGCGAGAAAGATCTGAATTACAAATGTCCCCCCCCCCCCCCCCCCCCCCCCCCCTCCCCAACCCCAGGTTGTTTCAGCGATTCCCAGAATTTCCTGGCTTCACCTGGTGGCTGGAAGTTAGGCTGCACTTGGAGTGGACACTGAACTGGGAGGGAGCATTCCCATCCTCCTACCTCACTTTCTTGTAGATGGTCTTCCTGAGTGCCCTCCCCACCCAGGGTTCTTTAGATAGAATCAGAACTGACTGACTGCTGAGGTCTTGGACCTCACACTTCGTTTTCTTTCCCTTTTTTCCCATCCTTCAGAATTAACCTTCAGTTTTTACTAACGTTTGGGCCGCTGACCTGCACAGTGTCCCGCCAGCTTCTACCGTTTTCATTTCAGTTTAACGTCCTTCCTGACTCTGCTATTCACGTTCTCTACTTTTCCTATTTTAAAAAAAATTATCTCCTCTTTTTATTCTGTGAGATTTCAGGTAATTCCTCTAGTTTATTTCCTTTGTTACGGCTCTAGTTAATTGTCTGTTATTTCAGAATTGCGGCCGTAACATCAACCGGTGTTTTTTTTAGCACAAACGCTGCCCCATCGACGAAGCATTTTCAACAGTTTTTCATTTTTGAAGTTTTCACTTTCTAATAAAGGGGCAGCACAGTGGCGTAGTGGTTAGCACACCTGCCTCACGGCGCCGAGGACCTAGGTTCGATCCCGGCCCCGGGTCACTGTGTGTGTGACTTTTTGCACACTCTTCCCGTGTCTGCGTAGCTCTCGCCTCACAACCCAAAAGGATGTGCAGGGTAGGTCGATTGGCCCTTAATTGGAAGGAAAGAAAGAACTGGGTACTCTAGATTTAGAGGGCAGTACGGTAACACAGTGGTTAGCACTGTTGCTTCACAAGGCAGGGACCAGGTTTGATTCCCGGCTTGGGTCACTTTCTGTGTGGAGTCTGCACGTTCTCCTCGTGTCTGCGCGGGTTTCCTCCGGGTGCTCCGGTTTCCTCCCACAGTCCAAAGATGTGCGGGAGAGTCCAAAGGTGAGTTGGGGTTACTGGGTTATGGGGACAGAGTGGAGGTGTGGACTTAAGTAGGGTGCTCTTTCGGTGTAGACTTGACTGTAAATTCTATGATAACTCACACTGTTACTTTATGTTTGCTGCCAAGACAATGTTTTTTTAAAATTAATTTAAAGTGCCAAATTAATTATTTTTTAATCAATCAACGGTAGCACGGTAGCATGGTGGTTAGCATAAATGCTTCACAGCTCCAGGGTCCCAGGTTCGATTCCCGGCTGGGTCACTGTCTGCGGAGTCTGCACGTCCTCCCTGTGTGTGCGTGGGTTTCCTCCGGGTGCTCCGGTTTCCTCCCACAGTCCAAAGATGTGCGGGTTAGGTGGATTAGCCATGATAAATTGCCCATAGTGTCCTAAAAAGTAAGGTTACGGGGGGGTTGTTGGGTTACGGGTATAGGGTGGATACGTGGGTTTGAGTAGGGTGATCATTGCTCGGCACAACATTGAGGGCCGAAGGGCCTGTTCTGTGCTGTTCTATATAATTAAGGGGCAATTAAGTGTGGCCAGTCCACCTACACTGCACACCTTTGGGTTGTGGGGGTGAGACCCACGCAGACACGGGGAGAATGTGTAAACTCCACACGAACAGTTACCCAGGTCCGCAGCGCCGTGAGGCAGCAGATCCTGAACATGAAATGAATCAGAAATTTAATATGTGGTCTTCATAGGTCTATGCAAGTATACAGCTCCACCAAGTGGCTATGAGTAGAAAGAGCAACACCCTGAGTACAGCAGGACCCACATACTGCCAGTAGATGGAAGTGTAACATTTACATAGCGACAAAATGACAATTGCAATACCAGGTCCCTTGCGTGACATGCATGTTTGAACCCCAACATGATTTGTGAAACAAAAATCTGCCAATTAAGTGCAGATTTCTACAGGATTTTACTGGATTCGTCCATTCCTACCCCTGCCTCACAGCCGTGGCTGCATTTCAGGGTCATTCAATGTCTGCAAAATACTTTGGGTTGTTTCTGAGTGATGCAGTGAGGCGCTGACAATAGAACCCATTCCTTTACCCGGAATGAGGGAATCAACACACGCCAAGTACACGTATCACTTCCAGCTTTCGATACTGCTGTCACATAAGAACATAAGAACTAGGAGCAGGAGTAGGCCATCTGGCCCCTCGAGCCTGCTCCGCCATTCAATGAGATCATGGCTGATCTTTTGTGGACTCAGCTCCACTTTCCGGCCCGAACACCATAACCCTTAATCCCTTTATTCTTCAAAAAACTATCTATCTTTACCTTAAAAACATGTAATGAAGGAGCCTCAACTGCTTCACTGGGCAAGGAATTCCATAGATTCACAACCCTTTGGGTGAAGAAGTTCCTCCTAAACTCAGTTCTAAATCTACTTCCCCTTATTTTGAGGCTATGCCCCCTAGTTCTGCTGTCACCCGCCAGTGGAAACAACCTGCCCGCATCTATCCTATCTATTCCCTTCATAATTTTAAATGTTTCTATAAGATCCCCCCTCATCCTTCTAAATTCCAACGAGTACAGTCCCAGTCTACTCAACCTCTCCTCATAATCCAACCCCTTCAGGTCTGGGATTAACCTAGTGAATCTCCTCTGCACACCCTCCAGCGCCAGTACGTCCTTTCTCAAGTAAGGAGACCAAAACTGAACACAATACTCCAGGTGTGGCCGCACTAACACCTTATACAATTGCAACATAACCTCCCTAGTCTTAAACTCCATCCCTCTAGCAATGAAGGACAAAATTCCATTTGCCTTCTTAATCACCTGTTGCACTTGTAAACCAACTTGAAAACGCTTGGCACTTACAAAGAAACGCGGGGGAACCACTTTTCCAACAATATAATTACAATTTAAAGCAAATCTCTGAATAATCTTAACAAAGAATCCCAATCAGAAGTGCCTCTAGTGGTTTGAACATTATTGCAACTCCTCAGTTAGGTTACTGTCAGATAATTGCTTTTTCTCACCTATTAACTCAATTCAGAGCCTGCAGGCGGGTGTGCTGCACACTCAGCCATGTGTTTTAAAGGGGCCTATTCAACTCTGGATCATCTCTGTAATATCCTGAACAGGACGTATGGGGGGGGACTGATTATCTTCCCTGTGGCCCCCGCAGAGTACGGGCTCCCCCGCTGAGGTGTGGGGCAACTCCATTTAGCATTGCATAAAAATTCGGCCAGTAAGGCACCGACCAGATAGAGACCCGGTAGGGAGCTACCGGGAAGTGTATATACTGTAATTGTAAATAAATCAAAATTCTTTATTTTACTTGATGTGGACTCCCATGTCTTTATTAAAATCCCCACCACTAGTACCCAAAGCTAAGAGTCCCTGTCAAAATTAATGAAGCTGGTGTAAAAACTTTGGCTCACCAGCGAGGTGTTTTTCCAGGTCATGTGATCCGATTGCCCAATCGCCCCTTTAAGGGGCCAGATACCACATCCCTTCCCCTATAAGTCCCTTTATACAATGATAACAGCTCAACTCCACAGTCCCCCAATAAATGTAACATTTAACCCATTCAGATAGTCCATCATAGATTTAGTCTCTCTGGTGGTTTCCGCTCTCTGGCAGAGCGGTGTGTCTCCACCGACTTGGGTGCTTCTGCTGGGTACTTTCTGCAGAAACTGGTATCTGCTCAGGTACTGGCAACTCTGTCTCATCTGTTTCCGTGGTGACGGCAGGCTCTCCTGCCACAGGTCGACGCGGTGCTTCACTACTCAGAAAACCAGTTTCCTGCTGGCGATATGGTTTCAGGCTACAACACTGGCTGCTGGGACAACTCTCGTCCATGTAAGTGGACCATATGTTTCCTGACAATTCTGTCTTATGCATTCACTTCGTAAGACAGGGGTCCTGTCCTGGATACAACAACTCCTGGGACCCAGCTTGGTGCAACCTTTCTGACATACACTGGTCCATCAATTGCAAACGACCTTTGCTTTGCCTGCATCATAGGTTTTCTTTTGACTGTTCTGACCGGCCTCTACACTCCCTGGTAAAATCGGAAAGCTCAGACTTAGTCTAGTCCTAAGAGGCCGGCCTGTTAATAATGCCGCTGGAGGCACTCCTATCGTAGAAGGCAGAGTTATCCGGTACCCTAGAAGAAATTGAGACATTCTGCTTTCCAGAGTCGCACCTGACTACTTTTTAAGACCTGCCTTGAAGGTTTGGACTGCTTGTTTAGCCAATCAATTGGTTGCCAGTTGGTATGGCACAGTCCGGATATGCTTTATACCATTCGTGGAGTGGATTTCTGAAATTCGGCACTCGTGAAGGCCGTTGCATTATCCGACATGATTACGTCAGGTATCCCATGGGATGCAAAAAACTGACACAATTTCTCACTGTGGCATGCGTCACCATGGACCTCATTTCAAATACTTCCATCCACTTTGAACGGGCATTTATCAGGATCAAAAATATCATGCCCAAAAATACCCCACATAATCAATGTGGACACACGCCCATGACCGACCACAGCAATCCCAAGGGTGCAAAGGGTTGTAGCAGGAAACGTCCATTGCAACTGGCACTGATCGCAGTGTTCCACTAATCTCCCAATGTCAGTGTCTATGCCAGGCCACCAAACATAACTCCTGGCGAGAATCTTCATTTTTGACACACCTGGAGGGCACTTTGTAATTCAGCCAAAAGCAACACCCTTCTTGGTACAGGGACGATACTTTTGCTCCCCAAGTCGTCTTCACAACTTGATTCGTCTTTCTGAATACAATATGGCCTCATCTCTTCAGACACTGACTCATTGATCCATCCTGTTAATATTCTGTGCTTCACCTTGGACAATAACGGGTCTCTGCTGGTCAAATACTTGATTTGCTGCTCGGAAAACAGTAAGCTATCCAAGACGTTTCGCGCCATCACAATTTCCTGGGTACTGGGGGTGGGGGTTTGCTACACTCGAGTAAGCAACTCGTGTATCAATATTTGCCATCTACGTCCCAGGCTGGTATTGCAATTTAACTCGTCTGCTGGCAAGATTAATGCCCAAGGTGGAATCCTTATTGATGCGTTTGGTGGAATAGCCTTGTCTTCCTTATAAAGGGGGGTCAGGTGATGTGACTGCGGGAGTGTCTGCATTGTCACGAGCTCTGGCTCTGCTCGTTTTCAATCCTTTATTTTATCCTTCTGTACATTTCATAATTGTCTTTTTTTGGGATATATGTCTTGCGCTATGTCCCTGGAAGATCCTGACTGGAACTTTGCGATGAGGAGCCAAGTTAAATTGTAAAAATCCTCGTTTGACTCTGACAGGCGGAGATGGTTGGGATGGGGTCCAGCTTGCCGAGGAGTTGTTGCTGATGAGCGGGCGTTTGCCCCGACGGTGCCACGGTGAGCAGGCGTTTGCCCCGGCTGTTCTGTGGTGAGCAGGCATTTGCCCCGGCGGTGCTGTGGTGAGCTGGCGTTTGCCCTGGTGGTGCTGTGGTGAGCAGGCATTTTCCTCGGGGTGCTGTGGTGAGCGGGTGTTTTCCCCGTCAGTGCTGTGGTGAGCGGGCATTTTCCCTGGAGGTGCTGTGGTGAGCGGGCACTTTCACTGGCAGTGCTGTGGTGAGCAGGTGTTGCCCTGTTGTGCTGTGGTGAGCGGGTGTTGCGCCGGCGGTGTTGTATGTATCGGGATGATGGCCGCCATTGAAAATGTTGTTCCAGTTGAGGATCTCGGCTCTATGACGCAGGTTTTGGAGCTCATTTTGAGGAACTGCAAGGTGTCTTTGGGAGAATGGCGGGAGCCAGGAGAGAATCCTTGTATTCGATAGACCAATGTCTCCTGGTAAGGGCCCACCATTGATTCGTTCACATCCTGCTGCATGGCCTAACGTTGATCCTGACGGCTTTGGGAGGTAGGGGCTGGACAAAGAGTGTTCGTGAGCCCAGCCCCTGGTGAGAAGTGGCATCCCCAATTGAGTTTGAAAATGAGCTGCCATGCTTTAGTAATCTTTATTTGGAGTTTGGACTTATCAGGTTCGACAGAGGACAGTGTGTCCGGTCTTTGAGGCCTGAAGATGGTTGGGCCCTCCCTGAATACTGACCCTACATTATCTTGTTCTTGATGCTCGTCATGAGGGGGTTAAGGTGGCCGATCGTGTTGAGTCATCTCCCCCGGCCAGGGCCTACACTATGGATCACTTGGATGCTGGGGGTTCAACAAGGTGGAAGTGAAGGTGCTTCGTTTGTTGCTATCCGCGAAGATCCTGAGGTGTGCTCCAACAATCATGCCATGGCTTTGGTTTTTTCGAGCAACATAGATGGTGCTATTATCCAGCAGTTATTCAGTAATCCTGGATGTTACTCCCTTGTGATGTTATCAATTATTGGTTGTCTTTTCTCCCGGAGGGCGGCGAGAGTGAGCACAAGGGCGAGAGTCACCCGTTATCCTATTCTCACAAAAATCATATTGAGTCCATTATGTGAAATGTCTGTGCAGTTTTACTCCTTATTCTTAATTATGTGTTATAATCCTTCCGGTTATGGGAAGGGAGTGTATTTTGTTTATAATCTAGGCTAGTGGAGCCACGGCAGGGTGGTGGGTGGATGGTTGGTGTGGAGTTGGATGATAGGGCTGGTTAAATCCTCACTGAGATTGAGGATTACCCCCCATTAGAGATTACTGTATCTGGTCTTTATTTTGTTTTTTTTATTATTTTGCATTTAAAAGTCTGTGCCTTTCTCCTTTGATGGCCTGGGCAGATTATGAATCCTGGAGAGAACTGGGTCCCTTCTGACTCTTCTTTGAGGTTGGAGTTTCTTTTCTGGGGCCTTTTTTCCCTCTGCGCTATCAGGAGGAATTGAGTGGCGGTGCGTGTGGAGGTGATTAATCCTTGATTGATTTGTAGGAGAGAGAGACTGTTTTCCATGCCTCTGCATTGTTGAAGCCCTTCCCTCGAGTGGAGGTAGGTTTGATGCGGGCGTTAGGCACCCTCCTCCAAGTGGTTTCCTGAGTGTCCCCCTCATTGTGTTGGGTTTTCCATGTGGAAGCAGTGTTTGTATCTCTTTGAGGCAGCGTAGCCGTTTCCCCCTAATATCCTTCTTGCCATGATGCGCAGTGCTAGATAATATTCCTGGGTCAGCTTGGACTTTCTTCCATTATTGTTATTTTTTTCCTTCTTCTCTTCATCTGTGTGAGCAGTGTGCTGTTATAAATCCTGTTCCAGTCAGGTGGTCAATGGGTGGTTCCCCTTATTGTGCCTAAGGGTGGGATTCGGTCCCAATTATTGGGTGTCTTGTTGATTCCTCTTCTTTTCAGTGATGGTGTCTCCCTGGCTGCAGGTGGTGTACTCTTTTAGTGTAAATGGGGAGGGGGGGTGGTGGCAGGTGAAGGGCAGGATTGGCTGGGATGTGGGTTTTTGGGTGTGCTGGAGGTCCTGGGGGCTCTGACTCCTGTGTGTCAGAATGTGCTGGGCCATAGAATCCCTACTGCCATTCAGCCCATCGAGTCTGCACCGACCCTCTGAAAAAGCTCCACACCCAGGCTCAGTCCCCTGGCCCATCACTGTAACCCCGTGCATTGATCACGGCCAATCCACCAATCCTGCACATCTTTGGACTGTGGGAGGAAACCTGAGCACCAGGAGGAAACCCATGGGGAGAATGTAAAAACTCCAATTTAAGCCTATAGTGAATATCTGAGGTCATTTTTTATTCTCTCACTTTTATCTTTACATTAATCTTAACCCAACAATGATCACACTTTGATTGATTAATCAATAATAACCAGTAGTGACCTGATTTTCTAGCCCTTGCTGGCTTTCCATACGGACCAACACACTGGTATTTACACTAAATCCTTTTTTCCCCACTTCTTTCAGGTAAAAGACTAAAATTAGTTATTTTTGGTTGTGGTCAGAGGTACTGCATTCTTTGACCCTTGAGCTACAGACCAAGTCACCGAGTGATTTTATCTGGTGTGGTCATTTGAAGCATCATAGAACAGTACAGCACAGTACAGGCCCTTCAGCCCACGATGTTGTGTTGACCACTTATCCTAATCTAAGATCAACCTAACCTACACTCCTTCGATTTACTGCTGTCCATGTTCCTGTCCAAGAGTCGCTTAAATGTCCCTAATGGCAATGACTCCACCACCTCTGCTGGCAGTGCATTCCACACACCTTCCAATCTCTGTGTAAAGAACCTGCCTCTGACATCTCCCCTATACCTTCGTCCAAACACCTTAAAACTATGTCCCCTTGTGAGAGTCATTTCCACCCTGGGGAAAAGTCTCTGGCTATCCACTCTATCCATACCTTTCATCACTTTGTACACCTCTATCATGTCACCTCTCTTCCTTCTTCGCTCCAGTGAGAAAAACCCTAGCTCCCTCAACCTTTCTTCATAAGACATGCCCTCCAGTCCAGGCAGCATCCTGGTAAGTCTCTTCTGCACCCTCTCCAAAGCATCCACATCCTTCCTATAATGAGGCGACCACAACTGGACACAATATTCCAAGTGTGGTCCAACCAGGGTTTTATAAAGCTGCAGCAAAACCTCGCGGCTCTTAAACTCAATCACCCTGTTAATGAAAGCCAACACACAATACGCCTTCTTAACAACCCTAGCAATCTGGTGGCAACTTTGAGGGATCTATGTACGTGGACCCGAAGATCCCTCTGTTCCTCCACACTTCCAAGAATCCTGCCTTTTACCCTGTACTCAGCATTCAAATTCACCTTCCAAAATGAATCACTTCACATTTAGGTTGAACTCCATCTGCCACTTCTCAGCGCAGCTCTGCATCCTGTCAATGTCCTGTTGTAACCTGCAACAGCCCTCGACACTATCTACAACTCCACCAACCGTCGTGTCATCGGCAAACTTACTAACCCACCCTTCCACTTCCTCATCCAAGTCATTTATAAAAAACACAAAGAGCAGAGGTCCCAGAATAGATCCTTGCGGGACACCACTGGCCACCGACCTCCAGGCGGAATACTTTCCATCCAACACCACTCGCTGTCTTCTTTCAGCCAGCCAATTCTGTATCCAGACAGCCAAATTTCCCTGTATCCCATGCCCCCTAACTTTCTGAATGAGCCTACCATGGGAAACCTTATCAAATGCCTTACTGAAATCCATATACACCACATCCATTACCCAACCTTCATCAATATGTTGTGTCACATCCTCAAAGAATTCAACGAGGCTTGTGAGGCATAACCTGCCCCTCACAAAGCCATGCTGACTATCTTTAATGAACTATGTTTTTCTAAATAATCATAAATCCTATCTCTCAGAATCCTTTCCAGTATTTTGCGCACCACAGACGTAAGACTGATGGGTCTGTAATTCCCAGGGATTTCCCTCTTCCCTTTCTTGGACAGGGGAACAACATTTGCCTCCCTCCAATCATCCGGTACTACTCCAGTGGAGAGTGAGGATCGCCAATGACGCAGCAATCTCCTCCCTTGCTTCCTGTAGAAACCTTTTGTATATTCCGTCTGGCCCAGGGGACTTCTCTATCCTGTGCCTTTCAAAATTTCCAGCACATCCTCCTTCTTAATATCAAACTGTTAGAGTCTATTAACCTGGTTCACACTGTTCTCACAAGCAACAAAGTCCCTCTCTCTAGTGAATACTGAAGCAAAATATTCATTTAGGGCCTCCCCTGTGTCCTCAGACTCTAGGCACAAGTTACCTCCACTATCCTTCATTGGCCCTCCTCTCACTCTGATCATCCTCTTATTTCTCACATAAGGGCAGCACGGTAGCATGGTGGTTAGCATAAATGCTTCACAGCTCCAGGGTCCCAGGTTCGATTCCCAGCTGGGTCACTGTCTGTGTGGAGTCTGCACGTCCTCCCCGTGTGTGCGTGGGTTTCCTCTGGGTGCTCCGGTTTCCTCCCACAGTCCAAAGATGTGCGGGTTAGGTGGATTGGCCATGCTAAATTGCCCATAGTGTCCTAATAGTAAGGTTAAGGGGGGGAGTTGTTGGGTTACGGGTATGGGGTGGATACGTGGGTTTGAGTAGGGTGATCATTGCTCGGCACAACATCGAGGGCCGAAGGGCCTGTTCTGTGCTGTACTGTTCTATGTTCTAAGTGTAGAACACCTTGGGGATTCCCCTAATCCTTCCCACTAGGGCATTTTCATGCCCACTTCTAGCTCTCCATTTTTGAGTTCCTTTCTGGCTACCTTTTAATCCTCTAGAGTCGTGCCAGATCCTTACTTATTAGAACAGAACATAGAACATACAGTGCAGAAGGAGGCCATTCGGCCCATCGAGTCTGCACCTTCCACCATATCCACCAGATTCTACAAATATATAAAACAAAAAAGAGTGGCTAAGGTAAATATTGGTCCTTTAGAGGATGAGAAGGGAGTTTTAATAATGGGAGATGAGAAAATGGCTGAGGAACTGAACAGGTTTTTTTGGGTCGGTCTTCACAGTGGAAGACACAAATAACATGCCAGCGACTAATAGAAATGAGGCTATGACAGGTGAGGACCTTGAGATGATTGTTATCACTAAGGAGGTAGTGATGGGCAAGCTAATGGGGCTAAAGGTAGACAAGTCTCCTGGCCCTGATGGAATGCAACCCAGAGTGCTAAAAGAGATGGCTAGGGAAATTGCAAATGCACTCGTGATAATTTACCAAAATTCACTTGACTCTGGGGTGGTCCCGGCGGATTGGAAATGAGCAAATGTGACACCACTGTTTAAAAAAGGAGAAAGCAGGTAATTATAGGCCAAGGAGCTTAACTTCGGTAGTAGGGAAGATGCTGGAATCTGTCATCAAATAAGAAATAGTGAGTCATCTGGATGGAAATTGTCCTATTGGGGAGACGCAGCATGGGTTCATAAAGGGCAGGTCGTGCCTAACTAATTTAGTGGAATTTTTTGAGGACATTACCAGAGCGGTAGATAATGGGGAGCCAATGGATGTGGTATATCTGGATTTCCAGAAAGCCTTTGACAAGGTGCCACACAAAAGGTTGCTGCATAAGATAAAGGTGCATGGCATTAAGGGTAAAGTAGTAGCATGGATAGAGGATTGGTTAATTAATAGAAAGCAAAGAGTGGGGATTAATGGGTGGTTCTCTGGTTGGCAATCAGTAGCTAGTGGTGTCCCTCAGGGATCAGTGTTGGGCCCACAATTGTTCACAATTTACATAGATGATTTGGAGTTGGGAACCCAGGGCAATGTGTCCAAGTTTGCAGATGACACTAAGATGAATGGTAAAGCGAAAAGTGCAGAGGATACCAGAAGTCCGCAGAGGGATTTGGATAGGTTAAGTGAATGGGCTAGGGTCTGGCAGATGGAATACAATGTTGACAAAATGAGGTTATCCATTTTGGTAGGAATAACAGCAAAAGGGATTATTATTTAAATGATCAAATATTAAAACATGCTGCTGTGCAGAGAGACCTGGGTGTGCTAGTGCATGAGTCGCAAAAAGTTGGTTTACAGGTGCAACAGGTGATTAAGAAAGCGAATGGAATTTTGTCTTTCATTGCTAGAGGGATGGAGTTTAAGACTAGGTAGGTTATGCTGCAATTGCATACGGTGTTAGTGAGGCCACACCTGGAGTATTGTGTTCAGTTTTGATCTCCTTACTTGAGAAAGGACGTACTGGCGCTGGAGGGTGTGCAGAGGAGATTCACTAGGTTAATCCCAGAACTGAAAGGGTTGGATTATGAGGAGAGGTTGAGTAGACTGGGACTGTACTCGTTGGAATTTAGAGGGATGAGGAGGGATCTTATAGAAACATATAAAATTATGAAGGGAATAGATTGGATAGATGCAGGCAGGTTGTTTCCACTGGCGGGTGAAAGCAGAACTAGGGGGCATAGCCTCAAAATAAGGGGAAGTGGATTTAGGACCACCTTTTAGGAGGAACTTCTTCACCCAAAGGGTTGTGAATCTATGGAATTCCTTGCTCAGTGAAGAAGTTGAGGCTCCTTCATTAAATGTTTTTAAGATAAAGATAGATAGTTTTTTGAAGAATAAAGGGATTAAGGGTTATGGTATTCAGGTGGAAAGTGGAGCTGAGTCCACAAAAGATCAGCCATGATCTCATTGAATGGCGGAGCAGGCTCGAGGGGCCAGATGGCCTACTCCTGCTCCTAGTTCTTATCCCCGTAACCCGATAACTCCTCCTAACCTTTTTTGGTCACTAAGGACAATTCATCATGGCCAATCCATCAAACCTGCACGTCTTTGGACTGTGGGAGGAAACCGGAGCACCCGGAGGAAACCCACGCAGACACGGGGAGAACGTGCAGATTCCGCAGACAGTGACCCAGCAAGGAATCGAACCTGGGACCCTGGAGCTGTGAAACCACAGTGCTAATCACCTGTGCCACCGTGCTGCCCACTTCCTCAACCTTACGTAAGCTTCCTCTTGACTAGAAGCTCCATTTCTCTTGTCGTCCAAGACTCCTTCACCTTACCATTCCTTCCTTGTCTCACTGGGACAGAACTATCCAGCACTCGCAATTTCCCCTTAAACAACCCCCGCATTACTGTTGTGCATTTCCCTGAGAACATCTGTCCCCAATGTTTTCTCCCCAGCTTCTGTCTAATAGCAGTATAATTTCACCTCCCCCAATTAAATACCTTCCCATATTGTCTGTTCCAATCCCTCTCCTTGACTATGGTAAAGGTCAGGGAATTGTGGTCACTGTCACCGAAATGCTCTCCCACCTGGACATCTGGCACCTGCCTGGTTCGTTGCCAAGTACCAAGTCCAATGTGGCCTCTCCCCTAGTCGGCCTATCTACATATTGAGTCAGGAATCCTTCCTGGACACACCTGAAAAAATCTGTTCCATCTAAACCATTTGCACTAAGGAGATTCCATCAATATTAGGGAAGTTGAAGTCACCCATGACAACAACTCTGTTACTTCTGCACCTTTCCAAGATCTGCCGTCCAATCTGTTCCTCCATCTCTCTGCTGCTATTTGGAGGGGTGGGGGTCTATAGAAAACTCCCAAGAAAGTGACTGCTCCTTTCTTATTTCTGACTTCCACCCATACTGACTCAGTAGATAACCCCTCCTCGACTACCTCCTTTTCTGCAGCTGTGATGCAGACTCCCTAATTAAGTGCCACTCCCCCTCCTCTTTTACCTCCCTCCCTATTCTTCTTAAAACATCTAAACCCCAGAACATCGAACAACCATTCTTGCCCCTGTGAAATCCATGTCTCCGTAATGGTCACAACATCGTAGTTCCAAGTACTGATCCATGCTCTAAGTTCATCTCCCTTATTCCTGATACTCCTTGCATTGAAACAGACACACTTTAATCCTTTCCACTGAGTGCAACTTTGCCCCATCAACTGTCTACCCTTCCTTACAGACTCGCGACATACGATTTCTGCCCATTCAACAGCTACCCTATCCTCTGATCCGTAGCTCTGGTCAGAAGTTGAAGTTTAATTGATGGACATCACAGTTGATTGATGGCAGACGTGAAAACACCACCAGGAGCTGCGTAAACAGCTTGGATATCGTGAAGCCTGCTTAACCTTGTAGTCCCTGTGAGAAGAGGTTGGAAGAGGTGAGATTGGTCTTGGGAAAGACTGTGCACCAGGCCTCGAGTGGCTGGAATGAAGCCAGAAATTCAGCTTAAAAGGGATGTGGCTTTGGAGATTTCGGTTTGCAGCTATAGTGGAACAATCATCCTCTGGAAGACAAGAGGAAGGGACAGGAGTGGAGTGCCCACCCATTGGGATTACTCAGAGACTCGGTAATGTATGCGCGAAGTGGATGGTAAAGTGTGTACCAATTTGGGGAGTTGTTGTGGGAGTGCCATGAGCTTTCATTTTCCGCAATAACTTTTGACGCAGCACCTTATCAATTGCCAAATCTGTCTGTCTTCCTTTCTTCAGATATATACAGTGTGCTTTCTCTTTTCAATAGTTATCTTTCTTCCTTTCTACTTCTTTTTAAAAATGTTTTCATATATACTCCCAATTATAATTGTCACATTATGATCATTATTCAATATTCAATAAAATTGTTGTTTTAATGCAACACTTGTAATAGTCACTCATTCCTGGCACGTCGAGTGCAGCTTTGAACCCAAGTGAAACTCTGAAAGAGACTCTCACAACCCCCTACACTCCTCTGAACCATCTCCAATGCATTTACGTTTTTCCTTAAATAAGGAGACCAAACCTGCACACAGTATTCAAGATTGTGGTCTCACCAATGCCCTATAACTGAAGGATAGCATCTTTAATTTTATGTTCAATTATTCTTGTAGGAAAGGGTAGCATTCTATTAGCCTTCTTGATTACCTGCTGCACTTGCATACTAACATTTTGTGACCTCTGTACCTCGGGACTCAGCAATCATTCTCATTTAAATAACATTCTGCCTTTTTATTCTTCCTGCCAAAGTGAAAAACTTCATATTTTCTCACATTATACTCCATCTGCCCGATTGTTGCCCACTTACTCAACCTATCTATATCTGTCTGCAACCTCCATGTATCTTCTTCACATTATATTTTCCCACCTTTCTTTGTATCATCTGCAAATTCAGCTACCATGCCTTTTCTCCCCTCATCTAAGTCATTGATATAAATTGTGAAAAGTTGAGACCCCAGCACACAGTCTGTGGGACAGGGCCATCGCATCCTGCCAATCAGAAAAACACCCATTCATGCATACGCTGTTTTCTGCCAGCCGGCTAATCATCTCTCTCGACTAATATGTTGCTCCCTATGCCATGAGCTGTTATTTTCTCCAATAACCTTTGATTAGAATAATAACATTTAATCTTTATTAGTGCACCAGTAGACTTACATTAACACTGCAATGACATTACTGTGAAAATCCCCGAGTTGCCACATTCCGGCACCTGTTTGGGTACACTGAGGGAGAATTCAGAATGTCCAAATTACCTAACAGCGCGTCATTCTGGACTTGGGGGAGGAAACTGGAGCACCCAGAGGAAACCCACGCAGACATGGGGAAACGTGCAGACTCCACACAGTGATCCAAGGTGGGAATCGAACTCAGCTCCCTGGCACTGTGAAGCAACCGTGCCAACCACTGTGCTATCATGCCACACTCATCAAATGCCTTCTGGAAATGCAAGTACAGTACGTCTACAGGCTTTCCTTTATCTACAGCATATGTTACTCCTTCACAGAGCTCCAATAAACTGGGTAAACATGATTTCCCTTTCACACAACAATGCTAACTCTTACTGATTACTCTGATTTTCTCGAACTACCCACCCATAACCTCCAGTGATCAATTCTAACATCTTCCGACTTCCGGTGGCTGTGATGGATCAGTAAGCCACACATCTGGGAGCTCCCGTTTTAAAGAGATTTTGCGGCTCTTTTGAGAGCCCAAAACGGAAATTTTTCGACGTCTCCCGGTGGGGGAAGGTGTGCTGAACGACTTTCCCTGCAGTCCATGACTCGAACTCTGAGTGGAAAAGGGGGAAAAAACAGCAGCAGCTCGTCAGAAAAAACGGGGGAAGGGATCCAAGATGGCCGCCGACAGAGCTCCAGAGGAATGGAGACTCTGGGCCCAGGAACAACAAACTGATCTCCTGCGCTGCTTTAAAGAATTCAAGGATGAAGTACTGAGCTCTCTGCAGGAAACGAACAGAAGGCTGTCAGAGATTCAGTCCACCCAGGGTGCTGCCATCAAGAAGTTGCAGACGCAGGCCATTGAACGAGAGGAGGAGGCCGTGGTCCTCGTGAGTAAGGTGGAGGGGCACGAAGCACTCCACAAGAAGTGGCAGGAACGCTTTGAGGAGCTGGATCACCGCATGAGGCGGAAAAACCTGCGGATCTTGGGCCTTGCAGAGGGGCTGGAGGGATCGGACCTGACAGCCTATGTGGCTGTAATGCTGAATTCGCTAGTGGGGGCCGGATCTCTCCATCTGCCCTTGGAGCTGGAGGGAGCGCACAGGGTGCTGGCCAGGAGGCCCGAGGAAGATGAACCCCCGCGTGCGGTGCTGGTGAGGTTCCACCGGTTCAGTGATCGGGAGTGCGAGCTGCGCTGGGCCAAGAAGGTGAAGAGCAGCAATTCGGAGAATGGGGTAGTGCGGATCTACCAGGACTGGAGTGCGGAGGTGGCTAAGCGGCGGTCCGGATTTAATCGGACGAAAGACGTGCTTTATAGAAAAAAGATAAAGTTCGGAATGTTGCCGCCCGCGCGCCTGTGGGTAACTTATTCGGACCGGCATTATTATTTCGATTCCCCGGAGGAGGCGTGGGCCTTCGTGCGGACGGAGAAACTGGACTTGAACTAGGGGTTGGGGGTTGCGAGGTCGGCTGTAAGATATTAGTGCTGGATTCTGCTGTTGCTGTGTTCTCTTTTTCTTCTGTTGTTTTCTTCTTGTTTTAGTACTTTTGCAATTTTGATATGGTTATATACGGAGGGGTTGTTCTGCTATGTTTTTGTTTTTGTGCTGTGGGACATTGTCTGGGCTGTGTATCTTGAGGGGAGGGTCGGGGGGGGTATGTTGTATTCTATGCCGGAGGGGGGTATGGAGTGGGGCTGATATTTGGGAGCTGCGTCAGAAGGGTGTGGTGGGGCAGTGCAAAAGCGCGGGCTTTCCTCTGGTTTCCCGTGTTGCGGGGCTGGGGGGTGGAGATGGTGACGGGGGAGGCGGGGCCTTAACTGGTTCTTCCCCGCGCTGGAGCGGTGCCAGGAGGAGGGATAGATTGGGGGATGATCCCACTTCGGGAGGGGTCGGGCTATTGGCGGGAGTTTCCGGGGTCAGCAGAAGTTAGCTGACCCACGGAAGTACAATGGAGGACGGTTCGCGGCTGGGAGGGTTCCTAGCCTGGGGGGGAAGGGAGGGGGGGAAAGGGGAATACCGGGTTGCTGCTGGTAGGGTCAAGAAGGAGCTGGTGGGGGCTGGGGGGACAGAGGTGAGGGGTTGTCGCTATGGGGACGGGGTCGAGCAGGGGGTGCTGGCCTGGGGCGGGCAGTCAACGGGCTATGGCTAGCCGACGGGGGAGGGGGGCGGGACGCCCTCTGATCCGGTTGGTCACCTGGAATGTGAGAGGGTTGAATGGGCCGGTGAAGCGGTCGAGGGTACTGGCTCACCTGAAGGGGCTAAAGGCGGATGTGGCAATGCTTCAGGAGACCCACCTGAGGGTGGCGGACCAGGTCCGCCTGAGGAAGGGATGGGTGGGGCAGGTTTTCCACTCGGGGTTGGATGTGAGGAACCGGGGAGTGGCGATTCTGGTGGGGAAAAATGTGTTGTTTGAGGCATCGGAGGTGGTGGCGGATAAGGGGGGTAGGTATGTGATGGTTAGGGGCAGGCTACAAGGAGAGAAGGTGGTACTGGCTAGTGTGTATGCCCCAAATTGGGACGATGCGGAATTTATGAGGCGTATGTTGGGACGGATCCCGGATCTGGAGGCAGGAGGTCTGATCATAGGGGGGGACTTTAATACGGTGTTGGATCCTTCACTGGATCGGTCCAGCTCTAGGACGGGTAGGAGGCCGGCGGCGGCCAAGGTACTGAGAGGGTTTATGGACCAGATGGGTGGGGTGGATCCATGGAGGTTTGTAAGGCCGAGGGCACGCGAGTACTCTTTCTTCTCCCACATACATAGGGTCTACTCTCGGATAGATTTCTTCGTGGTGAGTAGGGGACTGATTCCGAGAGTGGAGGAGGCCGAGTATTCGGCCATTGCAATCTCCGACCACGCTCCGCATTGGATAGAGTTGGAGATGGGAGAGGTGCGAGACCAACGTCCGTTGTGGCGGTTGGATGTGGGGTTGTTGGCGGAGGAGGAGGTGTGTAGGAGGGTCCGGGCAAGTATTGAGGGGTACCTTGAGGTGAATGATACGGGGGAGGTTCAGGTGGGGATGGTCTGGGAAGCCCTGAAGGCAGTAATTCGTGGGGAGCTGATATCCATCCCGGCACACAGGGAGAGGAGCGAGAGGAGTGAGAGGGATAGACTGGTGGGAAAGATGCTGGAGGTGGACAGGAGGTATGCAGAGGCACCAGAGGAGGGACTGTTGGGGGAGAGGCGCAGCCTGCAGGCTAAATTTGATTTGCTGACCACTAGAAAGGCGGAGGCACAGTGGAGGAAGGCACAAGGGGCAGTGTACGAACATGGTGAAAAGGCGAGTAGGATGCTGGCTCATCAGCTGCGTAAGCGGGATGCGGCTAAGGAGATTGCTGGAGTGAGAGATAAGAGTGGGAATGTGGTGCGGAAGGGGGTAGAGGTGAATGAGGTCTTCAAGGATTTTTACGGGGAACTGTACCGGTCGGAGCCAACGGGGGAGAGGAGGGGAATGGAGAGGTTCCTTGACGGGCTTTCTTTCCCGAAGGTGCAGGAGGAGAAGGTGGAGGGGTTGGGTGCGCCGATTGAGCTGGAGGAGCTAGTTAAGGGGATCGGGCAGATGCAGTCAGGGAAGGCACCGGGGCCGGATGGGTTCCCGGTGGAATTTTATAAAAAGTTTGTGGATCTAGTGGGCGCCTTGCTGGTGCGAACACTCAATGAAGCGTGGGAGGGGGGGACTTTGCCCCCGACGATGTCACGGGCGCTGATCTTGTTAATTTTAAAGAAGGACAAGGACCCCCAGCAGTGTGGTTCATACAGGCCCATATCTCTCCTCAACGTGGACGCTAAGGTGCTGGCAAAAGTCCTGGCCACCAGGATAGAGGACTGTGTGCCAGGGGTTGTGCACGACGACCAAACAGGTTTTGTGAAGGGAAGGCAGCTGAACACGAATGTGCGGAGATTGCTGAATGTCATTATGATGCCGGCGATTGAGGGGGAGGCAGAGATAGTGGTGGCACTGGATGCGGAGAAGGCCTTCGATAGAGTGGAGTGGGGGTACCTATGGGAGGTGTTGGGGAGGTTTGGATTTGGTGAAGGGTTCATTAGATGGGTAAGGCTGTTATATGAGGCCCCGATGGCGTGCGTGGCTACGAACAGGAGGTCGGAGTACTTCCGGCTTTACCGAGGGACCAGGCAGGGTTGCCCCTTGTCCCCCTTGTTGTTTGCACTGGCAATCGAGCCGCTGGCGATGGCATTGAGAGATTCAGAGAGGTGGAGAGGCTTGGTGCGAGGTGGAGAGGAACATAGGGTGTCGTTGTATGCCGACGACCTGTTACTGTATGTGGCGGACCCGGTGGGAGGGATGCCGGGAGTGATGGAGTTACTAGCCGAGTTTGGGACCTTCTCAGGTTATAAATTAAACTTAGGCAAGAGCGAGGTGTTTGTGGTGCACCCTGGAGACCAGGAGGAAGGAATTGGTAGGCTCCCGCTTAGGCGGGCAGGGGAGAGCTTTAGGTACCTGGGGGTGCAAGTGGCCAGGGACTGGGGGACTCTCCACAAGCATAACTTTACCAGGCTGGTAGATCAGATGGAGGAGGAGTTCAGGAGGTGGGACATGCTGCCATTGTCGTTGGCGGGGAGGGTGCAGTCCGTCAAAATGACAGTGCTTCCGAGGTTCTTGTTCCTTTTTCAGTGCCTGCCCATATTTATCCCCAGGGCCTTCTTTAGGAGAGTGACTAGCAGTATTCTGAGTTTTGTGTGGGCACATGGGACTCCGAGAGTGAGGAGGGTGTTCCTGGAGCGAGGAAGGGATGGAGGTGGGCTGGCACTGCCCAACCTTCTGGGGTACTATTGGGCAGCCAATGTGTCAATGGTGCGTAAATGGGTGATGGAGGGGGGAGGGGCGGCGTGGAAAAGAATGGAGATGGCGTCATGTAGAGGTACGAGCCTGGGTGCCATGGCAACGGCACCGTTGCCGCTCTCCCCTAAGAGGTTTACCACGAGCCCGGTGGTGGCGGCGACCCTAAGAATCTGGGAACAATGGAGACGGCATCGGGGGGAAACAGGAGGCTCGATGGAGGCTCCACTGGGTGGCAACCATCGGTTCATCCCGGGGAACACGGATGGGGGATTCAGGGGGTGGCAAAGGGCGGGCATCAGCAAATTGAGGGACCTGTTTATTGGCGGGAGGTTTGCGGGCCTGGGGGAACTGGAAGATAAATTTGGGCTTCCCCAAGGGAACATGTTCAGATACTTGCAGGTAAAGGCGTTTGCTAGGCGACAGGTAGAGGGATTCCCTTTGCTGCCCTCGCGGGGGACGATGGACAGAGTGCTTTCGGGGGTGTGGGTAGGAGAGGGGAAGGTGTCTGACATCTATAAGGTAATGCAGGAGGTGGAGGAGTCGTCAGTGGAGGAGCTGAAGGCTAAATGGGAGGAGGAACTCGGGGAGCAGATAGAGGACGGGACTTGGGCGGATGCCTTGGAGAGAGTCAACTCTTCCTCCTCATGTGCGAGGCTTAGTCTCATCCAATTTAAGGTGCTGCACCGGGCCCACATGTCCGGGACTAGGATGAGTAGGTTCTTCGGGGGTGAGGACAGGTGCACCAGATGTTCGGGGAGTCCTGCGGACCACGCCCATATGTTCTGGGCATGCCCAGCACTGGAAGAATTCTGGAAGGGGGTGGCGGGGACGGTGTCGAGGGTGGTTGGATCCAGGGTCAAACCAGGGTGGGGACTCGCAATTTTTGGAGTTGCGGTAGAGCCGGGAGTGCAGGAGGCGAAAGAGGCCGGTGTCCTGGCCTTTGCGTCCCTAGTAGCCCGTCGAAGGATTCTGTTACAATGGAAGGATGCAAGGCCCCCAAGTGTGGAGACCTGGATCAGTGACATGGCGGGATTTATAAAATTGGAAAAGGTCAAATTTGCCCTGAGAGGATCAATACAAGGGTTCTATAAATGATGGCAGCCTTTTTTGGACTTCCTGGCTCAGAGATAGGTAACTGGGTCAATAGCAGCAGCAACCCGGGGGGGGGGGGGGGGGGGGTGCATTATTGTAGTGTTTATTCTGTAACTTTATAGTGTGTTAATATGCGTTGTTGTTAAAATGCTGGGTTGTTCATGGGGATGGGGCGAATGTATATGATTGTTAATATTATTGTTATTTTCGGTATTTTACTAAGGTGCGTCAATGTTTTATAAAATCAAAATTTCTCAATAATAATGATTTTTTAAAAAAAATTCTAACATCTTCCCATGACAGATGTCAAGTCAAATGGCCTATAGTTTCATCCATCCCTCCTTGAATAGAGGGGTTACGTTTGCTACTTTACATTCTGATGGAATCTTTCCGTGCTTCGGGCAGCAAGGTAGCATTGTGGTTAGCACAGTTGCTTCACAGCTCCAGGGTCCCAGGGTCGATTCCCAGCTTGGGTCATGTCTGTGCGGAGTCTGCACATCCTCCCCATGTGTGCGTGGGTTTCCTCCGGGTGCTCCGGTTTCCTCCCACAGTCAAAGATGCGCAGGTTAGGTGGATTGGCCATGCTAAATTGCCCTTAGTGTCCAAAATTGCCCTTAGTGTTGGGTGGGGTTATGGGGATAGGGTGGAGGTGTGGACCTTGGGTAGGGTGCTCTTTCCAAGAGCCGGTGCGGACTCGATGGGCCAAATGGCCTCCTTCTGCTCTGTAAATTCTATGAATCTAGTGAATGTTGGTAAATTAATACCGACGCATCTACTACCTCATTAGCAACCTCTTTTAAGACCCTGGGAAGGGGCTCCTCCATCTGTGATTGGCAGGCCGGCCCCTCGGGCTGGGCCTCCTTTCGTCCGCGCCGACCCCTTTAGCCCTACGCCATGTTGTGTCAGGGCCGGCGCAGAGAAGGGAGCCACTGCACATACGCGCGTTGGAACCGGTGCCAGTACGCATGCGTAGCCCCGCGGCTCCCATTTGACACTGGGATCAGCAGCCGTACAGCGCCGTGGGTTGCTCCAGCGTTGTGCTGGCCCCCTGTAGGGGCCAGAATTGCTGATCTTGAGGTAATGTTGACGCCGTCGAGAAACGCGACGGCGTTTCCGACGGCGGCAACACTTAGCATCAGGATCAGAGAATCTCACCCTAAGTTTCTTTCTCCCCTTCACCTCCAGATTCACAGCTATTACTGGAATGTTTTTTGTATCCACTATAGTGAAGACAGAAGTAAAATATTTGTTCATTTCATCTCTTGTTTCCTTATTATCTACTATTAACTCCCCATTCTCACTCTCCAGAGGACCAACACTCTTTTCTTGTTTAAATACCTGTACAAACCTCTGCTATCTATTTTTACATCTCTGGCTAGCTTCCCCTCATACTCTAATTTATTTTTCGTTATTAACCATTTTCTGCTGTTCCGCATATTCTGATTACTGCATATTTCCCTCGCCAGTGTTAGAAATACTGAGACTTACTTGAAGACTTTTGAAAGGGTCGCCTGTGATTTCCTTGATCCTATTGAACTGTAAGTAAAGCTCAGTCAGGTTGCTGCAGTAAGAGAAGTAACGTACAGACAGATGAGATAACTGATTGTGTTCCAGTCCCAGCATGTGCAGAAATGGCAGAACCTTGCATAGATTTTCATCGATTTTAGTAATGACATTGTATCCAGAATCCAAAGCTCGAAGTTGGCTGTACGTAGATAGTATAGAAGCTGGCAAAGACTTCAGCTGGTTGTGGGCGAGATTTAGCACTGTGATGTTAACAGGAAGGTCTGACGGGATGTTAGAGAGCTTCAAGTGTCTGCAATCAGCGACCAGATCCTTTATTTTACATTGATTTTCAGAGGCCGCGACACCATAATATAACATATAAAATTCAAAACACAAGGTGAAGGTATGGAGATACATTTTCACCTGTTAGATGTGAAATCTTTGGCATCTGATTCTACAAAAAAAAAACAAAAATGCACAACTATTAATATTCCAGTCTCTTAGTTTAAATTGCATTTACATTGCGTTTGTGGGCAGGTAAACTAAGTCAATTATTATTGTACAAACCTTTAGGAAATAAAATATCATAGGCCAGTAGCAAAGTCAGCCATGTCCCCGTCTCAGACCAAGGCTTTGTTTTGGGCACTGACCTCTTGAACTTTTTAGAATTCTAATTTGTCCAAATCCTCACTTAATGTATATTATCCAATGTAAATTTTCATCTGCCAATATCTAGTTCCTTGTCGCTAAATCTGTTGCCATTATTAACAATTCTTGTAATCATTTTTCCATTTTTTACCCTTGCTGCCTTGAAGCAGTGTTTGTCAAAATAGATATGAGAGGTTGATTCTGCTGGCTGGGGAATGTCAATCGGGGGTGTGGGAACTGGGTTGGGGGGAGGATGTGGAATTAGTCTCCGGAGAAGGGGCTGGTATTAGGACTGAGATAAAGAGAAAATTCTTCATCCACTGCTGTAAAACTTTGAAATTCTCTACCCAGAGGGCTGTCGATGTTCCATCATTGAGTATATTTGAGTTTGAGACACAATAGACAGATGTTTAGCATCTTGGGCAATCAATTGACAGGGGTAGGAAATTGGAGTTAAGACAGAAAAACAACCATGATTATACACAATGGTAGATGAAGAGCATGTGCATTTGTTAGAACCTTTGTAGAATCAAGGCTTGTAGAGTCAAGACCGTGAATTGGAACTTCCAGTTGATAACTGAAAGGATCACACAAGATTTCTAGTTTTAAGACTTCTACAGTAACAAACTGAAATTGACTAAATGCTATTTCAGTCGACAAGCCCCCTCAAACTAGGAGCAGGAGTAGGCTACTTGGCCCTTCGATCACCGCGCATTGTTCTAAATGCCAATGAGTATACACCCAACCGTTCCTCTTGAGGTAACCCTTTATTCCAAGAATTAGCTTTGTGAACCATCTCATCGTGGGCAGCACAGTAGCACAAGTGGCTAGCACTGTGGCTTCACAGTGCCAGGGTCCCAGGTTTTATTCTCTGCTGGGTCACTGTCTGTGCGGAGTCTGCACGTTCTCCCCGTGTATTCGTGGGTCTCCTCCGGGTGCTCCGGTTTCCTCCCAGAGTCCAAAGACGTGCAGGTTAGGTGGATTGGCCATGATAAATTGCCCTTAGTGTCCAAAAAAGGTTAGGAGGGGTTGTTGGATTACGGGAATAGGTTGGAAGGGAGGACTTAAGTGGGTCGGTGAAGACACGATGGGCCGAATGGCCTCCTTCTGCACTGTATGTTCTATGTTCAACTGCCTGCAAATGTAAAACTTCATAAATAATACCACCACACATTTATAGTATTAGGTTCAAATGAGAAAATGCACTACCTCATTTTGCCCAGTTAAAAAGAATATAGTGGTTCACAATGTCACAAATGAAACAACAGTGTGACTAATAGCCATGAGAAAGAGGATGTTAAGGGTATTTATGGACATAAGAAATCAGAGCTAGAGTCGACCACACGACCCACCAAGCCTGCTCCGCCAATCAAGATGATCATAACTGATCTTGGGATTCAACCCCACTTTCCCACGTTCTTCCCACATCAGTTAATTCCCAGCGGGACCAAATCTGGGTTGATCCAAGTATTTAACACCCACAATAAGTAAACGTGTAGTGTATAAGGAAGTGATATGTATCTGCAAAGTAAAAACTGGAGCCAGCACTTCTTCAATGTTAGCAGTTTTGGTTCCTATATTTTCTGAAAGAGGTACCAAAAGGTAAATCAGTAGCGGCTGCAGTCCCACCCACCGACCTGCGAAAGAGGCCAAGGGCATTGAGACACATTAGAACCACAATAGGTTAGCAAAACAATAGAACAGACACCACTCTGCATGGGCAGCCAACTAACTACAGTATTGGATAAAAATTAAAAGAACGTTGCTCACCCTGCCTCTCTTTGGCAGCTGCCAGGGCCACTGATGATTCCTGGGTGTGGACAAGATCTGTACTCCCATTGGAAACCCATTTCTGAAAGGGGTCCTCAACAGACATTAAGCCCCCTCCTCCCCCTCCATTATCATATTGAAGGTATCTGGTTGCCTGCGACTCTAAAATGCACCACATCTCGACCCTTATTCCCATTCCAGAAGCTTCTCAAGATTCTCTTGCAGCTCTCTTCAGTTCTCAGAATAATTTACTGCTCTTCCCACATTACTGTCTCCTGCAGTCAGTGCTCCTCACTCCAGCCTTATATCTAAGTCACTGATCATCAGAGAACAGAAGTGGTTCCAGAACAGAAACCACTTCCACCCAATCCAATTATCTCCATTCTCGGTTTCCTTCCTGCTGACCAGGTTTAATCCAATTCCCTCCCCCTTCCCCTTTATTTCACACCCTTTAAGCATTTGCTATAATCTCCACTTGTCAAAGGAGTTCTGGAAGTCAGCATCCCACCCCCTTCACTTTATAATCTCCAGCAAAGTTATCGCCTCATTAAAGGGCTCAATCAGGTTTATTGTACACAGTTTTCCTTTCTGAAATCTGGGCTTGCTGGTTCAAATTGGCAAGTAACACGTATCCCCCTCAGCAATGATCTATCTCCTGGCTGTTCGCTGGACCTTTCTTCGTGCAAATCGACTCCTGCATTCTATATTAACGGCACTACACAAAGTCAACATGTGCAGCTTCCCACAAAACACTGACTACCCTTCAAAAGTAGTTCATTAGCTTCTTGGCAGCACTGGGTGGGTAATGGCACGAGACACATTGCCAATTTTATTTTGAACTGCACCTTAGTGCGCGATGAGACTTTACTCTGTTTGGTAACCTACATAAAATCTCAACTCTGTTGCACTAGGACTTGGTAAGAAGTCTTACAACACCAGGTTAAAATCCAACAGGTTTGTTTGGAATCACTATCTTTCGGAGCACAGCTCCTTCATCACCTCCGAAAGCTAGGGATTCCAAACAAACCTGTTGGACTTTAACCTGGTGTTGTAAGACTTCTTACTGTGCCCACCCCAGTCCAACGCCGGCATCTCCACAGCATGGCACAAGGACTTGTGAAAGTTGTTGTGGCACCCTGTAATACATGGATATGTAAAATCTATGCCCATCCAAATGTCACATCATTGTGGTTGGCGGCGGCTCTGGCACTCCTGTAAAGAGGCAAAGTTGCAAGAATTCTCCTCCTGAGGTGTCTTGTTAAAGTTAAACTCCAATTGTACAGGAAATGCCCCTGTCAGCACGGGTACGAATTTAT
Organism: Scyliorhinus canicula; assembly: GCF_902713615.1. Lineage (NCBI taxonomy): Eukaryota > Metazoa > Chordata > Chondrichthyes > Carcharhiniformes > Scyliorhinidae > Scyliorhinus > Scyliorhinus canicula. Next base: position 164,691,526 of record NC_052153.1, read on the forward strand.
CAAGTTACTGGTGCAGACATGTTGAACAAATGTTAAAATTGAGGCTGGGTTTGCACAGTACAATGGGCCTTCTCGGTCCAATTGGTCCGCTGCACCTTTCACGGTGCATCTGCAAAGTCGGCAGCAGACAGCTGTCCAACTCCGTCCTTGTTTCTCCGGGTGGGGTGGGGGGGTGCTGTGTTTGCTCTTTCCCGCAGTGCCCAGCAGCAATGTCCGTGAACTCCCCCCTCGCTACCCGCCCTTTTCCACTGAGTTTGTCCCGAGAGCCACGCCCTGGTTCTCAAGTCCCTCTGCCCTGGCTGCGAGTTGCTGCCCACACAGTAAAGGGGGAAGCTCACTTACAGGATTAGGCGCAGCATCAGAGAGGTTCGGGGCTGCGGGCGTCTTCCCTTCTCACACTTTCACTTCCCAGTGAGAAGGCACTCTGGGTTGGCAAGGTTTGCCTACTTTTCCGGACACCTCAAGTGGCTGCTCGAAGATGTGGCAGCCTCACGTTGAAAAGAGTTGTGAACCGATTGGGCGCTCTGAGCACCAATGAATGACCCACATGTTGGGCAGCGTTATTCTTTCCCACTGCAATGTGGACTTCACACAGATCGAAGCAGAAGGCACATTCAGTGGGGTAATGCCACATTTGCATGCAGGATGTAAAACTTTTTTTTTGCTGTTCATTAATCAGCAGTCTGGTGCCATTATTATTCTGTCTTTGCAACAAAAGAGGAATTACCAAATGGGCCAACTTGAAATTCTGAGCAGTTTGGGGTAAATATTAGGGGTAAAAACAATTTGCATTGGTTGGTCATTCAGTCACGAAAGACCATGAATTAAGACTCCTGCCCAAAGGAGAGAAACACTGGATAAAAGCAAATTAGAAACTAAAGAGAAAATGCTGGAAAATCTCAGCACATCTGGCAGCATCTCAAGGGAGAGAAATGATCTGAGTCCAGGTGAAAAATGAAATGAAAAATGAAAATCGCTTATTGTCACGAGTAGGCTTCAATGAAGTTACTGTGAAAAGCCCCTAGTCGCCACATTCCGGCGCCTGTCCGGGGAGGCTGGTACGGGAATCGAACCGTGCTGCTGGCCTGCTTGGTCTGCTTTAAAAGCCAGCGATTTAGCCTGGTGAGCTAAACCAGCCCCTTCAGTGACCAGTGACCCTTTGAGTTAGGGTTAGGATAAAAATAACTGGGTCCTCTAAATGTATAATACAAAAATACAATTCTTCTAATTAAAACAAAAATTTCTAACACTAGTGTCCTCAGTCGTGCTTGACCTGCAAGGTATGACTAACTAATATTTGTGAACCAAGTCAAATTTATGAATCAAGATTTTGCATATCCGTTTTTAAAAAAATATTTTAACGTGTTTTTTTAATATTTTATATATGAAATAAAGAACACAGACAGTGACCCGTCTCGGGAATCGAACCCGGGTCCCTGGCGCTGTGAAGCAGTAGTGCTAACACTTAGCAATGGCTCAGGGCTCTACCCCCATTGCAACCAAGAGGGGGTACAAGGGACACCCCGTCTCGTTCCCCTGTGCAGCTGAAAGTACCCAGGTTCACCTCATTCGTACAAACACTTGCCTTCAGATCCTCCTTATATAACTAGACACATGCCACAAACTTAGGCCCAATCCCAAACTGTTCCAACACCGCAAACAACTAGCTTCACTCTACCTGATGAAATGTCTTCTCTGGGTCACCACTGCCTCCAACTCCCTCCCTAACTAGCTGCAGGAGGCACTCCTCCAACCTAAGAGCCAAAACTTTGGCAAGAAGCTTGGCAACCACATTTAGCAAGGATATTGGCCGATAAGACCCATACTTTACTGGGTCCTTAGCTTTCTTTAACAAGAACAAAGTTGATGCCTGCTCCATCGTCTCTGGAAGCGTCCCCCTTGCTACCGCACCCGCAAACATCTCCACCAACAGTAGGTGCCAGCCTGTCCACAAATGTTTTATAAAATCTCACTGTGAACCAATCGACTCCGGTGCCTCACCCGTTTGCATTTTCCCTATCGCTGTCCAAAACTCCTCAATCCTCACTGGCTCTTCCAACCCTGCCCTATCCTCCTCTCCCACTGTGGGACACTCCAACTCCTCCAAAAACTCCCTCTTATCCAACTCATCCTCCAGGGGCTCCGACCTATACAACTTCTTATAAAATTCCTTAAACGCCCTATTCACCTGCTTCGGCATAGTCACCAGCCCCCTCATCCCATCCTGAACCTGAACAATCTCCCGGGAGGCTGTCTACCGACAAAGCTGTCCTGCCAACAAGCGACTGACCTTCTCCCCGTACTCATACACCGCATCCTTTGCCCGCCTCAACTGGTGTACCACTTTCCCTGTGGACAAAAGTCAAACTAGGTCTGCAGTTCATTTCTACTGGCCAAAAATTCTGTAGTGGGTACCTTTGCATACTTCCTATCAACTTATAGAATTTCGTCCACCAGCTACTGATGCTCTCTTCCCTCCTTGTCAATGTGCACCTTATAAGAGATGATCTCACACCTCACCATTGCTTTCAACGCCTCCCACACCACTGACTGGGAGACCTCCCCATTTTTATTAAAGCTCACATAATCATCAATCACGCTCACCATCCTCATGCAAAAACCCAGATCTGCAAGCAACCCCAGGCCCATCCTCCATGCCAGCCTCTGTTGTGACCCATCTCCAGGACCACATCCACCAGGTGCGTTCCACCAGGTGCGGAGTGTGATCTGAAATAACGATTGCCGAGTATTTCGCTTTCCTCACTCCCGACATCAATGACCTTCCCATAATAAAGAAATCAAACCTCGTGTATACATTATGCACTGCCGAGAGAAAGGAATACTCTCCTGGATGCAAGAACCGCCCCTTTCAGAACCTTCCACTTTCGGAAGCAACACTGTATTTAAGTCCCCACCTAAAATTAACTGGAGCATGCCCAGGTCCCGAATGGCTGCTAACATCCTCTTCATGAACCATACATCGTCCCAGTTCAGGACATGAACGCTAACCAACACCACCATTCACCCCTCCAGAGCACCCGTAAGTATAACGTATGTGCCTCCCTGATCTGCCACCACCCCCATCTGGAGTCTAACTCTTTTACCTACCAGTTTTACTACCTCCGATCCCTGCTATCAAAGCCTGAGTGAAACACCTGGCTCACTCAATCCTTCTGAAGCCTCACCTGGTCCTTCATCCTGAAATGGGTCTCCTGCAGCAGCACTACATCGGTCCTCAAGCCCTTGAAATGGGAAAAGACTCTCGCCCGCTTCACTGGTCCACCCAGCTCCTGCACATTCCACGTTATCATTCGGATTGGAAATCTCTCACCCCCCTCCCCCTCCTATCAGCCATAATCGCCCCATGGGGCATAACAAGATGGCGTCCTGGCCCCGCCGCACAAATGGGAATAAACCTTGACCCCAGTCACTGTCAGCCAACTACCCCTCCCACACTCCCCCCATCCCAGAAACCCCCCAACTACTTCCTCTCAAAATGGCTCCTTTCTTCATGTTCCCCATCCCCGCACCATCCAGACCTCTGAGGCCAGTTGAGACGAGTCCACACAGGCTCGGTTGGCCACACCCCTCCCCCCACCTCACTCTCATTCACTAGCGAACTTAAGTTTGCTTGCGAGATTACCTCCACCAGAGCTCCCTCCTCCCCATCCCTAACTCAAAAGGCAACAGACCCCCCCCCCCCACACACACCCAACCCTTCTGAACCACCAAACATGTTAAACACAAAACAAAGGAGTAAAAACCCAGCTCATTACCATACTGTCCCCAAACCATCCCCTCCCAACCATAACAACAGAAAAGGTATTCCAAACTCAGTTCAGTCCCAGTCCCCCAGCCTTCACAAATGCCTCTGCCTCCTCTCCCGCTTCAAAGAAATGGTCCTTAGAATTATGCGTAACCCTCAACCTCACCAGATAAACCAACCTGAATTGCACACCACTTTTGCAATGTGCTGAATCGCTCTGTTAAAGACCATGTGCTTTCTCGCTAGCTCCACCATGATGTCCTGCTATATATGAATACCACTGCCTTCCTACCTCACCTTCAGGTTCTGCTTGCCCCATCTCAAGATGCTCTCCTTTGTCTGATAGCTGTGAAAGAAAACTATCACAGCTCTTGGTGGATCATTCGCCCTTGTCTTCGGCCGATGTGCCCGATGAGCCCTATCCAGCTCGAAGGGGGAGGGCATTGTCTTCCTCCTCCAGCAGCTTCGCGAACATTGCTAAAAACTACTGTGTTGGCCTTGGGCTCTAAACCCTTCAGGCAGCCCCATGATTCAAAGATTCTGCCACCCTGACCTGTTCTCCAGGTCCTCCACCTTGGCTCTCAGACCTTCATTACTGCCCTCCACCTTCAACAGCTCCACTTCCAGCAAGGTGAGCTGGTCACTGTGCTACAACAGTGCCTCCTCCATCCCCCTCACCCCGTCACCAAGCTCACGCACAGTCTCCAACGTCCTGCCAAGAGCCTCTTTTATCAGGGCCAGCACATCTTCTACAGAATGTTTGAGAGCTCCCATAATCTCCTTCCCATGCCACTGGAAATGCTTGGCAAATTGGCATTCAAACTCCACTGCCATCACCATGGCCAGTATATCCACCGTAATGGGTGCAACGCCACCCAGCGAGTTTGCCCCTGTCATCCTTACTCCCACAAAGCTCCGCACTGTGCTCAAGCCTGCTGGCGGTCCGGAGCGCGTTCCTTTTCATGCTGTATTCTTTTGTTTGGCTTTTGACATCCTCACGACTGTATTGGAGAAAGTTCAGATGAAAGCTCCCCCAAAAACTGGGTAAAAAGGGCCAAAAACCGAGAACTCTAGTGAAAGCCACCCAATGTGTGACATCCACCTACATAGCGCCACCGGAAGTCCAAAGTTTTACATATAGTAAACAAGACGCAGTGAAGGCAACATAGAAGTTTCTCATCTCTCGAGATCCCAGGAACTCTTGGTGTTGTCACCACAGACAATATCTCCCTTCTTTGTCTTTAGATTGATGTTGAACTGTGGCCGGACGAGTGTCAACATTTTCCTCCCTGTCTCCCATCCCTCCTTCCTTTTTTTGGAGTTGGTCTAAATTCACTCCTCCTATTGGTTGTGGGCTGCAAATCATCCCACTTTTGCAAAAACTCCTGATTTATGGATCATAAAGCCCTGGGGTTGGATTCTCTGTCGACGGGATCCTCCGCTTCGCCGGCAGTGCACTTATTCCCACTGATTTCCCGATGGTGTGGGGGTGGCCATAATGGGAAACCCCATTGACCGGCTATCAGGACGGAGGATCCTGCCCCAGAGGTTTACATTCCATTACAAACAAATTCACATTTACTTCCAGCTACAGAGAAGCCATAAATAAAGTCACATTCTTTTGTGAATATATCTTAACCCAAGCCTGACACTAAAGCTAGTAAAATCAACAAATAAGACCATTCCTTATCATAATATGAGAGAATGAAGGTGTCCTCTCTGGTAAGGATCAACTGAAGCAATGCATGGTATGTTTAAACATAAAGTGGCATTCTAAGTTCAGGCGCCTTTATCTATTCCTTCTTACTGATTTAAAAACAAATTGATAATCGTATTGTGGCCATTAAGACAACTTCAGCTCAAGACTCAAATGAGGTCCGTCATAAAACAAGTTTGTTTCTTCACAATTAACTGCTTTTCCCCACTACCTTGACTGACAATTGTCTAACATAAATTCCATTTGACCATTTTAATTTTAAACTATGGTTAAAGGATCAAATCCATAGATACTACAGATTCAAAAAATGTATAGAATTATCAATATCTTACAATGTGGCTTTAAAAACATTCTTCATGGGATATGGGCAAAGTCAGCATTTATTGCCCATCCCTAAATAGGGTAATCCCAGGTTAAAGAGGTGTGTTGATCAACCGGGATCTTGGATTCATGTCGCATTACATTCACCCCCCACCATCACTACCAACTGTCCTGGCTTGAGACAATTCACACCTCTTTAACCTGGGATTACCCCCTATCTCTGGATCTGTAAAGATTTGATTACCCGCAAATGCCCGCATTCCAAGCATTGTCTGTCATCTCTGACTTTGTCTATATAAACGTTTCTGGAACATACCTCATCATTCACCTGAGGAAGGAGCTGTGCTCCGAAAGCTTGTGTTTGAAACAAACCTGTTGAACTTTAACCTGGTGTTGGAAGACTTCTTACTGATTGGATGAGACATTGGCATGGAGAAAGCAACAGGGAGTATTAGGCTCTCCGATCTTTACGATAATTCAACAAAAGCATTCAAAATAATCTTAAACCCGAAGTGTTGAGTGGATGATTCATCTTGGCCTCCTCCAGAAGTTCCCAGCATCACAGATGCTAGTCTTTAGCCAATTGGATTCAATTCACATGTTATCAAGAAATGGCTGAAGGCACTGGATACAGCAAAGGCTATAGACCCTGCCAACATTGCGGCAAAAGTACTGAAGACCTGTGCTCTGGAACCAGCTGCACTCTTAGCCCAGCTGTTCCAGTCCAGTTACTGGCATCTGCCCGGTAATGTGGAAAATTGCTCAGGTAAGGGCGGAATGGTGGAACAGTGGTTAGCACTGTTGCCTAACAGCACCAGGGACCTGTGTTTAATTCCAGCCTTGGGTGACTGTGTGAGTTTGCACCTTCTCCCTGTGTCTGCGTGGGATTCCTCCAGGTGCTCCGGTTTCCCCCCACAGTCCAAGGAAGTGCAGGTTAGGTGCATTGGTGGTGCTGAATTGCCTCTTAGTGTCCAAATAAAAACATTAGGTGAGGTTATTGGGTTACGGGGATAGGGTGGGGGCGTGGGCCTAGGTAGGGTGCTCTTTCAGAGGTTTGGTGCAGACTCGATGGACTGAATGGCCTTCTTCTGCACTGTTGAGATTCTATCATTCTATGTTCCATCAAAAAAAAGCAGGGCAGCTATGACTTGGGCGGATAAGTGACAAGTAATATTTGCGCCACAAACAGTGCTGGGTAATGGCTATCTCCAAACAAGAGAGAATCCAACCATCCCCCCTTTACTTTCAATGCTATTGCCATTGTCAAATCCCCCACTATTAATATTCTGGGGATTACCACTGACCAGCAACTGAGTTGGACTAGCCATATAAATACTGTGGCTACAAGAACAGGCCAGATGCTGGGAATTCTGCACTGAGTAACTCACCTCCTGACCCCCCAAAGCCTGTCCACCATCTACAAGGCACGAGTCAGGAGTGTGACGGAATGTTCTCCACTTGCCTGGATGGGTGCAGCTCTGACAACACTCAAGAAGCTCAACACCATTCAGGGCAAAGCAGCCTGCTTACACTCCCTCCACCATCGTGCACAATAGCAGCTGTGTATACAACCTTCACGATGCACTGCAGCAACTCAACAAAAACATCTTCCAAACACCACCTCTACCGTCTTGAAGGACAAGGGTAGCACAGATGCATGGAAACACCACAACCTGGAGGTTCATCTGCAAGCAATACACAATCCTGACTTGGGAATATTTTGCCGTTCCTTCACCGCCATTAGTTCAAAATCCTCAAACTCCCTCCCTAACAGCACTGTGGGTGTACCTACACCACATGGATTGCAGCGGCTCAAGAAGGCAGCTCACCACCACCTACTCAAGGGAAATTAGGGATGGCGATAAAAATGTTGACCTTGCCAGCAATGTCCCATAAAAAAAAATTAGAAATATAAATAAATAATGTGTTTTTCTGTGATCTGGACTGAGGTGTAAATATTCTTCAGGGTACTGGGGATAACTCCCCTAATATTCTTTGAAATAGTGCAATGGGATCTTTTACATCCACCCAAACAGCAGATGGGATCTCAGTTTAATATCGCACCAGGAGACAGCGCACCGTAGCACCAGTAATGACCTTTGTCTGAAAACATTGTGACTCAGGAGTAAGCTTGCTATGTAAGCCATGACTGACACTCAAATAAAAAAATATTAGAAATGGGACTAAGTGGATAGCTCTCTCACAGAAGCACTTGGACGAATCACTGCTTTCTGTGCAGTAAATCTCTTAAGATTTTCTTAACCCAAGCAGTGTGACAGTTCTCCTCTCAAGTGGTTATTAAACCTTGGGAATTAAAAAAAACATAGTGTGGGATGTTTTACTGTTATGAGTGACTGCTATAAATCAATGTCCAAGGTCAGTGGAACTAATGTTTCAATCTGTGATTATACAGCTTTATTCTCAGACTGGAGGGCTTTATGAACTTGAAAATGAGTGGGAAGAATATAAAGAAAAAGCATAAGTACATAGCCCCGGAATGTCCCAAAGTTCTTTCCAGCTAATGAAGTAATTGCAAAGTGTTGTCACTGTTGGAATGTGGGAAATGGAGCAGCCAATTTAGGGACTGCAAGATCCTGCAAACAGCAACATGGTAAATGAACAGATCACCTGTTCTGGTGGTTTTCATGTTGAGGGATAAATGTTGAACAGGGCATCTGGATTCTTGGTAAGCAAGGCGGTGATAGGTTATCAGGGGGTAGGCAGGATGCAGATTTGAGGTTACTATCAGGTGAGCCATGATATTATTAAATGGTGGAACAGGCTCAAGGGGCTGAATGGCCTACTCCTGCTCCTTGTTCACATGTTTGGAGAACACTCCTGCTGTTCTTGCAAATTGTGCCATGGGGGCTCTCATATACATCTGAGAGTGCAGACAAAGCCTTAGTTTCATGTCTTATCCAAGCTATGACCTCTAGGGCACCAGTACTTAAGTGGTGGTAATCAAAAGAGTAGTTTGGGGTTGGGGCAAAAGGGCCTGTATCTGTGCTACACATTTTAAGTAATTCCACGCAAAGAATAAAAGTTGTAAAAGTTTACCTGTTGTTTTCTTCTCTATCGCAGTTGAAACATAGACACTGCACGATTGGACTTCGAATGCAATGTTTGGAAAAATCTTTAAAGCTGAAAATTTGTCAAAATAATGTATTTTTCCAGTTTGCAGTAATTGCTAAAAATACTGTTCGTGTGAGACAGACCATTCATCAAAACCAGGAGCAGATCAACTTGCCGTGACTACCTAATTATGGCACTGGTGTCACGGGTTTAATGCAGATGAAAAAAAAACAGCAGGCTACATGTGTTTCACATCTCCTGTCTGATCACCCCTTTCCCACTTCCTCTTTAAGTTTTCCTGTTTTTAATTTTAAACTTTTAGGGTCATTGAGCTAGAGACTTTTACGGAAAGGGGTCCTTTGGCTCATCATGTCCACACTGGCTGTCAAGCACTTATCTACTCTAAGCCTATTTTCCAGCATTTGGCCCGTAGCCTTGTATACTATGGCATTTCAAGTGCTCATCTAAATACATTTTAAATGTAATGAGGGTTCCCGTCACTACCACACTTTCAGGTAGTGAATTCCAAATTCAAACCACCCCCTGGGTGAAAAAGCTTTTCCTTACATCCCCTCTAAATCTCCTACCCCTTACCTTAAATCTATGCCCCCTGGTTATTTACCCCTCCACGCAGGGGAAAAGGTCTTTCCTATCCATCTTATCTAAACCCCTGATCATTTTCTACACCTTAATAAGGTTCCCCCTCAGCCTTCTCTGCTCCAATGAAAACAAGCCTAGTCTATCCAGTCTCTCTTGCTCACTGAAACGCTCCAGCCCACGCAACATCCTGGTGACTCTCCTCTGCACCTTCTCCAGTGCAATCACTTCCTATTGTGTGATGACCAGAACTGCACATAGTACTCCAGCTGTGGCCTGAGCAGCGTTTTATACAGCTCCATCATTTGCTCCTTGCTCTTACATTCTATTCCTCGGCTAATAAAGACAAGTATCCCATTGGCCTGTTCAGATACGTGCAGGTTTGGATTTTGCTGGAAGGATTTTTCTGACCTTCCCAGTGTTGCTGGCATCATCATTGGTGGGCAGGGTACTGCCGTTGGTGGGGGCGAAGGAGGGGAGTACTTCAGGATTTTCTGGGAGGATTTTGCCAGAGGGATTAGCGATGCTGGAGGGGATTGAGGCCAAATGAGAGGAAGAGTTGGGGGAGGCAGGGAAAGAAGAGAGGTGTAGTGTGAAGCCCTGCAGAGGGTGAATGCCACCTCATTGTGTGCAAAGCTTGGGCTCATACAATTAAAGGTGGTACATCGGGCACATTTAACAAGGGCTTGGATGAGTCGAGTGTTTGAGGAGGTGGAGGATAGGTGTGAGTGGTGTGGGAGGGGCCCAGCTAATCGGCTGCATATGTCCTAAGCTGGCGAACCTTTGTCGTAATCGTAATAATCTTTATTATTGTCACAAGTGTCACTCCATTGACACAGCAACGAAGTTACTATGAAAATCTCGTTGTCGCCACACACTGGCACCTGTTCGGGTACACTGAAGGAGAATTCAGAATGCCCAATTCACTTAACAAGCACGTCTTTAGGGACTTGAAGGGGGAAACCAGAGCACCTGGAGGAAAACCACGCCAACACGGGGTAAGTGTGCAGACTCCCCATAGACAGTGACCCACGCCGGGAATCGAACCCGGGTCCCAGGAGCTGTGAAGCAACAGTGCTAACCACTGTACTACCGGGCCACCCACATGCCCAACGTTAGATGTGATTTAATCTCCAATGTTAGATGCGATTCTGTGATTGGGCAGCACTTGCCGAACAATCCAGAGTGAGCTGAGAATTGCACTAACAACCAATTTAAGATGACACGTCAGGCTCGCAATGTGGCTCACTTATGCTTTCCAGAAGCTACAATAATCATGGGCAAGAACCAGTCTTTTGCAAACAGATAGATCAACTCCAGACATTGCAACTCCTTGTTCAGCACCAAAGGGAATTGGAGACTGGTCCCCGAGAAGCCATTTTTGGGGTGTCGGACCTGCTGGACAGGTGTGGGGGCAGATGTTTTAGTTTTCACCTCGCTGATTACTCGCAGGTGGGTTCTGTTGCAGTGGAGGTTAGCTTCTCCACCCTGTGCCTTGGCGTGGCTGGGAGATCTCATGGAGTTTTTGTAATGATGCTCGATCAACCGCTACTGAAGCGAGATTGTAGTCCAATTGAAGGCTTTAATGAACAAGTAGTTACCCTAGCAGCTCCGGTACAGAATGACTGCTGTGGGTGAAACACAGACTCTTATGTTCCACCTGCTGGGCGGAACTAGCAGGCAGGTTCTACCACTCATACTACAGTATAAGGTACATCCCACCTAGGTACCGAGATACCCCAAATATATCCTACCACATGTACCTTGAAAAAATTAAATACACATTGCTAGGTTTGATTGGGAGGTTTTACATAAGATGGTAGCCATTTGTCATGTATTTCAAAGAACCGGTCACTGTCAAAAGTTAGGAGAGGACTTCCAGTGGCGGCCATGGAATGAGTGGTCACACATTTGGCAGCTCCCGCTCAAGGCAGATTTTTTTGGATCATTTCCCCGTTCGTAGGGTGGACATCTGGAATAAAAAGGGTGCAGGAGTGACTGGAGAAAGTGAGACTCCACTGGTGTAGCTGGTGAGTGGATAAATGGACTGGAAGTGGGACGAGAAGAAGGGAGCTAGTGGAGCAGGAGAACCTTTGTGCGCCACAGGTCAAGGTGACGGAGGGTAAAGAGCCTGTCCTGCCTACCCAGTGGTTAACGGAGCAGCTGGTGGACTTCTTAAATGAGAAGTTCAGCCAGCAGAGAAGGGAAGCCCATGAGTAGCGAGCCAGGGGAATAGAGCCACTGAAAGTGGGGATTGACCGTGTGGAGCAGAGGTTGGAGTACCAGGGCCAGGCGATCCAGAAAGTGGAGGGGATGGTGGGGAAACAGGAGGAGCAGCTTGTTTCATTGGCGGCCGAGATGGGTGTGATGAGGGAGACCCAACAGCTGCTGAAGGAGAATGTGGAGGATCTGGAGAACCACTCCAGGAGACAAACCTGTGGATTGTGGGGATGCCCAAAGGCATTGAAGGAATGGACACCGGCACATATGTGGCTAAGATGTTGGAAAAGGTGATGGGGCCTTCAACCGGACCCTGCTGGTCGACCGTGCGCAGAGGGTGCTGATGAGAAGGCCACAGGTGGGTGAGCTGCCGAGGACGATGGTGGTGCAGCTGCACTGTTTCCTGGACAAGGAGAAGATTCTGCGATGCACCTGGGAGGGGAACGAGCTGTGGCTGTACCAGGACCTGCCTCTGGGTGACTTTCCAGAATCGGGAACATTATTTTGGAATGCCAGAGGAGGCGGTAGAATTTATGACGGACAATGGACAGGCAGGAGGAGGAGGACATTGAACGTTGGAGGAGGTGTGAGGAGGTGTTTGTATTTTCTCTTGATGGCTGTTGAAGAACTTTTCTCCTTTGACACATGTGGGGTTTGGTGGTGGGTAGCTCGGAGAGCGTCAAGGGTGAGTGCATCTTTTTTCTGTTTTTTTGTTTCTTTGTTTTGTGGGGGTGTGCGAACGGGGGTTGGGAGGGGATTCAGCTGAGGGCAGGAGGCTTGGATGCCTTGGGTGGGAGCTGCCAGGCTAGCTGGGCGGGCTAATTAACGAGAGTGCAGTGGAGGGGTGTTCAGGTGGTTGGTGCAGGGAAGGGGGATTAGATTGTTGTTTTGTTTGGGGGAGGGGCTGGCTGCTGACAAGAGTGTGGTTGCTATGGTGCAGCAGGAAAGAGAGTGACGACAGTGGACATCCAAGGGTGGGCCTAGAGGGTCGCTTGACACGGGCCGGGGGCTGGCCCAAAAAGGGATATTGTTGATCAGTAGGGGAGGGGGCGGGGACTCCTCCCAATCAGGCTGGTCACGTGGAACGTGAGGCGGCTGAATAGGCCGATCAAATGGTCACATGGGTTCGTGCACTTGAGGAGTTTGAAGGTGGAAGTGGCTTTTTTACAAGAAACGGATTTAAAGATAGGGGATCAGACGAGGCTGAGGAAAGGATCGGTAAGGCAGGTGTACCATTCGGGACTGGAAATGAAGACGAAGGGGGTGGCGGTGCTGGTAAATAAGTGGTAAATAAACGGGTGGCGTTTTAGGTGGGGAGCATCGTGGCAGATTCTGGGGGAAGGTTCATGATGGTGAGCGGGAAGCTGGAGGGAATGCTGGTGGTTTTGGTGAATGTTAATTCCCTAAACTGGGGATAACGTGGAGTTTATGTGATGGGTGCTGGGGGAGATTACTGATCTGGACTCACACTGGTTGAACAAGGGGTATTTTAACATGGTCATTGAGCCAGGCTTGGACGCGTTAAAGGTTAGGAAAGGTGCCGGTGGTGGCGAAGGAGCTGAAGGGGTTTATGGGGCACATGGAGGGGAAGGTGGACCCGTGGAGGTTTGGGAGGCCGAGAGCGAAGGAATTTCCGTACTTTTTCCATGAGCACCGGGTGTACTCCCAGATCGATTTCTTTGTGGTGGACAAGATGTTGCTGGCGGGGAGTGGTCGACTCTGGATATTCGGTGATCGTGGTTTCAGACCATGCGCTGCATTGGATGGATTTGCGAGTGGACCGGGGTAGGGTCCCATCACCTTCATTGGAGGAGAAGGCCCCACAAATGTCCCCATCCTCAATGATGGAAGAGCCCAGTACATATGTGCAAAAGACAAGGCTGAGGCATTCGCAACAATCTTCAGCCAGAAGTGATGAGTGGATGATCCATCTTGATCCCCTCCAGCGGTCTCCAGAATCACAGATGTCTTCAGCTAGTAGGATTCACTCCATGTGATATCAAGAAACTGCTGAAGGCACTGGATGCTGCAAAGGCTATGGGCCCTGACAATATCCTGGCAATAGTACTGAAGACTTGTGCGCCAGAACTTGCCGCACCCCTAAGCCAAGCTGTTCCAGTATAGCTCCAACACTGGCATCTATCCGGCAATGTGGAAAATTGTCCAGGTATGTCCTGTATACAAGAAACAGGACAAATCCAACCCAACCAATTACCACCCTATCAGTCTACACTCCATCATCAGCAAGGTGATGGGAGGTGTCATCAAAAGTGCTATCAAGTGGCACTTTCTCAGCAATAACCTGCTCATGGATGCTCAGTTTGGGTTCCGCCAGGGTCACTCAGCTCCTGACCTCATAGAACATAGAACATACAGAGCTGAAGGAGGCCATTCGGCCCATCGAGTCTGCACCGACCGACTTAAGCCCTCACCCGCCCTATCCCGGTAACCCACTCACCCCTCCTAACCTTTTTTGGTCACTAAGGACAATTTGTCATGGCCAATCCACCAAATCTGCACATCTTTCGACTGTGGGAGGAAACCGGAGCACCCGGAGGAAACCCACGTAGACATGGGGAGAACGTGCAGACTCCGCACAGACAGTGACCCAGCAGGGAATCGAACCTGGGACCCTGGCGCTGTGAAGCTACAGTGCTATCCACTTGTGCTACCGTGCTGCCCAACTTACAGCCTTGGTTCAAACATTGTCAAAAGAACTGAACTCCAGAGGTGAGGTGAGAGTGACTGCCCTTGACATCAAGGCAGTATTTGATTGACTATGGCGTCAAGGAGCCCAGGCAACTGGAGTCAATGGAAATCAGAGGGAAAACTTTCCGCTTGTTGGAGTCATACCTGTCACAAAGGAAGATGGTTGTGGTGGTCGGAGGTCAATCATCTCAGCAGGAGTTCCTCAGGGTAGTGTACTCGGCCAAACCATCTTCAGCTGCTTCATCAATGACCTCCCTTCCAGCATAAGGTCAGAATTGGAGATGTTTGCGGATGATTACTCAATGTTCAGCACCATTCGCAACTCCTCAGATAATGAAGTAGTCCACGTCCAAAAGCAGCCAGGCCTGGCCATTATCCAGGCTTTGGTTGACAAGTGGCAAGTTACATTTACGCCATACAAGTGCCAGGCAATGACCATCTCCTACAATAGAGGATCTCACCACCGCCCCTTGACATTCAATGGCATTACCATCGCTGAATTCCCCACAGTTAACATCCTGGGGGGTTACCATTGATCAGAAACTGAACTGGACTACCCATATTAATCCTGTGGCGACCAGGGCAGTTGAAAGGCTTGGAATCCTATGGCGAGTGCCTCACCTCCTGACCCCTCCAAAGCCTGTCCACCATCAACATATTGTGTTTGATCCATTATACCTTACGAAGGAATCTGTCAAACACTTTGACTGTCCAAACCAGAATCTTTTATTGAGTCTCGTGTGGTAAGATAGCAATCTGTTACAGAACGCATTACCATGGAGTCTGCTTATTACTGCTCTGGAATCTGTACCTCGCGCTAACCATTCACCTGTATGTCTGATTACCCTCTCAATCTTCTTCTGAAGATGGCCAGATGTGTCTCCCCTGATTTGGGAGTCACTGGTCACATGACCTTGGTCTAGAGACCGCATGGTGTCAGCACTGGCACCTGCTGGTTAAAGGTCATCCACCATCAATGACAGGCATTGTCAAACTCGGTTGCGCAACTCGTGGATGGGTTGCGAGCTGGTGTCGGGAGGGTCGTGGAGCCATCTGGCGCGGCACTCCCGATCTCACAAATCTGTTAATAACGCTGGCTGCAAGCGGCCTTGAAAATGGGCGCAAACGTGAAAAGAAAATGCGGCCGCACTGCACATGCATGCCAGATCATCGGCGTGCATGCGCAAAATTATGCTCATGCGCGCCGATGATCGGGGACGCATTTGCAGTGCAGCTGCTTTTTTTTAAAACAGTCACAGCTTTTCGTTTTACAATTTCGGGAGGGGTTTATTCATCTTATTCATTTATTTTATTCTTTTAATTTTTATTTTTTTCATTTATTTAATTCATTTTATTTTTACTTTTTTTACAAGTTCGGTGTGGGGGTGAGGGGGGGCGGTTTATTTCATAAAATCTTACAGGACAAAAATGCAGAACTTCGGACAGATGGAGACTGCCTGCTTTCCGACACCGGAAGGATTCACCTTCATCCAACAGGTTCCATTGGAGGAGCGTGTACGAGGGCCAAAGGGGCCCACAACTATTTCCTCCATTTTTGTCAGCAGCAAACAAGGTAAGAGAAAATGGTGGTTCGTAAAGGTCGGCCGGCGTAGGTTGCGAAGGTCGGCCGGCGTAGGTCGCGAAGGTCGGCCGGCGTGGGTCGCGAAGGTCAGCCGGCGTGGGTTACGACAGACGGCCGGGTTGGGTCCAGAAGGTTGGCCGGTTGGTAAAAATGGGTCCCCGGAAAAAAAGTTTGAAAAACACTGGTCTATGATATCGCCCATAGGTATATCACTACATTCTACTTCCTCACAAAACATTCAGATACTTTTACAGGCAACATTGAATGTTAAACTTTATACATTTATTATATGTGGCTAGAAAAGTGAACGAGTTTTACTATGGTGTGCATAAACATGCTGTGCCTGACAAGTGTCTGTTTCCTTTGCATAGATCTCATTGTACCTCCCTCATGGGATCACCTCTGGAATCTTTCAAGCTATTGTCAGCCTCTTCAGAGACTGGTGTACTTGCCAGGGCCTTGTTTCTCTTGCTCTTTTCTCTGTGCCTTTGGAAGGCCTGTGTCCATAAATGCCACACTTATGTTACTAGTCGTTTTCTCTTTCGCTTCCTTGCATGCTGCTGGTTCCTCCCTGCGACTGTTTTCATTGCTGGTTTGTTGTTGGGATGAGCTTGCTTTCCCAGTCTTCCCCTCTTTTTTCTCTTAACTTTGAGGACACAGTGATGGAGTTTTGTGTGTCTCCTGGATTTGTTTTGTTTCGTAGCAGCCTCTGGCCTGGTGCTGGTTGGTGCTGGGTTGAGAGATCTGCAGAGGTTTAGGTGTCGCGTCATCTTGGGATGGCATGACCACGCCCACTTCAGCGGTCTTACCAACATGCTGGATTATCTTGGTTTCTGGTGCCTGTGTGAAGATTGGAACTGGGGTTGCCCATGGGCATATCACCACACTACAAGGCACAAGTCAGGAGTGTAATGGACACTCTCCACTTGCCTGAATGAGTGCAGCTCCAACAACACCCAAGAAGCTCAACAGCATCCAGGACAAAGCAGCTTGATTGCTCCCCTTTCCACAAACATTCAAACCCTCCACCACTGATGAATAGTAGCAGCCATGTTTACCAACTACAAGATCCACAGCAGTAACTCACCGAGGTTCCTTAGACAGCACCTTTCAAACTCATGACCACTACCAACTAGAAGGACAAGAGCAGCAGATACCTGGGAACACTACCACCTGGAGATTCCCCTCCAGGTTATTGGAATCGCCGCTCCTTCAGTGTCGCTGGGGCTGCATCCTGGAACTCTTTCCCTAACAGCACAGTGGGTGCTCCTACAACTCAAGGACTGCAGCAGTTTAAGATGGCAACTCACCACCACCTTCTGAAGGGTAACTAGGGATGGGCAATAAATGCTGGCTACATCCCGTAAATGAATAATAAAAAAAAGCCCGCTAAGTTTTAATAGCAAGAAAAAAAATCATTTATTAAACATGAAAAATTGGATTATTGTACAATGCACCTTTACTCCCCCTTAGCTAAATGATTACAGACAGGCTCTCCACTTTGAACCCCAAATGAATGTTTGTGGATGTCTCCTCAGAACCCTCTCAGATGATTGTCACATGAGAGATTCTAAACGCCACCCCCAAAAACATGCTTTAAAATCTTCTCTCGTAATTATAATGCTTTCCCTTTGTGGTTTGCTTTCCAAAAAACAGACCAGGTTTTCCAAATGACACTTTTAAACAAAACTTCCTCTCCAATTTAACAGTGAATCCAGTCCAGGATTTCACACCAACCCCTTTAGGATTTCTTCACCATGGCTGCTATGCAAACTGCTCACAATTATTTTAACTCTCTGCAATAAAATTGCATCAAATGTTTCATCTACCTCTGAAATCTGCTGCCTCTTTAACTTAGAACACTTTGTTTACTCTTCCTTGAATTTTACTGAACACTACCTTGGTCTCTGTTCTCTTAGGTAGTAGGACAATTGGCCGAAAGACAATTGGCCGAAAGACAGTTGGCCGACAGACAATTGACAGAGAGGACAATTGGCCGACACTTATTAAAATAAAAGAATAAAAAATGCGCCATAAACACTGGCCAAAGTGAATACTGGCCCTCGGTCACTGTGTGGAATTTGAACATTATCACCATGTCTGTGGGTTTCACCGCCACAACCCAAATACGCGCAGGTTAGGTGGATTGGTGACGCTAGTTGTTCTTTATTTGGGGGGAAAAAATTGGGTACTCTACATTTTAAAAAATAATGTCTATCCTGTATCCTTTATATGCCTTGCGCTGAGTGGCGTCCTCGATGGCAATTTAAAGCAAAACCACATGGCCGCTGAACTACTGATCCGTGCAAAGTAAAGTCGAAGTTCGAGATGACCATCGGTCGTTCTCCTCTTTGAGTGGACAGAATTGACTGTTTGCGATTTAACCTCAGGATCATCACACCTCAGGCGCAGGGTAACGTGGAGAAGGGAGGTTTTCACGAATACCTTCAACCGTCACGGGATTAATTACTGCTGTTGGCTTTATTCCACATCAAAGCCAGCTGTCCCACCAATTGGCTTAAAGTATACGAATAAGTCAGATCGCGGAAAGTTGGCCGATGATCCGGTATATTCCAATATCTAAATTTCACATACTTTAAACACAAATTCATCCACAAGGGATCATCGCAATTTGTATATTATTGGATATATGTTGTCGGCAGAGAGTTTACGAATTGGTTCAGCAGTCCCCACAGCATTGACTTACACACAGTCAATCACACACTCGTTCAAAGTACTGCCGACCACACTGGAAATCTTAGTTCCGTTTGAACGTTAATTAATTTCCTGCATAAAATAATTCAAAATCACTGTTTGTGGGTACCTTCTTCTTCAGCTTCCTTGTACAAACGGTCATGACCTCTACCCTAAGCTTCATCATTCTGTAACTTTAGAAAATTTGAATCCGTTTCAGTCTGCCATACATTGCTCCATAAGCTTGTTTCTGTTTTTATTTCTTTAAAGACTCTTGAAGGGTCCCCCTTCAGATTATGATTCCAGCATGGTTAATCAGGTAATCAATTGCAAATTTCGATAGTGTAAATGCTATTGCAGTGCCGTAACTCTGAGCGAGTTCCTTCCATCCATGAGCCCTTTTTACATTATTACATTATCACAGGCCAGGCAGCACCACAACCTTAAGTTATCTTGCTAATTTGTCTGAGTTGACCACTTCATTCCTCTTTATTCTTTTATTTTTAATAAGTGTCGGCCAATTGTCCTGTCTGTGAATTGTCCTGTCTGTCAATTGTCTGTCGGCCAACTGTCTGTCGGCTAATTGTCTTTCGGCGAACTGTCCGCACACGGTTCTCTTAACTCCAGGTGTCGTAAGCACTCCTTCTGTCCCAATTCACTGGTTATCTGGACTGTAACTTGCACTTTTGGAATCCTGCCTTTTTGTAGCTCACGTCCTGTCCAATCTTTTTTCTGGCAGAGTTGAGATATTCACTCCCCACGGTCCTGTCTCCAACTACCCCGCAAATTCAGCTCAAACTAAAATTCAAAAGCTTTTTGTATCCTTACAAGGACCTCCATTTGCTAATCAACACCCACATGTTTATCCATTTTATTCATTCTTTGCACCGGAGCCCTCTCTAAGCACAATAGAAACACAGTTGGAACTTAACCAACCCTACACAAAAAAACACCTATGTCCAGCATGAATCTAACTATAGGTTTTACCCTTCCATGCACAGAAACATTAAATTATACCCACTTAAAACTGTACCTTATTTCTAATGTTTACCAAAACAAATTAAAGGTAAAACTACCTTTGTTTTCCACACAGCAGCAAGTGACAATGATGTGGATCTCACTCCCTATAAGGGAGATGATCAATGATTTCAAAAGTAAATTGAATGTGCACTTGAGGGAAATGAACTAGCAGTGCTATAAGAAATGGGGCAGATTGGATTGCTTTGCCAAGAGTCAGCATAGATTTGATGGCCTGAATGGCCTCCTTCTTTACTGTAATGACTCTATAGGTAGAATTTATCATGGAGGTGGTGGCTCTGCCTATTGGTTGGAAAGTTGCGTTAAGCGACCCCACGGGCACCCACCCCCCCCCCCCGCCCTTGTCGGTTACCAAACAGCAGGGGGCCCTACTTTGGCGCCCCACAACTAGGCTCCAAGGGTATAACTGGTGGGCTAGCCACATTGAATGCTCTGCCCTCCCCCCTCTCCACCACTCCTCCCACCTCACTGCTGGTGTATCACCAGCGCTGGAGGTAAGAACCCCTTAATCGACAATTAAGTTAAAAACTTTCCTTTGTGGGCAGGTGAAAGGGGATGGAGGAGTACTTGTTCAGATTCCGGGGAGAAGGTATGGCTTCCCTTGCACAAGATTACCACATTTTCCTTCCCTTGGAACTATTCTTACCTCCACCTCCCCCTCGCCCCACCCCAGAAAATACGGAAGCATGGGATTGAGGGTGATTTAACGGTTTGGATCAAATATTGGCTAGCTGTCACAAGACAAAGGGTGGTGGTTGATGGGAAATGTTCAGCCTGGAGTCCAGTTAATAGTGGTGTACCACAAGGATCTGTTTTGGGGCCACTGCTGTTTGTCATTTTTATAAATGACCAGGAGGAGGGCATAGAAGGATGGGTGAGTAAATTTGCAGATGACACTAAAGTCGGTGGAGTTGTGGACAGTGCGGAAGGATGTCGCAGGTTACAGAGGGACATAGATAAGCTGCAGAGCTGGGCTGAGAGTGGCAAATGGAGTTTAATGCAGAAAAGTGTGAGGTGATTCATTTTGGTAGGAATAACAGGAAGACAGAGTACTGGGCTAATGGTAAGATTCTTGGTAGTGTGGATGAGCAGAGAGATCTCGGTGTCCATGTACATAGATCCCTGAAAGTTGCCACTCAGGTTGAGAGGGTTGTTAAGAAGGCGTACGGTGTGTTAGCTTTTATTGGTAGTGGGATTGAGTTTCGGAGCCATGAGGTCATGTTGCAGCTGTACAAAACTCTGGTGCGTCCACATTTGGAGTATTGCGTGCAATTCTGGTCGGCGCATTATAGGAATGATATGGAAGCATTGGTAAGGGTGCAGAGGAGATTTACCAGGATGTTGACTGGTATGGAGGGAAGATCATATGAGGAGGGCTGAGGGACTTGAGGCTGTTTTCATTAGAGAGAAGAAGGTTAAGAGGTGACTTAATTGAGGCATACAAGATGATCAGAGGATTTGATAGGGTGGACAGTGAGAGCCTTTTTCCTCAGATGGTGATGGCTAGCACGAGGGGACATAGCTTTAAATTGAGGGGAGATAGATATAGGACAGATGTCAGAGGTAGGTTCTTTACTCAGAGAGTAGTAAGGGCATGGAATGCCCTACCTGCAATAGTAGTGGACTTGCCAACATCAAATGGTCATTGGATAGACATATGGATGATAAGGAAATAGTGTAGATGGGCTTTAGAGTGGTTTCACAGGTCGACGCAACATCGAGGGCCGAAGGGCCTGTACTGCGCTGTAATGTTCTATGTTCTCTGTTCTAAACACACACATTATTCCGAGTGGTAGTCGACCAGTAAAACCTTCATGGGCTCTTTCTGCTTCTGCTGGACTGGTTACCTGCTGGAAACCCGAACCGAGTTAAAATAAAAGTTAAAGAAGTAAGACTTGCATTTGTATTCTGTTTTGTGATGTTGATCAAGGAATAAAATTGGCCAGTACACCAGGATAACTTGCTTCAAAATTGTGACATGGGATCTTTGGATGAAGTCCGACTTGGCTCATCAAGGCCTTACTTGATCAAATGGTCTATCAACGCACAGCATTTAAGTTTTCCTGCCATGAATGGCAACTTGGATGAGGTACCAATCACTTTCCAGTGGCTAGAGTTTTAATACTGCCCTATAATACATAGGCCAGCTACTTCTAATTCACTGTTGCTTTCTATCAGGAAAGCAATAGGCTAAATGAGACACAGAAATAAAGAAGAAACGGAATGTTTGAAATGGAAATGAGAGCTGAAAATTTGGAAAAATGTTGTTGGTGATTGAGGTTGACTAATTTGTAACTGAAGAAAATAATAAATCACCATCTTAATTTAGTGGAAAAGTTGGAGTTTGGAATTTTAAATATGGCAACCTTCTCTTACAAAGTTAAACTGTAAAGGGCAACAGACCATCTTTTGCTCAAAGGGAGTATCTTTAGATTCCTTTGTGCATTCCCTGTGTGTTTTTATTGTAGACTGTTTGTCTCATGTCTAAACTGATCTTATGCTTTTCATTGAAGAATGTAAAATTGGATATTTTCCAGCCTCTACTCCCCCAGTCATACCAGTTTCCTTAAAAGTGTCACATGTTTTAGATAAGATGAGCTAAATCAATCACTTTGACACTCTTGTAAATTCATTCATGCGTTTTGCTTTCTATTGAAAAAATTGCTTCCCTATGGAAATACTTCTTCCATTTTTTAAAATGAAAATGTCACTTAAAGCAGCCAGCCTCTGTGTAGAAGACAGCATGTCTCTCACGACGATTTTAAAAAATGACATCTTCAGTATTTGCTCCCTGTTTGTCATGCTTCCTGTACAATAGTTCTGCTATTACCCACCCCATACCAAAGAACACAAAAACTATGGCCCAAACTTCCAGAAAACCTATGCCGTCGTGATGCTACATCTACAACATTGCACCAGAATAATGGTGCAGACTTTCCAGGAAAGTACATATGTCATCTTCTTCGGTGATCTCTTGCTAACGAGTATGATTGTCCACCTAACAAACTTCCTGTTACTGATCATGGGTTCTCTGGGTCCTTGTGTGGCTGATGGGCCCAATCCTAGAGCCGCATCTCCAACAGCACGCTTGGCAAGTGTTTCAGGGAGGTGGGATTAGTCCTTGGATCTCTGGCATTCTTTTTTTGGGCTCCTTTTCCTGACCTCCTCTTGCCGTTGGGTGTTCTCGAGGAATTGTGCCTCTTCAATCAGGAGATTGCTCCAATTAAGCATCTTCTGAGCAAGGGTCTCCCGGGCATTAGCGCTATGTTGCATTTCTTGAGGTAAGCCTTCAGGGCGTCTTTGAAGTTCTTCCTTTGTCCTCCTCTTGTTCGGGAGCCTTCCTTGAGCTGGGTGGTGTATGTACATAGTCCAGGTTTCTGACCCACATAGAAGAGTTGGGAGGATGACTGCCTTGTACACGAGGATCTTGATATCAGCACAAATGTCGTGGCCATCGAAGACTCCCGCGGACTGGATACGATGTTGGATCTCCACATCGATGTCTGCCTTAGAGGAGAGGTGGTTTCCCAGGTGGGGGAAATGTTCCAAGTTTGGGAGGGGGGAGACCAGATCTTGCCCTGGAGCGGGTTGGTAAAGGCCTTGGGTCTTCTAGAGTTTGAGGCTGAGACCATTTCCTCGATATGCGTTCGTGAAGATAATGATGTCCACTCCATTGGGAAGCATTGTGGTGTTGAAGGTGAAGGATAGGGTGAGGGCGATGCTGCTTCCTTGCTTGACTCGGTCTTGACCTCGAAGGTTTCTGTCTGATTCCTGTCGATGAGGACTGTCACCGACATCTTGTCATGGAAGAGTCGGAGGATGTTGATGAATTTCTCTGGACAGCCTGCCTTTGACAGTAGCATCTACCAATTGACTGAGCCAAAAGCCTGAATCTGATTGATGAAGGCCATGCAGAGTGGTTAATGTTGCTCCTGGCATTTCTGTTGAAGTTGTCGATCAATGAAATTCATTTCCATTGTTCCGTGGTTTGGTTGTAAACCACACTGGCTTTCCAGAAGGATTTCTTCAGAGACTGGGAGAAGGCGGCTGGCAAGGATTCAGGTGATGATCTTCCCGCTGATGGAAAGTAGGGAGATTCTGTGGTTGTTCCCTTCCCTTAGTCCACTTTGTCTACTTTCTTGAAGACGGTGGTGTGACGGCATCTCTGATGTTGGTATGGATCTCTTCTCTGTCCCGGATTTTCAACAACAGCTGATGGAGATGAGGGATGATCTCTTCTCCTCCAAGTTTGAAAATCTCCACTAGAATCTCATCCACTCCTCCAGCTTTTCCATTCTTCGTGTGTTTAATGGTAGCGCCGACTTCGTCCACACTTGGTGGAAATTCAACATCATCTTTGATGGGGAGCTGGGGGATTTCCGCAAACATGTCCTCATCTATGATTGTATCATGGTTTAGAGTTCTTTGAAGTGTTCTCTCCTTTTTCCTCTGTCCTTCAAATGGGTTCCGTCCTTTCCCCGCACTGGTTTGAGGTTTGAGTGTTGGATCCATATATTGCCTCAGTGGCACTGAAGAAGTCCTGGTCAGTGCTTGTCAGTGAGGAATTGCAGCTACTTAGCTTTCTGAATCCACCATTGGTTCTTCGATTTCCCTAGTTTTTCTTTGTATCCCTGCCGTTGCTTATTGATGAGTTCTCCTGGTGATGTCATGTTGCAAGGCGCAGAGAACGTTTCTCTCCTTGTCAATGAGATCTTGGATATAGTGGTCATTCTCATTGAACAAGTCTTGGTGTCTCCTGGTATTGTAGCCAATGGTTTCTTCACAGCTTCAGATGATGGCCGTCTTGAGCTCTTTCCAATTTTCCTCCACTCCACTGGAATGGACACTTTGGAGATTTTGGAGAATACATTGTTGGAATTTCACTCGCATGCTTGGCTCTTGAAGCCGCTCAACATTGATGTTTTTTTTGAGCTTCTTCTTCCTCTTCCACTGCTTCCAGTGGAGTTTGATGGGCATAGAGGAGTGGATTAGCCAGTAGACTGTCCAGCAGTCATCTGCACTGGTCATCATTTTGGTGAGGAGGGCATCCTTTTGGTCTTGAACTTATCTTTCTTTGGTGAAACAGTGTGTCTGCACAGGAGAACCCTGTTGGGACTAGCAATTCTCAACTCCTTCCTTTTGATGGTTCCTTTCCAAAGTTGGGAATCCTTTCCAACCTTGTCATTGATGTCCCCAAGGAGGATGATCTTATCTATCTTGGGAATGTTGGAGAGTATGGCGTCCAGGGTAGAGTAGAGGCTTTCTTTGGACTCATTGGCATCAAGGGTTGGGGCGAAGGCACTCACGACCGCTGCCTGCTGGTTGTTGGCAAGTTGCAGACAAAGATTCATCAAGTGTTTGTTAATGCCAACAGGGAGCTCTGAGGATCAGTTGACAAGTTTGTTTTCTAATTTTAAAAATAGTTTTATTGTGTTTTTAACATTTTATACAAAACATGCAAAATAACAATCAAAACGACAAATCATGGCCGGGATTCTCTCAGCCCTGGGCCAGTCTGGAGAATTGCGCCACGCTACGCCGATGCCGGCACCCGATTCTCCGCAGAGCAGAGAATTGCCCAAATTGGCGCTGGCGTGGGTGGCGCGGCGCTGGTCGCGAGCCGCTCTACGCGGCCGGCCCGCCGATTCTCGGACCGGGATGGGCCGAGCAGCCGTCGTGAAAACGCGGATTCCCGCCAGCGCCGTCCATACCTGCTCTCAGCCGGCAGGAACTCAGTGTTGAAGGGTTGGGTGGTGGCCTGTGGGGGGGGGGGGGGGGGGGGGGGGGGGAGAGTGAGGGTCTGACCCCAATCCGATGTGGCCTGGCCTGCGATCAGGGCCCACTGATCCATGGGCCTGCCTTTCTGTCTCCCGGCCTCGTTTCTTCTTTCTACGCTGGCCCCTGTACTCCTGCGCCATGTTGCGTCGGGGCCGGCGCGGACAAGGGGGACACCGCGCATGCGCGGAAATTGTGTCGGTGGGACTGGGCATGTGCGGGTTCCCGCCGGACCCACTGTGCCTGCGCGCATCCCCTGGTGCCCATTCCATGGCCCAATCAGCAGCTGGAGGGGCGTGAACCACACCAGCGCCGTGCTGGCACCAGGGGCCAGAATTGCTGATCCTGGGGCCGTGTTGACGTCGTCGGGAAACGCGACGCCGTTTCCGACGGCGTAAATACTTAGCCTCAGGATCAGAGAATCCCGCCCCATGTATCAACAACCTTAACAAACCAAAAACAAAATCCCCCCAACCTTTACAACCACCCCTCCTCAATAGACTGCCCCCACACTGACAGCCAACAGGGACCAGATTCTTGAAATGTAATATAAACGGACACATCTCCGATAGACTCCATCAATCATTCAACTTGTGAAACTTAACCTTCTCGAGATTCTGCGACACTGGGCAGTGCTGCCTGCCTCTAACTCAACAGGACCTGCCATTAAGCCAGGATTGAGCTAAAAGCTAAAGTATCTGTCATCACCCCCGTCCTCAGTTCCAGCTGGTCTGACACATCAAATATTACTGCTAATGGGCAGGGCTCTCTATCCACATTTAAAATTGCCAATATGGCCCCCAAAAACCCAGCAACTTAGGGCAGGACCTGAACGTGAGTATATGGTTCGCAGACCTTGTTGAGCACCGCTCACATCTATCCTCAACCCCCTCAAAAAGGTGACTCATTCTGAGATGTGCTCTGGACACCAGCTTGAGCTCGCGCAGGATGATGTAGCATTCGCCCTACGGAGAGCGTCAGTCCACCCTTCCTTCTCCAAAATGGGATCAGACTCATCCTCCCACCTCGCCTTCACCTCCTCCACAGATACCTGCTTTTCCCCAAGATCTGGCCATGTATCCCAGACATGCTGCCCTCCTCTAATCCCACACATGGAACAATTCTCTCCCGCAAAATGGATGACGGTGCCACTGGGAATGTCGAGATGGCTGACTGGACCCAATCACGCACCTGAAAGTACTTGAACATATCCACCTAACCAAGGCCCACCTCCTCTCTCAGCCCGTCCCAGACAGCAAACTGACCCTCCAAAAACAAATCCTTTATCCGCTCCAGCCCGTGACTGTTCCACCTCCCCCAAATGTGGCATCGATTTTCCACGGCTCAAACAAGTGGTATCCATAGATAGGCAGGGCCGGCTCAAGGCACCGGCAACTCGGGCAGTCGCCCGGGGCGCCATGTGCTAGGGGGCGCCAGACTCGGGTCCCGCGCATGCGCAGTTGGGCCGGTGCCAACCAGCGCATGCGCGGTGGCCGCCCTCCCCCGCTGTGGCCGCCCTCCCCCGCTGTGGCCGCCCTCCCCCAGGGGAATGGGACAGTTCAGCGCCGACGTTTCAGCGCTGCCGTTTCAGCGCCTGGACGTTTCAGCGGCAAAAATTTCAGCGCTGCCGTTTCAGCGCCAAAAATTTCAGCTGGCCAGCGCTCATTCATTCACAGGTCACTTTACAAGCGCAACGAGATTAACAGGGCAGCCAAAAAGCTGTAGTGCAAAGGTGGTGACACAGGTATACTTAGTTATAACACTTAGTTATTTGGCCTTTTTTTGGAGTTTTATTACTGTGTGCTAAGTGGTGTGCAGAACCCAGATACAGAAGCCTCACCCCCAAGGTCTGCTTAAATGTCATGTCTGAAGCTTTTAAAATTTGCTTATCTTTAAACATGGGGATAAAAATCCCATGCTCTTTAAACATAGGGGAGAAAAAGCTGAAACTGTCAGTGAGAGTTTTGAAAAACCCTCCGTTGAACTACATGTCATCTGGTGTAGGTTAGAAAACAATTTACCATCTGCTCATGCAGTTTCAATAATCAATAATCAATTATCACTCCCCCCAAGGACTATTATTATGACTGCATCCCGCTCCTTTCATTCTTTTCGTCTCTCTTGAGGGTGTTATTTCTAATCATGGTGCACTCTGTTGGTCGGGTTAGTTTCCCGGGGTCCCCCTGGCTGGGGCTGGAGTGATTATCCTTTTCCTCTTAATATGAATGGGGACAGTACATTTTCCCTGCTGGGACGGGAGAGGTTTGGATTTGGATGGGGTGCAGGTCCAATGATATGGCCAGTATCCTGTTGTCCCTGGGTACTTGGGATGTTCCTTCTGGAGGATGCTTATGAGGGGCAGTTCACCAAGGTCTTGTTTTTCCTGCTGTATGATTTTTTTTTTCTGGCGCTGAAAAGTCCTGGCGCTGAAACGGCAGCGTTGAAGCGGCGGCGCTGAAACGTACCGCACCCCTCCCCCAGGGCGCCGCCCCCCCCCCCACCCCGGTCCGCCCCCCCCCCCACCCCCCCGTCCGCCCCCCCCCCCCCCCCGGTCCGCCCCCCCCCCGGGTCCGCCCCCCCCCCGGTCCGCCCCCCCCGCCCCCCGGTCCGCCCCCCCCACCCCGGTCCGCCCCGGTCACCCCCCCCCCCCCCCCGGTCCACCCCCCGCCCCCCGGTCCGCCCCGGTCCGCCCCCCCCCCGGTCCGCTCCCCCCCCCCCGCGGGTCTCCCCCCCCCCGCGGGTCCGCCCCCGCCCCCCCCCCCCGCGGGTCCGCCCCCCCCCAGGCCCCCCCCCCCCTCCCAGGCCCCGCCCCCCCCCTCCCCAAGGGCGCCGAAGTTCAGCTTGCCCGGGGCGCCAGCAACCCTAGGGCCGGCGCTGTAGATAGGGGACCTTCTTGACCATCTAACCCCCACGGCTTGAAATGCTGGCGAAGCTGCTGCCATATCTTTAGCGTAGCGATGACCACTGGGTTCAACGAATGCTTCATAACCAACATTGCCAGACACCACCACTTACATGGCCCTGACTCCATCCGTACTCAGACAACGTCTAGGCCCCCGACCCAAGCCAACAATTCTTCACATCGGGAACCCAATATTAAAACAACAGGTTGGCAGCACCAGCCTCCCTGCTTGCCTCTCCCTCTGCAAGACCCCGCACCCCCCCCCCCCCTCGGAATCCAGGTTGGCTACCCCACCCATATAAACCACCTTCTGAGCCACTTCAGACCTCAAAAGAAGGTAGAAAGACTGAAAGGCACTGAAACAAAAACCTTAGCAGGATATTCATCTTAATCACCTGCACCCGATCCGCCAGAAACAATGGGAGGCTGCCCCATCTCTGCAAACCCGCCCTTACACTACTCACCAAGCTAGTAAAGTTCAGTTTGCAAAGCCGTGCTCAGTCCCGTGCCACCTAGACCGCCAGATAGCGAAAGCTAGTCCCAGCACACTGAAAGGGCACCCCTGTCACCTCAGTGCCCCCCCCACTCCCATGGGGACAAACACAAAATACTTCCCAACATTCAACTTGTACCCCGAAAACGAACCAAACCGTACAATATCCCCATAATATCACGCATCACAGTCCTCGGGTCCCTTATATACAGCAAAAGATCATCAAAGTACAAAGATATCTAGTCTCAGCTCCCCCCTCACAATCCTCTCTACTTGTCCAAGACCCCAAAGCAATTGACAATGGCTCAATTGCCAACGCGAATAACAACGGGGATATAGGAGGTTCCTCAGAACCTTAAACAAGTATCTCCATTCAACCCTATTGAAGGTCTTTCCTTGCGTCCAACGACACAATTATCTCTGGCTTTGGCCCCACTGCCAGTGCAAGAACTATATTGAGTAACCACCTCACATTAGACAACAACTTCCTGCCCGTTACAAAGTCCGTCTGGTCCTCTCACAACATCTGGGAGGCCTGCCAAAGCTTTAGTCAGAGGTTTTGCATCCACATTAAGCAAAGAAACCAGCCAAGGCAACCCACATACCGTGGGTTCCTTATCCTTCTTTTGAAGGAAGGAGCTAAAAGCCTGCTCCAATGTCTCCGGAAGGGAACCCCGTGACAATGAATCATTGAACATCCCCAACACCAATGGAGCCAACTGATCCACAAACTTCTTACAAAATTCTACCGGGAACCCATCTGGCCCTGGCACCCTCCCAGACTGCATCTTCCCTCAAATCGTGCGCACCTCCTACAACCCCATCGGTGCCTCCAAATCGTCTGGCAACACCTCCGCTACCTGAGGAAACTCCAACCCCACTAAAACCCCCAACATCTCCTATTCATCCTACAGCGGGCTCCAACTTATAAAACCCCTCGAAGCAGGACTGAAACACCCCATTAATCTTCTCTGGAGTAGACACCAATCCCCCCCCCCCCTCAGGATCCTGCACCTGCACAATCTCCCCAGCTGCTTCTTGCCGCCTTTACTGATGAGCAAACAGTGGCTGGCCTTCTCCCCATATTCAAGCACCGCCCCCTTTACCCGCCGCAGCTGACGTACCACCTGGCCTGAGGGCAACAGGTCAAACTGCATTTGCAGCTTCGTCTTGCGTACCCAAAGCTCTGGCATAGGGTCACTCATATTCTCCCTATCCACCACCAAGATCCTATCCACCAACTCCTGGCACTCCTGTCTTGCCTCCCTATCCATATGAGCCTTGTACAAAATGGCCTCTCCCTGATCATTGATTTAATTCCTCAAGGAACGTAGAGGGCGAGACTTCCCTGTTTTCATTCCATGTCACATAGTCCCCATATTGCCCTAGAAATCTTAACACAGAACCCAAGGTCAGCCAGCAAACCCACATCCAACCACCCACCCCCAGCTTGAAATTCACGCAATGTGGCGCATGGTCCGAAATGACCACCGCCGAATACTCGCCCTCTTACCCCAGGGAGCAAAGTTTTAGCCATCACGAAGAAGTCAATCCTTGAGTATACCTCTTGCACTGGCAAAAACAAAAGACTCCTTCCCCCCCCCCCCCCCGGGTTCACAAACAGCCAGGGATCCACCCCTCCTGCCGTGTCCATGAATGCTGCCCGCACCTTCGCCATCCCCGAAAAAGACAACGACCTTGGCATGGAGCGGACCAACTTTAGATCCAAAACACACTTAAAACCCTCCCCTAAGATCAGCTGTCGAATGGCAGCCAACAGCCGTTCCATAAACTTAACATCGTCCCAATTCAGGGCAAACACGTTCACTAACCCTGCCTTCCCCTCCAGTGTGCCTGTAACCATCACATAGCGACTCCCCCAACCCGGTCCGCAACCACCGTCTCCACCTGAAAGCCAACCCGCTTACTGACCAAAATCAGCACCCCTCTTTGACCTATTGTCAAACTCTGAATGAAAAACCTGGCTCACCCACACCTTCTGCAATCTGATCTGTTCCCACACCTGAAGGTGAGCCTCCTGCAGCCATACCATATTGGCCCCTGAACCTGAGAAAAAACCCTTGCCCTTTTTACCGGCCCCCTAATGTCCCGTGCCCAGGTGATCAACCTCGTCGGTGATCATCCCACCCACCCCTCCCCCTCGAGCCAGCCATCGGCACCGTGACTTATCCTTCCTGCCCAAATACCCGGATCCCAGGCCCACCTAAGATGGACACTGGTCTCACTCCTTTTTTTAAATAAATTTAGATTAGCCAATTATTTTTTCCAATTAAGGGGCAATTTAGCGTGGCCAATCCACCTACTCTGCACATTTTTTTTGGGTTGTGGGGGTGAAACCCACGCAGACACGGGGAGAACGTGCAAACTCCACACGGACAGTGACCCAGAACCGGGATCGAACCTGGGACCTCAGCGCCGTGAGGCGGTTGTGCTAACCACTAGGCCACCGTGCTGCCCCTGGTCTCACTCCTAAGGTGATACAAAGAGAAATCCTTGGGCACTGTTAGCACTCCCCTCTCCCCTCGCAAGACCCCAGATTGCCTGGTGCCACAGCGCCCCCATCCCTCCACCCCCCAAACAGATAATTAGGCCCATTGTAACCCACCAAACAGGCTCAGCAGACAGCAGCCTCTCCCCCCACTCCATTCCTGTTTGCTAGCCTCCCCTCTCCTCATCACTAGCAAAGTGGCCCACAGTCAAGGCCCTCCTCCGGGATCCCCTCAAAAACAACAACCACTCCAGAGCAAAGGTGAGCAGTGTGTCAAAGGGCGACGAGGCACAGGGAACAATTGATCATCCTGTCTTACAGACATGAGTTCACATCTCATTACCGCAGCTGGAACATTTAAATAAAACGATCTGGAATAAATAGCTGGTATCATTAATGGTGACCATGAGACTACTGGATCATTGTAAAAACCTATCTTGTTCATTAATGTTCATTGGGGAAGGAAATCTGCCATTTTGACCCGGTCTGGCCTATATGTGACTCCAGGCCCACATCAATGTGATTGACTCTTATCTGCCCCTCAAATGGCCTAGCCAGCCACTCAGCTGGCTTCAGATAGGTGGCTCACCACCACCAGAGTAATGAGGGAGGGGCAAAAACTACTGACTCAGGCCATTATCGTGCTAAACCCTCTGGGGTCATTTGTGCTGCTATGCCCAAAAAGATGTTCAAATGAATCATCATCAAAGCCCCGTAATTGCAATCTTTTCAAGATTGATAACTGCTCTCTCAGCGTTATTACTTAGGAAAATAACAGCTTTGACGGCCCGAGAGCAGTGTGATTTCTAAATCAGTGTGAAAAATGAATGCCATTTGTTTAACTTCATTACATTTTACATTTATATGAAAGGAAATATATCTGAATACATCTCTAACTCTTTCCCAAATGTTTTAATGATCATTTTATTCATTGGGTCGTTATTTATTGCTTGCAAAACCCTTTGAAGATGTTCTTGCGATGAATTTGTTCTTGCAATGAAATGAAAGTCTGAGATCTCAAAAATATTCCCAGATGTAGCTAGAATTTGCCCACATTGAATTATGCATCTGCGAGGAGACAAGACCAGCAAGAGCAACAACCTAATATGGTTCCAAAATATCATTTGGGACAAGGAACTGTGTTGACATGAATTGCAGCTGATAATGCTGCAATAATAAATAGCAATGACCATGACTGCTCTGGTTCACAGTTGTTTATCAATTTGAGATTACGGGATCTGAAAAGGGTGTTGTTCACAGGACAGACAGGTCCAAGCTTAAATTTATGGAGCACAGTTATGCAGTACAATTTAACTGACAGAAACCTTTGTCCAATTTATCGTTTTTTTAATGAATGGCAGTTTCCAGTGTTTCAATTCATTAAACTTGCACGTGGTTGTTTAAAATTGTAACATGAGGACGGCATGTGGCGCAGTGGTTAGCACTGGGACTGCAGTGCTGAGGACCCGGGTTCGAATCCCGGCACTGGGTCACGGTCCGTGTGGTGTTTGCACGTTCTCCCCGTGTCTGCGTGGGTTTCACCCCCACAACCCAAAGGTGTGCTGGTTAGGTGGATTGGCCATGCTAAATTACCCCTTAATTGGGAAAAAAAAACAATTGGGCACTCCAAATTTAAAAAGGAAATTGTAACATGGATCTTCTCTGGAAACCAGAAGGGGCTTTGGCGTGGTGCACAGTTTTGCATCAAAAACAACATCAAATATTAGATTCTTCGACACAGCAACAAACTTCAGTAAAATAATTGAGCAAATTTGAGTCACAAACCAGTATGTTAAAGATAAACTGCTGCTCATAAATAATGATAAATTATTTGCTGTCTGACACTTTCGTCAGGCTTGAAATGTTGGAATAACATCATGATAAATTACGCATCTGGGGAATTTTTGTAAGCTGATGGCACAGCGTTGCAACTCCGTCAGCATCTTCTGAATATTTATGTTTAACAGAGTTGCCCTTTGCCTGAAGTGTTCGTCCAATTGTGCCTAACAGCGAGTGCTACCATACCCGCTGCATTTGTGGGAGAGATTCCCAAATGTCTACCACTATCGGCATGAAGAAGTGTTCCCAGGATTCTTTCCGAAACTCTGGCCCTCTATTTTAAGTAAAGGGGATAGGGGACAGTTCCTCTTAGGCAGTGGCAACTCTTATTTTGACAACTTGGTTCCTTTTTAAATATTTACAGAAACGCTTATTATCTGTTTATATATTTCTGGCTAGCTTTCTATCATCCTGTAATTTTCCCTCCTTATTATTATAATAATTTTTTATCATCGTTTGCTGTTCCTTATATTCTGTCCAATCTTCAGACCTCCCATCGGGGGCAGTGGCATAGTGGTATTGTCTCTGGATTAGTAATCCCGTGACCCAGGGTAATCATGCTCTGTGCACCAGTGTTTGAATCCCAACACGGCAGATGGGAAAATAAAAACCTTGAATTAAAAGTCTAACGAAGACAATGAAACCATTGTAAAACAAACATTGGGTTCACTAATGTCCTTGAGGGAAGGAAAACTGTCGTCCTCACCTGATCTGGCCTATATGTGACTCCATAACCACAGCAAGTGGTTGACTCTTAAATGCATTCAGGGATGGGCAATAAAGGCTGGCCCAGCCAGTGATGCCCACATCCCATGAACGAATAAAACACCTGCCTTTGCAAAATTATATGTTTTTTTATTTCAGTTTGATACTAGCTGGTTAATCATGGATGGTGGGTCCATCCCTTGGACCTTTTCTTACTCATTGGAATGTATCGCCTCCGTGTATTCTGAAATATTCCCTTAAATGTTTGCCACTGCATCCCTCAAACTCATTTGCTCTGCTTTCATAATTGCCTGTATTTAAGTGGAAAAACAATGTTTCAGACCCACTCCTCTCTCCCTCAAACTGAATGTAACATTCAATGCTATCTCAGGGCACCTTCACCATGAGGTCATTAATGACTCCCATCTTTTGCACAGTACAATATCCAGCAGAGTCTGCTCTGTGTGGGTCCAGATCAGGGTGTTCCAGGAAACTATCCTGAAAACATTCCTAAAAAACCCTTATCTAAGCTACCTTTGCCCATCTGATTTTTCAAGTCTATACGCAGATTAAAATTGCCCATGATTATCGTTGAGCTTTTCTGACAACTCCTATCACTTCTTCCTTCATGCTGCACCTCCATGCTGCAGCATGGTCGGCACAGGCTTGGAGGGCCGAAGGGCCTGTTCTTGTGCTGTACTTTTCTTTGTTCTTTGTTCAGACCGTGTGGTTACGACTAGGAGGCCTGTAAACAACCCCCACAAATGATTTCTGGTCAGTACCATGTCTCATCTCTATCCAAACTGTTTCCATATCATGGTTTCCTAAACTTAGGTCACCCCCTCTATTGTGCTAATTCCATCACGAGAAGGGGATTGGTGCCATTTGATCCAGTCTCAGTTTCACTTTGGCCTGCTAGAAGAATACAACACACACACACATTGCTGCAGCTGTTGTCTTCAAGTTTTCTAACTATATATTCTCACATGTCTTGTACCAAGAAATGAACCCACAACATGATTGCCCAATCCCTTGTGAGAGATTGATATCTTTATATCATTATTAACAAAAAACAACAGCATACAGTCAGAAGGGAGTTGTCCTGGGAATTCTCCATCATCAACTGTGGACCCCATGAAACCTCACAGCACCGGTCCAAACATGGACAAGGAAACCTGCTGCTAATTGTGATTTACCGTCCTCCCTCAGCTGATAAATCAGTACACCTCCATGTTGAACTTGGAGGAAGTATGGAGGATAGAAAGGGCACAGAATATGCTCAGGGTGAGGGACTTAATTGTCCATCAACAAGAGTGACTCAGTCGCACCACCATTGACCGGGCTGACTAAGTCTTAAAGGATATAGTTGCTAGACTGGGTCTAGGGTGTTAATAGTCCCAGGTTCAATTTCGGCTTGGGTCACTGTCTGTGTGGAGTCTGCACATCCTCCCCGTGTGTGCGTGGGTTTCCTCCGGGTACTTCGGTTTCCTCCCACAGTCCAAAGATGTGCAGGTTGGGTGGATTGGCCATGATAAATTGCCCTTAGTTTCCAAAATTCTATGATCTATGATTAACCTAGGACAAAAGTTTGGCACAACATCGTGGGCCGAAGGGCCTGTTCTGTGCTGTATTTCTCTATGATCTATGAATAGTATGCTAATTCTATTTTTTATATTGTTAAAGTATACAGGTAAAAGGCATTGTTTAATTAAGAACTTTGATCACATATAAATAGGAGACACAGGCCTTCGGTGACTGGTGGGCGTCATGGAGGCTGGGGTGCATCATCAGCTCTGGTAACGGCACTTTGGGTTAGTTAGTTAAGTTTCTTTTGGCATTTTGTTTTAGTTACAATGCCCCACTAGGGGCTATCGTCCCCTATCTTTTTATGTCTAATTTAATGTTCATTTCTTTAATTAAAAGAGTCTAAATAGGAGACACCTAATAATAACCTTTATTATTGTCACAAGTAGGCTTACATTAACACTGCACTGAAGTTACTGTGAAAAGCCCCTAGTTGCCACATTCCTGTGCCTGTTCGGGTACATAGAGGGAGAATTCAGAATGTCCAATTCACCTAACAGCATGTGTTTTGGGACTTGTGGGAGGAAACCGGGGCACCCGGAGGAAACCCACACAGACACAGGAAGAACGTGCAGACTCCTCACAGACAGTGACCTAAGCCGGGAATCGAACCTGGGATCCTGGCACTGTGAAGCAACAGAGCTAACCACTGTACTACCAGGACCTGGGAGACTGGTAGTGGAGGAGAAGCATGAGATGATACAAAGTTAATAAACTTGATTGATAAAGAAATGCTCTATCCTGGTTTTGACTTCACTAACCAGCTTGGATTCTGTTAACATGGCGAGGGAATCAACAAGAGGGAGAAATCTAATATGACCTCGTCTTCGCAAATCTATGTGTTGCAGATGCATCTGTCCATGAGAGCATTAATAAGAGTGACCATGGCCCATACCTTGTCCCGTCTTTGTACCAAGGATACCCTCTATTGTGTTCTGTGGCTCTACCACTGTGCTAAGTGGGATAGATTTCAAACAGATCTATCAATCAAAACTGGGCATCCATGAGGCACTGTGCATCATCAGCAGCAGAATTGTATACAACCACAAACTTGAACCTCATGGTCTGGCATATCCCCCATTCTACTATGACCATCAAACCAATAAATCAACCCTAGTTCAATGAAGGGTGCAGCAGGGCATACCAAGAGCAGCACCAGCGATACCTCAAATTGAGGTGCCAATCTGTTCAAGCTACAACATAGGACTACTTGCATGCAAAATAGCGGAAGGAGCATGCGACAGACACAGGTATACAATCCCACAACAAACAGATCAGATCTAAGCTTTGCAGTCCCTTCCACATCAAGCTGTGAAGTTGGTGGATGATTGAACAACCAGCTGGATGAGGAAGGTCCTCAAGTATCCTCATCCTCAGTGATGGGGGCACCCAGCACATCTGTGCAAAAGACAAGGCTGAAGCATTCTTAATAATCTTCAGCCAGAAGCCTCGAGTGGCTGATGCACCTCGGTCTCCTCCTGGGTTTTCCAGCATCAGAGATGTCACTCTTCAGCCAATTCGATTCTCTCCACATGAT
This sequence comes from Scyliorhinus canicula, assembly GCF_902713615.1. Taxonomy (NCBI): domain Eukaryota; kingdom Metazoa; phylum Chordata; class Chondrichthyes; order Carcharhiniformes; family Scyliorhinidae; genus Scyliorhinus; species Scyliorhinus canicula. Next base: position 164,728,586 of record NC_052153.1, read on the forward strand.
ATCAAGAAACAGCTGAAGGCACTGGATACTGCAAATGACAATATTCCGGCAGTAGTCCTGAAAACTTGTGCTTCAGAATTAGCTGTGTCCCGATCCAAGCTCAACCAGTACAGCTACAACACTGGCATCTACCTGGCAATGTGGAAAATTGCCCATGTCTGCCCTGTCCACAAAAAACAGGACAAATCCAGCCCGGCCAATTATCGCTCTATCAGTCTACTCTCAATCATCACAAGTGATGGTGTTGCCAACAGTGCTACTAAGCGGCACTTACTCAGCAATTACCTGCAATCGACGCTCAATCTGGGTTCCGTTAGGGGCACTCAGATCGTCACCTCATTACAGCCTTGGTCCAAACATGGACAAAAGAACTAAACTCAAGAGGTAAGGTGAGTGATTGGCAACAAAACAGCATTTGACCAAATGGTGCATCAAGGAGCCCAAGCAAAACTGGAGTCATTGGGAATCAGGGGGAAAACTCTCCCCGGTTTGAAACCATACCTGGCACAAAGGAAGATTGTTGTGATGGTTGGAGGTCAGTCATCTCAGTTCTAGGACATCACTGCAGGAGTTCCTCAGGTTAGCGTCCTAGACTCAACCATCTTCAGCTGCTTCATCAGTGACCTTCCCTCCATCATACAGTCAGAAGAATGAATATTAGCTGATGACGTACAATGTTCAGCACCACTTGTGACTCCTCCGATATTAATGCAGCTCGTGCACAAATGCAACAAGACCTGGACAACTTTCCGGCTTTGGCTGATAAGTGACAAGTAACATTTGTGCCACACAAGTGCCAGGAAATGACCATCTCCAACAAAATAGAATCTAACCATCTCTCCATGGCATTCAATTGTTTTACCACTGCGGAATCACCCACAATGAACATCCTGGGGGCTGCCATTGATTAGAAACTGAACTGGACAAGCCATATAACTATTGTGGGTACAAGAGCAGGTCAGAACTGGGAATTCTGCAGTGACTCTCCAAAGCCTGACCACCATCTATGGGGCACAAGTCAGAAGTGTGATGAAATACTCTCCACCTGCCTGGATAGGTGCAGTTCCAACACTCCTGCCTGCTTGATTGGCATGCCATCCACAAAATTAACTCTCTCCACCACTGACGCACAGTGGCAACAGTGTGTACTATCTACAAAATTCACTGCAGCAACTCACCAAGGCTCTTTTGACAGCAGCATCCAAGACCGTAACCTCTACCACCTAGAAAGACAAGGGCAGCAGATACAAGAGAACACCACCAACTGCAAGTTTCCCTCCAAGCGTCACGCTAATGTGATTTGGAACTTTCTTTCCATTCCTTCACTGTCACTGGGTCAAAATCATGGAATTCCTTCCCTAACAGCAGTGTGGGTGCACCTACATCATATGGTTTGCAGCGGTGGACGAAGGTTGCTCACCCTTACATTCATTAAGCATGGGATGTACAAATTCTGGCCCAGTCAGCAATGCCCAAGTCCCATGAACAAAAGCAGCTGAAGATGGTTGGGCCTAGGACACGACATTGAGGAACTTCTGCAGTGATGTCCTGGGACTGAGATGATTGACCTCCAACAACCACAACCATCTTCCTTTGTGCCAGGTATGACTCCAACCTTTGGAGAGTCTTCCAAATATTCTCATTAACTTCGCTTTTGCTAGGGCACCTTGATGCCATACTTGATGAAATGGTGCTTTGATATCGTGGGCAGTCACCCTCACCTGACCCGACCTTCCAGATTGTCCTCCCTGCCCCTGAACACCTCCAACTAGCCTCCAAATTGAGGCCTGGCAGTAGGCAGCTTTCAAATGGCCAATAATTGGCCACATAAAAGGCCTCAATTGGGGTGAGAACACTTGGGCTTTCCTAGGCCTCACCCATCCCACACAAACATTGCGGAAAGATTGGGCAGGGAGGTATGATAGCCACCCATGGAAGTTTACAGGCCCCCTTGCCTGCTAACCTGCTGGCTGGTGACTGTAAAATTCTGCCCATTATTTTCCTGAGGCAAAACCTCTGCCGCTTTGAGTTTGCTCAGTTTGTATTATGTTCAGGCCTGAGTCAGAGGATGGCCAATTCAAACCCCACATGAGTGCCACACCGTGTGACCTACGCCGCTGCACCATCGCATTTCTCAAAAGACAGCTGCATTATTCCAAGTGGAGCTCATTAAGTCTGGGCCCCATTCACTTGCTCTGGTGGTTCATATGGAAACTAAAAATCCTTCCTCAATCCACACAGCCAAAAAGCAGATTTACTTCATTGCTATTTATATGACATTGCTCTGTGCGTATTGGGCTGTTGGGACTGTCCCATTGCAGTCAAAAGCTTGGGTTTTGAGGCAGCTTTTGACGGTACACCTGAAAAGCTTGCTGTTTTTGGGAGCATGTAAAATAATCTCATTCTAGCTTGTAATTGTAACTTATTTGTAACTTATGGCACCTGTGTGGAGAGCTAATTGTCATGTGATTTTACAAACCTGTGCCCAGCACTGAAGTGTAATGTACTGGAGACTTGTAACCTTGTTTACCGCAGAGATGATAGCAAGTTATTTTAGTTGTAATAGTCTGCCTTAGCAGGACGTTCAGTGTTTTGGTCTAATTATGTTTCTGTGAAACTCTGTAGGAAATATATTTACCCAGAAAGTAGAATTTGTAAATATAAATAATCTTTATTGTCACAAATAAGTGCACATTAACATTGCAATGAAGTTACTATGAAAAGCCCCTTGTCGCCACACTCCAGCATCTATTCAGGTACACAGAGGGAGAATTCAGAATTCTCAACTGGTACGGGAATTGAACCCGCGCTGCTGGCCTTGCTCTGCATCACAAACCAGCTGTCTAGCCCACTGAGCTAACCAACCCTTTGATGGAACCATGATTTTTTCCATTTGATGACCCATCCGTCCCAATCCCTACAGTCGTTACACTGGAGATGAAAGTGCTGCCATCTTAGAATTTTAAGCCCAAGTTGCTCATTCATCATGATATGAATATTTTTGGTTTACTTCTTTGAGGACAATACCCTCTCTGTCCTGCAGAGGGAGCACAAGACTTGTGCGAGAAACATATCGGGGCGCGATTCTCTGCCCCCACACGACGGGTCGGAGAATAGCGGGAGGGCCTTCCCGACATTTTTCCCCGTAATGCTCAATTTCGTGTGGCTCAACGCCACTTATTCTTTTTAAGTTGTTTGCAGATCGCTTGGATTAGTTCGAACAAAGCATTTTTTTGAAATAGCCATGAGAATGCAGCAATTTAAAGTTGGGTTGATTGCTGCAGTTTAGCTGGAATTTGACCTTTTCTCCATTCCAACAAATGTATCATTAACTTCAGCTTTTGGTACAAAAGGAAAAGACTTACATTTATATAGCACCTTTCACAATCACTGGATATCTCAAGCACAATTGGCTACTTTTGAAATGCAGCTATGGTTGTAATGCAGGAAACATAGCAGCCAATTTGCACACAGCACAAACAAAACACAACATTTCACGAAAAGCAAGATTGCGGTCTTACTTTGGTTTCAAACAGCCCATAAGGATCATAGTCATAGAATTTACAGTGCAGAAGGAGGCCATTCGGCCCATCGAGTCAGCACCAGCACTTAAGCCCATACCCCCACCCTATCCCCGTAACCCAGTAACCCCACCTAACCTTTTGGATAATAAGGGGCAACTTAGCATGGCCAATCCACCTCACAAGCACATCTTTGGACTTGTGGGAGGAAATCAGAGCACCCAGAGGAAACCCACGCAGACACGGGGAGAACGTGCAGACTCTGCACAGTGACCCAAGCCAGGAATCGAACCTCGGACCTTGGCACTGTGAAGCAACTGTGCTAACCACTGTGCTACCATGCTGCCCTGGAGTTCACAATTGGAGTTTGGAAGTATCAGTTAACCATGGAAAATATATCTGAAAAGCCCACTCTCAAATGGTCTTCACCTGAATGACAGAATGATGTGTAAAGGCTGTTACCTATTACATCAACTACTTCCAACTTTGATACATGTTAAAGATAAAACAGAACTGCCTGGTTCTCAAACAAAGAAGTGAATATTCTAGAGGTAAAGTGAGAGTGACTGTATTTGATGATGCACAGGCCATTTTTCAATGTTGCACCAAGGGGCCTGAGCAAAATTGAAGTCAGTGGGAATCAGATTTGGTGTCATACCTGACACAAAGGAAGATTGTTGTGGTTGTTGGAGGCCCAACATCTGCAATGGTTCCACAGGGCAATGTCGCGGCCTGAACATTTTCAGCTTTTTAATCAATGACCTTCCCTCCAACATAAGGTCATAGATGGGGATGATCGCTGATTGCACAGTGTTCGGCACTGTTTGCAACTGCTCAGATACGAAAACAGTCTGTTCCCACATGCAGCAAGATCTGGACAACTTGTGCTGATAAGAGGCAAATAACATTTCCAGTGCACAAGTGTTGTTTCTACAATAAGAAAATATCTAAGCATCTCCCCTTGACGTTCAATGGCATTAAAATTGCGGAACACAATGAACATCCTGGGGGTTGCCATTGATCAAAAACGTAACTGGACCAGTCAGACACAAACTGCGGCTACAGGAGCAGAGGCTGGGAGTTTTGAAGCAAGTAATTCACTTCCTGACTTCTCAAAGCCAGTCCATCATCTACAAGGCACAAATCAGGAATATAATGAAACACATTCCATTTGCCTGGATGAGTGCAGCTCCAATAATACTCAAGAAGCTCAATACTATCCAGGCCAAATCATCCCTTGATTGGCACCACTTTAAACCTTAATTCCTTCCATCACTGATGCATAGCGGCAGCAGTGTATAACAAATTTCCCTTGAGGAGGCGAGCTGCCTTCTTGAAACACTGCAGCGATGTAGATTACATGCATAGTGTTGTTAGGGAGGGAGATCCAGGATTTTCCCCTAGCAACAGTGAAGGAACGATGAGGATATATATCCACTTCGGGATGGTGTGTGGCTTAGAGGGAAACTTCCAGGTGGCACTGTTCACATGTGTCTGCTGCCCTTATCCTTCCAAATGGTAGGAGTTGTGGGTTTGGAAGGTGTAGTCTCAGGAACATTAGTGAGTTCTTGCAGTGCATCTTGTAGATGATACACTCTGTTGCCACTTTCGGTCAGTGGTGAAGGGAGTGAATGTTTGCGAAAAGGGTGCCAATCAAGCAGGCTGCTTTGTCCTTAATGGTGTTGGCCTACTTGATTATTGATGAAACTGCATTCATCTAGGCAAATGGAGAGTGTTCCATCACACTCCTGACTTGTGCCTTGGACAATCTTGGGGACTCAGGAGGTGATTGAGCACTGTTGATGACCGTTTCCATCACTTTATGATGATCGATAGAAGACTGATGTGGTGGTTAATGATCGGATTTTATTTGTCCTGCTTTTGGTGGACAGGACATACCCGGGCAATTGTCCACATGACCAGGTAGAGTGACAGCATTATCATAGAATTATAGAATATCTATAGTGCAGAAGAAATCCATTCGGCCCATCGAGTCTACACCGATCCTCTGAAAGATCATCCCATCTAGGCCCACATCCCCACACAATCCTCATAACCCACCTAACCGGTGGACACTAAGGGGCAATTTTAGCTTGGATAATCGACCTCACCTGCACATCTTTGCACTGTGGGAGGAAACCAGAGCACCTGAAGGAAGCCCACTCTCCACTCTGGACTCCAAGTGAATCTTCCCAGGTGATTGTCACACGAGAGTTTCCAATCACCACTCCCAAAAATAGAATTTAAAACCTTCTCTCATAAATATACTTTCCTTTAGCGGTTTGCATTCCAAAAACCAGTCCAGGTTTTACAAATGACACGTTTAAACAAAGCTTCTGCTCCACTTTTAACATCGAATCTAGTCCAGGAATTTACACCAAGCTCTTTAGGTTTCCTTTGTCTTATCTGTTTTTACACAAACTCCGAGATCCAGCCCCACCGATTTCCATAGTTATTTCAACTTACATTTCACAGGCTGCAGTAAAATCTCTCAAACATGAAAATCACTTCAGATATCTTTCCTGTGGCTCAGCCTTCTTCTCAGCTCAGTCTGTCTTTGAACAGTTCTCTGTTCTAGTACTTTTCAGCTCAGATTTCTTATAAACTTCTCTTAATTTCTTTAGTTTCCTTAACTTCAGATCTCTGCACTTGTTTTTTTTAACCATTACTCCCTGGCATGCTTGAGAAATCTACTAGAATTATTTGAAGATGTATCTAGTAGAGATGACCAGGGAGATCCGGTGGATGTGGTTTATTTAGACTTTCAGAAGGCTTTCGACAAGGTCTCACATAACAGATTACTGTGTAAAGTTAAAGCGTATGGGATTGTGGGTAGTGCCTTGCAATGGATAGAAAGCTGGTTAGCAGACAGGAAGCAAAAAGTTGGAATAAATGGGTCTTTTTCTGATTGGCAGGCAGTGACTAGTGAAATGAAATGAAATGAAAATCGCATATTGTCACAAGTGGGCTTCAAATGAAGTTAGTGGGGTACCGCAGGGATCTGTGTAAGGACCCCAACTGTTCACATTATATATTAATGATTTGGACAAGGGAACTAGATGTATTATCTCCATATTTACAGATGATACAAGGTGGTTGGGAGGGTGAACTGTGAGGAGGCTGCAGAGATGCTTCAGTGGGATTTGGACAGGCTGAGTGAGTGGGCACATGCATGGCAGATACAGTATCATGTGGATAAATATGAGGTTATCTGCTCAGGTAGCAAAAATAGGAAGGCAGATTATTGTTTGAGCGGATGTAAATTGAGAGACCGTTGTATCCTCGTACATTGGTTGCTGAAAGTAGGCGTACACATACAGCAGGCAATAAAGAAGGTAAATGTTGGCCTCCATAGTGAGAGGATTTGAGTATAGGAATAGAGATGTTTTACTGCAATTATATAGTGCATTGGTGAGGCCACACCTGGAATATTGTGAGCAGTTTTGGTGTCCTTATCTGAGGAAGATGTTCTTGCTATGGAGGGAGTGCAGCAAAAGTTTACCAGGCTGATCCCTGGGATGGCGGGACTGTCATATGAAGAGAGACTAAGTCGGTTAGGATTATATTAATTGGAGTTTAGAAGAGTGAGAGGGAATCTCAAAGAAACTTACAAAATTCTAACAGAATTAGATAGGGTAGATTCAAAAAGAATGTTCCCGAAGGTGGGGCAGTCCAGAATTAGAGGTTATAGTTTGAGGATAAGGGCTAAACCTTTTAGGACTGAGGTGAGGAGAAATTTCTTCACCCACAGAGTGGTGAATATATGGAATTCACTACCACAGAAAGTAGTTGAGGCCAAAACGTTGTGTAATTTCAAGAAGGAATTAAATGTAGCTCTTGGGGTTAAATGGATCAAGGTATATGGTGGCAAGGCAGGATCAGAGTATTGAACTTGATGATCAGCCATTATCATAATGAATGGCCGAGCAGGCTTGAAGGGCCGAATGGTCTCCTCCTACTTCTATTTTCTATGTATGTTTCTTTGCATGGCTTTTCTTCTAGCAAATCTGAAATATATGTTTCCTCTCTAGCCTTCTAAGCTCTCTGCTTCTAACAGAGCTGTAAGAACTGCCTTCTTTCTCACTACCTATATCCATATGCAATCAAATTAACTAAAGCTTAAAACTTTCTCTACCTTACAAGGCCTCTGTTGCTAAGCAACACTCACAGACTTACGCCTATTATTCACTCTTCATAAGCACAATAGTAACTCAACCAACGCCCACACCTTTGTCCAGCATGTATCTAGTTTTACCCTTCCAGGCACAGAAAAAATAAATTGAACCCACTTTAAACTATACCTTACTTCTAATGTTTACCATTACAATTCTAATTCACTTAAGATTGCCTGTTTTCCTATCTCTTCCCATCATATTGTTATAACCTCCACTAGACCCACAGGGACACCCCAATTAATCTCCCAGTGTGCCTCGTGGAGTACGGGCTCCCCCATTGAAAGGCAGAGGCCCAACAATGTGGAAGTTAACTCAGGGCATTGAAAGCTGGCCCAGGTAGGGGCCCAGCTGTAGAGTAGCCCTGGCTGGGATTGGGACTGTTACTAGTACATACTTTACCTTGGTATTAAACAATTTGTTTTGGGTCTCCTTTCCAGACTCCTCTTCGACTACTGAAAGTATCCTGCTCACTCCTTTGGGTATCAAGTCAGACACCACCTTAGATTTTCTCCTTTCACTCTTGCACTGAGTCCTTGTGAACCTCCCAAATGGCCAGCCCTCTCTACCACCTATGTACCACCTGATCATTTCACTCTCCCCCACAGTTGAACCAACAGTAAACGCTAAAATAAATCAAAAACAGGATTTAGCCAATCAAAATCAGGTCATGTTAAAGATCTAAGAATCTTTCACAGGAAGCAGTATAATTTAGATTTGGAAGCATCAGGGTGGCACAGTAGCACAGTGGTTAGCACAGTTGCTTCACAGCTCCAGGGTCCCAGGTTTTATTCGTAGCTTGGGTCACTGTCTGTGTGGAGTCTGCACGTTCTCGCCCGTGTCTGCGTGGGTTTCCACCGGGTGCCCCGGTTTCCTCCCGCAGTCCAAAGATGTGCAGGTTAGGTGGATTGGTCATAATAAATTGCCCGTAGTGTCCAAAAATGGTTAGGTGGGGTTATTGAGCTGCAGGGATGGGGTGGAGGTGTGGGCTTAAGTAGGATGCTCTTTACAAGGGCTAGTGCAGACTCGATGGGCCGAGTGACCTCCTTCTGCACTGTAAATTCTATGATCAAGATTGTGATTATTGCAATCAGTTGAAAGTTTTACTCTGTATGAAATATTTGAAAATGTTTTACCACAGAAAGTTTGGATTGTTAAACAATTTTCATGTTACCATAAAACCTAGTCCCTCAGATTTCTATAGCAAAGGAAAATTTATAAGTGAAAGGGTATTTTGTTATGCTAATTGTTTAAGTGAATCTGCTTAGTTAATATGATTAATAAAGTCATGAGTTGTACAGCTATAATTTCATTGAGGAAACCCTTGTGTGTGACATATATATTGTATATACATGTGAGACTTGTAGAGATGTTGAGGTGGTCCAATTAAAAATTATTTTTAAATTACACTTTTCTGTGTATGTGTATGTTTAATATTTACATACAACATTTTAGTTATGTACAATTGAACTTTCAAAATGTTGGTTTCTTGGTGTTTGGCTGGTAGAAGCAGAAAGAAACTATGAGCAGAAAGAAGGACCTAGCCTTGGACTGAGAAAAAGTTTTGTTTTATCATGCCTGCAAAAAGTTATTTCACTTGCAGTTTCCATAACTGCCTCACCTCATGGTAGTCCAGGACTAAGGCCACTCCAGATATGAAAATGGCTTATTGTCACGAGTAAGCTTCAATGAAGTTACTGTGAAAAGCCCCTAGTCGCCACATTCCGGCGCCTGTCCGGGGAGGCTGGTATGGGAATCGAACCGTGCTGCTGGCCTGCTTTAAAAGCCAGCGATTTAGCCTGGTGAGCTAAACCAGCCCCTTATTTACATACAACATTTTAGTTATGTACATAATGCTGTTCTATTTATTATAAAATTATAAATGCCTTAATAAAATGTTTTTCAAAAAAAAATAACTCTGCTCTATCACTAATAGAAAAAAGCTGTGAAGAGGCACATTGCACATGCGAGGCGATTGAAAAAAAAAATGAAAATCGCTTATTGTCACGAGTAAACTTCAATGAAGTTACTGTGAAAAGCCCCTAGTTGCCACATTCCGGCACCTGTTCAGGGAGGCTGGTACGGGAATTGAACCGTCCTGCTGGCCGGCCTTGGTCAACTTTAAAGCCAGAGGTTTAGCCCTGTGTGCTAAACCGGCCCCATGATTGGGGAACTTGAACCAGGATTGAGGGTAGGGAAACAGCAGCTGGGTGCGAGGCACCAAAATCAAGCCGCCACGTGGTGAGATCAGCCGGTATGTGGAGCAGGCAGGACAAGCAGGTTTGCGACTCGACCAGGGCAGGCCAGCAACAGCCATGCACGAGGCGCGATGCCCCGAATCAAGCCTTAGCCACGAGCAGACGGCGGGTGAGGCAAGAGGCTGCCCTGAGGACCCCAGGCCAGCGAGGTGAGATTGTGAGGAAGGGAGAGTGTGAGTGATGGGGCTTGGGAGTGAAGAGGGTGAGGGTGTTGGGGCAGGAGAGTGCGTGAGGGAGTTATCCAGGGTTGCAGTGAGGGAGAGTGTGTGAGGGCCTGGTTGCATTTTGGAGGGAGGAAGAGTTTGTGATGGGGTTGAGGGTCCACGGGGAGAGGGAGATTGTGAGGTGGGTTTGGGAGGAGTGTGATGCTGGCCAGTAGTGTGGGTGGTATCGAGAAAATAAAGTGAGATTGGTACCTCACAAACTGGATTAGAAATCCAAGGCCAAGGCTAATGCTTTGGTTACATGGGTTCAAATCTCACCACAACAGCTGATGGATTTAAAAATTTAATTGGAATATAAAGCGAGTATCAGAAATGTTGACCATGAGGGCAGCATGGTGGCACAGTGGTTAGCATTGCTGCCTACGGCACTGAGGTCCCAGGTTCGAATCCCGGCTCTGGGTCACTGTCCGTGTGGAGTTTGCACATTCTCCCCGTGTCAGCGTGGGTTTCAACCCCACAACCCAAAAGATGTGCAGGATAGGTAGATTGGCCACTCTAAATTGCCCCTCAATTGGAAAAAATAATTGGGGTACTCTAAATTTATTTTTTTTTAAAAAGAAAAGAAATGGTGACCATGAAACGTTCATCAAAACCCATCTGGCTCACTCATGCCCATCAGGGAAGGAAATCTGCCGTCGTTACCTGGTTCGAATTACACGTGACTCCAGACCCACCACAATGTGGTCAACTCTTAGCTTCCCTCTGAAATGGCCGAGCAATCTCATCAGTTCAAGGCAATTAGGGATCGGTAACAAATGTTGGCCTTGACAATGACACCCACATGCTTTGAAAGAATAAATGAAACAAAGCATCAATAAGCTGAGCAGTGATTCCGTTAGTGGGTGATCAGAGATACAGTATAACCCAGTCTTAGGGATTTCTGCTGCCTGCTTTGTCCTCGGAACTTGAAGCCGTCAGATGAAGAAAGACAACTAACAGCACGTAGGTCGAGGCAGAAAAACGAATTGTACAACAAGCTATACGATCTACCAGAGTGATCAGGCAAGATCTGGTCAAATGCATCTTTCATCAAAAGACTTATATCATTGACTCACAACAGTACTTTGCACAAAGCTGCTGTATACTCTGCTGGCCAAATAAAAACTTTGCCTCTGTCGGGTAGAGCAATACTTGAAACTGGAAAATACACACATGTTCCCCTATCCAAAAAGGAAGCAACGTTTATTGTTAAGAAAAGGGAATGGACTGACTTGTTATGCTCTTGATGTAGCAAAGGCTGCTTCCTTGATGTGCATTCTGACAAAGGAAGGTTCAGACGTGGAGATAGCTTCAACATGTTTATTAAACTATTAACAATTCTCCCACTCGGATTCAACTCTACTGTTAATCCTTCTATAGCTACTCAGACTGACGAACCAGTCTGCTACAATCCACGTGGTGGGTGTGATGTTCAATCAACCCTGTGTCTGTACTCACTGATTGTCTCCACTGGCAAGAGGAAGATCATGTGTGCTGTGTCCTTTTATATGGGTTGGTGTAATGCCCCCTGTGGTAGTGTCATCTCTGTGTGTATCGCGAATGCCCATTGGTCATGTCCTATCTTACTGACCTATTGGTTGAATGTCTGTGTGTCATGTCTCTGGTGCTCCCTCTAGTCTACGTGTATTTACATTAACTCCTTGTGTATTTACAGTGATGCATATCACCACATGGACAGCACATATTTGGGAGCAATAGACAGTGCATGACAAATTGGCTGGAAAGATTTGGGAGATTCCTCTAATGTCGTAAATCGGAGGCAGCTTAATCAGATGGCATTGGTTGAGCTTCAGCAATATCCTCCCATATTTGCATTTGTGGTGCAAACATGTACAAAGAACAAATAACAAAGAAGAATACAGCACAGGAACATGCCCTTCGGCCCTTCAAGCCTGTACCGGTTATGCTCCCACCCTTGGCCAAAACCCTGAAGAACAAAGACCAATACAGCACAGGAACAGGCTCATCGGCACTCCAAGTAGTTAAGAAGGTCCAACTAAATAGTAAAGATAAGAAATTAGGTTAGGATTGTTTAAGCACACTAAAAGGCCATTGCAAACTGAGGAACCTAGGCCATCTGAGCGCCTGCTTATGGGTGGTCACCTTGCATGGCTAGTCGCAATGAGTGTTAACACTTGATAAAGTGCCAATCACATCTTGAATGATATCCAGAAATGTAAACTAGTGGAAAGGCAAAGAGCCAGGCAGTAATATCGGCTGAGCTTTCATGTCGGGGGCATTTCTGTGTCACTGAAAATGCACGCCTGTTGGTCTCTGAGGCTGGTGCCAACATCGTAGTAAGATGGACATCCGGTGAGTGAACTCTGAATCAGACTGACATATTTTTCCCACTATCAGGCAGAATTCAGAAATCTTTTCACAAATACCTTCGCTGAATGAACTCTGCAGTGAGAACTATGACAGGAAGATTCCAAATAGGATCTGCAATGGGTACTGAAGAAACCCAAGTAAAAATAGTCAGACAAATTTGGAATTGTATCAGAATGGGGCAGCACGGCAGCACAGTGGTTAGCACAGTGGCTTCACAGCTCCAGGGTTCCAGTTTCGATGCCCGGCTTGGGTCACTGTCTGTGTGGAGTCTGCACGTTCTCCCCGTGGCTGCGTGGGTTTCCTCCTGGTGCTCCGATTTCCTCCCACAGTCCAAAGATGTGCAGGTTAGGTGGATTGGCTATGCTAAATTGCCTTAGTGTCCAAAAAGGTTAATTCAGGTTACTGGGTTAAGGGGATGGAGTGGAGGAGGTGTGCGCGTGAGTGGTGTGCACTTTCCAAGGGCCGGTGCAGACTCGATGGGCTGAATGGCCTCCTTCTGCACTGTACATTCTATGAGAAGGAGTCTGCTGACCGCCCATGTGATTCTGACAGCGAATGTAGCTGTTAGCAGCTGAGAGCTGTTGACATTTTTGCCAGGATCATTACCATCGAGAATAGTTGTAATGCATAAAAGAGTCAAGCAGCTCCGGATAATGAGCTGATCCTCTAGCTAAGTCATTACCACTGACATGTAAGATCATTACAAGCTCCAAGAAAAAGCATTCAGAACGGTACTGCTAGGGTAGCACAGTAGCACAGTGGTTAGCACTATAGCTTCACAGCGCCAGGGTCCCAGGTTTGATTCCCAGCTTGGGTCACTCTCTGTGCGGAGTCTGCACGTTCTCCCTGAGTCTGCGTGGGTTTCCTCCGAGTGCTCCTGTTTCCTCCCACAAGTACCGAAAGACGTGCTGTTAAGTAATTTGGAGATTCCGAATTCTCCCTCCGTGTACTCGAACGGGTGACGGAATGTGGCAACTAGGGGCTTTTCACAGTAACGTCATTGCAGTGTTAATGTAAGCCTACTTTTGACAATAAAGACGATTATTATATTAAAAGTGTCTATCCTGTACTCACGAGAGAAAATAGATGTTGGAACAAGGACGAGCCCTTCTAACCAGATGAAGAAACTAAGGAGAATCTAAAAGTTTCATGTTGTTACTTGGAGAGTAATTGTTTGGGAAGAGGTATTATTCAGTTACATTTTGCAAAGCACTATGGCATCATCCATAGCTCAGGTTTCATTGTGTGCTCAAATGCGTGAGGCATGAAATGAGTCAAATAATGAGGCTAGACTGCTGGCATACAGGGCTTCATTTGAATCATAGAATCACAGAACAATACAACACAGGAGTGTTATGGGCCAGGGTTTAGAGAACCCCAAAGTGTATCATGGAGTTCACCTGACCCACAACTTGTAATGGATTGTGGTATGGGGAGCACACGGCCCACTCTACAGGTGTGGTACAGCAGAAATCGAAAAGTATTGTTTAGAGCAAAACAATATTTATTCTATGAACTCAAGTTAACCTTTTTAAAACATACAGTGAACATCTTAGCAACCATCAATTCAAATACAACCCCCAAAGAATACAACACTAAGTAATCCTTAATAACTTCCCGAACAACATCCAGAAGACAAAAGAAACACTTTTTAATAGAAGCACATTAGGTTTACATTCACTACTGAGAACATTTATAATTCTGAATTCACCAAATGATCAAGAGATAGTCTTTTCATGGCAGAGAGATCACCAGTACACCTGCACTGTCTGGCTTCAGCTCCAACACTGAAAACAAAACTAAAACACACCCTGCAGCAAACAGCCTAAAATGAAAGTAACAAAACTGACAGACAGCCCAGCTCCACCCACACTCTGACATCACTGATACACACCCATTTCTTAAAGTTACATTTCTTAAACACCCATTTCTTAAAGGTACTCTCACATGACAGGAGGCCATTGAACCAATCAGTCTGAAAGTTTAGCGTTAAAATGATGAGCCACAAGGGTTATTTTTGCACCAACCAAGGTGAGGTTCCGCTCACAATGTGAGCCACATCCATAAACACTGTGCATGACTTGGTACCTTGGAGCCTGCCAGTGTTTAAAGGATGGTAGGTTTCCTGAAGAGTTTTTCTTTGTGACTTCAAGATCCCTTGCCTGCATTTTTCTCCATACATTAGTTGTTTTTCTGGGTCTTCCCTTATTTATATATTTCTGTTTATTTCCCACTCATATTTTTCTCCATAGTTTTTGATTACTTTGATGTTGCACCTCATAAATGGAAGTGCAATGGCTCTTGAGAAACTTTGGCCATACCCATCACTACTGCAAGCCACTCCCCTGGTCTGATCCCAGGATTCTTTTCTTCACCTCGCCGGCTTCGGAGGATAAATTGCCATCGCGTTTTTCAGCTTAATGATCCACAGAGGACCCAGTTCATCCTGAAGAAGTCACGTTTGCTTGAATGTCTTAAAAGTATGCACACAATGATGTCCTCAATGAACTAACAAACAACCTGCTGACATAAACTATTCAGGTTCAGGTAAGAGTATTGGGCAAGACAGTGGATGATTGCATGACGTTATGAAATTCAGAGGAGTCAAACCTTAAAGATAGGAGGAGCAGGGGTGAAATTTGTAAAAGAGGAAGTTAATTCAGTTTTATGCACAAAAGTGTTTCAACATTAAGAATGATGTAATCCCCTTATTAATTGATGTACTGGTGGATTGTATTTGGATATCACACTAAACCCGTAGAAAAGAATTGTATTGGTTTGCCAATGGATAAGCTTTGTGTTGTAGTCTTAATACATAACCAGCACCTCTGATTCAGCATGTCATAATGACTTCTGAAGTCTGTATCAGTTTTAAATTGATTCAATTCCCATTTTTATTTTGTGCAGTTCAATAAACATTGTGTAATTTATTAATGAAGATTTATTTAGCCTTTGCGTGGTCACAGAGCCAAACAATGGTCTGGTCAGTAGAGTTCTTTAAAACCGCTTTCAAATTTAGCCAGTGAACACTGCTCAGATAAAGTGAAAGTTGCCATCGTCCCAGATGACCATAGACCACTTTCCCCTTTGAGGGGGAGAGTTTACTGGTAGTGATTTAAACTGAGGATCACCACACCTCAGGCGAGGGGCAAGATTGAGAAGGTGGCGCCTTCATGAATAACCTCAGCCAGTACGGGAATTAAATCCGCACTGCTGGCCTTGCTCTGCATCACAAAACAGCTATCTAGCCAACTGAGCTAAACAATTCCAGTATCATGGAATCACATCCTGTCCAGCAATTCATATCAGATTCAGTTCACCTTGAGATAACAGATTTGTTGTTTTTCCTGAATATCTCCTCAATGAAACCTGAGAAGTAAAAGGTGGCTGTGATAGTTCATGGAGGTCTACCTCCTCACTCTGCCCCATATTTGTGGAGTGGTGCCCCTCAAGCTACATGATTAATTGTCTTTCTCCAATGGAGCGTGGTGCCTCCGGTCTTTTGTGTGCTTATTACTAGAATTTATGCTGAACATTGAATGAGTGAGTTACATTATGGGAGTTTGTAGTAATAGACCCATTGTAGGTAATGGTCTGCTAAGTTAAGTACTCAAAGTTGGGTTTCTTCTTCGATACAGTAATACATTCCCATAACAGAGTTATTGGAAGAATGCTTATCGGGTGTTGTATCTGCCTGTGACTGGTTCTCCCAGGAACTGAAATGTTTAACAGGTGACTGAATAAATGTTTTAAGGTTTTGACAGAACTCATAGAGAACAATTATTCCCTCTGGCAAGTGCATCAATAGCCAGAGCTCGTAGATTTCAAACACCTGACAAAAGATCTAAAGGGGTGTTATGATCCCAGTTGGTGTTACTATTGGACGGCAAGATTCCAGAATGGAACCTTGGCTAAGATTGTAACTTACTTTTTAAAAAATAATGTGGATGAACAGAGTCACAGGATTGTTAATTACTTTTAACAGCAGGAAAAAAATATTAAACACATTGCTCCTTCACTCCCCCTGATTTTCACAAATGTACATATCACCCCACTCTGAAACCAAATGGCCGGTACCACTGGAACAATCTTCCGTGGATTTTGTCTCACAACGACTATGTCTCACAACTGGCTATGTATAAATAGAGACGGCCAGTAAGGCACCGACTCGCGAAGACCCAGTAGGGAGCTACTGGAGTTGTATTTAATAGTAGTTGTAAAATAAAGTAAGTTTTCCTTTCCACAAACCTGGTGTGGACTCTTTGTGGCCTCATTAAAATCTTCAATACTTCAAACTTTAGAACTACTTTGGATATATTTCCGGCTTCTCGCAATCCAATTTTTTTCCAGCTCTCTGTAACTTTACGGAACAGTAGCCTCCTCTTGTTCCAGTTTCCTCTGTCTCTTTACTTCAGATTTTGTGGAAACCTGATCTGCTCCTCTATATCTCGGACCCACAAAGCAGCATGGACGGAATCATCGCGCTCCTGAAAGAGTTTGGAGCCTTCTCGGGCTACAAACTCAACATGAGCAAAAGTGAGATCTTCCCAGTACACCCGCAAGGGGAGGGGGGGGGGGGGGGGGGGGCAGCACTAAAGGGGCTGCCGTTCAAACAAGCCCGACATAAATTCCGCTACCTGGGGATCCAAATAGCCCATGACTGGAAAGGGATCCACAAATGGAACCTCACCAGCCTGACGGAGGAAGTTAAAAAGGACCTGCAAAGATGGAACACACTCCCGCTCTCCCTCGTGGGGAGAGTTCAGACGATCAAAATGAACGTACTGCCCAGGTTCCTCTTCCTGTTTAGATCCATTCCGATCTACATCCCCAAGGCCTTTTTCAAAGCGCTGGACAAACTCATCATGGCGTTCGTATGGGGGGGTAAAAATGCTAGGATCCCAAAGAAGGTCTTACAAAAAACAAAAACCAGGGGAGGGCTAGCCCTCCCGAATCTACAATTCTACCACTGGGCAGCAACAGCCGAGCGAGTAAGGGGATGGATCCAGGAGCCAGAAGCTGAGTGGGTGCGTGCGGAGGAGGCCTCCTGCATGGGAACCTCCCTCCGGGCCCGCGCCACGGCAGCACTCCCATCCCCACCCAAAAAACACTCCAGCAGCCCAGTGGTGACAGCCACCCTCCAATCCTGGAACCAACTGCGGCAGCAACTTGGCCTGACCAAAATGTTGAACAGGGCTCCCATCTGCAACAACCATAGGTTCACACCAGCACTGACTGACGCCACCTTCAAAAGGTGGAGGCAGGACGGGGGGACACTGACAGTCAGGGACCTATACACGGACGACAGGATCGCAACACTGGACGAACTGACAGAGAAATTTCAGCTAGCTGGGGGGAACGAGCTACGGTACCTGCAGCTCAAAACTTCCTACGAAAGGAGACAAGGACGTACCCACAACCGCCACGACAGACACTACTGGAAGACCTACTGGACGCAAGTATCCTAGAGAAAGGGAACTGTAGTGACATGTATGACCGACTGGTAGATAGGGACGACACCGTACTGGACGCAACAAGAAGGAAATGGGAGGACGACCTGGGGATGGAGATAGGGTGGGGACTCTGGAGCGAAGCACTGCATAGGGTCAACTCCACCTCCACGTGCGCAAGGCTCAGCCTGACGCAACTAAAAGTGGTACATAGAGCCCACTTAACAAGAACCCGTATGAGTAGGTTCTTCCCGGAGGTGGAAGACAGATGTGAACGGTGCCAAAGAGGCCCGGCCAACCACGCCCACATGTTCTGGTCTTGCCCCAGACTCGTGGAGTACTGGACAGCCTTCTTCGAGGTTATGTCCAAAGTGGTGGGAGTGAGGGTGGAGCCATGCCCGATAGTGGCGGTCTTCGGGGTTTCAGAACAGCCAGATCTATTCCTGGGGAGGAGGGCGGACGCCCTTGCCTTTGCCTCCCTGATCGCCCGCCGTAGAATCCTGTTTGGCTGGCGGTCAGCAGCACCGCCCAGAGCTGCGGACTGGCTGTCCGACCTCTCGGAATCTCTCCAAATGGAGAAAATCAAATTTGCCATCCGAGGGTCGGACGACGGCTTCCACAGAACGTGGGAGCCATTCATGCAACTGTTCCGGGACCTATTTGTGGCCAATGTACAAGAGGAAGAATAGTCGGGGGAAGGTGGCGGGAGGGGGGGGGGGGGGGGGGGGCTACAGGTTCGGTACGGGGGTTCGATGGCTAGCTAAGGCCCAGAACCAAACTAAATAAACATGTTGAGGGGGGGGGGGGGGGGCGCAGTTACTACTACGAAGATGCTTACCTGTAAATATGTATGTTAATTTTTGCGTGTTTGTTTTTTTTTTCTCTCCTAACAATTTGTAATTTGTTCAATATAAAATATGAAAACTGAATAAAAACATTTATAAAAAAAAAAAAGATTTTGTGGAAACCACTCTTTATTTCTCTAGCTTCCTTAACTTACTGTTCTTTAAATTTCTGGCACTTGTTTTCTTAAGCATTACTCTATGGTATGGCCTTTGGTCCAGAAAGACTGAGAGTGATGTTTCCTTTCTAGCCTCCCATCACCAAGTGCTATGAATTCAGCTAAAAATACAATCACTAAAAGATCTTCCTACCCTAAAGGTGGTCCCTGGTTACTAAGCAATGACTTTTTACTTCTCCCAGGTTGTTAACTTTTCATGCCATAACTTTCTCTGAGCATAATAGAAGCATGGTTTGAACGTATCAAATCCCCACTTATACAAATATCTTTTTCTATCATTAATCTAAGTAGAGTTTTACCCTTACACAGAACAAATCCACTTTAATCCATACCTTATTTCTAATATTCCACAATACAAATAAAAATTATCTTTAAATTATCTGTTTCCCTAACACCTCCCCCTTTGAAAAAAGAAATCTTCATAACTATCAAGATTTCTTTACATCCACTTCACACAAACTTAACATCACATCTATCTAACCACATAATTTGCGACATCATAACAAATAAACTTTTCTTCATTCACACTTACACGTGTCATTTTATATAATTACAATGATTTAAGAACAACTTTAACGCATCACCGGAATCTTCACACATGATAACATTATCATAACTCAAGTCCGGTGTTTCTTTTTCTTATGATATTCAGTTTTCAACTCAAAAAAGTATGTTCCATTCACGTCCACAATCCAATTGTCCTTTTGATTACTTGTAGACACACTTCCAATCCCAAGCCCACTTTCTAAATTTATATGTGGTAAATTCGCATTTCGACTTAACACAGTCAAAATGCCATTTTAAAGCATTAACATCTCATTACTTCTCTTGATAAAATCTCTTACAGCTGGTTTTGTATCTTTGCTTTGTTGTTCTTTGAACTCTCTCCTAGTCCCATTTTAAATGAATTATTTTCAAATCCGTTTGAGCCATGTCAATCACTTCCTCTCTCTGAAGTTTCGTAGTTTGTTTTAACCCTTCAACTTTTTTGCACCAGTTCTGAGCTATCTCAGTTCTGTTCTCAACAGATGTTGAATGGTCTTTGGCAAATTGTTCGCTTGCCTTTATTCCAACAGCAACATCTGGTGTAGTTTCACTGACAAGCAACTTTATAATCACTGTCTCTGGCCATAGACTCAGAAAGATCATTTCACAATTTCAGTACTTGTGGTTGACATTTTGTAATGTCCAATTTCACAGGTAGTTCAGTTGTTTTTGTATTGTCCTTAACTTTGATACATCAGTAATATTACTTGGATCAGTTTTTTGCTCAACTCGATCACTGTTCAACAATGAGTTTTTAGTCACAGGAACAACTTTAGAGTTGGGACTTCTATGCTAATGCTTTTCAAATTTCTTTGCCCGGGACCCATTTTTAGCAACCGGCCATCCTTCGTGACCCATGTCGGTCGGCCTTCGCAACCCACCATTTTAGCTTACCTTTAATGTGACCAGTGAGCCTGCTTGGTCCTCACAACCTCACTTGCTTTGTCATTCAATGTTACATTTCTGCTAAGGACTTCAGCTGATGATCTAAGATCTCACTGCATCCGTTGAAAAAAATAAAGAGATTTGCCCTCAAACTTGCCATGCTTAGTCTTCAAATGCCTTTGAGATTTTGAGGGTTTTAAACTTTAATTTGCCAGTGTTTTCCTGCATATAACACACAAACTGTGCCTCCTGATTTGCAGTGACACAATTAATAAACCCATACCTCAACTAATTATCTTTATGCTGCTTTGTTCCTGTTTTCAACTTCTTCTTCATGGGTTGTTCACTCAAGGCCCTGGAGTTCACATCAGCACTGCTGGCAGTAACAAAATGAGGAATCTGTCTTGCTCCCAGAGCACGTGACGCCAGTGTAAAGAGCGCATGACCTGTCAGGAGGAGGCGGTCTGCCTCGCTGGGCTCCAGGCCTGTGCACTGCTGAGGGGGCAGGCTAGTGTGGGATGGCCAACAACCCGAAAGCCGGCCGCAGCTGGCATTTTTAAACGTGGCCCGAGTCATTGGGCAGTACATCCTGCAATCGCAAAGACTGCGAACGATGGCCCCACGACACACCCGACACACGCCTGTGACCCACCCATGGGTCGCGACCCTGACTTTGAAAATTACTTTTCTATACCATCCATCTTCTCCTTCATTTTCTCTATTTTGTTTTCAAGCTCAAAAATCTCATTGATCTTTTTGCAATGATGTTCTAATAGCTTGTTAGTTCTGCTTTTTAATTCTGCAATCAACCAATTCTTCTGATTTACTGGAATCTCCTTTTCTTTTTCAAGGCATTTTCCATGATACTTCTTAAATACTTCTGATGCTTGAAGTTCATCAAGTTTTACCAAGGTCTGAACTGGAGTTTGGGCTGCAGTAGAGTGCTTAAATTGGAGTTTGGTGACTGAAGGAATGAAAGGGTTAATTTCTATCCAATCTAGTCTATCTTTGATTTAATAATTGACTAAAAGTTGTGTTTGGGTTGGAAGAAGGTGAGTTTTAGGCCAGCTTTAAAACATGGTTTATACAGGCTCTGCTTACAGCTACGACTAGTTAATTAGATAACTGCAGCTCTAGTCGAGTGCTGGTTAGAGTTTGGTGACTGAGGGAGCTCGGTGATCCGTTCGTATGGTCAGTAATCCTTTGAGGACTGTGAGCACCGGTGGTTGTGTTTATTCCTTTCATTGCTTATAGTTATTAAGGTCTTATTTTGAAGTTCATCGTTTGTCAGAACTATATTCTGCAACAGCAAGAAGCAGGGAAGAAGAGCCCTCGAATAATTGATATTATGTGATATTAGATATATTTTAAATAGTGCGGTGCATTGGTTCCTAAGTCTGATGTTCCTAAGCTGCATCATTTTAACTACAAACTGCGCAAGTGCCTGCCCTGGCCTCTATCGTTCTGTAAACCTGTCAGCAAAGAAGAAGAGGTGCTGACAGTAAAGTTTGAAACTTATTGTTCGGCCCCCCCCCCCCAACTTCATTCCTGACAAGGATAATATGTTTGGAGATTGTAATAGACCAGAATGGAAAGAGTTAATCAAAGTCATGAAATGTAGCAGACGTGATTGATGAGGGAATCTACATGATCAGCATTGCTAGTCTGCGCTATACATCTGTGCAAATTTAAACTATTATTTTGTCATTCTCTCGTCACAATGTTTTAACATGATGGATTAGTGCCCAGTTACTCTGTTTCACAGTGGCCTGTAAGGAAATGCTTAAACAGATGGTGTTTGCGTGAGTAAATGGAAATGAAACCTGTGGTTAGAGGATGACGAGCGCTGAGATTGGGGAAAACAAGGGACAGGATTTTTCGTTCCGCCACACCCGTTTTCTGGTGCGACGCGCCCCCGCTGGCAGCGGGATTCTCCGTCCTGGCAGCTGGCCAATGGGGTTGCCCATTGTGGGCACACCCACCGTTAGGAAGTCCATGGGTGTGAGTGCGCTGCTGGCAAAACGGAGGATCCTGCCGACGGAGAATCCAAGCCAAGTTGTTTATGCATTTGCCATGAAATATTACTCTGCGGGATAAGACAGGCAATCTTAATAAGTTGTCAGGTTGCTAAGAATGAATAAGATCAGCCATGATCTTATTGAATGGTGGAGCAGGCTCTAAGGGCCGAATGGCCTACTCCGCTCTTCATTCTTATGTTCGTAATAGTAAACAGACTTCAGGTTAATGGATTCGCAAGAATTGACTGCAGGAAGAATTTGATGTGCGATATTTTGTTTAACATTTAGAGTACCCAATTCATTTTTTCCACTTAAGGGACAATTTAGCTTGGCCAATCTTTGAGGTGTGGGGGTGAAACCCACGCAAACACAGTGAGAATGTGCAAACTCCACACAGAAAGTAACCCAGAACCGGGATCGAACCTGGAACCTCGGCGCCGTGAGGGCAGCAGTGCTAACCACTGCGCCCTTGGGATGTGCGATATAGTAACTGGTATTTACTGATACAAACTGCAACTGAGGCTGCCAGGGTATAAATTCATCAAAATTAAGGGAACAATTTTCTCAGGCATAAGATTGTTTCATTTATAAAATAAAGCTTTCAGAAAGCCTGTGAGACAAAGGGGGAAGGTCCTTCAGGAGCACCATGATCATCATCAGGGGAAAACATGCTAAAAGAAAGAACTAGCATTATGTAGCACGTCTCATGACTTCAGGGCACCTCTGAGCATTTTACAGCCAGTTAAGTACATTTTTTGAAGTGTAAATATTATTGTAATGTAGGAAACGTGGCAGTCAATTTGTGCAAAGTAAGATCCCACAAACAGCAATGAGATAATTGAACAGGTTAACCATTTTAATGATAATTCAAGGAGAATTGCCCCGCTGGTCTTCAAACTAGTAT
Source organism: Scyliorhinus canicula (assembly GCF_902713615.1). Lineage (NCBI taxonomy): Eukaryota > Metazoa > Chordata > Chondrichthyes > Carcharhiniformes > Scyliorhinidae > Scyliorhinus > Scyliorhinus canicula. The sequence goes on from NC_052153.1 coordinate 164,751,916, forward strand.
AACAGGTTCCATTGGGTTCACCTGAGAGGGCTGACTGGCCCTCTCAACTGTGCGAGACAACACAGTGCTCCCTCAGTACATCACTGAATGCTAGACCGGATCAAGATCAAACTCTGCAGAAATATATAATCATGGCCTTCTGACTCTGAAGTGCAAATGCTACCAACTGAGTCAGATTATAAATGGAGACTGAGATGAGTACCTATGGTGAATTTGGCACAAAAAAGAAACCACAGTTGGCATGATTTCTTGGAGAGAGAGGTAATTACAGTGATTACTATGTTGTCCTATGTGCCGCCCTTAGAATATGGACATGCACTAATATAGTCAATGTTGCAGCGTGAATAAGGACATGGGGAGTCCACGCTGAGTAAAGTAAGAATAAAGTTTTACTTACACAAACTAAATATGCACTAATAGCTAGATCCCTCTCTGGTTGGTGCCTTACTGGCTGACCTTATATACAGAGGTTAATTGAGATACTCTGCACCTAGCGGGGGAGCGCGTACTCCGTAAGGAGCACAGGGCTGACAAACATTCTCACCGCGCAGGTCCCGTACGAAATATTACATTCCTCCCCCACCCCCCACCCCCCCAAAATTGGAAGACTTCCTCAATGAACAATGCTGTGGAGAAGGAGGAGCAGAGGGAGGACGTCGGAGTCTCTTTGATTCCGCTATGTCTTCATGGAGCTGATGCGTTGGATCAGTCGGTGTATACCTCGCCAATGAACACCGTCTACAGCAGCAATGTCATGGTGGACGATCGTTTGGAGGCAGCGGAACTACGGAGTCGGAGTCTGAGACCTCCGAGGCGCACTTCATGCCGATGTCCAGTAGTATCAAACTCAGTCGTGTACGAAGCCCATGACCCATTAATATCTCAGTGGGGGCTATCCCAATTACTGTGTGTGGCATGGTCCTGTACGAGAATAAGAATCTGGCCAGTCTTGTGTCCATTTCAGAGTTGGAAGAGACCACGCGGGCATGTCTGTGTTGAGAAAGACTGGAGATGTCACAGCAGGCTGATTCGGCTGCGGAGCTGGAGGATCCATAACACGCTTCTTTTGAGGCACTTCACGAGGGAGCAACCTCCGTGAGCGAATGTGATCCAGGTGCTGTTCATTCGTTATTCCCGAACCAGACCTTGGTCAGAGGCTGGCTCCATTTGACAGACAACAACCCCAGGGAGCCAGCAAGCACTACTGTTGAAGTTACAAATGAACACCTCACCATCAGCTGCGAGGTGCCGAAGAGGTCGAACTGGGCAACGCTCTTGCAAATCTTGGCTACGGCGCACTTTCGTGCCAATGTCCAGTAGTATTAAATTCAGTCGTGTACGAAGCCTATGACCAATTAATATCTCAGCACTGGCTTTCCCAGTTACTGTGTGCGGTGTGGTCCTGTACAAGAATAAGAATCTGGCCAATCTTGTGTCCATTGAACCAGGTTTGATCCACTCATGAACACACGAGGCAGTGACGGGCAAGAAGTCCATGAAATTTAGGACAGCAATCACTTTGTCCGACATAGGAGGGTTTGTGGAATCGACCTGCAAGGGAAATGGCTCAATGCATCAGCATGTGCAACCTCGGCATCTGTGTGGTGCTCAAAACAGTATTCATAAGCAGCCAATATCGGAGCCCAACGCTAAATCCTTGCAGACGCTATTGGTGGAATCACTTTGTTTTCATGGAAGAGGCCGAACAATGGCGTGAGATCAGTGACGATAAAAAAATGACGGCCATAGACGTATTGAGCTTTACACAGAATACGACCGCCAGACCTTCATTTTCAAGCTGGGCATATTTTCTTTTGACCGCAGCCAGAGCCTGGGAGGCACAAGCTATCGGATGATCATGGCTGTTGCCCATCCGATGGGACAGAACTGTCTCCATGCTATTTGGTGAAGCATCGCAGGTGACATACCACGATGCTGAAGAGTCAAAATGCATCAACACCCCTGAAGAAGACAACCTCTGCATCACCTTTTTAAACGCTGCATCCTGGGCCTTACTCTGAGCCCAAGGCTGGCGCTTCTTCAAGAGCAAGTGGAGCGGGTCTGGGACAGTAGCCAAATGTGGAATAAATCGCTCGTAGTAATTTACTAATCCAAGAAAAGAGCGAAGTTCCATGGCATCTCGCGGAGTGGGGACAATTTTAATCACCTTCTCGGTGACCAACTGTAGGCAGTCTCGGTACACCCGAGATTCAAAATATACCACTTATTTTGCGTGAAACACGCACTTCTCACGGCACAGGCTGATCCATATTTGGCAAATTGCTGCAACAACCCCTTGAGGTTATGCAAATGTATTTGTCTTTTGGCCCCTGTGTCTAATATGTCATCTAAATAAACCACACCATGTGACAAACGACGCAGGATGTTCATCATGACGTGCTGCAAGACCGCGCATGCTGAGGAGATGCTTAATGGAAGCTACGTGTACTCATGGAGTCCCTTGTGTGTATCAATCGTGTTGTACTTCTGTGAGGATTCATCGAGCTCCAGCTGGAGATAAGCTTTGTTCATGCATAAAGGGCAGCACGGTAGCCTTGTGGATAGCACAATTGCTTCACAGCTCCAGTGTTCCAGGTTCGATTCCAACTTGGGTCACTGCCTGTGTGGAGTCTGCACATCCTCCCCGTGTGTGCGTGGGTTTCCTCCGGGTGCTCCGGTTTCCTCCCACACTCCAAAGATGTGCTGGTTAGGTGGATTGGCCATGATAAATTGCCCTTAGTGTCCAAAATTGCCCTTAGTGTTGGGTGGGGTTACTGGGTTATGGGGATAAGGTGGAGGTGTTGACCTTGGGTAGTGTGCTCTTTCCAAGAGCCGGTGCAGACTCGATTGGCCGAATGGCCTCCTTCTGCACTGCAAATTCTATGATATCTATGCTCAACTTCTTGACTGTACAGCCACTGGCCAATGCTGCATACAAATCCACGATGCGCGGTGAAGGGTAATGGTCCAATCGCGTAGCCATATTCACCGTCAATTCATAGTCGCTGTAGAGATGGACTGTCTTATCCAGTTCATTATGAATGAAAATGAAAATCACTTATTGTCACGAGTAGGCTTCAAATGAAGTTACTGTGAAAAGCCCCTAGTCGCCACATTCCGACGCCTGTCCGGGGAGGCTGGTACGGGAATCAAACCGTTCTGCTGGCCTGCTTTGGTCTGCTTTCAAAGCCAGTGATTTAGCCCTGGACCACCAGCACTGGCTGAATAATGCCCAAACTTTCCAAACGCTGAAGTTCGGTCTCAAACTTCTCCACTATGGAATCGGGCACGAGGGACACGGAAAGATCGGGGCTGGGCTTCCGGGGTCCACCTGGACTTTGGCCATGGCCCAGGCAGGAAAACTTCCAGGAATTTGCTCAGTACATTACACAAATCACCAGACCCACGCTGGCACCGAAATCGTGGGCGCCGTCGCTTTTGCGATGCTCCGCCCCCGGCTTACTCATATACAGTAGAACACAGAACATAGAACAGTACAGCACAGAACAGGCCCTTCGGCCCTCAATGTTGTGCCGAGCCATGATCACCCTACTCAAACCCACGTATCCACCCTATACCCGTAACCCAACAACCCCCCCCCCCCCCCCCCCCCCCACCCTTAACCTTACTTTTATTAGGACACTACGGGCAATTTATCATGGCCAATCCACCTAACCCGCACATCTTTGGACTGTGGGAGGAAACCGGAGCTCCCGGAGGAAACCCACGCACACAGGGGGAGGACATGCAGACTCCACACAGACAGTGACCCAGCCGGGAATCGAACCTGGGACACTGGAGCTGTGAAGCATTTATGCTGACCACCATGCTACCCTGCTGCCCCCACCATGCTACCCTGCTACCCTGCTTCCAGCAGTAGCTGGAATCTTTCCTGGAGAAACCCCAGCTGAAAAGTTGGCAGGGCCAGGAAGGATGACCTGAGGTTACGACCTGCTGGCTGTTCAGTGGCTCAGGTCAAAGTTTCCACACCCATGAGGGAGGATGTCTCGCTTCTGAGAGTTTCCGGTCAATCAGATGGCTAGCAGCAGCGCTACCAGTGGCCACCAGTGGGACTGCAGTCTGGAACAGCATGGATGTGCTACTGAAGGATAAGTGGGGCTGATTTACCAGGGCCAATCAGGTGGGTGTTTTTTGGTCTGGTGGTGTTGTAGCCACCTGGAGTGGCCACGTCCCGATTCCTAAATGGACACTCGCAAGGAGTGCAGGGAAAAACGGACAACACTAGAGAAAACAAGCAGGTGCAAGGTTTCCTGTGTATCAAGATTTGCAAAACCCAGACAGAACTGAAACCAATAGCCATTAGCATATTAATGAGCTATCTCCGGGGACAAAAAGGAAACATTGAAACATTCGAGACCAGGACAGACTTCCCAGCGCCAGTGGGAGCTAAAACAAAGGCAGGCCAACGGTCACATAGGGCCTGCCCAACGATCAGGAAACAACTCCGGTGCTGGAGAAAATCAATACGAACGATTGGGACATGGTCCAATTAATTGGGACCAAGTCCGGGGTCCACCCAGAAGGGCGTGAAACCCCTGCGGACTATAAAACAGAGTCCCCAAGGTCAGTTCGCTCTCTTCTCTTACTCCGACTCCTCTCCATCTTCACCTTGGCATTTGGCTCTCAGCGACGAGAGGTCCGCCAAGCACCAGCCAAGTAAGTCGAAGGTCAACGCACGCTACGAGATAGACGCTCCTCACTACTATTCCGTATTAGTTCGAAGCCAGCAATATCAGAACCGGACAACGGCCATTGTTCCTCTGACTGAGTCGGCTCTCAAAGCTAAGTATAGGCTTTTAGTAGTAGTTGTAGTTTAGTGAGTAGAGTTTGTGCATGAGTAATAATTGACTGTGTATGTAAATAAATGTGTATTGATTTCAACTTACTAACTGGTGTATCAAGTCATTGATCAGTACTTGGCTTTGAACCCTGTGGTGGTATCAGAAAGATACCTGGCGACTCTTGAGCAAAGGTGGTTAAAACAGAGCAAATTAAGGGAAAGCATAACGAGCAACAGTGTAAACAGGCAGGAGTGGAGATCTCTGTTAGTGTGGCTTCCATTGGATATAGAGCACCCATACAGGAAGGGTTCTCTCTCCCTCTCTCCCTTCCCCAGCTGAGCCCACAGCCAGCCTGACAGAGCTTATCTGGCCCAACCTACCACTCACTATTGGTAAAAAAAAATGGTCTTAAAATCGTCAAGTGGTCCAAGGGTGATGGGCCTCCCAACAGCCCCTGACACTGGTGAAATCCTGCCCCAGTGATTTTTACACCTCTCCTCAGCTACCAGACCATTCCTAGCATAAAATGACAGCCCTGTGTTCCAAAAATAAATGCCGCTGCTAAAGAAATGGGTCGATTCAGATTTGAATTACGTGCAATGATCTGTGATTTTTTTTGTGCTAACGGAAAGGCTCAGTTTGATCAACAAGTTGATTGAAATTCTCCTCAAGCACAGTACTGTCCAGGTGGAATGAAGAAGGTGAATGGTTTCATTTTTCACAGTGAGGTGACCTCCCTGGTAAACAGGTACATCTGAGCCAGTATCAATAGGCTTGTAAATGGGGGAGATAATAAGGACTCATGCTTCAGTGATTATTTAAATGGGCTTTGACTTTATTAGCTGTCATTACACCCATGGTTTGATCATTTGCCTTTGCATCATTCTTTTTGAGGTCAGCTTTCACTTCCAGCTGCACAGAATGCCATTGGAACGGGAAGTCTCCCCACTTCTCCTTCCAGCCCAATCACGACCCATTATTAAACCAAAAAGACGAGGATTTATATAGCGTCTTTCTTGATCACAGGATTGCCCCAAAATTCTTTAATTTCTATCAGTTCTCTAATTATATTGTTTTGGCCATTTTTGTTTTGGGAAAGAGAAAGAAAAGGGGGGGGGCAGAAAAAGTCTTGATTGGTAAAAGGACAAAGTAAGGAGACAGAATGAAAATCTTCCAATTCAAAATGTGACATTTTCAAAGTCTTCCCTGAGAAATTAAAAACCTAAATAAATGAGACAGGATCAAACTTTCTTTGATGAGGTTAATGAGCAGATACAGCAGGTCACAGGAAAAGAACGGGGAAGTTAGGGATAAATTGCCATTTAAAATGCCAATGGAGTGGAGCAACTCAGACAGCAGCGTTAGCATAGCCACATTCAACTAGCTGCTCCTCACCTGAATTTCCTGTACCATTTACCCATAAATAGGTGAGAATCTTTAGCCTTGCCAGCATTTATTTCGACAGCAAACTCTGACCTTATGACGTCTGAATCTACATCTTTCTGCCCATGGAGGGTATCTTGACAGCAGGAGTTAGAAATACTGCAGGACAAAACTGTCTGCATTTTATTTGATTTTAAATGTAATCCCATTAAATCAAAATGTTTCATAAAACACCTCGCCTGCCACTTCCACTCTTACCTCGAACAAGTGGGGGGTCCTTCTTTGCCACTAAAACTCCACTGCCTCTACCGCTCCCCTCCCTTCCTCTAGGCCTTTGAGCCAAACTTCTAAAGTTCCCGGCTGCCCTAGCCCTAAACTCCCATCTCTCTCTCTCGATTCTCTCCTATCTCCCCTCACTTTCTCAGAGCTCAGTTTACCAATGAGATCCACCTCCTGTTCCCTTGACCCTATTCCACCAAACTGCAGACCACCCAACATCCCTTCCTGACTCCCATATTAACTGATATAGTGAACAATTCCTCAGGGCGGCCCCGAGGATCTCCTAGTCGCCACACTCCGGCACCTGTTCGGGTACGCTGAGGGAGAATTCAGAATGTCCAATTCACCTAACATGCATGTCTTTCGGGCCTTGTGGGAGGAAACCGGAGCACCCGGAGGAAACCCACGCAGAGACAGGGAGAACGTGCAGAATCCGCACAGACAGTGACCCAAGCCGGGAATCAAACCCGAGTCCCTGGCGCTGTGAAGCAACAGTGCTAATAACTGCTTGAAAAGTTGCGATGGGTGGGCCACATTGCCCACATGCCCTGTGCAATACTCCCAAAACAAGTGCTCTACTTCGAGATCCACAATGGGATGTGATCAATAAGAGGGCAGAGGAGGGCAATCTGAAAGCCTCCCTAAATAAATACACCATCCCAATCGACACGTGTCTGCCGATCCTGGATGGGACTATTCAGCTACCGCAGAACCCGCCTCCCCAGAGTGGAAGCTAGTCATCCTCGACTCTGAGGAGGGAATTCCCGACAGAGAGAGAGAGAGAGACTTCACGGCTCTGTGGAAGTCCTGTTGCACTGATTCAGTTTGAATTTCTGATTGGCAATTTCCCTGCTTCCCGGCATTCGCTACAAAATTTTACGAACCTGAATTAGAGTCGGAGACTTTGGACAATTCCAACTTTGATACCTGTATAGTTACCCACCTTCCACCCTACCCAGCTCTCACCCTAACCAGCTGTCACCCTACTTGCCAACAAGCCTACCCACCTGCCACACTTACCTTCTTACGTCAACTATTTTGCTGACTTACACACCATTCATCCATTCACTCTTACTCTCATTCACTAACAAACTGAAAAGTTGCTTAAATGTCTCAATATTTTTCAGTGCAGTGAACACTTACGGACATACAAATTAGGAACAGGAGTAGACCAATTGGCCCTTCGAGCCTGTCCCGTCATTCAATAAGATCCTGGATGATCTGTAACAACTTTAACTCCACATTCCTACCTACCCCCGATAACCTTTCACCCCCTCATTAATCAAGAATCTATCTGCCTCTGCCTTAAACAAATTCAAAGACTCTGCTTCCACTGCCTTTTCAGGAAAAGAGTTTCAGAGACTCAGAACTCTCAGAGAAAGAATTTCTCCTCATCTCTAAAATGAGCGACCCTTTATATTTAAACAGTGACCCCTTGTTCTAGGGTGAAAAGAGGGAACATTCCCTCCGAATCTACCCTCAGGATCTTAAAGTTGTGATCAAGTGGCATCTTACTCTTCTCAACTCTAGTGGATACAAACCTAACCTCTCCAACCTTTTCTCATCGGCAACCTGCCCATTCCTGAACCTTCTCTGAACTACTGCTAACATATTTATGGGCACGATCTAATGGAAAAGTTCTAAGGACGTGATTTAACCAAAAGGTGTGGTAGTGAGCGGGAATTGCCATGAGCTTCCTGATGCTCGCCCCGGGAGGCCGTCACTGCTATGAAATGTAAATTGGTCTACTTAACCACGCCAACAGGCTTCTTGCCCCAAATCATGGTCCTGCCGGCTGATTCGCTGGGACCGTCAAAAATGGAGAGCAGTACTTAAACCAATGTTGCACAGCCGCCCCCACTCAGCTCACAGCCATACCACTGAGGTGAACAACCCCACAATTCGGCGATACCAACCTGGGCAGACTACTGGAAGCGGTAGAGGCCAGATTGGATGCCCTGTTCCCCTGAGGGTCATGGAGGGTCAGCCACAGGGCAGCCACTGCCACCTGGGAGGAAGTGGCACGCTTAGGGAGCGTGATCAGGAGGACTGGCACCCAGTGCCGCAAGAAGGTCAACGACCTCCACCGGGCCGCTCCTCGGATGAGTTTGCACCGGATCCCTGACCCCCCCATCCCCCGGCACATACTCTACCCCTGCCATACTCCCCACTCTCCCAAACTCCCCATTCCCCCCTTATTGTCCCTCCCCCTAGACTACCCATCTCCCCAAGCCCCCTCCCCCAACTCCAAGCCATCCCCCACGCGAATAACCACGCGTGCGGCAAAGATACCCCTTCTGTGTCCGCGCAGGAGAAGTTGGTCCACAACCGACGGGAGAGGACCCAGCAGGTGGAGGACTGCCGACATCAAAGTCCAATGAAGAATGGGCCATGGTGGTCGCGGCAGTGACCACTGTATAGGTCGCCGGACGGCGTAGAGGTGAGGATCCACCGGCCCCCACCCAGATGACCTCTCAAACGTGAATTGTTAATGCCATACAGACTGACCCATCTCTCCCACTGACCACGTGTCCAATTTTCGAGCAGGACTTGCAGCCAATGGCACTGGTCCATCCGTGGTGGAACCCGCCTCCCAAGAGAACACCTCGAGGAGAGCTCCGAGGATGCCACCATAATAGTCACGGCACACCAACATCCCCACCCTCCACCAGCACAGATATACACACCTCCGTAGGTGAAAGTAGTGAACAGGCTTTTGATACACAGTTGCAGATGTGCATCAGGTAGAGGCAGGAATGCCCAGGTGAGACAGCAGTCAGAGGTCTGTTGGATCCCAGGACCCAGCTGGGTCCCAGTCAGATGCTGAGCCGCTTGAAAAGGTTTACCCGAAGCTGATGATAGAGTGTGGCTGTGATATTCAGAGGGGGATGTCAGTGACAATCCAGCAGGTTCATACCTGATTGGAGGAGTCCCAGAGTGTACAGCCGCAGGAGATGGCAGCGGCAATGAATGGCACCGAGGCCAACACTGCTAGGGTGGTGATCGCAGTGGAGAGCCTTGTGCATGACATCGGCAACAAGAGTAGAGGTGACCAAGGCGTAACCAAGTCGGTGACAGCCATGGCTGAGCATCTCAGCAGCATGTCCCAGTTGCTGGGGGACGTCACCCAGTACCAGGTGGACCTCGATGAGGTGCTGTGGAGCATTTCCCTGTCACTGAGGAGCATCGCTGAGGGCGTCGGCACAGTGCTGCAGATAATGGGTAGCCGCTAGGGTTGGCAGAGCCAGATGACTGAGGGGCAGCCAGGGCTCGATCCAGCTGCCCCTCCATCCCGAGGTGAACCCCAAGGCCCTATGGACACTGACTGGGGGCAGGAGGCACTGGGTGTCAACCTGGAGCCATCCTACGGAGTGGCGGCTGAAGCCACCAACTCCCCCGATTCCCACCCCCGTGACAATGGCTCGTCTCACAATCAGTCCCCGGTATATTGTGGCACGGTGAGGCATGTGCCGTTGGCAAGTGCTCCGGGCCCTCTGGCCCCAGAGCCACTAACCTCTGGGGGCTTCAAAGGCCACGGGACATGGTAACTCCTGATGTGCATCCTGTGGACACACCTCGGCGCAGTGGTAGAGCACAGAAGCACATTGCGGATCACTGAGAGGGCACTGGCAGGATAGGGGGTAAGGGGTGGAATGAGAGGGGCGGCACTATCAGGACAGTGGGGCAGTTGGGGACACTTAAGTAAATCATTCAAATCTGTTGACCTTGACCAGTATAACAACTCTGCCACTTTCTTTCACAATGCGGGCCGGGCACCAATCCCAGCCCCATTTCCCTGGTCATGCAGGTCCTGGACTCCATCCCCCTCCCCCTCCCCCCCCCCTCCAGCTCGAGGCACACCACGTGTAGGTGATGGGTGTGAGCGAGTAATTAGCAGACAAGCTGGGGTCAGACTATGACACTGAATGAGGAGCTCCAGCACTCAGCTCTCTGCAGGTTATCATCACTTCCACCATGACCCACTGACAGTGCCGACACAGTCCCAGCACCGTGGAGTGATTTTACACAGACCCTGGGTGGGGAGGAATTGGAGGGAGGTGGTGAAGGGGGGGAGGGGGAAGGAGGAAGGCTAGGGAGAGGGAGGGTGGGGAGAGAGGGAATGAGGGAAGAGGCCACATCCTATGTGAAGCGGGCGACGATGAGGACCTCCCCTGGGCCTCCGGGCTCGACGGACGCTCGCCACTGCCACCTGTCCTTCATCCTGTGGCTGGTCATGTGAGTCCTCCCCGGGCCCGCCCTCCAGCCCCTCCTCCCACCCCCAATGGAAGCCCACCTCGACCGAGGCTGGCCCCCAGGTGGCTCCCCTACCCTCATCTGAGCACCGGGGCAGCAACCCCAATGCCCCCAGGCTTTTTGCTGGAGAGCAAAGATGGCTACTCACCTCCTCGGGTCCTACAGCAGCCCTTCCACCAGTTTCATGTTTTTAAAAAGTAGTACTAATCGGCACCCACCTGACCACTTGCTGGGGAGGCCATTAGAGAGGGGGTTGGTCTCGTTAATTGTACGGAGATTGGGCTTAAATGGTGATTATTGGTTTTTTGCCACATTACAGCGAGATCCTGATTTCACCGAGGGGAGCGGTGCAGTTAGATTGCGAACAGGTCGGCAGCCAGCGCGTTTCTCATTTTTGGCCTCTGCCGTGATTTAATGGCCTTGTTGCGTTCTCGCTTAAGCTCAATGCGGCCATTAAATCGTGCCCTCAGTGTCAGTTGTGGCGGTTTTGCTGTGAGTTTTCCGCTAGCTCTGCCAGTGAGTTCCCCATCACAATCAGACCTCAGTCACGTTTTTGGGCTCTGGGGAGTTTCTCACCGGTTTGGACCACACTCAGAATTATTTTCATCACTGGGGAACTGAACCGCTGGCCAGACTGGCTCCTCAGAGATCGGACTGCCATTTTGAAAGGGTGCCCCGATCTCTAAGTGAGCTTGAGGGTCTCCACAACCCCCCCCCATCCATGGGTAATGTCACCCTGCACATACATGGGCCTTACCCCACACACCTCCCTAACCCCTAAATGAGGACACCCCCCCTATGGTGTCCCTGAGGGCTCCCACTCTTCTGGCCCCCGCCCCCCTTACAGCCCCACCAGCACCCTTCCAGACTGCCCTTCTAGGCCTCCCTTCACTCTTTATCCAACCTCCCAGAGGCACTATTTACCTGCCCTGCATCCTCCCAACCTTCATACCCCCCCCCCCCACCCTCCTTTCATTGGTATGGCCCCCCTCAGGCCCTGACCCTTGGCAGTGTCGCTCTAGCACCAGGACACCCTGGCACCGTCACTCTGGCACCCTGGGAGTGCTCTTGTTGGCTTTGTGGTGCCACTCAGTGCCAGGGTGGCAGTGCCAAGTTGCCCACTTTTCAGAGGGAGAGCCAGGGGGCCATCCTGCATTATCCCTGACCACCCAGGGGCCTCCAATGGCCCGGGAAATCTCCGGGTGCCATTCCACCCGGTCCACATTTGTGGGACCAGTACTGAAAAGTTTCCATCTGAGGCCTCCAGTAGATCCCGGGAGGCTGGTCAATCGCGGGTAAGTACAATTTAGTAGGTTCATAACCTACTTAAGCACACGTGGCCTGGTCGATTCTGGTCGTGCCGCCTCGGGGGACTTGGGTAGATCTCACAAGGCATTGTGGCTGCCGGGAAGCCCAGGAGATGCCTCGCCCAGCATCTGCTGGACATGCTGTGTTCCCTGTCGGGTGCAACATGGCCAATGGATCTTGCGCTACATCTTTCTTTAAATAAAGAGACCAATACTGGACACAATACTCCAGATGTAGTCTCACCAATGCTCTGTACAACTGAAGCATAACCGCCTAACTTTTGGAATCAGTTCCCCTATATATTCTATTAATAATATTCTATTAGCTTTCCTAATTACTTGCTGTATCTGTATGCCAGTCTTCTGTTGTTTTTTAACCTTTTTATTGGTTTTCACATTTTTATGTTACACATTCCAGTTCGTACTTTCAATAGTGTTGGTCAAAGCAACCAACGAAAAGTTAGAAGTTTAAAAGTTGCATGTGAGAAATAAGCCAAAGAAGAATGAGAAGAAGAGAACAAAATGTTAGAAACAAACAAGGATCAGTCCTCCCCCCCCCCCCCCCCCCCCCCAGCCCCGTCCCTGTCCCCCCCGTCCCCTCCCGTGGCTGTGGGCCCCCTTTGGCCACTTTGCCATAGTTGGACTGGCCTGTGTTGGCCCTAGCTTGTCTTGCTCGGTGCGTTGTTGCTATGCCAGCCTTTTGTGATTCATGCACTAGGACAACTAGATCCCTCTGTACCTCAGACCTTTGCACTCTCTTTTCATTTAGATAAGCTTATTTTTTATTCTTCCTGCCAAATTGGACAATTTCATATTTGCCCACATTATCCATTTGCCAGTGGTTTTCCCACTCACTTAACCTATGTCCCTTTCTAACCTCCATATGTCCTTTGGCAACCATCTCATCCATCCTTTCATCTAAGTCATTTATGCAAATTGTAAAAAGTTGAGGCCACTCGTCACATCCTGCCAACCAGAAAAAGACCCATTTATGTCAATTCTCTGTTACCTGTCAGCTAGCCAATCTTCTATCCATGCCAATATGTCCTCCAGCTGAGAGCCCTTTTCCCCCTCTTCATCCTCTCTCTTCCAGAATATTCTCTTGTTCTGAGTAGCCGCTGTTCATTTTTTCAGACATATTTTACACAATATGCTTTAATATGGCACCTTACCAAATGCCTTCTGGAAATCTAAGTACAATACATCCATAACTTCCCCTTTATCCACCACACATATGACTCCTTCAAAAAACGGCAATAAATTGATTAAGCATGATTTCCTTTTCACAAAACCATGTTGACTCTGCCTGATTGTCTTGAATTTTTCCAAGTGCTCTGCTAAAACATCTTTAATAATGGTTTCTTACCAAAAGATGGCAGCTAGTGCTGTAAAAAGAATATGTGACTCGCCTTCCTCACGACAATCCAGAGCTACGAGGAATCAGTTTGATGGAAGACGCATTTCTGAGGATGACCGGATTGGAAGACTAGGTCAAAAATGTGGAACTCCATCATGGCACAGATAAGTAGGAGGTCCGGACCATTGAAATTAAGTTGGCTTTCTTTGACCGGAAGCATCAGTGACCTCCCTTATACAACATTTGACAACTAAATGCAAGGTGTTGATAATACCTCCAGCTCCAGTCTGAGAGAAGCCTGGTGCTTGAAAGTTCATTTCCAGATCACCTTCACAGACACTGAAAATATGATCTTCACTCTGTTCTGGATAAATTATGGCTCCAACAGGTGCAGGTGAAGAAGTTGTAAACAGCAAAGTTCTCCTCAGTGAAGCACAGACACCTGACACAGTGTTCCTCACTGAGGTTCAGGTAGGAGAATTGCTCCAGCTGAGAGGCTTTCTCCCCGTCCTCATCCTCCCAGCAGCCTTCTCTTGTTCGGTGCTGCCTCTGTTCATTCTCCCAGCCATGCTGTGTTCCAGGGGGATTGCCTACTAGTGCATCCATGTCTGAGAGTAATTGCTTTGTGCAGAATCCTTGAAGTCAGGATTCTGTTAGGTGGATTGTTGAGTTCTAAAATGGCCGTGCTTGCCTTTAATCAGCTGCCTATCCTGCACCTGTCCGGCGGACTGTACCCACAATTCTGCACTCACCAAATGGTGTGAGGTGCAGCTCCCACCAGAAGTTTATGGACCTCTAAGACCACTCACAGTGCTCAAACTGTGAGTGCTGTGGCATCACATTATAACTGACAATTAATTATTTGGAATATTTGTCTGAGTGCATATTCGTGTAACTTTGATTTGCAGGGTTAAAGCAGGTTCAAATAGAACTAATTTAAAATTACCGTGAGAATACTCTATTACTTTGAAGCAACCATGCATGCTCAACAGAAATCCATCAGCATTATTTTTATATAGGCACAGATAGCTCATACACCAGCCTTCACAGCAAAATGAAGTTCCAATGCGTAGGCCAGATCTTTTAACCCCTGCAGGTTTTTTGCTCACTTTCATTCACAAAATAATTATTTCAGAAACATAATCTACCAATAATTCAGCAGCAGCTCCCAGATTCTGTTGAAGGAAAATGAAACAATGGCGTCCTATAATGGACCAGGATGTTAACGATTGACTGGTGACAGGACTAAACGCGTGCATTTCTATGACACTTTTAACATCAAAAATATGTCTCAACGTTCTTCATGGACGGCAAAAAACCCCAGAGAAATAGCTGTGGTCAGAAAGTGTGAGGTGACCAAAATCTCAGTTGTTAAGATAACCATAAGGCCCAAGATGAAGTATATAAATTCCCAGGTTATGGCATACCCCTTGAATATGTTTCAGAAATAGGAAATTGAATATTAATTCACATTTTGGGGGCTATAAGCCAAATCTTAAGAGATGACTGATTCTGTTCTTTAGAATTGGAAGATACTGCTAAGATACAAAACTGACAAGAGGGTGGGATTCTCCGCCCCGCAGCACCTGTTTTCTGGTGCCCCCCCCCTCCCCGCCAGCATGCGGATTCTCCGTTCGACAGCCGGCCAATGGGTTTCCCTATTGTGGGCACCCCCACTCCGTCGGGAAATCTGCAGGCGTGGGTGCGCTGCCGGCGAAACGGAGGATCCCAGAGACGGAGAATCCAGCTTTGTCTCGTGAAATGATTGCTATTTTATTGCCACATTGCTTACATTGCAATACAGTTACTGTGAAAATTAGCAGTACCTTGGAGTTAGAATAAGGAACAATAAGGCAAAATAGTGACTTTTCCAACTCTTGTTATCTATACTTAATGTAGGATAGATAACGTGACAATAAGAGAAATGTACTTGAGGAAATGAGCTCATTCTTGTCTCAATCACTCTTTACACTCTTCACGTTAAAGACTTTCATTATCGTTCATCATGCAAATGCAGACTTGGGCTGACAAATGGAAGTAACTTTTGCGCCACACAAGTGCCAGGCAGTGACCATCTCCATTGAATAAAAATACTGGTGTGAGTATCGACCAGACTAATCCATTGGTTTAATTTTCGGAGAACAAAGGATCCCTTTCTTTTTTCAGACTGCAGAAGGCAAAGGATGATGTATGAAAAAATGTAAACTTGGGGCAGCAAAACCTATTGACTTTTCCAATAGGTCTCTCTTAGATGTGGCATTAAGATAAATGAACAGAACTGTAAGGGTTAATGTCATGTTCAAATCAACCACTAGAGGGTGCTAGATGCAGAACTATATATGGAATCGATGCTAAGCCTTGTGGGGAGAGGTTGAGGAGAAAGCTAGAAGACAGACTGTAGGAAAGATATTGGGCGAAATTCTCTGCTCCCGCGAAAAATAGGGAAGGCCGTCGTGAACTCAGCCGAGTTTCACGATGGCCTCCGAGGCCATCGTGAAACTCGGCTGAGTTCACGACGGCCTTCCCTATTTTTCGCGGGAGCAGAGAATTTCGCCCAATATCTTTCCTACAGTCTGTCTTCTAGCTTTCTCCTCAACCTCTCCCCACAAGGCTTAGCATCGATTCCATATATAGTTCTGCATCTAGCACCCTCTAGTGGTTGATTTGAACATGACATTAACCCTTACAGTTCTGTTCATTTATCTTAATGCCACATCTAAGAGAGACCTATTGGAAAAGTCAATAGGTTTTGCTGCCCCAAGTTTACATTTTTTCACTGTAAAGAGTGATTGAGACAAGAATGAGCTCCTCTCACCTTATTCACCCCCACCTGGGGGGCTAGGAGCGGCCCTCCGTAACACTCGGCTGCTGGGCGGCGCGCCGAGAATGACGCGACGGTGGTGCCTATGTGACGTCAGCCGCACATGCGCAGGTTGGCCGGCTCCAACCCGTGCATGCGCGGCTGACGTCACGACGGCTGACGGCTCAAACCCGCGCATGCGCGGTTGCCATCTTCCCCTCCACTGCCCCGCAAGACGTGGCAGCTTGATCTTGCGGGGTGGCGGAGGGGAAAGAGTGCGTCCCTTTGAGATGCCGGCCCGACGATCGGTGGGCACCGATCGCGGGCCAGTCCCCTCCCGAGCACGGCCGTGGTGCTCACTCCCCTCTCCGCCCCCCACAAGCTTTAAACGGGCCTTTGGCGCCCATGTTCACGACGGCAGCGACCAGGTGTGGTTGCCGCCATCGTGAAACGGTCACGAACGGCAGGCCGCTCGGCCCATCCGGGTCGGAGAATCGCTGGTTGCCGTGAAAAATGGCGAGCGGCGATTCTTCCGAGCGGGGGGTGGGAGAATCGCGGGGGGCGCGAAATTAGTCGCCCGGCCATCCCGCGATTCTCCCACCCGGAATGGGGAGCGGAGAATGCCCATTGTGAGTGAGAGCAGATCATAGTTATTGTATTAGTGTAGGTATTAGTAGTAAATGAGTGTAGATTGTATGTTTATTATTAACTGTTTATTATCTAGGAGTAAGTGTCGAATCCAATTAAGCATTGTAAATAAATCTTTAGCTTTGTTCAATCAAAAAGCTATTTGTGGTCTTTGTGAACACTACGCCAACCATCCTAGGATTAGAACCACAAAGAATACCACATTAGATACTTATCTTTCTAGCTGGATGTCTGTCTATCTATTTATGTGTATGTGCATGACTAACACATTTAGCTTTTCATTAATGTCTGCAATGACAATAACTGAATTGAGATATTGTGATAGATTGTGTTTTAGTTCTACAGTATCCAAGTCATCCTCTGTTCGATGTTTTCATACATTCCTGTGCCTCTCATTACAAACCGAGCTTACTAAATTAGGTCAGAATGCATAAGACCCTGACAATGACATTCAGTAACAGTCATATGCTTTTATCCTTTGGCTCCAAATGATTTTCCACTGTGATTGCAGCGAAAACAGTAGTGGTTTCTGCAATAAAGATGTTTGTTTCAGACACTTTATTTAAAGAAATGTTATAATCCATAAACAGTAAAAACATGAATTTTAG
Source organism: Scyliorhinus canicula (assembly GCF_902713615.1). NCBI lineage: Eukaryota > Metazoa > Chordata > Chondrichthyes > Carcharhiniformes > Scyliorhinidae > Scyliorhinus > Scyliorhinus canicula. The sequence continues at coordinate 164,769,354 of NC_052153.1, forward strand.
TGTACATCGAAATGCCCCACTTTCTATCATTCTTATCTCACATGAGTAGCCTGTAAAGTTTTTTTTCTGTCAAGTGAAACTTGTTGGAAGCACTGGTTGCAGTTATCCACAGCGATGGGCGATATCTTCCAACAGCAAAACTCAATGAAATTGGATAATGATAAAGAGGGAAAAACGGCACGATAATTGAAAAAGACAATGGGCTGAAAATGACTTAATCTTCACAGTTGTGCCCCAACTCCCTATGTAGGCAACAGCTTAGCAACAGTTCCAACAGTCTGTTTTATTATACATAATAATTGAATCTGCAATTAAACATAATGGGCGGGATTCTCCGATGCCCAACGGCAAAATCGTGTTTGGCAATTGGGCGGACAATGGGCTCTGAGGCTGAGATCATGGCCGGCACCCGTTTGATGCCAGTCAGCCATGCCTCCTTCAAAATGGCATCATCGTGCCTTGCGCCGCTCGCAGTCGCAATGCCATTTGCGCCTCATTGGCTTGCCCACCCCCGATGCTCCGCCCCCGGATGGGCCGAATTCCTGACGGTATGGGCCACGTGTGGTCCCGCAAATTGTGAACCCGGCGTGGCGGCTGCGGACTGTCCAGCGCTGTCACACTTGGCCGGGATCAGTGCCGCTGGCGGAGGGGGGGGGGGGCTTCTGTGAGGGCTGGGCAGACTGGTGGGAGGTGGCCAGGGGGTAGGCTGTGGGGTCGCGTATGGCAGGTTGGGTCCACGTGTGGCCAGCACCATATTGTACAGGTCATCATCCATGCGCATGCGCGGCCCAGGACCCGACCATTCTCCGGCCATTTGCGGGGAGGGAGGCGGGGGTTTAGTCGGCGCCAGTGCTAGCCCCTCACTGGTGCCAGAATCGGTGAGGGGTTTGCGCCAATTTGCTGGTCGTGAAACACCACGGGTCCCACGCCGGCTTTGGCACTTAGCCGAGGAACGGTGAATCCAGCCCAATGGGTGGAATTTTACCATATTTTTCAAAGTTCTGGTGAGAAAACCGGTGCAAATCCTGCCAGCGGGATGTCTATGGAATACTGAGTCTGTTCAAATTTTTTTTTTCAACCACTTGAATCATGCCATGCTCATGGTGGCCTGCCAATGATTCGCCCGTCCGTGCCAACTGCATCTCTGTAATCGGTGGGCACTCCTTATAAACGCCTTCCCACTACTCCCAAGCACTTGTTTCAGATTAGTCAGCAGGATGGCTGCCAGGAAACCAGCTTCAAGATTCCGCAAGGGAGCCCTGACCAAACTCCTGAGGGGGGATGTCCTATACCCGTGTTCCTGCAGATGTCCAACCTCCAAGGTCAGCACCCCTGCCTGGGAGGCAGTGGCAGACTGTGCCAGCTCGCTGCAGAATAGGATGGAGCAACAGTGCCATAAGAAGATGGATGACCTTCTTTGTGCAGACAGGGTAAGTGTGCCTCCCCATGTCTCCTGCTGCATCCCTTCACACACTCTTCACACAATCATCTCTCACCCAGCCCCCTCACAGGTTCCCAACACCTATCATGCAAACCTCTTATCCCCTGCCTGTCACTCCCCATGTTACCCCCAGTAGCTAATCTGACCCTCACATCCCCACTCCCACTCAAGTCCCATGCATGCCAAGTGGCATCACCATCTGGACTGGCAGGACTCCCGTCTACACTTTCCCCATCTGTCTCGTTGCAGGACAAACTAAAGTACAACCGAGTAAGCGGGCATAGCCTGCCGGAGTCATGCTTGAGCTCAAATGCCTCACGCCCTTAGAAGAAAGAGCCCTTGAGTGTCCGGCGAGGAGCAGGATTGCACCTGTGCAGAGGGTGAAGTGGAGTCAGCAGACAAAAGTGAGAACAGTCATTGTTCAAGCCTCATGTGAGTAAACGTTCTCTCAGTTATCCCCAGGGATGCGCTACTGCCATCTTGTTTCCCTTGCAGGACAACCAGTCGACTAGGTCAGATCATCCTCATGCCCTCTGGACACCACAGAGCCAAGCAGCTCTGAGGGAGACATCTTGGAGACCAGCACAGAAGAGGTGTCACATCTGTCACCTGCACACTGCACCAGCGCATGTACTCACACATCGGTGGGATTTACTAGTAGACAGGCTTCTGGGTCATTCACTGGTGAGCACCTCACAGCAGATGATCCACAGCTGATGGAGGCAGGGACATCCTGGGATCTGGCACTCGGAGGGATGTTGAAGCCCAGGATTCTTCTAAGCCCGCCAGATGACGTGCCCCTGGGTCTGATTGTCCAAGAGCTGCTGGAACTACAAAGGTAGAGTCACGGGTATCAGGATGGGATGACAGTATCCCTCCTCGTACTGCAAGGCCGGCTGGAGGAGTTCCATTGTCTTTTGTCCGCGGAGATGGCGCTGTCATCCAACACAGCAAGGCCCACACTGCTAGGGTGCCATCTGCAGTGGAGGCCTTGGTGCAGGACATACACTCCATGGCAGGGGATGTCCGCTCTATGGTTCAGCTCATGACCTCCATGTCTGAGGGCGCTATCTGCATGGTGCAGGGCTCAACTGCATGGGACTCATGGGAATCCATGAGTGTCAGTGCCAGAGGATGGCGGGGTTTCTGGATCTCACTCCAGCTGCGCCCTTATCCCATGGAGGAGCACCGAGGTCCCGCGCACCAGATGAGAAGAAGATCGGCAGGAGCTTAGGCCGGGGCCTTCCATCCAGGAGATCCTGGGGTGTCCAGCCCATCTGATATACCCCTCCCTGTGAGTGACACACCTCCAGCCCTGTACACTGAGGAAGCAACACCCGTGCAGCCCGAAAGCAGGTCAGGACCCTCAAGGTCTCGGCCCCTGAGGGAGCACCTGCCAGGGTCATTTCAGACAACAAGACCGTGGAAGACAGCAACAGCCTCAACCTCAGCTGTGGTCTTTGGGATATACCCAGATATGGCAAAAGGGCGAGGAAGAATAAGAGACTATAGGCACCCTAGTGAACATGGGTGAAACTAGGCACCAGTAGAGATGTCACCAATATAATATAGCTCTTGTATTAAACGTCACTTTGTTCTCTTCCAGATCCTCCACCTGTCATTTCATCGTGCCATGCTCCACAAATCAACACCCTGTCCCACACATTCAATGCTTAATCTCAGTGGAGTGTGAGAATGGCAGAGCCATGTCTATCCCAACACCCACACTGGTGACTTAGTAAAGGCACACTGCTCCTGGCTTGGGCCCTGCCCATTGGACCCACTCACCCAACCCCCCTATCCGTGGAAGGTGACATACCCCCATCGTCCCCTGCCCCAGCATCAACACTCAAGCCTTTTACGTTTGCCATTCTTCTTCAGTGATGAGGAGGCCAACGGAGACGGTGGGCTGGATTCTCCGATTCTGCGGCTATGTCCGCAGGATCCATCTAGTCTTACGATCAAAAAGTTGCCCCCCCCCCCCCCCCCCCCCCCCCCCACCCCGCACCAATCCTGGGCCCGGTGGGGTCTAGGAGTTGTGCAGCATAAAGGCTTTACCTGTGGATACGGCCGCAGAATGGCAAGGTCCGTGGCCGCGCATGCGCACGGCAGCGGCCTACAGCGGCCGCGCCGTGCAACATGGCGCCTGCTGCGCGCGGATCCAACCTGCCAAAAACTGCCCCCTTGTAACCCCTTAGGACCACACCCCACCAGTCCCTCCAGCCCCAGTCAAAGCTCCCCTACCAGCGGAACGGCTCGCACCCGAGGTCCCCGAACATTGTGAGGACACGCGCCCCACGCCATCAGGAATCGTGATGAATGGCGGAGCGGGCTCAAAGGGCTGAATGGCCTCCTCCTAATCCTATCTTCTATATGTCTATGTTTCTATGAACGATGAGTATTCTTGACAATGACCTAGAAATATAGAAACATAGAAAAAATAGGGCAGGCGGATGCCATTTCACCCTTCAAGCCTGCTCTGCCATTCATGATGATCTTGGCTGATCATCCAACTCAGTAGCCTTATCCCGCTTTCCCTAATATCCTCTTATTTCCTTCACCCTAAGTGCTAAATCTAACTGCTTCATAAAACCATACAATGTTTTGGACTCAACTGCTTCCTGTGGTGGAGAATTCCACAGGCTCACCACTCTCTGGATGAAGAAATTTCTCCTCATCTCTGTCCTAAATGGTCTAACCCCTATCCTCAGACTGTGCCCCCTGCTTCTGGACACTCCCACCATCGGGAACATCCTTCTTGCATCTACCCTGTCCAGTCCTTTTAGAATTTTATTGGTTTCTATGAAATGAACCTTAGCCCTCTCAGCTTCTGGGACATCCACCCACATGCTTCCCCTGTCAATGAGCGCCTCTCCGCTAAATCTCACTCACTCCCCTTTACCACAGTAGCCACATTCCCACAGATGTTCCTCTCAACTCCCCCCGGATGAAGCATGTCGACTGAGAGGGTCTCAGTGTTACGTAATCCCTGGCCATTATACCACCACACCCCCATCCACCCAACTAAATGTTAGGTGAGAGCCCAGCTGAGTGGATGCATTGGACCAGTGTTTTTACCTCATGGGGGATCTCAATGATGCCCCCCGTCATGACCTTGAATGGTGTGAGTGATGAGGGACTTCACCATAACACCTTGCATTAGTGTGATCTCTATTGCTGATATTACTATGAGCATTGAAGTGCAATGTTTGGGGCTACACTTCCAATGGGTTTTTTTTTTATAAATGTTTTTATTCAGTTTTCATATTTTATATTGAACAAATTACAAATTGTTAGGAGAGAAAAAGAACAAAAAAAAAAAAAAAAAAAAAAAAAAGAAAAAAAACAACAAACAAACACGCAAAAATTAACATACATATTTACAGGTAAGCATCTTCGTAGTAGTAACTGCGCCCGCCCCCCCCCCCCCCCCAACATGTTTATTTAGTTTGGTTTTGGGCCTTAGCTAGCCATCGAACCCCCGTACCGAACCTGTAGCCCCTCCCGCTACCTTCCCCCGACTATTCTTCCTCTTGTACATTGGCCACAAATAGGTCCCGGAACAGTTGCATGAATGGCTCCCACGTTCTGTGGAAGCCGTCGTCCGACCCTCGGATGGCAAATTTGATTTTCTCCATTTGGAGAGATTCCGAGAGGTCGGACAGCCAATCCGCAGCTCTGGGCGGTGCTGCTGACCGCCAGCCAAACAGGATTCTACGGCGGGCGATCAGGGAGGCAAAGGCAAGGGCGTCCGCCCTCCTCCCCAGGAATAGATCTGGCTGTTCTGAAACCCCGAAGACCGCCACTATCGGGCATGGCTCCACCCTCACTCCCACCACTTTGGACATAACCTCGAAGAAGGCTGTCCAGTACTCCACGAGTCTGGGGCAAGACCAGAACATGTGGGCGTGGTTGGCCGGGCCTCTTTGGCACCGTTCACATCTGTCTTCCACCTCCGGGAAGAACCTACTCATACGGGTTCTTGTTAAGTGGGCTCTATGTACCACTTTTAGTTGCGTCAGGCTGAGCCTTGCGCACGTGGAGGTGGAGTTGACCCTATGCAGTGCTTCGCTCCAGAGTCCCCACCCTATCTCCATCCCCAGGTCGTCCTCCCATTTCCTTCTTGTTGCGTCCAGTACGGTGTCGTCCCTATCTACCAGTCGGTCATACATGTCACTACAGTTCCCTTTCTCTAGGATACTTGCGTCCAGTAGGTCTTCCAGTAGTGTCTGTCGTGGCGGTTGTGGGTACGTCCTTGTCTCCTTTCGTAGGAAGTTTTTGAGCTGCAGGTACCGTAGCTCGTTCCCCCCAGCTAGCTGAAACTTCTCTGTCAGTTCGTCCAGTGTTGCGATCCTGTCGTCCGTGTATAGGTCCCTGACTGTCAGTGTCCCCCCGTCCTGCCTCCACCTTTTGAAGGTGGCGTCAGTCAGTGCTGGTGTGAACCTATGGTTGTTGCAGATGGGAGCCCTGTTCGACATTTTGGTCAGGCCAAGTTGCTGCCGCAGTTGGTTCCAGGATTAGAGGGTGGCTGTCACCACTGGGCTGCTGGAGTGTTTTTTGGGTGGGGATGGGAGTGCTGCCGTGGCGAGGGCCCGGAGGGAGGTTCCCATGCAGGAGGCCTCCTCCGCACGCACCCACTCAGCCTCTGGCTCCTGGATCCATCCCCTTACTCGCTCGGCTGTTGCTGCCCAGTGGTAGAATTGTAGATTCGGGAGGGCTAGCCCTCCCCTGGTTTTTGTTTTTTGTAAGACCTTCTTTGGGATCCTAGCATTTTACCCCCCCATACGAACGCCATGATGAGTTTGTCCAGCGCTTTGAAAAAGGCCTTGGGGATGTAGATCGGAATGGATCTAAACAGGAAGAGGAACCTGGGCAGTACGTTCATTTTGATCGTCTGAACTCTCCCCGCGAGGGAGAGCGGGAGTGTGTTCCATCTTTGCAGGTCCTTTTTAACTTCCTCCGTCAGGCTGGTGAGGTTCCATTTGTGGATCCCTTTCCAGTCATGGGCTATTTGGATCCCCAGGTAGCGGAATTTATGTCGGGCTTGATTGAACGGCAGCCCCTTTAGTGCTGCCCCCCCCCCCCCCTTGCGGGTGTACTGGGAAGATCTCACTTTTGCTCATGTTGAGTTTGTAGCCCGAGAAGGCTCCAAACTCTTTCAGGAGCGCGATGATTCCGTCCATGCTGCTTTGTGGGTCCGAGATATAGAGGAGCAGATCATCCGCATAGAGTGAGACTCTGTGCTCTCTACCTCCCCTTCGGATCCCCCTCCAATTTTTTGCTGCCCTGAGCGCGATTGCTAGCGGTTCCATTGCTAGTGCGAACAGCAGCGGGGACAGTGGGCATCCTTGTCTGGTGCCCCTGTGCAGCTGGAAGTATTGGGAGTTGGTATTGTTGGTCTGTACACTCGCCATGGGTGCGTTGTACAGGAGCTTTACCCAAGCGGTGAACCCTGTTCCAAGCCCGAACCGCTCCAGTACCTCTATGAGGTATTTCCACTCGACTCTGTCGAAGGCCTTTTCTGCGTCCAGGGAGACGATCACCTCTTGTGTTCTCTCCCCGGAGGGGGTCATTATCACGTTCAGCAGGCGCCTGATGTTCGCGGTAAGCTGTCTACCTTTGACAAAGCCCGTCTGGTCCTCTGTGACCACCTCAGGTACACAGTCTTCTAGCCTCTTGGCTAGGATTTTGGCCAGTATTTTGGCGTCTGCATTCAGCAGAGATATGGGTCTGTATGACCCACATTCCGTTGGGTCTTTGTCTTTCTTAGGTATCAGCGAGATTGAGGCCTGTGCTAACGTGGGTGGCAATGTGCCCCTAGCTAGCGAGTCTGTGAACATCTCCCGCAGGTGCGGGGCCAGCGCTGTCGCAAATTTTTTGTAGAAGTCCGCCGGGAATCCGTCCGGTCCCGGCGCCTTCCCCGCCTGCATGGAGCTAATGCTGTCCATGATCTCTCCCAGTGCTAGTGGTGCTTCCAGATCCCGTTTTCTGCCCTCTCCCACAACTGGTATGTCCAGTCCGTCAAGAAACCGGTTCATCCCAGCCTTCCCCGTTGGGGGCTCTGAGGTGTACAGCTCTTGGTAGAAGGCCTTGAAGGTTTTGTTAATCCTCTCTGGTTCTGTTTCCAACGTGCCTCTGGTATCTCTGATTTGCGCAATTTCTCTGCTGGCTGCCTGCTTTCTCAGCTGGTGGGCCAACAGGCGGCTGGCTTTGTCTCCGTGTTCGTATAGGGCCCCGCGTGCCTGGCGGAGTTGGTGTACTGCTTTCCTGGTGGAGAGCAGGTCAAAGTTCCTTTGTAATTCTTTCCTCTCCGCCAGGAGTTCTACGGTCGGGGCCTCGGAGTATTTATGGTCTACCTCCAGTATGGAGTCGACCAGCTTCTGCCTAGCCACCCTTTCCTCCCTATCTCTTTGCGCTTTGTAGGCTATGATTTCCCCTCTTAGTACGGCCTTAAGCGCTTCCCAGAACGTGGAGGGTGAGACCTCCCCGTTTTGGTTGATCTCAGTGTACTCCGCTATGGCCCGCGCTATCCTTTCGCTGAAGGCCTTGTCAGCTAGTAAGGCACCGTCCAACCTCCATTTGGGGCGCTGGGCCCTTCCCGTCTCTAGCCGCACATCCATGTAGTGTGGGGCGTGGTCTGATATCACAATTGCGGAGTATTCCACCTTGTCTATCTCTGGAAGCACCGTTTTCCCCACCACAAAGAAGTCAATTCTGGTGTACACGTTGTGTACTGGGGAGAAGAAAGAGAATTCTTTCTCCCCCGGGTGGGCGAATCTCCAGGGGTCTACTGCTCCCATCTGCTCCATATAGTGACTGAGTTCCCTTGCCATGTTTGAGGTTTTCCCCGTTCTGGGGTTTGATCTGTCCGTCGTTGGGTCCTGTACACAGTTGAAGTCCCCCCCCATGATTAGTCGGTGCGTCGCTATGTCCGGGATTTCTGCCATGGTCTTTTGGATGAAGCTCGTGTCGTCCCAGTTGGGCGCATACACGTTAACTAGGACTACCGGCGCCCCATCCAGGGCCCCGCTGACCATGACATACCGTCCCCCTGGGTCCGTAACCGTCTTTGTCGCCCTAAACATTGTCCTCTTGCCAATCAGGATCGCCACCCCCCCTGGCCCTTGCCCCATAACAGGAATGATAGGTTTGTCCCACCCAGCCCTTTCTTACCCGCAGTTGGTCCTGCTCCCTCAAGTGCGTCTCTTGGAGGAAGACTATGTCGGCCCTCATGTTTCTAAGGTGGGTGAGGACTCTAGATCTCTTCACTGGGCCATTAAGTCCCCTTACGTTCCAGGTGACTATTCTGGTGGGGGGCTTCTGCCCCCTTGCTCCTGTGGGGTTAACCATATTTGTCCGGTGGACGCGCCCCTGCCCTCTGGGGTTTCCCTTTGTTAGGGGGCCGTCCAGGATGTCCACTATCACTGCTCTCCCCATGCGGTCGGGTCCCTGCGCTCCGGGGTTCCCCCTTGTCCCGGGGACACCCGCCATGGCCGTCCACTGTGTGTCCGCCACGCGGGTAGCCCCCTGCACTCCGGGGGGCCCCTTCACCCACAGACCGTACTGGGTGGGTGTTTGCAGCAGTTCCCTGTTTCGAGCCCTTGTCTGTGGCACTTTGTGGCCCTATTCCCTTTCTGGCCTCTTTTGTCCCTTCGTCCCTGCATTTCCCCTCCCTGGTCTCTCGCCCCCCGAGTGCCCCCCCCCCCCGCTCTATCCCTTTCGGGGATACCCCTGTGTACCCCTCCATTGCCCCTCTCTCCCCCATTCCTGTCCCCATTTGCTCTCCCACCTTTGATGGGTGATCCCCCCCCTCCCCTGCCTGGCGCCTTCCCCCCTGTTGGGGGTGCGCTGCGGCCCTGCTCTGTTGCGCGCCCCCTTCGCTAGCTTTCCTGCTAGCACGGTGGCTCCCCGCTCGGAGGTTGCTGTCCCCCTTCCCCTCTCCCCTCTCCAGTACTCCCGTTCCCTCGTGCCGGGGCCTGGCCTCCCACCTGGAGCGGGCCCTTGGGCATTGGGTTGTTTTTCCTGGGTGCTCCTGCCAGGGGGGAGGGGGCTGGCTTTGCCTCGCCCCTCCCCACCCCCCCGTCGGCATGACGTATCTCCTTGCCATGGGCCCCTCGTCCCTACTTCCCATGGCGTTTTTCCAGCCCGTGCTCCTCAACGAATCTATTCGCCTCGGCAGGGGCTGTAAAGAAATATTCCTTGTGTTGGTATGTGACCCAGAGTTTTGCTGGGTACAGCATACCAAAACGTACTTTGTTCTTATAGAGAGCTGCTTTCGCTCTGTTGAACTCCGCCCGTCTCTTAGCTATGTCCGCTCCAAAATCCTCGTAGATTCTGATGGCGTGCCCGTCCCAATTGCAGGCTCTATTCTCCTTGGCCCAGCGCAGGATTGTCTCCCTATCCCGGTACCGGTGCAGTCTGGCTATAACTGCTCTCGGTTTTTCCCCTTCCTTGGGCTTCGGGCGCAGTGACCGATGAGCTCTGTCCATTTCCGGTGGGGTGGGAAAAGTTTCCCGCCCCACTAAGGAGCCCAGCATCGCAGCCACGAATGTTGTGGGATTTCTACCCTCTATCCCCTCTGGCAGGCCCACTATCTTAATGTTTTGCCTTCTCGAGTTGATCTCCTGGTCGTCTACCCTGCCCTTCAGGCTCCCCTGTGTTGCACTCAGTTTCGCCATTTCCCTCTCCAGGGACATGACCCGGTCGCTCACGTCAGTCGCTGCCTTCTCCAGCTCTTTAATGGTTGCCCCGTGGGCTTCCAGTATCTTCCCTTGGGCATCCACTTTCTCCTCCATTCTGGTCAGAGCCTGCTGCACCCCTGACATGGCCCTGGTCATTGCTGCCTGTGCTGCGGCCTCTGTGTCTGCTTTTAACTCTGCCTTGATTGCCTGCAGCTGCTCCCTCACCACCTCTGCAATGGCTTCCTTCCAATTCACGCCCCCCTCTAACCCCAGGGGAGAGGTTGCCCCGCCCGTCCAGCCCTTTTGGATGCGGCGATACATTCTTCCCGCTGCTTCGCGTGTTGACCTCGTTCGCCCAAGCTGGTTTGCCCTTTGCCCCGTCCACCTCCGGTGCCCCCTTTCTCTTGGGTCCCTTCTGGCATTTTTTTCTCCCCCTTCCCCTTCATCGTTTCTTCTCTCCTTGTTCTTCTTTTCCCCCTTTTCCGCACCCTATTTTAATTTTATTTATATATATATAAAAATATATGTATATATTTTTTTTTTGAATGAAAAATTTATTTCCCCCCTTCTTTCCTTTACCCCTTTATTTCACCCCTTTTCTCTTTACCAGTTTTCTTTTGGGTTTTTATTTTAAAAAAAAGAACAGAAATATAAGTCTCTTTTTTCTTTTGTTTCTCTCTCTCCACTCGCCCAGGAGAGAGAGAGAGAGTCCCCCTTTGTCCTTGCCACGTGGTGGTCACTGCAGTTGGGGGGAGGGGGAGGGGCGAGTGGGGCTGCTGGTTGGGGGTTGGGGGGGGGGGGGTTTGTGTCCCCGCTGCTGGTTGGGGGGGGGGGGGGGGGGGGGGTTGGTGTCCTCGCTGCTGGTTGGGGGGGGGGGGGGGGGGTTGGTGTCCTCGCTGCTGGTTGGGGGGGGGGGGGGGAGTTGGTGTCCCCGCTGCTGATTGGGGGGGGGAAGGTGGTGTCCCGCTGCTGGTTTGGGGGGGGGAAGAGGGCCCGCCGCTACCGCACCGTTCCCGGCCCGCGTGGGGGGGGGGGGGGGAGAGAGGGGTTGGACCTGCCGCTGCTGGGCCTCCCTGTCGCCGTCGCTCCTCGCCTCCGCCTTCCGCCGCCGCCCGCTCCTCCTCAGCTGCCGCCCGCTCCTCCTCCGCTTCTCCTCCGCTTCTCCTCCGCTGCCGCCCGCCGCTCCTCCGTTGTCGCCCGCTCCTCCGCCGTTGCCGCCCGCTCCTCCTCCGCCGTTGCCGCCCGCTCCTCCTCCGCCGTCCGGCCTGTCGGGGGGGTTCCTTCCTGGCGCTTGCGGGAGCCCCTCTCCCTGCGACCTCCTCGCTCGCCGCCCGGAAGTCGAGTCCCACTTCCAATGGGTTAAGAACTTGGCTCCAATCAGCGGCATACTCATGTATGGCTGTGCTGACTTAATTGGCACACTTGACTAATCCATGGAAGGGTCAGGAAGCTGATCAGGCAACTGGCTTCTTCTGGAGGCAGGCAAGGCACACCTGATTCATGTGAAGGCCGAAATTAGCATGTCAATTTCATCCTTAGAGGCCACCCTCATTCCTCAAGCTCAGAATGGTTACAAATTAAACGATCCATCCATCTGTAACAGCCTTCTGCCCTGACACTAATCTCTGACAATCAAACCTCCATGACCAGTGGGCTTGATCTTCCATACACCTTATTCCCTATGGTCTCACACTGCTGCCTGCGCATGAGGTTCAAATCTCACAGCAGTCATTCTCTCCCCCATTGAGATGGTCTTCAAGCCTCCCAAGGCTGGGGAGCACTCCTTTCCTGAGTCCCCCACTCTTTCCTTGCAGCCTGGCCTCTCATGGGACCCCAACCAAATATCTCAAAGCTGCTCCGGTGCTGACCCTCTGTAATGACCTCCTGCCAATCACTTTCCAGCACCCACTCTGGAAGGGCACTCCCTCAGCCGCACCACCAACACAAGCCCAGAAAGTAGGATTCAGGAAGCGTTGGCTGCATGCCAGCTGCCAGACCCCTTTAACCAAAGGGGCACCCCAATATGACAGGAAGGGAAGGCCTGCGAGTGACCCCTCCCACTGAGATGGTGAGAATAAACCACCCACCCTCCGCCCTAGGCCCGAGTTGAACTTTTCTGGGAGCCCTGCGTCCTTTCCGTTGCCTCCGCTGTGGCTGGCACCAAGAAGGTGATGATGACTTGAGCTTTCTCTTCCGATTTCCCGTTTTGGGGGCTGTGGCCGAACAGGTTCATGTTTTAATAAAGTTGTTGCAAATCATACCAGCGTCTGTGGGGCAGGGGAGAGGGAGTCCTGGAGTGACTGCTCGCAAATGACATGCTAATGTATTAAAATGAAGTTCCCAGGCTCCTGTGGCGTGCTTCACATTATTCCACAGGCCAGGAGGTTGAAAATTGGAAATCGTGATCTTGCCGGCAAGATTTACGTTTTCTGATTCTCTCCAGATTCTGTGCCCGCATTGGCGATACCGCGTATGGCTAACGTGGTCTTAAAGTCCCCCCCCCCAATGTACAGAGAACCTCACTGTAGTATTGACCCAATATTGGAACTGATCCATGATTTAACTGTTCGACATGGGTAACTTTGAAGCAAAGTAAGGGTCAGAGCGTCATCCAATTCTCAGCGCCAAAGCACGGTGTCTTTGAAAATAAACCAAAATTTCCCAATTTGCAATAGGTCTTGTAACTCTTTTGTATCTCTTAATATGCCTCTAAAATCTAGACATGCATACTTTTTAAACTTCCTCTCAGCAAATGGCCAGTTTAATTAATACAGCGTATTGGTGCAGAAGGTGCTGCTCTCAATTCTTACTAAATAGGAGGGAAATGTTAACGATTGTAACAGCCTGATGTGTCTCTGCTTTAAATATGTTTGAAATAATCCCCAAAGGTTATATTTATTCCTGCTATATTTTAATGCTTTCCCATATGTCAGTAACAATGGTAAATCTTCTGAAAGAGTTTGTTCATCTATCTTCATGAGATATTGTGAATCAATGACATGTAAGAGCACCAGGTATATTGTTGAATAGGTCATTAATAAGTCTCATTTATCTATTATTTAGAGTCAGGCCCATGATCCACTCAGGTTTTCATTTCATACCACTTTTTAATGTGTTAGTATTGCTCTGTTCCTTCTTTAATAATAAATATTCACATTTTGTTACTGAACGTTTAATCCAGTGTTCATTTGCTGCGCTAAACAACAGTTTATTCGATAAGTTAACAAGGGCTGCATGGTAGCACAGTGGTTAGCACAATTGCTTCACAGCATCAGGCCCAGGTTCGATTCCCAGCTGGGTCACAAGGGGGTATTACACAACCCATATAAAAGGACAGGGCACACATGCTCTGTCTCTTTCTACAGTGCGAACGTGCGGAGTCTGCACCTTCTCCCCATGTCTGTGTGGGTTTCCTCAGGGTGCTCTGGTTTCCTCCACAGTCCAAAGATGCGCAGGTTAGGTGGATTGGCCATGCTAAATTGCCCTTAGTGCCCAAAAAGGTTAAGTGGGGGTTACTGGGTTATGGGGATAGGTTGGAGGTGTGGGCTTGGAGGTGTGGGCTTAGGTAGAGTGCTCTTTCCAAGGGCCGTGAAGGAATGGTGATATATTTCAAGTCAGGGTGGTGACTTGGGGGGGAAGCTCTAGGTGGTGGGTTCCCACGTATCTGCTGCTCGTCCTTCTAGATGGTAGTGGTTGTGGGTTTAGAAGGTGCTTCTTAAGGAACCTTGGTGTGTTCCTGCAGTGTATCTTGTAGATGGTATACATGGCTGCCACTGTTCATCAGTGGTGGAGGGTTTGAATGTTTGTGGAGTGGGGAGCAATCAAGCGGGCTACTTTGTCCTGGATGGTGTCGAGCTTCTTGAGTGTTGTTGGAGCTGCACTCATCCAGGCAAGTGGAGAGTATTCCATTACACTCCTAACTTGTGCCTTGCAGATGGTGGACATGCTTTGGGGCTTCAGGAGGTGAGATACTCCTTTAGGGAAGGAAATCTGCCTACACGTGACCCCAGACTCACAACAATGTGGTTGACTCTTCGCAGAACCATAAATTAATACAGTGCAGAGGAGGCCCTTCTGCCCATTGAGTCTGCACTGATGCATGAAGGACGCCTGACCTGCCTACCTAATCCCAATTACCAGTACTTGGCCCATAGCCTTGACTCTTAGCTGCCTTCTCAAGGACAGCCATGATGTGGCGATGCTGGCGTTGGATTGGGGTGGGCACAGTAAGAAGTCTGACAACACCAGGTTAAAGTCCAACAGGTTTGTTTGGAATCACGAGCTTTCGGAGCACTGTTCCTTCCTCAGGTGAGCGACTCACCTGACAAAGGAGCTACGCCACAAAAAGCCCGTGCTTCCAAATAAACCTGTTGGACTTTAACCTGGCATTGTAGGACTTCTTACTGTTCTCAAGGACAAGTAGGGATGGGCAATAAATGCTGGCCCAGCCTGCGATGCCCACATCTAATGAAAAAAACATGAGGATCCGCCTACTGAGAGCTGCCAGTCAATCAGAGGCCAGAACGATACCCACCGGAGGCTCAGGATCCCAGAGCGACCAGGCCCACAAGTAAGTAAAGGGTGTGGTGATATGCATCACCATATATACACAAAGGGTTAATGTAAATACACTACAACTAAGTAAACACTAGAGGGAGCACCGGCGATGTCATGACAGGGGCAGCACGGTAGCATTGTGGATAGCACAATCGCTTCACTGCTCCAGGGTCCCAGGTTCGATTCCGGCTTGGGTCACTGTCTGTGCGGAGTCTGCACATCCTCCCCGTGTGTGCGTGGGTTTCCTCCGGGTGCTCCGGTTTCCTCCCACAGTCCAAAGATGTGCAGGTTAGGTGGATTGGCCATGATAAATTGCCCTTAGTGTCCAAAATTGCCCTTAGTGTTGGGTGGGGTTACTGGGTTATGGGGATAGGGTGGAGTTGTTGACCTTGTGTAGGGTGCTCTTTCCAAGAGCCGGTGCAGACTCGATGGGCTGAATGGCCTCCTTCTGCACTGTTAATTCTATGATTCTATGACATGCAGACATACAGCTAATGAACACTTAGAATAGGGACACAACCAATGAGCAGTCAAGACACCCAGAGGTGGCATTACCACAAGGGGGTATTACACAACCCATATAAAAGGACAGGGCACACATGCTCTGTCTCTTTCCACAGACAGACATTGAGAGAGTACATCAGGGTTGATCAGAAGCAACACAGCCCAGCACGTGGCTTAGAGCAGACTGGTTTAGTTAGACTGAGTTACTACAGTTAGATTAGCAGGAGTGTCGAACTCAAGTAGGAGAAATGTTAACTGTTCAATAAATGTGTTAAACTTATCTTCGAGTAGGGCGCTTCCTTTGTCAAAGCATACATCAAGGAAGCAGCTTATGCTACACGAAGAGGCATAACACAACAAAGGGCAGAGGTGCTTTGTGGGGTGGGGACATGGGGTTGAGGAGTGCAGGGTACAGTAGAGGGGATTGGCAGCAATACCCCACTTCCTGAAGTCAGGTCCTTCAATCAGGCACTTCAGGCCTTTGAAAGAGGAAGCTGCTCCCAAGAGGTGACGAGCAGCCCTGACAGGCTTACTTGTTGTTCACACTGTAAGACGACAAGCTCGGCTGCAGCTGGATTAATCCAGGCCTCCCCACAAAGGGCTTAATCAGGGTGGAGGTGGAAAGGTGGTGGGATGCTCACCTGCACCAGATTAAATCCCACGTAAATAGAGAGAGCAGAAGATTTTGGCAATCAATGAATATTACCTGGAATTTTTTGGACATTCCTAGATAATTGCTAACCGTATAAAAAGCTTAGGGCGGGATTCTCCGTTTGAGCGATTCAGTGCTGATGCCGGGACTGAATGAGGGTGTTCCACTGTCCCAGTGGGGGTGTGACTGCAGGAGCCATTCAGGGCCTGCAAATGGGCCAGCGCTCCCGCCGCATGGAACTCGTGGAATTCCAGCGCACGCCGGCATGTGATTCGCTGGGGTCGGAATGGCACTTGAGCCTGACCAGTTGCAGCTGCATATGTACACACCTCTCCCCACACACTCATTCCAGCCAAAAAGATAGCACCCTGGAGAGCAGCCCAAGGATCCCAGTAGCAGAGCTGGAGATACTGCTGGGTGCCGTGTAGGAGAGACAGTCACCCTGTTCCCCGGGGTGGGAAGGAGGTTGCCATCCACTCATGTCAACTGGGCCTGGGCGGAGCTGGCAGAGGTGGTGAGCCCTGCGGGTCCCAGTGCATAGACCAGGCATCAGTGACATAAGAAGTTGCACGACCTCCTCAGGGCAGCCCGGGTTAGAGTATTGGACTGACGCTGGTTGACCTGAGCCAGTCACAGAGGGACATGGCATGGTCACTGAGTGATGTGGTCCCAGTCCCAGAAGAACGTGGCACAGTCCCAGATGAACATGGCACTGTCGCTGTGCTCCATGGCCGCGAGCATGGAGAGACTGGTTGAGATGAGAGTGGGCCTCCAGGACTGGCAGCGCTAGGTGTCGGCAGAGCACCCGGAGCTCACTCCGCTGTGCCTCTGTCTCAAGGAGTATCCAGGGGCCCATTGAGCACCCCATGATTTTAATTTCTCGCAGGGCATTTGCTGGAACACAGCAGCGCCTCTGAATCCCCCTCACCTGTCCCTGGCGTATCCAATGGGCAGCGGGCAGAATAGGGCGGTACCATGCCAGCTGTGACATCTGGAATATTGTGGGGCCCACCCAGGCCCGTTCGCTTCAGAGGACAGCCGTCAAAGGGGACCAGGTCAAAGGGCGGGATTCACAGCAGGCCGCCTTCACATTTGATACATTGCCTGTGGATCCACCTAGAAGGAGCATTAGGACACGTAAGATTAGAAAGTTAGACCCCAGTAAGTTGATACGGGTGCAGCAGATAGGATAGCGTTGGATAGAAACCCAGACGGGCTTTTTGTTATGCTCCCTTTTGTAAGTGCAATTAGGAATCCACACTGAGTTTGGTTGAAACCAAAACTTACATTATTTTACAACAAACTATTATGTACAGCTCTAGTAGCTCTCTGCTGAGTCTTCTCTAGTCGGTACCTTACTGGCCGACTCTATTTATACAACCCAAGTATTGTTAAGGATGCCCCGTCCCTTTATTGGGGGAGCTTGTATTCTGCAAGATCCACGGAGTAATTAATCATCCCTATCCCATAAGACCCGTGGTGGGTTATAACATCCCACCCCCCTCAAAGTACGAAGAATCCGCTGAAGACCGTGGCGAAGGTGGACGCAGACCCTTTTGGCGTCTGGGTGGACGTCAGACGCCCGAGGTGCTGAATTGGGCGGCCTGTGTCCTGAAGGGAAATGCCGCTCCTGGCACGAACGGTGTGGCAGCTGCCAATCCCGAGGCTTTGGATCCAAGGGCTCTCCATCGTAGATCACTTATGTCTCAATCTCAGAGTCCAAGTTGACGACCGCAATCATCTCGACGTCTTAGCCCCTTGGGGTTCACTGTGGCCTGATCAGGCAACCAATACAGTCTTAGTACGACCCTGGGCTTGCACGTGGCAAAAAACCGGTCCCACCTGGTGAAAGATAACGGCGGACACCCACTGGGCGACATTGGCAAAGTTACGAACAAACACCAATCACCTGGCACAAAGTGTCTGGAAGGACGACGTTAAGTGGGGCAACGCCCTTGCTGCTCCTGGTTGGTTGTGGCGCACTTTTGCACCTTTGTCTGGAAAAATCAAGCTAAGGCGGGTACAAAGTCTTCATCGCACCAGTAGTTCCATGGGGGCTACAGCCAGTCACTGTGTGTGCCGTGGTCCTGCAGCTAAACAAGAAACAAGCCGGCCTAGGGTCCATCAATCCTGAAGACTGTTTCTTGAGGCCCCGTTTAAATGTTTGTACCGCTCGCTCTGCTACACCTTGAGATGTCAGGTGGTATGGGGTGGTACAAATTAGGTTAGGTTTTAGCCAGGTTTTAATAATCCAGATGTTAACAAGGTCCTGGCATCTCTCCACAATAATGTACCTCTCGACTGAAGAGTGTACGGAGATGGGATCTTGAGTTTGGATACTGAAAAACATGTGAGGCAACATATTTTCTAAATTATACAGAGTTTATTAAAGAACCAAATATGTAATTAACATTTGAAGATAATCACAATGTTGATAGTTCTAAGAGAGAATTTAAGTTTAAATGATGTTACAGAAAGATATTGAAGATAACCATTAATATTTAAAATAATCTTTACCTTAAAATCATGAGTAGAAAGCTGAAGCATTTGCCTTCCTAACAGCCGACTGAACCTGCACAGTAACCTTAAGAGAATCTTGAACTAGGACTCCGAAATTCCTTTGTGCTTCTGATTTCCTCAGCCTATTCCCATTTAGAAAATTTGCCTCTATTCTTCCCACCAAAGTGAGAACAGCGCCCTCACAGTCAGTGTCGCAGTGAAGCGGTCTGGAAAGGGTGCCTTTATAGTCAGCATCGCAGAAAAGGAGTCGTGATTTGAAGAAGTGTTTTTTTTTTGAAGAAACGATTAACAACACAAATAAGTGGAAGTCAGGGTAATTATAATAAAGTTATATAAGTAAGCAAAGTAGGGCAAGGGAAGTAAATTTGCCGTAAGGGAGGTAAGTTAATAGTATTCTTAGATAAGCATAGATTTTTGTTAAGAAAAGAGAAAATAGGGGGTTCAAAAGAGACACCAGGATGGTATGTTGCCTCCCTGGTGCCAGGGTCAGGGATGTCACTGAATGGCTGAAGGGCATTCTGAAGGGGGAAGACAAACAGACAGATACTGTGGTATGTGGAAACCCACTGTTACACTTGTATTAGGTGATGTAAGGTAGGACCTGTACTGCAGGTTCGCCGGTAGCCCCTGCCCGCTGGCTCCGCCCAGTAGGCGGAACGTGTCCTCTATTCAGCAGCCATTTTGCCAGCTGCTGTGGGAGGCCACACATCTTACTGCAAAAAAGCCACACTGGTTTCCAAACTTAGTCTTTGTACAATTGATTGTGCATCATGGTACACATTGGTACCAACGAAAAAGGCAGAAAAAGAGATGAGATCCTGCAAGTAGAATTTAGGGAATCATAAAGCCGATTAAAAAACAGGACCCGGAAGATAGTAATCTTTGGATTACTTCCGGTGCTATGTGCTAACGAGTATAGAAATAGGCGGTTTGTCCAGGTAAATGCATGGCTGGAGAGATGGCGCAGGAGGGAGGGCTTTAGATTTTTGGGACATTGGGACTGTTTTTGGGGATGGCGGGACCTGTACAAGGTGGACGAGTTGCACCTGAACTGAAATGGAACCAGTGGTCTTGCAGGGAGGTTTACTAATGCTATTGGGGAGCGTTTGTGGTGAATGTGTAACCACTATAATTCACACTGTCCATTACTCTGTCCCTGTGGGCTCCATCTGTGAGCCGTTGTGCGGCTCTGCCCACAGGGGGAGACGAGGAGCATGTACAGGGCTCCACCCCATTCAGGAAGTATAAGTGCTGCGGTCCTGCAAGTCCGTCTTCAGTTCAGCATAGTCGCAGGCAGGCTCAGTTGTAAGCCGATTAAAGCCGCAGTTTACTCCAACTCGTGTCTCTGGTTGAATTGATGGTCGCATCAGCTTTCAAACTAACTTGGCAGGGGGATGAGACGTGAGAGAAGGTTCAGCATGGATAGAGCACAGCCAAAATTTGAAGAGACAGCAATTGAGTCAAGAAGGCATAGAAATATTAGGCCTGTTAAGTCACAAGGGAGTTTGCCTAGATTGGATGGTATTTATTTTGATGCAAAGAGTCTGATGAACAAGGCAGATTAATTGAGGACTCAAATTAAAACATGGTGTGATTCCATTGCTGTCACTGAGACGTGGTTGAGAGAGGGGCTGGATGGACAGCTCAATATTGCAGGATATAGGATCTTCAGACGAGGCAGGAAAGGAGGTAAAAGGGTGTCGCAATTTTGATTAGTGAATCAATTACATCAGTAAGGATGGACAGCATAGAGACATAGAACTAGGGAAGTGGGGAATGGTCCTCAATGTTGAATATTGCGTTTCTTGTTGTCCTCCAGCCTGAAGCAACCAGACACAGTGCTGCAAACGTGAAGGAGTGACTTTTCAAACTCAGAACTTTGAACTCTTGAGTTCTGATTCTCCTTAAAGCTGGTCTTTCAGGATAGTTTCACTGAGTTGGGGTGTTGGGGAAGGTTGAGGTTATTAAAGTGATGGGGAGGTTAGTAAGGTTTTGGGAGGATTTAGGGTTTTGGAGGGCTGGGGTGAGGTTGGGTGTTGGCGGGCTGGGGAGAGGTTGGGGTGTTGGAGGGCTGGGGAGAGGATGGGGTGTTGGAGGGCTGGGGAGAGTTGGGGTGTTGGAGGGCTGGGGAGAGGTTGGGGTTTTGGAGGGCTGGGGAGAGGTTGGGGTGTTGGAGGGCTGGGGAGAGGTTGGGATGTTGGAGGGCTGGGGAGAGGTTGGGGTGTTGGAGGGCTGGGGAGAGGTTGGGGTGTTGGAGGGCTGGGGAGAGGATGGGGTGTTGGAGGGCTGGGGAGAGTTGGGTGTTGGAGGGCTGGGGAGAGGTTGGGGTGTTGGAGGGCTGGGGAGAGGTTGGGGAGTTGGAGGGCTGGGGAGACGTTGGGATGTTGGAGGGCTGGGGAGAGGTTGGGGTATTGGAGGGCTGGGGAAAGGTTGGGATGTTGGAGGGCTGGGGAGAGGTTGGGTGTTGGAGGGCTGGGGAGAGGTTGGGAGTGTTGGAGGGCTGGGGAGTGGTTGGGGTGTTGGAGGGCTGGGGAGAGGTTGGGGTGTTGGAGGGCTGGGGAGAGGTTGGGATGTTGGAGGGCTGGGGAGAGGTTGGGGTGTTGGAGGTATGAGGAGAGGTTGGGAGTGTTGGAGGGCTGGGAAGAGTTGGGGTGTTGGAGGGCTGGGGAGAGGTTGGGGTGTTGGAGGGCTGGGGAGAGGATGGGGTGTTGGAGGGCTGGGGAGAGGATGGGGTGTTGGAGGGCTGGGGAGAGTTGGGGTGTTGGAGGGCAGGGGAGACGTTGGGATGTTGGAGGGCTGGGGAGAGGATGGGGTGTTGGAGGGCTGGGGAGAGTTGGAGTGTTGGAGGGCTGGGGAGAGGTTGGGGTGTTGGAGGGCTGGGGAGAGGTTGGGGTGTTGGAGGGCTGGGGAGACGTTGGGGTGTTGGAGGGTAGGGGAGAGGTTGGGATGTTGGAGGGATGAGGAGAGGTTGGGAGTGTTGGAGGGCTGGGAAGAGGTTGGGGTGTTGGAGGGCTGGGGAGAGGATGGGGTGTTGGAAGGCAGGGGAGAGGTTGGGGTGTTGGAGGGCTGACGAAAGGTTGGGATGTTGGAGGGCTGGGGAAAGGTTGGGATGTTGGAGGGCTGGGGAGAGGTTGGGTGTTGGAGGGCTGGGGAGAGGTTGGGAGTGTTGGAGGGCTGGGGAGAGGTTGGGGTGTTGGAGGGCTGGGGAAAGGTTGGGATGTTGGAGGGCTGGGGAGAGGTTGGGATGTTGGAGGGCTGGGAAGAGGTTGGGGTGTTGGAGGGATGAGGAGAGGTTGGGAGTGTTGGAGGGCTGGGAAGAGGTTGGGGTGTTGGAGGGCTGGGGAGAGGTTGGGGTGTTGGAGGGATGAGGAGAGCTTGGAAGTGTTGGAGGGCTGGGGAGAGGTTGGGGTGTTGGAGGGCTGGGGAGAGGTTGGGTGTTGGAGGGCAGGGGAGAGGTTGGGGGGTTGGAGGGATGAGGGGAGGTTGGGAGTGTTGGAGGGATGACAAGAGGTTGGGGTGTTGGAGGGCTGGGGAGAGGTTGGGGTGTTGGAGGGCTGGGGAGAGGTTGGGGTGTTGGAGGCATGAGGAGAGGTTGGGGTGTTGGAGGGCAGGGGAGAGGTTGGGGTGTTGGAGGGCTGGGGAAAGGTTGGGATGTTGGAGGGCTGGGGAGAGGTTGGGGTGTTGGAGGGCTGGGGAGAGGATGGGGTGTTGGAGGGCTGGGGAGAGTTGGGTGTTGGAGGGCTGGGGAGAGGTTGGGGTGTTGGAGGGCTGGGGAGAGGTTGGGGTGTTGGAGGGCTGGGGAGAGGTTGGGGTGTTGGAGGGCTGGGGAGAGTTGGGGTGTTGGAGGGCTGGGGAGAGGTTGGGATGTTGGAGGGCTGGGGAGAGGATGGGGTGTTGGAGGGCTGGGGAGAGGTTGGGGTGTTGGAGGGCAGGGGAGAGGTTGGGGTGTTGGAGGGATGAGGAGAGGTTGGGGTGTTGGAGGGCTGGGGAGAGGTTGGGGTGTTGGAGGGCTGGGGAGAGGTTGGGGTGTTGGAGGGCTGGGGAAAGGTTGGGATGTTGGAGGGCTGGGGAGAGGTTGGGGTGTTGGAGGGCTGGGGAAAGGTTGGGATGTTGGAGGGCTGGGGAGAGGTTGGGTGTTGGAGGGCTGGGGAGAGGTTGGGAGTGTTGGAGGGCTGGGGAGTGGTTGGGGTGTTGGAGGGCTGGGGAGAGGTTGGGGTGTTGGAGGGCTGGGGAGAGGTTGGGTTGTTGGAGGGCTGGGGAGAGGTTGGGGTGTTGGAGGGATGAGAAGAGGTTGGGAGTGTTGGAGGGCTGGGAGAGTTGGGGTGTTGGAGGGCTGGGGAGAGGTTAGGGTGTTGGAGGGCTGGGGAGAGGATGGGGTGTTGGAGGGCTGGGGAGAGGATGGGGTGTTGGAGGGCTGGGGAGAGTTGGGGTGTTGGAGGGCAGGGGAGAGGTTGGGATGTTGGAGGGCTGGGGAGAGGATGGGGTGTTGGAGGGCTGGGGAGAGTTGGAGTGTTGGAGGGCTGGGGAGAGGTTGGGGTGTTGGAGGGCTGGGGAGAGGTTGGGATGTTGGAGGGATGAGGAGAGGTTGGGGTGTTGGAGGGCTGGGGAGAGTTGGGGTGTTGGAGGGATGAGGAGAGGTTGGGAGTGTTGGAGGGCTGGGAAGAGGTTGGGGTGTTGGAGGGCTGGGGAGAGGATGGGGTGTTGGAGGGCTGGGTTAAGGTTGGGATGTTGGAGGGCAGGGGAAAGGTTGGGATGTTGGAGGGCTGGGGAGAGGTTGGGTGTTGGAGGGCTGGGGAGAGGTTGGGGTGTTGGAGGGCTGGGGAGAGGTTGGGATGTTGGAGGGCTGGGGAGAGGTTGGGGTGTTGGAGGGATGATGAGAGCTTGGAAGTGTTGGAGGGCTGTGGAGAGGTTGGGGTGTTGGAGGGCGGGGGAGAGGTTGGGGGGTTGGAGGGATGAGGGGAGGTTGGGAGTGTTGGAGGGATGACAAGAGGTTGGGGTGTTGGAGGGCTGGGGAGAGGTTGGGGTGTTGGAGGGCTGGGTAGAGGTTGGGGTGTTGGAGGCATGAGGAGAGGTTGGGGTGTTGGAGGGCAGGGGAGAGGTTGGGGTGTTGGAGGGCTGGGGAAAGGTTGGGATGTTGGAGGGCTGGGGAGAGGTTGGGAGTGTTGGAGGGCTGGGGAGAGGTTGGGGTGTTGGAGGGCTGGGGAGACGTTGGGGTGTTGGAGGGCTGGGGAGAGTTGGGGTGTTGGAGGGCTGGGGAGAGGTTGGGATGTTGGAGGGCTGGGGAGAGCTTGGGGTGTTGGAGGGCAGGGGAGAGGTTGGGATGTTGGAGGGATGAGGAGAGGTTGGGAGTGTTGGAGGGCTGGGAAGAGGTTGGGGTGTTGGAGGGCTGGGGAGAGGATGGGGTGTTGGAGGGCAGGGGAGAAGTTGGGGTGTTGGAGGGCTGGGGAAAGGTTGGGATGTTGGAGGGCTGGGGAAAGGTTGGGATGTTGGAGGGCTGGGGAGAGGTTGGGTGTTGGAGGGCTGGGGAGAGGTTGGGAGTGTTGGAGGGCAGGGGAGAGGTTGGGGTGTTGGAGGGCTGGGGAAAGGTTTGGATGTTGGAGGGCTGGGGAGAGGTTGGGATGTTGGAGGGCTGGGGAGAGGTTGGGGTGTTGGAGGGATGAGGAGAGCTTGGAAGTGTTGGAGGGCTGGGGAGAGGTTGGGGTGTTGGAGGGCTGGGGAGAGGTTGGGTGTTGGAGGGCAGGGGAGAGGTTGGGGGTTGGAGGGATGAGGGGAGGTTGGGAGTGTTGGAGGGATGACAAGAGGTTGGGGTGTTGGAGGGCTGGGGAGAGGTTGGGGTGTTGGAGGGCTGGGGAGAGGTTGGGGTGTTGGAGGCATGAGGAGAGGTTGGGGTGTTGGAGGGCAGGGGAGAGGTTGGGGTGTTGGAGGGCTGGGGAAAGGTTGGGATGTTGGAGGGCTGGGGAGAGGTTGGGGTGTTGGAGGGCTGGGGAGAGGATGGGGTGTTGGAGGGCTGGGGAGAGTTGGGTGTTGGAGGGCTGGGGAGAGGTTGGGGTGTTGGAGGGCTGGGGAGAGGTTGGGGTGTTGGAGGGCTGGGGAGAGGTTGGGGTGTTGGAGGGCTGGGGAGAGTTGGGGTGTTGGAGGGCTGGGGAGAGGTTGGGATGTTGGAGGGCTGGGGAGAGGATGGGGTGTTGGAGGGCTGGGGAGAGGTTGGGGTGTTGGAGGGCAGGGGAGAGGTTGGGGTGTTGGAGGGATGAGGAGAGGTTGGGGTGTTGGAGGGCTGGGGAGAGGTTGGGGTGTTGGAGGGCTGGGGAGAGGTTGGGGTGTTGGAGGGCTGGGGAAAGGTTGGGATGTTGGAGGGCTGGGGAGAGGTTGGGGTGTTGGAGGGCTGGGGAAAGGTTGGGATGTTGGAGGGCTGGGGAGAGGTTGGGTGTTGGAGGGCTGGGGAGAGGTTGGGAGTGTTGGAGGGCTGGGGAGTGGTTGGGGTGTTGGAGGGCTGGGGAGAGGTTGGGGTGTTGGAGGGCTGGGGAGAGGTTGGGATGTTGGAGGGCTGGGGAGAGGTTGGGGTGTTGGAGGTATGAGGAGAGGTTGGGAGTGTTGGAGGGCTGGGAGAGTTGGGGTGTTGGAGGGCTGGGGAGAGGTTGGGGTGTTGGAGGGCTGGGGAGAGGATGGGGTGTTGGAGGGCTGGGGAGAGGATGGGGTGTTGGAGGGCTGGGGAGAGTTGGGGTGTTGGAGGGCAAGGGAGAGGTTGGGATGTTGGAGGGCTGGGGAGAGGATGGGGTGTTGGAGGGCTGGGGAGAGTTGGAGTGTTGGAGGGCTGGGGAGAGGTTGGGGTGTTGGAGGGCTGGGGAGAGGTTGGGATGTTGGAGGGATGAGGAGAGGTTGGGGTGTTGGAGGGCTGGGGAGAGTTGGGGTGTTGGAGGGATGAGGAGAGGTTGGGAGTGTTGGAGGGCTGGGAAGAGGTTGGGGTGTTGGAGGGCTGGGGAGAGGATGGGGTGTTGGAGGGCAGGGGAGAGGTTGGGGTGTTGGAGGGCTGGGTTAAGGTTGGGATGTTGGAGGGCAGGGGGAAGGTTGGGATGTTGGAGGGCTGGGGAGAGGTTGGGTGTTGGAGGGCTGGGGAGAGGTTGGGGTGTTGGAGGGCTGGGGAGAGGTTGGGATGTTGGAGGGCTGGGGAGAGGTTGGGGTGTTGGAGGGATGATGAGAGCTTGGAAGTGTTGGAGGGCTGTGGAGAGGTTGGGGTGTTGGAGGGCGGGGGAGAGGTTGGGGGGTTGGTGGGATGAGGGGAGGTTGGGAGTGTTGGAGGGATGACAAGAGGTTGGGGTGTAGGAGGGCTGGGGAGAGGTTGGGGTGTTGGAGGGCTGGGGAGAGGTTGGGGTGTTGGAGGCATGAGGAGAGGTTGGGGTGTTGGAGGGCAGGGGAGAGGTTGGGGTGTTGGAGGGCTGGGGAAAGGTGGGATGTTGGAGGGCTGGGGAGAGGTTGGGAGTGTTGGAGGGCTGGGGAGAGGTTGGGTGTTGGAGGGCTGGGGAGAGGTTGGGGTGTTGGAGGGCTGGGGAGAGTTGGGGTGTTGGAGGGCTGGGGAGAGGTTGGGATGTTGGAGGGCTGGGGAGAGGTTGGGTGTTGGAGGGCAGGGGAGAAGTTGGGATGTTGGAGGGATGAGATAGGTTGGGAGTGTTGGAGGGCTGGGAAGAGGTTGGGTGTTGGAGGGCTGGGGAGAGGATGGGTGTTGGAGGGCAGGGGAGAGGTTGGGGTGTTGGAGGGATGAGGAGAGGTTGGGAGTGTTGGAGGGCTGGGAAGAGGTTGGGGTGTTGGAGGGCTGGGGAGAGGATGGGGTGTTGGAGGGCAGGGAGAGGTTGGGGTGTTGGAGGGCTGGGGAGAGGTTGGGATGTTGGAGGGCTGGGGAAAGGTTGGGATGTTGGAGGGCTGGGGAGAGGTTGGGTGTTGGAGGCTGGGAGAGGTTGGGAGTGTTGGAGGGCAGGGAGAGGTTGGGTGTTGGAGGGCTGGGGAAAGGTTGGGGTGTTGGAGGGCTGGGGAGAGGTTGGGATGTTGGAGGGCTGGGGAGAGGTTGGGGTGTTGGAGGACTGGGGAGAGGTTGGGGTGTTGGAGGGCTGGGGAGAGGTTGGGGGTGTTGGAGGTCTGAGGAGGGGTTGGGGTGTTCGCGGGCTGGGGAGAGGGTGGGTTGTTAGAGGGTTGTGGAGAGGTTGGTGGTGTTGTATGGGTGAGGAGGTTGTAGCAATGGGAAGTTTGGAGGGTATTGGTGAAGAAAAGGGAAATTGGGCTTGGAGAGGTTTGGAGGATGTTGAAAGTGGAGAAGGTGTGTGGATTGTGGAGGGGTGAGGGGGTCTGGAATGGTTGGGAAGGTTGGTGGAAAGGTGTGGAGAGGTTGGGGGTGTTGGAAGGGAAAGGGGAAACTGAGGTAATTTGATGAATGGGGGAGGTTGGTGTGATGGAGGGGTGGGGTATTTGGGGATATTAGAGGGCTGGGGGAGATGTTGGAGTTAGTGGAGATGTAGAATAGGCTGGGGTGTTAGAGGAGTGGGGGCTGGGGATCATCTTTTTGCAATTGACTTTCTTTTTTATGAATTGCATTTTGTCCATTTTAAGCTGGGCATTCAGTCTACAACACAATTTGCCTGACCAATACATCAGCCCACTTTCCCTCAAGCAGCTCCGGCACATCCGATCCCCCAAAAATCGCCACCCATGGACTAGGCTCCAGCCATACCCCTACGATCGCTGAGATGGTCTCAAAGAACAAACCCCAGAACTCAACCAATTTTGGGCAGGACCAGAACATGTGTGAGTGGTTTGCCGCCCCCCGCACCCCCAAGACACCATTGTTGTAAAACTAAAGACACTTTATTAATCAAAGTGTTACCCAGATGTCTTTATTGATGAGACGGACAAAGGACGACTCACAAGTATAGAATTCAACCAAATTTATTTAACACAATAACAATAACCTTTATCCCCCAAAATCCCAAGGTCCATAATACCCTTGCTGCTGGACCCGGTCATGCTGCTCTGGTCCGATTCTCTGAGTCACACATTCCCCAGGGTCTTTGTTGCGAAGGTGGGTCTCACTGGCTGCTTCCTTCCGTCTCTAGTCAGTCTTCCAAATCGTCACGGTCACCTCCTTGGCAAGTCTTCGCTGCTGTCAGGCCGGGGGGGGGGGGGGGGGGGTTGATCCTTAGACCCCTCCCCGTGCCTTTCCAGAATGTTCTCCGGCCTCCAGCTTACGAGGCCACAGGGTGGGAGTGGTACCATCCATCCAATGGAGTTACTAATGGCCACCCAGCAGAACATCGTGGGTTCATTTCCTGGTGCATTGTTTGTAACAACCTTCTCTACTCAAAACAATCAATCCATGAATATAGCTGATTTTCTCTTGATGAGTGACAGGTTTTCTCAACCATGTGAATTGACCCAATTGCCTCTTGATGGTGATTGATAGGGTAGGTCCAGACATGTCCTGCAGCATGTCTGAGTTTCAGTGTATTTGAAATTGACGAAGAACGCACTCACGTACGCTCTAGTCAAGTGCCCCGATAGATTCATTTAAATTGTATCAGGCTCACTCCAGACCCTCCCTGTAGCCTCAGGCCCAATTCCTCGTCCTGCTTCCCATTTATCTCTTCTAACGGACCCTTCTCCACGTCGGGCAATCACCTATATATGTCAGAGTTCTTCCCTTCTCCCAAATCATCACAAGATAACATTCTGTCCATCAGTGTGGTCTCGGTAACTGGGGGGCCTAAGAGAGCTCTTTGCGAACAAAGTCCCGCATCCGCAAAAACCTAAACGTGCTCCCCTCAGAAGCTGATAGTTTTCCATCATCCCCTCCAGTCTCGCTAGCCTACCCTCCTTGAACAGATCCCTAACCTCTCGACCCCCTCCCTCTTCTAATCCATATAAATTGCATCCAACCTCGATGGTGCAAATCTATGGTTTTCGCAAACTGTCGACAATATTGATTTGCCCCCCAAGTCTAAAATGTTGCCTGAATTGTTTCCAGATTTTTAGAGATGCCACCACTACTGGGCTCATTGTGAACCTGGCCAGAGAGAATGGGGTAGTAGCAGTAACCAATGCCGTTCAACACTGCCCTACATAGGAGCCTTCTTCCTTCTGCCCCCACCCCTATCCTGGCTCCCCAAACCATTGTCCCACCTTCTTAATGTTCACTGCCCAGTAGTAGAACATTAAATTTGGTAACACCAGCCCTCCCAAACCCCGTCCCCTCTGCAGAAAAACTCTCCGAATCCTGGGAATCTTCTCACGCAAAGGCCGAGATTAACTTGTCCGCCCTGACGGAAAAAGATATGGGGAAGTAGACCAGGAGAGACTGGAACTCAAATAGGAATCTCAGCAGAATGTTCATTTTAGTGTCCTGTGATTCACCCATCGTGCCAGGCTCCGCGCCTTCAACCCACAGACTAACTCTGAACCTCAACACCTGACTGCTTCACCTCTTGGCTCCTCCCATTAACTATGCCATTTTATTAAACTGAACACGATGTCTCTAATTAACTACTCCTCAGGAACCCTCTTAATCTAAACAAAAATCCATTAGTCCAACCTTTTACGATGCTTTAATTGCACCTCTGGCTCCAAAAGGCCTCGCCTGTAGTTAAAAATCCAAACCAGGATTTTAAAAAATACTACTGCAGCAGTCACACACATACTATCCCAAGGTTTTTAACCCTTACTACACCAACTCCATATAATACAATATATCTGAAATTTCTACATTCATCCTATAATATAAATAAATTTGACCCAAGCACTTTCAAACTTTGCAGGAGTCTGACTGGAATCAATTCTTCGAACTCTGGATAGATACATAAATAAATACATAGAACATACAGTGCAGAAGGAGGCCATTCGGCCTATCGAGTCTGCACCGACCCACTTGAGCCTTCACTTCTCCCCTATCCCCAGAATCCAATAACCCCTCCTAACCTTTTTGGACACTAAGGGCAATTTATCATGGCCAATCCACCTAACCTGCACGTCTTTGGACTGTGGGAGGAAACCCACACAGACACGGGGAGAACGTTCAGACTCTGCACAGACAGTGACCCAGCAGGGAATCGAACCTGGGACCCTGGCGCTGTGAAGCCACAATGCTATCCACTTGTATTACCGTGCTGCCCAATAGGATATATTACACCATCACTGAGAAGGATAAGATGTCACCTTATGGAGTCTTATGGTGTTATGGATGGTGAAAATAGTGATAAATTGTTTTCAGTGGTCAGAAAGGTATTGCTGGCATCATACATTTCACCATTCAGAAAAGTCAGAGAGATGGTGGGCATCCCTTGTCACCTGTGCTACGCTGTAGTCGCGAATAATTTGCCCTCAGTGCATTATTGTACACTCGTGTGCATATTGGATGGATAAGAATGTTGTTTTGAGATCACTGAAGACTTGATCTGCTTGATCTGCTACCTGTCTCCATACATACAGCTGAATTATCTGACCCTTCCCGCTGGTGGAAAACACAGGGAAAATTCCTGCACGGAATTTCTGAATACGATCAACCATTTAAACTTATTGGAACTTTTAAAACTTTTGACAATTCCTATCGAGAAAGAAATAAGGTTGGCACATCAATGAGAAACGAGCCTGCCAAAGTCCGGAATATATTTAGATCTGGACGGTGAATGATTGTTCCCTACTTGCCTCGGCTTGGTGGAAGTAGAAATATTTGAACAATCAGTATTAGCTAAGGTCAAAACTAAGATGACTATTTAAGAAAGTTCCTGCATGGTTAATCCTGACAATCTTCAGCTACTGACACCAGAATCAAATCAAGTCTGAATGAGGTTTCACCTAAAGTCAAATCACTGAGTGTCTGCAAAAAAAGAACTCGCCAGGGTTCCAGAGGCTCTAATTTTCACTTTCCTGACAGAATGGTGGCAGCAAATGAGTTTAGACCAGTAGATATTCAGCCAGCATCTAAAAGGCGACAAAGTCACCTCCACACCAATACTGGGACTCATTACGCCAACAGCTTCCAGTGTGAATCGCACTGCACACGCCCTTGAGCAGGGTTCCCATTCAGTGCCCCCATTGTGCACTGTGAATGCAGCAATGCTAACATCACACAACCCCACCAGCCAATGCTAGTGTAAATAC
Organism: Scyliorhinus canicula; assembly: GCF_902713615.1. Classification (NCBI taxonomy): domain Eukaryota; kingdom Metazoa; phylum Chordata; class Chondrichthyes; order Carcharhiniformes; family Scyliorhinidae; genus Scyliorhinus; species Scyliorhinus canicula. Next base: position 164,799,844 of record NC_052153.1, read on the forward strand.
CTCATGGAAATTGTGCAATAAGGCAATAAATTTGTCAGGTTGATCTGCAAATAATGAGCGCTGTGCTGCAAATTATTCCAGCACCAGCATTCCTTAAAGAGCCTGGCACCCAACTTACAGGTAAGAATTCCTGAAATTGCCAAGTGCCTGGAGGTACGCTGGAGTGTTTTGGGAGGTATTGCTGTGTATAGACTCCAGCAGCAACGTGTGGTGGCACCGAGAGAAGACCCTGTGGAATGAGACCAGGGACCACAGGGCAGGCTCAAGGGCCGGAGGCTGCACCAGCCATGCAGGGGAACGAAGGAGCTGAAGAAGACCAAGGGTCTACAGGACTCCTGTGTCCTTCATGGATCTGTCGGACAACATGTGCTATCGAAGAGTCCGCCTCACGAGGGAGACTGTGGCAGCTGTGCCACGGCCTTGCAGACTTGGCGCCACAAGGCAGCGAAGGGCACCAAGTTGACCGAGATACTGAACGTCAGGATGTCGGGATAGGGGAGTCCTTGATTGCCTGCTGCCCGATTAATGCAGGAGGGTGATGATGACTGACAGGGAGAAATGGTCTGTGATGCGCCTCAGCTGTTGCTTATGTCTGATCCAGTCTGTTTGCTGCCAGCACGCTGACTCGCTGGATCATGTCTGAGTGAGGTTCTGCTACATTCCTCTGTCCCTCAGTTCTAGAGGAGGATTAGGGGCGAGGGTTCAGGGTTCACTGAATCATGCCTGAGACCTATCACTGCAAATGAAACATTTGCACTGTGGGCCGAACTGTCTGGCGGACATTGAAGGCCAGCGAGAACAATGATGTCCCGATAGTGAGAAGCGCTATGCCACTGGGAGGAAGGTTAAAGAATCTAAGGCATTAAGATCGTGAAGAGAGCGTGAAGAAAAATAATATTGAATTCAGTGCCATTTCCAAATTTAACAAATGACAATGCCCCAACTACCTGTGCCTAACTTCATTTGTGCCCACGCTGTAGCCCCCACAATTCCTTATTGTGTACCCCCCAACTACATCTGGGTATGTTCCCAGGATGCGCCTCAGAGGGGGAGGAAGCCTGCCGCCTTCAATGCCCTGTTGCCTGAGGTGCCTATGGCTGGCATCCTCTGGAGGGCGGGGACCTGGAGGGCCCCGGGCTACTTTCAGGTGGCACGGGTGTTGGTCGCATCACCCTGTTTCCATAGAATTTACAGTGCAGAAGGAGGCCATTCGGCCCATCGAGTCTGCACCGGCTCTTGGAAAGAGCACCCTACCCAAGGTCAACACCTCCACACTATTCCCATACCCAGTAACCCCACCTAAGGGCAATTTTGGACACTAAGGGCAATTTATCATGGCCAATCCACCTAACCTGCACATCTTTGGACTGCGAGAGGAAACCGGAGCACCCAGAGGAAACCCACGCACACACGGGGAGGATGTGCAGACTCCGCACAGTCACCCAAGCCAGAATCGTACCAGGAACCATGTAGCTGTGAAGCAGTTGTGCTATCCACAATGCTACCGTGCTGCCAACTGTGCCTGAGTTGCGCCAGTCTCAGGAAGGAGGATACAAATTGATTGGATACTCCCAGGGTCACTGTCATTTTGTTTGGAATTTCCGTCTTTATGAAGTCATCTACCAGGCTACCTTGGATTGGATAGTGCTTCTAGGTGTTGCTGATTGGCTCCAGGTCCTCTTTACATCGGCTCTTCTGGCTGTTGCTGGCGGCTTACAGGGGAGGAATACCTTGGCAGGTACCTCCAACTGGCTCAGGCAGCCCCTGTGCAAAAGGGAGGCAATCCCTACTTTAGCCGAGCTGCCAGTTTGGTGGGCAGCACCACGGGCATGGCACTGAATTTTACTTACTCCACAAGCTGCCAACCCACACCCAGACAGTGGTAAAATTCCACCTAGTCTGTCATCATTTACAGTCATTATCCTTCATAACTTTGAAGACCTGCATTCAAGAGCATATTAACCCTTTCGTCTCCAGTGTGAAATTCTGTAACTTCCCAAGTCAATTTGTAACTGTTAATCCTTATTTCTGGTTATGTGCTGGGCACAGGATGTGAGATAATCTCCTGACAGCGAAGACAAAATAAATTCCCAGTAATTGCAATGATATTAAAATATTATTAATTCTGTTGAAATACTGTGATATGGTGCCATCCATAATATATTAAGATCTTTTATTAAGTCCACAGTAGTGAATCTAATATAAAATCTCATTTAAATACCAAAAACCTAATATATCAAAAGCATGATATATATCTAGACTGCATAATAAATTAAAAGCATCATTAAGAAAATAAAGTGGGACTTCCGGTTGCGGCTATGACTAGCTAAGCCGCACATTTGGAAGCTCCTGCAACAAAGGTGTTTTTGGGCCAATTGGAGGGCCCCAACGGCGCTGAAAAAACGAATCCCGGTGGGGGAAGGTCCCCTGAGGAGAACTAGACCGATTTTATGGTCGGTACCCGGAGTGGAGCGGCAAGAAAAACGGCAGCAGCTCCCCAAAAAAAGCGGGGGAAGAAAATCAAAATGGCGGCCGGCGGTGCACCGGAGGAGTGGAAGAAATGGGCGGAGGAGCAGCAGGCCGCTCTCCTCCGTTTTTTCACGGAGATGAAAGTGGAACTCTTAGAGTCCATGAACGCGACGGCCACCAGGTTGGTGGGAGCCCAGGCGATCCAAGAGGCGTCGATTAAAGATCTGCAGCAGGAGATGGCCGCGAGGGAGGAGGAGGCCACAGTCATCGGGGCAAAGGTGGAGGTGCACGAGGCACTCCACATGAAGTGGCAGAGCCGCTTCGAGGAGCTGGACACTCGGATGAGGAGGAAAAATTTGAGGATCCTGGGCCTGGAAGAAGGCCTGGAGGGGTCGGATCTCCCGGGATATGTGGCGGAGATGTTGAGCTCCCTGATGGGGGAAGGGGCCGGTCCGGCGCCCCTGGAATTGGAAGAGGCATACCGGGTCATGGCCAGGAGGCCTAGGGCAAACGAGCCCCCGAGGGCGGTGCTGGTGCGGTTCCAGCGGCTAAGTGATCGAGAGAAAGTCCTGAGGTGGGCTAAAAGGGAGAAAAGCAGCAAGTGGCAGAACTCGACGGTAAGGGTGTACCAGGACTGGAGTGCGGAGGTGGCAAAGCGGCGGGCCCGGTACAACCGGACAAAGGCGGTGCTACACGCGAAAAAGATCAAATTTGGAATGTTGCAACCGGCGCGCTTGTGGGTCACCTACAAGGACCAACATCATTATTTCGAGTCCCCAGAGGAGGCCTGGACCTTTGTACAAGAGGAAAAGTTGGACACGAACTAAAACCTGGGAGCACCGGCGGTCGTAGCCGCCGGGGGACTCTTGATTGTGCAAGTGGCCCTTTTCTTTTTCAGGCCAGGTCGGAGCTGGGTAACAGTTTCGTGGAGTGTTTGGGGTGTTTTTTCTCGAACGGTTGACTTTTCTGAATATTTTGAAGGTTTCGAGTTGTTGGGTGTTTCTGTATATTTGTACTGTTGAAATCTCTATTGTGGGTCGTTGGCTTCTTATGGGGTGTTTTTTCCCGTTTCCAATTTCCCTTAGTTATTTACCCCTCTTACCCTTTTTCTTTGGGTGCTTGGGGGGGTTTTTTGTTCTTTTTTTTCTTTTCGGGTTATGGTTATCTGCGGTTATTTATACTGTTTGATGGAGGGTGATGGTTGGGCACACTGTTAGTTGATAGTTAGTTAATTATTTTGTTATTTAAGTATGTAGTTAAGTATTTATGTATTTAGTTGCCATTGGGTATTTGTATTTATATCGTTAAGTTGGGGAGACGGGACGGGGGGGAGCGGGTTGATTATGCGGGTCTTTCTCGGGGGTTTTAAGGGGATCTTTCACGGGCGCAGATGGGGTGAACCGGGAGGAGTCGGAATGTGGCAGGAGCAGCCGGGTCAGCGGAGACCAGCTGACTCTCGGGAGTACGATGTGGGGTACATCGCGGCTAGGAGGGGTCCTAGCCAGGGGGGGGGGGGGGGGGAAGGGGGGGGGGGACTGGGGGGGGACACCGGGTTGCTGCTAGAAAGACCAGGGACGAGAAGGGGAGAGCCGGGGGGGGGGTGGGGGGGGGGGGCCATCGCTATGGGAAGCGGGTCAGAAAAGAAGGGATGACCCGGGGCGAGCAAGGGACAAGACATGGCTAATCGACAGGGAGTAGGGACGGGTCGCTCTGCGACCCGATTGATCACGTGGAACGTAAGGGGGCTGAATGGGCCGGTCAAAAGATCAAGGGTCTTCTCACACCTGAAGGGACTGAAGGCTGATGTAGCAATGCTGCAGGAGACTCATTTGAGGGTAGCAGATCAGGTCCGCCTGAGAAGGGGGTGGGTGGGACAGGTGTTCCACTCAGGCTTGGATATCAAGAACCGGGGGGTGGCGATTTTGGTGGGAAAGAGAGTGTCGTTTGTGGCGGCAGAGGTGGTGGCAGACAAGGAGGGCAGGTACGTGATGGTGAGGGGTAGGCTGCAGGGAGAGAGTGTGGTACTGGTAAATGTGTATGCCCCGAACTGGGACGACGCGGGTTTTATGAGGCGCCTGCTGGGCCTCATCCCGGGACTGGAGGCAGGGGGCCTGATCATGGGAGGGGACTTTAATACGGTGTTAGACCCTGGGCTGGATAGATCGAGTTCCAGGACGAATAGGAGGCCGGCAGCGGCAGAGGTGTTAAGGGGGTTCATGGAGCAGATGGGAGGGGTAGACCCATGGAGATTTGGTAGGCCTAGGGCGAGGGAGTATTCTTTTTTCTCCCACGTCCACAGAGTGTACTCTAGGATCGATTTTTTCGTATTGAACAGGGGGCTGATACCGAGAGTGCAGGACACGGAGTACTCGGCCATTGCGATATCGGACCATGCACCACATTGGGTGGACGTGGACATGGGGGAGGCGCGGGACCAACGCCCGTTGTGGCGCCTGGATGTAGGGCTGTTGGCGGACGAAGAGGTGTGCAGAAGGGTGAGAACGGGCATTGAGAACTATCTGGGTACGAATGACACAGGTGAGGTGCAGGTGGGGACGGTCTGGGAGGCCTTGAAAGCAGTGATTAGAGGAGAGCTGATCTCCATAAGGGCACACAGAGAGAGGAAGGAGAGGCAGGAAAGGGAGAGGCTGGTGGGGGAGCTCCTAGAAGTAGATAGGAAATATGCGGCGGCGCCAGAGGAGGGGCTATTAAGGGAGCGGCGTAGCTTGCAGGCCAGGTTCGACCTACTGACCACTAGGAAGGCGGAAATGCAGTGGAGAAGGGCGCAGGGTGCGGCGTATGAGTACGGGGAAAAGGCGAGCAGGATGCTGGCACACCAGCTTCGTAAGCGAGATGCAGCCAGAGAGATTGGGGGAGTGAGAGAGAGGGGTGGGGATGTAGTGCAGAAGGGGCAAGAGGTGAATAGGGTCTTTAGGGACTTCTATAGGGAATTGTATAGGTCTGAACCGCCGAAGAGGAGAGGGGGAATGAAGAACTTTCTCGACAAATTGGGGTTCCCAAAGGTACAGGAGGAGCTGGTGGAAGGGTTGGGGGCGCCGATAGAGCTGCAGGAGCTAATTAAAGGGATAGGCCAGATGCAGGCGGGGAAGGCGCCGGGGCCGGATGGGTTCCCGGTGGAGTTTTACAGGAAATTTGTGGACTTGGTGGGTCCAGTGCTGGTGCGAGCCTTCAATGAGGCGCGCGAGGGGGGGGTTCTGCCTCCAACAATGTCGCAGGCCCTGATCTCCTTGATTTTGAAGCGGGACAAGGACCCGGTCCAGTGCGGGTCCTACAGGCCTATCTCCCTCTTAAATGTAGATGCCAAGCTGTTAGCAAAGGTCCTGGCAACCAGGATAGAGGACTGTGTGCCAGGGGTAGTCCATGAAGACCAGACGGGGTTCGTGAAGGGACGCCAACTTAACACAAATGTCCGGAGATTGTTAAATGTGATTATGATGCCAGCAGTGGAAGGGGAGGCGGAGATAGTGGTAGCGCTGGACGCGGAGAAGGCATTTGACAGGGTGGAGTGGGAATACTTGTGGGAGACGTTGGAAAGGTTTGGGTTTGGGGAGGGATTTATCAAGTGGGTAAAACTGCTCTATTCAGCTCCGATGGCAAGTGTGGTAACAAACGGGAGGAGGTCAGAATATTTTGGGCTCCATCGAGGTACTAGGCAGGGATGTCCCCTATCTCCCTTACTCTTTGCATTAGCGATTGAGCCGTTGGCGATGGCACTGAGGGGTTCAGGGGGGTGGAGAGGACTGACAAGGGGAGGGGAGGAACATCGGGTCTCGCTCTATGCGGATGATTTGTTGTTGTATGTGGCAGACCCGGAGGGGGGAATGCCGGAGGTAATGGGGATACTAGCGGAGTTCGGGGACTTTTCGGGATATAAATTAAATCTGGGGAAAAGTGAGGTCTTTGTAATACACCCGGGAGACCAAGGGGAGGGAATTGGGAGGCTCCCCTTCAAAAGAGCAGTTAAAAGTTTTAGGTATTTGGGGGTGCAGGTGGCAAAGAACTGGGGGACCCTACACAAGTTGAACTTTTCCAGACTGGTGGAGCAGATGGAGGAGGAGTTTAAGAGGTGGGACATGGTGCCGCTGTCGCTGGCAGGGAGGGTGCAGTCAGTTAAAATGACGGTCCTCCCGAGGTTCTTGTTTTTGTTCCAGTGTCTGCCCATCTTCCTCCCCAGGGCCTTTTTCAAGAAGGTAACGAGTAGTATCATGGGGTATGTGTGGGCACATGGCACCCCGAGAGTTAGAAGGGTCTTTTTGGAGCGGAGTAGGGATAGTGGAGGGCTGGCGTTACCCAACCTTTCAGGATATTACTGGGCGGCAAATACATCGATGGTACGAAAGTGGATGATGGAAGGGGAGGGGGCAGCCTGGAAGCGCATGGAGAGGGCGTCCTGCGGCAACATAAGCTTAGGGGCACTGGTAACGGCACCATGGCCGCTCCCTCCCACGAGGTATACCACGAGCCCGGTGGTGGCGGCCACCCTCAAGATCTGGGGGCAGTGGAGGCGACACAGGGGGGAAGTGGGAGGTCTGATAGGGGCACCACTAAGAGGGAACCACAGATTTGCACCGGGAAACACAGGAGGGGGATTCCAGAGCTGGCAGAGGGCGGGTATTAGACAACTGAGGGACTTGTTTATAGAGGGGAGGTTTGCGAGCCTGGGAGAGCTGGAGGAGAAATTTGGGCTCCCCCCGGGGAACACGTTCAGGTACCTCCAAGTGAAGGCATTTGCCAGACGACAGGTAGCGGGGTTCCCCGCGCTCCCCGACAGGGGGGTGAGTGATAGGGTGCTATCAGGGGTCTGGGTCGGGGAGGGGAAGATCTCGGACATCTATAAGATTATGCAGGAGGTGGAGGAGGTACCAGTAGAGGAGCTGAAAGATAAGTGGGAGTTAGAGCTGGGGGAACAGATAGAGGACGGGACATGGGCAGACGCCCTGGAGAGGGTCAACTCGTCGTCGTCATGTGCGAGACTAAGTCTCATTCAATTTAAGGTACTGCATAGAGCCCACATGACGGGGACAAGGATGAGTCGGTTTTTCGGGGGGGAAGACAGGTGTATTAGATGTTCGGGAAGCCCTGCGAATCATGCACATATGTTTTGGGCATGTCCGGCACTGGAGGAGTTCTGGAAGGGGGTGGCAGGGACGGTGTCGAGAGTGGTGGGGTCCAGGGTCAAGCCAGGATGGGGACTTGCGATCTTCGGGGTTGGGGTGGAACCGGGGGTACAGGAGGCGAGGGAGGCTGGAATATTAGCCTTTGCGTCCTTGGTGGCTCGGAGGAGGATCCTGATTCAGTGGAGGGACGAAAGGCCTCCGAGTGTTAACACCTGGTTAAACGACATGGCAAACTTCATCCAATTGGAAAGGATCAAATTCGCCCTGAGAGGGTCGGTGCAGGGGTTTTCCAGGCGATGGCAACCCTTCCTAGACCTCTTGGATCAGAGATAGAAACTGAGGCCATGACAGCAGCAACCCGGGAGGGGAGGGGGAGGGCGGGAGGGGGGGAGGGGGGGGGGGAGGGGGGACAACGACGAAGGAAGTACGGTAGCGGCGGTGGCACGGGCAAGGCCTGCCCGAGGACGCTGCTAGAAATGATAAGTTGGTCTGACTGTCGGTTCGCCGGCGGGGGGGGGGGGGGGGGGGGGGGGGGGGGGACGCGCGGGTAGGGGGGGGGGGATTTTTTTTTTTTTCTTTTTCTTGTTAAGTAGGGGGGTTTGACTTTGTTTTGTTATAATTTAAATGTAAATGTAGGGGGGGTTAAAATGTTTGTATTTTGAAAAATTCAATAAAAATTATTTAAAAAAAAAAAAAAGAAAATAAAGTGTAATTTATATATAGAAAAGAGAAAAATTAGTATCAGAAAAGGCTAGAATTTAGAACCCACTGAATGCAAAGATGGGAGTGCATGTTTGAGCCTTAAATCTAGGATCTTGTCCTGCCTTTCTGCCTCCATCATGATCCCATCCCAAAACCAAGGGCTGGAGTTTGTCCACATATTGGGTGGAGGCCACCATGTTGGTGTCAGCGCCGGGGGCTGCTTGACCCATGGACCTAGTTGGTGATTAAAGGATCGCCTCCATGCACCGTAGTTATGGGTTAAGTGGAAGGAGTCACCCAATTGCTCGATGGTGCTTCTCCCTCAATGGCAGGCCCCATTGGAGTTGTTTGTCTGTGAGTACGGGCAACAAGGTGTACGCAGGGTTATTGTCACTTCCCACTGTAAAGGGTGGTTTCATTGGTGGGGCCTCCTGGAGGGATATCGTTAGGGAGACCCAATTAGAAGTCTGATGAGGCTGAAGGATGAAACAAGAAATTTTCCAGAGGCCAGCATAAAAATGTGAAGAGGTCGGGAAAAAAATATATCTTGACGTTTATTTGATCACCTGAAATTGGGCTTAACAGCTAAAAAAAAGAAAAACTCTTTTTAAACAAACTTTAAAAGTAGCTTTGTATTTATTGACAAGCATATACCTTCTAACCCTTCTAGCACCTGTAATAGAACACGTTTCAATCACATTACTGCCTTTTTCAAATGGCAGGGCTTTCTGGCCGTTCCAGTTCCTTCTGCTGGCCAATGGCAGGATCCAACACCTCAAACCACTCCATGGGGGGGGGGGGGGGGGGGGGGGAGTGGAATATCCCACCCAAAGCGTGGATCTTTCAGCTGTGACGAGAACACGATAATCACCACATTGCAGCACAAATGAATCCTCAGTCTGTGCCCACCATCTGAGTACAATGAAATACAATTAATATGCGTAAATTTCTCACAACATGGCAATCTCCTTGCCTATCCCCAAACTGAACCACTCTGCTTTGGAGAGCTGGCACACTATTTTTGAGCAGATGTTTCATATATCCACTGGCGTAACAGACACCCTGTATACAATGGCGTTCAAGAATCTCACCTGTTACTTGTGAAACTGTATTACTTGTTGTGTCCTTCCTACACAAATTTCTTTGTCTGAAGGTGCTTCTAATATGGCCTCACTGTTGTCATTAGGAAATATCTTAATTTGTCCATCTCCCTCCCAACTCAAAAAACGTGTTGGTAAAATCGTGGCCCTGAAGCTTAATAAATACGCTCGCGTTCACATCTTACCACTGCTTTACTTATCTTTTCTCAAATTTCAACACCGCCATTCGAAGATTTTACATTGTGATGAGTTAAATCCTTGCAAAAGTGTTCCGCTGAAAGCAACGGTGACGTAGGGCTGTAGGAATCTCCGAGTACGGCGTTACACAGTTTAATATAAGGGGATTCCCATTTAAGGTGAAGATGAGAAGAGGGGTTTTTCTCTCACAGGGTGCTGAACTTTGGAACTCGCTTACCCAGAGAATGGTGGACGCAGGCCCACTGAATATTTTAAGGGAGAAGTAGATAGATACTTGGCTGACAGGGGAGTCGTCAAGGTTGTTGGAGTGGGGGGGGGGAGGGTTGCAAGCAGAATGTGGAGTTCAGGCCACAGTCGGATCAGCCATGATCTTATTGGATGGCATAGCAAGCTCAAGGGCTGAATGGCCTACAGCTCCTAATACTTCCAGTATGTTAGTATGTTGAAACAAAATAGTCTGAATATTGACATCAGAGCCAGTTTATCATCTTATGTCAGCAAAGAAAGTTGTTTACCTCTTCTCGAAGAATGTTGTGAAAATTTCTCCTCAAACTGTGTTCTTAATTGAACAGTTCCAACACAGTGAGTGAAAAATCTCTACACATGGAGATAAGTAGATGCAAAATGATGGTTTATTTCTCTTGTTCATTTGAATATCAGAGCATCACCATGGAAACAAAATTCCTCTGGCTGGCAATGCCTGGTCAGGTACTTCTCTACTCACTGGTAGTGGATTTAAAAAAGTAAATAATCTATCTGTCTGCTCCAAGAAGCAAATTATTCTCAATCACTCAAATATCTGGTCAAATCTCCTTTACTTGAAATGAAAATCGCTTATTGTCACGAGTAGGCTTCAATGAAGTTACTGTGAAAAGCCCCTAGTCGCCACATTCCAGCACCTGTTCGGGGAGGCTGTTACGGGAATTGAACCGTGCTGCTGGCTTGCCTTGGTTTGCTTCCAAAGCCAGCGATTAGCCCTGTGAGCTAAACAGCCCCTAAACTTGTCCCTCCTTCTGAGCTGGTGTACCCTGGCTCTACGGATTGTAGCAATCACAGACCTACAGGGGCTCATGTTATCCATTGCCTGGAATATTCCATCCTCGTTGACTCCTTTTCCCGGCTAGCTCAGTCGGTCGAGCATGGGACACTTAATCCCAGGGTCGTGGGTTCGTGCCTCAGGTTGGCTGCTTTCTTTTGGGGGTCGGTTAGCTCAGTTGGCTGGTTCGTGATGCGGAGTGATGCCAAAAGCATGGGTTCAATTCCCGTACCGGCTGAGGTTATTCATGAAGGCCCCTCCTTCTCAAACTTGCTCTTCGCCTGAGGTTAAATCGCCACCAGACAGCTCTCAAAAAGGGGAGAGAAGCCGATGGTCATCTGGGACGAGTGCCATTACCCAGTTTTGCTGAGGTAAGAGCATTCTTCCATTAAAGCTATGAGGCTGCAGTGGCATAATTTACCTTTAACTTGAAGCTGGAAGATCTTCTTTGAGCAGAAGAATGTAAGTAGCTGAAAAATGGTTGAAAATTATTAAATAAAAAGAAACATAATCAAAACAATAATTGAACTGCTCAGGTCTTGTTTCCCTGGAGGATAAAACTGAAAGATAAATGACCCATTTCAACTTATTAGTTTTTAGCCGATCATAACGTTTTCCGTCTGACAACTAACCTGACCAAGAAAGCAAAGAAAATCCACTGACAATGGAGTCCCTTCAGAAATAAAGGGTGGAATATTTCCATATTTTTTCAGTGTCAGGTTCTGAAAAACTCTCCCGATGCACAGCTGGATTTTTTGTCCAGATCTTGAGCCTCTCTGCTGATTGGAAGAGCCCCAAAGGCTTCAGGCGCAGAAGATGGTGCCGGCATTGCGTGGCACCCAGGCCAACGCTGCTAGGGTGACAGCTGCAGTGGAAAACCTGGAGCACCATGTCCGAGCCATGAGTGGTGGTGGCCAAGGTATGACTCAGTCCCTGATGACCTTGGCTGAGGGCCTCAACATCATGTCACAGTCACTGGGGACATGTCCCTGACACAGGTGGACATTGCCAAGGCACTCCAGAACTTGGCCCAATCACAGAGGACCATCATGGAGGGCTTCAACCCCCCATGGTGCAGACAATGGTGGAAGCCTCCAGGACTGGCAGCATCAAATGCTTCAGAGGCTTCTGGAGCTCACGTCAGCTGGCCCTTCATCCCCTGGAGTCACCCAGGCCCTAGAGCTCAGGGAGGCGGAAACATTTCAGCCCATCCATGGGGCTTCTACCAAGGAGACACAAGTGGTCTCCAGTTGTTTTAAATTCCCACCCCCTGACAAAGATGCAATCTTCTGAGGAATATGTTGTCCCTCAGTTCATTGAATGACCATCAATTACTGTACTACCTCACATGAGTCAGTTATGCTGACAAACCTTGCCCTACACACTCATTCTGGCCAGATCAGGAGCCTCGCGACCCCAGACCTCTGTCAGTAACATTAGGGAGGTCACGCTCAGCTGTCCACCGCTCATCCAGATAGCTACCCTTTGGCCGTGAGAGTCCTCAGCAGTGAGTCCCTGATATTTACTGTTTGATTGTTGGCAGCTGCCTCTATGGTGCTGACATATCTGGAGTACAGGCCTGCTGTCCAGGACATCCAGTCCACAAATCATCCTCTCAGACAGGTACCTGTTCCTTCGAGGAGGCAACTGAGAGATCAGGAACCATGAAGTGCTATCACAACAAACAAGGCTAATCCTCCCTTTCAAATAGCTTTCAGCTGTGAAACTAGAGGCCGGTTACAGTCGAAGAGGGTGACATTGACTTTCATGTGAGAAGCTGCAGCAGGGTTCTATCCTGGAAGTGTTTTGTAGGACAAACAGGCTGAAGCTATGTTTGGGCCTGTTATGGGTCTCCACAATATTTAAAGGTGGATGAAGGCGTCACCTTTGTGAACCCACACAACCCCCCCCCCCCCCCCTCCCCAGCCCAGGGGCGACCCCAGGTCTGGCCCCCTCAAGCCCCCCAACCAACCCCAGTCCCCCCACCAGAGTTTTTGCTGCTTTCTCTTTCCCTACATGCCAATCTTAAGTTTTGGTAGATGACTGGGGCCTCGTTCCTGAGAGTGATCTTTCTGCTGTCTGCCTGCACTATCACCCCTTACTGGGGCTGCCATGGGGAAAAAAGGTGCTGGACAACGGCTGACTGACAATAATGGCCATTAGGTGCCACAGTGGATGGAGATAGCCTTGTACAGTATCCTCCTAATCTCTGGCACATACCTATTGTGGGTTTTGATATCAAATTAAGCCTTCAGAAGTACATAGATGCCAATCTTCAGGGCACCTCTACTCCACTAAGGGTAAGATGGTGGGACATATTTGAAAGGGAGGCAGTACTCCGGCCCTGGCAAAATGACACGACGAGGAACAATTAAGCTTACAAGCCTTTGAGATCATGCAAGATTTTCTAAAACAATCATCACACAATACTTGAAACTTTGGGTTCAGTTCTGGATCATAGATGCTTGGGTTTGTTTTTTTCACCTTTCCAACAGGTACAGCAAGTACCGATTTTAAGTTGAAAAGCAGAATACCAGGAATGCTGGAAATCTGAAATGAAAGTCGAATTCAGCTGGTCAGGCAGCATTTATGGTGAGCGAAATGGAGTTGACATTTCAGGTTGAAGGCCTTTCATCAGTAAAGAGAAAAGTTAGAGATGTGATAGGTTTTATAAGGTGGATGGAACATGGATAAAACGAAGTTCCGCATTGAAGGCAGGAGAGATTGAATGACAGGGCCAAAGAGAATGGTAATGGGCCAAGAAATGAAATAAAGAAGCAAAAGGAACGTTTCTGACAGAAAGCAAAAATAAAAGAAGAGGCATAACATGCAATGGAAAGTAAACAAAATAGGGGATAGAATTTACAGTCTGAACTCAATATGGGCAGCATGGTAGCACAGTGGTCAGCACAGTTGTTTCATAGCTCCAAGACCCCAGGCTCAATTCCCGGCTTGGGTCACTGTCTGTGTGGAGTCTGCACGTTCTCCCTGTGTTTGCGTGGATTTCCTCCGGGTGCTCCGGTTTCCTCCCACAGTCCAAATATGTGCAGGTTAGGTAGATTGGCCATGATAAATTGCCTGAGTGTCCAAAAACGGTTCGGTGGGTTTACGGGGATAGGGTGGAGGCGTGGGCTTAAGTGGGGTGCACTTTCCAATGGCCGGTGCAGACCCGATGGGCTGAATGGCCTCCTTCTGCATTGTAAATTCTATGATTAAACTCAATGTGAAGTCCTGAAGGCTGTAACATGCTTAATCAATAGATTGAGGTGCTGTAGCTCAAGCTTACGTTGAGCTTCACTGGAACTGTGCAGCAGGCCAAGGACAGAGATGTCAGGGCGAGAGAAATCTGGAGAATCAAAATGGCAGGCCCCTGTAAGTTCGGGGCCCTGTTTATGGTCTGAATGGAGGTATTCTGCCAAGCGGCAACCCAATTGGCGTTTGGTCTTCCCAGTATAGAGGAGACCCCATTGTGGGCAACAAGTACAGTCTACTAAATTAAAAGAAGTACACATAAATCGCTGCTTCAGCAGGAATGAGTGTTTGACAACTTGGTAATGAGAAGAGAGGTGGTAAAAGGGCAGGTGTTGTACCCCCAGTGTTTGCATGAAAAGTTGCCTAAGGAAGGAGTTGGGTTCCTGTGGAGATAGTGGGGTGGTACAAGGTGTCACAGAGGGAATGGTCCAATGGCCAAAAACTATCTGCTAACTTCTGCCATTTTTGCCACCTCCACCATGATGCTACCACCAAACACATCTTCCCGTCCCTTCCCCTCTCAGCATTCATTCCAAAGGTTTTGAAGCTTTATTCTTTCTAGAATATTAAATGTGCCACAAACATCAGAAAGCAATTTAGCGTGATTGTGGAAGTTATGCTTAAGCACTAGGCAATCTCTTCTTTTTGAAGGAGGATTGGGTAGATAAATTGATGCATTAAAAATATCAACCTTCGTGATCACTGCCTTATCTATTAGCACTATCTCGGACATAGCAAATTGGAGTTTCATGTTCTGTGTGATCTAGATTTCGGAGTGTTTTATCAATACAGCTGGATTATTGCCCACCTGTAACTTTCTAAGAGTCAAGTGGTTCTTTTCCTTCATGTAAGGTTGCTAAACTATGATCATTTTGTGTGTACTTATCTGGTAACTGGTGTTTCAACTTATTGCAGAGGTATGCCTGACTGCTTCTCACTGAAAGCTATACTGCTTCCATGTGGGCGATAGTCATGAGTAATCACTTCTAGGATGGCCTTAATGACTGAACGTCAGAAACTTTTCATCATTAATCTTATCTTTATAATGAGTGCATTTGGCTTCATTCAACTCGGCAGGTTGGTTGAAAACATTTGCAGAAATTCAGTTCAGCGATATCTGAGTACTCTGGTAAAGTGGTTGTTAATCTGTCAGCTCCCTCCAAATTGCTCAACAACTTGGAATGTTCTGATAGATTATTCTGCCAACTGTAAAAACCACTCAACAAAACATGTCTGTCCCGAACTAATAATCGGTATCCCAACTCCTGCAACTAGAAACATCTGAAACACTCAAGTCTGCAAATGCCTCATTTAACTTGCAAGTCAAATGAATGTTGTCTTTGCCGAAACAGCTTTGAATCTCTGAGTTCAAAATTGTTTTGATTTATTGTATAAATTGTTCTTAGCATATTTCTGTTCAGCATTAGTTTTATGTTTATTGGTTTAATCTTAAAAAGATTTCATGATTATATTTCAAGTGATTATTAACTGTGTGGACTGTAGGACCTCTGGCAGTGGATGTGAGCAGAGGACACGCACCGGGGGACGCTCCGACCCGACCTGACTCGCAAAACGCATAATAAGTAGCGCTAACTGGAAAAGAATTAAACAGAAGATCAGGGAAAGCACACAGTACATTAACATGCCACAAAAACAAGAAAAGGGTGAGCTAAATTTGCTCCTCAGGCCTGGAGGCTTTGTTGGAGTTGGCAGGAGACAAATGGCAGTGGCGTGCTCCCCCCCCCCCCGGTGACCATCAGTCGAGGACATTGTCAGGTGGATGTACCTTTAAGAAATGGGTGTTGATCAAATAGCTGCAGTGATATCATGTATGGGTAGAACTGGGCTGTCTTTCTGTCTTTTTACTTTCGTTTTGTGCTGTAAAGTTGCTTTGTGGCTCTGTTTTTGGTTTTGTTTTCAGAGTTGGAAAACTGTATTCAAAGCAAGCAGATGTGTAATGGTCTCTCTCTCTCTCTCTCCAAGCTCAAGAATGTCCTCAGCTCACTTGATGATTTCAATTTATGGATGTTGCTAGGAAAGGTGTTAAGGGTTACCTATAGAGTATTGCATCTGTGTGGTTTCATGTGTTGATGGTTGATAAAATGTTTACTATGTGTTTATAAAATGTTAACTGGGTTTATAGCTTAAACATTGTTTTGTTTTTAAAATACTTAAGGTCTCTGTTGCATAACACCTGGAGAGTGGGCCCTTGTGCTCCCCATAACCAAAATCTATTAAAAGTCATGGGTCAGGTGAACTCCATGATGTACTTTGGAGTTTTCTAAACCCTGGCCCATAACAACATCAACTGCATTGAATTGAAAAAAACACCATGGGGACTGGCCGGAGAAATAACAAGTTCAGTGGATTGGCCCCTAACTCAAATCTCGAGCAAGTTGGAGGGGGTGCATAAAAAAATTGAAGAGTGGGGTGTCACGGTCCAAAATATGGAGGTGGCTCTCACTGACCTCAGTGGGCGGATCACGGCAGTGGAACAAAACCTGTATTTGGTCCTGGACATGAATAAGTTTCGAAAGAGTAAAGTAAGTGACCTGCAGAACAGATCTCAAAGGCAAAACATCTGCCTCGTGGGTCTACCAGAGGGAACGGAGGGCAACACCCCCACAGAATTCATAGCCGAAATGCTCATTAAAATGGTGGGCGAGGGGGTGCTTATATCACCCCCCCCCCCCCACCCCCAGAGCTAGGTAGGGTTCATCGCGTACAGTGACCAAGATCTCGTGCTGAGGAAACCCTTCGAGCGATGATCTTGAGGTTCCATAACTTCAAAGTATAAGAGCAGATCCTGCAATGGGCCAGGGAGCACCATGATGTTAAATGCTGGGGGGTGGAGAGTGGGGGGATTGACTCAATCCGGCTTTACCTGCACCTTATTCCTCCAAGGAGACACCGCCCGTACTGAGAAACATTTCAGAATGCTGTGCTGAAAGCTCATGATCCTGGAAAATCTGACCTGTTTGTTCCAAGGACAGCTTTGAGTCCCTCAGCAACTGTTCCCTCAGCTTATTTTCATTCGCACCAAACATAATTTGGTCCCAAATCAGGACGATCCCATCCCAGAAACTTTACAGGTTTTAGCTTTTAACTTTAAATCAGTGATGAAATGATCTATGGACTCTTTTGTCTTCTGTAAATGTGATCTAAACAGATAGCGTTCATAAATTTCATTCTTTCCGCGGTCGCAATGGGCATGAAATCTTCCAATTATTTTGTTAAAATTTTTACTTCATCATTTGCAAATTTAAATGTATTAAACACCACAATTGCTTCAGCCCCTGCCACTGTTAGGAGCATCGCTGCCTTACGCCAATCTGATTGATCCGTTAAATTTACTGCAGTAAGATTAAATTGGTGTTTAAACACAAGCCAGTAACTGTCCACATGACCATAAAATCTAAGACTCCTCGGTGGCTTCAACACACCATGTTGTTAATTCTGGCAGTCTGCAAGATCTTCACATCTCTGTGGACCTCATGGCAGGTTTAATACCATCCAGCTCTGGTGCCATGTAATGTTCTTGTCGGATGGCCTGATTTATATTCCAAGAACACCAGTAGCTAAAACTATGAACAATTTATTAACATTAACTGTGGGTCAACTATATACAAAACAACAGATGTATAACAGCATTAACATGCACCAACAACCTCTCGCTTCCAGCTCTCCAGTCAGTCTGAGATCACCTGACTCTAACATACACATGTATACTAATGAGACTCCTAGTGGTCAGTCAGTGAATTACAACACAATCATGATATCACCACACACTTAGAGCGGAATTAGCGAAGAAAAGAACAGCATTTATTGGGGCAAAATCTGCTCTTTCATGAAGAGTATACCTGGCCCGCCTTCGAGTTTCAGTCGAGGAAAAGGATCCTTCGACTCCCCAGAAGACGTGAACACTTCTGTTAAGAAACTAGGTTTGAATTCTGAATAAATATTTTGCTATTGTTGTTTAAAAGTTAAATTGTTGTATGTTCAGAAGTTATATCATTGTTGTTTATTTGCCTGTTTTACACTGTAAAGTTATTACTGTCGAAGTGTTTCCCTTTTTTTCTTATTAAGCTATTGTTATATATATTGTTCTTATAGTAGTTATTACACCTTATATGTGAAATTCGTGTTTTTAAATAATGTTAATGAAATTTTAGAAATTTTAATATAGGGTTGATTGGCGAGTCTCTCAGTTAAAGCTAGAAATGGACCTAGAGAAGGGATGTGATAAGCGTGGGTATTCTGCAGCTCCCACTCACAAACATATGGTGAAGGGGAGCTTAGAGTTTAATGTTAGAGAGTCTCGGTTTTGTATAAATTTATTTCTTTATTAGGAGTTGCGGGGTTAGGGTGGGGGAGGGAAGGGGGCATAGCTGGTAGTCCGACGGTGTTCACTAATTTGTACTTGTCTGGCCTTAGGACTGGGACAGACCCTGCCCTGGTGTAATCTCCTCGCTGTAGCGTTATTAAGTTTCTTGCTTGCTGAACTACAAGTGTATTGGCTGACCCCAGTGGGAGAATTGGTAGAAGTTCTCCTCTCCACCTTATAACCTGGAACGTGATGGGTTTGAATGGACCAGTGAAGCGGGCAAGGATCTTTGCCCACTTGGAGAGTCTGGACCCGGGTGTTGTGTTCCTTCAGGAGATCCACTTTCGGGTGAAGGACCAGATGAGGCTTCTCAAAAATGTGGTGGGACAAGTCTTTCACTCAGGCTTTAATGGTAGGGCCACAGACACGGCAATACTAATCCACAAAAGAATACAATTTACTCCCTCCCGGATTATGGATGACCCAGTGGTCGCTACTTATCATCTGTGGTTCGCTGGGAACACTCCGGTTATTTTGGTGAATATTTATGCTCCGATGTGGGACGATCCAAGCTTCATAAACTCCCTGGTGAATGCCCTCCCCGATTTAGAATCGGATGATTCTGGGAGGAGACTTAAATTGTGTCTTGGACCCCAAAAAGGAACACTTCATGTCCAAATCCTGGCCCCAAATTTACATCTAGGACATTGGCTTCTTTCATGGATAGGGTTGGAGGGGTCAACCTGTGGTGTTTTCTACATCCAAACAGTGAAGAATTTTTATTTTTTCTGCATGTTCACTGCGCCTCCTCTTGAATAAATTTTTTTGTTGCTGATAAATCCCTTCTCTTCTCAGTGAGAACAGCTGAATATTCTGCAATTGTCATCTCAGATCATGTCCCTCATCGTGTTGAATTTTGCTTTGATTTTGGCCCTCCTGAGCACCTGCCCTGGAGACTAGACACCACCTTACTGTCTGATGACAAATTGTGAGCGATTGTCTGCTGCTATAGCAGATTTGATCAAATTCAACAAAACAGGGTCAATTTCTCCGTCGGCACCATGGGAAACCTTAAAGGCCGTCATCAAGGGGGAAATTATCTCAAATAAAGCTCACATTGTGAAAAAGGAGAGAGAGAGAAACAACAAAGATTGGTGGACTTCAATTTGGAGGTTGACTGCCAACATTCTGCTGCCCTGACGGCAGACGCATTGAGCACAGAAAAAACTGCAATTTAAATTGATCTCCATGAACAATATAGTTCCCAGAGGGTGTCCCACATCATTATAGTCTGCTGTACTCTGCACAACCTGGCACTGCAATGGGGCGAGCAGCTGGACCAGGAGGAGATGGAGGAGTGCCACTTCTGCTCAGATCAGGAGGATGTCAAGGAAAGCGGCAATGGCCAATCCATGGAGGAGGAGGAAGGACCTCTGGCAATGGCCAGGGCCCTCATGAGGCGCAGGGCTAGGGACACCACTCATTGACTCTTGATTTGGGGATGACCAGGACTAAAGTGTGAAGATCTCTGCCAATATGGGGTCTCACTTCTTCTCACTACTGTGGGGCCTGCGGGTTGTCATCGATATGGCTGCTCCATTCGTGGATGAGGCGCTAAAGTGACTGGACACTGCAGGAGAATGATGATGACCTGCAGTGAGAACAGAGCAATGCTCATCTTCACTTTCACTAAATGTCTGACTCCTTCCTGAGAGAGAGCTGAATGCGACCTGTCACTGAAAGGGATGATCTCGATGACCATCGAGACGTTTGCTGAGGGCTTCCTCTGTACACCATGGTGCAGTCTTTCTGGCAGCCACCCCTCCCCGATTGGACTTGGAATAAATGCTGGGGAGGCGTTTCAAAGGAACGCCCCAATGATTACAGAGATGAGGTTTTCCCATGGCGAGCATATATTAGGGAAGCCACCGTGAGCATGGTGTGAATCATACGGTGCCCCAATTTGCGGTGAAAGTAAATTCCACCTACTACCCCACGGACTCTGAGGACCCCCACCCACAATCATTGGGGTGACCCCCCCCCCAAAGGTCGGCACTGCCAAGCTGGTACTGCCAGGTTGCTTGGGGGCATTGCCAGTGTGCCAGGAGGCAATACCAGGGCACTGGCCGGGCATGACCCTCACCACTCGCCTATACTTACCCATGTGCACCCCCCCCCCCCCCCCCCCCCCCAGCCGTGGTCATCACAACTGTCTTTCATTATTGAAAACCAGTAGTGATTCACGGCAGTGAGACACCACCCCGGTTGGGTGGAATGATGCGGTGAGGGTGGAAGTAGCGGTGTTCAGCCCTACAATTAAATTCTGATTTACTTAAAAATATGCAAATCAGACACGGGCTTATCCTGAGCGTGAATGTGATCGAGCCATCGGTGGGGGGCTGGGAAGATTGCGTTTCGAAGTTTTGTCAGCGCAAATCCCATTTTTGGCCTCAGGAGATTTACTGCCCATTAAGGGATTTAAGCCTGAGCCAATGGGGCCTCTAAATCATGGCCTCATCCACCCCTCTCTTCACCTGTTCCACTGAAAGTGGAAAGAGAGTATGTCAAACATCGGACCAACAAATTGCTGCTATGCTGCCAGATACAAAATCATCGAACTCGAGTTGTTGAAGTAGGAAGAGTGCTCTCAAACATTCTAATCACAACTGCACCACCTCACTAATGATAATGTTAATAGGAACATAGAACATAGAACAGCACAGCACAGTACAGGCCCTTCGACCCACAGTATTGTGCCGACCACTTATCCTAATCCAAGATCAACCGAACCTACACCCCTTCAATTTACTGCTGTCCACGTGCTTAAGAGTCGCTTAAATGTCCCTATTGACTCTGACTCCACCACCTCCGCTAGCAGTGCATTCCACATACCCACCACTCTGTGTAAAGAACCAACCTCTGACATCTCTCCTATACCTTCCTCCAATCACCTTAAAATGATGTCCCCTTCGCTCCAGTGAGAAAAGCCTTAGCTCCCTCAACCTTTCTTCATAAGACATGCCCTCCAGTCCAGGCAGCATCCTGGTAAATCTCCTCTGCAAAGCATCCACATCCTTCCAAGAATGAGACGACCAGAACTGGACACAATATTCCAAGTGTGGTCTAACCAGGGTTTTATAAAGCTGCAGCAAAACCTCTCGGCTCTTAAACTCAATCCCCCGTTAATGAAAGCCAACACACAATACACCTTAACAACCCTATCAACCTGGGTGGCGACTTTGAGGAATCTATGTACGTGGATCCCAAGATCCCTCTGTTCCTCCACACTTCCAAGAATCCTGCCTTTAACCCTGTATTCAGCATTCAAATTTGACCTTCCAAAATGAATCACTTCACATGTATCTACGTTGAACTCCATCTGCCAGTTCTCAGCCCAGCTCTGCATCCTGTCAATGTCCTGTTGTAACCTGCAACAGCCCTCGACACTATCTACAACTCCACCAACCTTCGTGTCATCGGAAAACTTACTAACCCACCCTTCCACTTCTTCATTCAATTCATTTATTAAAAACCACAAAGAGCAGAGGTCCCAGAACAGATCCCTGTGGGACACCACTGGTCACCGACCTCCAGGCGGAATACTTTCCATCTACTACCACACGCTGTATCCAGACAGCCACATATCCCTGTACCCCATGCCCCCTGACTTTCTGAATGACCTCCCATGGGGAACCTTATCAAATACCTTACTGAAATCCATATACACCGCATCCACTGCCCGACCTTCATCAATGTGTCTCGTCACATCCTCAAAGAATTTAATGAGGCTTGTGAGGAATGACATCACCTTCGCAAAGCCATGCTGACTATCTTTAATCAAACTATGACTCGCAGCACTCCCCTCCCACATTCCCAATTTGCCTGCACCGTCCTCTGGATCTCTGCACCTCACTTCACTTGAAATGAAATGAAAACCGCTTATTGTCACAAGTAGGCTCCAAATTAAGTTGCTGTGAAAAGCCCCCAGTCGCCACATTCCGGTGCCTGTCACTTCATCCCCTTCTCAGTCTCATACACGATTACAGCATTCACTTAGCCACAAAGTGAGTTTAACCACTCCCAGTACCTGACCCCTCTGCCGAGCTGTGAGTAAAAGGGGTAAAGATGTTCACGTGAAATAGAAAATCGGAAATGAGCCAGAGACACAGAGCTCCCTCATGGCTATTCTGAATCAAACATCAGGTCATGCGCAAAAAAGTGGCAGTGTCGCCCGACTCTGTGAGATATCCTACCATGTATAGATTTATTGATGTAACTTTGATGTTATGTGAGGGAAAGGAACATGGTTTCCAATCCCTTTCAATCACCCTTACCTCCCTCCCCTCCCCACCCGTACACCCCAATACTCTCCTCCAACAGTATGAATCACTGACTCACTGCAGTAAGTATTGCTCCAAGGGCAGAATTCAAAAAACATTGGGAGATTACTTTGAAGATTACTCTTAGAATATGCTGATTATGATTGCTGGGGTCTGGCATCAGCCAACCAAAGAATATTGTAATATTGCAATTGGATAATTCTGTTGAGAGCAGCTGGGGAAATTGCCTGCGTGGCATGATTTCTACTTTAATTGACAGCCCTGGGGAAGGAACGCACACAGTCAGTCTTCAGCTCCTACTTGTTCAATTGCCATCGGATAGAAATCCTCATTAAAATGATCTGAAACAGTGAGAAATGTGCATGTGAGTCAAATATGCTGTTCAAGACAGGTCCCCCTCCCAGAAATTCTGACCATCAGGTGGGGTCTTAGTGGATTTTGTGCTAAAATAACATGACATAATAAAATAACATATTTAGGTGGTTGATGTCAAATTCTTTAAGGGGAAATCATATCAGATTTGAAGTATTTCCATTATCCCAGGAAATAATTGTTAAGTGCTTTCGTAGACACCCGCTCATGTTTTCAGAAAGGTCAATTACACCACTTCAGCTGCCGAGTGGCATGAATAGATTTAGAATGATTACTTTCCATCATAATATTTTGCAGTTTTGTTTTTGAATTCAGGCATGTTCTGTATTTTAATGTATTATTTTTATCCTGATGCATTGTCAGAAACCACAGTTCTAAGCAGTGATGAGAATGACTTCAACACTAATTCTACAGAGAGCTGTTTGAAACTCATTGGGCGCAATTTTCCGAGAAAATGATCAAGTGTCAGGTTCTGACTGAAAACCCATGGGTTGGATTCTCCGATTCTGCGGCTATGTCCGCAGGATCCGTCTGGTCTTACGACGTGCAACATGGCGCCGGCCGCCCGCGGACCCGGCCTGCCAAAATCTGTCCCCCTGTAACCAGCCTCACCATCCCCGGACCACCCACACCAGTTCTCCAAGCCCCCGCCGAAGCCCCCCCTGCCAGGGGAACGGCTCCCTCCCCTGACTGTGACGGCGCTGGACTCAGTCCACAGCCGCCACGCAAGATCCCCGAATGGTGTGAGCACACGCGGGCGACGCCGTCGGGGACCCGTCCCTCGGGAGCGGGCATTGGGGGAGGGCCTCAGTCCTGAGGCCGTCCATACGGCGTGCGGAGTACTCTCTGACTACACCATTTTTGAGGAGGCGGCACATCACAAAAACGATTCCGGCGTAAACATGGATTCTCCGGCTGATGGCTGGTTGGAGAATCCAGCCCCAAGTGTTTCTCCCCAGAAACATAGCCAGCCTTTCATTCCAGATCTTCTGACACTTTGTCAAAAAAAAAGTAGAAGGTGGGGGGGCCTGTTTCTCACCGTCACTCCGGCGGGAACAGGGGCTCATAGAGTCGGCAAGCCCAGCTCCACAGAGATCGGAAAAGGACACCCCGATCTCAAAGTGCAGTTCAAGCCCGCCCCCCCCGCCCCATCCCCACCACACAGACACCGGGGTTCCCAGCAGACAAGGGGTACACCTCCAACCCGGCAATGCAGAGGGGCAACCCCCCTCCCACCTCTCAGTGATCAGGTCACCCCATCCTCACCGGCATCAGGGACCCTCCCCATTATAAATCTCCGCCACCCCCTCCCCACTGCCATGCAGGCACTCCCGCTGACCCATAACCATCAAACCCCCCCCACCCAATGTAATGGGAACCCACCCCCAAAAGTGTTACCCAGAGGACCTGCCCCCCCCCCCCCCCCCCCCCCCCCCCCCCCCCCCCCCCGGCACTGCTCGGCCATGTCCCTCACCATCCAGGGGCCAAACTCACCTCTGAGTCCCCGGGGTGGTCATCATGACTAGTTTCTATGTTTAGACACCAGCAGTGATCCCCGACGGCATCACATCATGCTGGGTGCGAACCTGATTATGTTAACGGCAGGATGGGAGGTGGGGAATATCTCAAACTGAGATGCTGCTGCCGCAATTCCTGTTGTTGTCTTCTCGTGAGAGTTAGCAGCCATAATGGGACTCCACCAATTAGACAGCAGCATTAAAATTTGCTTTTCTGAAACGCAAACAGAAAATGCTGAGAATACAGAGTAAGTACATCAACGTTTGACTGGGTTAGCATTTCAGACAGTACCTTAAGGAGCAAAGCACACAGGGCTGAATTTCCCGACCATTCCCGCCAGGAGGGGTTCCCTGGTAACGGAGGGTGTGAGCGTTGATATGTATTGGGTTCCCATATTTCACCCTCTGTACCCACCTTCAGCTCATCCAAAATTCTGCATCTTAACTTCCACACACCTGTTCCGCCATGCTCCCTGTACTCACTAATCTACCAGAGCTTCCATTTTAAAATTCTACTCCTTGTGTTGCATTCATTCCAAAGCATCACCTCTCACTGTCTCTGCAACGTCCACCAGGCTTTAAACCCCTGAGCAGTCTGTGCTGCTCCTATTCTGGATTTACACACATGCTTCACACACTTTGGAAGATCGAGGACTTGTGGTGCAGCCATTTCATTTCAAGTCCCACCCAGGACTTGATGGCAAAAGAAGATGCCAAGTAGATTGAGCAACCGGCAAATCCTACTGGCACAAGCTACTGGCAGATAGATAAAGCAGGAGAGATCCTGGTCAGCCATAGAATCATAGAATTTACAGTGCAGAAGGAGGCCATTCGGTCCATCGAGTCTGCAGCGGCCCTTACTAAAAGCACCCTACTGAAGCCCACGTATCTACCCTATCCCCGTAACCCAGTAACCCACACTTAACATTTTTTGGACACTAAGAGAAATTTAGCATGGCCAATCCACCTAACCCACACATCTTTGGACTGTGGGAGGAAACCAGAGCACCTGGAAGAAACCTACGCAGACATGGGGAGAACGTGCAACCTCCGCACAGCCATGTGATGGAGTGAATGTTGGAGCCTCTCCTGTCACTGTAAGAACAGAAGAACTAGGAACAGGGCAGCAGGGTAGCATGGTGGTTAGCATAAATGCTTCACAGCTCCAGGGTCCCAGGTTCGATTCCCGGCTGGGTCACTGTCTGTGTGGAGTCTGCACGTCCTCCCCCTGTGTGCGTGGGTTTCCTCCGGGTGCTCCGGTTTCCTCCCACAGTCCAAAGATGTGCGGGTTAGGTGGATTGGCCATGCTAAATTGCCCGTAGTGTCCTAATAAAAGTAAGGTTAAGGGGGGGGGGGGTTGTTGGGTTACGGGTATAGGGTGGATACGTGGGTTTGAGTAGGGTGATCATGGCTCGGCACAACATTGAGGGCCGAAGGGCCTGTTCTGTGCTGTACTGTTCTATGTTCTATGTAGGAGCAGACTAGATGGCCCATTAACCCTCTCTGCCATTCAACATGATCATGGCTGACCTTGGACTTCAGCTTCATGTCTCCACTCCCCATATCCCTGAATTCCCTGTATCCCATGTATTCAACGAAGGAGCATCGACAGCCCTCTGGGGTAGAAGACTCCAAACAATGACAACCCTTTGAGTGAAGTAATTTCTCCTCACTTCAGTCCTAAATGCTTGGCCCCTTGCCCTGAGATTTTGCCCCCACAACATTTTAAAATCCTGAACCAATGGAAACAAACTTTCAGCGTCCACCTTATCAAACCCCCTCAGTATCTTAAAACAGAAACAGAAAATGCTGGACAATCTCAGCAGGTCTGACAGCATCTGAGGAGAGAGAGCGAGCTAACGTTTTGAGTCTGGATGACTCTTTGTCAAAGCTGGTGTTGCAGGTTTCATTGAGATGCCTCTCATTCTTCTAATATCTGGCGAATATAAATCCAATGTGCTCAGTGTGTCATCGGAGGAAAACCCCCTTCATCCCAGGGACCAATTTAGCAAACCTTCATCGTGCCACCTCCAATGCCAGTCTATCCTTTCTTAAATGTGGAGAACAGAACCGCGCAGTATTTCACATGTGATCTTGCCAAAGCCCTCAACAAATGCAGCAGGACTTATTTATTCTTGTGCTCCAATCCTGTTGTAATAAAGCTACAGGGATGGTGCAGGCGGGAGGGATTCAGATTTCTGGATAACTGGGGCTCTTTCTGGGGAAGGTGGGACCTCTATAGACAGGATGGTCTACATCTGAACCTGAGGGGCACCAATATCCCGGGGGGGAGATTTGTTAGTGCTCTTTGGCGGGGTTTAAACTAATTCAGCAGGGGCATGGGAACCTGGATTGTAGTTTTGGGGTACGGGAGATTGAGAGTATAGAGGTCAGGAGCACAGATTTGACTTCGCAGGAGGGTGCCAGTGTTCAGGTAGGTGGTTTGAAGTGTGTCTACTTCAATGCCAGGAGTATACGAAATAAGGTAGGGGAACTGGCAGCATGGGTTGGTACCTGGGACTTCGACGTTGTGGCCATTTCAGAGACATGGATAGAGCAGGGACAGGAATGGTTGTTGCAGGTTCTGGGGTTTAGGTGTTTTAGTAAGCTCAGAGAAGGGGGCAAAAGAGGGGGAGGTGTGGCGCTGCTAGTCAAGGACAGTATTACGGTGGCGGAAAGGATGCTAGGTGGGGACTCTTCTTCTGAGGTAGTATGGGCTGAGGTTAGAAACAGGAAAGGAGAGGTCACCCTGTTGGGAGTTTTCTATAGGCCACCTAATAGTTCTAGGAATGTAGAGGAAAGGATGGCGAAGATGATTCTGGAAAAGAGCGAAAGTAACAGGGTAGTTGTTATGGGAGACTTTAACTTTCCAAATATTGACTGGAAAAGATATAGTTCGAGTACATTAGATGGGTCGTTCTTTGTACAATGTGTGCAGGAGGGTTTCCTGACACAATATGTTGACAGGCCAACAAGAGGCGAGGCCACATTGGATTTGGTTTTGGGTAATGAACCAGGCCAGGTGTTAGATCTGGAGGTAGGTGAGCACTTTGGAAACAGTGACCACAATTCGGTGACCTTTACGTTAGTGATGGAATGGGATACGTATACCCCGCAGGGCAAGAGTTATAGCTGGGGGAAGGGCAATTATGATGCCATGAGACATGACTTAGGATGTGTTGGTTGGAGAAGTAGGCTGCAAGGGTTGGGCACACTGGATATGTGGAGCTTGTTCAAGGAACAGCTATTGCATGTTCTTGATAAGTACGTACCAGTCAGGCAGGGAGGAAGGGGTCGAGCGAGGGAACCGTGGTTTACCAAAGAAGTGGAATCTCTTGTTAAGAGGAAGAAGGAGGCCTATGTGAAGATGAGGCATGAAGTTTCAGTTGGGGCGCTTGATAGTTACAAGGAAGCGAGGAAGGATCTAAAGAGAGAGCTGAGACGAGCAAGGAGGGGACATGAGAAGTCTTTGGCAGGTAGGATCAAGGAAAACCCAAAAGCTTTCTATAGGTATGTCAGGAATAAAAGAATGACTAGGGTAAGAGTAGGGCCAGTCAAGGACAGTGGTGGGAAGTTGTGTGTGGAGGCTGAGGAGATAAGCGAGATACTAAATGAATACTTTTCGTCAGTATTCACTCAAGAAAAAGATAATATTGTGGAGGAGAATGCTGAGACCCAGGCTATTAGAATAGATGGCATTGATGTGCGTAGGGAAGAAGTGTTGGCAATTCTGGACAAGGTGAAAATAGATAAGTCCCCGGGGCCGGATGGGATTTATCCTAGGATTCTCTGGGAAGCCAGGGAAGAGATTGCTGAGCCTTTGGCTTTGATTTTTAGGTCATCATTGGCTACAGGAATAGTGCCAGAGGACTGGAGGATAGCAAATGTGGTCCCTTTGTTCAAGAAGGGGAATAGAGATAACCCCGGTAACTATAGGCCGGTGAGCCTAACGTCTGTGGTGGGTAAGGTCTTGGAGAGGATTATAAAAGATACGATTTATAATCATCTAGATAGGAATAATATGATTAGGGATAGTCAGCATGGTTTTGTGAAGGGTAGGTCATGCCTCACAAACCTTATCGAGTTCTTTGAGAAGGTGACTGAACAGGTAGACGAGGGTAGAGCAGTTGATGTGGTGTATATGGATTTCAGTAAAGCGTTTGATAAGGTTCCCCACGGTCGGCTATTGCAGAAAATACGGAGGCTGGGGATTGAGGGTGATTTAGAGATGTGGATCAGAAATTGGCTAGTTGAAAGAAGACAGAGAGTGGTAGTTGATGGGAAATGTTCAGAATGGAGTTCAGTTACGAGTGGCGTACCACAAGGATCTGTTCTGGGGCCGTTGCTGTTTGTCATTTTTATAAATGACCTAGAGGAGGGCGCAGAAGGATGGGTGAGTAAATTTGCAGACGACACTAAAGTCGGTGGAGTTGTAGACAGTGCGGAAGGATGTTGCAGGTTACAGAGGGACATAGATAAGCTGCAGACCTGGGCTGAGAGGTGGCAAATGGAGTTTAACGTGGAGAAGTGTGAGGTGATTCACTTTGGAAAGAATAACAGGAATGCGGAATATTTGGCTAATGGTAAAATTCTTGGTAGCGTGGATGAGCAGAGGGATCTCGGTGTCCATGTACATAGATCCCTGAAAGTTGCCACCCAGGTTGATAGGGTTGTGAAGAAGGCCTATGGTGTGTTGGCCTTTATTGGTAGAGGGATTGAGTTCCGGAGCCATGAGGTCATGTTGCAGTTGTACAAAACTCTAGTACGGCCGCATTTGGAGTATTGCGTACAGTTCTGGTCGCCTCATTATAGGAAGGACGTGGAAGCTTTGGAACGGGTGCAGAGGAGATTTACCAGGATGTTGCCTGGTATGGAGGGAAAATCTTATGAGGAAAGGCTGATGGACTTGAGGTTGTTTTCGTTTGAGAGAAGAAGGTTAAGAGGTGACTTAATAGAGGCATACAAAATGATCAGAGGGTTAGATAGGGTGGACAGCGAGAGCCTTCTCCCGCGGATGGAGGTGGCTAGCACGAGGGGACATAGCCTTAAATTGAGGGGTAATAGATATAGGACAGAGGTCAGAGGTGGGTTTTTTACGCAAAGAGTGGTGAGGCCGTGGAATGCCCTACCTGCAACAGTAGTGAACTCGCCAACATTGAGGGCATTAAAAAATTTATTGGATATGCATATGGATGATAAGGGCATAGTGTAGGTTAGATGGCCTTTAGTTTTCTTTTCCATGTCGGTGCAACATCGAGGGCCGAAGGGCCTGTACTGCGCTGTATCGTTCTATGTTCTATGTTCTGAAGGCCAACATGCAATTTACCTTCCTAATTGCTTGCTGCACCTGCATGCTAACCTTTTGCACTCCTTGTACCAGCACACACAAGTCTCTTTGAACATCAACACTTGATTCATATCCATAGCTTCAACATGCACGAATGCACTCTTTGGCTGAACGACAACAGACCGCCACCACTCCCTTTGCTTCCCCACTATTGTGAATATGCTTTTCCCCTTATCGTCATTAATTTCTGCTCCCCCCTCCACAACTTCTCCTACTCTGACCCTGTCTCTCTTCCTTGAAGAGGCTCCTGAGTCTCTAACCTGAGGGGTAGGATTTTGCTCCGCCAATCCCCCCCCCCTCCCCCCACCACCACCACCACCAGACGTGTTTTCCATTGCCAAAGGTGGCTCACCATTGACCACTGGTAGGATCAGAAGATCCCGCCAATGTCGACGATGTTTTGCGTGATTCCCCTGTCCCGCCAACGGGATTCTGCTTTTGGTGGGGAAGTTAGGGGGGTGGTCACCTACATCAGGACCAGAAGATCTCACTGGTGGGGAGGGCCAGAAAATCCTGCTCAAGGTCTCAACTCTTTGGTTTGGTTTTAATTATGGTCTGACTGCCCACATAGGAAGCATATTGAGCTGGCCATTTTGCTACTTCAAAGGTGCTACGTGAATGCAAGTTGTTGGTGTAAGTTGGTCCATGCCACATATCTTGAAACAAATGATCACGTCAATGTAAAATGCAAATGGAATTAGGCAACTTGCTTCTGAAGGAGGGAAACCTGACTCAAATGTGTCCTTTTATAAGAATGCCACCATGTTACATAGAGGTGAATTTCTACAGCACCAACCTAATGTTACTTCAAAAGAAAAGATCTATTTTTTTTGTTCCAGTAGAGAAGAATATTTTACTGGTAAAATTCCATAACAGTTACGCAACTGCCTTGCGATGTGGTGCTCAACTGTTTCACTAACTTGATTAATTCATTTCTTTTTCAGATATTTCACTTTTATGCAGTCAATCCATTTGAGCCAGCATCATTCATTAGTGTGATAACATGAGGGAAAATGATCCCTTACCATATGTTTACATGCAACCATTAGAGGCATTGACGGCACCAGATTTATAGTCATTCACAGCATTAAAAATCTACGTGTCCGTCAAGCATTCGCAATATTTATTAGAAAAGTGAAGTAAAAAGGTTTTATTCATGAATAGAATAAATATAATATACAGGCAGTTCTCATTTGATTCATGTGTGAAAAGTTTGCGTGACCTGGTTATTAAAATGAAAATAGACTTTTATATTTGTGGACCCTTTCGCCATCAAAGTTCTAAGCTCCGGAATTTTCTTCCTAAGTGTCTATGACTCTCTACGTCTCCTTTAGAATGGTGGGGTCGAGCATTGTGGCGGTCCAATTAGGAGTGACTAATGCTGAGCAACACAATGGCAATTAGCAGGAGCAATGATTGGAGGGTATTTCTGTTATGGTTGCCACCTTGATGGGGATGTTTGTTGAGTTTTATTCTACTGTATGTTTAAATTCTGAGTTGTGGATTTTTGTTAGGCAGTAATGCAGAATAAATATTGTGAGAAATAATGGTGAGGAAAACCAATTTCACATGGTGAGAGTGAATGTTCATCTACTGACAGGAAAGTGGTTCGAGAGCAGTCATTATCTCATGTGAAATATGTCCAGCCTTCTCCATTTGTGAGCTAACAGCATCTGTCAGATGATGTACTGGGGCACCGACACAAGAAATGTGTTTCTTATTGATAAACGCCCTACTCTTAGACTTCCTTGAGCCCCTTTTGCACAAAATGTATTTAACATTTTTTTTACAATAGTTAAGAGGATTCAAACTGAGGTATGTACGTTTCTGTTTCATTTTTGCTTTCAACAGAGTAGTTTACTGTACAGTTATGCAATAATTGAATCACTGCAGGTGAATTTAGCCAGAATTGCCAACCTTCGAATTTTTAAAAAGTCAAATCAATAACTTTGATCAGAAAGACTGCCTTTTTAATGTTGTCCGCTGTCACCCGGTCAGCAGGTTATCTAGTTTAGTTATCCCATCAGAGTGACATTGGGGCAAACAGATGAAAAATTGCTTGAAGAATAGGCATTCTGAAGAAAGCTGCCTTGTATTGTCTTGTTTTCTCTAATCTCACCTCTTAACCCCTCCATTCATATTGCACAGAGCAATTGAGACCATTGATAGTGTCCAAAGATGTGCAGGTTAGGTGTGGTTATGGGGATAGGCTGTGGGAGTGGGTCTGGGGAGGGTGCTCTTTCAGAGGGTCAGTGCAGACTCGATGGGCCGAATGGTCTCCTGCTGCACTGTAGGGGTTCTATAGATTGGATGAGGCCAAGTTGCAGAATGTTGGAATCAATCCTCTTCAATACCATGGAGATTTAGCAAGTCTGCCAGTTCAGCTAAGTTCCAACTGATTGTTCATTTTTAAATCAGATTTTACCTTTATGCCACAAATAAAAAACCACAGGATCTTTACTTCGAAGTTGCACAATGATCAGAAGATGAGTCAGTCTGACATTAATCTGTACTGCAAATCTCTGAAAACTTTGCACATATTTCTCTAAATTTCACTTGAGAACGACATGTATGATCCATCTCTAACATGGGTCCTTGAATCCAGAAACAATAAAGGAATTAAGACTCCTGCCTACATTCACCCGAGCTTTGTGAAGGGAAATGCGCTTTTGGGTGTAAAACCAATAATGTGTTGCGGTAATGGTCTGTTTAAGAACTGGGGGTGCAATTCTCAAATGGGAACAAAGTCCCATAGCGAGCACGTTTAGCCGCGTGTTTCCCGGTGCTTGCAGCGCCAAGAAACACATTCAACGCATCTAAGGGGCCTGAATGGGGAACGCGCGGTAGCCCCATTTTATACAGTGGGGTTCTCCGGAACTCCCCAGTGTAGCGAGAGATCGGGACTCCATTTTTAAATGGCAACTTTCAAGGTAGGCAGCCAGAAGCTGAGTGGGTGCGTGCGGAGGAGGCCTCCTGCATGGGAACCTCCCTCCGGGCCCTCGCCACGGCAGCACTCCCATCCCCACCCAAAAAACACTCCAGCAGCCCAGTGGTGACAGCCACCCTCCAATCCTGGAACCAACTGCGGCAGCAACTTGGCCTGACCAAAATGTCGAACAGGGCTCCCATCTGCAACAACCATAGGTTCAAACCAGCACTGACCGACGCCACCTTCAAAAGGTGGAGGCAGGACGGGGGGACACTGACAGTCAGGGACCTATACACGGACGACAGGATCGCAACACTGGACGAACTGACAGAGAAATTTCAGCTAGCTGGGGGGAACGAGCTACGGTACCTGCAGCTCAAAAACTTCCTACGAAAGGAGACAAGGACGTACCCACAACCGCCACGACAGAAACTACTGGAAGACCTACTGGACGCAAGTATCCTAGAGAAAGGGAACTGTAGTGACATGTATGACCGACTGGTAGATAGGGACGACACCGTACTGGACGCAACAAGGAGGAAATGGGAGGACGACCTGGGGATGGAGATCGGGTGGGGACTCTGGAGCGAAGCACTGCATAGGGTCAACTCCACCTCCACGTGCGCAAGGCTCAGCCTGACGCAACTAAAAGTGGTACATAGAGCCCACTTAACAAGAACCCGTATGAGTAGGTTCTTCCCGGAGGTGGAAGACAGATGTGAACGGTGCCAAAGAGGCCCGGCCAACCACGCCCACATGTTCTGGTCTTGCCCCAGACTCATGGAGTACTGGACAGCCTTCTTCGAGGTAATGTCCAAAGTGGTGGGAGTGAGGGTGGAGCCATGCCCGATAGTGGCGGTCTTCGGGGTTTCAGAACAGCCAGATCTATTCCTGGGGAGGAGGGCAGACGCCCTTGCCTTTGCCTCCCTGATCGCCCGCCGTAGAATCCTGTTTGGCTGGCGGTCAGCAGCACCGCCCAGAGCTGCGGACTGGCTGTCCGACCTCTCGGAATCTCTCCAAATGGAGAAAATCAAATTTGCCATCCGAGGGTCGGACGACGGCTTCCACAGAACGTGGGAGCCATTCATGCAACTGTTCCGGGACCTATTTGTGGCCAATGTACAAGAGGAAGAATAGTCGGGGGAAGGTAGCGGGAGGGGAGGGGGGGGGGGGGGCTACAGGTTCGTTACGGGGGTTCGATGGCTAGCTAAGGCCCAAAACCAAACTAAATAAACATGTTGAGGGGGGGGGGGGGGGGGGGGGGCGCAGTTACTACTACGAAGATGCTTACCTGTAAATATGTATGTTAATTTTTGCGTGTTTGTTTTTTTTCTTTTTTCTTTCTCCTAACAATTTGTAATTTGTTCAATATAAAATATGAAAACTGAATAAAAACATTTATAAAAAAAAAACTTTCAAGGTAGGCGACAAAAATCTCAGACTCTTTGGGGTGGGGGTGGGCGGGGGAAATTGAAATGCACTTTAAGGTATATTAAATACAAAGCACAATCTAAAGAAACAAAAGATAAATCCACAGCACAAATTACAATTAATCATGACATGGAGACAAGGATATGTATCAAAGGTTCAGGGCTGGTGTCAGGAAGCACTTCATGTGAGGTGTGGTCAAATTCCAGATATTTAGGGCGCGATTAGCTGGCCTAGTTATTGCCTCGCTCAAGCAAACGAGGCCGGTGAATAGCGGGAGAGGCTAAAAATGAGATCTGTGCTAGGCGCCAAAGAGTCTGCGATGCAACTGGCCCGTTCCCGTAGGTGAAACCAGTTCCTTGCCATAGCGTGGCGAGAAGCCAATCATCACCACTTAAGCCCCATTTCCACACAATTAACAAAGCCACCCCATATCCAACGGCCACTTGTCATTCAGCGGTCTCCCCAGCAAGTGGTCACACTGGCGCCGATTAGTACTTTTGAAAAACGTGAACCTGGCGGAAGGGCTTCTGTGGGGAGCCGATGAGGTGAGTAGCCATCTTTGCTCACAGGCAATGAGCCCGGGAACGCTGGGATTGCCACCCCTGTGCTTGGTGAGGGTTAAGGGACCCTCGGCTGGAGGATCCTCTGCAGGGGTGGGTCGTCATGAGAGGGTGGGGGATGAGGCGCTGGGGGAGGGGGGTGGGCAACCGGGGAGTAACCACTCGCAGCACCAATATGCCAACCCTGGATCGTGTGTTCCTGTTCTGGGGGAAACCCTTGTCCCTGCCCATCTGCTCCAACAACTACCCATAACCCCTACCGATTGTCAAGGCCACTGGCTGCGCGGCTGAAGTCTATTGCCAACAGGGAATTGGCAATTGTTGTTAAGTGAGCACTTCACAGATGCCAAGTGGATTCCCATGGGTGGACAGACCATTTAGCTTGTATGAGTCATTGCCTAGCATTCCAATCACACCCTGATGCCTGGACACTGAACAAAGAGAACAAAGAACAATACAGCACAGGAACAGGCCTTTTGGCCCTCCAAGCCTGTACCGGTCATGATACCAACCTTTGACACCTTCACTCATGGTGTCGATGTCATGCACCAGGCTCTCCACTGCGGTTGCCACGCTAGCAGTGTTGGCGTCGATGCCACGCATTGCCGAAGGCATCTCCTGTGTCCCTAGTCTCTGGGACTCATCCAATGTAGCTCCAGTACACAAGAAGCTGAGAGTAGTGAGGTCACGAGTAAGGTTTCAAAGTTGCAGGAGTGTACCGGCAGGAAGGAAGGTGGTCTAAAGTGCGTCTACTTCAATGCCAGGAGCATCCGGAATAAGGTGGGTGAGCTTGCGGCATGGGTTAGTACCTGGGACTTCGATGTTGTGGCCATTTCGGAGACATGGATAGAGCAGGGCGAGGAATGGTTGTTGCAGGTGCCGGGGTTTAGATATTTCAGTAACTCAGGGAAGGTGGTAAAAGAGGGGGAGGGGTGGCATTGTTAGTCAAGGACAGTTTTACGGTGGCTGAGAGGACATTTGATGAGGACTCGAATACTGAGGTAGTATGGGCTGAGTTAAGAAACAGGAAAGGAGAGGTCACCCTGTTAGGGCTTTTCTATAGGCCTCCGAAAAGTTCCAGAGATGTAGAGGAAAGGATTGCAAAGATGATTCTGGATAGGAGCGAAAATAACAGGGTAGTTGTTATGGGGGACTTTAACTTTCCAAATATTGACTGGAAACACTATAGTTCGAGTACTTTACATGGATCTGTTTTTGTCCAATGTGTGCAGGAGGGTTTCCTGATGCAGTATGTAGATAGGCCAACAAGAGGCGAGGCCATATTGAATTTGGTACTGGGTAATGAACCAGGACAGGTGTTAGATCTGGAGGTAGGTGAGCATTTTGGTGATAGTGACCACAATTCGATTACGTTTACTTTAGCGATGGAAAGGGATAGGTATACACCGCAGGGCAAGTGTTATAGCCGGGGGAAAGGCAATTATGATGCGATGAGGCAAGACTTAGGATGCATCGCCTGGAGAGGAAAACTGCAGGGGATGGACACAGTGGAAATGTGGAGCATGTTCAAGGAACAGCTACTGCGTGTCCTTGATAAGTATGTACCTGTTAGGCAGGAGGGAGGAAGTGGTCGAGTAAGGGAACCATGGGTTACCAAAGCAGTTGAATCACTTGTCAAGAGGAAGAAGGAGGCTTATGTGAAGATGAGACGTGATGGTTCAGTTAGGGTGCTTGAGAGTTACAAGTTAGCTAGGAAGGCTCTAAAGAGAGAGCTAAGAAGAGCCAAGCGAGGACATGAGAAGTCTTTGGCAGGTAGGATCAAGCATAACCCTAAAGCTTTCTATAGGTATGTCAGGAATAAAAGAATGACTAAGGTAAGAGTAGGGCCAGTCAAGGACAGTAGTGGGAAGTTGTGCGTAGAGTCCGAGGAGATAGGAGAGGGGCTAAATGAGTATTTTTCGTCAGTATTCACACAGGAAAAAGACAAAATTGTCGAGGAGAATACTGAGATACAGGCTACTAGACTAGAACGGCTTGAGGTTCATAAGGAGGAGGTGTTAGCGATTCTGGAAAGTGTGAAAATAGATAAATCCCCTGGGCCGGATGAGATTTATCCTAGGATTCTCTGGGAAGCTAGGGAGGAGATTGCTGAGCCTTTGGCTTTGATCTTTAAGTCATCTTTGTCTACAGGAATAGTGCCAGAGGACTGGAGGATAGCAAATGTTGTTCCCTTGTACAAGAAGGGGAGTAGAGATAACCCCGGTAACTATAGGCCAGTGAGCCTTACTTCTGTTGTGGGAAAAGTCTTGGAAAGGTTTATAAGAGATAGGATGTATAATCATCTGCAAAGGAATAATTTGATTAGAGATAGTCAACATGGTTTTGTGAAGGGTAGGTCGTGCTTCACAAACCTCATCGAGTTCTTCGAGAAGGTGACCAAACAGGTGGATGAGGGTAAAGCAGTTGTGGTGTATATGGATTTCAGTAAAGCATTTGATAAGGTTCCCCACAGTAGGCTATTGCAGAAAATACAGAGGCATGGGATTCAGGGTGATTTAGCAGTTTGGATCAGAAATTGGCTAGCTGATAGAAGACAAAGAGTGGTGGTTGATGGGAAATGCTCTGACTGGTGTCCAGTTACTAGTGGTGTGCCACAAGGATCTGTTTTGGGGCCGTTGCTGTTTGTCATTTTTATAAATGACCTGGAGGAGGGCGTAGAAGGATGGGTGAGTAAATTTGCAGATGACACTAAAGTCGGTGGAGTTGTGGACAGTGCAGAAGGATGTTACAAGTTACAGAGGGACATAGATAAGCTGCAGAGCTGGGCTGACAGGTGGCAAATGGAGTTTAATGCAGAAAAGTGTGAGGTGATTCATTTTGGAAGGAATAACAGAAAGGCAGAGTACTGGGCTAATGGTAAGATTCTTGGTAGTGTAGACGAGCAGAGAGATCTCGGTGTCCATGTCCATAGATCCCTGAAAGTTGCCACCCAGGTTGAGAGGGTTGTTAAGAAGGCGTACAGTGTGCTAGCTTTTATTGGTAGAGGAATTGAGTTTCGGAGCCATGAGGTCATGTTGCAGGTGTACAAAACTCTGGTGCGGCCGCATTTGGAGTATTGTGTGCAGTTCTGGTCGCCA
The DNA here is from genome assembly GCF_902713615.1 of Scyliorhinus canicula. NCBI lineage: Eukaryota > Metazoa > Chordata > Chondrichthyes > Carcharhiniformes > Scyliorhinidae > Scyliorhinus > Scyliorhinus canicula. The sequence goes on from NC_052153.1 coordinate 164,837,657, forward strand.
CATTATAGGAAGGATGTGTAAGCATTGGAAAGGGTACAGAGGAGATTTACAAGGATGTTGCCTGGTATGGAGGGAAGATCATAAGAGGAAAGGCTGAAGGACTTGAGGCTGTTTTCGTTAGAGCGAAGAAGGTTAAGAGGTGACTTAATTGAGGCATACAAGATGATCAGAGGATTAGATAGCGTGGACAATGAGAGCCTTTTTCCTCGAATGGTGATGTCCAGCACGAGGGGACATAGCTTTAAATTGAGGGGAGATAGATATAGGACAGATGTCAGAGGTAGGTTCTTTACTCAGAGAGTAGTAAGGGTGTGGAATTCCCTGCCTGCAACAGTAGTGGACTCGCCAACACTAAACGCATTCAAATGGTCATTGGATAGGCATATGGACGATAAGGGAATAGTGTAGATGGGCTTTAGAAGGGTTTCACAGGACGGTGCAACATCGTGGGCCGAAGGGCCTGTACTGCGCTGTAATGTTCTATGTTCTATGTTCTAAGTGGTGATGGATCTGCTGGAGTGACACTGACATCTCCCTCTGAACGCCCAGATTGCTCCCTATCGATTCCATCAGCTCTGGGTACCTCTCTGTTCCACAGGCTCAGCATCAGGCTGGGACCCAGTTGGGTTCTGGGATCCAACAATCCTCTGACTGCTGTCTCGCCTGGGGGTTCCTGCCTCCACCTGATGTGCATCATCAGCAATGTGACACTCACCAAATTGCACCCCAGAGGCCTGTCCACTAGCATGTACCACCGAGGTGTGTGTATCTGCGCTGGTTGGGGTGGGAATGACAGCTGTACCGTGACCACGGTTGCATCCTCTGAGCTCTCCTCTGAGGTGTTCTCCTCGGAGTCAGGAGAAGAGGCCTCCTGGGATGGGCCGGCTACGTCAGCTGGAGGACCTGTGGGAGAATGGACAGTGGTCAGTGGGTAAATCAGTAAGGCTATAACAACGCACGCTTGATAGGTCCTCCAGGTGGAGCCCGGTGGTTCCTCACCTCTGCGGCGTCCGCCATCCTCCGCGTGGCTGACCGATCTGTCCTCAGCCTCCCCAGTCACCTCAGAGTACGCTCCTTGACGGAGGTGAGGATTCTTATGTCCGGCATCCCTCCGCCAGTCTGGGCCCTCACCCGATGATTATGGAAGACCTTTTCCTGAGGAGACACTGAGAGGGCATCGTTAGCCACACAGTGATTCACAGTGGTGGGAGAGTGGCTGTGAAGGAGGGGTTGGGGGGAGGGGGGTTGAGGGCGATGGAGGGAAGGCTGGGGGTCGCATGGGGAGTTGGGGGGGATGCTCCCTTGGGGATGTTGTCTACTTACTCGTGCTGCCCGGTGTAGGTCATTGACCTTTTTCCTGCACTGAAGGCCATACTCCCTGAGCTGACAGGTGCCGCCATCTCATCCCAGACAGCACTGGCTGCCTTCTGGCTCACCGTCCGGGAGTCCCGGGGGAACAGGACATTTTTTCTGGCCTCCATTGCGGAATCTTGGGGCGGGTCTGCTGGGTGCCATTGTTAGAAGCTGGCTGGGGTCGCCGCCTTAGCAATTTTGGCATCAGTGCCACGCATTGCTGGTGACATCTCCAGCACCCGTCGCCTCTCAGACTCCTCCAATTGGCTATGGACTTGCTGGAGTGTCACTGTCAGCTCATTCTCAATGTCCTGACCGCTCTATATCATCTGATCAGCTCTGGGAATACCTATTCCATAGGCACAGCATCTGGCTAGGACCCAGCTGGGTCCTGGGATTCATAGGCTCTGCGGCTTCCGCCAGTCTCCGTGTGGGTGACTGCCCTGTCCTCGGTGTCATAATATACACCAGTATATCATGGTGCGGACACATACTGAGGGACACACACTAGGACCAATCAACATGCACAAACACCGCAGCCAATCAACAGTTAGAGACTGAATTTATGAACTTTGCAAATATGTGGACTCTCGGAGATGTTTCCTTCCTTGTTAAAATCGTTTTCTAGTCATTTGTATATAGCATTGTTCTTGTTAAATTTGCTGCATATTAATTATCTGCATCAGGCACCTTCCCTTGTATATAGCTTTGTTTCCTGTATATAGATTTGTACATATGTCTTCGCACCTCACATGTAGTTAGGAACATTCTTCACACACCCACACTATTTATTGTTACACATTCATATCAACAATTTATTAAAAGAGGGGGATGTCATAATATACACCAGTATATCATGGTGCAGACACATACTGAGTGACATACACTAGGACCAATCAACATGCACAAACACTGCAGCCAATCACCAGTTAGAACACACACACTATAAAGACAGAGGGCATCACTTTTCCCGCTCATTCTGGATCTGCCTCTCAGAAGCACAAGAGCTCATCAAGTTTAGCACAGACTCACACCACGTGCTGAGGGATTCAACTGGTTCGGACAGGCACAGGTCTCTAGTTAAACTAGCATCATGTAAACCCACAGTTATAGTATGTCTATTATTTTAGTAGTAGTTAATAAAATAGAGTTAAACCTTCTTCAGTGTTGGTGGAATATGTTAGCTTCACAAGTCTACACTGCCCAACACTACATGGTACCATTAGTTGAGGGATGTTAGTACTTCTGAGACCTACCTACCAGTGATCAGCCTTCCACCAGCCATCCTGCAGTATGGGCACTGTTCGCCTGCCGCCGCCCCTCCGCATTACCGGGAACCTGGGCTCCAATTGGAAGATTTTTAAACAGAGCTTCCAGCTGTACCTCGAGGCCATGGACCTGGAAGCTGCCTCAGACGCACCGAAGATTGCTCTGTTCCTCTCCACAGCCGGGGACCATGCCCTCCACATCTTTAACTCGCTCACCTTCGCTGATGAGGAGGATAAATCAAAGTTCAAGACTGCCCTCTTAAAGTTCGACAGCCACTGCGAGGTCGAGGTAAATGAGAGCTTCGAGCAATGTGTATTTTAGCAGCGCCTACAGAGTAAGGACGAACCTTTCCAGTCCTTTATCACCCACCTCCGTGTCCTTGCGCAGTCCTGCAACTACGGGTCCACCTCTGACTCCATGATACGTGACCAGATAGTGTTTGTTGGGCAGTCGGAGCCCCTTCGATAGCAGCTACTTAAAGTAAAACAGCTCACCCTGTCCACTGCCATAGAGACCTGCGTGTTCCATGAACACGCCCCCACGCGATATTCCCGCACCCAGGCCGCTGAAACGGCACTGCAAGCTCCCCACAAGGCTGAACAGGTCCAAGTTATCAAGTCTCTCCAGGGCCTAAGTCTGGACGATGGCGGCCATTTCGCGCGCTTTTCACGGGCTCCCGCGCTGGCACGTAACAAACGTTGTGACGTCGAGGACCATTCTGCGCAGGCGCGCACCTCGCTGGATCATCCCGTGCATGCGTGGTGGCGCAACGAACGTGCCGGTGCAACAGCGTGCGCCAACTGTGGCTCCGCGCACTTAAAGCGGCAATGTCCTGCGAAGACCCGACACTGTCTGCAGTGTGGCAAACTTGCCCACTATGCTGCTTTATACAGGTCCACCCAGCCTGCTACTTTCAGGAGATCCAGCCAGCCCCACAGGGATGTCCGGGACATTCAGCCTACAATCAACGAACCTGTTCCAGACCTGTCCTCCAACTTTGACAGCGACGACCTGCAAGCCCCCTTCCAAGTTGGCATCATAACCAAGAACAGGATTTCTCCTAAACGCAGCACCAAACCCATTCCCATACACAGCATCAATCCGGATAATGAGTGGTGTGCCACCCTTGCGGTCAACCAGAGTTCGTCGCCCACCTCAGAGACTGGATTTATGAACTTTGCAAATATGTGGACTCTCGGAGATGTTTCCTTCCTTGTTAAAATCGTTTTCCAGTAGTTTGTATATAGCATTGTTCTTGTTAAATTTGCTGCATATTAATTATCTGCATCAGGCACCTTCCCTTGTATATAGCTTTGTTTCCTGTATATAGATTTGTACATATGTCTTCGCACCTCACATGTAGTTAGGAACATTCTTCACACACCCACACTATTTATTGTCACACATTCACATCAACAATTTATTAAAAGGGGGGGATGTCATAATATACACCAGTATATCATGGCGCAGACATATACTGAGGGACATACACTAGGACCAATCAACATGCACAAACACCGCAGCCAATCACCAGTTAGAACACACACACTATAAAGGCTGAGGGTATCACTGTTCCCGCTCATTCTGGATGCTGCCTCTCAGAAGCACAAGGGCTCATCAAGTTTAGTACAGACTCACACCACGTGCTGAGAGATTCAAATGGTTCGGACAGGCACAGGTCTCTAGTTAAACTAGCATTGTTTAAACCCACAGTTCTCGTATGTCTATTATTTTAGTAGCAGTTAATAAAATAGAGTTGAACCTTCTTCAGTGTTGGTGGCATATGTTAGCTTCACAAGTCTACACTGCCCAACATTTCACTCGGCCAATCACCTCCAGGACCCACTCGTCAAAGGAGGTGAGGAATTTTAGGTCCGGCATGCCACCACCAGTCTGGGCCCTGTCCCGATGATTGTGCACAGAGACGGCATCATCAGCCACACGCTTGGTTGACAGGTGGGAGGGTGGTTGTGAAGGAAGGGCCAGGGACGCTTGAGAAGTAGGGTGAAAGGAGGGTTGGGGCCGCTTTGAGAGTTGGGGGGTGGTGGATGCTCGTGTGGGTGTAGAACGGTCTGAGGGGTGGGTGGGGGTCATTGGTGTCTACTCACTTGTGCTGCCTGGTGTTGGTCATTGACCTTTTTTCGCCACTGGTCACACTAACAGAGCTTATAGCTATTGACACCTTGTCCCAGGCAGCACTGGCTGCCCTGTGATTCACCCTCTGGGACCGTAGGGGGAACAGAACATCCCTCCTGGCCTCCACCATGACTAGGAACCTCCCCAGGTCTGTATCACCGAATCTTGGGCCCATCTCCTGGGCGCCATCATTGTGAGCTGGCTGGGGTTGGCTGACCAAGTGCTGCTGAAGTTGCTGCTTGACCTTGTTTGCAGGGGGCTGGTGAGCGTGGTGGTGGAGAATCGGCTGGCAAGCCTTCATTTGTGGCGAGAAGCCCGTGGGGCCACATTAAGTGGACCAATTAACGTTGAATAGCGTTGCCGACCTCGCGGGCCGAGCGCTGGAAGCTCGAGGCAATTCTTGCTCACTACCACACTCAGAAATCTGTCCAGAGAAACACGCCCTTAGACTCTCATGTTAAACTGCTAAACTCACACATTTCCCATATCCTTCCCTTGTAGTAAGCATGCACTGCGCATGCTGACAGAACATAAAGCCATTCACACACACAAGTTCACCGTTCACGATTTTACCTTTTGTGAGATTTTGCAGGAACAGAACCACCATGAATGACAGCAGTTAACTGCATCAGCCTTGCGATTTGTGCTCAGGTGCTGGAGTGGGACTTGAACCTCCAACTTTCCTACTCAGCAACAGAGTTCTACCAACTGAACCATACCTGCCCCAAAATGTTTTGTGCACTGTCCTTCTGGCGGGCCAGACAAAGCACCAAAAATTTCTGTATACATACTCATCAGCTTTCTTCTGTATCCTGCATCATTGAAGTTCTCCACTGTCTCATCTACAGAGAACCCATGTAACCTTTCCCACCAGGAAACTGAGACCTACACTACCTTGCCCCACGCCCTGGCTGCAGACCACTCATGCCCCAAGCCAGAGTCAGGCAAACATATCTGATCAAGTGGAAAATTTAAATGAAGGTCAAGGTCAAAATCAGTCTTTCTTGGAGAAAACCTCTCCTCAAATGCAGGCCATGTGGGCCCAGGTCCATCCCCAGGTTCTGAAAACTTAGGTCAAGAAAGGAAGTAACCTATGGTTAATTTGAATTTGTAAATAAATGAAAAATAAGAAATGTATATAGGTTGTGTGGAATTTGAAATTTAGAGTATTTTTTCATTATGGAGGGATGAGTCTAATAGCACCCTCTTGTGGTTATTTATGTATGTGTGTATATATTGTCTGACCAGAATAAATTAGTTAGTTGGGTACTTTGAACTCCTTGGACTGAACAATGGGTCTTTGCTCTCCTGCAAATATATCACAGTGGCCATAGTTTTTTAGAGTAATTTACTGTCACTCATTACCTGCTTTCCAAAGCTGACATAAAGCCATTTACGCAGAAACTGCTAATAACCTGAGCACAACCGAACCTGCCCACAAAATTAGAGGAAGGCTATTAATGTCATTGAGACTAGCATCAATTCCAGGAATTTCAGTGGAAAGCCCAACACTCCACTGGCAAACCTCACTTTTTTGTTTGTTTGTTGGGAACAGTACCTAATGCTAGTTGTCTTTCATAAGAATCTTGTGTGAAAAAGGTGGCATTTGCATTGCTAAATAATCCATTTTGCATTCAGTGTATAAACCTGTATTAACTCGGACAGTAAATCACTTTCCTAATGCATTCTGATGTTTCCATCTGCTTTTTTTTTAACACTGATTGTCATGCAATTGGAGCTGTAAGGAGTAGACTTTATTGGTTAATCACTGGACTAAGGTTATGCTTTTAATAGCATTCCATTTCAAGGCCTGAAACAAAGCCTGCTACTGTTTTATCTTTCAGCCTGGAAGACTTACAATCTTGTTTGGCTGCATGTACGCAAGACTTGTTCATTAGAGTAATGTGAGCTTATGCCTGTGAATCGTTCAGGCGAATCAAGCCTGCAAGTACTTTAGTTAAGCAGCAATTTCCGAGGTTTCCCTTGGGAAATGGCCAGATCCAGCTGAAGGTTATGGATAGAAAAATCCATGAACACGCATGGAGTCACAAGACTAACCAATCAGAAGGCCTCGCAGTCTGACATGTTTCCTAGATACAATGTGGAGAATGGCACACATTCGAAAGATTCAATGCGCATGAACACCGTATACAGGCTATAAACGCTGTGGGCACAACTTGGTGCCGCTCTGAAATAAGGGTAGCTGATAGGCGACAGCTTTTGTCAGTGAGCAAGCACGCATTATGTAATTCATTCATTACTCAACACAGAATCCATTTGCTCATCTGCAGTGTTTAGTGGCAGAACGTCCTCACTTGAAGGTAAGTGATTCTGTCACTTCTAATTATGTATGAATTCCTCCATTCTAAGATGTGCATTCACCAAATAATTTGACTAAGAATTCTATAGATGGCCTTGATTCAATTGTGTTTGACACAGTTGAACAAAAGTACTTTCTACCATTTTGACCACAAAATTGGAGCAATGTTGTTAAGGGTACATGTTAATGTTTAACAGGGGCAGTTTTCTTTGTCTCAAACTTTAAAGCAATAACTTAGGAAATGCAGTACACTGTAGTTGGTTGAAGCAGTCATTGACTGGTTTTAGCTGTGCTCAATAACCTTCCGGCAAATTGTCATTTGAAAATAATGGCTGTTCGCAGATTGATTTTTCCGACTAGAATTTCTCTATGTTTTCGTGTGCTCCGTATTTTCATCTTCTTGCTGGCCCACTGAGTTAGCCTGCAGCCATTTTTAACAATAGCAAGCCACTGGCACATTTATTGCCTTTCTGTGCTCTGGTAATCATAAAATATGGTAGCGCTGGAAGTGTAAACAAATTGAATTCAATGGATTCAGTGGAAGCTCATTGTGTTCTCTGCACCGTTGCCTTTTGGGGCTGGCATCAAAACACCCTGCATTTTGTTTAAGTGACATACACCAGCAGGAGACTGGAAAAGTCTGACAGTAGCTCGAACGCTATTGCCAGCTGTTTCCATGGTAACCACAGCAACGTGAACTACGCGGGAGTTGTCACCTTGAAGAGTGCTAATTTAACAGAAATTGTGGTGCTCGGAGTAGAAAAGATAACGAGAATGAAGGTTCATTGATCCCCATAGCATTCATGCCTCCTGGGTCCGCCAATTTTACTGCATTTCTGTAGTCGTTCTATGTTGGGTGAGAGTCCAATCGGTATTTTGGAGGGACAATGAACAGTTAAATCAAATTGACAAAATGAACTTGAAGTCCAGCACATAAGAGAATTAATGGAATCCAGTATAGACGTGACAGCTTGCAGCAAATTCTGTAACATAACCAGTGAAATTACTTGTAGGGCATTGGGATAAGAGGCTTTTTAGTCATTATTTTAACTGCAGTTAGCTCTCATATTTTAAAATAATACTGTACAATCCACACCCTCCCCAGTAACAATTAACCATCCTGAAATATAGAGTTATCCACTACTTTAATGTATCATCTGGAATTCATACACTCCATTGTCCAGTGATTGTTAAATATAGACTAAGTTGATTGAATTTTTCTTTGTTGAGGCAGTGTTATCTAATGATATTTGTCTAGTAATTAATAAAATGGTTGACCACGCTGCCTAATGGTTTCCTGTCACCTTTTTTGTGGAAATGTCATTATCACTCTCAGTGATAACACTGTGATGATGTTACTGCTTTTGTTGTTAATTTATGGCAGGCCATTCATTGAACACTTTAACGATGTCAGTTGATTTAGCAGCAGTTAAACCTGAAAGTGTGTCAAACATTTAAGACATGCAGCTGTGTTAGCATGTTTAACTGACCGGCCTCTGGAGTTCAGGTTAATCACCCACCCCTCATCTACCTCTGCTGAAACTTAAAGTGGCCCACGTTGGAGGAGGGTTGGAGCTGTGTTTCTCATTTTTTAATTTTTAACTATACACTCCCATCTTGATGGCCAAAATACCCCCAAATATCTCTGCCAAGAATGATAGTTTGTGAAATGGAGTCTTGTCCGTTCATTAAAGGGTATTATACTCCTAGACAACATACACATTGATGCAAACCCTGCAGAAAACATCATGTTACAGTTGGCATTCCCAATAGCAGTGCAACGAGCCCTCAATTGCTCTAGTTTTGCAGTATGATGGTCCAGATAATGTACACTTCGTCACAGGCCATTACATCTTATAACTTGCATGGCCTTTATCCTTCATTTACATTAGCTTCCAAGGCCTCAGTGGGTTGAATCTTAACTCCCAAAACCAATGGGTTGGGGCTCTGTCTGGGGGTAAAATGCAAAAGTTTGGAACAGGAACAGAAACGGTTTTGACCCCGTCCCTTCCTCCAACCTCCAGTTTTAATGGAGTCAGGGCATGGAATGGGTGACCAATCAATTCATGGAAGGTGGGTTGATCTTTTACATTAGGCATTCTTGGATAGGAGACCAGACATTGATTAGAGCACTAAAACACCTGAGCCCCAAGGGAAACACTGTTTGATTGACAGCTCTTGCTCTGTGATCTCTTCTGTCAATTGCACAATGTTTCTTTACCTACGATAAAGAGGTTTCAGGTGTTTGCATTTTCTGCTGTTGATACTGTAAGGGGTCTGGATGATTGAAACTTTAATTTCCCTGCAGTGAAAACATTGCTTATGATAAAAACGACTCTGACCTTTAATGTCATTTTAACCACATCCTGTTGTCACTATAAGATTCATTGGTTCTATACAGAGTGGGTATAGTGGATGAATGGACATGTAAGTGCCACAGCTTGGTAAGGAGGGTATGAGGGGCATGGGAGTGGGTTGAAGGGTACAGCTTGGCATGGAGGGAATGATGGGCCATGGGGGCTGAGGTAATGGGAAGCTTGCCATGGAGGGAATGTGGGGCCATGAATGTTCTTTTCAAAAGGTTCCCTCATCCAGACTATGGTTCATGACACCTCTGAGGTGCTATGAATCAGAACTCTTTGAAACGCTGGTCCAACTCGATGAAAATGATGGAGAACTAGGACATGCCCATCCGTGCAATGGGACCGGCTAGATCGGGAGTGGAGGGTGCAGCCTTAAACACTGCTGCTGAAAATTGGAAATCCCTGGAATGGGATTGAGAATCTCAGAACCGCGTCCCAGCAGCTATTTTCACCCCTCCATGGAGTCTCCCCAACTCGGTGAAAGATCCAGCTCCTTGGCTGACTCAGGGTTCCTGACAGAAGTAAAGTGCTCCCTTGGCCTTTTTGAAAAGGGTTGCATTTAAATAGCTTTACTAATTTTAACTTTTTTTTTCAGGGTCCAGAATATACTGCAGGAATGGTGGGACTTAAATAAATCCAGGAGTTAAAATATGTCAGGCTTCATTTCATGTCATAGGAATGAAATCACCATGTAACTAATTAAAAAAGAAAGTTGTTCAAATAAGCAAGAGTTTTAGAACATAGAACAGTACAGCACAGAACAGGCCCTTCGGCCCTCAATGTTGTGCCGAACAATGATCACCCCACTTAAACCCACGTAACCCGTATACCCATAACCCAACAATCCCCCCATTAACCTTACACTACGGGCAATTTAGCATGGCCAATCCACCTAACCCGCACATCTTTGGACTGTGGGAGGAAACCGGAGCACCCGGAGGAAACCCACGCACACACGGGGAGGACGTGCAGACTCCACACAGACAGTGACCCAGCCAGGAATCGAACCTGGGACCCTGGAGCTGTGAAGCATTGATGCTAACCACCATGCTACCGTGAGGCCCCCTTTTTGAAAAGGGCAACTGTGAATGACAAGGCTCGTTGAATTATCTGTAGGTGTAATATATACAGTAGATGAGCGTAATGCTGTAGGTTTACATTAACTTTTAAAAAGCATTTGGCCAAAGTGCCACGTGGGAGATTACGAGAGAAGCTTATTGATTTATGGAATTAGGTTGAGGTAGGGAGGGGGGAATTGGATTAAAAGCTTGTTAGAAGAAATAAAACACAGAGGAGGTGGGCAGAATAGAAGGCCAGGGATAGGTTGGGACAAAGGAGAAATTGACACATTGACAATAGAATACTAGATTTTATTTCAAGTCAGACTTTTCCACCCCATTGTGCCCAGCGATGATGCCATTGCACCGGGTATATAGTGGGAGAGGCTGAAAATGGGTTTCGCGCAGGGGTCTGAGCTGACCGCGATGTACCCTACTCACTATGCCCAGTGCAATCTAGATCACGCCCTCGCTGGGCGAGATCCAGATTATCATATTTAAATGAGCTATTGGGCTGTTTGAGGTCACATTCTCCCAGCACCCGGGAGTCAGTGTCTGCATCAACAAGTCGTCACTTAGGCGTGGATTAATATGGACCTCCACAAACAGAGCCCAGGTCTGATGGCCATGCCAGGCGGCTCGGAGACCACTGTAGCCGCTCCGGAGGTTGGGGAAAGAGCATGGCAGTGCCAGCCTGGCACCCGGTCACTGATAACCTGATGCCCAGTTGCTGCTGATCTGGTGGCCTGTCACCGCCAGGTTGGCAGTACCCAGGTGCCAGTTTGGCACTTCCAAGTACTGTGGAAAGAATGAGCTGTACCATTGGGTTGGCCTTCACCTGAATTGTGCTGGGATCAGTGTCCTGGTGAATCATATAACTAGGGCTGGAGGAAGGGCTTTAAACTAAGTAATGGTGGAGGGCAGAGTTTACGTGAAGATAAATTTTGAAATTTCATGAGCAATAATGCAGGGTAGCAATACGTGTTAGGCTAACCAGAGTGTGGCAGGAAGGGACAGATCTTACAAACATAAGAGGGCACCAGCAAATAAAGTCAGAGTAGGGAAAAATGATAAAAAGACAGAATCAAAGGCTCTTTATCTGACTGCTTGCAGCATTCACTACAAGATGGATGAATTGATAGCACAATTGGAAATAAATGAGTATGCAATGATAGCCATTACAGAGACATGATTGCAGAATGATCATAGCGGGGCCCTAAAAGATGAGATCAGTACAGCGACAAGAAATAATCCCGTTCCAGAAGATCAAATTGTAGAATCAGTTTGGGTAGGAATAAGAAATAACAAAGGGAAGGATCCATCAGTGGGACTATTTAATAGGCTCCCTGACAATAGCTGTACAGTAAGGCAGAGTATAAACAAAGACATTATGGGAGTTATAAGAAAGGTATTACAATGATCATGGGAGATTTTAAACTTCATATTAATTGGATGAATCAAATTGGCAAAGGTAGCCAGAGATCAAGTTCATAGAGTGTGTTTGGGGTAGTTTCTGAGAACAATACTTTCTGGAACCTACCAGGGAACAGATTACTTTAGAGTTAGTTATGTGTAATGAGACAGGATTAATTAATGACCTCATAGTAAAGGATCCTCATGGTAAGAATGATCCCTGAAATGATAAAAATTTGCATTCATTCGTGGGTGAGAAATGTGGGTCTGGAAATAGAGTCTTAACCTTAAATAGAGATAATGCAAGGGTGTTGAGACAGAGTTGGCTAACGTAGACTTGGAAAAGAGGTTAAAAGATCAGATGGTAGAGAAGCAGTGGCATACATTTAAGGAGATATTTCATAACTCAGCAAAGATATGTTCCATTGAGGAAGAAAGACTCTACGAAAAGGATACATCATTTGCCGCAAAGATTAGTTGTTGGTCAGAAGTGCAAACTGAAGCCAGCAAAGGATGACTATAAATAATAAAGTGGGAGAAAACTAACCAGAAATATGAAAACAGACAGTAAAAGCCCCTTCACATGTATAGAAAGGAAAAGAGCAGCTAAAATGAGCATGGGTTCCTTTGAGGGTGGGACCAGGAAATTAATTATAGGAAATAAGGAAATGACAGAGATTTTGTTCAAGTATTTCGTATGTCTTCACAAAAAGCATGCCAAGGATAGTTAAAAAGCAGGAGACAGATCACTAGAGCAATCGTACGAGGAAAATCGATGAAAGGCTGTCATGTCCCCTGCAACTGGTCTCTGCATCCTCGGGTGTTAAAAGAAGTAGTGACAGAGTTAGTGGATGTATTAGTTGTGATCTTCCAAAATATCCTTGATTCTGGAAAGGTCCAGTGGATTTGAAAACTGCAAACCTAACACTTCTATTCAAGGAAGAAGGCAGACAGAAAGCAGGAAGCTATAGGCCAGTAAGCCGAACTTCTGTCGTTGAGAAAATGCTGGGATCCATTATTAAGAAGGTAGGAATACTTACAAAATCATTATACAATCAGGCAGTAATAGAGTTCTTTGAAGATGTAACAAGTAGGGTGGATAAAGGAGGACTAGTAGATGTAGTGTATTTGGATTTTCAAAAGGAGCCTCATAAAAGATTACTACACAAGATAAGAGCTCATGGTGTTGGGTGATGATATATTAGCATGGATAATAAACTAACAGGCAATGGAATGTCAGGATAAACAAGTTATTTTCAGGTTGGCAAACTATAACTCGTGGAGTGCCACGGAGATCAGTGCTGGGTCTTCAATTGGTCACGATGGGTATTAATGATTTGGAGGAAGGGGCCAACTGTGTTGTAGCCAATATGTTGATGATGGAAAGACAGGTCGGAAACAAGTTGTGAGAAGGATACAATCAACAGAATATAAAAGGTTACCAGGAGCAGGAAACAAGGTGGATGGGGCCACTTAATTGTTTGTGAGGCGAAATGTCAGCTTCCGGACAGTGGGATGAATGTTGGGAATGAAGTTACCAGTGTGTTAAATGTGGATCGTGGTTCCTGACAGCAAGCAGCAGGAAACTATTTTTGATGCATTAGCTTGTCACCCATACTCATTATGATACAGATTTGCCAGGTTAAATTCTATCTTTATGATTAAGGGCCATCTGCAAATGTGAAAGAGTTGCTTTCAGATTCACAACTGGTTAGAGATGGTGTGCAGCAGATGAGGTCATCTTCCTGGTGGATTTGGATTGAGAAGCAGCTACTTTTCCTGAATGGGGAGCTTTGTTGGACCGGGGAGAGGAGGCTGAGCTGTTGTATTGAGCTTGAGCGGCAGCTCTCCAGTGAGTTCAGAGCATGGATGTCTGGGGAGAGAGGGTGACAGCGATGCAGGGATACAGGGGCATGGCTATCTGGGGAGAGAGGGTGACAGCGATGCAGGGGTACAGGGGCATGGCTGTCTGGGGAGAGAGGGTGACAGCGATGCAGGGATACAGGGGCATGGCTGTCTGGGAAGAGGGGGTGACAGCGATGCAGGGTACAGGGGCATGGTTGTAAGGGGAGAGAGGGTGACAGCGGTGCAGGGGTACAGGGACATGGCTGTCTGGGGAGAGAGGGTGACAGCGGTGCAGGGATACAGGGGCATGGCTGTCTGGGGTGAGAGGGTGACAGCGATGCAGGGATACAGGGGCATGGCTGTCCGGGGAGAGAGGGTGACAGTGGTGCAGGGGTACAGGGGCATGGCTGTCTGGGGAGAGAGGGTGACAGTGGTGCAGGGGTACAGGGGCATGGCTGTCTGGGGAGAGAGGGTGACAGCGATGCAGGGGTGCAGGGGCATGGCTGTCTGGGGAGTGAGGGTGACAGCGATGCAGGGATACAGGGGCATGGCTGTCCGGGAGAGAGGGTGACAGCGATGCAGGGATACAGGGGCATGGCTGTCCGGGAGAGAGGGTGACAGCGATGCAGGGATACAGGGGCATGGCTGTCCGGGAGAGAGGGTGACAGCGGTATGGGCGTACAGGGACATGGCTGTACGGGGAGAGAGGGTGACAGCGATGCAGGGGTACAGGGACATGGCTGTACGGGGAGAGAGGGTGACAGCGATGCAGGGGTACAGGGGCATGGCTGTACGGGGAGAGGGGGTGATAGCGATGCAGGGGTACAGGGGCATGGCTGTCTGGGGAGTGAGGGTGACAGCGATGCAGGGATACAGGGGCATGGCTGTCCGGGGAGAGAGGGTGACAGTGGTGCTGGGGTACAGGGACATGGCTGTCTGGGGAGTGAGGGTGACAGCGATGCAGGGGTACAGGGGCATGGCTGTATGGGAAGAGAGGGTGACAGTGGTGCTGGGGTACAGGGACATGGCTGTCTGGGGAGAGAGGGTGACAGCGGTGCAGGGGTACAGGGGAATGGCTGTCCGGGGAGAGAGGGTGACAGCGGTGCAGGGGTACAGGGGCATGGCTGTTTTTTGAAGAGATGTCAGGTCTTAGAAATCCTAAGAAGAATTGTGGGGGACAAATGGAGGGAGCTGGGAAAGTCTATCTTCATTGACAATCATGGGAGAGGGAGTGTGATCGAGGACAGGTCGAGGATGAGGTTTGGCGAGTTGAGAGAAACAGAGGGCAGGTCAAGGATGGTAGGCAGTAGAACAATGGGTAAATTGATAGTGACCAGGGGGCAATTCTAGGGTGATGGTAGATTGGTTGAACGTCACTGAAGGCAGAGCAAAAGTGATGGCGGGGAGGTCAAATGTGACTGGGGGAGGCTGCACTGGTGATGGCTTGAAGCTTCAACAACAGCAAGAGGTGGCCAGTGTATCGGTCGAGGAGGGAGCTATCCATGGTGGGATGGGTGGTGAGCTAGTGTGTGACCAACATAAGGCAGTGTGCTCTTGTTGGTCAAAAGTGCTCAAGTCAGGAAGGAGGGTCATATCGATGGTGCGGGCCAGATCAATGTCTGCCTTGTGTCTGCAGTTCACCTTGTAGACAAGATGACTCTTGTGTATTCAGTGATATTAGAGGCTCTGGTACTATGGAGGATAGGAACTGGCAGACGATGGCTCAGGACAGGCACATCATGGATAGAATGCCAACAAAGGACAGCAGCAGAGAGTGAGGCAGCTCAAGATGCAGGAAACCAGAGGCCAATGTGACATTGAGCAATGGCACGTAGCTGAATATGCGACATGTGGAGGAACTACCAGCAAATGTTAGAGAGGCAACGTTAAAGACTTTTGTTTGGGATGTTAGATGCAACTGCAAGATTCTACCCAAAGAGGCCGCAAAGGGATATTGGTCGGAAGTGAGTGGGCAAAACTTCGGCAGATGAAGTATAATGGAGGAAAATGTGAGGTTGTTCACTTTAGCAGGAAGAATAGAAAAGCAGACGGAGAGAGAAACCACAGAATGTTGTGATACGGAGGGATCTATATATCCTTTTATATGAATCATAAAAGGTCTGTATGCAGCTACAGCAAGTAACCGGAAAGTAAATCGAAGATTGGCCTTTATTGCAAGAGGGTTGTCATATGACCACGGAGGCAACAGAGAATCCTTTTCATTAACAAAACCAACAGCAATACAACCAGGTGCATTCAGCTTGCTATCTACACTGGGAGTGCAGAGGATCTGGCACTTCCCGTTATATACAAACAAGAGGTTCCCTGATTGGCCCACTAATCAGGGAGCTCGTATTCCAATTGGCCAATCTCAAAGGCCTGGGGTTGGATTCTCCGCAGCCCCGCGCCAAAATTGTGTTTGGCGTGCGGTTGGCGAATCAACTTTCCTGACGGAATCGGGCTCAGCGCCGCTCCGGTCCCTGAATGACCATGCGTATGTGAATTACGCCACACAGCTGGGGGGCCATTGTCAGAGACCCGCCCAGCGATACTCCGCTCCCAACCCGCCGAGTTCCCGACAGCGTGGAACCAATGTGGTGGCTGGTCGGGCTCTCACGCAGCGTCTCCGTGACTGCCCTGGTGGGGGGGCTGGGGGATAGGGCACCGGGGACGGACTTATGGGCGGCCAGGGCACAGATCGGGCCAGTCCGATGCAGGGGCATGCGGCCAATGGGGGGGGCCTACGTTACGGAGCTGCCTCCGCGGTCCAAGTCCGCTATGGCGCTCGGCGCAGCCGCTGTAGGCCGCCGCCATGCACATGCCTGGACCCAAGACTGGAAGTTCGGGGGCCGGTATCCGCAGCTAAAGCTGTGTGAAGCACTCCTGGTCCCTGCTAGACGGCTGAAGGTAAGTGAATCGGATTGTTTTTTCTCCAGGAAACTCGGGAGTCTGCGTTTTTACGCCGGCGTGGGGACATAGACCCATTTTGGGAGAATCCAGCCCCTGGTCTAGGTCATTACAGGGGTGCAGTATAAAAGTAGTATTGCTTTTCTACAACTGTACAGGGCATTTGTGAAACCATTCATAGAATACTGTGTACAATTTTGTCCTCCTCACTTAAGCAGGGATTAACTTGCATTGGAAGCAGTTTAGAGAAGGTTCATTAGGCTGATTCCTGGGAAAGAGGGGTGGTTTTATTTGATTGTGTATATGTTCTCTGGACTTTTGAAGAATCTCACTGAAACACATTGGATTTTGCGGTGGCTTGTCAGGGAAGATACTGGGAGGATATTTACCCACGTGGAGAAATCGAGAATGAGAGGCACAGTTTAAAAATAAGGGCCGGGATTCTCCGAAATCCCGGCCAAGTGGTGATAGGGCTGGTTTAACTCACTGGGCTAGATCGCTGGCTTTTAAAGTAGACCAAGCAGGCTAGCAGCACGGTTTGATTCCTGTACCATCCTCCCCGAACAGGCGCCGGAATGTGGCGACTAGGGGCTTTTCACAGTAACCTCATTGAAGCTTACTCGTGACAATAAGCGATTTTCATTTTCATGTCGGTGTAAACACCGGAGTGGTGCACACCAGCGTCAATGGGCCTCCTGGCCCAGCGATTCAGGGAACCAGCATAGCGCCGGAGTGCTGCACGTTGCTCCGGCACCGAAAGTCGGCCCTGCACTGCCGGCGCTGGTCCGCGCATGCGCGCGACGGCCATCTCCGCGCCTGCACGTGTGCATGGTGGCCGTTTCTGCACTCGCGCCGAGCACCATGGCGGAACCCTACAGCAGGCCCATGCAGAAGGAGGTAGGCCACCCTCCAGATCGTGGGCGCCCGCTGATCGGTAGCCCCGTTTGCGGGCCTGGATGCCATGAAGGGCCCCCCGGAGTCTGATCCCCCCCCGCCTACCCACCAGGCTGGCCACTGCGGCTGCGGGTCTGAGCTCTCTCTGGGTGGTACCAGGTTGGAACCATGCCAGCGGGACTCGGCGGGAATTCGGCTGTCGACTGCGGGGAATCGCCGGGGGGGCCTCTTTCGGCGGCCTCCGACCGGCGCCGCATCGACCGCATGGGTGCGAATGCTGCCAATACTCGAGTCGCCTAATCCTTTTATTATTTTAAAAAATATTTAGAGTATCCAATTCATTTTTTCCAATTAAGGGGCAATTTAGTGTGGCCAATCCACCTAGCCTGCACATCTTTGGGTTGTGGGGGCGAAACCCACGCAAACACGGGGAGAATGTGCAAACTCCACACAGACAGTGATCCAGAGCCGGGATCGAACCTGGGACCTCGGCGCCGTGAGGCTGCAGGGCTAACCCACTGCGCCACCGTGCTGCCCTCTTCTGTTATTTGTTTTAATGATATTACTAGTCCAATGGCTGTCTAAAATCATGCCGTTTGATTGAGCTTGCCCTTCCTCGTTATCCCTTCCTTTCCTCACTGCAGTTCTGTGCATCAAGTTTCATTTTCCACATGTCTTCCTGTTTCACCAATCTGACAATGCTCTCCTGAATTCTGCTGTACTTCTCACTTGAAGCTTTATGTAATCTGCAATCTTTGAAATGCAAATCCCCAACATTCTTGCTCAGGTCATTAATAAAACATTTTTTAAAAAGACTAATGTGAAACACCAACTCCCTCCAATCCGAAAAGCCACACTATCGACTACAATCATTACTCATTCATATTCCTTTGCCAATTTTGTATCCACATTGCTGGTGTCCCTTTAATCCCATGGACTTTAATTTTGTGAAGGAGTGGTTAGTTTAGTGAAGGGAGTGGTTAACTGGCAGCTGAATCCCAGCTTTTTCTTTTGATTGTTTTGTTTTTTCTTCTCACTGTGTTTGCATGGAAGTTATTCATTCTGGCTATGCATGTTGGGCTCTATAACAGGCACAAAGATTTTCTTTGATGCAGAGGATTCAGCCAAGGAGACAAGGTGAGTGATAAGGCTCATCGGGCACGTGGCTCCTGGAGATTTTGTGCGTCGGGAATGCTGAATGCTTCCCATTTGCAGAGTCCTTTAAATTAGGGCATCAAATAAATGGCCTGTTGCTCAGCAGGCTCTTCTAATCGCGGTGGATTTGAATTCTGTCACCCAGCGGAGTGATGCTGAGTCGGCAGCTTGTTTATAACAGAGATTCCTGACAACAATGCTCCTTTGACTTGTTCGTGATCCCACGGCTATTTCTTTTGTACCACAGCATAACTTGGACCTGACGCACAATGTCATTCAACATTGCGATGACCTCATACCATCACACTGCCCTCCCTCAAACTGTTGCCTGGAGACTCTTTCTGTAGATGGGAGATAGAATCTGACGTGACCATGGGCCCCATTGCACAGCGCCAGCACTTTGCCATGCCAGTACAAGACAATAGCTAGTGATGTGATCGTCAGGTTGGGTTTTCTGTTACAAGTTTCAATGGCAAGTCTCAATTCAATATTACAGCCATCCCAGGTTCGGCACAGAATGAAACTTGCCGTGTTAATGGAGCTTTTGTGAGAAAGGCAATCGGATAATACAAAGAGGTTGTAACATGGAAGGATAAAAGTAGGTCTTAAGCTCTTCTGTTATCTGTTTTAGTGATTCTTGAGAAGGTCAATCAGGCATGTTTGGAAGATGAGTTAAAGGTAAATGTCCAGAAGAGAGTCAATGCAAGATCTCCCAGAAAAATAACTTTTGAATAAACACCACAGCAATGAAGCAAATAGATTAAATGCATTATTCAACCAGGCAGCTGAAGTAACAAGGTAAATAAAGGAAACCTTTGCAAGAGAGATGTGTAACTGTAACTTGAAGCGGCTGTATTGAATGAAGTTAACTGGATACGGAAGCATTGAATGCTCAAGAAAAAGGCATTGAAGGCATTTTATTTGTACACGGTAAACACATGATGAAAGTTAATTGTTCAAGAATACTGATTATTAAGTGAATCCTTGAGCTAGAATGACAATAGAGAGAACTGGTGTGGTGCACAATGATGAAAACGTTGGCGTGGTCAGGTTATTAAATATGGTCAGGTTATTGGATATCATGAATTAGATCTAGCTCTTTGAGTTGAAAGGGAACGAGGGATATAGGGGGAAGGTGGGATCACGGTGCTAAACGTAAGGATCAGCCATGACCATAATGAATCATAGAATCATAGGCTTTACAGTGCAGAAGGAGGCCATTCGGCCCATTGAGTCTGCACCGGCCCTTGGAAAGAGCACCCCATTGAAGCCCACACTTGCAACTTATCCCAATAACCCCACCTAACCTTGTTGGACACTAAGGGACAATTTAGCATGGCCTGCACATCTCAGGACTGTGGGAGGAAAACGGAGCACCCGGACGAAACCCACGCAGACACGGAGAGAACGTACAGACTCCGCATAGCAAGTGACCCAAGCCGGGAATCGAAGCTGGGACCGTGGAGCTGTGAAGCAACTGAGCTAACCATTGTGCTACCATGCCGGCCCAATGGTGGTGCAGGCTCGAATGGCTGAATGGCCTCCTCCTGCTTCTATTTAGTTGAAATAGTTGAAGGACAGAAAGAAATAACATTTATTTACAATGACATATATATACACAACAGCACCAGCAACTCCTTTGTTGCTCCTCTCCTCTAGCCGGTTCCAAGCTGGCCAGCTTTATTTATGCAGGGAATCTGCTAATGATTTCTGCCCCCCCATTGGGGAAGCTCATACTCCCCAATGGGGGGGGGGGTTCTTTGGATGGAATGATCTTCTGGACTGAACGTGGTCTACATGCTTGTGCTGGAGATGACCCTGGGCTTGCACCTGGTAAGATACAGGGCCCGTTTGGCGAAAGATTACGTGAGGGACCCACTGGGCACCACCAGCAAAATTCCAAACGAACAGTGGGCACAAACTGCCGAATCGGCCGATGCCAAGAAAAACCATGTCCCTGCCGTTCTTGTGTGCAGAGTACTTTTGCGCCAATGTCTGGGAAAACCATGCTAAGGCGGGTGTAAAGTCTCCGGCCCATTAGGAGTTCCTTGGGAGCTACCCCAGTCACGGTATGTGGGGTGGTCCTATATGAAAACAAAAAACGAGCCAGTCTCGTGCCCATTGACCCGGAAGACTGCTTCTTTAGGCCTCGTTTGAATGTCTGAAGTGCGCGCTCCGCCAACCCATTTGAAACCGGTGGGTAAGGGGCAGTGCGGATATGGCGTATGCCGTTCATTTTCATGAACCACGCAAACTCCTCACTTGTGAATGGAGTGCCATTGTCTGTGACCAGCACCTTGGGGTGGCCATGCGTACTGAAAGACAAACGCATCTTCTCGATTGTTGCGCAGGACGTTGTGCCTGTCAGCTTATGCACCTCTAACTATTTAGACTGGGCATCGATTAATAGCAGGAATATGGATCCTTGAAAAGGGCCGGTGAAATCCGCATGCAAGCGCGCCCAAGGCCGCCCTGGCCATTCCCAGTGATGTAGGGGCGCGGCCGGCGGAAGCTTCTGATGCTCCTGGCAAATGGAGCAGTTTTGGGCCACCATCTCAATGTCCGTGTCAAGGCCTGGCCACCAGAAATAACTCCGGGCCAACATTTTCATTTTGGTCACACCCGGATGCCCATTGTGCAAGTCTCTCAGTATCAGCTCCTGTCCTTTTTCCGGGACAATCACACGTGTCCCCCACAAGAGGATACCGTCTTCCACGCTGAATTCTGACAGCTTGGAGGAAAATGCCCGCAACTCGCCTGGGAGCTGTCTCTGTTGCCCACCATACAGGACTATGTGCCGAACCTTTGACAGGATTGGCTCCATCTGGGTCCACTCACGGATCTGTGATGCCGTGACAGGCAAGGAGTCCATAAAATTTAGGGTTGCAACCACCTCACCAGTCGTGGGGGTCGACATGGGGCCGGTCGATAAAGGCAATCGGTTCAGTGCGTCGGCATTCCCTATCTGGGTTGCTGGTTTGTGCTCCAGAGAATACTCGTATGCAGCGAGCAACAAAGCCCAGCGCTGGATCCGTGCGGAAGCAATGGGCGGTATTGGCTTATCCTCTCTGAAAAGTCCCAGGAGAGGCTTATGATCAGTCACGATAGTCAACTGGCGGCCATACACGTTCTGGTGGAAACGTTTCACCGCAAAGACCACCGCCAGGCCCTCCTTCTCAATCTGCGCCTGCTTCTTTTCCGCTGCAGTCAATGTGCGGGAGGCGAAAGCTATCAGCCGCTTGGACCCGTTCTCCACCTTGTGGGACAGAATGGCCCCAATACCATACGGGGATGCATCACACGTGATGAGCGAAGGCTTTTCAGGATCATAGTGGGTTAGTAACCCAGACGACAACAATTGTTGTTTTACCCGTCGGAAAGTGGTTTCTTGCGGCTGACCCCAAACTCAGGTGAGGTGATTCTTTAGCAGAAGGTACAATGGGGCCAGCGTAGTTGGCAGATTGGGGAGGAACTTCCCATAATAGTTTACAAGGCCGAGAAAAGAACGAAGATACGAAGTGTCAGTCAGGGCGGGGGCCTATTGAATTGTGCGCACCTTCTCTGCGACGGGGTGCAAACCTTCGCGGTCCACCTGATAACCCAGGTAGACTACTTCCTTCGCCTGAAAGATGCACTTTGTGCGACGTAAACGGACTTCAGCCTCCGAAAAGCGTCTAAGGACAGCCTCCAAATTTTCCAAA
Source organism: Scyliorhinus canicula (assembly GCF_902713615.1). NCBI lineage: Eukaryota > Metazoa > Chordata > Chondrichthyes > Carcharhiniformes > Scyliorhinidae > Scyliorhinus > Scyliorhinus canicula. The sequence goes on from NC_052153.1 coordinate 164,860,071, forward strand.
TGTTCCTGCTCCGAAGTCCATGTAATCAAACACCATCCAAGCAGACAGGGACACATGGTGAGCCTCTCAAAATGCCCTCCATGACGCGTTGAAAAATAGCGCAGGCAGAGGATACCCAAAAGGGCAACTGTGTATATTCATACAGGCCCCGGTGTGTATTCGTCGTTACATATGGCCGGGAGGCAGGGTCCAGCTCCAACTGTAGGTAGGCGTGACTCATATCTAATTTTGTGAACGAGAGTCTGCCTGCAAGCTTCGCGTAGCGATCCTCTATGCGAGGCATTGGTATCGGTCGAGCCGGGCAGCCGTATTCACTAAGTTTTTATAGTCACCGCACAAGCGAAATGTGGCATCTGGCTTCATTACAGGTACAATTGGTGCTGCCCAGTCAGCAAAATGGACGGGCCTGATAATACCCAAAGTCTCCAAATGAGTGAACTCCCCTTCTACATTCTCAAGCAAGGCATCAGGCACCGGGCGCGCCCGGAAATAGCGCGGCGTAGCTCCTGGTTCGACTTGGATACGGGCTACGGCACCTTTTATTTTCCCCAAACCGAGCTGGAATACATCTGGGTATTGTCCTAACACCTCAGTCAATCCTCCAGAAACTGTTTGGAGTATGTGCTGCCATTGCAGCCACAAATGGCGCAACCAGTCCCGACCTAAAAGGCTGGGCCTGTGGCCGCGCACCACAATAAGTGGGAAACGCCCCTCCTGGCGTCCATAAACAACAAGGGTCATCGTAGTTCCTGCAATGTCCAATGGTTCACCCATGTAGGTGGCCAACCTGGCCTGTGTGTCTGTTAATGTAAGGGTCTGTATCCCCTGCTTGATGCGGTCGAATGTCTTCTGGGCGATCACGGAGCCCGCTGCACCAGTGTCCAACTCCATCTCAAGCGGGTGACCATTGACCCATACTGTCACCTTAATGGGGGCCACACGGGGAGCTGCCACACAATGCAGCTGCAGGCAGTCATTCTCCGTCTCCACGTCCTCGGGAGTAGTCGGCGCAGGTTCATCCACATGGAAGGTACGGCCCCTGGGCTGGCCCCAGTTTCTGTTGGAACGACGGCGCCTCTGGCGTCCCGAGGACTGGCGTCCGCGACAGGGTCGGCGCCCACAAGTCTGACACGGACATGGCTCCTCATCCAGGGCTAAATCGCTGGCTTTGAAAGCAGACCAAGCAGGCCAGCAGCACGGTTCGATTCCCGTAACAGCCTCCCCGAACAGGCGCCGGAATGTGGCGACTAGGGGCTTTTCACAGTAACTTCATTTGAAGCCTACCCGTGACAATAAGCGATTTTCATTTCAATTTTCATTTCATTGGTTCTGGAGAAGGCTCCTTTCGGGGAGGAATGTCCGATGGCCACTGGCGTCGATCCAGACATCACCTCGTCCAAGGTACCGCAGGGATGCGGGGGGACGTTTTCGGACGGAGGGGGTTGTGCCCCAAGGCACATGCCCTGTAGCTCCTGCACTCCCTGTTCTGAGCTTTCTCGGGACAATACTATCTGAATGGCTTGTTGAAAAGTCAATGTTGGCTCAGCTGACAACTTTCTCTGGGTGACGGCATTGTTAATACCGCAAACCACCCGGTCGCGTAACATTTCTGACAAGGTCTCACCATAGTCACAGTACTCCGCAATCCTGCGTAGCCTGGATAGAAACTCTGCAAGGGATTCTCCTGGGGTCCTCTCAGCGATATTAAACCGGTAACGCTAGACTATCGTGGATGGGGTTGGGTTAAAATGTTGCCCCACTAAGGTCACAAGTTTATCAAACGTCATGGTGTCCGCCGCAGCTGGGTACGTAAGGCTCCTAATCACCCCAAATGTATGCGAGCCACAGGCGGTGAGGAATATGACCACCTGTCGCTCGTTTTCGGTGATGTTGTTGCCTGGAAATAGTAACGCATCCGTTGTGCGGACTGGTTCCAGCTTTCGTGTGTGTGGTGTATATTGTGTGTGTGTGGTGTATGTGTGGTGTGTGTGTGTGTGTGTGGTGTATATTGTGTGTGTGTGGTGTATGTGTGGTGTGTGTGTGTGTGTGTGGTGTGTGTGGTGTGTGGTGTGTGTGTGTGTGGTGTGTGTGGTGTGTGGTGTGTGTGTGTGTGGTGTGTGTGTGTGTGGTGTGTCTCTACCCGGTTCCTGGCGTATGCTCTTGTTGAGACAGGGACATATGGAGAGAGGTGGCCCCACCCAGTATTCTCCGAGGTCTCTGGGATTCTCACCTCCGATGAGTCGAATACCCGACGGCTTTTAAAAATCATCCAAGCAGTGTTGTGGCTGATGAGGGAGAGAGAGGAGGTAGAACATAGAACATAGAACATTACAGCACAGTACAGGCCCTTCGGCCCTCGATGTTGCGCCGACCTGTGAAACCCCTCTAAAGCCCATCTACGCTATTCCCTTATCATCCATATGTCTATCCAATGAACATTTGAATGCCCTTAGTGTTGGCGAGTTCACTACTGTTGCAGGCAGGGCATTCCACGCCCTTACCACTCTCTGAGTAAAGAACCTACCTCTGACATCTGTCCTGTATCTATCTCCCCTCAATTTAAAGCTATGTCCCCTCGTGCTAGATATCAACATCCGAGGAAAAAGGCTCTCACTGTCCCCTCTATCTAATCCTCTGATCATCTTGTATGCCTCAATCAAGTCACCTCTTAACCTTCTTCTCTCTAACGAAAACAGCCTCACGTCCCTCAGCCTTCCCTCATAAGATCTTCCCTCAACATTCTGGTAAATCTCCTCTGCACCCTTTCCAATGCTTCCACATCCTTCCTATAATGCGGCGACCAGAATTGCATGCAAAACTCCAAATGCGGCCACACCAGAGTTTTGTATAGCTGCAACATGACCTCATGGCTCCGAAACTCAATCCCTCTCCCACCTCTTAACCTTCTTCTCTCTAACGAAAACAGCCTCAAGTCCCTCAGCCCTCCCTCATATGATCTTCCCTCCATACCAGTCAACATCTTGGTAAATCTCCTCTGCACCCTTACCAATGCTTCCATATCATTCCTATAATGCGCCGACCAGAATTGCACGCAATACTCCAAATGTGGACGCACCAGAGTTTTGTACAGCTGCAACATGACCTCATGGCTCCGAAACTCAATCCCACTACCAATAAAAGCTAACACACCTTACGCCCTCTTAACAACCCTCTCAACCTTGGTGGCAACTTTCAGGGGTCTATGTACATGGACACCGAGATCTCTCTGCTCATCCAACCTACCAAGAATCTTACCATTAGCCCAGTACTCTGTATTCCTGTTACTCCTTCCAAAATGAATCACCTCACACTTTTCTGCATTAAACTCCATTTGCCACCTCTCAGCCCAGCTCTGCAGCATATCTATGTCCCACTGTAACCTGTAACATCCTTCCGCACTGTCCACAACTCCACCGACTTTAGTGTCATCTGCAAATTTATTCACCCATCCTTCTACGCCCTCCTCCAGGTCATTTATAAAAATAACAAACAGCAGTGGCCCCAAAACAGATCCTTGTGGTACACCACTAGTAACTGGACTCCAGGCTGAACATTTCCCATCAACACCACCCTCTGTCTGGGGCTGGTTTAGCACACTGTGCTAAATCACTGACTTTTAAAGCAGACCAAGGCAGGCCAGCAGCACGGTTCAATTCCCGTACCAGCCTCCCCGAACAGGCGCTGGACTGTGGCGACTAGGGGCTTTTCACAGTAACTTCATTTGAAGCCTACTTGTGACAATAAGCAATTTTCATTTTTCAATTTCTGATCCAAACTGCTGAATCACCCTGAATCCCATGCCTCCGTATTTTCTGCAATAGCCTACCGTGGGGAACCTTATCAAATGCTTTACTGAAATCCATATACATCACAGCAACTGCTTTACGCTCGGCCACCTGTTTCATCACCTTCTCAACGAATTCAATAAGGTTTGTGAGGCACGACCTACCCTTCACAAAATCTTCCATTATCGGAATTAATTGTCAATTGTTGTGACCGCTGACTTGTTCATTGTCACACAATATGGGGAGGAATTCTCCGACCCCCCGCAGGGTTGGGGAATTGCCCGGGACCTTCGTAAATCCCGCCCCTGCCGTGGCCATAATTCTCTGCCACCCAGGAATCGGCGGGGGTGGGAATCACGCCGCGCCGGTTGGCGGGCCCCCCGCGGCGATGGGCCGAAGTCCCGCCGCTGTCAGGCCTCTCCCGCCGATGTGGTTTAAACCACCTCTGGTGGCGGCGGGAGCAGGCGGTGCGAGCGGGCCCCCGGGGTCCTGGGGGAGGGGGGGGGCTGGGGGCGATTGGACCCCATGGGGTGCCGCCACAGTGGCCTGGCCCGCGATCAGGGCCCACCGATCAGCCGGCGGGCCAGTGCCGTGGGGGCACTCTTTTTCTTCCGCCGCCGCCACGGCCTCCACCATGGCAGAGGCGGAAGAGACCCCCCTACCGCGCATACGGCGGGGTGACGTCAGCAGCCGCTGACACTCCGGCGCATGCGCGGCCTCACGCCGGCCGGCGAAGGCCTTTCAGCCAGCCGTTTGCACCGGCTGGCGGGGTGGAAAGACCGTTCGCAGTGGCCGGCGGGGCGCCAACATCTCCAGCGCGGGCCTAGCCTCTAAAGGTGCGGAGAATTCTGCACCTTTGGGGTAGCCCGATGCTGGAGTGGTTGGCGCCACTCCGGTATGCTGGGACCCCCCCGCCCCGCCGGATAGGGCAGACTCCCGCCCATGAAAACTGTCGCGTTCACACCATTAGGATAATGGTCTGAGGCTGTAAATAATGGACTGAAACCTGTATGTCTGAGTGCCACACGGACACCAAAACCCCCAATCTAGACTGTTGCTTCGTGCAAGAGAGGAGTGTTGGATTGTCACAGATATTGCTCCTTGGGTTAGACAGAAAAAGAAGTCCCACCTACTTGTTAATGTGGTTTTTAAAAATTCCATGGCACTCTTTGGAAAAGCGGATCGTCCCAATCCCATGGACAACTTTCCCTGTACAACAATAATTGCCAAAGAGCCATCCAGACTCGTGTCTTTGGCTCTCTCTCCACAGATGCTGTTAGATCTGCTGAGATTGTCCAGTAATTTCTGTTTCAGATTCCAGCATCTGCAGTAATTTGCTTTGATCTTTGTAATAATTAACTAAAAATCGCAGCTTGTGGGAACATACCAAAATGTGTGGACCGACCATTCAACAGTCAAAATATTTCACAGGGAGCTCATTGTTTGAGATGCTTCGAAATGTTCTGACCCACTATATCAATGCAGCTCTTGGATGGAGAGGACATTGCTGAAAGAATATCTGTGTTTGCAGAGAATAATGATACTCGAATATAAGCCAGCGTATGTGAATTATGCACAAGCACATGTTCATCATAAGATGCATTCTGTGGGAGAGGAAGGTCATTTAGATAAAGGGCCTCGTGAAAATATAGGGCAAAAGTAAAAAACGGTGTGATTCTTGGTGGCGTGATCCAGGCTGCAATTTTCAGGCATTTAGAAGATTTTATTTGTCCCAAGTGAAAAATGCTGTGCCTGAGATGCGAAGTATCTGATTCACCCGCCCCAGGGGTCATCTGAGCATTACATTTAAACGGCTTCACGGCACTTCTTCTCAGTCAAGCCAGGAGGACGACAGCAAGGAAACCAGCTCCTCAATTTATGGAAGGGGACCTCAGCCGCTAACTGGCTGAGAGGAGAGGCGGAGTGCCTCAGGTGGAGGCCCTCCAGCTGTGAGACCGAGACAGCACTTGGTCAGTGCCAGCAGCCTGACCAAGGGGATGTGGGTGCAAAGGATTTGGACTTGGATTTTGTTTATTGTCACGTGTACCGAGGTACAGTGAAATATATTTTTCTGCGAGCAGCTCAACAGATCATGAAAATCGCTTATTGTCACGAGTATTATTGTCAATGAAGTTACTGCGAAAAGCCCCTAGTCGCCACATTCCGGCGCCTGTTCGGGGAGGCTGTTACGGGAATCGAATCGTGCTGCTGGCCTGCTTGGTCTGCTTTAAAAACCAGCGATTTAGCCCAGTGTGCTAAACAGCCCCATCAGATCATCAAGTACATGGGAAGAAAAGGGAATAAAAGAAAATACATAATTGGACAACACAAGGTATACAATGAAACTACATAAGCACTGACATCGGATGAAGCATAGAGGATGTAGTGTTAATGAGGTCCGTCCATAAGAGGGCTGTTTAGGAATATGGTAACAGCTGGGAAGAAGATGTTTTTGAATCGGTTCGTGCGTGTTCTCAGACTTCTGTATCTCCTGCCCGATGGAAGAAGTTGGAAGAGTGAGAAAGCCGGGAGGGAGGGGTCTCTGTTATGCTGCCCGCTTTCCCCAGGCAGCGGGAGGTGTAGTTGGACTCAATGGATGGGAGGCAGGTTCGTGTGATGGACTGGGCTGTGTTCACGACTCTCCAGTTCCTTGCGGTCCTGGGCTGAGCAGTTGCTATACCAGGCTGTGATGCAGCCAGATAGGATGCTTTCTATGGTGCATCTGTAAATGTTGGTAAGGGTTAATGTGGACATGCCGAATATCCTTAGCTTCCTGAGGAAGTATAGGTGCAGAAAAAAGATGAACGACCTACCCTGATCAGCCAGGATGTGTTCCCCGTCTCCTCTCTGCAGTCCACCCTTCCGTCATCCCCTGGAATGTCACCTCAATCGCACATGCCACCACCTCACAGGGCCCCAGCACCCAAGCTCCAACTGGTATGCTCAAACCCCCACCCGGCATTCCTCAACACAACTTCACCCTGCTCAGGCACAGTGCCCACACATCCAGGTGTCAGCAAGCTCTAACCTACCAGGTGTCCAGCTCGCATCAACCCCATATGTGTTCCTACAGGAGAAGCTCACTCACAACTGCCGTGAGTGAGAGAAAATGAGCAGTGGCATGCCCGAGCTGATTATTCTTTTTAATCAATTTAGAGTACCCAATTAATATTTTTTTAAGGGGCAATTTAGCATGGCCAATCCACCTAACCTGCACATCACCACGCAGACACGGGGAGAATGTGCAAACTCCACACGGACAGTGACCCAGGGCCGGGATTCGAACCCGGGTCCTCAGCACTGTAGTCCCAGTGCTAACCACTGCGCCACGTGCCGCCCTCCAGCTGATTATCCTGACTCCATGTGAAGAGAGAGCCATGCAGCTCACAGGGGAGGAGCAGGAACGGGCCTGCTCTGTGAGCGACGTGGGCCTGCCAGAGAAAAGTGAGGAGCCCACTGCAGCTTCATCCTAAGTGAATTCTGTGTAGTCTAAACCCTTGTCGGATCATGAACTAAAACCATATCCCTTGCCTTGTAGGAACGTCAACCGAAGAGCCTGGCCCATCAAACAGCAGTGCCCCACTGAGCGTTCCCCGTGTGCATCGGGCGGTGGGCATTCTTTTTTTCCTAAACCAAACATTGGGTGCCCCGGATCTCTGGTAACCCGGCGTTGCTGGCTTTTACAGGTGTTGTCCTCCAGCGTAATTGCGTCACGCCTCGAGGATTTATTTTTTCTGAAGTGCTCGACCATATGGTGAGAAAGGCCTGCTGTGCAGCCAGCGTACCGCACGTCTCTTTTCTCACCTGAACCAGCACTTTGAGCGGAATTTTGCTTGTTTTCTCCAATATATTTGGAGTCCATTCTTCCCCCAACCGTCCTCTCTGCCATTTGCCTTGTAAAAGGTCCTGTCACCTTCTGCACTGTAAATTCAATGATCTATGATCAAGACAAACACAAAACAATGAAATCGAATGCAAACGGGTCTCCAACTGTTAGCACTGAGCATGAGCTCCCTGCCCGCCATTATGGGCCCCTGAAAATTCTTTGACTTCATCTTTGGACTTCACGACCTTCCTGGAATTTTATACTAAACAAGGCAGACTGGCTTATTCTGTTCATGTAATCAGTGACTGACAGCCCAGTCCACCAAATCCTGTCTGAGCTCACATAGAGGCCAATTGAAATGCTGCAAACATTGGTGTTCTATTTTTCTTTGACGCTCGGGAATTTCTTTGTAGATTCAACATAACTGCCCTTGTTCATGCTTTATTTTAAGTGTGATGCAGAGATTTGCTTGGCACAATGTGTGATGTCTGAAGTGGGAGGAACAGTAAATACAGACATTGATAGATCAGAATGTGACTAAATATGGGTGAATGCCCAGGACACCAACAGAGTTGAGACAATAATGAAGTGAGCTAGAACGTATTGGTTGGTTTGGAATTTTAAAGCCTAAAGGACTTTAGGAAGATGTGTTAGGTTACCATCTGATAAATCTTGCTTTCAAATATACAAAAAGTTTGTGAAATGAATGATGCATAGAAGTCCTGGAAATATGTTCTTAAATATCTTGAGTCACAGTTCCTGATAATGAAGCACTTCCAGAATAGAAGATATTTCACTCAACAATGGAAACAGGTTAGTTTTTTCAATTAGCGGATCCATCAATGTATGGTACATCATTGATTCATGGCTATCTTGAAAAGTATTTCAGCAGTGGGACATGAGTGCAGAGGATGAATGTATTATACATTCTCTTTGCTATAGCCCTGAAAAATTTTCTAATCAATACATTGCTCTGACGCAGTGCACTAGTTCAAGCCTTAGAAGCTGGCAAACCTCAGTGAGACTCCTGTAATGTAAATTCATTTATCACTCAAGTAGCCAACAGCAGTGACGCACATGCTCAAGGTCAAGCTAATTTATGGAAATGGAATTCTTCCTTTTTGTGGCATAATTAATCAAACAAACCTACTTCACAGTATTAAGACAAAATGTAATGAGGTAGTATGCTGGTTGGCCAGAGAATTAAAGTCGCCATAGATCCAGATGACCATAGGTTGCCCTCCTCTTTTGCGAGAGGGAGCTAACTGGTGGTGATTTAACCTGAGGTTCACCACACCTCAGACGAGGGGCAAGGTTGAGAAGGCGAGACCTTCATAAATAACTTCAGCTGGTAACAGAATTGAACCCACGCTGTTGGCATCGCTTGCGTCACAAACCAGCAGAGAATGCTAGGTGGGTAGGAGTGATGTCAAAACTATAGGTTCAGATGGTATTGGATGTTATCATGGAGTATTGCTAATTGCAGTGCAAGACACCATTACTTCTTGTTGCAATCAATTCTAAATTACCTCCTCTAGTTCACTGTCATTCTGTTGAGCTCGAGACCAACTTTCAAGTCCTTCACATTAATTGGATCTATCTTTGGACCTGGGAAATTGTGGAACTCTTCATTCCTCCATTTTTTTTCTCCTTCCAACATTCTACTGGCTACATGGCCATGAGAACCATTAACTCTAGACTTCATCTCAGCCTCCCTTGTAAACAATCTTGGGGGTTCCCTGCATTATGTGCCTTGATTTATCATTCCGGCACCTCTGAAAAAGAAATGCCAAGTAATTGTTATCTGTACTATCAAATCTCCTGTGACACTGCTGAGGTCAAGTCAGAGGATGTGCTGTGTTACAGAGTCAGGAACATTACAAAAATAACAATCTGCCCTTACGTTCACCTTCAATACAGAGAACATCCTCAGGCACTTCATAAATGAAGATAATGAAGGACGTTTATTGAGTTAGGAAGGAAGCCATGGGGAAAGTTGACAGATGGATTTTGAGTTGTTTCTTAAAGGCTTTGAGTGAAGTGAAGAGATGGAGGGATCATTTTTTTTTTCTTCTTTTGCGGGATGTGGCAAGGCCAGCATTTGTTGCCCACCCCAAATTTTCCTTGAACTGAGTGGCTTACTTAACCATTTCAGAGGCCAGTTCAGAGTCAACTACTTTGCTGAGGGTCTGAAGTCACATGTAGGCCAGACCATGTAAGGATGGTAGATTTCCTTCCCAATAGGGTGTTTAGTAAACCGGCTAGGTTTTTACAACAATCAAAGGTAGTTCCATTTTGGCATCATTACTGAGACTGTCTTTCGATTCCAGATTTTAAAAATAATTTGTTGAATTTATGTTCCACCAGCTGTCATGGCGGTTCTTGGGTTTAGTAATCCAGTGACATTACCAATACGATGGTGGAGGGATGCTCCACAAAGTACAGCCACTGGAGGGACTGAAGGTACTGCCGCCAATGACGGAGCAAAGGAAGGATGGGATGCACAAAGGGATAGAATGATCATAGGCTTTCAGTACTGAAAGCGTTGGCCGAGATCGGTTGGGTAGGTTAGAATGAGGATTTAAAACCTTCTGAAAAATAACAGCAGAACATGTGGATAAGTTGGAAATTATGGAGGGTGAAGATTGGGAATCCAGAAAGAGGAGTACTGGACGAGACCAATCTGGAGGTGATAAAGTCAGTTTCATTGATGCAGAAGCTGAACTAAAGCCAAGCTGCAGCCGACTCCTGCATGCAATGAAGAGTCAGCGCATAGGGAAATTACCCTACAGCACTATTTTTGTGAATGGTTGCTGGAAAAATCTATTTTCCATGGATAAAAATATATTTCAAAACCATTCAGAAAATTCACCACTTCAACCAAACTTTAAAGTCACCATTCTTAAGTCTCTGTGAGTGCCTGCCACTTCGTTACCTCCTCTGGGAAGTGCTGAGGGATAATTTTCTGGTTCAAGCATACTATACAAACGCATTCAGTTATTCAAAAAAAAATAGCAGCAAGTGACGCAAAAGCATTGGCATAAATTGTCTTGAAACATATCATGGTATTATGTCTGATGTTGACTTCAGAAAACGTGGATAAAGTGCAAGGCTGGAGTAGGGAGGCGGAGACCTTATGGGTGAGGATAGAGGCGGGCTCTTGTAGGAGGTCGGGTTGCGGGTGCTGGTGATGGCACTGCATCCATTTGCCCCAGGTTAGTATTCAGGAAACCATGTGATGGTTGCCACGTTGAAGATTTGGGGGCAATTTCTGCAGCACTTTAGGTCGGGAATGGGGTCGAGGATGATCCAGGGGAATTATGGATTTGAGCCGGGGAGGATAGATGCGAGGTTTTGGGGACAGGAAGAGAGAGGAGATGAAGCATTTGTTTTGGAGGGGTGATTTGCAAGCTTGGAGGACTTGAGGGGAAAGTTTGGGTTTCCGCGTGAGGAGAGTTTTCAGTACATACAGGTACGTGACTTTGCTGGAAAGGTTTTTACGACCTTTCGATAGCGCATGCCTCCTCATTGTTGTTGGAATATGGTTGGAGGGTGGGATCTTCTCGTCGAGGATTTTGGAGGAAGATAAGGTGTTCAAGGAGGGGATTAAGGCCTAGTGGGAGGGGGAGCGGAGATGGGACTGGGAGAGGAACTATGGTGTGAGGTGCTGTGGAGGCTGGGGTTGATACAGTTGATGGTGGTGCACGGGCGCATTTGACAAAGTCAAGGATGAGCCCGCTGTTTGAGGGGGGTAGAGGATACTTGCGGACGGTGTGGGAGGGGCTCACCTAATCATATGCCCATGTTATGGTCCTGCCCGAAGTTGGGGGAAATTTTGGGGGGGGGGGGTCATTCTGCAGCACCATAATGGCGATCCTGGATGTGGATTTGGAGTTTGGTCCCCTGGGTACCATATTTGGTGTGTTGGATCTGCCAGAGTTGCAGACGGGAGCGGGAGCAGATGTTTCAGCCTTTGCCTCATTGATTGCTTGCAGGTGGGTTCTGTTGGGATGACGGTCAGCTTCTCCACCCTGTGCCTCAGCGTGGTTGGGGGATCTAATGGAGTTATTGCATCTTGAGAAGGCAAAATTTGCCCTAAGGATGGCAAATTACGGGTTCCATAAGAGATGGGGTTTGTTTCTGTTGCATTTCGGAGAGATAGTAACCGTCAACTGTTGGGGGTGGGGGGTGGCTATTTGGGGGTGTAATGTTTTTGTCCTGTTTTGTAAAATGTTAAATATTTGTATAAAAATACTTTTCAAACAAAAGAATGTTTCACGCATTGCCCCTGCCCAACAAATTAATTACTTCCCGATGACTGGTGAATCATATCAAACAGCATGTCCCTTCAGCTGTTCATAGCAGGCAAAGCACTGACTGTACCCAACAAGCCCATTCTTGCAAAACTCAGAACCTACTATTCGACAGTAGATATGGTTCCGTGATTGGACAACACTTGCTCGACAACCCTGAATGTGCTAACAATTACACTGAAATCCAATTTAAGATCATCAGTTGAGCTCACAGTGTGGCTCCCTTGCGCCGGAATGTGGCGACCCGGGGCTTCTCACAGTAACTTCATTGAAGCCTACTTGTGACAATAAGCTGTTATTATTATTATTATTATTATAATGCCACATTCGCAAACTGAACCAGGTGCTTTGCAGACAGAAGGAGCATGTCCACACACTGTGCCATTTCCCACTAAACAAAAGCTAGGTGGAACCATCATTCCCTGGTTCATTGCCTGTGGCAATTCTTTGACCAGTTCAAAGTTGACTTGACTGGTTTGTATTGGAACAAAAGCTTGACAGTTAACTGTTCCCTGGTGCATTCTCCGTGGCAACTTCTCTGCCAATCAGAGGCCACTTGCCAACCATTCAGCACTCTCTCTTCTCATGCGGTGTAAATTGTTGTTCCCTTTACTTCCTGTAAGCTGTCTTGATGAGTACAAAAAACTTCAATAGCGTGTCTCTATTCTCGGCAATAAATTAATTGTCCACTCTCCCAAGCTTACTGCTGTGCTAGCTATTAAGTTCAGCAGCAGGGATATACTGATTCCGTGTTAACTAAGAATTCTTAGTAAATTTATGTATGCATCATACAGAGAAAAATAATTTGCTTCAACAAGGTCTTGTTTTGCTATCGGAACAAACCTAGGAGATACCTGATCCACTTTCGTTTCCAGAGGGATTCCATGAGCTTGTAGAAGAGCCATTTCTTGCAAGTATTTCTGTTTTTAAAGGGTGGAAGGCAATCTGCATAAGAGGTCGCAAGTGGGGCAACCTTCTATGGTTATGTCTCTCCAGTTAGCCAGCTGTAAAAATTCAAGAAAAGCTATGAAAATGATGCTTTTATAGAATTCTGTGATTGCATTTCAGCAGAAAGCTAACCAGGGAAGCTGACAGTAAGAAAGTAAGAAAGTAAGAAAGAAAGGAAGCTGACAGTAAGCAGACAGAAAGACAGCTTTAGCATTGAGATGCAGTAAGCTGGGACAATTCTCACTGCTGGAGCAAGTCCATAACCGGTAGTTTCAAACAGCAGAAGTCAAGTAGTAAAGAATTAACAAAACTGCTTTGAGCCCGCAATAAATCAATGTTAAGAAAAATATTTTGGGAGAAGCAGAATATGTGCTGAAAGCTTGAGATAAAATCAAGCAGGTGTGCTTTGATGTCAAAAGGATTGAATGCTTCTCTTTCTAATGCCTTTCATTAAATTTTACTGATACAATATGAATATATTATCCTGGCATTTCTTTCTGTGGAACCTAATCTGATAATAGCTTCAGTCATTACAGCTAATATGTCAAATATGTTTGCAATCAAAAGAATACAATTTATTCGAGCCATTTTGCACATGCCAGCTAATTCAGTATCTTTCAAACTCTGGGAGGCAAATAGCTGACTACAAAGTAATTGGTAAAAGGTCATCACTCTTCTGTTGAAATATACATTACAAGAAAGAACAGTGCACGCCAAAATTTAATTCATCTGCAGTTCAGGAACAGCTTTACCTTGAGGCTATAATACCTTTTTAGTTGCCAGATTTTTCCCCTACTGCACTGTGGCTGCAATGGCCAACACAGGAAAATGGAAATGTGATGGCCTTGTGCTTTGTCAAGAATTATAAATGCAGATCTCAGTACTGATGGCATGTGCTGGAACCAATAAGATATCACAATGCCTGGTGTATATATCCTGTGTCGATCTCCCAACACTACAGCATTTCTGAACAAGGCCCAGAAAACAGGCAGGCCCACGCCCAAGAGGCAACACACAAGTGGCACAATGGCTAAACACTTGAAATCTGAAACAAAACCAGAAAATGCGGGAAATACTCAGCAGGTAGGACAGCATTTGTGGGATCATAGAATCTCTACAGTGCGGAAGGAGGCCATTTGTCCCATCGAGTCTCTATCAACCCTCTGAAAGAGTTCCCTATCCAGGCCCATGTCCTGACCCTATCCCCGTAGCCCCAGCTAGCCGTTAGACATTAAGGGGCAATTTAATGTGGCCAATCCACCTAACTGCACATCTTTGCGCTGTGGAAGGAAACCGGAGCATCCGGAGGAACCCACGCAGATACGGGGAGAACTTGCAGACTCCGCACAGTTACCAAAGATTGGAATTGAACCTGGATCCCTGGAGCTGTGAGGCAGCAGTGTTAACCACTGTGACACCCAGAGAGTTAAACAAAGCTAATGTTTCAGGCTGGTGTCTTTGGACAGAACCGGAAAAAGGTAGAGAAGAAAAAGGTTTCAAGCAAGTACAGAGTGTGGGAAGGGGGCAGAGAAGGAAAGAGCAAAAGGGAAACTCTGTGATAGTGTGGAAGGCAGAAGAGATTAAATGACAAAAAGGATGATGGTGAAAGGTAAAAGGCAATAGTAATGGGTTGGTAATGACCCTTCACTAGCCTTATCTTCCAGAACAATCAGTCACAGGGCCTGCAACCAATTGGCTATTGGACATCTATCGGCTAAATGAACACGGCCGGTGAACCTCACATTGGTAGTAGGTAAATTATTGGAGAGAATACTCAGGATCAGTTTTCATACCCATTTGGAAACAAATGAACTAATAAGCGATAGACAGCATGGTTTTGTGAAGGGGAGTTCGTGCCTCACTAACTTGATCAAGTTTTTTGAGGAGGTGACAAAGATGATTGATGAGGGGAGGGTGGTGGATGTTGTTTACATGGACTTCAGTAAACCCTTTGACAAGGTGCCTCATGGCAGACTGGTACAAAAGGTGAAGTCACTCGGGATCAGAGGTGAGGCGGTAAGATGGATACAGAACTGGCTCGGTCATAGAAGGCATAGGGTAGCAGAAGTTTTTCTGAATGGACGGTTGTGACCAGTGGTGTTCCATAGGGATCGGTGCTGGGACTTCTGCAGTTTGTAGTGTACATAAATGATTTGGAGGAAAATATAGCTGGTCTGATTAGTAAGTTTGCAGATGACACCAATGTTGGTGGAGTGGCAGATAGTGTTGAGGATTGTCAGAAGATACAGCAGGACATAGAGAGGTTGGAGACTTGGGCAGAGAAATTGCAAATGGAGTTTAATCCGGACAAAGGTGAGGTAATGCCTTTTGGTAGGTCTAACATAAGAGGGGAAATATACCGTAAATGGTAAAACGTTTAGGAATATAGAAAGTCCAAGAGATCGGGGCGTGCAGATCCACAGATCATTGAAGGTGACAACACAAGTGGACAACGTAGTCAAGAAAGCATACGGGATGCTTGCCTTCATTGGATGGGCATCGAGTATAAAAACTGACAAGTCATGCGATAGTTGTATAGAATCTTGGTAAGGTTGCACTTGGAATATTGCGCACAATTCTGGTCGCCACACTACCAGAAGGATGTGGAGGCTTTGGAGAGGGTGCAGAGGAGGTTTACCAGCATGTTGCCTGGTCTAGAGGGTGTTAGCTATGTGGAGAGGCTGAACAGACTCGGACTGTTTTCATTAGAAAGACGGAGGTTGAGGGGTGACCTGATAGAGATCTACAAGATTATGAGGGGCATGAATAGAGTGGATGGGCAGGCACTCTTTCCCAGGGTGGAGGGGTCAGTCACCAGGGGGCATAGGCTTTAAGGTCCGGGGGCAAAGTTTAGAGGAGATGTGCGAGGCAGGTGTTTTACGCAGGTTTTTTACGCAGAGGGTGCGGGATTCTCTGATCCTGAGGCTAAGTGTTGACGCCGTCGTAAACGCTGTCACGTTTCTCGATGGCATCAACATGGCCCCAGTAACAGTGATTCTGACCCCTCCAGCACGGCACTGGAGCGACTCACGATGGACGGACACCGCGGGTCTGCGCATGCTCAGTGGCTCCCTTCTCCGCGCCGGCTCCGACGCAACATGGCGTAGGGCTACAGGGGCCGGCGCGGAACGAAAGTGGCCCCCAGCCCGCGAGGTCAGCCCACCGATTGGTGGGCCCCGATCGCGGGCCTGGCCACAGCGGAGACCTAGCACCGGGGTCAGACCCCCCTCACCACCAATGGCGCTGATTCTCCGCTCTCCGGGGAATCGCATTGGGGCGGCGTGGCACGATTCGCACCCTTCCCTGAGAGAATCCCGCCCAAGGTGCTGAGTGCCTGGGATGCGTTGCCAGGGGAGGTTGTGGTAGCAGATACATTAACGGCGTTCAAAAGGCATCTTGACAAATGCCTGGATAGGATGGGGATAGAGGGATAAAGCACAAGGAAGTGCTGAGGGTTTTTGCATAGGTTGGTTTCATGACCAGTACAGGCTTGGAGGGCTGAAGGGTATTTTCCTGTGCTGTATTGTTCTTTGTTCTTTGTTTTTGTTCTAAAGTTGGGAGTTAAAAGGGACCTCGGAAATTCACTGAAGGGTAAAGAATAGTTTCTGCAACAAAATAAAACATTTTTGTTCAGATTTTCTATGTTGACATGCCTTGAACATAATGAAAATTTCCAAGGCACTAAAAAACCTTGAATAGAGAGGCTAATGATCTAACTCCATCTCTGTAACAGAAGTTACAATACGCATAACTGCAGGCAGGATAATCAAGTCATAGTAATGGAAGGTTCTGGAGAATCCCTTTGCCTTGGGCAACACCGCTGTTCAGAGATATGCTGAAGTCAATATTCTGCTCATGGCTGGGGCTAATTGTTTGAAATATTTGTGTATTCTGATTAACAGATTATGGAATAGATTAATTCAATTATTCTGATTGCTGGCTTATTAAAGCAATGTGTTAGGATAAAAACAGCGATATTTAGAAATGAAGGTTGTTCCTCACAATAAATGAAGTGGAGATGCCGGCATTGGACTGGGGTGAGCACAGTAAGAAGTCTTACAACACCAGGTTAAAGTCTAACAGGTTTGTTTCAAACACGAGCTTTCGGAGCACTGCGCCTTCCTCAGGTGAATGAACTCAGGTTTCATTCACCTGAGGAAGGAGCTGCGCTCCAAAAGCTCGTGTTTGAAACAAACCTGTTGGACTTTAACCTGGTGTTGTAAGACTTCTTACAATAAATGAAGGACCTGCATTTATATAGCACCTTTCATGACCAGGTTGCAAAGTACTTTACAGCCAATTGAGATTTTTTTTATTGAAATGCACTTGCTGTTGAAACATAGTAAATGCAGCAACCAATATTCAGCAAGGTCCTACCAACAGCAGTAAGATAATGACCAGATGGCAGCCCACAAATTGCAGACGGGTTCTTGGCACGATTTGTGGTGAAGGAGACACATTGGCTGGATTTTATTGGAGATGGTGGTCCCGCCCCACATCAGACGAAGGTGTCCGGCTACATTCCGAATGCCATGCAGTAATTCAACACTGAAAGCAGCACTGATTGCTTTAAAGTGAGACTTCTGCGCCTTTCTCAGAAGGAAACCTCACCTTGGAGAGCTGCCAGCCAATTGAATAGCTGACAGCTTGGTAGTCTCAGCAACGCCAACTCTGATTGGTGGCCTCTGCTAGAACTCTGCAGGCAGCCCCACCATGCTGGGGTATGTCCAAAGTCTGGAAGGGGAGGGGGAGGGGGAAGGTGGCAAGATGGGGGTTGGCTTCAAGAGGAAGAAGTGGGGGGTGTATGACATTGGGGGGTATATGACATTGGGGAGTGTGCCAATGATGTGGGAGGCCCGCAAAGTTGGTCCTCCTAATTTGTTCGACACCAGTCAACACCATTCGGGCTCCTGAGCTTCTCCCGTCATTTGGGCCTGCGGAGGGTGGGCGGGCTACCCAGCACCTCCATCGTAGAATTTCAGACAAATCGGGGCCTGCCCGCCCCTGGCAGTGGCAAAGCCACCCACTGGGTTTTACATGATCCCCACCTTCAAACCCACTGGCGGGATGTGTAAAATCCCACCCCATGAGTGCAAAATATTAAAATGTTGGAAAAAAGTCCTGATAGGAACCTTGCTTTTGAAGGCCGAGAAAGGGTCCAATTGAAATTGTGGAATTGTTCTCCCCAAGCAGTAAATTCCCATCTTTTAAAATCTTTTGTCAATGTTTCCTCTGATTTCTCTTCGCTGGTTACAGCCCATTTCTTGCATTGCCTGGTCCTTGGCTGCAGTCGTGAACTTGCACATTTTAAAAGAGCGACTGTGCACGGTATGTTTGCATCCTGCAAGCACATTCCTGATCGTAGGGCAGCTATGCCCTTGTGGAGCTTAGAGGGGAAATTGCTCTTAATTCAATTTAATCCCCCTCTATTTATTTATTCTCCTGTATCTGATTTGATTCAAATTCACCCTGTTTCCTCATTCGCTCTGTTTCTTTCTCTACCATTACATTTTATTGGTTAAGGTGATAGACTGTTAGTCCCGTTGCCTACAAACTCCCAGGTGGACCATTCATCATCATTACCAGTTCAAAATTCAAAGGAGATTGCATAGCCGCAGGCCGAGAACCAACCCTTCAATATTTCTCAACCTCCTGAGCTTCCTGCTCAGTGGCAAACCAGAACAGTACCTTACCTTCAATCTGGTTCCTCATGTGTAAAATCTTGGGATAAAAATTAAACACATAGGTAAATGAACACGCAATAACAATCACCAATTACGCTGAGAAAGTGGACAAAGCCTTGGAGTTTGATCCCAAAAAGACTTAAACAGACCATGTAACGAAACACAAAGTTTGATTCATTCAGTCATGTAAATCAATAGCCAGACACCATCAATCCAGACGTCGCACTTCATTACAGATGCAAGGAATTCTTATAGTCCGTTGCTGTTGGAGACTCCGAACCTGGATTTGCATGGCTCTGCTTTCACAATGTCAACATATTGGGTGGAAACTTGCTGGTGGTGAAGACGGGAAGGATGTATAATTGTGGGATGGTGGCATATGTAGACACCGCTGCCTTCTATTCTCCACCAGAATTAGGTTCTGAGTGGAAAGGTACATGGTTGACCCCCCCGCCCCACCATTGATTGAGTCCCTTTAGTAGCCAATTAATGACCTCATCCTACTGCCGCTGGTATTAACGCAGCTGCAGGCGGGCCTATCGCCACGCAGTGTGCAAGGCAGCTAAAATATTGCTTCTCGCCTCCGAAGAAAGGTCCCTCGATCAAAGGCACTCAGTGTTTGATTGAGGGACAAGACAGTGGGAAGGAGGGTGTTGACTGAGAGCCACACCCCCATTGCCCTCACAGTTGAATCTCCTGCACACCTGGATTACTGTCCAGCTACATAACCACTATGCCACCGCCTCTTGTGTCTTTCTGGCAATAGCCACTGCCTCTCTTGTGGTCCTGCTGAGCACGCGAGTTGCCGCCCTCTGATAACCGGCAGCTCGTGGAAGGCTAGACGACTGCCCCTGTGACCTTGATCCTGATTCGAGGGCAAGGCCCACCGCTGGCCTGCCACTGCCAGATTGGCTTGTGGTTTGGTGGGTCTTCCCGAAAAGAGGCTGAGCGGGTCTCCTCGTTGGCTCTCCAGCCAGCAGGTGATGTCACCGACGCCTCGACCAAGATTCTGCCCATTGCGTCACCCATTACTACTGGGTGTAACACTTATGTATTTCATCTGTCTGAAGACCATAAAGAACATATACTCAGTATTATAATTGACTTTCCGTCCCTCAAACACTTGCCATCAGCCTCCATCACACAAACAACATGACAAAATGATTATGCTAACCAATCAAACAGCATGGGCTGAATTCTCTGTGTTTGGGACTTTGTCCCCAGCATTGTAAAAGCTTTGGCCTTCCATGACTGGAAAACTGGCGCGACAGGGCCACATATTCCGAGCCCTGCAGGGGACTAGCAGGTACCCGGCGTAGAACTAGCAGTTCTTGCTGCAGATACAGGTCCCCGCACTTCCGGCTCGGAGACTGCGCCCAGCGGCGGCCTCCAGCGACCGCACTGTGTTCCATGGCGGACTCAGACCGCGGAGCTGGACACTCCAAATAGTGTCCCCAATCGGTCGCGTGCCCGACCCTGACCGCCCGCCAAAATTAGTCCGGTGCCGGATAAGCCCCCCTCTGCCCTCCAATCGGCCCGCACCCCGACCATGGTGGCCAATTTTATCCCCCTCTATTTATTTATTCTCCTGTATCTGGCCTGGGGCCCGGAGAACAGGGCAACCGCCGCCAATCCCGATTTCGTGCAGCGAAATGGATTCTCTGTCCCGACGTTGGCCGCGTGTCCGGTGCGGGGTGCAGAGAATCCAGCCCCATGTTTCTGCTTGAATTATTCATAATAATGTTCCCATCGGGTGCCTGTCGGCTTTTGCTACAGTGGGTGTGAGACCGAATACATCACACTTTCAGCAGCACTGAGTGTATTCGATTCTTCCAAAAGGATATTCTGTGCAGTAGTTACAATGTCCACTGTCAACACATCATGACAGAAAATCTGTGTTGACTGATGTACCTGTGGCCTTGGGCCTTGTCTTGTCTGTATCTTGTCTTTCTCATGTAATCCTGAGAGAAATCGAAGCAAAACATTTGGTTGTCTTTCGTCTCCGAGGACTGGCCTGTCTGCAGTGCATGCGTGGCATAGTCATGAGCTGCTCCCAGTCAGCTCTATTCATTGCAGAGGCATTTTATTTTGTTGACAGGAAATCATGGCAGGCATTAAACAATTAGCCACAGAACTGTTGCTGAGGAGGATGAATGGCCGGAAGCTGTCTCCCATCAGCTTAATGAAATTTCTGGAAGAACTTTAGCGTTTATTTATTGAAGAGAATGGAAACAGCCTCTACCTCCCGTACACATTCCAGTTAATACATCCACGTTATCGCAAGAGCTTTGCGTCTCTTTGTCACCTCAGAGCGTCTCAGGTCCCTATCAGAAGCTGCATGCATGTGACAGGAGGATTGCCAATGTGACAGGGAAATCTTCACAGAGAACGACAGTAATTAAACACTGTACATGTGTGCAGAGCAGAGACTTTTGTCACATTTAGACTAGAACACGCTGAGTGCATAATTGGAGAACTGCATGAACACCAGATGGCTCGAAAGTTCAATGGAATGGCTCCAGCCAGCATGATTTCCTATGGCGTCAATTTATTGCAGAATTAGATGGCATGGGTCCATAATGAAGAAGTGTCATTAAAGGCGAGAGATGACAAAAGAAATCTCCCCCTCCCCCACCCCATCCCACCCGCATCACGTCAGGTACTAATGAATGCATGAAATAGATGCTCAGTAAATGTAGCTAATTAAACACGTTTAAAAAGCCTGTTCATCTCTGTTTAAAAGATAGGGTACAAACAGAGGAAAAATAAGAGCAGGAGGAGGCCATTCAGCCCTTCGAGCCTGCTCCGCCAGTCATTATGATCATGGCTGATCATCGAACTCAATAGCCTAATCCCGCTTTTCCCCCATATCCTTTGACCCCCTTTGCCCTAACTGCTTCTTGAAACCATACAATGTTTTGGACTCAACTACTTACTGTGGTAATGAATTCCACAGGCTCACCACTCTCTGGGTGAAGATATTTCTCCTCATCTCTGTCCGAAATGGTCTACCCCGTATCCTCAGACTTTGCCCCCTAGTTATGGACACTCCCACCTTCGGGCACATCCTTCCTGCATCCACCCTGTCCAGTCCTGGTTAGAATTTTATATGTTTCTATGAGATTCCCCCTCATTCTCTCCAACGAATACAATCCTAACCGAATCTCTCCTCGATCTGCCATCCCAGGATTGATGTAGAAATGTGATGGTTCCCATATATGGAAATGACAACTGGATCAGAGCTGAATTGTATGTGTTGTGTGGTCCGTTTGACAACCCAGAGCTTTTGTTTAAATCTTTGAACTGTTGCAAGGAAGTTTCGACATTTTTACAGTTGTTTATATGCCGCTGAGCCGAGGTAGAAGGAAAAAGCGAGAGAGATTGTACAGTCTGTGAGTGGAGGGAAGTAATCTTTTTAAAGTAAAATCCTGAATTCCTCCGGATATTGTGACTGCCAGACCCAAGAAAATGGAAAACTCCATTTTCCAAAACCTGGTGCATAGCTTTGCGGGCTACAGCGCTTCAGATGAAGCTCCAGATAGCTTTTAAATGAGTTCAAACCAGAGGGTATAACAAGGTGAGAGTGGAGACCCGGGTGTGTAACAAGGTGAGAGTGGAGACCCAAGTGTATAACAAGGTGAGAGTAGAGACCCGAGTGTGTAACAAGGTGAGAGTGGAGGACCCGAGTGTGTAACAAGGTGAGAGTGGAGAACCGAGTGTGTAACAGGGTGAGAGTGGAGATCCGAGTGTGTAACATGGCGAGAGCGGTGACCCGAGTGTGTAACAAGGTGAGAGTGGAGGACCGAGTGTGTAACAAGGTGATAGTGAAGACCCGAGTGTGTAACATGGCGAGAGCTGAGACCCGATTGTGTAACAAGGTGAGAGTGGAGGACCGAGTGTGTAACAAGGTGAGAGTGGATACCCGAGTGTGTAACATGGTGAGAGTGGAGACCCAAGTGTGTACCAAGGTGAGAGTGGAGACCGGAGAGTGTAACAGGGTGAGAGTGGAGACCCGAGTGTGTACCAATGTGAGAGTGGAAAACCGAGTGTCTAACATGGTGAGAGTGGAGAACCGAGTGTGTAACATGGTGAGAGTGGAGACCCGAGTGTGTAATATGGTGAGAGTGGAGACCCGAGTGTGTAACAAGGTGAGAGTGGAGACCGGAGTGTGTAACAGGGTGAGAGTGTAGACCGGAGTGTGTAACAAGGTGAGAGTGGAGACCCGAGTGTGTAACAAGGTGAGTGTGGATACCCGAGTGTGTAACAAGGTGAGAGTGGAGAACCGAGTGTGTAACAAGGTGAGAGTGGAGACCCGAATGTGTAACATGGCGAGAGCTGAGTCCCGAGTGTGTAACAAGGTGAGAGTGGAGAACCGAGTGTGTAACAAGGTGAGAGTGGAGACCCAAGTGTGTACCAAGGTGAGAGTGGAGAACCGAGTGTGTAACATGGCGAGATTGGAGTGTGTAACGGGGTGAGAGTGGAGAACCGAGTGTGTAACAAGGTGAGAGTAGAGACCCAAGTGTGTACCAAGGTGAGAGTGGAGAACCGAGTGTGTAACATGGCGAGAGTGCAGACCCGAGTGTGTAACAAGGTGAGAGTGGAGGACCAAGTGTGTAACAAGGTGAAAGTGGAGGACCGAGTGTGTAACAAGGTGAGAGTGGAGGACTGAGTGTGTAACAAGGTGAGAGTGAAGACCCGAGTGTGTAACAAGGTGAGAGTGGATACCCGAGTGTGTAACATGGTGAGAGTGGAGACCCAAGTGTGTACCAAGGTGAGAGTGGAGAACCGAGTGTGTAACATGGTGAGAGTGGATACCCGAGTGCGTAACATGGTGAGAGTGGAGACCCGAGTGTGTAACATGGTGAGAGTGGAGAACCGAGTGTGTAACATGGTGAGAGTGGAGGACCAAGTGTGTAACAAGGTGAGAGTAGAGGACCAAGTGTGTAACAAGGTGAGAGTGGATACTCGAGTGTGTAACAAGGTGAGAGTGGAGACTCGAGTGTGTAACATGGTGAGAGTGGAGACCCGAGTGTGCAACATGGTGAGAGTGGAAAACCGAGTGTGTAAAAAGGTGAGAGTGGAGACCCGAGTGTGTTACATAGTGAGAGTGGAGACCCGAGTGTGTAACATGGTGAGAGTGGAGACCCGAGTGTGTAACATGGCGAGAGTGGAGATCCGAGTGTGTAACATGGCGAGAGTGGAGATCCGAGTGTGTAACAAGGTGAGAGTGGAGACCCGAGTGTGTAACATGGTGAGAGTGGAGATCCGAGTGTGTAACAAGGTGAGAGTGGAGACCCGAGTGTGTAACATGGTGAGAGTGGAGACTCGAGTGTGTAACAAGGTGAGAGTGGAGACCCGAGTGTGTAACATGGTGAGAGTGGAGACTCGAGTGTGTAACATGGCGAGAGCTGAGACCTGAGTGTGTAATAAGGTGAGAGTGGAGACCCGAGTGTGTAATAAGGTGAGAGTGGATACCCGAGTGTGTAACAGGGCGAGAGTGGAGATCCGACTGTGTAACATGGTGAGAGTGGATACCCGAGTGTGTAACATGGTGAGAGTGGAGACCCGAGTGTGTAACAAGGTGAGAGTGGAGACACGAGTGTGTAACAAGGTGAGAGTGGAGACCCGAGTGTGTAACATGGTGAGAGTGGAGACCCGAGTGTGTAACATGGCTAGAGTGGAGAACCGAGTGTGTAACAAAGTGAGAGTGGAGGACCAAGTGTGTAACAAGGTGAGAGTGGAGGACCAAGTGTGTAACATGGCGAGAGCTGAGACCCGAGTGTGTAACAAGGTGAGAGTGGAGACCCGAGTGTGTAACAAGGTGAGAGTGGAGACCCGAGTGTGTAACAAGGTGAGAGTGGATACCCGAGTGTGTAACAAGGTGAGAGTGGAGACTCGAGTGTGTAACAAGGTGAGAGTGGAGACCCAAGTGTGTAACAAGGTGAGAGTGGAGACTCGAGTGTGTAACAAGGTGAGAGTGGAGACTCGAGTGTGTAACAAGGTGAGAGTGGAGACTCGAGTGTGTAACATGGTGAGAGTGGATACCCGAGTGTGTAACATGGTGAGAGTGGAGACCCGAGTGTGTAACAAGGTGAGAGTGGAGACCCGAGTGTGTAACAAGGTGAGAGTGGAGACTCGAGTGTGTAACATGGTGAGAGTGGAGACCCGAGTGTGCAACATGGTGAGAGTGGAAAACCGAATGTGTAAAAAGGTGAGAGTGGAGACTCGAGTGTGTAACAAGGTGAGAGTGGAGACCCGAGTGTGTAATAAGGTGAGAGTGGATACCCGAGTGTGTAACAGGGCGAGAGTGGAGACCCGAGTGTGCAACATGGTGAGAGTGGAGACCCGAGTGTGTAACATGGTGAGAGTGGAGACTCGAGTGTGTAACAAGGTGAGAGTGGAGACCCGAGTGTGTAACATGGTGAGAGTGGAGACTCGAGTGTGTAACATGGCGAGAGCTGAGACCTGAGTGTGTAATAAGGTGAGAGTGGAGACCCGAGTGTGTAATAAGGTGAGAGTGGATACCCGAGTGTGTAACAGGGCGAGAGTGGAGATCCGAGTGTGTAACATGGCGAGAGTGGAGATCCGAGTGTGTAACAAGGTGAGAGTGGAGACCCGAGTGTGTAACATGGTGAGAGTGGAGACTCGAGTGTGTAACAAGGCGAGAGTGGAGACCCGAGTGTGTAACATGGTGAGAGTGGAGACTCGAGTGTGTAACATGGCGAGAGCTGAGACCTGAGTGTGTAATAAGGTGAGAGTGGAGACCCGAGTGTGTAATAAGGTGAGAGTGGATACCCGAGTGTGTAACAGGGCGAGAGTGGAGATCCGAGTGTGTAACATGGTGAGAGTGGATACCCGAGTGTGTAACATGGTGAGAGTGGAGACCCGAGTGTGTAACAAGGTGAGAGTGGAGACCCGAGTGTGTAACAAGGTGAGAGTGGAGACCCGAGTGTGTAACATGGTGAGAGTGGAGACCCGAGTGTGTAACAAGGTGAGAGTGGAGGACCAAGTGTGTAACAAGGTGAGAGTGGAGGACCAAGTGTGTAACATGGCGAGAGCTGAGACCCGAGTGTGTAACAAGGTGAGAGTGGAGACCCGAGTGTGAAACAAGGTGAGAGTGGAGACCCGAGTGTGTAACATGGTGAGAGTGGAGACCCGAGTGTGTAACATGGTGAGAGTGGAGAACCGAGTGTGTAACAAGGTGAGAGTGGAGGACCAAGTGTGTAACAAGGTGAGAGTGGATACTCGAGTGTGTAACAAGGTGAGAGTGGAGACTCGAGTGTGTAACATGGTGAGAGTGGAAAACCGAGTGTGTAACAAGGTGAGAGTGGAGACCCGAGTGTGTAACAAGGTGAGAGTGGAGACCCGAGTGTGTAACAAGGTGAGAGTGGAGACTCGAGTGTGTAACAAGGTGAGAGTGGAGACTTGAGTGTGTAACAAGGTGAGAGTGGAGACTCGAGTGTGTAACAAGGTGAGAGTGGAGACTCGAGTGTGTAACATGGGGAGAGTGGATACCCGAGTGTGTAACATGGTGAGAGTGGAGACCCGAGTGTGTAACAAGGTGAGAGTGGAGACCCGAGTGTGTAACAAGGTGAGAGTGGAGACCCGAGTGTGTAACAAGGTGAGAGTGGAAAACCGAGTGTGTAACAAGGTGAGAGTGGAGACTCGAGTGTGTAACATGGTGAGAGTGGATACCCGAGTGTGTAACAAGGTGAGAGTGGAGACCGGAGTGTGTAACAAGGTGAGTGGAGACCTGAGTGTGAAACAAGGTGAAACTGGAGAACTGAGTGTGAAACAAGGTGAGAGTGGAGACCCGAGTGTGTAACACGGTGAGTGTGGAGACCTGAGTGTGTAACAAGGTGAGAGTGGAGACCTGAGTGTGTAACAAGGTGAGAGTGGAGACCTGAGTGTGTAACAAGGTGAGAGTGGGGACCCGAGTGTGTAACATGGTGAAACTGGAGAACAGTGTGTAACACGGTGAGTGTGGAGACGCAGACAATCTGAATAAGTTGCATCAAATGAGAGGTGAAAATCCGTGTGTAGTGCCAGGAATGCTGAAACTTTAGGTATTTAAGAAACGGAAAAATTTGCAATTGACTTCAGAGAGTGTAATTTGAATAATAAACAAATCTATAAAATTTAGTTGAATAAATAAACAATAAACCAGACAATTTAAGTGCAAATTTATGTGAATGCAAAATATACCTATCCACTGAGCATAATCTTGATCCCAAGTGTTAGTTATATCTAGAAGTAAATTACTCGTCATAAACAAATAAATAAATACTAGAAATGGTAGGGTAAGCTATGTGTCTGACTGTAATATGTGGAATTTTGTGGACAATGAGACTCTGTTATTAGTGACAGTATTTGTAGGAAGAAGGTTGTGTGTGTGGGAGGGGCGAGTGGAAAGGCAATGGTGGTAATGCTGGAGAGATGCCAGTTCAAACTACTGGACCATATTTTAAGATTACGAACAGTGGGAGAAATACAGCCGTAACAATTATTCATCAGGTTTATTGATGTGCCCCTAATTGATTTTTAAATTGCCAACTGATACTCTGGCAGTTCCCCTTTAAACATCTTAACACTGTATTCCTTTTGTATAATTTCTACTTAATTAATTATTTGTCGATTGATATGATATCTGGGATTTCATATTTGCAAGCCAAAACTACAGGTGTAGATTTTCAGGACCCAAGACTTTTATTCATCATGAAGACAATTTTGTCTTGAAACCAAATTTGTTCATTATGTCTGATGCACAATTTGCAAGCAAAATTATTTTTAATTTTAAGAAGCATTTAGATGAGTACTTGAAACCCCATAGCACACAAGGACCAAATACTGGAAAATGAGATTGGAATAGATAGGTGCTTGATGGCAGGCAGAGACACGATGGGCCGAAGGGCATCTTTCTATGCTGTAAAACTATATGAGTGCGATACAGCAGACTGAAGTTAAAGCCCTCTGAGCGGTGCATTTACTGGTGTCTTTCTCGGCACTGCTATTCATCGACACTTTAGACTTTATTTTGGCCTTGGCAAAGAACTCCCTGTGGGCAGCACGGTAGCATAGTGGTTAGCATTGTTGCTTCACAGCTCCAGGATCCAAGGTTCGATTCCCGGCTTGGATCACTGTGCAGAGTCTGCATGTTCTCCCCGTGTCTGCGTGAGTTTCCTCCGGGTGCTCCGGTTTCCTCCCACAGTCCAAAGATGTGCAGGTTAGGTGGATTGGCCATGCTAAATTGCCCTAAATGACAAAACAGGTTGGCTGAGGTTACTGGGTTGCAGGGATGGGATGGAGTTGTGGGCTTGGGTAGGGTTCTCTTTCCAAGGGCCGGTGCAGACTCGATGGGCCGAATGGCCTCCTTCTGCACTGTAAATTCTATGATTCTATGAAGGCCACTCTCATTTCTTCCACTGGCGCGCTCAGCTTGCCAGGGCAGGAAGACTACTTGTGAATCGGCGCACCATTTGTCAAACCAGCCTTGACCTTTCGCCCCTCAGCTTCAGGACCCACCCACTTAATCCAACGTACCTCTTCCAGGGTCCTCAAGTCCCGCCCTCACCCAACGTCTATGGGTCAGGCCCCCCCCAGGCCCAACCACTGGCACTGGTAACCTGGTACCTTGGCACTGCCAGCTGACACTCAGGCAGTTCCCCTGCCAGTCTGGCAGTGCCTGGGCGTCACTTCCCGGGTGCCCAGGTGGCAGTGGCAAGGTGCCAGGCTGGCAGTACCAAGGTGCCCAGGTGCCAGGAGGATTGCCAGGGTACCATCCTGCCATGTCCCCACCCATCCAGACGCTCAACACCCAGTGAGAGCCCCCCGCTCCCCAGGTCACGAATGGTTCATGACTTTGTGAACCAATACCAAATGGTGTATGGTTGAGGCCTCGCTGGCAAAGCCAGTGAATCCCGGGACCTGGGTGAATTGGGCAAATTGTATTTGAATTCCAGCAAACTAAAGGGTATGCAGCTGGAGGCCTCCGATCCCGTGGGAGACTAACATAAGTGCCATTTCATCTGATCCCCATTTATGGCAACCAGTGCTGAACAGCACTTGCCCAAGGACTCCGAGACAAAGGCGATGAACCCCAAAGCCTCCGGTACCTCGGAAATCTGCACATTAGAGCCAGGCACGCTCTAATATGCAGATTTGCGAAAAAGTGATTCCTGGTAAGATTTACATCGCAACATCTCATGAGATCACATTGGATCTTGCGAGGCATTGCAAGCCGGGTAGATCTCGGGAGCGGGGTCTCCCGGCATTTATCGGTCACTCTGCACCGCAGCGAGCTGCTTTTCAGATACAGCGTGGCCATTGGATCGCGCTCTAAGACTCTGTTTACCATAGACAACAGCAGACTCTCTGGACAGCATGCTCAAGAGGAATGCTCTGTGTTTCTATCATATCAGGCGGAAGCTTGACCTTGATTTTTCGCACTTACAACATTTGTATATTAAGAAAATTTAAGATCCATACTATCCAATAAAAGCAAAATAGCCCATAAAACCTTATTGCAACGCGTCGAAGATGGACAATTTCCCATACATGATTATATTTCACCACTACCCCTGATCATAAATGTAAATGCATCTCTGGAGATGAAATTTAGAATATTCTTTCCCAAACTGATTTTCACATAATATTATAATTCTCTAAATAAGCCAGTTAGGGCAAATAGACTGAAGTTTAAAACGAGGGATCAGACTCATTCTCCACCCATGCTTCCTTCCTTGCTTCCTGCCTGCCCAGTTGAATGAAGGTGTTTTAGCTGAACGCCTCCATTCAGTTATTAGAGAGGAGAAAGAGCAAATATAATGGTCATCATCTTGTTCAGTGGAATAAAATGTTGCTAACAGCACAGAAAAATAGTTTTGACTAGCACGAGCCTGCTGATACAAAAATGGATGACTTTGTTTTCGACGAACGTGCATACTAGGGCCCAAGTTGATTTATTTTAGCCAAGTATTTATTCTAAGTCACTAATTGGACCTGATTCAGATTGAATCGCTCTCCGTAATAAGTAATACTCGCTGCTTTTCACGTAAGGAGATCATGAGGTGCGATTAAAATTTCCCTCATAGTTTAAGTGAGATTATGATTTAAATGGAACAGCCTGCACTGAAAGTTGTCACAGACCCTTGACATTTGCTGCGGGGAGATTTCCCACAGCTGGTGATTATGCTTTTAATCTGTTTTAATTTTGCATTTTAGTTTGTCTGCTTTTATGAATTACAAATAATGGATATTTTGTCAGACCCAATTAGAAGTGCAATTATTTTGGGGCGAAGCTGCTCTTTCACTGAAAAAGAAATGAGCATCTCTTTTTCTCAATAATTAATGAGCTGTTGATAAAATTATATTCTTGAAAATTCCCTGTACCAAAGACTGAGGGCGTGATCTAGCGGCCACGCTGAGCCTGAAAAGCAGCGCGCTTCGGTGCAACGTGTGCCAGTAAGTGCCAGGAGACTCCTCTTCCGGGATTTACCCTGTTCGACACGCCTCGTGAGATCTAATGTAATCTCGTGAGACTTTGCATTGTTAAGCCCGCACATTGTAGGTGGCATCACCTTTTGTGGCAAACCTGCATTTTAGAGCGAGACAGCTATTCTCACTCAACTATGCAGCTCCCTGAGGTACCAAGACATTGGGGTCTATCCCCTTTGCCTCGGAGACTTCAAGCAAGTGCTGTTTAGTACTGGTCTCCATGAACGGGGACCTAATGGAAAGGCAGTCGTGGAGGTCTCCCAGGGGATTGGAAGCCCCCAGGCACTTGCCCTCTGGGCCACTCCTGTTTCTACAAAAGAACAGAGCTATGACATTCACATATATGGGCGGCATGGTAGCACAGTGGTTAACACTGTTGCTTGACAGCTCCAGAGTCCCAGGTTCGAATTCCGGCTTGGTTCACTGTCTGTGTGGAGTCTGCATGTTCCCCCCGTGCCTGGGTGGATTTCCTCCGGGCACTCCGGTTTCCTCCAAAGATGTGCAGGTTGGTGAATTGGTCATGCTAAATTGCCCTTCCAAAAACGGTGAGGTGGGGTTACTGGGGACAGGGTGGGCTTAAGTGGGGTGCTCTTTCCGAGGGCCGGTGTAGACTCGATGGACCAAATGGCCTCCTTCTGCACTGTAAATTCTATTCTATGATTCTATGCAATTAACCTTCCATTAATAAAATGATAGGTCTTTAGCTTCTGTGATAGGTTAATGGCTGGTCAAACGAGGTTGTCCCGAAAGACAATGGATCATCCTGGCTGAACCGGAGCCGACAGTACATTCCCCAAATGTGGTTAAGCCTGAATGGAACAAGGTAACTCAGGCTGTGGGCAGATCCCCCTGACTCTGCTGCTAGCAGTCTTTTCCCTTAGTCTGTTTACCCCCAAATTGCTTGCTACATCTTGGACCCCATTTCTGGACCCAAGTTCTAATAGCTCCCTAACAAGACAGAAGAAAGAAAAAACTTGTATTTATTCAATTCATCTCATGTACTCACGATGTCCACATTGTTTGAGAGCCTATGAATTATTTTTGATGCATTTTCAATGCTGTTCCATAAGAAACAATGGCAGTCAAGCTACTACAGCAAGGACCTATAGATGCTTAATTAATCTCTTTCATGTATTGGTTGAAGGATAATTGTCAGCCAGGGCAACACCATTTTCTTCTTCAAATGGTATCTGATATCTTTCACTCTCACTCCAACAGGTAGTCACAGACTTAGTTTAATGTCTCATCTAAAAGATTGGGCTTTGACAATGACTAGGAAAACTCTCGGAAAACTCCAGCAGGTCTGGCAGAGAGAGAAACAGAATTTGTGGGCAAACGTTTCTGACCCTTCCTGCATGGGATATTCCCCCCACCCCACCAAACCCTCGCCCTGATCCTACCTGGTCTCAAATCCACCTCCCTATCTTATCCCTTTAACCCGTCTTTAAATCAGAATTATATCTATCTCCTTCTTGAAACCATTTACTGATTAAGACTCCACCATACTATGGGGCAGCGAGTTCCACCCTCTGCGAAAGTTAGTTCCTCCTAAACTTAGTTTTAAATCTACCACCTCTCAACCTACATCCGTGGCCTCTCTTTCTAGATTTACCCACAAGTGGGAACATTTTATCTAGGATTACTTTATCAATCCTTTTTGGTATTTTACCTGTGTGACTCTGATGTGGTGGTTCTAGCGATGGGTCAAGGGGGTAACCCCTTAGGGAAGCTGCCCCTAAAGTCCATCCGAGAGCCACCCTCTCCGCCCAAAATGCACCACCTGTCCACCCCTCCTCTACCAGACATCTCCCCCACCCCCCTCATTTTCCTCGGGTCCCCTTTATATTGGAGACCTCCCCAGAGGCTCCATTAATAGGCGGACCCCCTAGGGGCTCCATTAATAGGGATACCACCTCCAGGTAGACCCCCCCCCACCCCCCAGGACCCCCGAACTGAAGGAATCCCCCACAGAGACTTGTTAACTAAAGCAACCTCCCACATGGACCCCCTAACTAAAGGGACCCCCCACAGGCACCCCCTAACTAAAGGGATTGCATAGGAACTCGCTATCTGAAGGGGCCCTCCACAGGGACCCCCCTGATTAAAGGGCTCCTTACAAGGACCCTTGACTAGAAGGACACCCCCCCCCCCCCCCCCCACACACACACACACAGACCACCCCGCCTTCCCCTTCCTGCATAAAAGAGACCCCTGTATGAAAGCTTGAGAGCAGTCAGCCCAGACAGGTGCAGTTAAGAAGACTACAGCTGTAAGATTTCTCTGGAGGCTCCACGTGTCCATTCCTCAAAGGAGTGCAGCTGTGACCTGTGTTTCAACCCCGCAGATCCAATAGCTGAAACCCATTCATTTATTTCAAGTAGTGGGCTGTGATTGACAGCTTCCACAAACCAGCTGCAGCCTTGATTCATTCATCTTCCTTCAAACATCAACTAGATCAAGGAGAGGTAAATGCATTCCAATCGCTGTGTGCATTCCAATCATTCAAGCTTTCTGTGGAACTGATTTTCCATCAACGTTTTCACACTGACACGAGTAAATCCTTCCATTGTTGGGGTCCTCAATTAAGTGCTTAAATGATAAAATCCACATGTACTTCAGTGCATGTCTGCATCAAGGAGGAAGACCTCCATGGAGTACCACAGCTGGTTCAGGGATTGAACCTGCACCTTTGGCATCATTCTGCACCACATTCCTAAGGTATTACTCCCTTGGCCCATCGCGAGGTCCACCACATCAGAGCCACACTGGTAAAATACAGCATCATTTATTTATCTGAAGCTAACCAATCTCCAGTTTTATCTGATTTTGATGTCGCTCTTTGTGCTGTGAATCTTGGGTTAAAAAAAAAACATCTTTCACATGTTCAATGCCACATAACTTTCAGACAGAGCTTCAAGAAGTGCCAAAACATATCGCCATGTTTGAGCTTAGTGTGCTTGAGAAATCTTGTTATCCACTTGGACCACACGTCTCCTCTTGGGTATCATCAGAATTATCTTAATGCTGTTTGATTTTCTATTTTCCAGCACTATTCTAGCGGCTTTTCACAGTAACTTCATTGCAATGTGACGACAAAGATTATTATTTTTATTCAATTGATATCCTGATTCTGCGATTTGGAAAGAATGATAAATCTTGATGTGCTCAGGTGAAACTTAGTACAACATTTGAAATGATGGAATGATGATTAGGATTCATAACCATCAAAGAGAATCAAGATTTCAGCTTTGAACAAAGCATGCAATCTGATACTTTTCTGATTCCAGACTCTCTTCTTCCATCTCCCCAAGTCACAAGTGGATTTTCTGATGTGAGCAAACACTTCTCACTTGCCTCTGTGGTAGTGGGCAAGAGTAGAGTATATAATCCTACTTGGCAGAGAGGAGCTAATTTGGCATGTCACAGATCAAATGTCCTCATGTGGCATGTCATCTTGTGAGTATGATAAATGAGCTATGATTCTTCAACTCCACTGGTTACTCTTGAGTTGGGATGACAATAATTTCTAGGGATTAGAAGACATTTCTCATCCCACACTTTGTAAGGCAATGATTAAAGGCCATATGGACCATCGACTGCAGATTATTTCAAAGTATGCGTTCTGAAATATTTCCAAATTTACTTTTTATTATTTTTATAATATGCCAAAGAAAATTAACAGAATTTCAGGATATATAAACTGGATAGTACGATGCAAATTATGTCACCATGCAATAAAAAAGATGATCCAATTATTTGATTTACTCTTGAATTATTTATTTATTTATTCATTCATGGGTGGACGTCACTAGCAAGGCCAGCATTTATTGTCCATTCTGAATAGCTTCTGAATAGGTGGATGGCAAATTGTCTTCATGAATCACTGCAATCCTTTTGGTGGTGTTAAGGTTCAAGGTGTTAGGACCCCAGATGACAACCCAACTATCTGCAATTTGTAAAACTGTTGAAGAAATGTTACTGCACCACAGGAGTGATAACACTGACCCATAGATGCACCATAGAAAGCATTCTTTCTGGTTGTATCACAGTTTGGTATGGAGCCTGCTCTGCTCAAGACCGCAGGAAATTACAAAAGGTTGTGAATGTAGCCCAATCCATCATGCAAAGCAGCCTCCCATCCATCGACTCTGTCTACAATTGCCGCTGCTTTGGAAACGCAAGCAGCATAATTAACGACCACACGCACCCCGGACATACACTCTTCCACCTTCGTCCGTCAGGGAAAAGATATCAAAGTTTGAGGTCACGTACCAACTGACTCAAGAACAACTTCTTCCCTACTGCCATCAGACTTTTGAATGGACCTACCTCGTATTAAGTTGATCTTTTCTCTACACCTTGCTATAATTGTAACATTATATTCTGCAGTCTTTCCTTCCTTCCCTCTGTACTGTATGTATTGTTTGTACAGCATGCAAGAAACAATACTTTTCACTGTATACTAATACATGTGACAATAATAAATCAAATCAAATTAAAGTAAGTATCTTTCATGTTAAAAGAAACTTTAATTCAAACATAGAATTAACTACATTAGCAACAAAAGAATAGCTTTATGAATAACAGTTACAACAGTTCTTTTAAAATAAATACCATAACTTACTTCCTAAAGCTGCCACCATATTCCAATTAAGCAAACCAATATATGTCAAAAAATACTCAAGAATAAAGTTAACATCCAGGTTTCTGCTTGTTTTTCTCTGTGCAGAATATTTGGAGAGAGAACCTTTCAGAACCAAGCTGAAACACCTCCTGTTCACATGAGAGTTGTAGGTCTAACTGTTCTTTCAGACAGCCCTGGCTTCTCCCATTAACTACATAATCTGTACCCAAAGCATAAGGCATTCTTTTGTCTCTTCCAAGATGTCCCTTGAGTTGTTTAGCTTGAACCAAACATGATGCCCCTCATACATTTTCTACATCCTAGGGGTCCTTCAAGCATTAAACAACATTCCATCAGCTAGCTATCTGTAAAGTGTTTCTCAAGATCTATTACCAAAACACTTCATCTGCAAATCAATGATTACCTCACTTTTACGACACCTTCATCACAGCACTAACAGCCACACTGTTTGGATGCATCTTAATCTAGGTTTTAATAACATTACTGCAAAAAATATAAAATATGACAATTTCTTATATTCGTCACATAGGACTTTGAACCAGTAATGATGAAGAAACAGTGGCCAAAATCTCTGTCCTCGTTCGTGGCTGGGAATTTCCAGTGTCATTGAGAGTGAATAGAGATTTGGCTGGAACACAAAGGGTCCTGCCACAGACGAGACAGCAGATTCCCACCCAATGTGTTTACCTTATCTCTCCATTTAATATTACACATACGTCAATGATTTAATATCACAGAACAAATGAAATGGGAGGTTAGGACAATTTCATTAGCAGAAATATGCTCTTCTGGAAGCAATGGAACAAAATCCATCCAAGGAAATATTGATAAAATAGAAAAAGTCAAAAGCTACCAGTAAGGGCAGCAGAAGAACCCCACGTGAATAGTTCTTTCAAAGGCAGAGGTACAATAGACCAAAATGGCTTCCTTCTGTGCAATGAAGTCCTATGATTTGACTGTCACCTTTAATGCCCTTTTAAGTGCATTTCCAAAGCATTCTAATTAAGTGGTCCTCACATTACTGGATTTACATGGCACCCTATCCACTGAGAGCTAACTGTATTCCTGTGTAGCATCGAAGCAGATAGCTGTCA
Organism: Scyliorhinus canicula; assembly: GCF_902713615.1. Lineage (NCBI taxonomy): Eukaryota > Metazoa > Chordata > Chondrichthyes > Carcharhiniformes > Scyliorhinidae > Scyliorhinus > Scyliorhinus canicula. The sequence goes on from NC_052153.1 coordinate 164,895,859, forward strand.
CATTTGGTTCGTAAAGTCTGGGAAAACATGTGTCTTATCTTGCACATAAATATTACCACACTGAACTGCAAGTTATCTTACAGACAACAATGGTCAATTTTTTAAAAAGATTCTCAATATCATAATATCCATGTCCTATTACCACCTCCATCATAAGGTCAGAAGTGGTGATGTTCACTGGTAATTGAACAATCTTCAGCACTATTCACAGCTACTCAGATACTAAAGCAAAGTTGGGCAACATTCAGACTTGGGTTGGTAAGTGGGAAGTAGCATTCATGTCCTGCAGGATGCCTGGCAATGAACCTGCTCGACTAGACAAAATCTAACCACCCCTTTGACGAGCTCTGTTTCTCTCCCGTTAAATTGTGCTCCTGGTTTCTCCCATATGTGACTCCAGATCCACAGCAATGTGGTTGACTCTTAAATATTCTCTGGAATGACCTAGCAAGACACTGACTCAACGACAATTCGGCATGGGCAGTAATGCCATGAATGAATAAAAAAGGGATATGGAGGGGATGCGTGTGTCTTTATCAAGGAAGGAGATGCTACCCAGGCCATGGTGAAAGAGGAAGAAATTCAGTCGCCAGCAGAGTTTTAAATTGTTAATAAAGTATTGGATAGGACAAGGGAAGAGAATTCGGCAATAAGGTATTGGATAGGCTGTCTTTTTTTGAAGTGGACAAAGTACTGAGACCAGGTGAGATGTATCCAAAGATACTTAGGGAAGTGAGAGTGGACATTGCAGAGTGTATAATTTTTCAGTCTTCTTTAGAATCTGGGGTGGTGCCAGAGGACCGGGGAATCCTAGTTTAAAAAGGTGTAACGATACAGCCAGCAACTACAGACTCGTCAGTTTAACCTCAGGGGAATGTTCTCGAAATATAAGGTGGAATTCTCCCATCCAGGACTAAGTCCTGCGGCGGGAGCAGGGACTGGGAACGTTTCCCGTTACGGAGGCAGATGGGATACCACGACATATCTTCTGTCTGTTAAATTATTGAATTGATATATTCAATCTGATCTCAAACATATAACCATTGCCTTGCCAAAATTAATAATAATCTTTATTGTCACAAGTAGGCCTACATTAACACTGCACTTAAGTTACTGTGAAAAGTCCCTAGTCGTCACATTCCAGTGCCTGCTTGGGTACACAAAGGGAGAATTTACATTACCTAACAGCATGGGAGGGATTCTCCGACCCCCCCGCCCCCCGCCGGGTTGGAGCATCGCCAAGGGGTGGCGTCAATCATGCCCTGCTGCTCCGACGCTGGCTGCCGAAATCTCTGGCGCCGGTTTTTTGGCAGATGCGGGGATCACATTGCGCCGGTCGGGACCCTTGGCAATGGCCCCCCTGGCAATTCTCCGGGACCTGATGGGCCGAGCAGCTGCCCGTTTTCAGCCGGTCCCGCCGGCGGGAAATACACAAGGTCCATACCGGCAGGACCTGGCTCTGAGGGCTGCATGCGGAGTCCTCCAGGGGGGTGGGGGGGGGGGGAAGGGGGGTTGAAGGGGGGGCCCAAGGGGGTCCGGCCCCGGGGGGGGGTGAAGGGGGGGTGAAGGGGGTCCGGCCCCGGGGGTGGGGGGGGCGGGCCCCATGGTGGCCTGGCCCGCGATCGGGGCCCACTGATCCGCGGGTGGGACTGTGCCAGGCTACTAGACTAGAAGGGCTTGAGGTTTATAAGGAGGAGGTGTTAGCGATTCTGGAAAGTGTGAAAATAGATAAGTCCCCTGGGCTGGATGGGATTTATCCTAGGATTCTCTGGGAAGCTAGGGAGGAGATTGCTGAGCCTTTGGCTTTGATCTTTAAGTCACCTTTGTCTACAGGAATAGTGCCAGAGGACTGGAGGATAGCAAATGTTGTCCCCTTGTACAAGAAGGGGACTAGAGATAACCCCGGTAACTATAGGCCAGTGAGCCTTACTTCTGTTGTGGGAAAAGTCTTGGAAAGGTTTATAAGAGATAGGATGTATAATCATCTGCAAAGGAATAATTTGATTAGAGATAGAAGGATGGGTGAGTAAATTTGCAGATGACACTAAAGTCGGTGGAGTTGTGGACAGTGCGGAAGGATGTTACAAGTTACAGAGGGACATAGATAAGTTGCAGAGCTGGGCTGACAGGTGACAAATGGAGTTTAATGCAGAAAAGTGTGAGGTGATTCATTTTGGAAGGAATAACAGAAAGGCAGAGTACTGGGCTAATGGTAAGATTCTTGGTAGTGTGGACGAGCAGAGAGACCTCGGTGTCCATGTCCATAGATCCCTGAAAGTTGCCACCCAGGTTGAGAGGGTTGTTAAGAAGGCGTGCCGTGTGTCAGCTTTTATTGGTAGAGGAATTGAGTTTCGGAGCCATGAGGCCATGTTGCAGTTATACAAAACTCTGGTGCGGCCGCATTTGGAGTATTGTGTGCAGTTCTGGTCGCCACATTATAGGAAGGATGTGGAAGCATTGGAAAGGGTACAGAGGAGATTTACAAGAATGTTGCCTGGCATGGAGGGAAGATCATATAAGGAAAGGCTGAAGGACTTGAGGCTGTTTTCGTTAGAGAGAAGAAGGTTAAGAGGTGACTTAATTGAGGCATACAAGATGATCAGAGGATTAGAACGGGTGGACAGTGAGAGCCTTTTTCCTTGGATGGTGATGTCCAGCACGAGGGGGCATAGCTTTAAATTGAGGGGAGATAGATATAGGACAGATGTCAGAGGTAGGTTCTTTACTCAGAGAGTAGTAAGGGCATGGAATGCCCTGCCTGCAACAGTAGTGGACTCGCCAACACTAAACGCATTCAAATGGTCATTGGATAGGCATATGGACGATAAGGGAATAGTGTAGAGGGACTTTAGAGGGGTTTCACAGGATGGCACAACATCGAGGGCCGAAGGGCCTGTACTGTGCTGTAATGTTCTATGTTCTATGTGCCGTGGGGGCACTCTTTCCCTCCGTGCCGGGCTCTGTAAAGCTCCGCGATGGCCGGCGCGGAGACGAAACCCCTGCGCATGCGCTGGGATCACGCCAGCGGTTCTACACATACGGCCGGCGGAGGCCCTTCGGCACCGGTTGGCGGGGCGCTAACCACTCCAGCGCCAGCCTAGCCCCCAGAAGTGCGGAGGATTCCGTGCAGTCCGACGCCGGAGTGGTTCACGCCACTCTTTGGCGCCGGTATGGCCAGCCCCGCCGGTCGTGGGAGAATCCCGGCCCACATCTTTCAGGAATTGTGAGAGGAAACCAGAGCTCCTGGAGGAAACCCACGCAGACACAGGGAGAACATGCAGACTCCGCACAGGCACTGACCCAAGACGGGTATCGAACCTGGGAGCCTGGCGCTGTGAAGACATAGTGCTACCCACTATGCCACCGTGCTGCCTGTACGCAATCCATAATGAAATAGCTACAAAATTCAGATTCATGTACCATCCGGAATGCCATAATCACTGGGTAACAGAGGCACAATAACAGGAGCCCTGAAGCTACAAAGAGCATGAATTAATCCAAGATAGGGGTGATTATGTCTCCCACAGCATAACAACTGTACTTCTTGAGCCGTCTTTATGAGCACTATGCTTTCATAAAAGATTTTTCCAGATGGCAGGAAGGTGAAGAGCCCATGGAATAAGGTAGTCGTGAAAATGCTTGGATTGCCTTCACCCAGGCAGAGAAATAACTCCCTACAGAAACATAGACAGCATGCCAGGTGGGAACAGATGGCCAAGCAGGTTAGTTTGTTCGCTTGCTAATTCAACATATCTCTTGTGATGCGCCATCTTCCAGTAATCAGTTAATCAGGGGCGAAATTCTCCGCAGACCGTCGTAACGCCAATTTCCGGCGAACATAATTGGTGTGGTTGACTCCGGCGTGGGGGGCTTCTTTTAGGCGGCTATTCTCCGTTCCCGGAGGGGCCAGCAGCGGACTGACGCGATACGCGTCAGTTTCACCCGCTGCGGAAGTGGTGAGACCCGGCGTTGGGGGGGGGGGGGGGGGGAGGAGAGAGACAGACCGGCATTTTGGGGGGGGGGGGGGGAGAGAGACAGACCGGCATTTTGGGGGGGGGGGGGGGGGGGAGGAGAGAGACAGACCGGCATTTTGGGGGGGGGGGGGGGGGGAGGAGAGAGACAGACCGGCATTTTTTTGGGGGGGGAGGAGAGAGACAGACCGGCATTTCTGGGGGGGGGGGGGGAGAGAGAGACAGACCGGCATTGGGGGGGGGGGGGGGAGGAGGAGAGAGACAGACCGGCATTTGGGGGGGGGGGAGGAGGAGAGAGACAGACCGGCATTTTGGGGGGGGGAGGAGAGAGACAAGACCCGGCGTTTGGGGGGGGGGGGAGGAGAGAGACAGACCCGGCGTTTGGGGGGGGGGGGGGGGGAGAGAGAGACAGACCCCGGCTTTGGGGGGGGGGGAGGAGAGAGACAGACCCGGCGTTTGGGGGGGGGGAGGAGGAGAGAGACAGACCCGGCATTTGGGGGGGGGGGGGAGGGAGACTGATCCGGCGTTTGGGGGGGGGGGGAGAAGGAGAGAGACAGACCCGGCATTTGGGGGGGGAGGGAGAGAGACTGACCCGGCGTTTGCGGGGGGGAGGAGAGAGACAGACCTGGCGTTTGGGGCGGGGGGAGGAGAGAGACAGACCCGGCGTTTGGGGGGGGGGGGAGGAGGAGAGAGACAGACCCGGCATTTGGGGGGGAGGGAGAGAGACTGACCCGGCGTTTGCGGGGGGGAGGAGAGAGACAGACCCGGCGTTTGGGGGGGGGAGGAGGAGAGAGACAGACCCGGCGTTGGGGGGGGGGGGAGGAGGAGAGAGACAGACCCGGCATTTGGGGGGGAGGGAGAGAGACTGACCCGGCGTTTGCGGGGGGAGGAGAGAGACAGACCCGGCGTTTGGGGGGGGGAGGAGGAGAGACAGACCCGGCGTTTGGGGGGGGGGGGGGAGGAGGATAGACAGACCCGCGTTTGGGGTGGGGGGACGAGGAGAGAGACAGACCGGCATTTGGGGGGGGGGGAGGAGGAGAGAGACAGACCGGCATTTGGGGGGGCGGGGGAGGAGGAGAGAGCCAGACCCGGCGTTGGGGGGGGTTGCGGCGTTGAGTTGAGAGGAGGGGGGGGGGGGGGGGGGGGGTTTGCGGCGTTGAAGTTTGAGAGGAGAGGGGGGGGGTTTGCGGCGTTGAGTTGAGAGGAGAGGGGGGGTTTGCGGCGTTGAGTTTAGAGAGGGGGGCGGCATTGGAGGGGGGGTAGGGGTGGTGAGGGGGGGTTGGGGTAGGGGCAGCGACGTGCGGAGGAGGGGGCGACGGATGCCGGGGCCAACGCACCGTCGCCCCCCCTCTGCACGCCGCTGCCCCTACCCCAACCCCCTCCCCTCACCACCCCTACCCCCCTCCCCACCACCCCTACCCTCCTCCAACGTCGCCCCCCCTCTCAACGCCGCAACACCCCCCTCAATGCGCGGTACCCCCCCTCTCTCAACGCCGCACCCCCCCACTGATGCCGCACCCCCCCCCCCACTAACGCCGCACCCCCCCCCCCACTAACGCCGCACCCCCCCCCCCACTAACGGACGAAGGAGGGGAGGAGGAGGAAGGAAGGGGGGGAGGAGGAAGGAAGGGGGGGAGGAGGAGAGAGGGGGGTGTGTGTGGGTACCGGCCTTCAGAGGGAGGGGGAGGGGGGTGTGGGTACCGGCGTTGAGAGGGGGGGTTGCGGCGTTGAAAGGGGGGGGTTGCGGCGTTGGGGGGGGGGTGCGGCGTTGAGAGGGGGGGGTTGCGGCGTTGACGGGGGGGGTTTGTGGCGTTGCGAGAGATGGGGGGCGGCGTTGGGAGAGATGGGGGCGGCGTTGGAGGGAGGTAGGGGTGGTGAGGGGGGGTGGTTGGGGTAGGGGGCAGCGGCGTACAGAGGGGTGGGCGATGGTGCGTTGGCCCTGGGCATCCGTCGCCCCCCCCCTCTCTGCACGCCGCTGCCCCCAAACCCCCCCCGACCACCCCTACCCCCTCCAACGTCCCTACCCCCCTCCCCACCACCCCTACCCCCCTCCCCACCACCCCTACCCCCTCTCAACGCTGCAAACCCCCCCCGCCGCAACCCCCCCCACCGCAACCCCCCCACCACAACCCCCCCGCAACCCCCTCCACCGCAACCCCCCACCGCAACCCCCCCCACCGCAACCCCCCACCGCAACCCCCCCCCACCGCAACCCCCCCACCGCAACCCCCCCCCTCCCCCCCCGCCCAACGGACACTGAACCGCGTCAACCATCATCAATGGTTGACACCATTTTAAAGCTACTCTGTTTTTCGCCGACGTGACCCGTGGCCACGTCGGCGGGACTTCAGCCCATCCGGGCCGGAGATTTGTTGAAACAAAAATATAATGAAATCCCGCCGGCGCCAGCTGTTTTCAGAGGCTGCCGGCGGGATTTGCACAACGCCGGTTTTTAGCCGGTCAGAGAATAAAAAACCCTGCGGGAGCGGGATTAACGCCGCTGCCGGCCGATTCTCCAACCCTGCGTGAGGTCGGAGAATTTCGCCCCAGGTTTCTGTTAGAACCTCTGGAGGAAAATCAGTCAGTAGAAAATGTAACGGCAAAGTCAAGTGCACTGTCACTTAAATAGCTACTGAGTTTATACTCGTCTTTCATTCTGGATTGTGCATCTACACCAGCATTGAGGGAAACAAAATGAAGAGGTGGTTCCTGACCATGTGGTATAAAATGATTAATCTACATTGATTATGTGGTCAGTGACTTGTTTTGTCGGCTCTGGGCTGGATGGAATGGAGGTGTGAAGTGTTTTACCCGCTAGCAACTAACTAATGCTCCAGAGGCATCAGGCTAGATTTTCCAAGTTCCAGGGTTGGGGGTGAGGGGGGACTGGAGGCCGGGAAGATAGAGAGAAGCCACTTCAGGATGGCTCCCGATGCTTGTGGAGTCCGGGGAAGTTTCCTTTGGATGGGCAGGAATGTCGATCAGCTAACTATTGTAAGGCGGTGAGTTTAAGGCCAGATATTAGGAGCCAATTGGAGCGCTCTCTGGCATTTTGCTGATGACCGAGTGTCTCACCCCCCCCCCCCCCCCCCCCGGTGAGGGGAGACTGCCATTTCCACAGCCGTGGTTTCCCTACGGCAGGCAGGTGAACCACCGGGGCCAGAAGATCCATCCCTCAAAGAGGTGGCTGCCATCAGCAAAGGCTGTACTCCAGGCCTGCCACCTCCTGGTCAAAGAGGTTTGTCACCTCTAATCAGAAAGCGATGCCAGTTTGACCCCTCTAAAAGTTTAAATTATTTTCACCCCTCGGAGGGTTACCATGGTTCAAAAAATGCTGGTCCTGTATTTTGGCTGGCAATATTGGGAGTCAATGTGCCATAATTAGATAGCTCCCCCAGGTTTGCTCCCGGCATGTACAGGTGAGGAAAGCCTATTTGGTGCCGATATCGGGGCCCAAACCCAGTGGAAAGATTCTGCTGGTGAGCTCAAATCGCATTGTAGCAGCTGAGGAATTTAAGGGGAGGTGGAGGCACAGTGGTATTGTCGCTGGACTAGTAATCCAGAGGCCCAGGGCAAGGGGCCACTACTTTCTCAGGTCAGGATTTGCGGACCCAGGTGCAAATCTCACCATAGCTGATGGTGAAATTTGAAATTAAAAACCATAAAAAAGCCTAATGATGACCATAAAAAGCCTAATGATGACCATAAAACCATTGTCGGTTGTTGTAAAAACCCATGTAGTTCACTCATGTCCTTTCGGTAAGGAAATCTGCTGTCCTTACCTGGTTTGGCCTACATGTGACTCGAGCACAGCAAGGTGACTCTCAAGTGCCCTCTTAAATGGACAATAAATGCTGGCCCAGCCAGTGACGCCCAAATCTAGTAAACAAAGGAAAAAAACTTCAGGCCCATGTACATTTGATCCTCAGCAATCCTCTGAAATCATAGAACCACTATGTGCAGAAGGAGGACATTCGGTCCATTGAGTCTGCGCCGATCCTCTGAAAGAGCACTCAACCTACCTCTCCTCCTTAACACAACCTCACTAAGGGGCAATTTAGCATGGCCAATCCACCTCACCTGCACATCTTTGGAGGAAACCAGTGCAGCCAGACAAAACCCACGCAGACATGGGGAGAACGTGCAAACTCCACACAGTCACCTCAGGCCAGAATTGAACCCGGATCCCTGGTCCTGTGAGGCAGCAGTGCTAACCACTATGCCGCCATTCCATCTTTAGTGCCCTCATAAGCCATGCAGTTGAAATCAAGAAGGTGGCTCGCCAATATTTTCTCAGGTTAGGAGCAGTAAGGGCTCGGCACAAAATGCTGACCTTACCAACTACAGTCCTCCCATGAATTAATAAAAAGAAAATGGCTGTAAAACTTTGATTGTTCCAGGTAGTGTGCCAATTATTCTATGTGAAATACTTCACAGCATTAAAATTATTCGATACTGTCACCTGAAGGACTAATGATGCTGCAGAAATAACAGGAAGTTTTTACTCGATGTATTAATTTCTGCTTTGTACACGCTGAGCTGAGAGCTCCTCATCACTGCCATTCAATTATGGCCGGTCAGAACCCATGCATTCAGTCTGTTAGGTCTGTCTCCTCCTCTTAGGTCCATCATTATTTTGAAACTGGTATTTAGCTATGCAGGAAGTATTTGAGTACTTGCTTTTATGTACGCCTGTTTGAGAGCTATTCAGATGATTTTCAGTTGGGTTCCTGAATCATCATTGCTAAACGCAGGAATCTGTCATTGAAAATGAAATGCTAATATTTGTTTCATGATTCGCCCATCTAATTATGCCACTAATTGGCTTTTAATCATGCTGTCATTTGCCATCAGCATTTGTACGCAGCACTAATCAGAAATTTCCAATGGATGCTGAATGTGCCATGTGCAGGTTTATCACCAAGGAAACGCTTACGGCCACCATTAAAACTGCATTCTCAACATGTCGAGATCTAGATATATATCTTTCACTTGGGAGCAAACAAAAAAAGTAACCTTTACTGAAGCTACCTGCTGACTCCATAGAAGTCATGGATAAACAGTTAATGTTGCATCAAATGATTTATCCCTAATTAACCGTCAAGTGTGTCATTATGGCCTCTGCTGTTACCTGTCAATGACTCTTTCTTGGTTGCTCGTTCATCAGATTTCATTTTGGCTCCAATTTGTATGAACTTGGATTTAGGCTGCTAATTTATGGACTAGACAAGGACAGTTTTCCTGCTCCTGTGCACATTTTGCAAAAGTGTAATTACACACAGAGAAGAATGCAGTTGAACCCTTCCATTTTCCTCCATTTTGTTCACTGGCTGAGGGAGAGCTGGATTTACTTAATCAACAGCTCACAAATCTGCAACCATAGCAGATTGTTTCCATTGTAAGCTGAGAATTAGTGTAATATGTAGGAATATACAGAATACTGAGCATGCAGCAAGAAGTATGGCAGCCAGCAAATGTAAATCCTTTGTGATCCAGTCATGCAATTTAAGATAGAATGGGTAAGATTGTTGCATTCCGCACATGGGTGATAATCTGAGTGACCAGAAACTGAACCGGACTAGCCACATTAGTACTGTGGCTACTAGGACAAGTCAAAGGCTAGGAATCTTACGGCAAGTAACTCACCTCCTGACCCCCCAAAGCCTGTCCACCATCTACAAGGCACAAGTGTAATGGAATACTCTCCACTTACCAGGATGAGTGCAGCTCCAACAACATTCAAGAAGCTCGACACCATCCAGGACAAAACAGTCCTCTTGATTGCTCCCCCTTCCGCAAACATTCAAACCCTCCACCACCGGAGAACAGTGGAAGCCATGTGTACCATCTACAAAATGCACTGCAGTAACTCACCAAGGTTCCTTAGACAACACCTTCCAAACCCACGACCATTACCATCTGGAGGGACAAGAGCAGCAGATACCTGGGAACCCCACCACCTGCAGGTTCCCCTCCAAGTCACTCACCACCCTGACTTGGAAATAGATCGCCGTTCCTTCACTGTTGCTAGGGCAACATCCCTGAACTCCCTCCCTAACAGCACAGTTGGTATACTTGCACCTCAAGAACTGCAGCAGTTCGAGAAGGCAGCTCACCACCACCTTGTGAAGAGCAACTAAGGATGGGCCATAATTGTTGGCCTAACCAGCAAAGCCCACATCCCGTAAATTAATTTTTTAAAAGTGCACCTTTTATTAGAACCCTTGTGAAATCAATAAAATGGAAGTCAAGATGGGCTTTATTCAAAGATGGGCAATCTCCGCTGCCAGGTTACCATCCAGTTATAAGCATGAAAATCTACTTTAAAATGTACATCACCCTGGGGATCAGGGAATTTCCAAGCAAGTTTCAAGCACCTACATGAAATCTAATTGGTGAATCCTGGGGCTCAGTTTGTATTTGTGGATGTTGGAATCTAAGGAAGCATGAAATTCTAGCCATAGTTTCTAAGCTCCTAATCCGATGGTTAGCTTTTTAAGTGACTTCATTTGACATTTTCACAATTTAAAACACTAACGAAGTATTAACTTGGCAGCATTACTGGCAGGTGATATCATAACCTTCAACATGATTCTGAACAAGGCTTCCTAAGATGGAGTCCATTAATATAAATAATTTTAAAGCATTACTCACAAGAAGGCAAGTGGCTATTTAATAGGAGACCTTTATTGTATGAGCTCGAAATTTTAAGCAAGGATATGTGAAATCAAAGCAAAACAGAAACTGCTGGACATTCTTAACAGATCCACAGGCATCAGATCATGGTGCAATGAATGAAAATAAGGGGTGGGGGTGGGGGGGGGGGGGGGGGAGTTAGGGAGGCGAGTACTTATCTGTTCCTATTCAGTCCGAATGGTAATGCAATAGCTAAGTGCTGTGTTATTTCATACAATTTACAGTGCAGAAGGAGGCCATTCGGCCCATCGAGTCTGCACCGGCTCTTGGAAAGAGCACCCTACCCAAGGTCCACACCTCCACCCTATCCCCATAACCCAGTAACCCCACCCAACTCTAAGGGCAATTTTGGACACTAAGGGCAATTTAGCATGGCCAATCCACCTAACCTGCACATCTTTGGACTGTGGGAGGAAACCGGAGCACCCAGAGGAAACTCACGCACACGCGGGGAGAATGTGCAGACTCCACACAGACAGTGACCCAAGCCGGGAATCGAACCTGGGACCCTGGAGCTGTGAAGCAATCGTGCTATCCACAATGCTACCATGCTGCCCATTATATGTGTAGGCAACAAATTAGAGATGCATGTGAGCCTAACGTCTGTGGTGGGTAAAGTCTTGGAGAGGATTATAAAAGATACGATTTATAATCATCTAGATAGGAATAATATGATTAGGGATAGTCAGCATGGTTTTGTGAAGGGTAGGTCATGCCTCACAAACCTTATCGAGTTCTTTGAGAAGGTGACTGAACAGGTAGACGAGGGTAGAGCAGTTGATGTGGTGTATATGGATTTCAGTAAAGCGTTTGATAATGTTCCCCATGGTCGGCTATTGCAGAAAATACGGAGGCTGGGGATTGAGGGTGATTTAGAGATGTGGATCAGAAATTGGCTAGTTGAAAGAAGACAGGGAGTGGTAGTTGATGGGAAATGTTCAGAATGGAGTTCAGTTACGAGTGGCGTACCACAAGGATCTGTTCTGGGGCCGTTGCTGTTTGTCATTTTTATAAATGACCTAGAGGAGGGCGCAGAAGGATGGGTGAGTAAATTTGCAGACTACACTAAAGTCGGTGGAGTTGTAGACAGTGCGGAAGGATGTTTCAGGTTACAGAGGGACATAGATAAGCTGCAGAGCTGGGCTGAGAGGTGGCAAATGGAGTTTAATGTGGAGAAGTGTGAGGTGATTCACTTTGGAAAGAATAACAGGAATGCAGAATATTTGGCTAATGGTAAAATTCTTGGTAGTGTGGATGAGCAGAGGGATCTCGGTGTCCATGTACATAGATCCCTGAAAGTTGCCACCCAGGTTGACAGGGTTGTGAAGAAGGCCTATGGTGTGTTGGCCTTTATTAGTAGAGGGATTGAGTTCCGGAGCCATGAGGTCATGTTGCAGTTGTATAAAACTCTAGTACGGCCGCATTTGGAGTATTGCGTACAGTTCTGGTCGCCTCATTATAGGAAGGACGTGGAAGCTTTGGAAAGGGTGCAGAGGAGATTTACCAGGATGTTGCCTGGTATGGAGGGAAAATCTTATGAGGAAAGGCTGATGGACTTGAGGTTGTTTTCGTTAGAGAGAAGAAGGTTAAGAGGTGACTTAATAGAGGCATACAAAATGATCAGAGGGTTAGATAGGGTGGACAGCGAGAGCCTTCTCCCGCGGATGGAGGTGGCTAGCACGAGGGGACATAGCCTTAAATTGAGGGGTAATAGATATAGGACAGAGGTCAGAGGTGGGTTTTTTACGCAAAGAGTGGTGAGGCCGTGGAATGCCCTACCTGCAACAGTAGTGAACTCGCCAGGGCAGCATGGTGGCCTAGTGGTTAGCACAACCGCCTCACGGCGCTGAGGTCCCAGGTTCGATCCCGGCTCTGGGTAACTGTCCGTGTGGAGTTTGCACATTCTCCCCGTGTCTGCGTGGGTTTCGCCCCCACAACCCAAAAATGTGCAGAGTAGGTGGATTGGCCATGCTAAATTGCCCCTTAATTGGAAAAAATAATTGGGTAATCTAAATTTAAAAAAAAAAAAAAAAAAGTAGTGAACTCGCCAACATTGAGGGCATTTAAAAGTTTATTGGATAAGCATATGGATGATAAGGGCATAGTGTAGGTTAGATGGCCTTTAGTTTTTTTTCCATGTCGGTGCAACATCGAGGGCCGAAGGGCCTGTACTGCACTGTATCGTTCTATGTTCTATGTGATAAAGGAACTGTGGTGGTATGAATGGGAGCACTTCCATTGGTGCAGAGCATTGGTTTCCTATTGGCTCTGGCTGGTCATGTGCCTCTCGTCTGATTGGCTGGGACTAGTCATGTGACTGCTCACCAATTGGTCGAGAGGCAAGTAGATCCCGCCTCCGAGGCGGGGTATAAGTACCCAGAGTTCCCGGCGGTCGGCCTTTCTCTGTAGTCAACCACTGGTCTAACAACTAGCTGATTAAAGCCTAAGTTTGGACCTTCATCGTGCCTCGCGTCCAATTGATGGTACATCAGGAACATCTGTAATTATGGGTGACTTTAATCTGCATATAGATTGGGCAAATCAAATTAATAACAATGCCGTAGAGGAGGAATTCCTGCAGTGAATGTGGTATGGTTTTCCAGGAGGCAACGAGAGAACAGGCCATTCTAGATTGGGTATTGTGTCATGAGAAAGGGATAATTGGCAATCTAGTTGTACAAGGTCCCTTGGGGTTAAACGGCCATAATGTGACAGAATTCTTCATGAAGATGGAGAGTGAGATAGTTGATCCTGAGACTAGGGTCCTGAATCAGAATAAAGGAAACTATGATGATATGATGCATGAGTTTCTTGTGATGGATTGGGGGTCATTACTTAAAGGGATGGTGGCAAATAGGCAGTGACAAACATTCAAAGAGCGCATGGGTGAACACAGCGCCGGCCCTAGGGTTGCTGGCGCCCCGGGCAAGCTGAACTTCGGCGCCCTTGGGGGGGGGGGGGGGCGAGGGAGGGGGGTGGGGCCGAGGGGGGGCGGGGCCGAGGGAGGGGGCGAGGGGCGGGGGGGGCGGGGGGGGCCGAGGGGGGGGGGGGCCGAGGGGCGGGCGGGCAGACCCGAGGGGGGTGCGGGGGGGGCGGACCCGAGAGGGGGGGCCGGGGGGGGCGGACCCGCGGGGGGGGACCCGCGGGGGGCGGACCCGCGGGGGGGGACCGAGGGGGGGGCGGGGGGAGCGGACCGAGGGGGGGGGCGCGGACCGAGGGGGGGGCCGCCCTGGGGGAGGGCGGCCACCGCGGGGGAGGGCAGCCACCGCGCATGCGCTGGTTGGCACCGGCCCAACTGCGCATGCGCGGGACCCGAGTCTCTGGCGCCCCTTAGCACATGGCGCCCCGGGCGACTGCCCGAGTTGCCGGTGCCTTGAGCCGGCCCAGGGTGAACAGCAACAATTGTTGATTCCTGTCTGGCACAAAAATAAAATGTAGCGGTGGCCAAACCATGGTTTATAAGGGAAATTAGAAATAGTATTGGATCCAAGGGAGATGCATTACAAATTGGCCAGAAAAAACAGCAGACCTGAGGAAAGGAACAGTTTAGAATTCAGCAAAAGAGGACAAAGGGATTGATAATCATAGACAGTGCAGAAGGAAGCCATTCGGCCCATTGAATCTGCACCGGCCCGTGGAAAGAGCACCCTATCCAAGCCCACACCTCCACTCTATTCCCGTAACCCAGCCACACCTTTTGGACACGTAAGGTCAATTTAGCATGGCCAATCCACCTAACCTGCACATCTTTGGACTGTGGGAGGAAACCGGAGCATTCGGAGGAAACCCACGCAGACACGGGGAGAACCTGCAGCTCCGCACAGACAGGGGAAGGGGACAATAGAGTATGAGAATAAGCTTGCGGCGCCATAAACCATAAGATATAGGGGCAGAATTAGGCCACTCGGCCCATTGATTCTGCTCCGCCATTTAATCATTGCAGATATTTTTCTCATGCCCATTGTAGTTTTTACCTCAGCACTATTCTTAGAATTCCCCCTCTACCAAAAAGGGTCAATTTATTCTCAATGGTGAGCAGAGATTCTCACTCCCTGACTCCTATGCAGATTTAGGCGGGTGCTATTCGGATCAAACTAGTGTCTCAAGTTATCCCCCAGCATAATCCGTATCTTCATAGAAGAATTTTATTTACTTACCACTTAGTAGCTTACACACGGCTCCGGCTTCCTAAGTAAAGTGAACTTTCAAAATGGTAATAATAACCACTCTTTCAGGTTACCAACTTGAACTTCAGTTTATTTTCAAGTTTAAAAAAGATTAAATTACTTTTTTTAGAAAGTAAAAAAGATCTTGTCTTGTTCGGACCAGTTGCAGACTTTCAAGACTCTCTTGACAACCAGTTTTCTTTAACTTTTGGTCTTCTGTTCGGTTCTCTGGGCTGCTCGGTCTTCAGATGCTGCTTGTCCCATCACTGATGAAGATTCTCTCTCTCTGAGTTCTCTCTGAGTTCTGGTAGTTCCTGCTCTGGTCTCTGGGTTTATATTCTCTTTCGAACAGTTATTCAGTTTTTATGGCTTTATCATGAAATAATCTTTATTTCACTTGGATTATAAAAAGTATCTTTGATCTAAACATTCTAATACAACTAAGTATTCATTTTGAGTTGACCTCACCTCTCAAGTCTGTTTATATTGTGTCCTCTATATGTTCAAAAATGCTTTGATTTCAATAGACATGTAAATTTTGATCCCTCGTCATTTCTGTAGTTTTATTTTCCAATTGTGTCCCCAGCTCATAATTTTGACTTTGATTTTGGCTTCAAATTATGTTTCTCGTAGACTGATAGTCTCCAATTTTCTTTTCATTTACCTGATGTCAGCAAAGCTTCACATCTATTTATTTGTCTCCCTAGTCATCCTTTTCTATCCACTGATTTTACTTCAATGAAGGTGTGAATCATTGTTTTTAGCGTAATGCTAAAAATCCACTTGGTTATGACTTGAAAGATTTACATTTATCACCTAACTCAACTGAAACGCTCATCCATGCTTTTCCAGATGCCTTACTAAGATAGTTAATTTCAATGAAGGTGTGAGCCATTGTTTTTAGCTTCATACAAAAATCCTGTTTGTTTGCTAAGCCTGTTTGGAAGAAGGAATCTGCATTTTATAATCCTGCTCTTTGCAGCTGCTGTTAACCCTTTGTGGGATCTTTCCCTGTATCCTCTCAATTTTCTCTCAGACCAGATATTGCCAGACTTCCATGTTTCAAATGACACATCTTTCCATATTTTCAATTACACCATTCTCTTGCCTTCTCCCCACAACCCCTGATCCCCTTAAACATTGATTGTAAAAGTATCTATAGGTACGTGAAGAGAAAAAGATTGATGAAGGCAAATGTAGGTCCCTACAGTCAGAAACAGGAATTTATTATGGGGAACATAGAAATGGTTGATGAATTAAATACGTACTTTTAGTTCTGTCTTCACAAAGGAGGACACAAATAACATAGCAGAAATGTCAGGGAACACAGGGTTTAGTGAGAGGGAGGAACTGAAGGAATCAGCATTAGTAAGGAAATGGTGTTGGGAAAATTGATGGGATTGAAGGCCGATAAATGGCCTGGGCCTGATAATCAACATCCCAGGGTACTTAAGGAAGTGGCCCTGGAAATAATGGATGCATTGGTGCTCATCATCCACGACTCTGGAACAGTTCCTACAGATTGGAGGGTAGCCAATGTAACCCCACTATTTATGGGCGGCATGGTAGCACAGAGGTTATCACTGTTGCCTCACAGCACCAGGGTCCCAGGTTTGATTCACGGTTTGGGTCACTGCCCATGCGGAGTCTGCAAGATCTTCCCGTGTCTGCGTGGGTTTCCTCCGGGTGTTCCAGTTTTCTCCCACAAGTCCCGAAAGACGTGCTGTAAGGTAATTTGGAGAAATATAATGTTATCCGCCTTGGTAGCAAAAATAGGAAGGCAGATTATTATTTGAAGGGATGTAAATTGAGAGAGGTGGATACTCAGCGAGACCTTGGTGTCCTCGTGCACCAGTCGCTGAAAGTAAGCATGTAGCTACAGCAGGCAGTAAAGAAGGCAAATGGTATGTTGGCCTTCATAGCGAGAGGATTTCAGTATTAGAATCCAGATGTTTTACTTCAATTGTATAGGGCATTTGGGGTGGCACGGTAGCACAGTGGTTAGCACTGTTGCTTCATAGCGCCAGGGTCCCAGGTCCGACTCCCGCTTGGGTCACTGTCTGTGCGGAGTCTGCGCGTTCTCCCCGTGTCTGCGTGGGTTTCCGCCGGGTGCTCCGGTTTCCTCCCACAAGTCCCGAAAGACATGCTTGTTAGGCGAATTGGACATTCTGAATTCTCCCTCCTTGTACCGAACGTGCACCGGAATGTGGCGACTAAGGGATTTTCACAGTAACTTCTTTGCCGTGTTAATGTAAGCCTACTTGTGACAATAATAAAGATTATTATTATGTGAGGTCACACCTGAAGTAATGTATGCAATTGTGATCTCTTTATCTGAGGAAGGATGTTCTTGCTATGGAGGAAGTGCAGCAAATGTTACCAGGCTGATTCCTGGGATGGCGGAACTGTCATATGAGGAGAGACTTAATCAGTTAGGAGGATATTTAGAAGAGTGAGTGGGGATCTCATAAAAACCTATGAAATTCGAACAGGATTAGGCAGGGTGGATTTGGTAGCACAAGTGGATAGCACTGTGGCTTCACAGCGCCAGGGTCCCAGGTTCGATTCCCCGCTGGGTCACCGTCTGTGTGGAGTCTGCACGTTCTCACCGTGTCTGCGTGGGTTTCCTCCAGGTGCTCCAGTTTCCTCTCACAGTCCAAAGAGATTCAGGTTAGGTGGATTGACCACAATAAATTGCCCTTAGTGATCAAAAACATTAGGAGGGGTTATAGCAGGGGTGGGCAAACTACGGCCCGCGGGCCGCATGCGGCCCGCCAAAGGTATTTCTGCGGCCCACCAAGTCATTAAAAAAAAAAAAAATTATTTTAAAAAAAAAATTTAAAAAAAAATAAAATTTTTTTTTTAAGGTTAATGAGGGGGGGCTGTTGGGTTACTTACTGGTATAGGGTGGATACGTTGACTTGAGTAGGGTGATCATTGCTCGGCACAACGTCGAGGGCCGAAGGGCCTGTTCTGTGCTGTACTGTTCTGTGTTCTATATGAGGCGCCCAGAATCATAACCGGGTGAAGTAATTATTCTACTTAATATACTATGCGGCCCTTTGTGAATTGTGAATTTCTGAATGTGGCCCTTGCACGGAAAAGTTTGCCCACCCCTGGGTTATAGGGTTACAAGATGGGGATAGGGTGGAAGTGAGGGCTTAAGTGGGTCAGTGCAGACTCGATGGGTCGAATGGCCTCCTTCTGCACTGCACTGCACTGTTCCTGATGGTGGCGGAGTTCAGAACTGGGGTCATATTTTGAGGATAAGGGGTAAATCTTTTAGGACTGAGGTGAGGAGAAATTTCTTCACAAAGAGAGTGATGAATCTGTGGAACTCTCAACCACAGAAAGTAGTTCATAAGTTCATAAGGTATGAGAGCAGAATTAGGCCATTCAGCCCATCGAGTCTGCTCCGCCATTCTATCAATGCTGATATGTTCCTCATCTGTTACCGACAATGCTACAGACCAAGAGCTGGATTGCAAAATTAACCAGAGCATCTCCTCCCTAGAACACATGAACTAGGAGCGGGAGTAGGCAATTTAGTCTCCCGAGCTTAAACACCCTCAATGTGACCATGGCTGATCTCATTATGGCATCAACTCCACCCTTCAATGCATTACCAATTAAAAATCTGTCTAACTCCTTAAATTTACTCACTGTCCCTACATCCACCGCGCTCTGAGGTAGCGAATTCCACAGATTCACATTTGGGAGAAGAAGTTTCTCCTCTGTTTTAAATTTGCTACCTCTTATTCTAAGACTATGACCTCTCATTTTAGAATGCCCCACAAGAGGAAGCATCTGGTCCACGTCTGCTTTATCCATACCTTTTAGCATCTTGTATTCCTCGATTCGATCTCCCCCTCATTCTTCTAAACTCCAGAGAGTATAGGCCTAAACTGTTCAATTTCTCCTCATACGACAAACCCCTCATCTCTGGAACCAATGTAGTGAACCTCCTCTGAACTGCCTCCAATGCCGCTACATCTTTCCTCAAATAAGGGGACCAAAACTGTGAACAATATATTGTTAAGGCTAGAACGTTGTGTAATTTCAAGAAGGAATTGGAGAAAGCTTTCTGAGCTATAGGGATCAAGAGATATGGGGGGAAGGTGGGATCAGGATATTGAACTTGATCATCCATGATCATAATGAATGGTGGAGCAGGCTCGAAGGGCTGAGTGGCCCTGGTTCTATTTTGTATCTATATTTCTATGTAAAGCAATTAGGACAGAGATGAGGAGAAATTTCTTCACCCAGAGAGTGGTGAGCCTGTGGAATTTGTGACTAAAGAAAGTAGTTTCGCCAAATCATTGGCCCAAAACGCCTTGGTTACCAGCATCACATTTAGGGGTTACCCCAATGATGCACTGGGGAATCTCTCTGGGAAGTTCCCACATAAGAGTTTACTCGGCTGTTGCCCAGAAGTTCTAACTTCATCTGGACAATTGCATTGGGCTGGGATCCATCCGACAGAAGCAATTTAAATCGTTAACTTCAGAAGGTTCTGCAAGTTTTACCCTGATATTTAACTCTGAAAGAGTTAGAGGAAACAAATCACTTCTGACTCCAGAGGACCTATTTAAAAACACAAACTAAGCCTCACACGGGACAGCCCCACATAGACAACTTACCTCAACTGACCCACCACTCCCACCCCCTCCTGACCCTTCGTGGCCATACACCCTGCTGGCCCGACTAGACCACCACTCAAATTGCGACCCAGTCCAATCCCCCCTCCTGGTGTGAACCAATCAGACACCCCCGGCAAAACCTGGCTATCCAATCCCAATCCAATCATCCCATTGGCCCGACTCCCTCTCTCCTGGCCTAAACTGACCACCCCTCCCAGCGCAACCCAGTGTTAACTCCCCAACTCTCCCTCCCAGTACGGCCCAGTACAACCACCCTCCTCGTCTAACCACACTCCCCCAGCTTCTGGACTGATGTCCGCCTCGCACTCCCCCCCCCCCCCATTCTAGTCTGATACCGTCCCCCCTCTGGGTCTGACTCCCCCCCCCCCCCCCCCCCCCCCCCTTTGGTCCAACCACCTCCCCTCCCTGTGTGACCCAGTCTGACCCCAACTCCTGCACTCTTCCACCATGGCCTGGCCCTCCTGGACTGTCACCAACACTCTGGCCCAACCCCCTTCCTCCTCTTCCGGTCCAATAGCGCCCCCCACCCCCCTGTCTGGTTTTCTGAACCACACCTTTTAATTGTCCCAATAAACATTTCCATTATGGAAGCTAGTGCCGTAAAAAGGGCAAGTTTCTCACCTTGTTGCACCCCAGTTATCCCATGCGGCATCCCTGCTCATCCAGCCTGAGGGAGGAAGGTTGGGCAAAATGGGGGCTTTGGAATCCCAGTCTGGGTAAACCCGTTGAGTGTGGCAATCTGCCGGAGGTTATCACCTTGAGGATGTTCAGCATCTGAACAAAGGAGTTCGATATGGTTCCTGGAGTTTTGGAGTTGGAATCCTTACTGAGAGGGAAATGCGGTTGAGGAAGCAGCTTTAATCTGGAAAGAATAAGATCTTGCTGTTACAATTTATAATTCACTAAATATTCATGACCAAAGTTGAGAAGCCAAAGTCAAAGCAAATAAGCTTGTATTAACAGGAGTGTCCATTTGCAACAAAACATACCATTATGTCCTTGTACAAGACCTTGGTGCAATCACATTTAGAATGCTGCATGATCTCAACTCTCTTTTCATTATTGAGGACTTGTGGATTATCATATTTGCAATCTGAAGTTAAGTAGGTGATTATGGAGTCACAATTTCACCAAAACGATAAGATTGTTAACCCTAAAGTCTACTGCCCCAATTCACGACACTAAATTATCGGTCTTGCTGTGTTTACTAATGTGTTCATTAATGGGAGCTGAACATTTCCATGAATATTAATAAAAATGATTGGGAAAGGGCCTGGATCATAGGAAATTGGTCCAACCAATTGACTAGAAAAGTCATGTTGGTTCCCCTCATTTCCATTCCTAAGATTTAACTGCATTTGAGACAATTCCAGAATCTTCCACAGAATCCATTTCTGGGCTTTGATCACACCTCACATGAAATGCTTCCTGACAACAGTCCGGAACCAGTAGATACTGTAAAGGTCCTTCTTGTTTATTCACTTATTTCCTCTTTCTTTTCTTTTGCTGTTGCTATTTTTGCCCATGGATGATTAGTGGACATGTATCTTTAAGCAAGCAACCTGTATCTTTAAGTCAAGCAGCAGAATTCAGAAGTTACAGGAGAGATCACTTTGCTTGTCTGTGCTGGTTTAAACAGAAGCTGCAGACTTGTCGGTACCAGAGAGAGAGAGATGGGGCTGGGGCTCACTTTGATCGATTGGCTGGTGGCCAATGAATTGGCCCAAAAGGATGTACTCTGCCTGGTAACAGATGGCGATTGGATGCTGCCCCAGTGGAAAGCTTTTCAGAGTCCCAGGAAGTTTCAGTTTTAATTCTGGAGGCGCAGAGGCAGGAACCTGCTATCTCTCTCTCCAGAAAGGCTGCCATGAATGCTGATTTCTGAACATGCAGAGGAACCATTACAGGCTGCAAAATAAAGACCAGAGCCTGCTATCTCGCTCTGGTAAAGCTGAGTGTACTGTATTCCTGAAACTGCAGAGAACCTGAATGATTAAATCTCTGGAATAGATCATTACAGGCTGTAAACAGAGATTTTGATCTACAGGCATGCTGTGAAGGAAGGTGCACTGAAAACCATAATCTAAACCAAAGACTCTTTTTCCTTTAATTTACGATTTTTATGCCTTTCCAGCCCTCTGTGTTAGTCTATGTGTGTGTGTAGAGGGTGGAGCAGGTTAAAGTGGGGATTAGGAATTAGACAATAATTAACCAGTTGTATTTGCTGCATATTTCATGATAGTTCTTGTTATAAATAAACAGAAATTGTGTTTGCATTTACAAACCTGGTGACTGTAATTATTAGGCAGCCAAAGGCCAAAGACTTCAGATATTTTTCAAAGAATTATTGGTTAATTCGCTTACATTGCGACTCCAGGACAAGTGGGGCTGGTATTGATTGCAGGCTAGTCCAGGGCATTGTAACAATACAAGCCTTCTATCCATATCATGATTAATGCTGTGGTTTTATTTTTGGTTTCCTTGCATTGTGCTTTGTATCTAATATACCTGCTGAAAGTGTATTTCAATTCACCCCATCCCCCACCCCAAAGAGTCTGAGCGTCTTTAGCCGAACTTGAAGGTTGACATTAGGGATTTGCTTTGCAGTAGTTCATTGCGCTGGCTCCAGGAAATAAATTGTTTATTTTGGGGGTTCTTTGCATGAAAGGATGAAAAAGGGTCTGAATGCTTTCACTTTCACTCCTTCACTATTGTTCGGTCCAAATCCTGGAACACGCTCCCTAACCGTACTGTGGGTGTACCTACACCACATGGACTGCAGCAATTCAAGGAGGCGGGTCACCACCACCTTCTCAAGGGCAATTTTTCTTTCTCTTTCTTTATTCATTCATGGGATGTGGGCGTTGCTGGCCGGGTCAGCATTTATTGCCCATCCCTGAGGGCATTCAAGAGTCACCCACATTGCTATGAATCTGGAGTCAGATGTAGGCCAGACCAGACAAGGATAACAGATTTTCTTTTGTTAAGGACATTAGTGAACCAGATGGGTTTTTGCGGCAATTGACAATGGTTTCATGGTCATCATTAGACCTTCAATTCCAGATTTTTACTGAATTCAAATTCCACCTGGCGGGATTCGAACCCAGATCTCCAGAGCATTACATAAGATCTAAGAGCAGGAATAGGTCATCTGGCCCCTCGAGCCTGCTCCGCCATTCAATGAGATCATGGCTGATCTTTTGTGGACTCAGCTCCGCTTTCCGGCCTGAACACCATAACCCTTAATCCCTTTATTCTTCAAAAAACTATCTATCTTTATCTTAAAAACATTTAATGAAGGAGCCTCAACTGCTTCATTGGGCAAGGAATTCCATAGATTCACAACCCTTTGGGTGAAGACGTTCCTCCTAAACTCCGTCTTAAATCTAATTCCCCTTATTTTGAGGCTATGTCCCCTAGTTCTGCTTTCACCCACCAGTGGAAACAACCTGCCCGCATCTATGCTATCTATTCCCTTCATAATTTTATATGTTTCTATAAGATCCGCCCTCATCCTTCTAAATTCTAACGAGTACAGTCCCAGCCTACTCAACCTCTCCTCGTAATCCAACCCCTTCAGCTCTGGGATTAACCTAGTGAATCTTCTCTGCACACCCTCCAGCGCCAGTACGTCGTTTCTCAGGTAAGGAGACCAAAACTGAACACAATACTCCAGGTGTGGCCTCACTAACACCTTATGCAATTGCAGCATAACTTCCCTAATCTTAAACTCCATCCCTCTAGCAATGAAGGACAAAATTCCATTCACTTTATTAATCACCTGTTACCCTGGGCTTCTGGTTACTGGACCAGTAACAATACCACTATGCCACGGGGCAATAAATGCTGGCCTAGCCAGCGAAATCCACCTCCCTTGAACAAGCTTTTTTTCAATGGTACAGTGCATAAAACGCCCACCAGTTTTGGAAGAATGATTTTAACCAGTAATCTTGCGTTTAATTTATGATTACCTTGATTTAAACTCGCTTGCCGATGCTAAAACAGACACCTGCATGTTTAGTTTACAATGCAAATTTTGTGGAGTAGTATATGTAGCCATGTACCATGCAAGCACTTCTACTGAAGGTATGGAATGGGCTAGCTGGCACACAGTGATTTTTTCCAGAATGGCTCAGAGACTGAGTGAGGGGCGGATGTGGCAATGTTTGTCCTGTTGGAGGAACCCCAGAGGAGGAGAGATGTCCTGTATCTGGAGATCGGGGCTGGACATCACCTCATCCATCTCAGCCTTCTGCCCCTATCTCCTGCAGCAGTTGTTGCTGCTCTGCTTGTCTTCCTGCCTTCCTCCCAGTTCCTCCTCCAGACCAAGGAGTGCCTCTGGTCAGTGATCTACGACCAAGCACCCCCTTTACACCAGTTGACGTCTGTAAGTTGGAGCAGCGCAGCAGTCACTCTCTTTCACTGAAACTCTGAGAATTCTCTGAATAAATGTAGAGAGAGTGCTATGATGTCCTGACAAATGATCCCAGAAAGCCTCCTATTGTGTCTCAAGAACCTTCTCTAAACGTTCAGAAGCAACTGGAGAGTGAAAGTTAAGCATAACTTTCTGTTGTGGTTAAGATCCTCAGCAACAACATGTTTATTCCTGTAAAACTGGCCAGTAATTGATGTTGTTGGGAGCGATTTTCCAGATGTTTTCGCCAGTGGGATATTCCGGTCCCGCCAACAGCGAACCCCCGCCAGGGGCTTCCCAGGGGCAGGGGATGGATTCAATGGGAATTGTGGGCCAATGGTGTGCCACCTCCCATTTCTGAGAATCTCTGTGGGGGTGGGGGGGGGGGGGGGGGGGGGGAGGATTCGCCCCCGTTCATCGAAATGCTACCCAGCAAAATGTTGCACAGCCCTTTTAATTTCCACCAACATCCAATGAACCACTCAACAATTCTGTGTGCAGATATTCCCAGTGTATGCTTTAACCCCTTTACCGAGATGGCAATGTTTGCCCCATTGAGGTTCTTAAGTGGCAATTAATGAGCAAATAAGTGCCATTTCACAACCAGTCTCACTTTTCAGGCTTCCGGGATGGGTTTAGTGACTGTTACAGCGCGGTCCATTCTAGTCCCTCTTGATCTGGAGTCATAGCACAAGTGAATGGACTAATAACTCTTAGAAGAATACCTTTGGCCCTTGACTGCCCAACAATTACAGTAACCAGGTTTGTAAATATAAACATAATTACTGTTTATTTATAACAAGAACTATACAGCAAATACAACTGGTTAACTATTATCTAATTCCTAATTCCCCACACACACACATACACACAAGACAGACAAACACAACAGGGAAGAAAGGGTAAAAACATCATAAATAAAAGGGAAAAATGAGTCTTCATTTAAGATAGTGGTTTCCAGCATCTTACTCCTCTTCAAACTTTGCTTTCAGTCCATTGCTTTATTGTGGATTCATTCAGATCTCTGTAGTAGGTTCATCCAGGTCTCTGTAGTTTCATAAATACAGCACTCACAGGCTTTCCTGGAAAGAGAGAGTATTTGCCTGTAATGATTTTCCTGTAGATTCATTCATTCAGGTTCTCTGTAGCCCCAGAAATCCAGCCTTTCTGGAGAAAACACAGAGGAGCAAGAGTAGGATTCTGCCCTGTGCTGCAGGCAGTCAAACTAATACTCCTTGGAACTCTGAAAATCATTCCACTAGGACAGGATCTAATCACCATCTGTTACCGGGCAGAGTACAGCCTTTCGGGCCTAGTCATTGATCACGAGCCAATCAATTAAACCGAGTCTCAAACCATCTCTCTCTCTGATGTGACAAGTCTGCAGCTCCTGTTCAAACAAGCAGAGTGTTCTCTCCTGTAACTCCTAACTTCTGCTGCTTGACTTAAAGACACATGTTCATTAATCATCCATGGATCAAAAATAATAACAGCAAAATAAAAGAAAGGGGAAATAAGGGAATAAACAGGAAGGACCTTTACAGGACATGGGGGAAACCCAAAAAGCTCAAGCCTTCAGCAGGAAGGGCATGGGGACACCTGCATAAATAGCCTCCTCTCAACATTGGGTGTCCTCCCTCTCCAAAAGGTCTAGCTCCTGCAGGCGCTCCCCACCCTTCCTCTGGGTTGCCCTCTCCATCAATGCCCATGGTCCCATCTTCCCACATCCCAATTCTCCCAACATGGAGATCCCCAAAATATACCTGGTCTTGGTCTCGGGGATTTACACTCGGTGGAACTGTGTGTGGTCCTAGACCTGTCGGCTTCAGCCTCTAGGGCTGTCGAGACTAGCAAGCTACCAGGCAATCAGTTTGGTTGGCAGCTCTCTGATGCTGGACTTCCT
This sequence comes from Scyliorhinus canicula, assembly GCF_902713615.1. Lineage (NCBI taxonomy): Eukaryota > Metazoa > Chordata > Chondrichthyes > Carcharhiniformes > Scyliorhinidae > Scyliorhinus > Scyliorhinus canicula. The sequence continues at coordinate 164,921,670 of NC_052153.1, forward strand.
CATGAATGAGAGATGGAGGTTCTGTGTCCAGCCAATTAAAGTTCCTTGATAGATGTGTAGCAACCAGTATCAGTGGTGATGTGGTCACCGCCAACGTCTCAAATGACAGGAAAGGAAACCCCACTCTTCCAAAAAATCCTGATCCATAGTTTTCCAATTCTGTTTTTGGCAATGTTCTTCGTGGAATCCAATGATGTTGCAACAAAAGATCAAAGCGTTTGGACCATCAAGTGTGTGTTGGTGGTTTCCCTTTATGAGACATCCAATCACGCTCCACTTTGCCCCCAGCCCTTTAATATTCCTCAAAGAGTCAAACCTCGGCCAACATTTTGTTAGGCAAAATATTAAGGCAGTTTTTGTAATGATTAAGAAATGGCAGATAAACCATAATTCAAAATCCAATCAATTCAAATCAAATACTGTTTGGCCATTACAATACCCAGTTTTGGACTAAGGTTGAGCATATTTGCATTAGGAAAGTGAGCATCATGCTCACAGATAGAATCAAAAAAAGTTTACAACACAGAAAGAGACAACTTGGCCCATCGTATCTGCATCAGATCATCATGGAATGGATGATGTGACAATTACAGCAATGGATACATTGTGATATGGAGGGAACAGCAATACAGCAATGGAGACGGATTAAAGTTTTTAAAAATGTTTTAATTGAGATTTGTGTAGTATACAGAACAAGGTTAAGTGTGGACATACATTAGGAGACAAATGGGGGGAAAAAAGGATAAAGATAAATAATTACACAGCGGTCTGTTCTATTATTTACCTCAGTCGTCTTACATTATTTATAGTAATGGTTGTGGTTTCCTTCACCAGTAGGTTTTTGATTCTGGCTGGGTCCCCTATTCGCCCTCCCAATTTTTTTGCCTGCACATCCCGGCCACTTAGTGTGTCTTCTTCCCGCGTCTGTTCTTGTACCCTGCTCCAGTGGCCTTGGTCTGATACTGTGTCTTGTGTTTTTGTTGGACATGGATGGGTTTCATGTCTCTCTCTCCCCCATCCCATCCGTCCTTGCTGCATTGTAACTACCCTCTCATGTTCTTTGCATATTGGCTGTTGGCTAGTAACAGGTCTTGGAACAAGAGTGAATGGCCCCCACGTTTTGTGGACACCCTCCTCCTCCGACCCTTGGATGGTGAATTGAATTTTCTCCATTTGGAGAAATTCCGATAGGTTGGACACGCAGTCTGAGACTGATTAAAGTTAGGACCTGGTTGATCATAGAATCCCTTCAGTGCAGAAGACCATTCGGACAATCGAGTCTGCACTCTGAGAGAGTTCCCTACCTTGGCACCCTCCCCCAAACAATCCCCGTAACCCAGTAACCCCACCTGACCTTCTTACACAAAGGGAAAATTTAACATGGCCAATCACCTAACCTACAGTTCTTTGGACTGTGGCAAGAAATCGGAGCACCCGAAGGAAACCCACGCAGATACGGGGAGAACGTGCAGACTCCACACAGACAGTGTTCTAAAGCTGGAATTGAACCCGGGTCTCTGGCACTGTGAGGCAGCAGGGCTGACCACTGCTACTGAAGACCTGTTTTATAAACCTGTCTGTTATAACTCCCATGAGGATCATGAGACAATAATTACTGATCTTCCAATGGGGCTGATTGAATACAAGCTGCCCAGGTCGGAGACTCACAGCCTGTGATTCATCAGGCTAGAGGATATAAGCAGGGCCCAGTCAGGGCCTGGTCAGATCTGTCCTCCCAGCAGGGTCTACAGTGGGACTGAGGTACATGAATATCTTGTGTATATGTAAATAAATCCATTATGTTTGTGACAGTTTCCTTTGGTGTTACTACATAGTCAATAAGGAACTTCAGGTTCATCGGGTAGATAATGACGAAACTACACCTCAAAAAGGACCTCATTGACTTCAGCAGTTTTGCTCATGGGTGTAAGGTTGACAGCAATAATCAATTTAGGGTGCCCCCTGCCAGTCCAATTGAAACACCAAACATGGGGCTGAATTCTCTGCCTTGCGCCACCAGTAGCGGAGTTACTGATGAGGCGGAGAATCCAAAGTCGGAGAGAAACCGGGAGTGGCGCATTTCTGATGCTCCGGCCCCCCATTGCCATTGGGATTGAGGTTCGTGCCCCACGCCAGCGGGAGGAAGCAAAAGGGTCATGAAGACCCACTTAACGAGCCAGGCATCATATTCACCGGGCCCGCGTGATTCTCCTGTTCTCTGGTCCTGATAAACGTGGCTCTGATGTGGTGGACCTTGTGGTGGGCCAAGTGGTAACTCTTGAAGGGAGTTGCCCCAAAGACCGTCAAATAGTCACCACAATGGAAGACCTGCCCACCCCACCAGACACCAACCAGAACCCCTCCCGCACTGAGACCACCTAAATAAAGAGACCCCCAACTGAGACGCCTAAATAGGGACAATCCCCCCCCCCCCCACAGACCTCTCCCAGAAGAGGGGCACCTGTCAGGAAGCTAGAGAGCAGTCCAGACAGAGGTAGTGAGAAATAAATCAGTGCCATAACACTCACCTAGGTAATAAACCTGCTGGCTCAGATGCAAGCACTGCCAATTCCTGGAAAGAGAAAACCAGTCAGCTGGGTCTAAACCCCCCTCAGATCTTTGATCTGCAAACCTCTCATCCATTTCTCTTTGATATTGGGTTTACTAGGCTGTGATTGACAGCTTCCACACACACACACAGCTGTAAGCATCATGTTACTAGAAACAGACAGCACTGAACTCTGTTTGAAATGGTCCAGGAGCTGTCAGTCAAAGCTTGATGTTTATAAACATTGTGGTTAGACAGCTTTAAAGTTACTCAATCATGAAGAAAGATGAATGGAACAATGCTGACAGCTGGGAGGGTGTGGATGTTGTCAATCACAGCCTAGGAAAATAAATATCAAAGAGAAATGAATGAATGGCTTGCAGCTCAAAGATAAGGAGGGGGATTAAACACAGTTGACTGCTTTCTCTTTCCAGGTATTGACTGGTGCTGCTTCCTGTGTCTGAGTCAGCAGGTGTATTGCCCAGGCGAGTGTTAAAGCACTGATCTATTTCACTGCCTCTCTCTGGAATTCTTCCTAGCTCCAGACAGGGGTCTCTCTTCTGGGGGGCTTACTGACAGGGTTCTTTCTTCTGGGGGAGTCTCCTTATTTAACAGGTCTCTGTGGGGGTCTCCTTATTTAGGGTGTTTCTGTGGGGGAGGGTCTTGTTATTTAGGGGTCTCTTTATATGGGGTCAGGTCACCCCCATACTGGGGGGGAGGTGGGGGGAGGGGGAGAAGGGGGAGGGGTAAGAAGAGGGGGAGGGGGCTGAATTGCACTGCAGGCGGTGCTGAATTGCACTGCGGGGGGGGAGGGGGCAGTTGCGCAACATCGCTATCAGGCCGCCTGCTCAAAATGGTGGCCAAATAATGGGATTCCCTCCGGAATCCCTCACAATCCTCACCATGCAAAAATTTGGAATCGCTTCCTGATTTGCATTCCCACTGGGAGCCCAAATCAGGTGCAAATCAGCTCCGGCGGGAGAGCATAGTCTCCCCAGTGGAGAATCTCGCCCAGGGTCATTTAGATGCAGCACCATTAGTTGACAGCTGCACTGATCCTGAAGGTTGGCCTTTGATGGATTTAGCCAATGCGCCAAGACAGCTGCCAGGAAGCGTATGTTCCCCTGGGTCGTGGATGTGATAGATCGTATCCGCATGGCTCCATCCTGATTTCTGCAATAATCAGAAACTGGGTGCTAATGGCCACAGAAACCAAGGGGAAAGAGTGCTAATGGCAGTCCACAGAGAGAACAAAAAATGTGAAAGGTCAAACAGCAGAGAAACTAACATCAGAGGATGAACTGTCGATGTGGGGGAGGGGAAGGGGGAAGCAAAGAGGAGAAAGGTTAAGGAAAGGTGGATAAGATTGGGGTGGGGGTTAAATATATATTAATGTTATCTCATTCTTGATATGATCACTGAATAAGGTCAAACCAGAGTCTTGCTCTCTCTTTCTCACACTCCTGTCTAATTCCAATCCAGAAAATTCACAGCTGCGGGCAAAAAACTTTAACATAAACTGGCACAGCTCTTTCGTAAGCTGACAACTCAGAGAAAAATAGCCCTGGCGAAGACCCTGGGATATTTAATAGCCTCAATATCAAGTCAGGCAGTGGATTTACCCCCAACAGTTCTTAAAGTGAGTTTAAATGAACTCTTTGCTTTCATTTAGATTGAGTAAACCTATTAACTCCAAATGGCAATAGCCATTTATTTATTTCTGTTGCACTTGTTTTGAGAAGAAAGAAAGTATCTGCACTTATGAAGCATCTTTCATGTCCTCAGGCTGTTTCAATGGTTTCTCAGCCAGTGCATTATTTTGTGAAGTGAAGTCATTGTTATATTGGGCGGGATTTAACTAAATGGGAACAAAGTCCCAGAGCAAATGCATTTCCTGCCACTTGCAGTGCTGATAAACACAACCCTATAAAACGGCATCTGAATTAGACAGGGGTCCTTAGTGTGGGAACGCACACTCAAGGCTGGACATAGCCCTGCTCGCCGGAACACCTCAGTGTAGCGAGAGATTGGGATGCCATTTCTAAATGGTATCCTGATCTCTGGAGCCCTAAAAGTGAACCCCCCAAGCCCCAAAACACTATGGGAGGGTCCCGGGGCCTCCTACTCCCCCCCCCCCCCCCCAAAGGACACCCCCAGCCTGATTAAAAGCAAATTACTGCGGATGCTAGAATCTGAAACGAAAGACAAAACACTGGAAAATCTCAGCAGGTCTGGCAGCATCTGTAGGGAGAGAAAGGAGCTAACGTTTCGAGTCCGATGACTCTTTGTCAAAGCTAACAAACAGAGAAAGTGGGAAATATTTATACTGTGGAGTGAGAATGAAAGATGAGTCATAGCCACAGAAACCCAGGGAAACCGGGTGCTAATGGCCACAGAAACCAAGGGGAAAGTGTGCTAATAGCAGTCCCCAGGTAGAACAAAAAATGTGAGAGGTCAAACAGCAGAGAAACTAACGTCAGAGGATGAACTGTAGATGTGGGGGAGGGGAAGGGGGAAGCAAAGAGGAGAAAGGTTAAGGAAAGGTAGATAAGATTGGGGGGGTTGTTAAATAAATATTAAGAAAGAAAGAAATGGTACAAGGCAGTTAAAATGAAATGGGATGAAAACAAATGGCTCAAGGTGGGGTAGAGCTGATCATCTGAAGTTGTTGAATTTGATGTTGAGACCGGAAGGCTGTAGCATCAATGACTATATGGTGCTGCTCCCGTCTGGATGATAGATTTTGCTTCTAATTCCCACCCCTCTCTCACCTTCACGTGGTCCAACTCTGACATATGCTTTCCCTTCCTTGACCTCTCTGTTTCCATTTCCTGTTGATGGACTGAACATCAATATTCATTACGAACCCACTGACTCCCTCAGCTGCCTCAATTACAATTCCTCACACCCCACTCCCTGTAAGGACTCCATCCCATTCTCCCAGTTGCTCTGCCTCCGTTGCATCTGTTCCAATGCTGCCACTTTTGAAAACAGCGCTTCTGACATATTCCCCCCTTCATCCTCAACCGAGTTTTCTCCCCCACTGTAGTTACCAACACACTCAACCATGTCTGACCCATATCCTGCACCTCTGCCCTCACCCTTTCCCCTTCCTCTCAGAACCGTGACGGGGTCCCTCTTGACCTTACTTTCCACCAACCTCCGCATTCAAAGGATCATCCTCCACCATTTCAGCCACCTTCAGCATAATGCCACGACTAAACAAACTTTCTCCTTACACCCCCATCAGCATTTGCAGGGAACACTGCCTCTGGGACACCCTGGTCCACTCCTCCATTACCCCCAACCCTTCATCCCCTTCCCACATCACCTTCCCCTGCAATCGCAGAAGGCGCAATGACTGCCCCTTCAACCTCCCTTCTCCTCATTGTCCAAGGACACAAACATTCCCATCAGGTGACGCAGCATTTCACCCACACGTCCTTCAATTTAGTCCACTGTATTCACCGCTCCCAATGCGGGCTCCTCTACAATAGGAAGACTAAATGCAGACTGGGTGACCACTTTGCAAAACATCTTCAGTCCGAACACAAGCATGACCCCAAACTTCTGGTCGCTTGCCATTTCAATTCCTCATCTTGCTCTCATGCCCAACTGTCACTCCTAAGCCTGCTGCAATGCTCCAATGATGCCCAACATAAACCACACCTCATCTTCCGATTTGGAACATTACAGCCTTCTGGATTCAACATTGAGTTCAGCAACTTGAGACAGTAAACCTCCCCCTCCTTCTTAAACCAGCCTCCCCACATTTTGTAGTTTGTTGTCAGTTGTTTTTGTTTAGCTCCCCTGACCTGCCCCAACACAACCCCACCCTTCTTCCACTTGGTCACCTGTCCTTGGCTGCTCAGTTGCTCCCATTAACACATTCTGCTCTCTCACCTTTTACCACAATTATCACTATCATCCCTTAACGGCACCATTGTCTCACGTTCAGGTCAAATTTGGTCACATCTCCTTTGCCCCAAGCCCAGCATTGGTCTCCTATTCTGCCCCACCTCCCCCCCTCCTTTCCAACTATATAATTCTGTACACTTCCACCTTGCTTCAGTTCTGTAAAAGGATCCTTTAGATACAAAATGTTAACTCTGTTTCTCTTCACAGATGCTGCCGAATGTGTTGAGTTTATCCAGTGTTTTCTGTTTTTATTTCAGGAGTCTCCTGGTCAGCTCGACCTAGCAGTAGTGTTATCGGCCATGGTTTAGAGAACCCCAAAGTGTATCACTAAGTTCACCTGACCCACAACTTTTACTAGATGGTGGTATGGGGAGCACAGGCCCACTCTACAGGTGTGGTACAGCAGAAATCTAACATTTTTTAAAAAGCAAAATAATGTGTATTCTATGAGCTGAAGTTAACCTGTTTAAAACATGCAGTGAACATCTTGGCAACCATCAATTCAAATACAACCCCCAAAGAATACAACACTAAGTAATCCTTACTTTCCTTTTAACATCCATAAGACTTTTTAAAAAACCTTTTGACAAAAGCATACCAGGTTTAAATTCACTACTGAGAACAGTTATCACTCTGAATTCACCAAATGATCAAGAGATAGCCTTTGCATGGCAGAGAGAACAACATTACACCTTCTCTGGCTGACTGCAGCTCCAACACTGAAACAAAACCAAAAAAATAGACACACCCAAGCTTTTCTCAAAGTGAAACTAAAAACGAGAGCCAGAACTCAGCTCCGCCCACACTCTGACATCACTACAGTAACTTTAGTAGACTACCATTTCTTAAAGTGACATTCTCATGGCAGTAGGCAGTGATTAATCACCGCAGTGCCTTGCCAAGCATAACCATGGCTCAATACATGGAACTTCATGATTGCCAATCCTCTCTTAGAGTATCGTACCTAAACAATGAGATGGGGTGATTTTGAGCCCGGTTTAGTCGTAGCGTAAACAGTGCAGTGGCCCCAAATAGTGCGAGAATCAGAAATTGAGATTCTCACCGGCGAAATCTCGTTTTCCAATTTTCTCTGCCCCTTATTGGTGACGTAACAAGATTGCTTCCCAGAAAGGGCAGAAACTGCAATTAAATTCATTAAAATAAATGTACATATAGTTGAAGGGATTTCCTGACATATTCCACTCCCCCGCTCCCCCAGGTAATGATTTCCCCTTCACCAACATGACATTGGCACGGTTTACAACTGTTTTATAAAAACATGAAGCAGTTGAGGGAAACCCACCAGGGATCCTAACGTAAGAATTGACCCCCAGGGGGAGAGGATCATGTCAGGGTAATACCCTGGCACTGCCCCCTGGCACGGCCCCCAGTGCCAATTTGGCACTGCCAGGTGTGGGCCCTCTGGGGAGCCCTATTGGGGAGTGTTCACCTTCTGAAGGGGAGGGGGTTGTCCCCTGTGTCCATGGGATGGGGGAGCATTGTTCTACATCAGAGATCAGCAAAGAGTGCCCTGATCTCTGTGAAGCTGGGGTTACCAGCTCTACCAGGTCCTGCCCCTCCAACACGATGGGAGAAACCACGCCCCTATATTTGCTGTGCACATGTGCTGGAGAGCTACATGCCAGAGTTTTCCAGTCCTATATCGCACTCTGTGCACTGAGTGAGAAGTTTCAGTTTAAACTCTGCTGTCTCTCACTGTTGTATTGCTGCAGTAGGGTAGGGTAAAAGCCTCTTGGTGGGTAACTCAGAATACAGGGGTGGTCTCATGCCTATCAAGGGAAACCAATCAAATTGATTGTTGGTGACCTAGAAGCAGGCCACTGGCCCTATCCTACAAGATGTAGAGTTTACAAGGGACCTGGAAGGGAGAATACTGAGCAGGGAAATACTACCAAATATAGCCGCTGGCTCCCCAACAATTCAAATTTTATACTCTTACCCTTACATTAAAGACCTCTCCATGGTCTTCATAGAATTTACAGTGCAAAAAGAGGCCATTCAGCCCATCGAGTCTGCACCAGCCCTTGGAGAAAGCACCCCACTTAAGCCCACCCCATCCCTAAACCCAGTAACCCCACCTAACCTTTTTGGACACTAAGGACAATTTATCATGGCCAATCCACCTCACCTACATATTTTTGGACTGTGGGACGAAACCGGAGCACACGGAGGAAACCCACGCAGATATGGGGGAGAACATGCAGACTCCGCACGGACAGTGACCCAAGCCGGGAATCGAACCTGGGACCTTGGCGCTGTGAAGCAATTGTGCTAACCACTGTGCTGTCGCGGTCTGTCGTATGACTGCAAACTCCTCCAACCCTCGCATGCTTTGTTTATTTGACTCTAGCTTTGCATTCTCCCATTTCATACATGGCCATGCCTTTTTGGAATTTGTGGGCCTGCATTCTGGAATGCCATTTCTCAATCTCTTTGTTTATTCACCTCTCACTTCAGCTTAGAGGCCCTCCATGAAATCTACCTCATTGATTCAGTTGCTGATCTGATGTGCCTGAATGAAGCTTAAAGATGCTGCAGAAATACAAGTTGAGTTACACCAATGAAAAATGTAACATTCTCAGTGATATTAATCAGTTAAACCAGCTTTTCCCTTTGCATTGGTGTCCATCATTGACAGGCCACAGAAGGGAGCACCAACCATGGTGATAGATTTATTACATTTACAAATACTTTTAGTTTCTGTCTTCAAAAATCATATTTTATTAAACACAGACAAGAGTGACAACAAACTTACTGCCCAGGGTGAGAAGGGCAGATTTGGCGCATTCAGTACTTTTCTTTTTTCCAGCTCCAGCTCCAAGCAATGCATGATCGCATCCATAATTCTTAGATGAAACGGCTCATAAAAGTGTGCAGTGATATGATTGCCAGAAATAAACATAGGTTAGAAAAAGGACATTCGTCCTTGTAAATGACCTGCGCCCAAAAGCACGATAACAATCTGTTTAGCTTCAAATTACCAAATTAATCCCGGCGATGGCAGAATTGTCATTTGTGGAAACTGGGTTTGTATTCTCTTGAGTTTTGAAGAATGATAGGTGATCTCATTGAAACTTTTAAAAATTCTTCCAAGACATAACAGGGTAAATATGGATAGGATGTTTCCCTTGGCTGGTGAGTCTAGAACCAGGGGACACAGTCTCAAGATAAGGGGCAGTCCATTTGATACTAAGGTGAGGAGGAATTTCTTCACTCGGAGGGTGTTGGTTGGATCTTTGGAATTCTCTATCACAGAGGGATGTGGAAGCTCAATCGTTCAGCATGTTCAAAACTAATGACATCAATATGGGGTAGTGGGGGGAAATGGCACAGAGGTGGATGATCTGTTTGAATGGCGAAGCATCTCAAGGGGCTGAATGGCCTATTCCTGCAGCTATGTTCCGAAAGTTCCTGAATAATGGGAAAGCAAGCTGACTGTTGTATGCTTTTCTTTGGTTTACAACTGCCTTCAAAATGTAACGATAGCAGCGACATGATGTAATACATTCTCAAGCAATTTCACCAGTGTTTTTCCCCTTCAGTCTTCATTGAGTGGAATATACTGCCTGTTGAAGACAGGCACCTAGAAATGTGATCTGTCATATTTAATTAAGTCACAGATATTAATTCCCACATGATACCCAAATTGCAAAGTCTGTGTTAGCACTGCATTTCAACGGTACCCAAACCAGTCCAAATAATTAATGTTTCCGAACTGTAAATGATGTACAGAACCTTCAACTCCCACTATCGCTCTTGGCTTTTCAAGTAAATTTAAAAATTTTCAGTAAAACATGTTTGAAATCACGCACTAATCATACATTTAGCGTACGGGAAATGAGTTCTGGGAAATATTTTTTAAACATCCACTAGATATCTTTTTAGTAGTTAATAGCGAAACCAGGGACATGTGTGTTCGCTGAAATATGAACTGCCATGAACTTGTCCTTCTGAGAGAAATATACAGCTTTTTCCCTCCACCATTTAGATAAGTACAATAGATGGATGCCAACATAGTAATTATATTGAAACATTTGTCACCTAAAATACTGTGTAGGTCCTGCAGCATCACTAAGTGTATAACGTTTGTCACCAAGCAACTTCAGTACATTTGTTGCTTCACAATCAATTTATCAGATAGTTCATCGAAGAAAAATTGTTGATATAAATACGCAAACCCCATCTAGATTGATAGTTCACCTTCTGCGTCAACGTTATATGAGACTAAAGGATTTACTGGAGGCAGTTGGAATATACTGATGTCTTTGTGTGGGAAACTGTATTTTTTCATAATGGAAAGCTATTATTCTTGTAGATAAGGCAGCTTGACCCTGGATGAACTGAAGGACAATCTGACTAAAAGATGAACACCGTAAAATAACACGAGCAATATATGTCAGCATTGGCAATATGGACAAGGAGAATTAGAAGAAATTAATAGGTTTGAATTAAGTGAGATTAATAGGAGGCAACTGTTGACCCACACCAGCCTGAACTTAGTTGAAGCATTTATGACTGTGAGCGCCAATATGCCCATGAGCACTATCTGACCTTCTTTAGGCAAAACACATGTGCGTAGTTGGAGTTCTCTTTATTGCAAGCAACTTAAACATAGTGGTTGAACTTTCCCGGCTCTTCCCACTGGCAGGATCTTCCGGTCCTGCCGGTGGCTCTTCCCCGGCAGTGGATGATGCGGGGCATGCAAAATCCTGTAGATATCAGGAGGAACGGAATGGTGGACTTCCTCCACCTCTGTAAAATACGTTGCATTGGTGGGCAGGGGTCTTTGTAAAATTTGCCCAATGTATCTGATAAAATGATATGCTGACAAAGATAGACAAAGAGAGGTGGGATAGCATTAATACGCACCCATTGGGCAATGGTCTGTCTCTGTGCTGTAAATAATTCAATGCAAATGTATTATCATGATGCAAATAAACTGTTTAAACATTTCCTATGCTATAAGGCAAACTAATTACATGTGAGAGATATTTTAGAATGAACATGATGACAAATACTAGCATGCAATATTTCTGATTATATTCAATATTTCCAATATTAAAGGATTGAATTTGCATTAAATAAGAATGGGCTGTCTATGAATAATTAATAATCAGACTAATTAATTAAGGATGAAGGAACAAGTCCAGGGATCACTTAGCTTAACGACAGTAGGACGAACAATGATGAGATCTTTACTGTAAGATGTCATAGAAAAACAGCTAGAAACTTAAATTACAATAAAGAGTATCAGCTTAGATTTTGAATGGGACAAGCACGTTTGACCAATAATATAAATTCTTTAAAGAGTTAATGGAAAACGTAGACAAGGCTAAATCAGTAGGCCTCACCCATCACATCCCCTCATTTCCCCATGGCACTCCCCATGCCCCAACCACCTTGCGGATTTTCAAAAGGCATTTGGTAAGGTAGCAGACTCACGGCTAAGGTCAGAATTTAGAAGATTAAGGAGTATTTTTTGTGAAACTTTTAAAGCGGTTAGTGGAACAGATAGGATGCATGGGGACAAAGGGCTGGTTTTCCATCCTGGAAGCGGGTATCAGGAGCCGGGACATTTCCCAGCTCTGCCCGCCTGCCTCGGGAGGAAGTGTCAGCAAATGCTGGATTTTCATTTTGGGATGGGAGGTGGGGGCGGAGAACCATCCAACCCACGATACAATTCAACGGTGGCCACAGGAGCTGTTAGCTGCCAGGACATGCTGGTTAAAAGGCCCGCCTTGGTGCTCTGGGACTTTGTCCTAGTTGTTTTATTTAATATTAGGGCTTCTAATCCTCACCCAACACATTCATTCAATCCCCCTCCTCCCCGCACACACACTGCCCATGCCCCATCCATTCCAACCTATGCCCCTCTACTCAGCGACAATGGCTGTTCATACTCTCCATACCAACCTTTGCCATCCACCCACTTCAAATGGTCTCTCATAACCTCCATTCCTATTTTCACCAACAAAGAACAAAGAAAAGTACAGCACAGGAACAGGCCCTTCGGCCCACCAAGCCTGCGCCGACCATGCTGCCCACCTAAACTAAAATCTTCTACACTTCTAGGGTCCGTATTCCTCTTTTCCCATCCTATTCATGCATTTGTCAAGATGCCCCTTAAATGTCACTATCGTCCCTGCTTCCACCACCTCCTCCGGCAGCGAGTTCCAGGCAACCACTACCCTCTGTGTAAAAAAACTTATCTTGTACATCTCCTCTAAACCTTGCCCCTCGCACTTTAAACCTATGCCCCCTAGTAATTGATCCCTCTACCCTGGGAAAAAGTCTCTGACTATCCACTCTGTCTATGCCCCTCATAATTTTGTAGCCCTCTATCAGGTCGCCCCTCATCCTCCTGTGCACTCTGCGCAGAATCAACGAACTCTATAGTAACAATGACATGTGTAGAAAAGGTTTAAAAACAATCTCTCATAATTTTCTGTGAAAAACTGCTTTTATTACATTGCAATAGAAGTGTCAATCATCCAGACATTTAAAGTATCAATAGCAGACACTACAAGCACCTGACACCTCTTCATTTATGAAAATAAACATTGTGCAATTGATAAAATAGATCTAAGAGAAAGGCTGTCAATCAAGCACTGTTTTTCCCTCCTATGCGGCTCTTTCAACAGACTAATGGATGTCTGGGTTCGCAGCCAAGTCACCTTATACATTCTTCCTGCGAGTCCAGACATCTGTTAATCTATTGAAACCGCTTTACCCAACAGAAAAAATGCTTGATTGGCAGATTGTTTTCTTAGGTCTATATTTTCAGTTGCTCTGTTTATTTCGTACAAGGTAAAGTATCAAGTACTTGTAGTTTAGCGCTATTCCTACTTTAATATTTGGATGATTGACACTTTTATAGGGCTGTAGTAAAAGCAATTTTGTTGTAGAAAAAATATATGACTGAATTACTTTTTAAAAGCTTTTCCACATACGTGCCTTTGTTACTATAGGATTAATTGGTATCATGTATATTGTGAGAATAGGCATAGAAGTGTCATAGGTTGACATGGAGAGTACGAAGGGCCATTGAGGTGTGTGTGGAGAGGGATAGGTTGGCATGGGGGGTGGGGGCTGGATAAGACCTTTAGAACTTACCTTTGAAAAGATTCCCTCATCCAGACATTTCATTACACCTCTGAAGGGCTGTGAACCATTGAGTCCTCAAAATGTTGGTGCAGCTCCAAGAAACTTGGTCTGGGCTACCCTCGTAATGGAGCCAGCCAGGTTGGGAGTGCAGGGTGTTGGTTTGTGCTGTGCACCAGCCACACTGACAAAGATTAGAGGAGCCGAGAATCCCGTAACTGAGTCCCATCTGCCATCTTTGCAGGTCCATGGAGTCTCCCAAACTCTGCGAAAATCCAACCCAAAGTATTTCCCAGGTTGCGAAATCTAGGACTGGGTGGCGTCGTCTCAAAATTCGAACCAGATCTTTCAGGAGTGAAATTAGGTGACACTTGTACACACAATAGATTGTTGCAGTTTAGTACTCGCCTTTGCAAAAGGCAATTTGCTACTCAATCAACTGTTAATTTAAAATCTAAGGTTGAGAAGATTTTTGTTAGCCAAAGGTGTTAAGGGATAGGAGGCAAACATGGCGATACGGAGTTTGGTCTTGGATCTGCCAGGATCTTATTGAACGGCAAAACAGGCTTGAGGGTTTGTTCCATACCCCAGGGCATGTGGAATTAGAGACAGCAAGCAGAATGAATAGCAAGCTGGTGAATGGCTGTGACTAATCAGACTGACAAATTATGGGAAGCCGGGTTCCAGAGGGATTGGTGCTCGGTCCACTGCTGTTCACACTTAACATTAATAATTTGCGCTTGGAAATCAGAAGCACAATTTCAATATTTGTGATTGACACCAAATTATGAGGTGTAGTTAATGCAATCTATATTAATGATAGACGTTGAAATCAAAAACAACATTTCTAAATTTGCAAATGACAGCAAACTGGGAGGAATATTCAACAATGGAAAGCACTGTTAACTAATAGCAAGGGGACATTAATAAACTTGCAGAATGGGTATATAATTGACAAATTAGCTCTAATGTGGATTAATATGAGGGATTACATTTGGTAAGGAAATTCAGGAGGTCACATGTTACTTCAAAAATAAGAATTATTTAGAATAGATAGGGTAGAGGAGCAAAAGGATCTAGAAGTACAAATATGCAAATCATTAAAAGTTGTCACGCAGGTTAATAAAGTTATAGCAAAAACAAATCAAGCAGTAGGGTTTATTTCTGGAGAGTTGGAATTAAAAGTAGAGAATTCAGAATGTCCAATTCACCTAACACCACTTCGTTCGGGAATTGTGGGAGGAAACCAGAGCACCCGGAGGAAACCCACGCAGACACGGGGAGAAAGTGCAGACTTCGCACAGACAGTGACCCAAGCCGGGAATCAAACCTGGCACCCTGGTGCTGTGAAGCAACAGTGCTAACCACTGAGCTACTGTGCACCCCATGTTTCTAACCCTGGTTACACCACACTTGAACTAGTGTGTGCATTTCTGACCATGGTATTATTAAAAGAATATGGAAGCATTGGAGAAAATGCAAAAAGGATTCACAAAGATAATACTAGAACTGAGTGTATACACTTATCCCAGCTGGGGCTCTATCCTCTGGAAAAATGTTGACCGAATAGGATAATGAAAGGGTTTGAGCGGGTTGATGTGGAGAAAACGTTTGCACTTGTGGGAAGTCCAAAACTAGAGGGCATTAATACATGTCAGTCACTGACAAACCCAACAAAGAATACAGGATAAGCTTCTTAACTCAAAGAGTGTTAAGAATGTAATATGCATTACCAGTGGAGGTAAACATAACAGAGGCATTTAAGATGAAGTTAGATAAGCATTCTATACAATGGAGTAAAAGTGGCTCTTGCACGTTGTTCCATATTTTAAAGGAAAGTCATGATACCAACTTCACCTCCTCCCCATTAAGTTGTGCTTTCACTGAGCACGGACCTTTCTTCTCCTACTGACACAATCTGATATCTTACCTTTATTCAACTATGAGCTCCTTCTCCTGTTAGTAACGCTTCCTCTGTCTCATGACCTACATATCTTTGCTGCAATCTCTCCAACCTCCCACCTATGATTGACCTTCTACTCTGCCCCAGCTGCTACACTCTCTCTTATACAGTATATAATTCATCACATTTCTCCCTCTCGTTAGTTCTGAAGAAGCGCCATACGGACTCAAAATGTTAATTCTATTTTCTCTCTCCACAGTTATTGCCAGACCTGCTGGGTTTTCCCAGCGTTTTTCTGTTTTTGCATTGTGATAACAGTTGTATTTGCCTACATCATAGCACTACGTAATTCAAAACAACTGACAAAGAGCTGCTGTTGGTTGGTAAACAATTGAGTTGCAACATGGTTAAATGCAACACCAGTTCTATTTTTAAAGAGACGAGAATATTCATGGTGTTCCAAATAAATCTTGTAGCCATTGTGTGCGAGATAATCGCTCATTCAATTTGATTGCATAGTGAAGGATCAAGGGATAAAGACTGTAACCAGAGACCATTTCCAGTTGGTTTGTAGTGTCACGAACAATTGCAAGGGATAGATGCAATGTAAGTGTTTCTAGCTGCAATACTGGTGCTTGTGTGAAATGGTTCTGCTTCACACCTGTGCAAAGAAGTTGTAGTGTCAACTGTGATATTGGGCCTATAACCAGATTCTAGGGCAAAGCGTAATGACATTCTTTACTTTTGTGAAACCATTGGCACTAATTGTACTAGTTATATAAAAACACCCTCCGAATCCATCAAATAACTGGTGAACATAACTTGAGAAGCTAAAAGGGTACGATATGAAATTGGAACTGTAGCTGGTTCTTTACATCAATTGAATCAATGATTGCCTAATTTAAAAGTGTCAATAACAACAGTCCCATAATTTTCCAACACTGCACTGCAGAAAGGAGGAAAAAGCGCTCCTTCTAAAAAGCTAAATATTTTCAAATGCCAACGCACGAGTTTGATTTCTCCACAGCGCAGAGCTGCATCGCTTGGAATGTTTTCGCAAATAAGTTCTGTTGGCTAAAATGTTCTTGAATTTTTGGAAAAGGCATAGTTATTTTTAAATAAGAGGTTGAACAATAATTGAAGCATGTATTGTCCTTATATCACGTCCTGGAAATAACTTGGCTGTTCCCAGTGGAAGACATTGAAAGTTGTTGGACATGAATTGCTGAGTACCACAATCCATCAAACACACGTATTGTAAGAAAGAACAGACCAGTTCAAAATAAGAATATGTGTCAGACTGATTTCAGTTTCTCTGACTTTTGAGGATGATCTATTGAAGGGAGCAATTTTTCTTCCAGCCAAATTGATACCAGCTGTGCCAGCTTCAACTTAGGTGGGAACACTGTGAGTCAGAATATTTGTGTGTTCAAGTCCCACTCTAAAGACTTGAGCACAAGAGTCTAGGCTGCCATATGAATGCAATACTGAGGGTGTGTTCTATGGTCAGAGGTCCTCGGCTGGTTTTTCCGATTGTGAGGGAGTGTCTGGTTTTATGACAAAATAATCGGCAAGGCCCCAGCACTGATCCTCCAAATGGTGAGGGGCTAGCAGCCGCACCAAGCAAAACGAATGGCCTTCGCAATATAAATGGCTGGAGAATTGCCGGGTCCGTGGCCGGGCATACGTACGGCGACGGCCTGCAGTGGTCGCACCGTACAACATGGCGCAGTCGCGCGCGGACCCGACCTGCCAGATAGGCCCCCTCGACACTCCCTCGCCACCCCCCACCAGCCCTCCGAGCCCTTGCCGTAGCCCCCCCATGGCCATCAGCATGGCTCACCCCCCCCCCCACCCTCCAGTCTGTGGCGGCGCTGGACACAGTCCGCAGCCGCCACGCCGGGTTCATGAAAACTGAGAGCACACGTGCCCTGCGCCGTCGGTAACTCGGCCCATCAGGGGCAGAACATCAGGGATCAGGGGAGGGCCTTCAGGTAACGTCCTGAGGCCGTCCCAGCGGTATGCGGCGTACTCCTCGATTACGTTGTTTTGGAGGGGGCGGAGCATCCGAAAACAGGCGCCACTCCCAATTCGGTCAGAAACAGGGATTCTCCATTCGATCGCGATTACGATATCGGCATCGGGCAACGGAGAATCTCGCCCGTCTTTCAAATGGAACATTATATGCCTGCTCTCTCAGGTGGATACAAAGGATCACAGGGCACTACATTGAAGACAGGCAAAGGTCTTAACTCCAGTGTCCTGGCTAATAATTATCCCTCAATCAACATCACAAAAACAGATGGCTAGAAATTTCTGGTCCTGCCCGTGGTGGGAAAAGTTGTGGGTGGGATCGAATATGTAACGGATCAGCCAAAGGTCTTTTGACTTTGGGCCGGAATATCCGATCTCGTCCACTTTGTGACCAGAAATTCCGGGTCATTATCTGATCATTGTCATTGCTGTTTGTGGGAGCTGGTTTTGTGCAAATTGTGTTTCCATTACAGTGACTACATTTCAGAATTTCCCCATGGATTGTCGTAAAAGGTTATATATAACCGCAAGTCTTACTTTTCCTTTTTCTGTTTAATTTTCTCTTCCATAGCACATGGTTATTGTTCTTTTCTCAGTTTCTCTTCCTGTTGAAGATAAAGGAGCAGTAAATCCAAACCCGAGTCACAAAATAGGATCATTTTCAGGACCAGTAAAGTTGTGCTCTCTTGCTGTACATCTTGTTTGTATTGCAATGCTGGGACATACTTCAACCAATTCCTGTTTGATTTGCTGACAGCATCCACGATTAGCTTGTTTTGCGCAAGTGTGACGATCCAAATTTCGCAAAGTAGATAAGTGAAAAATAAAAACTAGATTTGCTCCATATTGAGAATCCATCCTCTTCAATGTTTATTGCTTCCTTCCACAAAACCACTGCCTCCTTTTCCCAGCAGCAGGAATATGCTAAAGAAAAATGCCAGACTGGGATCTGAAAAGGAAAAATGTGGAGCGTTGCGATGGAAGGCAGATGGATGGTACTAGGTAAGTTCCTTGTTTTGAGAGCCACTGCAGATAGAATGGGCCAATGGCCTGCTTCTGCACTGTAACAACTCTGTGATTCTGTGAAAACCGATATTGGGGAAAGATTGCCCTGGTATGTAGCGATATTGTAAAACTGGAAGGAATGCTATTTGTTACGACCAGTCTCCAGATGAGGTTCCCCAAATTTGTTAACCTGGGCGAGAGCCCTCAATCTTTTACCGTCTGGCTGGGATGCTCCCAAATTGTTACGCCCCCAGTGAGGAGGGATGAATCGACTCCCTTTCTTTTTATTCATACCCTCTGCTGGTCACAACAAGATTAATCTTAAAAAAAAAAGAACCCTCCCTTTATGCATACCTTTTCCCATTCCGAATATTTATGTTTTAAAAGGAGCTAATTTAACCAGACTGTCTTGAGTTAAATATACAGGGAGTTTATTAACTTCTAAAAGCAAGAAAATGATAAAACACATATGCATGTACATTCATACAGATTAGAAGTGAGAATTGAGTCCAAAGTAAGTAAGTTTTTTTTTAAAAGTATATCAAACAGTCCTTAACATATGAGGAGTAGCTGATTGAACATTACTGTCTTTATGATTCAATATTCCAGTAGTGCCGACTTCAGCAGGTGAATAGTAAGTTTTAAGTTTCCGGTGTACTGCAGTTTGGCGGAGAAGTTCCTTGTTTTTTCAGCTGTGCTCTTTTCTCTTAGGCTTACTTCAACATCAGAGAGAGAGCAAGAGACACTCGTCTCCCATTATCAACTATTGTCTCCACCAGAGATGGCAATTACTTTCTGGGTCCTTTGGAAGTACCTTGTCTGGAAAACAGAATCCTTATAGTTAACATAGAATCGTTATAGTGTAGAAAGAGGCCATTTGCCCAATAGGTCTGCACCAACCATCTGAAAAAGTACTCTACCTTGGCCCACATCCCCAGCCTTTCTTCTCCGTAACCCTGTAATCCCCCAACTAACGTGCACATCTTTGGACACTAAGGGGCAATTTCCTTAATGACTAATCCACCTGACCTGCACATCTTTGGACTGTGGGAGGAAAACAACACACCTGGAGGAAACCCACGCAGACACGGGGAGAAAGTGCAAATTCCAAACAGACAGATAACCAAAACCGGTATTGAACCCCTGTCCCTGGCTTTGTGAGGCAGCAGTGCTAACTACTGTGCCACCCACTGTGCCACCGTACCACCCAAAATAGGGCGTTTCTCATGATCACCCACCAGTAAATCAGCCAATCACTATCATTACCCCCCAAAACCGGTCAACCATCTACAAGGCACATGTCAGGAGTGTAAAGAAATACTCTCTACTTGCCTGGATGAGTACACAGCTTCAACAACACTCAAGAAGCTCAACACCACTCAAAGCAAAGCAGCCCACTTGATTACTCTCCCTTCCATGAACATTCAAACCCACCACCACCGACAAATAGCCGTGTGTACCATCTACAAGATGCACTGCAGTAACTCACCAAGGTTCCTTAGACAGCACCTTCCAAACCTAAGACCACTACCATCTAGAAGGACAAGAGCAGCCTATATCTGGGAACCCCACCACCTGGAGGTTCCCCACCAAGCCACTCACCAACCTGACTTGGAAATATATTGATTCTCCCAAAAGGGAACAAAGTCACCGAGCGAGCATGTTTAGCCACGTGTTTCCCAGCACTTATAGTGCAGAGAAACACATAGCTATTCAACGCGTCAAGCATTGTATAAGGGGCCTGAATCAGGAATGCAAAGCCGAGACCACACATAGCTCCATTTTGTACAGTGGGGAGTTCCGCTCGCCGTAACTCTCCACTGCAGCGAGAGAATACGACACCATTTCTAAATGGTGTCCAATCTCTGAGGCCCCCAAAACGATCCCCGACTCCCCCCCCCCCCCCCCCAGCCCTAATGCACTATGGGATGGTCTCCATCCCACAGCAGGCAGCCCCAGCCCAATCACACACATGCGTAAAAAGTGCCACCTGGATAGTGCCAGGCTGTCACCCAGATGGCACTACCAGGGTACCCAGGTGGCACTAGCAATGCCAGGGCACCACCCTGTCCAAAAGGCACGCAGCTGGGGCCTCCGATCCCCAGGAGGCCTCCATTAGTGCCTTTCCATGAAGTCTCTGTTTGTGGGGACCAGCACTGAACAGCACTCACCCAAGGTCTCTGAGACAAAAGGGATGAATCCCAAAGCTTCAGGTACCTCAAGATTCTGCATATTAGAGTGGGGCTAACTGTCTCGCTCTAGTGTGCAGATTTGTCAAAAGGTGGATGTCATGACTCGTTGCGAGCCAGGTCGATTCCGGAAGTGGGGTCTCCCCTTTTATCGGCCATGTTACTCTGTGGCGAGCTGCTTCTCTAGCACAGAGTGGCCATTGGATCGTGCCCTCTGGCATTAGCGAGGAGTTGAACTTGCCGTCAAGACCGACTCCTTTAGAGATCGGGGGGCCCTGATCTCTAAGTGAGCTTGAGGGTCCCCCACTACTCCCAACCATGGGCATTACCCCACCCCCACCCCCCCCCCACAAGTGCGGACACCCTGCTCTGGGAGCAGTGAGGCATCCCCCCTTTCAGGAGCACCCCTTCACCCCCTCAACCTTTATGAAGCCCCTAAATATCCCTCTCAACCCCCATTTATGGGCATGGCCCCTCTCAGACCCCAATTCATAGCAGTGCCAACCTGGCACTTGGGAACCCTTGCACTGCCAGACTGGCATCAGGCAATGCCCCAGCCACCTTCAGTGCAACCAGATACCCTGGCAATGGCAGGATGGCACTGCCAAGGTGCCCAGATGTCAGAGGCACTGCCAGGGTACTACCCTGTCCTCTCCCCAACCATCCGGTGGCTTCAATTGACTGTGAGATCCCTGGAGTGACCATCATGGCTGGTCTCCAATTGTACGAATCAGCACCCAGTCGAGGCCTCGTCAGTGCGGATGATGACACCTGCGCGGCGGGAGAATGCGGTCTCAAATAGGCTGTGCATATTTAAATGATCTATTATCTGGATCACGCCCAGTGAGGGCACGATCCAGATCATGCCAGGCACCACGGGTCAGGTGACTCACATGCGGTCCCAGCGTGAAACCCAATTTGAGCCTCTCCCGCAATACACTGGGCACATTCAGATCGGCATCAGGCACGACAGGGTGGCAAAATCGAACCCACAATACCTGGGAATTCCACCTATCTTCCTAGTGAAGTTACAGTGGGAGATCAGGACGGTTCCTACAGCATTTCAGGGAAATTCTTCTTAACTGTACTTACAATATAAGACCATAAGACATAGGAGCAGAATTAGGCCACTCGGCCCATCGGGTCTGCTCCGCCATTCAATCATGGCTGATATTTTTCTCATCCCCATTCTCCTGCCTTCTCCCCATAACCCCTGATCCCCTTATTGATCATAAACTTATCTATCTCTGTCTCAAAGACACTCAGTGATTTGACCACCACAGCCATCTGCAGCAAAGAGTTCCACAGATCCACCACCCTCTGAAGAAATTCCTCCTCATTTCTGTTTTAAAGGATCATAGAAAACCAGACAACAACTGAGTGTCTCAAAATTTGATTTGTACCACCCGGAGTGGATAGAAGCTGAGACATAGCGGCCATCGGTGGCAGAATGACGGTTCAGTCCACAAGTATTCTCATAGAGTTGGTCGCCGCTTCCTCACAGGAAAGGATGAGTTTCAAGCTTAGTGTGAGTGTTTGTGCCAAGTTGGAGCTGGAATCCTCCAATGTTCTCTGACAGTGCCAGGAGGCTCTCTGGGACATCTATCAATGCAGCAAGTATTTCCATGTTGGCACCTATCAGCTATTCTATCCATGGGTCTTTGAAAGACCCATCACAACAACAATTTGTACTTGTATAACACCTTGGGTAGTAAAACTTTCAAGGTGCTTCAAAGAAGCAATATCAAGCACAATTTGATACCGAACTAGATAAGGAGATAATAGGTCTTGATTAGGCTTTATGGGAGGGTGGGTTTCCATTGTGGGGTACACAAGACCAGTTCGGACCAGTACCATTCATTTCCCAAGTTTTACTGTTTTTCCCCTTTGTCTGTGTATATTTAGTAGCGTTTCTTGATTCCGACATAACAAGATTAATTTGTTTAACTATAGAATCTTTCAGCTCCATTCTGTCAGTAAATAACTGGGTGTTCCAACAAATAAGTCAGTCTCCATTGCTATTTGAATAACAAGATGGTTGTGCAGTCGGGACTGGTCGATCATGATGGAGGCGAGACGCGGCTGGTGTTGGAAGGCCCCTGGCTGGTCGGTGGCGGTTGCAGGCGATGAGCAGCCCAATGAGGTGCTCGACGAGCAGGTGTCCTGGGGCAGGGAAGATGGCGGCACCCACAGGGCGCATGTGGCGGGCAGCATTAAAGATGGCGGCGCCCACGGGCCGCACGTGTCCTGAGGCAAGCAAGATGGCGGTGCCCATGGGCCACATGTGTTCTGAGGCGAGGAAGATGGTGGCACCCATGGGTCGCACGTGGGGGTTGCAGGGACAATAGCGCCGATCGAGCAGGCCTGGCACACAGCAGCAAAATGTCCTTTCTTCCCGCAGGCCTTGCAGAGCGCGCTCCGGGCTGGGCAGTGCTACTGGGGGTGTTTTGTCTGTCCGCAGTAGTAGCATTTGGGTCCCCCGGGTTGGTTGGCTGCCGCGCGGCGCAGGCTTGGGGTTGGCTGGGGGCGGTCGCTGGTGGGGTCCACGATGGGGTGTTCGTTGGCGGGGTCCATGATGTCCAGGAGGGGGGGCCATGCGGTCGGGGGCGTACTCCTGGACATTGCGAGAGGCGACTGTGAGTGAGATCGCGGGTTTCTTGGTCGCCGTGAGGTCGAGGGTAGCCCTTCTTAATTTAAAGTGTCCAATTATATATCGGGCCTAAAATTCAGGCCTTCGTCCATTTTACCACATCATAGTTGTCACTTCTGTCAATCCTTTACGAGTGTGCCAACAATACTTTTCATGAGATAATGACATAATTTGGCATGACTCATACAGTAGTTGAAAAATAAACAAAGGATTACTATAACTCAAAAAGAAAGAGAGTGCCCTCTTTAAATCCATGGAAAAGCTTATTTTTAAAGCAACTATTTGCTTGTTTTTCCTGATCTGGGGTTTGTCAGAGTCTCTGCCACTGTCGCTAAGTATCCTGGATGATGCCACCCCTGTAGCTAATCGGACGCCCTGCCACTATTGGGCTGATCACCAGGTAAGGCTAATCCGGGCAGGAGTGCTGCCCACAGCGAGCACCAATTGGTAAATTCTGGAAACCCAGTTCCTGATTTTCTATCCATTCATTCAAATGGGGTTGCTGGCTTGCAATTGCCAGGCCTGTGCTTCCAGTAAGCATTAATCCTTGCTGGGAGCACTCAATTTGGCCAATGTATGAACTGTCATGATAAAATCAAAGCTTTTAAATATTTAATTTTTTATTTTGTCATAATTTGATCTGTGTGAGGCAAGATGACGATGTGCAGATCAACTCAGTTCCATTACAGTGCTAAAGAGTTCAGGAATGAAGGTGCAAGGTGTAGAAGCAGAGGGTCCGAGTTTATAAGTGCTTAAATCCTTGAAGGAGACAAGACAGGTTGAGAGTGTGGTTAACAACGCATACAGTATGTTGGCTTTATAAATGGGGGCATAGATTATAAAAGCCAGAACGTTATGTTAAACTTATAAATAACATTGGTTCTGCCGGAACTGGAGCATTACATCCAATTCTGGGTGCCACACATTGAGAAAGATGTGAAGGCATTAGTGAGGTCGACTGGAGAAGTTGTGACTGTTTACTTGGAAGAGAGAAGTTGAGAGGAGATTTGATGGAGGTGTGTTTAAAATCAGGAGGGATCGGGAGTAGATATTCCCACTGGCATATTCCCATTGAAAGGATCACAAACCAGAGGGCATTGATTTAAGGTAATTGGGAAAAGAAACAAAGGCGACAGTGGGCGGCAGGATAGCACAGGTTTAGCACTATTGCTTCACAGCGCCAGGGTCCCGGGTTCAATTTGCGGCTTGGTTCACTGTCTGTGCGGAATCAGCACGTTTTCCCCGTGTCTGCGTGGATTTTCTCCGGGTGCTTCGGTTTCCTCCCGCAGTCCCCAAAGAAGTGCTGTTAGGTGAATTGGACATACTGAATTCTCCCTCTGTGTACCCGAACAGGCGCCATTGTGGCGACTGGGGGATTTTCACAGTAACTTCATTGCAGTGTTAATGTAAGCCTACTTGTGACAATAAAGATTATCATTATTACATGAGGAAGACCTTTCTCATGCAGCGAGTGGTTAGGATCTGAAATGTGCTGCCTGAGAGTGTGGTGGAGGCAGATTCAATTGAGGCGTTCAAGAGGGAATTGGATCAGTGTCTGAAAAAGAAGAATGTACAGGGCTGCAGGGTGGGTGAGTGGCACAGGGTGTGGAGAGGCTGAATGACCTGCTTCTGTGCTACAGCAATTCTATGATTTTGTGAATGTTTCCTCTGTGCTGCGATCAGCTCATCAGGGGTTGAAATTAGAAAGAGGAAACATTGGTCATGAATGCTCCTGCCCCAAATGGGATAAACCTTTGAATAGGAGATGGAAAATCATGCTTTTAGTGTAAATGCTAACCACAAGTCAGGGATAGGAATCTTTGGATTGATATCATTTCCTTCTTGAATTCGTTCGTGAGATTAGAAAATATTACTTAATGATAATAACAATTGTTCTGAATCAAGGAGGCCAACGGTGAATAAACCTTAAAGTTGTTCCTTCTCATTATATCCAGGCTACTGTTGACTAATTAAAGCTGATTTCAAGGGCAGCACGGTGGCGCAGTGGTTAGCACAGCTGCCTCACAGCGCCAAGGTCCCAGGTTCGATCCCGGCTCTGGGTCACCCCGGTGGAGTTTGCACATTCTCTCCGTGTTTGCGTGGGTTTCGCCCTCACAACGCAAAGATGTGCAGGATAGGTGGATTGGCCATGCTAAATTGCCCCTTAATTGGAAAAAATTAATTGGGTACTCTGAAATTAAAAAAAAGCTGATTTCCACCGAGTGCATTTGGATCATTAATGTAGCCAACTAAATAATTCAAACCAGCAACGTGACTGGCTAGCTATTGGATGATTGAGTTGTTTGGGGACTCGTTTGTAGAACAATAGTGCAATTTACGACCAATCTGTTTGAGACATTTGGAAATTGTACCGTGTTATGTCTGATACATCAACATCTTCATCCATTTTTAAACCAGGAGACAATAGATTTTTCATGAGCTGCAGTTCGTTCCTTGTTCATTGCATATATAAGTGCAGGAGGAACACGTCAGTGGTGCATTATTGTTCCCTGTGAAATTGATAGGCTGCTCTCTTTTAAACAGAAGGCGAATTTGTGCAATTATTCAGAAGAGGCAATTGCAATTAACCGCGCAGCGCCTTGACAAAGCCTTATCCCTACAACTGAATTAATGTAAATAGGCAAAAGAATATGCAACATTTCTGGGATGCAGCATTTAAGCTCAAATATGGATTGATAGGAGAAGGCTAATCCTAAAAAAAAATTCAGATTTCATTTTGTAGCTTTTCTGCACAAAGTGTGCTGTTAAAATTCATTTTAATCACAGAATATTATTTATTGCCATCAAGGTGGCCAAAGTAATCAGATTTCTGGATTCATCGGTAATTATTGACTTATCAACAATTTATTTCTGTGGTCCTATAGTGGCAAAAATATATATTTTTTGCAATTATATTACTGGTTTCCTTTGAGGTATTTGTCTTTTGTGGTGAGGACAGTAAACACTGTGTTCAGTGGATACCCAATGCACAGTAGTTTGAGAAAGATGCATTGAACATTCAATGGATTTTTGCCGGATTCCTATCTGGCTTTGTTGCATATGCGCAAAATCAGTAATATTCATGACGTTGTGCACACAGATATGTGGACAAGGTGATATTGCAAAATGCAAAAGAAAAATCAACATGCAAACATTTAAGGGAAGCTTTTGATCTTTAATTTACATAAATCGGAAGCATAAAAAGTGTCAATTTTTAAATGAGACTTTTGAGTCCAGTATTTAGGTGATGGCTCAATTAGTGTTGCATGACTTCTTCCTGGGCTCAAATAGTGTTCCTGAAAGAACATTAACCTGGCAGCCCAGCTTTTTAGAGCAAAAAGTGTTTTGGATGTCAAATATCATACATGTATTTAATGTCATTCAGTCACACTTTGCCATTTAAATAGAGACACAGAGGCTGACATCATTGGAGAAAGAAACATTGACCCAGACTTTTCTGGGGACATAAAATGGTACAGCAGAGGACAGACCATTCATAGAATCCCTGTGCATTGCAGAGGGAGGCCATACGGCCCATCGCGTCTGTACCAGCCCTGTGAAAGAGCACCTCACCTAGGCCCAATTCCCCGCCCTATCCCCATAATCCCACCTAGGAACAATTTAGCGTGGCCAATCCACCTAACCTGCACATCTTTGGACTGTGGGAAGAAACCAGAGCACCCAGGGGAAGCCCGTGCAGATGCAAAGAAAATGTGCAAACACAAAACAGTCACCCGAAGCCGGAATGGAACCTGGGTCCCTGGTGCTGTGAGGCAGCAGTGCTAGCCACTGTGCCACCCATATTGCCTTTCCAAATGACCTCATTCCTTTGTCCTTTCCCCAAGACCCAATGAATGTTTCCTCTTCAGGGTTTATCCAATTGGAAGTGATTGGCCGGGATTCTCCGCTCTGCAGCCTGAGTGCTCCCGCTCCCGGAGAATTGCCGCTGGTCTCCTCAAGGATTGGAACTTGGTATGCGAGTCTCTCCCCATCACTGTGCTAATTTATGCATGGGATAGCACACTGGATTGCGTCAGAATCATAGTATCGGGTCGCCATTTTGATCGGGAAACTGTGTTTTCTGTGGTGAAGAGGAAGTGAAACGACTTAGCTGCTTTTGATGTGATGAGGAGCTGTCAATCATAGAACGTGTGTTTATAAACATTGTGGTTAGCATCAAAGCAGGGTACTTGAGAGGCATTAAGAGTGAAAGGAACAAAAGATAAAGAATCCACCAAGCACCTGTCTCTGGAGTAATAAAACTGTCAATCACTGGCTAATGCAATGTATTGCTGTGTGAAATTGAATGGAAAATTGTATTTCAAAGACGTCAAGGGATTGAAGTGTACCTGGATTTTGAGGAAGTCTTTGACACTTGTAACAGCTGCTACTTGTAACACTTTTGTCTGAGGCAGCAGATGTTAGGGAAAGGTAAGTGAAAAAGCACTGATTTTTCACTCTACTGCTTGGACTGCTCTTCAGATTTCAGGCATGGGTGACTGATGGAGATCTCTGATGAGGGTCTCTATTGAGGGGGTCTGTGATGGGGGTCTCTGATAGGGGTTCTGAGGGGAAGTCTGATGGAGGTTCTGATGGGGGGGGGGGGGGTCTGCTGGGGTCTGATGGAGGACTTGATGTGAGTCTGATGGGGGGACTGGGGAGTTGGTGGGACATGGTGAAGTCACCCTCATGATGGTTCAACCATTAATAATTTCAAAAGAGATTTCAGGGCAATTTGTCCTATCAGGCAGGTTTTCTCCATGGACCTGGACTAACTTTAGAAATATAAATAGCCCCTGTACAATTCCTTCAAATTTGGTCCCTGCAGTTACAGAGGGCATTTGTACCTCTGCAGAGATAATGAGGTGGCGCCAAAAAGTTCCTTTTGTTAGACTCTCAGCCAGTCATGGCTTCAGTCATTTTAAAGCCTTTGTCCAATTTTAAAGGTTTTATAAATTAGCCATGATGACATATGTCTTAGCCCCCTGACAGGTCCCATTCCCTGTTCTATCCCTGTAGCCCTGCAAACTAATTTTCCTCCAATGACCATCCAATTTCCTATTACAATCGGTGAGTGTCTCTGCTTCCACTACCCTTGTAGACAGTGAGTTCCAGATCATTACCACTCACTGTATAAAAAAGATCTTCCTCACATCACCTTGCATCTCTTTCTCAAATCCTTAACCTGTTTTCCCTAACCCTTGTACAGCTGAATTATTGTTAATTCAGACAGAGGAGAATTCTTGGAGTAAATCTGTCCCCTTTTATTACTTTACAACATTTTATTTTGTTGAAGTTCAGTTCTGTAGAAGGATTGTTTATGTCATTTTGGTGCACAAAAGCCAGACCATTAAGATGCAACCCAAAATATTATTATATTTTTGCAATCATTACTCTTTCTGATAGATTTAGGGTTGTTCTGAAATGAATGGTAGTGCCATGGTGTCCATTGTAAAGAGTAGGAAACATTTTGTACAACATCTTAACAGGAAAAACAATGACATTATATTCAACAACTCCAACGTCAGTGGTAGGCAAACTGTTGGAGAAGATACTGAGGGATAGGATCTATTCACATTTGGAAGAAAATAGACTTATCAGTGATAGGCAGCATGGTTTTGTGCAGGGAAGGTCATGTCTTACAAACCTAATAGAATTCTTTGATGAAGTGACAAAGTTAATTGATGAGGGAAGGGCTGTAGATGTCATATACATGGACTTCAGTAAAGCATTTGATAAAGTTTCCCATGGCAGGTTGATGGAAAAAGTGAAGTCGTATGGGGTTCAGGGTGTACTAGCTAGATGGATAAAGAACTGGCTGGGCAAGAGGAAACAGAGAGTAGTGGTGGAAGGGAGTGTCTCAAAATGGAGAAAGGTAACTAGTGGTGTTCCACAGAGATCCGTGCTCGGACCACTGTTGTTTGTGATATACATAAATGATCTGGACGAAGGTATAAGTGGTCTGATGAGCAAGTTTGCAGATGATACTAAGATTGGTGGAGTTGCAAATTGCAAGGCGGACTGTCAGAGAATACAGCAAAATATAGATAGATTGGAGAGTTGGGCAGAGAAATGGCAGATGGAGTTCAATCCAGACAAATGCGAGGTGATGCATTTTGGAAGATCTAACTCAAGAGCGGACTATATGGTCAATGGAAGAGTCCTGGGGAAAATTGATGTCCAGAGAGATCTGGGAGTTCAGGTCCATTGTACCCTGAAGGTGGCAACGCAGGTTGATAGAACGGTCAAGAAGGCATTCAGCATGCTTGCCCTCATCAGATGGGGTATTGAGTACAAGAGTCAGCAGGTCATGTTATAGTTGTATCGGACTTTGGTTAGGCCACCTTTGGAATACTGCGTGCAGTTCTGGTCGCCACATTACTAGAAGGATGTGGATGCTTTAGAGAGGGTGCAGAGGAGGTTCACCAGGATGTTGCCTGGTATGGAGGGTGCTAGCTATGGAGAAAGGTTGAGTAGATCAGGATTGTTTTCATTGGAAAGACGGAGGTTGAGGGGGGACCTGATTGAGGTCTACAAAATTATGAGAAGTATGGACAGGGTGGATAGCAACAAGCTTTTTCCAAGAGTGGGGGTGTCAATTACAAGGGGTCACGATTTCAAGGTGAGAGGGGAAAGTTTAAGGGAGATGTGCGTGGAAAGTTTTTTATGCAGAGGGTGGTGGGTGCCTGGAATGCTTTGCCAGCGGAGGTGGTAGAGGCAGGCACGATAGCATCATTTAAGATGCATCTGGACAGATATATGAACGGGTGGGGGACCGAGAGAAGTAGACCTTGGTAAATGGGCAACAGGTTTAGATAAAGGATCTGGATTGGCACAGGCTGGGAGGGCCGAAGGGCCTGTTCCTGTGCTGTAATTTTCTTTGTTCTTTGTTCTTTGTTTATCATTAAGCAGTTGTAGACAGGAGTATTAAATGCAATCAAAGCAAAATAAATTTGACAGTCAATATTGAATTATAATGGTTCACATTTGAAAGATTAAGCAGCAGAATCAGGGTTGCACATTTAATTTTAGCACGCATACCGGTGTATTACTGCATCTTGAAGTAGATCTGGTGTCCTTTAAATGCTATTAGCATCATTAATAAAATTGGATAGTGAATGATGCCACAGAGTGTGAAATGCCATAAACGCTGTAGCATAACTTAGTGATGAGGCACTGATGGATCAGACATGCAAACAAGTAATCATTCCATACAGGGGGAAAAAAACCATAAACAAGATTATGTCTTGTAGTAGGGTTTAGCACCTTCAGAGCAACAGCCATTAACAGCTACTGACTGCTAAAGTCAGACACTTAGCAGACATTCTCAATTTCATTTGTCCCCTTGGCTTGAATTTCAAAAGTAGAAAATAAATCTCCCCACTGCCAACACGTCGCTGCTTTTACAAAAATGAAGACTGCAAACCAATTGTACTGAACATTTTACCACAAAGTGCGAAAAGGTGGGGCATGTAGGCATGGTGCCAAATTGGAGAGACCTTGAAACCGGAGGCAGGGAACATGATTTACCCGGGCCCATTCAAAGTAATGTGGGCAGCGTGCCACCTTTGCCTTGTCTGCTCATTTGAATTATTGCTGCGTGCAGTCAGCACTAATGCACTGGTCAAATTGGCTGCACAAATCAGTAGGCAGCTCAAAGTCGCAACCTACTAGCACCAGCTTCAACTACCCTGCACCTCTCTGTGGCTGTTCAGGTGCTGGTAGGTGTGCTTGAATCTGACCTGAGAGAAGTAGCGAAGAAAGCAAAGCCATGGGAAAGAACAGGCTCCAAGCTTTTCAGCACCAGATGCCTTGGTGACAGAGGTGAAAAGTAGATATTTGGATTCTGCAGGAGGACAGGAGACCTCCTCCAGACACATATTCTTGATTAATAAGGGGATCAGGGATTATGGGGAGAAGGCAGGAGAATGGGGACGAGAAGAATATCAGCCATGATTGAATCCAGAGCTACTCGATGGGCGAGTGGCCTAATTCTGCTCCTATGTCTTATGGTCTTATGCGCAAAAGGCAGTGGGAGCAGATTTCATTGCAGGTTAATGCCAGGGGTCAAACCCTGAAGGTCTGTCGACAGTGCCAAAAGAAATCCAATGACCTCTTGCATATGTTCAAAGTCAGTGAAGTGTCTTCAAATAGCCATATCTTAACCAGCAGCGCTTCAGCCACTGCTCAATTTGCCACAACCCATGACCCACAAATCAATAATCTCTATCAATTAGGCCTCATATTTGACATTCATAGTTCCATCATACCCTACACATTTTGCACCACTACAAGTGTATAAAATGTTGATTAGGCCACAGCTAGAGTATTGTGTGCAGTTCTGGAATCCACATTACAGAAGGGTTGTGATAGCACTGGAATGAGTGCAGAGGAGATTTACCAGGATGTTGCCTGGGCTGGAGAGTTTGTTTTCCTTGGAGCAGAAGGAGACTTGGGGGTGGGGGTGTTGGGGGGTATGGCGGGAGGACATGATTGAGACATATAAAATTGTGAGGGGCATAGATAGAGTAGAATGGAAGACACTTTTCTCCTTGGTGGAGGGATCAATGACCAGGGGGCAGCAGCTACTGAGGGGATGTAAATAAAAACAGTTTTACCCAGAAGGCAGTGGGAGTCTGGAACTCGCTGCCTGAAAGGGCGGAGGAGGCAGAGACTCTCATAACATTTAAGAAGTATTTAGATGTGCACTTGTAGTCCCAAGACACACAAGGCTATGGGTCAAAGGCTGGAAAGTGGGATTAGACTGTTTAACATAGAACATAGTGGTGGGCAGCACGGTAGCATTGTGGATAGCACAATTGCTTCACAGCTCCAGGGTCCCAGGTTCGATTCCAGATTGGGTCACTGTCTGTGCGGAGTCTGCACATCCTCCCCGTGTGTGCGTGGGTTTCCTCCGGGTGCTCCGGTTTCCTCCCACAGTCCAAAGATGTGCAGGTTAGGTGGATTGGCCATGATAAATTGCCCTTAGTGTGTCCAAAATTGCCTTTAGTGTTGGGTGGGGTTACTGGGTTATGGGGATAGGGTGGAGGTGTTGACCTTGGGTAGGGTGCTCTTTCCAAGAGCCGGTGCAGACTCGATGGGCCGAATGGCCTCCTTCTGCACTGTAAATTCTATGATAATTATCTATTCTATGATAGAACATAGAACAGTACAGCACAGACAGGCCCTTCGGCCCTCGATGTTGTGCCGAGCATTGTCCGAAACCAAGATCAAGCTATCCCACTCCCTGTCATTCTGGTGTGCTCCATGTGCCAATCCAATAACCGCTTGAAAGTTCCTAAAGTGTCGGACTCCACTATCACAGCAGGCAGTCCGTTCCACACCCTAACCACTCTCTGAGTAAAGAACCTACCTCGGATATCTGTCCTATATCTCCCACCCTGAATCTTATAGTTATTCCCCCTTGTAACAGCTATATCCACCCGAGGAAATAGTCTCTGAACGTCCACTCTATCTATCAGCCTCATCTTATAAACCTCTATTAAGTAGCCTCTCATCCTCCTCCACTCCAAAGAGAAAAGCCCTAGCTCCCTCAACCTTTCCTCATAAGACCTATCCTGCAAACCAGGCAGCATCCTGGTAAATCTCCTTTGCGCCCTTTCCAATGCTTCCACATCCTTCCTATAGTGAGGTGACCAGAACTGCACACAATACTCCAAATTGGTCTCACCAGGGTCATGTACAGTAGCAGTATAACCCCACGGCTCTTAAACTCAAGCCCCCCGTTAATAAATGCTAACACACTATAGGCCTTCTTCATGGCTCTATCCACTTGAGTGGCAACCTTCACAGATCTGTGGACATGAACGCCAAGATCTTTCTGTTCTTCCACATTCCTCAGAACCCTGCCGTTGACCCTGTAATTGGCATTCAAATTTTTTCTACCAAAATGAATCACCTCGCACTTATCAGGGTTAAACGCCATCTGCCATTTTTCAGCCCAGCTCTGCATCCTATCAATGTCTCTTTGCAGCCTACAACAGCCCTCCACCTCATCCACTACTCCACCAATCTTGGTGTCATCAGCAAATTTACTGACCCACCCTTCAGCCCCCTCCTCCAAGTCATTGATAAAAATCACAAATAGCAGAGGACCCAGCACTGATCCCTGTGGTACACTGCTGGTAACTGGTCTCCAGCCTGAAAATTTTCCATCCACCACCACCCTCTGTCTTTTATGTGATAGCCAGTTACTTATCCAATTGGCCAAATTTCCCTCTATCCCACACCTCCTTACTTTCTTCATAATCCGACTATGGGGAACCTTATCAAATGCCTTACTAAAATCCATGTATACGACATCAACTGCTCTACCTTCATCTACACACTTAGTTACCTCCTCAAAGAATCCAATCAAATTTATGAGGCAAGACTTACTCTTCACGAATCCTTGTTGACTATCCTGGATTAAGCTGCATCTTTCCAAATGGTCATAAATCCTATCCTTCAGGACCTTTTCCATTAACTTACCGACCACTAAAGTAAGACTAATTGGCCGATAATTACCAGGGTCATTCCTATTCCTTTTCTTGAACAGAGGAACAACATTCGCCACTCTCCAGTCCTCTGGCACTATCCCCATAGACAGTGAGGACCCAAAGATCAAAGCCAAAGGCTCTGCAATCTCATCCCTTGCCTCCCAAAGAATCCTAGGATATATCCCATCTGGCCCAGGGGTCTTGTCGACCCAAAGGTTTTTCAAAATTGCTAATACATCCTTCCTCAGAACATCTACCTCCTTCAGCCTACCCGCCTGTATCACACTCTCATCCTAAAAAACATGGCCCCTCTCCTTGGTGAACACTGAAGAAAAGTATTCATTCAACGCCTCTCCAATTTCTTCTGACTCCATGCACAGGTACCCACGACTGTCCTTGACCGGCCCTCACCTCACCCTGGTCATTCTTTTATTTCTCACATAAGAGTAAAAAGCCTTGGGGTTTTCCTTGATCCGAACCGCCAAGGACTTCTCATGCCCCCTCCTAGCTCTCCTAAGCCCTTTTTTTTTTAGCTCATTCCTTGCTACCTTGTAACCCTCAAGCGACCCAACTGAACCTTGTTTTCTCATCCTTACATACTCTTCCTTTTTCCTCTTGACAAGACATTCAACCTGTTTTGTGAACCATGGTTCCCTCACACGGCCAGTTCCTCCCTGCCTGACAGGGACATACCTATCAAGGACACGCAGTATTTGTTCCTTGAACAAGCTCCACTTTTCATTTGTGCTTTTCCCTGACAGTTTCTGTTCCCATCTTATGCTCCCTAATTCTTGCCTAATCGCTACATAATTACCCCTCCCCCAATTATAAACCTTATCCTGCTGTATGGCCCTATCCCTCTCCATTGCAATAGTGAAAGACACCGAATTGTGGTCACTATCTCCAAAGTGCTCTCCCACAAACAAATCTAACACTTGGCCCGGTTCATTACCCAGTACCAAATCCAATGTGGCCCCCCCTCTTGTCGGCCTATCCACATATTGTGTCAGGAAACCCTCCTGCACACCCTGTACAAAAACTGCCCCATCCAAACTGTTCGACCTATAGAGGTTCCAATCAATATTTGGAAAGTTAAAGTCACCCATGACAACTACCCTGAGACCTCCACACCTATCCATAATCTGTTTTGCAATTTCTTCCTCCACATCTCTATTACAATTTGGGGGCCTATAGAAAACTCCTAACAACGCGACCACTCCTTTCCTATTTCTAACTTCGGTCCATATTACCTCAGTAGGCAGATCCCCTTCGAACTGCAGCCGTTAAACTATCCTTGATTAAGGTGTTGGGGGGGGGGGGAAATATCCTTGATTAACAATGCTACTCCTCCACCTCTTTTACCACCTTCCCTACTCTTACTGAGACATCAATACCCCGGAACGTCCAACAACCATTCCTATCCCTATTCTAACCATGTCTCCATGATGGCCACAACATTGTAGTCCCAAGTACCAATCCACGCTCCAAGTTCACCTACCTTATTCCGGATGCTCCTTGCATTGAAGTAGACATACTTCAACCCACCTTTCTGTCTGCTGGTACATTCCTGCGACCTTGATACCCTCCTCAGTACCTCACTACTCTCAACACTGGCTTCTGGACTACAGCTCCTTTTCCCATCCCCCTGACAAATGAGTTTAAATCCCCCCCCCCAAAGAGCCATAGGAAATTTCCCTCCCAGGATATTGGTACCCCTCTGGTTCAGGTGCAAACCGTCCTGCCTGTACAGGTCCCACCTTCCCCAGAATGTGCTCCAATTATCCACGTACCTGAAACCCTCCCTCCCACACCATTCCTGCAGCCACGTGTTTATCTGCATTCTCTCCCTGTTCCCCACCTCGCCAGCACGTGGCACCGGCAACAAACCAGAGATGACAACATGGTTTGTCCTGGCTCTCAGCTTCCAGCCTAGCTCCTTAAATTCCTGTTTTAAATCCTCGTCCCTTCTCTTACCTATGTCGTTGGTACCGATGGATACCACGACTTGTGACTGTTCCCCCTCCCCCTTAAGGATTCTGAAAACACAGTCCGAGACGTCACGGACCCTTGCACCCGGGAGGCAACATACCATCGGTGGGTCTCTTTCATTGCCATAGAACCGTCTATCTGTCCCTCTAACTATCGAGTCCCCAATAACTATTGCTCTCCTGCAGTCCCTCCTTCCCTTCTGAGCCACAGGGACGGACTCAGTGCTGGAGATCCGTTCACCGTGGCTTACCCCTGGCAGGTCGTCCCCTTCAACAGTATCGAAAGCGGTATACTTGTTAATGAGGGGAAAGACCTCAGAGGATCCCTGGACTGACTGCTTCCTCCCAGCCCCTCTCACCGTCACCCATCTATCTTAATTCTTCGGAGTAACTACATCCCTGAAGCTACTATCTATGACCACCTCTGCCTCCCAAATGATCTGAAGTTCATCCAGCTCCAGCTCCAGTTCCCTAACATGGTTTCTGAGGAGCTGGAGATTGGTGCACTTTAGGTGGTTGTTTTTAACTGGTGCAGATGCGATGGGCCTTTTCTGTGCTCCATGACTTGATGACTCTATGACTAAACCTTCCATCTACATTTCTCAGCTATTCAACCATGACAGACACATCAGCTTAGTAGATTGCACAGCACCCATTGACACAATTCCCTTTCTCTTGCAGGACAAGGCAGCACAACAGGCATGAATCGGAGTGGGACAAGCACACCTGCATGTTCAATCCCCCAGGGGAAGATGGTGCTGGCCATCTTTAGGGCACCAATTACTGACGACTTGAGCAATGGTGGGGCTTGAACCGTTAAAGATGATGGCGTCCTAATCCTTTTCTTCACATCCCACTTCCCCTCATCGTCTGAGTTACAGGTTGCTGATGCTGTAAACATGCACAACTTACCCTCACCACAACCCCCAGGAGTTGCAACTTTGCCAGGCAGTGGAAGTACACAAAAAAGAGAGTCACTTAATTTCATTCTCACAGCCACCAGCTTGGACACTGGCATTCTGAATATCATAGAGTATAAATTAGTGACAGGAAGTGCATGTGGTGAGAGACGGGTGGCTGCAGCAGGGAAGGATATTGCACGTGTCAACCCGCTGAAGAGTGAGGCTGCAGGTGACTTCTGTTACAGAAGATTGAGAAGAGCACTTTGATGCATCAGCCTGCAGATGATGGATGCAAACCACAATATGTTTGGTGAGATAGGAAGCCTGTCAAAACGTCCGTGGGCAATCTCAAGGAGCATAGAGGAGCCGAGAACCAACTTTGCAGAGGACTTTATAGAGAGCTTGAAACCCA
Source organism: Scyliorhinus canicula (assembly GCF_902713615.1). Lineage (NCBI taxonomy): Eukaryota > Metazoa > Chordata > Chondrichthyes > Carcharhiniformes > Scyliorhinidae > Scyliorhinus > Scyliorhinus canicula. The sequence continues at coordinate 164,958,840 of NC_052153.1, forward strand.
TTTGGAATGGAAGTGGTGGCCAACTCTAATCACCCACTTGTTCAATCCAAGCATGATAACATATCTGATGGCCAATGTTCAGCTTCCATTGCAGCACGACCAAAAGCCACCCAGTGTCTAAGTGCTGTAATGGATGATCAAACTTCTGCCAAGCAAGTTAACCTTGCTGCCATGTTTTTAATTTTTTTCTTTTAATTCATCTTGGGATGTGGGTGTCGCTGGCTGGGTGAGCGTTTGTTGCTCTTCCCTACTTGCCCTTGCTCGACCATTTCAGTTTGGGCAGTTAAGAGTCAACCACATCGCTGTAAACTCACACTGCTGCTATCATGGCTGCGGATTACAAAGTTCCAGCCTGGAAAAGGATATTCTGTTTAAAATTAGATTGAGGAATGGGATCTGATGACAATATCTCCATCCAGCTGAACAGCGATAGAGAGGTGTCGGAGGAGAGGAGATTGTGGTCGACTATGTCAAAAAACTGCAGACAGGTGAAGAAGGACAGGGAGGCCCAACCATCTTCAGCTGCTTCATCAATGACCTTCCTTCCATCATAAGGTCAGAAATAGGGAAGATTGCTGATGATTAAACAATGTTCAGCATCATTCATGACTCCTAAGATACTGAAGAAGCCTATGTCCAAATGCAGAAAGACCTGGACAATATCTAGGTTTGGTCCGACAAGTGGCAAGTAACATTTGCACCATACAAGTGCCAGGCAATGACCATCTCCAACGAGAATGAATCTAACCATCTCTCCTTGACACTCAGTGACATTACCATCATGAAATCCCCCAGTATCAACACCATGGGGGTTGCCATTGACCAGAAACGGAACTGGATTAGCCATATAAATGCCATGGCTACAAGAGCAGGCCAGAGGTTTGGAGTCCTGTAGTGAGTACCTCCCCTCCTGACTCCTCAAAGCCTGTCCACCATTTAGAGAACCTAAGTCAGGAATGTCATGGAATACTCCCCACTTGCTTGGATGTTTGCAGCTCCAACAAAACAAAGGCATTTGACACCATCCAGGGCAAAGCAGCCCGCTTGATTGGCACCCTTCCACAAAAATTCACTCCCTCCACCACTGATGCACAGTATGTACCATCTACAAGATACAACTCAACAAGGCTCATCGAACGAAGAACAGTACAGCACCATACAGGCCCTTCGACCCACGGTGTTGTGTTTACCACTTATCCTCATCTAAGATCAACATAACCTACTTCCTTTCAATTTACTGCTGTCCATGTGCCTGTCCAAGAGTTGCTTCAATGTCCCTAATGACTCTGACTCCACCACCTCCGCTGGCAGTGCATTCCACGCACCCACCACTCTCTGTGTAAAGAACCTACCACTGACATCTCCCCTATTCCCTTCTTCAATCACCTTAAAACTATGTCCCCTCTTGATCCATGCCTCTCATCACCTTGTACACCTCTATCAAGTCACCTCTCTGCCTTCTTCGCTCCAGTGAGAAAAGCCCTAGTTCTTCATAAGACATGCCCTCCAGTCCAGGCAGAATCCTGGTAAATCTCCTCTGCATCCTCTCCAAAGCATTCTTCCTATAATGAGGTGACCAGAGCTGGACACAATATTCCAAGTGTGGTATAACCAGGGTTTTATAAAGCTGCAGCAAATCCTCTCAGCTCTTAAACTCAATCCGCCTGTTAATGAAAGCCAACACACCGTACGCCTTCTTAACAATCCTATCAACCTGGGTGGCAACTTTTAGGTATCTATGTACATGGACCCCAAGATCCCTCTGTTCCTCCACACTTCCAAGAATCTGCCTTTAACCCTGTATTCAGCATTAAAATTCCATCTTCCAAAATGAATCACTTCACATTTATCTAGGTTGAACTCCATCTGCCACTTCTCTGCCCAGCTCTGCATCCTGTCAATGTCCTGTTGTAATCTGCAACAGACCTCGACACTATCTACAACTCCACCAACATTCGTGTCATCGGCAAACTTACTAACCCACCCTTCCACTTCCTCATCCAAGTCATTTATAAAAACCACAAAGAGCAGAGGTCCCAGAACAGATCTCTGTGGGACAACACTCCTTGGACAATACCTCCAAAACCAATGACCAATACCATCCAGAAGGGTAAGATACATGAGAATTACACCACCTGGAAGTTCCTCTCCAAGCAACGCAACATCCTGACTTGGAAATATATCGTCGTTCCTTCATTTTCGCTGAGTCAAAATTCTGATACTCTCTCTATAACAGCACTGTAGGTGTACAACACGTCAGGGACTACAGTAGTTCAAGAATGAAGTTCACTGTCACTTTCTGTCGGACAATTAGCGATGTCCACATTCCATGAATGATTTTTAAAAATTATTTTAATCACAGTTACATTAGACATCATTTGTGAATTTAATATATGCTGTTCTGGTCCTGTGGTGGGGGAGTCGGAGGGACAAATTACTGGAGAGAATTATTCGGGACAGAATCTACTAATCAACGTATTAGCGAGAGGCAGCATGGTTTTGTGAAGGGGAGGTCATGTCTCACTAACTTGATAGCGTTTTGAGAGGAGGTCACAAAGATGGTTGATGCAGGTAGGGCAGTGGATGTTGTCTACATGGACTTCGACCTTTGACAAGGTCCCTCATGGCAGACTGGTACAAAAGGTAAAGTCACACGGGATCAGGGGTGAGCTGGCAAGATGGATACAGAACTGGCTAGGTCATAGAAGGCAGAGAGTAGCAATGGAAGGGTGCTTTTCTAATTGAAGGGCTGCGACTAGTGGTGTTCCACAGGGATCAGTGCTGGGACCTTTGCTGTTCGTAGTATATATAAATGATTTGGAGGAAAATGTAACTGGTCTGATTAGTAAGTTTGCAGACGACACAAAGATTGGTGGAATTATGGATAGCGATGAGGACTGTCAGAGGATACAGCAGGATTTAGATCGTTTGGAGACTTGGGCGGAGAGATGGCAGGTGGAGTTTAATCCGGACAAATGTGAGGTAATGCATTTTGGAAGGAGCGGTCGAATAAACTCGGTTTGTTCTCACTGGGACGACAGAGGTTGAGGGGCGACCTGATAGAGGTCTACACAATTATGAGGGGCATAGACAGAGTGCATGGTCAGAGGTTTTTTCCCAGGGTAGAGGGGTCAATTACTAGGGGGCATAGGTTTAAGGTGCGAGGAGCAAGATTTAGAGATGTACGAGGCAGGTGTTTTGACACAGAGGGTAGTGGGTACCTGGAACCCGTTGCCGGAGGAGGTGGTGGAAGCAGGGACGATAGTAACATTTAAGGGGCATCTTGACAAATATATGACTAGGATGGGAATAGAGGGCTACGGACCCAAGAAGTGTCGAAGATTTTAGTTTAGACGGGCAGCATGGTCAGCGCAGGCTTGGAGGGCCGAAGGGCCTGTTCCTGTGCTGTACTTTTCTTTGTTCTTTGTTATTTGACGGTGGGTTGGGGAGGGGACGCGGGGGAGGATGAGCAGGAGGGAGATGGAATCTGTGTGAAGTGATTTAAATATGGAGTTTGGAGAAAGATAGGCACAGATTTAAGAGGAGTCAACACATTCAGAGATGCCGCAGAGGAAAGCGAAGTTGGAGATGGGGTTCTAGCTTGTAAGGACGAGGGAGTTGAGGATTGGTGTTTTGAGGAGCGAAATGATTACAGCACATTTAAAGGAGAGAAGGATAACACCTGAAGAGCGAGAACTATTATCAATGTCAGCCAACATGGGGACCAAGTGGGCAGGGGTTCGGTGATCAGCAATTTATCAGCTACAGGATCGATGGAGCTGCGGGTGAGTCTCAAGGACAAGGTGAGCTCATGAGAATATGAGAACTAGAGATCAATGTAAGTTCAGGGCTAGAGCAGGGCTGACAGGGTTCTAGGGAACTTTGGCCCAGTGTACTACTGGAAAGAAGGGAAGTGGCAGCTTATCGATTAGATCTGATCTTGGTGATTAGGAAATTCCACTTATTGTTGGAGGTGAGGTTGTGGAATGGTTTACAGTAGAGTAAAGATGCCAGGGATTATCTATGCAGATCATTTTAGCAGATGAGTAAAGAACCCAATAGTGCTTTATGTGATCCAGCCAAATCCGGCAGTGAATAACTAAACTGGTTGTCTGCCAGATCCTTTCAAATCTGCATCCATTGGACTTTAGCAAGGGGGGCTGAGACTGGGGGAATGGTTAGGATGAAGGAGAGTAATGTCTTTACTGGGGATTATGATAAGAGTGGAGGCAACAGTGCATGCTGCTAGCACGATGCCTCCGTGTCATTTGCAAGTCCAGGGAAGTTAATTGGCTGGTGATTTGATGGCCTGGATTTTGTGATAGAAATGTCATGGGGAGGTGGTGGCGTAGTGGTATTGTCACTGGACTAGCAATCCAAGGACCCATTGCAATGCCCTGGAATCCCAGCATGGCAGATGTTGAATTAAAGGTCAAATAATGATCACGAAAACATTGTTGTAAAAACCCATCTGATACAATCATCTCCACCTGGCCTACACGTGTCTCCTGATCCACCCTGAAACGGCTTAACCAGAGAAATGAGGGATTAGCAACAAATGCTGACCCAGCCAATGGCGCCAACAACCCATGAATGAATAAAGCTATTATGGATACCAATGACCTAGGTAGGACTAAGTTCCTGTTGAGGGTGAATGAGCAACTTGGGGCCAACTTTTCAAAAACAGGAACAGTTTGTCCAATATTGTCCAATCTATTCCATCTACATGTACTCAACTCACCAGAGCAAGTTAGAATTTGTCCATTTCAGGATTAGTAACTATTTAATTTATTTTAGTTACCCAAAAAATGCTCTGACATTGAAAATTGACCTTTACTATTGTGGAATTTCATTCCTCCAGAGTTATTTTGGAGTTTGATGCAACGATTTTCAGTAATTAAGAGACAAAGTGCTAACCACTTTCAATTATTGGCTTAGATTGTGTGCAGTGCAAGATAATAATAATCTTTATTATTGTCACAAGTAGGCTTACATTAACACTGCAATGACGTTACTGTGAAAATCCCCTACTCACCACACTCCGGCGCCTGTTCAGGTACACTGAGAGAGAACTCCGAATGTCCAATTCACCTGACAAGCACATCTTCTGGGACTTGTGGGAGGAAACCGGAGCACTTGGAGGAACCCACGCAGGCACTGGACGAATGTGCAAACTCCGCACAGACAGTGACCGAAGCGGGAATTGAACCTGGGACCCTGATGCTGTGAAGCAACAATGCTAACCACTGTACTACCATGCCTTCTATATCAAAGGGTTGAAGCCAGCATCAGGAACAGCCACCTGGAGACTGGTTAAGGAGTTGATTGTCACTCACAATGCCTGATCGCACTCACTGGAGAGGTTGCAAAGCATTTATGGGACTAACATGTTAGCTGGGCTTTCCCCAGTCAAACCACAGTGCAGTACCTCAGATTGAAAAACACATTCCCGTGGTCAATTTAACCTTCTGGCCCCTAAAAGCTCCCAGACCCTGCAAAACAGAGTTCTTTAAAAAACCATGACCACTGCAGTCAAACACAGTATAACCATTGGCATTTAACCCTTAAATTGCCCCATATTTAGAATCCAATATTCCTTAAATTCTCCATTCGTCACATTTTTCTAAAACTTTCTATTCATACATAAATTCTAACTTGTTTGAAGCTTCAATGGCTGTATCTTGTTGTATAGTGAGCATTGTATCTCCATCTCACTGACTGACTGGCTTCCCATTCCACAATGGATAATCTTTAAAATCCTCATCTTCATCTATAAATTCTTCCATGGCGTTACCTTATCCTCACCTCTCCAGCTTCGGATTCCTTGTCATGTCCTCCAGTTTTCTACCTTTCCCATTCTTTCACTTCAGAGCCATTAGTTTCAGCTGTCTTGTTTCTGCTGTCAGGGTTATCTTTCCAAATCCCCTCCATCTCCCTACTTGCTTCCTCACCATTAAAATCCTGAAGAAAGTATTGCTGAAGTAAGACACATGTTGCCAAAGCTTATTGTCTCACATTCATCAGGACAATTCACAAGAATACGACGTGTAAGAGGAACTAATGCCAAACAATCCCGATTGTGATCAGAATTACAGTGAAAACCAATTTAAGATTGTCAGTCCCGGCTCGCAGTGTGGCTCACTTATAGGTGGAAGAAATGAAAAATATTAATGCACTGTGTTGCTCGTTTTACTGGAGTGTGATTACCACGCCTCCGTTTAAAGACCGTGTGCTTAACACTACTATGGCTCTGTAATTATGCTCGGAGTCGCCAGGTGTCGTATTGAGACACCGTCACAAGTATATCAAGGTCAGGTTCAAAGTAATAAATCCGTACACCGATTAGTAAGTCCAAACGATTGGTGTTTATTATAACAAATATAATAAATACGCATGCATACGCTAAAGAGACTAACTTACTTCTAATACTAAACAACTAAATACTTATCTAGACAGGAACAGGCAAGGTCAGGGAGCAAGGCCTTCGTCCCGTTCTTGGTCTGTAACTTTCTGATTGGCAAAGTTGTCAAGGGATAGCAAGGTATGGATCATGTAGCGATCGTTGTGTTGGCACTTACAGTTCGATGGCTGATGCTCAACGGCCGTTGATGAAACTGGAGTCAGGATGCGATGCAACAGGTCTGGGCCGGAGTCTGGAAGCAACAGACCGAGTCATGTGCTTGACCTTCTCTTTATAGGTCCTAGAAGTCCGTGCCCCTTGGGGCGGGCTCTTTCACCTGCTAGGGTTGTTTCTCGATGTTTGGGGCGGTCCCTACGGCTCTTTGTTTTGGTTGCTGTGGCGCCGTTCTGTCTGGGCGTCTATGGAAAAGTATCCATTGATACTTAAATGTTTCTATTGTACCTGGGCTTGGGCCGGGATCACCTCATTAATATGCAGATCTGTTTCCCATTTGCACCTTTGGCTGAAACTCTGCAACTCTTTGGAAACTGGTTTCTGTACGTGCAAAATGCAAAAGTCTTTTGCAAGCTGTGTGTCCTCACTATGACTGTTTTTCCCTGTGTTCCTTGCGGTTCTCCATTTTGTAGCCCAGTGTCCATCTTAGATGGCTACAACTGGGTCCTGTCTTTTGAAGACAGAAAGAACATGTACCCACCTTGTGTCCCTTTCAACAAAACAAAATAGGCAACAAACACTCCCTGGCTCATTCCCCAGGGCGGTCAGAGTCAACTTGCCTGGTGTGAATTTAAACAAAGCTTGTCGGTAACTGTCAGTCACCGATTAACTGGGGTATTCCCCATGGCAACATTTCTACAAATTAGAGTCCACTTGCCAACCAATCAACACTCTCTTCTGATGCAGTATAAATTGTTATTCTTTTCACATCTGATATTCTTGTGAATTGTCCTGATGAGTACAAGACAAAAAGCTTCGGCAACATGTGTCTTTTTCCAGCAATACTCAAGTTCTGCATTACCAAACGATGATTTAAATCCTTCTCAAACCCACCACTTTACACACTCCCTTCAAGTAACACTTAGAATAGATAAATTAAGAGCTCCCATATCACATATTGGCTTAAAAGAGAAAGGCAGGGGACGTAAAAGTAGTAACATGCTTGATAATGGATTTCATTAACTATTTGGTTGCATGTAAATTGATGAGCATTGAGTAAGGTCTGTGGATGATTGCTTTTCTGCACCAGGATGGGCTATCAAGTGATTACTCGTGCAGTGATTAGATGATTAAAAGGACGGTCTTACGCCAGAATGGCACAAATATGTCTTACAGCTGGCAGTTGTCCATTCCATTGTTACAAGGCTGGTGCTGATGTTCTTGTTTGCCATTTTATCCTTCAGTGTCTCTATTAGGAGGTCTCATTATACGGTGAGATTGTACAATATACACAGACACCATAAGGTTCTTGCAGGGTGTTATTGCCGATGCCTTCCAGATCACTGAAGTCTCTTACCCAGCTGGGTCACTCTCCTCGGGTATAGGGACAGCACATGTTGCTTCACAGCCTAAATCATCCTAGATGGAAACCACCTCCAGCCACTTCTTCATTTTCCTCTCCCCCTCCCCCTGTCCTTCTGCTGCTTGGTTACTCCTATTTGGATGCGAGTAGAACGACTTGGCTTTGCTTTTTGAAGACCTCAACAAGGTTATGGTGCAGCAGCTCAAACAACAGAATCTCTGCCTGCTGTATTTTCCATGAGATTTTGGATGGAATTCTTTGTATCTTCACTGTTCATCTGTCTGTGGCTTCTCATCGGTGTCATTTGTTCCAGTGGATTTCATCTGTTTCCCAGTAGCCATGCACCAGTGTCAGGTAGCCAAGATGGAAAGGGCACAGGAACTCAACTGCTTGTCAACTTAATAGAAGTTTGAAGGAGCTAGGCAATTAGTTCCACTCCCCAGCCCTTTCCCCATACCCTGCAAATTGAAAGCCAAGACGGTAGCGCAGTGATTGGCACAGTTGCTTCACAGCTCCAGGGTCCCAGGTTCGATTCCCAGCTTGGGTCACTGCCTGTGTGGAGTCTGCACGTTCTCCCCGTGTCTCCGTGGGTTTCCTCTGCGTGCTCCGGTTTCCTCCCACAAATCCTGAAAGACGTGCTGTTAGGTAATTTGGGGACATTCTGAATTCTCCCTCTGTGTACCCGAACAGTAGCTGGAATGTGGCGACTAGAGGCTTTTCACAGTAACTTCATTGCAGTGTTAATGCAAGCCTACTTGTGACAATAAAGATTATTATTATTAAATTTCTCCTTTTCAATTATTTGTTCAATAACCTTTGAACGGTACTATGGGATCTGTTTCCACTGCCTTATCAGGTAATGCATTCCAGAGCATCATAAGTCACTATGTAAAAAGAATCTTCTCATTACCCCCTAGGATGCTTTTGCCAATTATCTTAAATTTGTATCTGTGGGTAATGAATATACTCTTCACTCTATCAAAACCACTCTTACATATTGTGTTTATAGATCTAGTGAAGGCTTTATTCTAATGTTCGTACATATGACTAAGCAGCAGAGGTCTCTTTCGAAGATTATATAAAGCATGACTAATCATTTTAAAGTACGGGGCAGAGACTGGATAATGAGAATTCAAGCTTAAATCACTTGGAAACTCAATAGGCAATTAGTCACGTTTCTTTCTCTGAGCCCTGCTGTGTAAGTTTTCTTCATTTCCAAATCTTATGAATAAAACCTCCACTGTCACAAATGGTAACCAAATATATTAAGATGACGATTTTAAAAATTCTTCAAGCCTCACATATGTTTATAACTCTTGCAGAAAACGAAACAAATCTGTTTTCTTCTATATGGTGGCATCCAGCGATTGATTCACTGAAACAATATCTGCAGCATTTAATATTTCAGTGTGATAAATATTGCTTTTCATTTGTTGCTTAATGTGTGTCATAGTCAAGTTGCCTTCTCAGCATCTAATTTGAGCAACTGGCTGCTTGCTTATTTGTGTCATTTGGCAATGCAGACTGATGATTCTTATAATTTCCAGCTTTAAATGAATCAGTCTAGACTCTAGCCAGCAAAGAACGCAGGATTATGTATACCACGCTGCCTCGCTTTATTGAGGAACAGATGGAGTGTGCTGTGACCAGGAATTGGTCAAATTGATGGGCATTTAAATTATCTGTTCAATCGATTGCTCCACTACCTATGTTGATATGTGGAAAGGCATTGTAGGCATGGTTTATACATTGACAGTTTTATACCTGCCCATCTTTAATAACATGTCCCTGTGTTTTGATAACCATTTGGGACCACATTAACGAGGCCAAATATGTGAAATCAAAATAATTTCAATTTTTCAGTTCCATTAATGAAGCTAATCAGATAAATTTCATGTATTTGTTTTCAATTCTGGATTGTAAGACTGTGCGAACATTGCACCGGAAGTCATGTTGTAGCATGTATTAGAAGTTGATGGGCGCGATACAACGGCCTCGCCGCTCCCAACTTGGTGGCGAGGCGAGGCCGTTGAATCTCGCGAGGCCTCTTGCGAGATTTGCAATGCCCGAAACGTGTCACAAGATTTGATGGAGTCTCAAGAAATGTCGCGACCTGGAACCCGCTCTCGCTGGCCGAGTTCCACATCTGCATGTTTGAATGAGCCATGAGACTCATTTGAATATACATTGGCCGGATTCACCCGGGATTCACTGGCTGGGCCTGGGAGACCTCAGCAGGACACCATTTACTACCAGTCCACACAAACATAAAAGGGGGGGGGGGGGGGGTCTCCTAGGCCATTGAAGAACCCTGGGAGTCTCCCAGGCCATTGGAGACCCAGAGCCAAGCCACCCATGTGCCAGGTTTCCTATGCCAGCGGTCGTGCCATAAGAGGTGGGGTGAGGGGTGCACAAGGACCCCGGAAAAGGTGAGTTGCAGTGACAGGGGGGGGGGGGGGGGGGGGGGCTCGCTGAGGGGAATCGAGAAATCTGCCCCATCACAAGTAATCTTTCTACACTGGAGGGTTCAGCTCGCCTGTGCAGGAAATTCCATCAAGATGATGGTGCCGGAGCGAGGCGACTCTCTGCAAGCTCTCCCCAACAGATCCACTTTTAACTTCATTTATACTCGTTCTAACCTTTTAAAAATTAATTCTAAAGCTAACATATGTATTCTCATGTATTTTCTTGAATTCTGTTTAATTCCCTTTTCTTCCCATGTACTGAATGATCTGTTGAGCTGCTTGCAGAAAAATACTTTTCACTGTACCTCGGTACACGTGACAATAAACAAATCCAATCCAATCCAATCCAAAATTAGGTAAGTACGGCCTCAAAGGGGTGCCTCTCGCCGAGGCTGAAACAACTACAAAGTGCCGTTGAATGGCACCAAGAAACACCCCATTGAACGTGCCCAAAAAAGGACACAAATTTTTCTGTGGTTGTGTGCCCGATACTTTATATGAATCGTCCATGTTGCTTTGAACAGTGGAAATAACAGGAAAAACCTTCAGAAATTATGATCACAATTTCAGGATGCGCACAACAGGCTAATTTTCAGATGAAAGAGGGTTAATATTTCAGCCAAAACCCGTTTATCAGAACTGGTATGGTAAGAAAGAAAGTTTATTTCCGACCGAAAGAAAGAAAACAGATTTTTTGAAGTGCTATTTAAGTATTGGCGCAAAGTTCTAAAGCTGGGCGCGATTCAGTGCCTTGTTGCACCACAGGCGGAATCTCACAAGAGGTCTTCCTCAGGAATCGCGAAGCTCGAAACGTCTCACGAGAGACATGTCACAATCTGGATCTCGCTCTCACTGGGCGGGGTCCAGGCACATGTATTTAAATTAATCATGAGGCTTGTTTAAATGTGCACTCACCCAGTTGACCTTGCTCATAGGAGTGGGGCTCGAGGACCCAGGAAGATGTAAGTTGGGTGTCGTGGGGGGATCTGAGGCCGCAGTGGGGTGCAGAGGGGGGTCGAAAGATTGAGGTTGCTTCAAAATGGCACCCATATCTGCGAGTAATCTTCCTGCCAGTGCAGGAAATGACGTAGAAGTGGCCTTGACAGGGCGGTCCTTGCCGAGGCCATGGCAAAGTGCCATTGAATAGCTGGGTCCACGTTCAGTGGACTTTAACTCAAGTCCGCTGAATTGTGCCTGTTGTCTTCAGCTTAGTTGTTCTGAGCATTTATCTTACTTTACGTACTAACAATGATCGTAGTAATTTACAGGAAGTTCCTTCTAGAGAGCTGATGAGAAAGAGGGTGAACAGATTTTAAAACCAACCACTGCCTCAACGCTGAAATTTTGCATCTCCCTTCCCCCACCTTAAACAACCATATCTTCTAATGGAAACCAGACGTGATGATCACACCAGAGGGGCTCAGAGCCCATTGTAGCCGCCGGGTGGGCGGGAACATGACATGGTGCCAGGCTGCACTGTCAGGGTGCTGAGAGGGCATTTCCATGGGGTGGGGCCTGAAGGGGCAAGGCCTATAGGGAGACCCATCCAGAGGGCCCCAATGTCAACGATCCTGGTGGGGGTTGATGTTGGCAAGGATGGGGGCGGGGTTCGGTGACCCTGATGCCTGTATGGTATAAGGGGGACGGATGGTGACCCAAACATTTAGTGGTGGGGGGGCCGTTACCCCTCTGGGACCAAGTGGGGTCGCCATGCACATGGAGGCCTATAAGGCGGCCTGTCACATAATTTTGAGATACGGGCGCCCTTTAAAAAGGCTCCCCGATCTCTGAGGAGCTGGACATGCTGGCATCTTTAGATCCTACACACCTGATTCACAGCGTAAATCACCCCACCCTCCAAAGAAATGTGCGAGTGTAGGCGGATTGCGATCTGGATCGCGCCAATCCACCCTGCGGGTATCACATCGCTCACTGGAGACCACACTCTTAAATATTTTGGGAGGATTCTCCCTCCATCTCTGAACCACTCTGACTCTCTCATTCTCCTTTAAGAACTTCTATAAAATCTCCCTCTGAATATTTCCTTTCCTTTTGACCCCTTGTAAAAAATTTTAAGTGCCCAATTTTTTTTTCCAATTAAGGGGCAATTTAGTGTGGCCAACCCACCTCCACTGCACATCTTTGGGTTGCGGGGCTGAGACCCACGCAGACACGGGGAGAATGTGCAAACTCCACACGGACAGTGACCCGGGGCCGTGATTGTACCCGGGTCCTCGACGCCGTGATGCAGCAGTGCTAACCACTGCGCCGGCCCCCCTCCCCCCCCCATCTGTCCCTTTCGACTCAGGGAAACAACCTGGGACTTTTTTTTCTGTGTTATGGGTGGAATATAAATGTAAATTGTGAATATTTCCTCCATGCATATGGACGGTCAGAATGCTTGTCATTCGGAATACTCCAACCTGGGCAATTGTTTCATCGGATGTTTAATCAATGCTGCAACGGATCCATTATTAGATTAACAGATGTAAGTACTTTACCGAAAGTGCTTTAATAATCAATATGTGGTTCAATGTTGGGACATTTCACAGTGAGTGATGATGAGGATGTAACCACATTTTTTGAAATATGAATGACGTTTACCAGAAACCATTTACCATTGATGGAGTTTCTCTGTTTGCGATAGTGGCAACCAGATATGTTCAATCAGCGAGCGGCCTTTGTAAACCAGATTGAGAGGCTAACATCATTATTTCAGTAGATTTTATGCAGCAACCTGCTGCTCTGCAAAGTAGACGCAGTTATAAGGCGCCCAGTGGGACAATTTTAGATCCTTTGAAGATAGATGATAAACTAGCTGATGGAGCTGTGTTAATGACATTGATTGTTGGACACTTACATGACCTGCATTCGCAAATTGGGATCACTACATGGAATCCCAAAATAGGATCAACTTTCCCTTGAGGGGCGAGGGGGGGGTCCCATTTAAAATGACTGAATAAATACGACCTGTATGAATATACTACAACTGAAATGAGTCATGGGAATGAAGTTTGCACAGGGCTGATAAGGTTAAAGGCAACTGACCGCATAATACAAGCAGCTTCAGACAACATACCTGTAAGTTTAGCTGGAAAATGCAAGGAAAATTAATTTAATCTCAAACTGTTCTGGTCATTTTCCTGATAAATGGGGCGGAATATTCTCCAGCTGTGTGTTTCTCGGCAGCGAGAGGCGTCACATTATTCACTGCCGATGGAATTCTCTCTTCCGCCACTGTCAGTTTTGGCCCATTCGAAAGACCCCCCCCTCCCGTCAGCAGTGTAATCTACCCCCCCACGCCCCACCCAACCTCTCCCACATCGATTTTCTTGCCTGGCAGCCCCCGCCCATGGCGCCGAGCATCTTTCCCATTGAGGTCAGTCCAGACCGCAGTCAAACCCGGAATTCCCATTGAGGTCAGTCCAGGCCGCAGTCAAACCCGGAATTCCCATTGAGGTCAGTCCAGGCCGTAGTCAAACCCAGAATTCCCATTGAGGTCAGTCCAGACCGCAGTCAAACCCGGAATTCCCATTGAGGTTAGTCCAGGCCGCAGTCAAACCCGGGATTCCCATTGAGGTCAGTCCAGGCCGCAGTCAAACCCGGAATTCCCATTGAGGTTAGTCCAGGCCGCAGTCAAACCCGGAATTCCCATTGAGGTCAGTCCAGACCACAGTCAAACCCGGAATTCCCATTGACGTCAGTCCAGGCTGCAGTCAAACCCGGAATTCCCATTGAGGTCAATCCAGGCCGCAGTCAAACCCAGAATTCCCATTGAGGTCAGTCCAGGCCGCAGTCAAACCCGGAATTCCCATTGAGGTCAGTCCAGGCCGCAGTCAAACCCAGAATTCCCATTGAGGTCAGTCCAGGCCGCAGTCAAACCCGGAATTCCCACTGAGGTCAGTCCAGGCTGCAGTCAAACCCGGAATTCCCATTGAGGTCAGTCCAGGCTGCAGTCAAACCCGGAATTCCCATTGAGGTCAGTCCAGACCGCAGTCAAACCCGGAATTCCCATTGAGGTCAGTCCAGGCCGCAGTCAAACCCGGAATTCCCATTGAGGTCAGTCCAGACCGCAGTCAAACCCGGAATTCCCATTGAGGTCAGTCCAGGCTGCAGTCAAACCCGGAATTCCCATTGAGGTCAGTCCAGACCGCAGTCAAACCCGGAATTCCCATTGAGGTCAGTCCAGGCTGCAGTCAAACCCGGAATTCCCATTGAGGTCAGTCCAGGCCGCAGTCAAACCCGGGATTACCATTGAGGTCAGTCCAGGCTGCAGTCAAACCCGGAATTTCCATTGAGGTCAGTCCAGGCCGCAGTCAAACCCGGAATTCCCTTTGAGGTTAGTCCAGGCCGCAGTCAAACCCGGAATTCCCATTGAGGTCAGTCCAGACCACAGTCAAACCCGGAATTCCCATTGAGGTCAGTCCAGGCTGCAGTCAAACCCGGAATTCCCATTGAGGTCAGTCCAGGCCACAGTCAAACCCGGAATTCCCATTGAGGTCAGTCCAGACCGCAGTCAAACCCGGAATTCCCATTGAGGTCAGTCCAGGCCGCAGTCAAACCCGGAATTCCCATTGAGGTCAGTCCAGGCCGCAGTCAAACCCGGAATTCCCATTGAGGTCAGTCCAGACCGCAGTCAAACCCGGAAGCAGGGGTGCGCTGTCAGCGGGACCAGAGAATCCTGCCGCCAGCAAGCGGGATTCTTATTATTAACAATAATAATTGTTAAACAGAGTGGGTTGGGTCTTTGTCTTATTGGGGTGATTTCTAGCCTGCATTAGTCGGCAGCGTAAACGGGGATGCGGACCCAATATCCTGTGAGAGTTGGGAAATGAGATTCTCCGGCAAGATCTTGTTTCCTGATTTTCCATGACCCTCTCCTGTGATCGAACTAGGTTCCCGCCCAGGAAGGTAATCATAGTGGTGACAGATGTAATCATAGAATCTACAGTGCAGAAGGAGGCCATTCGACCCATCAAAGCTGCACCGGCCCTTGGAAAGAGCACCTACTTAACCCCACATCCCCGTAACCCCACCTAACCTAAGGCAATTTAGCATAACCGTTTGTAATCTGTACGGCTATAATTGGTAGTAACAAGGCCAAGGAAAGAAGGGCCCTAGAGAGTTGGAAATAATCTAATGTTAAGCATCTTCCAAAGGTTTAATTTCAAGGGGTAAGTCATGGCAGGACAGCTCAAAGCCTTGGTTTGTTCCTTGTGCTCCATGTGGGAAGCCAGGAATATTTCCAGTCCCCGGGGGGCCAGCATGTGTGCAGGAAGTGTCTCCAGCTGCAGTTCCTGAATGCCTGGGTTTTGAAACAGGTGCGGCAGCTGCGGACACTGGAGTATCCATGAGGTGGAGAGTGTCGGGGATAGCACTTATCGAGAGGTGGTCACACCGAAGGCTCAGCCTCCACAGGCAGGCAGGGAATGGGTGACCACCAGGCAGAGCAAGAGAGATAGGCAGACAGTTCAGAAATATCCTGTGGCCATTCCCCTGCAAAACTGCGATACCGCTTTGGATACGGTTGAGGGAACCTCTCAGGAGAAAGCAGCATAAGCCAAATGCATCGCACCACGGTTGGTTCTGCTGCAGAGTTGAGGAGTAAAAAGTGTTGGAATGCAATTGTTGTCAGGGATTTGATTATAAGGGGAATAGGTAGACACTTCTGTGGCCGCAAACAAGACCAGGATCGCATGTTGCCTCCCTGGTGCTAGGGTCAAGGATGTTTTGGAACGGTTGCAGGAAATTCTGGATGGGGGGGGGGGGGGGGGTGAACAGCCAGTGGTCGTGATACACATTGGTACAAATGACATAGGTTAAAAAAAGGGATGAGGGCCTGAAAAGCAGAATATAGGGTGTTCAGAAGAATGTTGAGAAATCGGACCTCAGGATTACTACCAGGATTACTCACATGCTAGTGAGAGCAGAGATAGTCAGGATATATTGAATGAAACATGGCTGAAGAGATGGTGTGAGGGGGAGGGTTTCAGGTTCATGGGTCATTGGAACCGGTTCTGGGGAAGGTGGGACCAGTAAAAACTGGACGAGTTACACCTGGACCGGGACTGATGTCCTGGGGGAGCTATTTGCCCGAGTGGTTGAGGAGGGTTTAAAGTAAAATGGCAGGGGGATACAAATGTATGCAAGGAGTCAGACGAAGAGGAAACAAGGAGAAAAAAAAGACAGAAAGGGGGATAAGAAAAGTGATAGGTAGAGAAACCAAGGGCCAGAAACCAAAGGCTCTCAGTGAAAAATATTGGGAGCAGGACAAGTAATGTTAAAAAGTCAAGCTTAAAGGATTTGTATCTTAACACGCAGAGTATTCACAATAAAGAGGATGTACTAATCGCGCAAATAGATGTAAATGGGTATGATATAATCAAGATTACGGAGACATGGCTACAGGGTGACCAGAGATGGGAACTGAATGTCCAGGGCTATTCAGTATTTAGGAAGGACAGACATAAAGGAAAAGGTGGTGGAGTTGCACTGCTGGTTAAAGAAGAAATTAATGCAATAGTGAAGATTATTATCATCGGCAGTATGAAATCTGTATGGGTAGAGCTGAAAAACGCTAAAGGGAAAAAAAGTTGACGGGTTTTGTATGTAGACCCCCAAACTGATGTTGGAAATGGCATTAAACAGGAAATTAGAGATGCTTTCGGTAAAGGAACATTTGTAATTCTGGGTGATTTTAATCTGCATATAGATTGGGCAAATCAAATTAGTAGCAATAGGGTAGAGGAGGAATTCCTGGATAGTTTTCTGGACCATTGCATTCAGAAACCAACTTGAGAACAGGCCACCCTAGACCGGGTACCGTGGAATGAGAACAGCTGTGCGAGACCCCTTGGGGATGAGTGACCATAATATGTTTGAATTTTAGATCAGGATGGAGAGTAGCATAGTTGATTCTGAGATGGGGATCCTGAATCTAAATAAAGGAAACTATGATGGTATGAGGCTCAAGTTGGCTATGATCATTTGGAAATGTTACTTGAAGGGATGACTGTTGATAGGGAATGGCAAACATTCAAGGAGCGCATGTGGTACTGCAACAATTGTTTATTCCTGAATGAAACAAAAGTAAAATGGGAAAGGTGACCAAACCATGGTTTACAAGGGAAATTAGTGATAGTATTCGATTCAAGGAAGAAGCATTCAAATTGGCCAATGAAAACAACAGCAGTTTAGAATTCAGCAAAGGAGGACCAAGGGATTGATAAGAAGGGGAAAATGGAGTGCAAGAGTAAGCTTGCAGGGAACATACAAACTGACTGAAAAGTATCTATAAGTGTGCGAAGAGAAAAAGATTGGCGAAGACAAATGACACTGACACTTACAGTCAGAAACAGGGGAATTTACAACGGGGACAAAGAAATGACTGAGCAACTAAATACGATTATTTTTGTGTTCCTTTTAAATAAAAATTTCAGTTAAGGAGCAATTTAGCGTGGCCAATCCACCTACCCTCCACATTTTTGGGTTGTAGGGGTGAGACCAACGCAAACATGGGGAAAATGTGGAAACTCCACAGGGACAGTGACCGGGCCCGGGTCCTCGGCGCTGTGACGAGCAATTAAATACATACTTTGGTTCTGTCTTCATAAATGAGGACGTAAATCAGATACCAGAAATGTTGGAGAATGCAGGGTTTAGCAAGAGGGAAGAACTGAAGGAGATCAATATTAAAGAAAAATGGTGTTGGGGAAACTGATGGAATTGAAGGCTCATAAATTCCCAGGGCCTGACAATCTACATCCCAGAATATTTAAGGAAGTGGCTCTTGAAATAATGGCTGCATTGGTGGACATCATCTAAGATTCTATAGACTCTGGAACAGTTTCTACAGACTGGAGGGTAGCTAATGTAACTCCACTATTTAAAAGGTCGGTAGAAAACAGGAAATTATAGACCAGTATGCTTGACGTCGGTAATGGGGAAATTCTAGATTCCAAGATTTATAGAAGAGCACTCAGAAAATAGTGGCAGGATCGGACAGAGTCAGCATGGATTTAGGAAGGGGAAATCATGCCTGACAAGTTTGTAACTACTAGAGTTAATGAAGGGGAGCCAGTGGATGTCATTTACACAAACGACATAGATGACTATGTGGGGGGTAGTATCAGTAAGTTTGCGGGTGGCACAAAGATTGGCCGGGTGGTGAACAGTGAGGTTGAGTGTTTTGGCTCACAGGAAGTTATAGATGGGATGGTCAAATGGGCAGAAAAATGGCTGATGGAATTTAACCCTGAAAAGTGTGAGCTGATTCATTTTGAAAGGAGTTATTTGACAAGGAAGTTTCCAATGAATGGCCTGACATTGGGAAGTTCCGAGGAACAAAGGGACCTTGACCATAGATCTCTGAATGTGGGAGAACAAGTTAATATGGTGGTGAAAAAATGCATACTGGACACTTGCCTTTATCAATTGAGACATAGATTACAAAAGCAGGGAGGTCATGTTGGAGCTGTATAGAACTTTAGTGAGGTCACAGCTGGAGTACAGTAATTCTGGTCGCCACATCATAGGAAGGATGTGGTTGCACTGGAGTGGGTGCAGAGGCGATTCACCAGGATGTTGTCAGGGATGGAACATTTAAGTTGTGAAGTGAGGTTAGATAGACTTTTTCTGGAACAGAGAAGACTGAGGGTGATCTGATCGAGGTGTACAAGATTATGAGGGGCATGGACAGAGTGGATAGGAAGCAGCCGTTCCCCTTAGTTGAAGGGTCAGTCACGAGGGGACACAAGTTCAGGGTGAGGGGCAGGAGGTTCAGGGGCTATGAGGAGAAACATTTTTACCCAGAGGGTGGCGATTGGTCTGGAATTCACTGTGTGGGAGGGTGGCAGAGGCGGGTTAACTCACAAATGGAGCTCGTTCCAGGCACAGGTGGGCATTGCCGAGGCACTGCAGAGCATGTCCCAGTCACTGAAGGGCATCACCGAGGGCGGAAACACCATGGTGTGGACCATGGGGAACTGCCAGGGCTGGCAGAGCCAGATGATGCAGGGGAAGCCAGGGCTCAAACCAGCTGCCCCTCCGTCCCAAAGTGAACCCCAGGGCCCTATGGTGAGGAGGGGCACCTGGTGTCAACCTGGACCCATCCCATGGAGTGGGCACAGTGGCCACCAGCTGTGCATGTGCCGCCGACAAGTGAACCACGGCCCTCTGACCTCAGAGCCCCCAGAGGATGCCTGCCAGGAACATCGAAGGCCACGGGACGAGGTAAGCAGCTGGCTGCCTCCACCTCTGGTGTTCATTCTGGGGTCGCGCCTAGACGTACTGGTAAAGCTAGGAGGGCAAAGCATATCGAGGATCACTGAGGGCATCAGGGGAGGGGTTGGAGGAGTGGGGGAGGGGTTGGAGGGAGTAGGTAGCAGGTGAGGGGCTTAGGGATGGGGAGGGTGCAGCACTATTGGGAGGGTGGGGAATAGTAAAGCACAATCAACACCTTTGTGCACAACTAAGGGGCTGGTGTAGCACAGTGGGCTAAACAGCTGGGTTGTAATGCAGAACAAGACCAGCAGCACAGTTGGCTACCGTTCTGCCAGGAAGTTTAGGAAAGGCTGCCACCGTCTAAAGAACCCTTGCACCGACCCTCTCAGGGCGAATTTCACCCTCTCCAACTTAATGAACCCCGCCATGTCATTGATCCAGGCCTCCACGCTTGGAGGCCTCGCATCCTTCCACTGAAGCAAAATCCTACGCCGGGCTACTAGGGATGCAAAGGCCAGAACACCGGCCTCTTTCTCCTCCTGCACTCCCCGCTCCGCTGCTACCCCAAATATCGCGAGTCCCCAGCCTGGCTCAACCCTGGATCCCACCACCCTCGACACCGTGCTTGCTACCCCCTTCCAAAAGCCCCCCAACGCTGGGCATGCCCAGAACATATGGGCATGGTTCGCTGGCTTCCCGAGCACCTAGCACACCTGTCTTCCCCCCCGAAGAACCTGCTCATCCTCGTCCCGGTCATATGAGCCTTATGTAGCACCTTGAACTGTATGAGGCTAAGCCTCGCACAAGAAGAGGAGGAATTCACCCTTTCCAGGGCATCCGCCCACGTCCCCTCCTCAATCTCCTCACCCAGCTCCTCTTCCCATTTACCCTTCTGCTCCTCCACCGAGGCCCAGTCTGCCTCCTGCATTACATGGTATACATCCAAAATCCTCCCTCCTCCAACCCACACACCCGAGAGCACCGTGTCCCGTACCTCACGTGGGGGCAACAGAGGGAACCCCTCCACCTGCCGCCTGGCAAACGCCCTAACCTGCATTTACCTAAACATGTTCCCCGGGGGGAGCCCAAACTTCCCCTCTATCTCACCCGGGCTCGTGAAATCCCATCCACAAACAGGTCCCTCGACCTCCTAATACCTACCCTGTGCCAGCCCAGAAACCCGCCATCGATGCTCCCTGGAACAAACCGGTGGTTCCTCCATATCGGGGACTCCATCGAGCCCCCCACCTCCCCCCTATGCCGTCTCCATTGCCCCAAAATTTTGAGGGTAGCCGCCACCACCGGGCTCGTGGTGTACCTCGTTGGAGGGAGCGGCAACGTTGCCGTTACCAGCGCCTCCAGGCTCGTGTCCACACAGGATGCCATCTCCATCCTCTTCCATGCTGCCCCTTCCCCGTCCATTACCCACTTACGCACCATCGCTGCGTTGGCAGCCCAATAGTACCCACAGAGGTTGGGCAGCGCCAGCCGCCCCCCCCCCCCCCCCCCCCCCCCCCAATCCCTGCCCCGCTCCAAAAACACTTTTCCCACCCTCGGAGTCCCATGCGCCCATACAAATCCCGTGATACTCCTGTTAACCCTCCTAAAAAAGGCCTTCGGGATAAGGATGGGGAGACACTGGAACAGGAACAAAAACCTCGGGAGCACCGTCATCTTAACGGACTGCACCCTACCCGCCAGCGACAGCGGTAACATATCCCACCTTTTAAACTCCTCCTCCATTTGCTCCACCAGCCTTGTGAGGTTAAGCTTGTGCAGAACCCCCCAGCTCCTAGTCACCTGGACTCCCAGGTACCTAAAGCTCCTCCCTGCCTGCTTCAGTGGGAGCCTACCAATCCCCTCCTCCTGATCCCCCGGGTGCACAACGAACAGCTCGCTCTTACCCAGGTTGAGCTTATACCCAGAAAAGCCCCCAAATTCGCTGAGAATCCTCATCACCTCCGGCATTCCCCCCACCGGGTCCGTCACATACAGCAACAGGTCGTCCGCATAAAGCGACACTCGATGCTCCTCCCCACCCCGCACCAGGCCCCTCCAGTTCCCCAACTCCCTCAACGCCATGGCCAGGGGCACAATTGCCAACTCAAAGAGCAAGGGGGACAGGGGACACCCCTGTCTCGTCCCACGGTGCAGCCGAAAGTACTCCAACCTCCTCCTATTCGTGGCTACACTCGCCATCGGGGCCTCATAGAGCAGCCTCACCCAACGGACAAACCCCTCCCCAAACTCAAACCTTTCCAACACCTCCCACAGATACCCCCACTCAACCCTATCAAAGGCCTTCTCCGCATCTAATGCCACCACTATCTCCGCCTTCCCCTGCACAGCCGGCATCATAATGACATTCAGAAGCCTTCGTATATTAGTATTCAACTGCCTTCCCTTTACAAACCCCGTCTGGTCCTCGTGAATGACCCCTGGCCCACAATCCTCTATCCTTCTAGCTCAGATCTTCGCCAACAGCTTGGCGTCTACATTTAGCAGCGAGATTGGCCTATGTGACCCACACTGCAGGGGGTCCTTGTCCCGCTTAAGGATCAAGGAAATCAGCGCCCGTGACATAGTTGGGGGCAAAGCCCTCCCCTCCCTTGCCTCGTTAAAGATCCGGACCAACAGGGGGCCAACAGGTCTGCATACATTTTATAAAATTCCGCCGGAAACCCATCCGGCCCCGGCGCCTTCCCCGACTGCATGCGCCCTATCCCTTTAACCAGCTCCTCCAGCTCAATCGGCGCCCCCAGTCCCTCCACCTACCCCGCCTCCACCTTCGGAAATTGCAGCTTGTCCAAGAAGCGCCCTATTCCACCCCCCCTCCACCGGGGGTTCAGACCGGTACAATTCCCCATAAAAGTCCCTAAAGACCCCATTAATGTCTACCGCCCTCCGCACCACCTTCCCATCTCCCTGGCCGCGTCCCGCTTTCGGAGCTGGTGTGCCAGCATCCTACTCGCCTTCTCCCCGTATTCATACACCGCTCCCTGTGCTTTCCTCCACTGAGCTTCCGCCATTCTGGTGGTCAGTAGATCGAACCTGGCCTGATGGCTATGCCGCTCCCCCAGCAATCCCTCCTCCGGAGCCTCCGCATATCTCCTGTCCACCCTCACCATCTCCCCCACCAATCTCTCCCTCTCTCTCTGCTCTCCCTTCTCCCTATGGGTTCGGATGGAAATCAACTCCCCTCTAATCACCGCCTGCAATGCCACCCAGACCGTCCCCACTCGGACCTCCCCATTATCGTTGGCCTCAAGGTACCTCTTGATACACCCCTGAACCCTCTCGGCCACATCCTCGTCTGCCAGCAGCCCCACCTCCAAGCGCCAGAGCGGGAGCTGGTCCCCCTCCTCCCCCAGCCCGAGGTCCACCCAGTGCGGGGCATGATCCGAAATGGCTATGGCAGAGTATTCGGCATCCTCCACCCTCGAAACCAGCCCCCTGCTCAGGACAAAAAAATCGATCCTGGAATAGGCCTTATGCACGTGGGAGAAAAACGAGAACTCCCTGGCCCTTGGCCTCGCAAACCTCCAGGGATCCACCCCTCCTAACTGAGAGACTGCAGAACTCTGAAATGCAGAGGGATCTGGGTGTTCTCGTACATGAATCACAAAATGCTAATATATAGGTAAAGCAAGACGTTAGGAAAGTTAATAGAATGTTATCATCTGTTGAGAGGGAAATTGAATCCAAAAGTAGGGAGGTTATGTTTCTGTTGTAGAGGACACGAGTGAGATCACATTTGGAGTACTGTGTACAGTATTGATCACTGTATTTAAGGAAGGACGTAAATGTGTTGGAAGCAGTTCAGACAAGGTTTACTAAACGACTACCTATAATCGGAGTGTAGTTTTATCAGGAACGATTGGACAGGCTGGGCTCGTATTCGCTGGAATTTAGAAGAGTAAGTGGTGACTTGATTGAAACCAATCCTGAGGAGTCTTGACATGGTGGATATGGAGAGGATGTTTCCTCTTGTGGGGGAATCTAAAACTAGGAGTCAGTGTTTAAAAATAAGGGGTCACACATTTAAAACAGAGGTGAGGCGAAACATTTTCTCTCAGAGGGACGTGAGTCTTTGGAACTCTCTTTGTCAAAAGGCGGCGGTAGGAGAATCATTGTATATTGTTAAGATACAGGTGAATAGATTCTTGGGGAGTAAGGTGGTGATAAGTTATCGGGGGTAGGTGGGATGCAGATTTGAGCTTACAATCAGATGAGCCATGGTCTTATCAAATGGTGGAGCAGGCTCAAGGGGCAAAATGGCCTACTCCTTGCTCATATGTTTGTTTGTTCATAATTCTGTTTTCACACCCTAGTAATATCCTGTATTCAAGTTTAAGAAACTGGGCGGAACCTTGCCAGAATTAGGCTCAGACTGAATACCGGTGTGGAACTGTCCAGTCGCACACCAGGGGCGGGATTCTATCAGCCCGGGGCCGGGCCGGAGAATCCCCGCGACTGGCACGAATCGTGCCATGCCGCTCCGATGCCGGCACATGATTCTCCGCAGAGGGGAGAATTGACGCCATTGGCGCCGGCGTGGTTGGAGCGGCGCTGGTCGGGGGCCGCTCTACGCAGCTGGCCCTGCGATCAAAGTCCAGGATGGGCCAAGCGGCCGTCGTAAAAACACCGAGTCCCGCCGGTGCCGTCCACACCTGCTCTCAGCCGGCGGGAACTCGGCGTGGAAGGGTCGGGGGGGGGGGCGGCCTGTGGGGAGGGAGGGGGGTCCAACCCCGGGGGGGTGGGGGGCCTCCCAATGTGGCCTGGCCTGCGATCGGGCTCACAGATCGACAGGCCGGCCTTTTCTGTCTCCCGGCCTTCTTTCTTCCATGCTGGCCCCTGTAGTCCTGCGCCATGTTGCATCAGGGACGGCGTGATGAAGGAAGCCACTGCGCATGCGCGCGTTGGCGCTGGTGCCACTGTGCATGCGCGGATCCCATGGCGCCCAATTCACGCCGGGATTAGCAGCTGGACCGTCATGAACCGCCCCAGTGCCGTGCTGGCCCCCTGTAGGGGCCAGAATTGCTAATCCTGAGGCCGTGTTGACGCCGTCGAGAAACGTGACGTTGTTTCTGACGGCGTCAACACTTAGCCTCAGGATCACCGAATCCTGCCACAGTTTTCTCTCCAAATATTGAGCCTCTTAGAGAAAAAACTGAGTGGGCTTGCTTTATGGCATCACTCTGGTGGAACGAGGCCTTGTAGAGCTGACAAGCAGCTCCACAGATTTTGGGACGCCACATTTAAAGATGACGCATGATCGGAACTGCAGCCTATGGGCCCACAGACCACATCAAGGAATTATTGTGGGCTCTGCCTCCTCGCCCCCCGCCCTCCCCTGACTTCCCTGACAATCCTTGCCAGCATTCCACCCCCGCCCCCCCCCCCCACCAACACTGCAGATGTATCGCCATCAGCCCCTGACCCCCACCATCAGTGTCTGCTCTCCCCCCTCCACAACACATCAATGCTCCCACTCGGGCCCACAATTGCACTGCCCCCAAGACAGGTTGGCACCGCCAGCAGGAGTATTGTTTCAAAGCATCATTCATTCAGCTACAAAATTAATAGATATACCTTCATTTCCTTTATCTAGCCAATATCGCCACGGCTAACTCACAGGTCAGAGGGTTCCTTTCAGTTGTGAAGAGAAAGAGATTGGTAAAGAGAAATGTAGGCCCCCTGCAGACAGAAACAGGGAACTGCATAAATGGCTGAGCAATTGAATACATACTTTGGTTCTGTCTTCACAAAAGAGGACACAAATCAGATACCAGAAATGCTGGAGAATGAAAGGTTTAGTGAGAGGGAAGAACTGAGGGAGATCAACATTAGTAGAGAAATGGTGCTCGGAAAATTGATGGGATTGAAGGCGGATGTCTGTCTTGGCTTCATACTGAGGGCCCTGGCTTAAATTTGCCAGGTTGAGGCCCAGTACTGCACACTGCCCTTACAATGAGCACAAACAAACCCGGAAAGGAACACTCCCTTTGGCATCAGCATGTGATTTCTGTTTCCCATACCAACTATCCTGGTGGTTTTTGAGTTAAAGTGATAATTATCGCCTCAGACTGAGTGGGCTGATACCCCAGACTGGTCTCACCAGCAATCAAGCTGAGAGCATCCAGACGCATTTCAGTTCTGACTCTTAATGGCATGAGGAAAAGATTTTCACCACATCAATCGGATATTAGCTTCGGCTCCTTGAGGTGATGGGATGGTTTTCCACAAGGATTCACAGTGCTTTATAATTCACGGCCGTATTGTATGTTTGACTCGAAGTAACTTACACATTCCCAGATATGTCCAATTGCCCCATTAAAATGAAGGCCTTTCTGAAAATTGTGGGTCAGGAGGTACAGAACAGTCACATTGTCAAGATCTCACCATTTACAAGCTCAATAACGATATTTTACAATGAAAAGGCATTTTTTTTTTTAAAATTGCATCTCAAAGAGTTTTGTGTCATTTTCAATTTTGTAGCGCAGCAAGAGTGTTTCTGAAAAACGTTGAATTGTGATTCAGATCGTTATTCCATGGCACGGTGCTACAGTACTATCGCTTAAACAAACATGACAGGCCATTTTTAAGTTGGTCATGAGAAAAGGCTTACGTTTTTGTGTCCCTTTGATTTTTTTGCCTTTTATCTATCAGAAAATATTAAAGTTTGAGAGTGATGTAATTGCAATGGCACCACTGTAGGCTGCTTGACACATCAAATGAGGTTTCCAAAGGCTCTTCAAAAAGCTCTTGCTGTGGGCTTGACGACGGCACATCAGCACCGAGATTACCAACCACTTTCGAAGATCAAAGGTCGAACTATTGATAGCACAGATTTATTTTGAAAGACAGTTGTGGCAACATTTTACGCATATTACATGTGACCGGGCAACGTCCAGTGATCCTGAGCACATCGTTGAAGAATGCAATCGATAAGCAGCAAGTGGTCCAATCCTGGGGATATCACACACGAGGGGCACTTCGTGAGAACATCATTGTTTAGTTCTGAGGTCGATATTATTTTTGGTTGTCCAAGAATAATTCAGTCAACACCCACTAAAGACAGGCCTCTGTTTGCAGAGGTTTACCAGAAATGAAATCCGTGATTTCAATTTTTGGGCAGGAGGTGAGTGTGGGGTTGGTGCATAAGATACCTGGGCTCTTTCAGCTCCAGTCTCAGTGCACTATCCTTGGACTGAATCCGACCAAAATCTTGTTTCTACAAGGAGGTGGTGGGCTGACCAATTATGACATTGTACCTGATTGCACAAACATGCGAGTTAAAAAGTGCAGTCGGTATCAAGGGCTATCTCTAATTTAACCCCCTCCCCAGCACTCTTCCCATCATACAACTCATCTTCATCAGACGTGACCCTTAACAGCTATAAATCATTAATTAATGATATCCATAAGGAAACTCACTGCTCATTTTAATTCTGAGGCACAGACAGCAGAGTGGGTCTGGGCTGTTAACTGATGCCTCCAGGGGCAATACTTGAAGCATTGCAATCTGTATCAGTGTCTCTGATTTCAAGTGGAGAACAATAAATGAGCTTTTAATTGCTATCAAGGAATCCCTGCTGCAAAATGTGTATGTGTAGATATTAGGCAAGGGCACGCTGTGACAATTCAGGTAGCCAGGATGTGAACATTGCTGGCAAGGCCAGCATTTGTTTCCCATCTTTACCTGCCGTCGAGAATGTGGTGGTGAGGTGTCCGTCTCACCAACAGCGCTGTTTAGAAGGCATTTCCAGGGTTTTGATCCAGCAACAGTGAAGAAATAGCAATATAGTTACAAGCCAGGATCATGTGTGGCTTTGAGGGGAACTTGCAGGTGGTGATGTCTCCATGAGTCTGCTGCTCTTGTCCTTCTAGGTGGTAGAGGTCGTGAGTTTGGAAAGTGGTGTTGAATGAGGTTTGGCGAGTGGCTGCAGTGCATCTTGTAGATGGTGCATACGATGTACGTTGCTATGGTTGTGTGAAAGCTTAAAGAAGTGGTGGATCGAACGGGCTACTTTGTCCTGGATGTTGTTGAGCTTCTTGAGTGCTATGGGAGTTGCAATTGCCCAGGCAAATATTCCACCATATTCCTGACCTGTAGATAGTGGCCACACTCTGGGGAGTAAGGAGGCGAGTTACTCACTACAGAATTTGCAGTTTCTGACCTGCTCTTGTGGCCACAATATTTATATGGCTGGTCCAATTCAGTTTTGGTAAACCCCAAGATGTTGAATTCAGCGATTGCAGTGCCATTGAATATCATGGGGAAATATGATTAAATCCTCCCTTGTTGAAGGCGGTCATTGCCTGGAACTTGTGTGATGTAAATACTACTGACCACTTATCAGCGCAAGCCTGGATATTGTTCAGGTTTTGTTGCATTTGGACAGTGACTGTTTCAGTATCTGAGGAGTCACAAATAGAGTTGAACATTATGCAATCATCAGTGAATATTCTTCACTCTGGCTAGTTATGGAAGTAAGGTCATTGATTAAGCAGCTGAAGATGGTTGGGCCTAGACTCTACCCTGAGAAATACATGATGTGATGCACTTCTTTGGCTGTCAAGTACTTTGAGATGTCCTGAAGATCAGAAAGATGCTAAATAAGTGCAAATACTTTCTTTCTTTGCTGTGGGGCAGCAAGACCTGGATAAAGTTCTGGAATTTAGGTTGATTCGTTTTTGAGGAAATGAAGGAGTATTGAATGAACTATAATCTACAAAAATGTTGATCACACTTTACAATAACATCAATGTCACTGGTGAAAGCCATTGGCTTCAGGGAAAGAAAACATGTAAACTTGCTGTACTGTGGCCAGCGTATTCTACATAGGCTTAGTACACACTGATTCTCTTCGGTAAGTGAAAGGAAAGAGAGTGGTCAGAACCACCTTCAAATGTGATTTACGTACATTCAGAATTTTCAACCTAAATTGCATTGCTAGGCTGCATAGCAAATAGAATTGGTAACAAAAAAGGCCACTGCGAACCTGAATGATAAATCAACCCCCTTTTACTGACCGCCATCTATATTAAATGTGTGCCAGTGGTGTTCAGATTGTCTGGTGGGACATTTGCCTTGTGAAGAGAGAGATTGTTGGAAGAAAGGGCACTTTTAACATGTGTGTGCACAACTACTTATCTACCTCAGCACCATGCTTCACACATAACAGAGGCGGCTGTCAACAGGAACAGAGGAGTAAAAGCATTAGAGAGGTACTTTTCAAGATTAGCCTCCCTCAGGCAGGAAGACAGCAACCAGACACCGCATTAAGCGAGGGCAGTTGGTGAGGGGAAAACGCAAGGTTGGTGCCCCTTCCCCAGCAGATAAAAACACTCACAGCTCTTTAGGGTGGGTGATGAGGAGGCGGCTGAGTCTACGTGGAGATAGTTGGATGGAATTAGCAACGGCAAGAGTTGGAGGGAAGCCGCAGAAAAATGAAATGGGAGAGGGATTAGTAGATATGTAGGGTGGCCTTCTGCCTGACTGAATCCACATTAATCAAATTGGTCAAAGTCGTGGTGTGATATCGAAAGAAAAATTGTCGCAGGCTTCATTTTTAGGGTCAATTCGACCAGCTGTAAAGTCTTATCGTTGCAACTGTCGGACTCGAGAATGCAGTTGTCCTGCAGGCATACTTTAATCCTAGCATGATACTTTCGACAGGATGCTACTGCATTCACCCCCCCACCCCCCCCCACCCCCCAGCCAACCCCAGCATCCAACTGGATTATTATACATTATCTAGTCTTGGGGACATTGGCACCTGAAGGTATAACACAAGTATTCTTTCAGTAACAAATGCTAGATAATCCAGT
The DNA here is from genome assembly GCF_902713615.1 of Scyliorhinus canicula. Classification (NCBI taxonomy): domain Eukaryota; kingdom Metazoa; phylum Chordata; class Chondrichthyes; order Carcharhiniformes; family Scyliorhinidae; genus Scyliorhinus; species Scyliorhinus canicula. The sequence continues at coordinate 164,988,298 of NC_052153.1, forward strand.
GTGAGGAACAGCAGCACATATTCCAGTCATCGGCACAGCGGTTAAATAATTCAGATCCTCAGCACGGAACAGAATTTGAGCTGAAGCACCCTATTTATCTTGAGGCTATTATAAAGTATTTACTGCAAGGAAATAGCAAAAAAAAAACACACAACTCTGCCTACTGTCACTGCACAAAAGGAAGTTGTGACAAAAAATATGGGACTGACTAACCCACAGCTTGTATTTCAGAGATTTAACATAATAAAAAATAATTTGATCCTTTAGGCTTAAAATACTAAGGAAAGCAAAAAGAGAATTCAAGCTGATCACATTTCTGAGTGAGAATTTCTCCGAGAAGGCAGCATTCTTGTGGTAACTGTATTCTGCATTACAGAACAAATGTCACAGATTAATCCTCTATTTACATTTTTTCGGCTTCTATAAATCATGAAATCAGCGGAAATAATTGACCCTGAGCAAATTGGCGAGAACAGCAACTGGTGCAGCCCCTGATAACCAGCCCCAGACTTGTGAGTTCAGCCACACAACACCAGTCTGGGCTGCAAAACATCCATTGTTGACCTATTTTTGCAAGATACAAAGAAGAGACTCTTGGGAGCGATGAATATTCACTCTGGCGCTTTTCATCTCCAGGTAATCAGGCAAATTAAAAGGGATATTATTAAAATAGCCTCAAATCGTAAATCTGGTTTATTTCTTTTCTATCGTCAGCTTTGAGAGAAAGAAACTGATTCAGCTGCGTGGCCCATTTCCCTGAAGGGAGTGAACAGAGAAAATGAGCAGGAGAAAATTTACCTCAGCTTCCTGTAATTAGTAAAGATGACGGGTGGGATTCTCCGACCCCCCGCCGGTTCGGAGAATCGCCGGAGGTCGGTGTGAATCCCACCTCCGGCATCCTCCGAATTCTCCGGACCCCCAAAAATCGCCCCGGCGTGAATCGCGCCGCCCGCCTCGGAGAATGACGGGGACCAGGGCGACTCAATGGGCCCCGGGGCCGCCTGAATTCTCTGGCCCGTGATGGGCCAAAGTCCCGCCGTTGTAAATTGGAGTAGGTCCTTATCGGCGGGACGTGCGGCGCGGGCGGCCTCCAGGGTTCTTGGGGGGGGGGGGGGATGGTGGATTGTGCCCTGGGAGGTGCCCCCTAAACAGCATTTTGTTGGACAGTGGGAGGAAAGCCCTCGCAGACACGGGGATAAAGTGCAAACTCCACACAGTCACCGAAGGCCAGAATTGAACCCGGGTCCTTGGCGCTGTGAGGTAGCAGTGCTAACCACTGTGCCGCCCGTTGTGCCACCATGTTTTAAATTCCAGGATTCAAAGAAAGGCCATCAAGAAAAGGTAGGGCGAAGAGGAGAAAGTGGCCCTGATCCGAGAGGTAGCAAATCATATTGCACCTTACAGCACAGCGAGAGACCAAGGGCTGGATTCTCCAATTCTGAGGCTATGTCCTCACGCCGGCGTGGGAACAGTTTTACGACCATAAATTCGGCGCAAAACGGCCACCGATCCTCCATGTAGCTGGGGGTTAGCATGCTGACAGCGTAGAGCACCTGGCCCCAGCTGCCGAATGGCCCGGAGAATTGCCGGTCCGTGCCGTGCCTGTAGCGGCCGTGCCGCACAACATGGCTGCGGCCTTGCGCGGATCCGGCCAACAAAATAGTGTCCCCCCTTGGCCGGCCTGCGAGCCCCGGACCACCCCCCAACAGTGCCCCCAGCCCCTGACAAAGTCCCCCCTGCCCGCGGATCAGCCCTCCCCCAACTGTGGCAGCGCTGGACTGAGTCCACAGCCGCCACACCGAGTTCCCGACGGATGAGAGCACACGTGACCAACGCCATCGGGAACTCGGGCAGTCGGGGACGGAGCATCGGGGGGGGGGGGGGGGGTGGGCCTCAGGCAACGTCCTGAGGCCTTCGATACGGCGCATAGTGTACTCTGTAAGTACACCGCTTAAGAGGGGGTGGAACAGCTTCTCCCCTGATTTAGGCGGAAACGGGTATTCTCCGGCTGATCGCCAAATGCGATTTCGGCGTCGACGACCGGAGAATTTCGCCCCATTTGTCCCAACCTGCCTGTGATTAAGCTATCCAATTAGCCCCGCTGCCTTGCTCTTTCCCATAAGTCCTGCAAATATTTCTGTTTCAACTGTTACCTTTTGAAAGTTATTGAATCTGCTTCCACCTGCCTTTCAGGCAGACCAAAATCAACACAACTCACTGAGTAAAAAATAAATCTCCTCCCTGACTTTCCTCATTAATTACTTTAAATATGTATCTTCTAGTTACTAACCCCCCCCCCCCCCCCCCCCCCCCCCCCCTTGTCGCTGGAAACTGTTTTCCAATCTATTCTATCAAAACCTTTCTTTTGAACACTATATTAGATTTCCTCTAAACCTCATTGCTGTAAGTTGAAAAATCCTAGTTCCCCTAATTTCTCGAGACAACTGAAATAATCAACCTTGGGAACATGCTTATAAATCTCCTCTGAACCTTCTCCAAGGCCGTGGCATAGGTGCAGACAGATATTCAGGAAAGTTCATTCTAGATTCAAGTTGGCTTAGTTCTTTTCAGAATCTATATACGTAAATATATGTACCCACACACACACATATATATATGGAATTAATTTCCAACCTTAAAGCCCTATTCTGTCTATTCTTCCTATTGTAGCAAATCAATAGAGAACTCATTCACTGACTTGCTTCATTTACAACTTTGTTGAATTTAATCACAGCCTCTCCCACACTGGTTCCAGGTAGCTCAGATAGAAATGGAAATAATAATAAAGAGCCCCATCCTCTAAACATACTTCCAGTTGCTCCTGATACGGATATGTGAATTCCAAGAGGTAAACTCCAAGAGAGTAAAAGATCCCCCAGGAAGCAGTGACCGTACCTTGGTCGAATTTAGCATTCAATTTGAGAGTGAGAAACCTGGGTCAGAAACAACTGTGCTACACTTAAATAAGGGTAATTCTAAAAGAATGAGGGCAGAGTCGGCTGGAGTGGACTGGGAAAAGAGTTTAGCAGGAAAGATGGTTGATCAGCAATGGCAGATGTTTCTGAAAATAGCTCATGACTTGTAACAAAAATATATCACAGTGAGGAAGAAGGATTCTAGGAAGGGGATAAATCAACTAAGGTTAACCAAGGAAGTGAAGGGTAGGATAAACTGAAAGACAAAACATATAGTGTGGCAAAGATTAGTGATAAGCCAGAGGACTGGGAGTGTTTTAAAAACCAACAAAGGATGACCAAAATAGTAATAAAATGGGAGAAGATAAACCATGAGGATAAACTGGCAAGTAAAAACGGACAGCAAGAGCCTCTTTAAATATATTAAAAGGAAGAGAGAGGCCAAGTTGAATATAGGCTCCTTAGAGAATGAGACTGAGGAAATAATAATTGGGAATCAGGAAAGGGCCAAGATGATGGCGCCGGAGTGAGGCGACTCTCTGCGAGCTCTCCCCAACAGATCCACTTTTAACTTTATTTATACTCGTTCTAACCTTTTAAAAATTAATTCTAAAGCTAACATTATTACTAACCTCTCTCTTTTATCTTCTCTTGCGCATTGTATATACTGTATTGTGTTTCCCTATCATGTATTCTCATGTATTTTCTTGAATTCTGTTTAATTCCCTTTTCTTCCCATGTACTGAATGATCTGTTGAGCTGCTTGCAGAAAAATACTTTTCACTGCACCTCGGTACACGTGACAATAAACAAATCCAATCCAATCCAATCCAGAAGAGTTAAATAAATGCTTTGCTTCAGTATTCACGGTGGAAGATACAAATAACATTTCAAAAATAAATAATCAAGGGGCAGACGGGGGAGAGGAAATAAATACAATCACTAGAGGAAAAAGCACTAGGGAAACAAATGGAGCTAAAGGCTGATAAGTCCCCTGGACCTGATGGGCTAGATCCCACGATATTAAAGGAAGTAGCTACAGAGATAGAGGATGCATTGGAAATAATCTTCCAAGAATCCTTACATTCTGGAAAAGTCTCAGATGATTGAAAAACTACCTAATGTGACACCTTCATTCAGAAAAGTAGGGAGACAAAAATAAGTAACTATAGGCCAGCTAGCTTAACTTCTGCCATGGGAAAACATTAGAGTCAATTAGGAAGGATGTAATAGCAGGGCAAATGAAGGGGAAATCACACCTGACAAATTTATGAGAATTTTTTGAGGTGGTCACGAACGGGGTAGATAAAGTGGAACCAGTAGATGTGATATACATGGATTTCCAAAAAGAATTCCATAAGGTACCACACAAAAGGCTACTTAATAAGATAAGAACACATCGTTTTGGGGGTAGTATATTAGCATAGATAGAGGATTTACTAACTGATAGAAGGTTGGGATAAGAGGAGTATTTTCAGGTTGGCAACCTGTAACTAGTGGAATGCCACAAGGATCAGTGCTGGGGCCACAATTATTCACAATATATATTAATAACTTAAATGAGTGAATGTACTATTGCCAAGTTTGCAAATGACACAAAAATAGGTGGGAAGGCAAGTGGTGAGGGTAACACAAAGAGACAACAGAGGGAAATAGACAGATTAGGGAAGTGGGCAGAAACTTGACAGATGGAATATACTGTAGGAAAATGTGAATTTATGCACTTTGGTAGGAAGAATAAAGGAGCTGAATATTATTTAAATGGAGAAAGACTGCAGAAAACTGCAGCACAGGGTGTCTTTTTATGCTCTAGGCGTAGCATAAGCAGCTTCCTTGTGGTGCACTTGACAAAGGAAGGTTCAGACGTGGAGATAACTTCAATATGTTTATTAAACTATTTACACTTCTCCTACTCGGGTTCGCCACTACTGTTAAACCTTCTATAGCTACTCAGACTGACTAACCAGTCTGCTACAATTCATGTGGTGGGAGTGATATTGAATCAACCCTGTGTCTCTACTCACTGACTGTCTCCACTGGAAAGAGGAAGATCATGTGTGTTGTGTCCTTTATATATGGGTTGGTATAATGCCCTCCTGTGGTGGTGTCACCTCTGTGTATACCGTGAATGCCCATTGGTCGTGTCCTATCTTACTGATCTAATGATTGAGTGTCTGTGTGTCATTTCTCTGGTGATCCCTCTAGTGTCTAGCTAGTCTATGTGTATTTACATTAACCCCTTGTGTATTTACAGTGATGCACATCACCACACGGGGATTTGGGGATCCTTGTGTATAAATCACAAAAAGCTAGCATGCAAGCTTACCAGGCAATTGGGAAGACATATAGAATAGAACATAGAACAGTACAGCACAGAACAGGCCCTTCAGCCCTCGATGTTGTGCCGAGCAATGATCACCCCACTCAAACCCACGTATCCACCCCATACCCGTAACCCAACAACCCCCTCCTTAACCTTACTTTTTAGCCATTTAGAATGTTGCCATTTATTTAAAAGGAAATTCAGCACCCCCCCCATGGAATTTCTGGGTCACCCGCTCCCACATTATGAGGGTGACGTGACTCTCCAATGACCCCCCCAGTTACAGACAGCCCCACCAGAGACTCCCTATTACAGATACCCCTGGTTGGAGACTCCCAATAAAAACCCTGACTGGAGGCTCCCCATAAGAGTGACCCCTGCCTCAAAGCTAGAGAGCAGTCCAAACCGAGGCAGTGAATAAAATGACAGCTTTAAAACTCACCTGTGCAATACATCTGCTGGCTCATGCAGAGAAAGCAGATCCTGTCAATTCCTGGAAATAGAAAAACAGTCAACTGTGTTTAAACCCCCTCATAATGTATTAACTGCAAGCCTTTCTATATATCTGTGTGTAATTGCTTTAACTAGGCTGTGATTGACAGCTTCCACCACACACCAGCTGACTGGATAATTTTCTCTTGAGTGGCATTGAAGTATCCAGCTGTGAAACTAACCACAACCGGTTATAAACATCTAGCTATAATTGACAGCTCCTGGGCCACATCAGAGACAGTTTCCTGCTTTCTGCAGAGAAATGGAGGAAGGGAGAGCATGTAAAGAACTTAACTAGTTAGTTTCACAGCTGGGTACTTGAACATCACTTAATCGCAAAGGAAGATGAAGGGAGCAGGGGTATTGCCCAGGTGAGTTTTAAAGCAGTAATTTTTAATCACTGCCTCAGTGAGGTCCACCTTGTCAGGGCCATGTTTGTAAATACCTGCACCAATTCCCGCCCATGTGAATCCCGGCCCAGAGGACCAGAGAATCACGCAGGCCTGGAGAATATGTTGCCCGGCACATTAATAGAATGCAAATGGGTTTTAATGACCATTTGCATCCTTCTGCTGACATGGGGCACGAACCTCGATGCCAAAACCAGAGGGGGACTGGAGCATCGGAACACCAATCCGTTTTTTTACCTGACGCTGCATTCTCCGTCCGATCGGGAATCGCACTTCCGGCATTGTGAAACGGAGAATCCAGCCCACTGGCATTGAAGGAAGTCCAGAGTTCACGAGGTTGATCCTCGGTAAAGAGGGATTTTCTTCGGGGAGAGGTTCAGTAGATTGCACCTTCACTCACTCGAGATTAATGAGAGACAATCTTATTGAAACATGGGATTCTCAGGGGGTTTGACAGGGTATATGCTGAGAGGATGTTTCCTCAAGTGGGAGAGTCTAGTATCAGTGAGTTTAATCTCAGAATAAGGGTTGCCTATTGAAGACAGAAATGAGGAGGAATTTCTTCTCAGAGAGCAGTGAATCTGTGGAATTCTTCACCGCAGAGAGCTGTGTAGAGGCTGGGTCGTTCAAGGCTGAGAGAGACAGATTTTTCATCAGTAAAGGAATTGGGGGTTAAGGGAACAAGGCGGGGAAGTGGAGTTGAGGATTATATCAGATCAGCCAGGATCATTGACTGATGGAGCAGACTCGATGGGCCGAGTGGCCTATTTCTGTTCCTACATCTTATGGTCTTACAGGTATCTTGCATTAGAATAAGGAATGAATCTTCGGAATTGTCCATCTGCACCTGCAAACCATTCCCTCTCAGGAAGGCTTTCGGCCAATCTGAATCTGTGATGGAGTTTTCTGAGACTGGAAGACAGGGTGAAATCCCCTGCACTCTCTGGTGATGAACCTGGACACGGGAAGGCAATGGATTCAGGTATTCCACTACCCAATCGAAGCAATTGCCCTTTCCACCTTCACCAGAATTAAGTTTTGGGCAGGAAGGCCCATGAACATACATACATAGAACATACAGTGCAGAAGGAGGCCATTCGGCCCATCGAGTCTGCACCGACCCACTTAAGCCCTCACTTCCACCCTATCCCCCTGTAACCCAACAACCCCTCCTAACCTTTTTGGATACTAAGGGCAATTTATCATGGTCAATCCACCTAACCTGCACGTCTTTTGACTGTGGGAGGAAACCGGAGCACCCAGAGGAAATCCACGCAGTCATGGGGAGAACGTGCAGACTCCACACAGACAGTGACCCAGTGGGGATTCGAAACTGGGAACCTGGCGCTGTGAAGCCACAGTGCTAGCCACTTGTCCTCCCATGCTTGACCTTCTTGCCCCATTACCAATTGAGGCCCTTAATTAGCGCTTTAGTGATGCCTTAAGGACCTCAACCCATTGCCACTGGGATTAACCTGCTGCAAACAGGTTGGTTGACATATGGTATGCATAACAGGTGAGCCTATGTCAGGGAGGAGGAATGTCCTTTGATTAGAACCATAGAATTCCTACAATGCAGAAGGAGGCCATTTGACCTTTCAAGTCTGAACTGACCCTCTGAAAGAGCACCCTACCAGGCCCACTCCCCTGCCTTATTTCCGTAACCCCACAATCCCACCTAACCTGATTATCTTTGGAAACTGAGGGTCAATTGTGTATGGACAATCCATCTAACCTGCGCATCTCTGGACTGTGGGAGAAAATCTGAGCACCCAGCGGAAACCCACGCAGACACGGGGAGGAAGTACGAACTCCACACAGACTGTCACCTGAGGCAAGAATTGAACCAGGGTCCATGGCGCAATGAGGCGGCAGTGATAACCACTGTGACACCCATTGAAAGCACTCAGTGCATGATCGAGGGACAGGACATTGGGAATGGGTGCTCGGAAATCCTTTGCTTTTAAACTCCCCCCCCTCCTCCCACCCAGCACCGATTCCCATGACCCCAACCCCAATAAACCTTCCACTATATTATTTAACCACGTCCTTTGGGAACCATTTCCTCCTGAGTCCTTTGGGAGCCTGGGGCGTGTCCTGCTTCCAGCAGTAGCCATGACCTCCTCAGTGGAATTGCTGGGCACAAGAGCTACAGGCCTTTGGCTGGGACAGCTCTTACTAAGCAGGACATTTGCCCCAAGGATCTCGATTCCAGGAGATGGCCCACTGCTGGGATGTGGAACGATGAGCCTTCCCAAAAAGAGGCATCGCGGGCCTTCCACCGGCTCTGCAGCTGCCAGGTGAGACCCCTAATGCCAGAGCAAGATTCTGCCCACACCTTTAATAATTTCAACAAGTTTAGACCCCAGTGGCGCTCCTGGGACTGAAGAGCTGAGGGCCCTCTGATTGGCCAGCCGCTCGTGGAAGACGAGCCTCACCTAGCAGCCATGAGCTCAGGTGGGAAAATGGAGATGTGGCTTGGAGGGACTGGCAGAGGCAGGCTGCTCATCAACTTTCCATCTGATGGGCAATCCGCGCTACATCCTGGCCATTGTTACAAACCCAATTATGAAATATCTTCTGTGTAACAAAATATATATCAGTGTGAAAGATAACATTTAAATGCATTCGTATTTCAAAGGCCAACTTCTGCTTGCCTGTTGAATTGATTAAGCCCTGGTTGGACCTAATTCTGTTGCCTTCACATTCCAATCACAGCACAGTATTACAAAGGTCATATTAATTACAGTGCAGGATGGCGATGAAACTTAGGAATGTGCTGTTCAGTAATCTGTGGTTTATTCAGTTCACTGGAGTGAGTGCTCCAGAGTTTGTGAATCAAGTGAATCTGTCTGTTACAACTTTGCTGCTTTTAAAACTGAATATTATATGCTGTTCATCTCTTCCAATTAGGCTTCTTCTCCTGAAAGGAGTTTATATGGCAGTTTCGTAAATTTCCGTCTACCTAATACTGTATCTCATTCATACTGAAAGATATGCTCCGGGTGGACAATTCTTCTTCAAAGAAATCTTCCTCCAGCTTGATTTATGTGCAGATCTCGATGCAGGTGGCCAGCGATCCTGACAGTAATGTGGGAGCTTGAGTGAATTATTCAAATCAGCTTTACTGCACACAGAGAAGGAAAAAAACAGTAAAAGAAAAGAGGGGCAAATAAGAATGCTGGTCCAAACTCATCTTGTATACCTTCAAATGGAATGCCAGTAAAAGCTGGGGAAATAAGAACGCTGGTGCAAAGTTGTGTCCTGCTTTTTGCTTTCCACTGGGAAGAAATTGTTCTGTGAGGTATTTAGATGTTTAATTCAAGGTTTTTATTGAATTCAAACTTCACCATCTGCCCTGCTGGGAATCAAACCCAGGTCCCTAGAGCATTACCCTGGGCCTCTGGATTACTAGTCCAGGGACACTATCATAATGCCACCATTTTGTCCAACTTTAAAGGGCGTGTAAGGACGAGGGTCATGGCCGTTTATCTACACAAAACATTTGATGTGGCAGGACAAAAGGAGTTCATGAAAAATATGAGATTCTTGTCATAAATTTATAGATTGTGGTATTGTAGATTTTTGTGGGGAAAAAAAAATCATGAAACCTTAAAGATGGCTGCCAAAAGTCATGTGACCTTTTTCCAATGGCAATGTGGTCAAACTCTAGAAGGCTTCATTGGATTGCAGGTAGAAATATCCAAACATTTAAAATTCAATTCACATTTCCACAAGGGTGAAAATAAACTCACCGTGGCTTCCCTGGAGATGTGAATAGCTCTCCTCACACCTGGGAGACTGGAAACCATTCAAGTTAGTGGCTGAGACTGAGTGAGAAGCTCAGAAAGAGAGAGAAAGGGAAGAAAGTAATTTCCAGCTGCAGAAATTGGAATTGAAGCTGCAAGCACAGAGAAATCAAGATAAATAGCAGCTGCCTGGGGGAATCTCAACCTCCCTCACAGAATCACAGAATGGGTGGCACAGCGATTAGCACTGCTGCCTCACAACGCCAGGGATCCCGGTTCAATTCCGGCCTTGGGTGACTGTGTGGAGTTTGCACATTCTCCCTGTGTCTGCGTGGGGTTCCTCCAGGTGCTCCGGTTTCCTCTCACAGTCCAAAGATGTGCAGGTTAAGTGGATTGGCCATGCTAACATTTGCCCTGAGGGTTTCGGGGCTAGAGGGGGGCAGTGGGCCTTCGTACGGTGCTCTTTCAGAGAGTAGGTACAGACTCGATAGGCTGAATGGCCTGCTTCTGCAATGCAGGGATTCTATGATTCTTCTACAATTCTGTTACGGTGTAGAAGGAGGCTATGTGGCCCATCGTGTCGGCGTCGGCTCTCCAAATGAGCATCGAAGCTCATGACGAGCCTCATCACAGCCCAAATCCCCACACCCCAAGTAGGCCTCAGAGTACTAAAATTCTCCAAACATCTTCCCAAGTTCAAAGAGGGGGATGTAGTATCCTTCTTTACTGCTTTCGAAAAGGTAGCAGATCAGCTACAGTGTCCACGCGTCTCCACGCTGGCCCTGAAGTGACAGCTGATTACAAAGGATGAAACCTGAGTGCCTATGAACTTGTGCCAGAGGCATATCATCAGCAAATCTGAAATCCCTGTAAGAAGCCCACGCAAAAGTATCTGGAATTTGAAAGAGTCAAACAGATTAAATTTGACTGAGGGGGTACGTGCTTTCAAGATAAGGTGTACCTGTCATGGAACAAGATAATTAGTTTTGTTAGCGGAGTTCAAAAATTGCCCCCCTTATGATATAAAAATGTACCTTGAGGAATATAAGGTTACCTCAGGAAGGGCAGCTGTCATTAACGCCGAGGATAATGAATTGACTCACCGATTTCTGAAGAACAGGAGGCATAGGTCAAATGGTTTGTATCAGCCAGAAAAAAATAAGGAGACAGAGGGAATGGAAATATGAGCAAACCTCTCCCCAACATTGTGAAGAACAAATGTAGAAGGCAGAAATGTAGGGTTGTTTTAATTGTGCCAATGTGAGCCATATAAAAGAACACTGCCGGCATGCTAAGAAAGCCAAAGGGCTGGAATCTCCGGTCGCCGACGCCGAAATCGCCGAACTGCCGGAGAATGCAAGTTCCTGACCAAACCGGGAGTGGTGCCGCTTTCGGGATGCTCCGCCCCCTCCAAAGCGGCGTACTCGCAGGGTACACTGCGCCATGTATCGACAGCCTCAGGACATTGCCTGAGTCCCGCCCCCAGATGCTCCGCCCCGACCGGCCGAGTGCCCGACGGCGTGGGTCGTGTGTGGAGTCACCCGTTGAGAGCTCAGCGTGGCGGCTGCGGACCCAGGTCAATCCGCGGGCAGGGGGGGACATTATTCGGGGCTGGGGGCACTGTGGGGGTGTTCCGGGTCGCACAAGCTGGCCGAAGGGGAAGACTATTTCGCAGGCCGGGTCCATGAGCGGCTGCCGGCGTGCGCATGGGCGGCCATGGACCCGGCAACTCTCCGGGGCATATCGGCAGCTAGAACCTGGTGCTCTACTCTGCCGTCCTGCTAGCCCCCAGCAAAACGGGGAATCGGTGGCCGTTTTGCGCCAGTTGTTCTGGCGTAAAACGCCACCGTTCCCACGCCGGCATTGGAACATAGCTCCAGAATTAGAGAATTCAGCCCAGGGTGTTGCATTCTGATGTTTGTATAATAGAAACCAATTGTCACTACTTAAGCCCAAAATCCATACAATTAACGAGAATAACCCCATATCTAATGGCCTCCTGTCATTCAGCGGCCTTCCCATCAAGTGCTCATGTTGGCGCTGATTAGTACTCCTTTTCAAAACGTGAACCTGGCAGAAGGGCTTCTGTGGGGAGCCACGGAGGTGAGTAGCCCTCTGTGCTCGCAGGCAAAGAGGTGGGGGCGCTGGGATTGCCACCCCAGTGCTCAGTGGAGGTGGGTGAGGGACCCTCGGCTGGGGGTTGCGGGACCCTCCGCAAGGGTGGACCATCATAGGAGGGTGGGGGGCATTGGGGGATGGGCAACTGGTGGGCAACCGCTCGCGGCATGTCATGCCAGGTGGATTTGCGTGGGTGTGGGCCATATGTGTGAGTCATTGACTCGCATTCCAATCAAACCTTGATGCCTGAACACTGTGTCTGAACACTGCAGGAGGCAAGACCACACACGCAGCAGTAACATCCAAAAGACCAGAGCATGGGGCACATGTCCATGGCCGGAGGGTGGGTGAGTGCCACGGGGAGGGGGGATTCCTGGAGAGATGGGCAAAGGGTTCAGAGGTAAGCCCACATTGCGGAAGAAAGTGACAGAGGCGTCATAATGGTTGTGCAAAAAGTTGTTTCATGTGTTTAACGATCCCCCACTCCAGATGGTGTCACCCACCCCCCCTCCCTCCCTCCCCTGGTGCCCTCAGTGATCCTCGATGTGCTTGGCCCGCCTAGCTCATTTAGGTGTTTCCCCAGGATGCACATCTCGTCCCGTGACCTTCGGTGTCCCTGGCAGGCATCCTCTGAGACTCTGAGGCAGGACGGCCCCGGCTCACTTGTCGACGGCACATGCACAGCCGTGCCGGCCCTGTCCCATGTGCAGCCTCATCAGAGGGATGGAGGTCAGGGGAGTCGGCGACCACTGTCGCTACTCCATGTGATGGGTCCAGGTTGGCCCTCAGTGCCCCCTCCTGCCAGTCAGTACCCAGGAGGCCCAGCAGTTCACGTTGGGATGCAGGGGTAGCTGGTTCGAGCCCCGGGTGCCCCTGCATCATCTGGCTCTCTCTGCCAGCCCTGGCAGTTCCCCATGGTCCGCACCATTGTGTCAGTGCCCTCGATGATGCTCCTCAGTGACTGGGCCATGCTCTGCAGTGCCTCGGCAAACCCAACTGTGACTGGGACAAGCTCCGCAGAGCTTCAGCCATGCCCATCTGAGAGCAGGACATGTCCCACAGAATCTCATCAAGGTCAGCCTGGTACTGGGTAACATCCCCCTGTGAGTCGAACATTCTGCTGTGACCCTCAGCCATGGCCGTCACCGACTGCGCGATGCCTTGGACACCTTCACTCATGGTGCCGACGTCAGGCTTTCCATTGCGGTCGCCACCCTTGCAGTGTTGGCCTCGGTGCCACGTGTTGCCGATGCCATCTCCTGCGCCTGTAGCCTCTGGGACTCCTCCAAGAGGCTACGAATCTGCTGGAGTGTCGCTGACATCTCCGCCTGAATGTCCCGACCGCACCCTATCTTCTCCAGCAGCTCCAAGTACCTCTGTGCCACAGGCTCTGCGTCAGGCGGCAAGGCGGCACAGTGGTTAGCACTGCTGCCTCACGGCTCCAGGGCCCCGGGTTCAATTCCCGCCTCGATCGACAGTCTGGGCCCTCTCCTGATGATTATGGGGGAGCTTTTTCCTGAGGAGACATCATTTGCCACATATGCGGGAGGGTGTGGAGAGAGGGTTGGGGGGATTGAAGGGGAAGGGGGTGGAGGAAGGGCTGGGGGTCGCATGGGGAGTTCGGGGGTGGGATACTCCCTTGGGGAGTGAGGGAGGGGCGCGTTCGTGTCTGCTCACTCGTGCTGCCCGGTGTAGGTTGTTGACCATTTTACAGCACTTGAGGCCACTCCTCCTGGTCACCTTCCACCTCATCCAAGGCAGCACTCTCCGGAACCCTCGGGGGGGGGGGGGGGGGGGGGGGGGGGGGGGGGAGACGGGACAGGTCATCCCACCAGGCCTCAATAACCTCTAGCAGATCTGTATCCCTGGATCTTGGGCCCGGTCTCCTCGGCACCATTGTTGCGAGCTTGCTGGTGTTGGCTGAGCAAGTACTGCTTCAGTTCTACTCCACCTTGTTAGCGGGGGGCTGGCGAGCGTGGTCCCGGCAGATCAGCGGCTGAGCCTTCATTTGCAGCAAGAAGCCCGTGAGGTCTCATCAAGTGGAACAATTAATTTTGAATTGTGTTGCTGGCCTCGCTGGGCTGAGCGCCGGGAAGTTTGCGGCAATTCCCGCTCGCCACCACACTTAGAAATTGTTCTGGAGCAAATTGCCCATTGGCTCAAATGGCCTGGTACTGCTCTGTATGATTCAAAACTGAGGAAAGTAAGAAACATGCCGAAACAGCGAAAAGGACAGACCCATGCCAAGGATATCTACAATTAACAGAGACATTAGTGTATAATGTAACTTTGTGTGACATTGTAACAGTGGTGATAGCTAAGCAACAGCCAGTTTCACACCTCTCACACTCTTCCTGTGTTAATGATTCTATGACAGCCGCGGTACTGATTTTTGTTGGGTTAAGAGGAACACGAATGCTCTTATCCCAGCCCCACAAATATCTTCCTCCCTTATTCTGCCCCCGTCTACACCCCCACGCTGCCCCCTGAGGTTATCTTCCCTATCCGGTGTTAATATCCAGCTTGTCTATGCAACCTGCCCCCAGTCATCAGGGTGAACTGCCTATCAGGATTCATTGAACTAACCCATTCAGACGATGAGGCCTAAACAGGAACCTGGGACAGGTTAATCGCAAGTGCCAATCCAGACAGGCAGCCATGTTACTCAACCACCTGATATGCATGATACCTGAAATTCAGACCCGGCCTGGTTCTACGAGTGAGGACAAAAAGGAAGAGTTCCTGATTATTTAACTGTGAGATCCATCAAAATTCAGCTGGACCATCCTTTCCCTTGTGATCTACACATGTTCATTTTCAGCATGCAGTGACTGAATAGCAGCCATGATCAGGAATCCTGGCCTCAAATCATCGAAGCTTGCAGTCCATTTGTCTGTGCTCGTCATGCGCTGGCGCTGTCTAAAATTAATTTCACCGCCATCTCTCTGTAGTCCTGTACATGCCTCTCTGCTTCATATGTTTTTCCTACTTTTCCTTTAATGGATGTAATAATATCGCCCTTAAAGACTCCCTATGGCTAAGGATTCCACACACCAGCCTCCCTCGTCTCTCTGTGTGAATTATAAATTAACAACCTCTCATCATTGGAGCCCCAGAGGCAATAAGCTTTTCTTCCGGAAACCCTTCACAATTTAAAAGAATCCTGATTGAATCTCCTTTTACCTTCTCCAGTTTAAGCAGTCTGCTTTCTAGTCTTGAGACACATGGAGGCATTTGACTTCAGTTTATGCAGACATCACCACTGCACAGATTGGGGATTATACCTTGGCCTATTGTATATGTGCCAGATCGTACACCTATTCACTGAAGCTTCAGTTTAGCTTTCATGTTGATTTATTGACAAATGTCCTTCCATAAAAATTAAAATAATATTGAAGGTTTGTTATGTTTAAACAGTAAAAATATAAACGAGGAATAGTGATCTGTGCTGAAGCATGTAAAACACATAAATATGATCTGTAGTTTAACCAGATTATTGCTTTAGTGAATCAGAGTTTATTTAGATATAGAATTATGTAAAACATTCTGGCATATCAGTGTACTGTGGTATGTAACCCCACCGTAATAATATATCACAAACTCACATCACATAATTGTGATACATCAATTATGGAGAATGACCAGCATTTTCCCAATTTCTACCCGATTATGATTTCAGGACAAAAAGTAACTTTTAATTGGGCAGTTTAGAAAACTTGCTGCTTAAAGGGGATAATAGCAACACAGGAATATGCAGGCAAGCTGGGTAGCATGGAGGGGAGCTACAGCGGCACGGTGATGCAGTGGTTAGCGCTGCTGCCTTATGGCGCCGAGGACCCAGGTTCGATCGCGGCCCCGGGTCACTGTCCGTATGGTGTTTGCACATTCTCCCCATGTCTGCGTGGGTCTCACCCCCAAAACACAATGATGTGCAGGGTCGGTGGATTGGCCATGCTAAATTGCCCCTTCATTGGGAAAAAAAAAGAAATAAGTGGCAATGTTCAGAGAGCTAGGACGATAGCTTGACCCCGCCATCCAGAGAGTTGGCAGGGAATGCATCCCCCGCTGACTCCGACAAGCCGCCAGCCATTACATGCTCTAATGACTGTCAGCAGGCGGGACATCTAACCTCGGAAGGAAATCCCGCTTTGGCAGGCTGCTGGCCAATAGTTTCCTGCTTTCTGTTTCTCTCTTTTCTTGAATCGAGGTGTTACATTAGCTATTTTCCAAATCCGCTGGGACCTTTCCAAAATCTTCCAGAGTTTTGTAAGTTCACAACTAACATTATTATCTATTCAAGCTCTCATTGCTGCTTCCAGTTTACCCTTTATTTCTGAGAAGGATCTCGTGTCTTCTGCATCTAATGGAGTCTTGAAAAAGGTGGATAAAGGAGCACGTCTTTCCCCCACTGCACTGAATTCCCTTGTGAACTTAATTCCCAACTATTTATTCATTCAAGTAGTCTCCTATCCATGCTGTTTGAAAACTTGTCTGCTTGGATAATAGACTCTGATGGCTCACGAGCTAACTCATCTTCCTGCTGTAACAATTAACACAGGTTCAACAGGCTGTTTTCAGCTGATTAACAGATAATTGCCAGGCAGCTCCCTGGTTTAACTACACTATTTAACTAACTGGAAGTTTGAAATTTCTACATTAGAGTTTGACTCATAAGCTAAATTTAAACTTTGTAAAAGCTTCCTGAACTTACCACATGAACCCGATAACAAACTGGACCGACATTTCACTCTAGCGCAATCTCCTCTCCAATTGCCCCCTTTCTCAGCCACTTCCTTGTTTGCCAATTACACAACTTCTTTTTTTTATAAATTTAGAGCAGTCTTCTTCAAACTTTTTTTTCCGGGGACCCATTTTTACCAACCGGCCAACCTTCGCGACCCACGCCCGCTGACCTGCGCGACCCACCATTTTCTCTTAACTTGTTTGCTGCTGATAAAAATGGAGGAAATGGTTTTGGGTCCCTTTGGCCCTCGTACACGCTCAGTCAATGGAATCTGTTGGATGAAGGGGTAGCCTTGCGGTGTCGGAAAGTATGGAGTCTCCATCTGTCCAAAGTTCTGCATTTTTTTCCGTAAAATTTTAGCAACTAAACCCCTCCGAACTTGTGAAAAAAATGAATAAAATAAATGAAAAAAATAATAATTAAATGAATAAAATAAATGAATAAAATGAATAAAATCCCGCTGAACTTGCAAAACAAAAAGCTGCGACCATTTTTTAAAAAGCGGCCGCGCAGCGCATGCGTGCCTGATCATCGGTGCACATGCGCATAGTTTTGCCCATGCATGCTGATGATCTGGCACGCATGCACATTGGGGCGCATTTTTTTTACATGTTCACGGCCATTTTGAAGGCACCTTGCAGCCGGCGTTATTAACATCCGGCTGCTGCAGCTGTTGCGCACAGATTTGCGCGATCGGGAGCGCCGCGACGGATGGCTCCGTGACCCTCCCGACACCCACCCGTGACCCACCCGCGGGTCGCGCCCCGAGTTTGGCAATGCCTAGTTTACAGTTTAACACCTTAACATTTCCTAAACAACCGTGCGGGCTGACGCACGCAAAATACCTAAAAACAACGTCCCCTACTACCCCTGCCCTATTTCCTAGTTACCTGTGTACTGAGTTCCCTGTCCTTGTCTTACACTACCATGCCTCCCATTTTCCTCTCCCCCACCCCCCCTTTTCTCCCCCCCCCCCCCTTACTGCTGACGTATTCAGCAATCGTGGTGTCGGACCACACTCCACACTGGACAGATCTACGGGTAAGCACAGGAAAGACCCAGCGTCCACAGTGGAGGTTAGATGTAGGGCTGTTAGCAGAGGATGAGATTTGTGAGCGGGTGAGGGAGGCCATTTGGGGGTATATAAAGAGCAATGACACGGGAGAGACCGTGGCAGGGGTGGCTTGGGAAGCATTGAAGGCAGTTAACAGAGGGCAATTTATTTTGATTTGGGCCCACAGGGAGAAGAGTGAACGGGTGGAATTGGGCAGCCTGGTAGGTGAAACATTACAGGTGGACAGGAGGTAGGCGAAGTCTCCGAATGAGGAGCTCCTGAAGGAGCGTCAGAGAATCCAAATGGAATTTGGACTCCTGTCCACAGGTAAGGCAGAAGGGCAGCTGAGGCAGGTAAAAGGGGTGGTGTACGAATATGGGAAGAAAGCCAGTAGGATGTTAGCACACCAACTGAGGAAACAGGAGACGGCGAGAGAAATTGGGAAAGTAAAGGATACGAGGGGGAAGATAGTGGTGGACCCGGGGGTGATAAATGATGTGTTTCGCAAATTCTATAGTTGACTCTATGAATCGGAACCCCCAGCCGGGGAGGAGGGTATGAAGCAATTTTTGGAGAGGCTAGAGTTCCCAAAGGTAGATGAGGAGCTGGTGGAATGCCTGGGGGGCCCAATTGGGCTCAGGGAGGTGATAAACGGGTTGGGGGCGATGCAATCAGGTAAGGCCCGGGACCTGATGGATACCCAGTCGAGTTTTATAAATAGTTTTCTGCGTTACTGGGGCTGCTCCTGGATAAGGCCTTTAACAAGTCTAAGGAGCTCGCTATCATAGGCATCGATCTCTCTCTCTCATTTTGAAGATCTGGAGAGCTGTGGATTGTATAGGCCCATTCAGTCCACAAACATTCCACGTCACCAGTCTGGTCGGGGGAGACCCTCCCCGCTCCCCTGTTGATCAGCCGTGACCTTTCCTAGGCCAGCCCTTGGCCCATGTCCCGCACCTCACCTGGTCCACCCCTCGGCAGCTACCGTCATCTACACTCGTCCTCCAACCTCCTAAAAGGCCCTCCTCATCAGCAGCCCCCCCCCCCCTCACTACGTTAATCTTCAGTTCACCCCCACTTTGCTTCCATGAGCTAGCCCTCCCAGCTGGCCTGGTAGCTCCCGCCCCCGGCGCCTAGCATCCTACCACCTGCTGGTTCCCCTCCTCCCCACTCTTAGTATAAGTTCCCAAAACAATGGCACAAAGCACAAACAATCCCTCCTAAGGTCCAAGCACAGAGGCCCACCCCTCCTCCCTTAACAAAATCTTATCTATTCTAACACCTTCAAGCAGGACCAAATAGAAAAGCCCGGACAAAGAAAAGGGAATTATACATGTAAAAACTCAAACAGCTTTTCAAACATCGCAACTTAAATTACTGAGTTAAAAGACTAAGATTTTTAAAAGGGCAACGCATAAGTTCAAACTCAGTTCTCCACAGTCAAGGTTTAAGATCCAGGTCCTCCGCACATTCCTTGTGATGTTGAATGCACTTCTCAGTCAAGAAGTCCACCAATTGGTCCGTCGACCATTGAGCTGGCGAGGTCAAACCCTGCTTACCCGGCATTGCCTCCTTCAAACTCTGGTCCTCGCTCCCAGCCAACTTTTGATTGTTCCTTTTTTGATTTGTCCTTGGGCGCAGCTCCATAAACTAGGGGTCACCTCCTTCTCCTCTCGGTTTTACACCTTTATTCTGGGGAATTCCTATGGAAATCCAGCTTAAAAGCCACAAAAAGACCACCGAGAGCGGGAGCTGACAAATGTGCAACCTTTCACTCAATTGCCGCCACCGGAAGTCACCCTCAAAGCCAATTACTCGAGGGGATTCTGACTTTCGGTAATGGCACCGGAGTCAGAACAATTTATTTCAGAGTTGGAGTTGTTTAAGTCGAGAAAGTTAATTAATTTGAGAGGTCCAGGTCACCAAGAGATTAAATCTCTCAGGAAGCTGACTTCCTCCTCTGCAATGCTAATACCAGAAGGATCTCCTTCCTCAACTTCCTCAAGGAAGCAAGAAACAAGACTGTTCCCAGACTCGCAGGGCATTGACTGGATACGAAGGGAATCTGCAAACATGCAATATCAGGATTCGAGTTTAAGAACCCAGGCAACTTAAAAAGGATTCTAGAGCGCAAATGTTCAAGGTTTTGTAGTGTTGTATATCAAGCTAAAACTGATTCCCCAACCATGTCAATAACAAAAACATTCATAACTGTAATTTTGCTTTCCTCAGGACACAGGGAAATATGAAACGCAAGGGACTACACAATTTCAACCCCAGTATATTGAACATAGGCTCTGACAAGTTAATTACACTTCGCAGAATAGTAAGAAATCAGTTAATCCATTTCCACTTCTCCATTCCACTTGTCAACAATTACATCCAACATAAAGGAACCATTCATAATAGGTGGGATCTCCATCCCGCCAGACCTGATTTCCAGCGCGGAGTGCCACCCCCCACCCACTCACCCACCCACCCCCCACCCCCGCTGCCAGCCAATGGGGTTTCTCTGTTCCGGCAGTCGGCCAATGGGATTTCCCCATTGTGGACCACCCCACGCCGTCAGGAAACGGGGGGGGGGGGGGGGGGGTGGTTGTTTCAGGAGGGGGGGGGGCGTCTGCGGTGCGTGGGATCCCACCAACGGAAAGTCCCGCAGTGGAGGTGGGATTCTCCGTTATGCTGACGCCCAGGGATTCCTAACAGCGTGGGGCTGCAGCACAATGTGAAACCCCCATTGACCGGCCGGCATAACAGAGAATCCCGCCGGCGAGTTGGGGCAGAAATGTGGCGCGGCGGGGTGGAGAATCCAGCCCAAGGTCTTTGAACTGCAGTAAACAGCCTCTGACAGAGAGAAAAATGCCAGAAATCTGAAATAAGAACAGAAAATTCTGGAAATACTCAGCGGGTCAGGCAGCACCTGTGAAGAGAGGAACAGAGTTAATGCTTGGATTGGATCCCTTCTGTTTTGAGAAACTTTTTTAAAAATCTGGCCACATTGGACTATGTGTCATCTTTTTAGCAAAAATGTTCAGAGATTGAGAAAAAAATCATTCAGTTTTTCAGGATGGGCATAACTTTATATGTTATTGTTTTTAAAATTGATCAAAACGCACTAAAATAAAGGCATCGTTCAGAAATAAATTCCGACCATTCACATTAAACAATCATGCACAAATTTTTCCCTCAATATTTATTTACCCACTTTGGTTATATTATTACTTTCTTTATAAAGCAGTTAAATTGTGCAAATGTTTCCTCATATTTCAAAATTTATGAATTTATTTTGAGTTCTGTGTTAAACCCAGACAAGCCACAACAAACTATTTTGTAGAAGTTGGATGCACCAGGTCCTTAACATTCCATTCTATTCACAAACTAGTCTTCAACTATATGAGCCATTGTATGTATCTCTCCATGACCATTCTGCTTTCAATGTCTCTGTTTCAGTCCACTGCTCAATTTTAATCCTTTTGACCCCCACATAGTTCTCAGTCGAGGAACAAGTCTAGTTTTCTATTTGTAATAACCCAGATTTTATTTTACACATGATAGAGTCAGACAGCTCCAAGTGGCAGACATAACATTCCTTCAGTAACTGGCCCTTTTATTGTTCCTGAAGTATTTCAACTGTGTCCTTCTTCGGGCATAGAATTCATCGGGGTCAAATTCCAAACCCAACTGGAGAGGTTGTGACCCCAGCAGAGAAGCTGGTTTCTGTAGATGTCGAGTCTCAGCTCATCTTTCTACAAGAGCTTTCCCTGCCACATTGTACCTCACTCAGGGAATTAAAATTATCAGTGACCACTGCCTGCCCCCCTTGGCACTTTGTACCAAATCCAATTGAACTTGTGTTGGTGTACTGCAGATGTTGCTTTTGAAACTGCTGCCTCTGCGGAGTAATTCAGAGACTGACCTTGAGTTATACTGCTGGCTGTGCATCTTTACTTGGTAAGGTAAAACACACCCTTGGAAACAGACTTTACATTCATGTTCAAGCCTTCAAGTGTTCCTTACATTTTCAATGCTATCAAATGGCTCTTTGCTAAAATAAAAAGCAATATAATATTGGCTATCCCTCAACAATGATTATCTTCCATGACTCGAGAGATGGATGATGTGTCCAATTCAGGATCTAGCAGATTTTAAAGCATGTGGGGCATTTGGTGCCATGTGGGATGTCTGGCCATGTATTATCAGTTTGGGTTATGGCCACTCTCGCTTTTCCTCTTCATTTTGTCATCGTCGGGTCTAGACATGCTGGGATCCTTCCCACAGACCCTGCCGCCATCTGGTTTGGCCCAAGGTGATGGTCTCCCAGGAGTTAAGGTGTTGTATTGTTTCGTGGTGACATTCAGCACATCATTGAAGCGCTTCTTCAGTCCTCTGGTTTACCTGCCCTGATTAAGCTGAGAGAAGAAGATTTGCTTTGGGAACCATGGTAACTGATATCGAACCATATGACCATCCCAACGAAGCAGATCGCAGATGATCATAACCTTAACGCCTGTGGTACCTATTTGTGAGACGACATTGATGTTAGTAAATCCGTCCTCCCACTTAATATCTAAGGGGTGGAATTCTCCTTAGCTGAAGCTGGAATCGGGAAACGTGATTGGGCGGAGAATCGGTCCCGACACCAAAATCACGGTGCGCACAGATTTCACGCCAAATCGCAATTTTCCGTCACCTTCACAGCGACGTCAATGTGTTAAAGAAGCTCGTACAATAAACGCCATTGGCAATCATTAGCCGGCCCGACCCGGTATTCTCCAGCGCCTCCGCATTTCTCTGCCTCCAGTGGAACGAATTCCCGATGGCGAGGCTCACTTGTGCTTTTAAAAATCGTGAAACAGGTGCCATGGCTGATGAGGGGGTACGGAAAGTGTCCAACATCATCACAGTTTGCTGACAGTTGAGCCGCTGCCGGGGAGCCTCTGCCAGGTCCGGGGGAGTAGCGGGGAGTGGCCAGGAGGTGGGTTGTGGCGTCGGAGTGGATGGCACGGAAAACCATTGCCGCAGCCGGCAAGGCAGCCATACAGCTGCACACGCTGCTGACTGCCCACTGTAAACTTAGGGCCACGGGCCGGATGAGTGTTCCCCCAAGGCTACCCCCCTCCATCCCCAGCCAACCCATCAGCTGCATGCGCGTGCTCCAGCGCAACCAGTGCCATCTTGTTGGCTGGGATAGTTTGGGTAGGGAGTGAGATGTGTATATGCGGCTGCAGCTTGTCGGCCTCCTGAGTGTCAATCGCGAATCTGATGAATCCGGCACCATTTCTCATTGGAATCGATTGTGTTCCATGTGGCGCCGGTGCTAGCCTCTCTATAGTTGCTGAATCGGTCCAAATGCGGCGGCAGTTTTGCTGTTGTGGAAGTCCACGAATCCTGCCCCAGCGTCAACACTTAGTCTCAGGAACGGAGAATCAGCTGATGATTTTCTGCAGAAGCATTGATGGTACTTTGAGGTGCCTCTTTTATGTTGTCCATATTTCAACCTCGCACAGTAAGGAAGGGAGCATGACCAATAGTTAAAACCTCAATGCAAACAGTTTTCAAGGAGTCTAGGAACCATTTTGGTTGATATTAAATTGAATCCAGGCTGAATTCACTGCACATTCTCTGTTGATTGGCATGAATTCAATGCTGAATCCATGCAAAGAATGCAATATAAACATTCACCAGTCAAACTGCATCTTCAAGCTGAGCTTTCCTCCTGTACGTGTTTGTTTTTGGTGACAGCCCCAAAGAAGTTCCAGCTGGGGCAGGATTTTCTGCCATTTAACTGAGCAGGAAGATCAGCCATGATCTGAATGGCAGAAGA
Organism: Scyliorhinus canicula; assembly: GCF_902713615.1. NCBI lineage: Eukaryota > Metazoa > Chordata > Chondrichthyes > Carcharhiniformes > Scyliorhinidae > Scyliorhinus > Scyliorhinus canicula. The sequence continues at coordinate 165,011,927 of NC_052153.1, forward strand.
GATTAGAGGAGACATTGCCATCCCTGCTCCTAGTACCTTCTTATTATGTTTTGGGTGCATCTTTTTTGAGACTCTATCGGAAACATAGGTTTGAGGCAATCTCTACCACCTTTTTGGCAGAACGGCAGAAAATATTTGCTTTTGGTTTTGATGGCATCTGATCTAAAACTGAACACAATCATAAACAACTGGAATATGCAAATATCCTTAAGCTGGACCTCTGATGTTCTCTGATGTGCTGATGTTCTCATTTTCTTTTAATACTAGTGAGAGAACACTGAGAAGCAGCAGGCAGTAATAGCTGTTTGTTTGGATGAACATCTTTAAAAGTAAATACATTGCAAACTGTAAGTGTAGCAGAAGAGGCAGCACGGTAGCATTAAGGATAGCACAATCGCTTCACAGCTCCAGGGTCCCAGGTTCGATTCCGGCTTGGGTCACTGTCTGTGCGGAGTCTGCACATCCTCCCCGTGTGTGCGTGGGTTTCCTCCGGGTGCTCTGGTTTCCTCCCACAGTCCAAAGATGTGCGGGTTAGGTGGATTGGCCGTGATAAATTGCCCTTAGTGTCCAAAATTACCCTTAGTGTTGGGTGGGGTTACTGGGTTATGGGGATAGGGTGGAGGTGTTAACCTTGGGTAGGGTGCTCTTTCCAGGAGCCAGTGCAGACTCGATGGGCCGAATGGCCTCCTTCTGCACTGTAAATTCTGTGTAATTCTGTGTAAGACAGTTATGATGCTGGCAGAGAAGAACGGTCTGTATTTTAAACTCATCCTTCAAGTGTGGTAACCGGGACACACTGATGAGGTAACATTTGTAGAGCTCTGGGGCAGGAACTGTCTGTGAGGATAATTTTGGTCCAACAATGGGCTGAATGACCTCCTTCTGTGCTGCACATGATTCCATGTGGTAATGATTTGAAGACAGAAGGAGTAGATGTTAGGGGACACGATCCCTCTCCATTTGTTTCACTGTGGACCACAATGTGTAATATGTGACCAGGCAGTTTAACACATTTATCAACATGAGCTGAACCCAATGTCACTGCATAGTAAGTGCAAAATAAAGCCTTGGTGTTATTTTTCCTGATCACAAGTGCGCAGTACTTAAAAATAACTTGGGTTCTGTATTTATTCATTCTTGAGATGTCAACATCAGTGTAAAGGTGCCATTTACTGCCGAGCTCTACTTGCCCCGGTATATCTGTAAGGCTTAGTAGACACCTTCACAGGGTGGTGAAGAATCAACCACATTGGTATGAGTTTTAGATCATAGACAGCCAGGTCAAATAGGGTTCCTTCCCTAAAGGACATTTGTGAACTCGTTGAGTTTTTATGACAGTTTGACAGCTCTGTGGTCATTTTTCATAATGCCCACTTTTTTTATTTCGAGATATTTAAAACCAATTCATATTCTCAAACTGACATGGCGTTCCTTGTATGTGTGGTTGTTGCACTGCGTGACTCAGTGCTACACAAGGAAGGGCACTGAACACGATATTCTCTCTCCTCCACCTTCATCCCATTTTTTATTTCTATCTATTTATTTTTATTTCTTCCATTGATCTGTTTGGCCTCACCATTGTCCCCTCTCCCCTCATCCCACTTGGGCCTTCTATTCCCGTTCCTATTCCTAGTTGTCCGTTGACACACTGTTCATCTTTGTTCTGCCACTCACAAATTCTAATCTCTTTATGTGTTGCCATCAACACCCTTCTTAGCCTTAATCACCCCAAGGAAAGTCTTTCCTTTTGTCTTTCTGTCCATATCATCTATGGCAATCTCCATCTATCACCGGCTCCCTATCCAACCCATGGCTCCACGCACCCCCCACCCCCCCCCCCCCCCCACCCGCCCCAACAACAGTATAAATCCGACCCTATTTCCAGATCTCTCCAGCTTTGACAAAGACTCAGCCAGACTTAAAATGTTAGCTCCCTTCACTCTCCACAGATGCTGTCAGACCTGCTGAGATTGTCCAATATTTTCTATTTTAGCTTCAGATTCCAGCATCTGCAGTAATTTGCTTTTACTTGCCACAGTGGTCCGCACTGCTGCCTCACATCGCCAGGGACCCGGGTTCAATTCCAGCCTTGGGCCACTGGGGTGTGTGGAATTTGCACATTCTACCTGTGTCTGCTTAGGTTTCCTCCCAGTGCTCTGGTTTCCTCCCATAGTCCAAAGATGTGCCAGTTCAATGGATTGGTCATGCTAAAATTTCCCCTTAGTATCCAAAGTTATGCAGGCTAGGTGAGGTTACAAGGATGGGACAGGAAGTAGGCTGAGGGAAGGAACTCTTTCAGAGGGTCAGTGTAGATTTGATGGCCAGAATGGCCTCCTTCTGCACTATAGGGATTTATGGATTTCTATGAATATTCTGACGACTATTGGTAAATCTTTAACTTTACCCTTGGAGTTAGGTGTAAGATTTGCAGCCGTATTAGAATATTGTGTCCAACTCTGAGCGGCTCACTTTGGGAAGATTGTGAAAGCATAACAGAGGGTAGAAATGGTTTATGAGAATGGTGCAAAGGATGAAAGATTTCAGTTGCAGAGATGGATTGGAGAAGCTGGGACCAATCCCCCTTAGAGAAAAGAAAGCTGAGAAGAAATTTGATAGAGCCGCTCACGATCATGAAGGATTTGAACAAAGTGGACAGGGATAAATCGCTGCCATTGGCAAAAGGACTGGAGGGCAATGATTCAATGGGAAATGGTAAAAAAAACAAGGGCAATATAAGGAGGAACATTTTTACACAGTGAGTGGCTAGGATCTGGAATGCACTATCTGGAAGTATGATGGAGACAGATTCAGTCCGGACTTTGAAACAAGAATTTGATAATTATCTGTAGAGAAATTGATTGCAGGCAAGGTGAAAAGACAGTGTGGTGGGATTAGGAAATTTGCTCTTGCAAAAAGCTGGCACTGACACAATGGACCAAATGGCCTCCTTCTGTGCTGTAACCATTCCATGATTCTTAGTTTCTCTTTGCTGGTTAGATGGTGTAGAGTCTATAATAATAATAAACGCTTATCTTCACTGTAGTTACTGTTAAAAACCCCTAGTCGCCACATTCCGGCGCCTGTTCGGGGAACCGGTACGGGAATTGAACCCGCGCTGCTCCCTTGGTGTGCATTACAAGCCAGCTGTTTAGCCCACTGTGCTAAACCAGCCCCATGATGTTGTGGAATGTACTTTATACATTGGCCAAGTGGCTTTTCATTGTTCTCATTTTCCTCCACTCTCATTAATTCCATTGTGGCAATTGGAGCATTTATCTGGCTAAATTGGAAGTATTGCCTTTTAGTTGTGCCTTGATATAAATAAATATGATACTAGTCAGTCATTTGCTAAAGTCGCACTATATATTTTCATCAAGTTGTACCTTATTCCATACAGCTGCGTTGTTGTCTTGTTTCAGGTTTTAGATTACTGGGATGCTTTTGAAGCTCAAAATGTAGATTTTTCTTTCAAATGGAGGCAGCGGTGATTAAACACCACCACACAATCCCACTTTAGTCCAGTGTAAAGCATGACATGTAAACTAAATGGGAGGAAGTCCTGTGCGGTATTACAATAACAATCCATTGGCATGCCAGTGAAAATTCTCCTGGCTGCAGGCGTATGTGACTATTGTCCGAACTGAACTCACGGTGGGGCGGAGGAAGCCTTTGTTCAGCGAAGGAGACCTTCCCTCGAAATGAGCAATCTACCTCGTTATAGCTCCTGCTAACGACAAGGGTGTGGTTAAATAATTTTCTCGCGATGATGTAAAGGTTAGAGAGTGAAATTATATTTCAGACATATTGTTGGAAAAAAAATCATGACTAATTGGGTGAAGTGTTTATCATAATTATATATATTAAAACCTCCCCGTAATTATTTTGACAGATTCGTAATTTTACCAGAACATAAAGAAATAAGACGTATTTGTAAAATAAAAATTGTCACAATATTTTATTGTTGTTGAACTATAAGACTTGCATTGCTATCTATTAATAAATTGCATTGCACCATCCTCAGTAACAGCGATGGCATTTGATAGGTTTATCTACAAGCAGTACTCGCATCACCAGTAGTAAAGTATTTCGGTGATGGTTTATGCTGTATAATTGTCGTCACAAATGTGAAGTTTGCTGATGCAGTGGATTGTATGGCCAGGTTTGAGCCGCGCATTGCCCTGCATTTCGATTTTTTTTTAAAGCTACAGAGTATCTGCTATTCTATTCTTTCCATTGACCTGCACATGATCTACCATGCTTGCAGCACAAATCCCGCTGTTGCTTGTTGCCATGGTTACAAAAAAGCTAATGGTAAACCAATGGGCTTTCTGCAGCATTGCTGAAAAGGACCAGCCATTTTGGTTATGGGAGCACACTGGGATAATGCTCTGCTTTATCCAGCAATAAAATCAGCGGCTGAGGAGAGAGAGAGAAAGTCCTGCACCCCAGATGATTATTGTGTCTCAGAATGCCACCTCACTGATGCTTGACTACCAGGCTGTTAACTGTTGCCTCTGAACTAATTTTGGGAAAAAAAAATCTGGAGTGCAAAGGGACATCCCACGCATCTGCTATCAGGGAAACACAGGCAGTGTTTTGTGTGGTAAAGGAGCGTTTTGCTGTAATGTTACCTTAACAGTGTAACTGTTGTCTGCAAATGCTGAGCAAGTAGAAGGGTGCAGCCCCACACTGACACTGTTTATGTACATTTTCTGCTGCTTTATTTGGACAGACTCCACTGAAGAAGCAGGTGTGTGATTTATCTGGGCTCCATATAGGCTGCAGTCACTCTGGTTTTTTTACATGCTGCTTCCGACCAGGCTGATTGCTTTTGGGACATCTGCTGTGAAGCCACTTGAGTTAAACCTGGTCAATCCGGTGCTCAGCTCGTCTCTCTCTCTCGTTGAAGGTAAGGTGAAATTACAATGTATATTCCACCCCCCCCCCTCCCCCATGTGAAACTGACAGGGAAAGGACATTGGGCGCACAAATGCGATTTTAGGGGGCTACCGGAGTGTGCAAGTGTTCCTGCCGAGAACCAATCCACCCCGAAGATAATAAGGTTGCCAGCCAGCATTAATGTATAAACGATATGTGTGCCCCATTCTCGCCTTACTGCTGAAACAGTCGGAGTGAGCGGCCGTCAGAATTCCCAGAGAAAGACAACCCCTCATCAAAAATTTAAAACTGTCCATTTCAAACAAAAGAAAACTGTATAAACGTCTTGACAAGTTTGGACTGATCTTTGGGGGTTTTTTTATGATCGTTTTTTTTTTGTTCGCTGTGTGTAAAAAAAAAATCAATCATCAAATGGGGGGTAATGAATGATAAACGCAGCAACATTTGTGTCCCCGGCGTCCGGAGGGATTATTTACATGAACCTCAGATCAGTGTGAGATTACATTTATATAATGGCACCACGATGCTCATTCAATCCAGCCGTGCAAAGAGCCGGGGGGAGTGAGAAAAGGGCGTTTGGCGTTATTCTTGGCCAGTTTCAAAAAGATCTGCACAAACTCCAATGTCTATTTGCTTCCCCACCACAGGCATCATTAACTGGTGAAGCCGTTTTTTAATATTTACTCTCGGGCCACCGGAAAATAATCACTTCCTCAGCTAATTCCTTCCCATTAATATCCATTTTCCATGCAGCCCGAGTGGTGTGGAAGCGTTCAGTAAGTGTCATGGTGACAAAGGGGAATTGTCTTGAAATGTAGGATGCAGCTTTCCTCGTTCTGTTTCTGTAGGTGTGTGCTTTTGTGAAATGTCCTCGAGATATATTTCTTACACCTGGAGTGGGGGAAAATATTAAATTCTGTAATGCAAGGGTGAACAAAGATCATTCAGTAAGACTTGTTTTGATTCCCCCTTTTGACTGAGAATGCAATTGTATTAGTGCCACCTCCAGCAGATTGTCTTGTGTAGGGAATAAGTGCAATATATATGTTAGCGTATATATCATCAGTGCAGTGTCATTATTGAGAATTTGACTGTACATTTCAGTGCGCTGACACCCAATATCTTTACTCCGCGACAGTGTTTAGAGCCCTGTTTTGTTTTCAAATCTGCTGCTCTTGCCATCAGTAAGATTTTTGTGGCAGTTCTACTGGTTTTGGGAGAGTAGTGAATGCCACGGCCACTAATTTGTGGTCAGTAAAGTATATATTTCCCCCATAGAGTTATGAAGGTAGCCAGACATTGCTTAACTTTCATCACAGGATGGTATTTGCTGGCCAGTCTTTCAATAGTTATAGTTTTATAGAGAATTTTCCTTTCTCAGTAAAGCATGCTTTATGCATTGTCACAAACTACAGTCTTCATACGGAGGATTTGCTTCTGATCTTGAATTTTTGTTGTGGCAAGATTATTCATAGTCGCACATTAGCGTGCTCCAACTTCTGATATTTGAAAAAGGTTTATACTAAAATAACAATCTGGGGAAAAAACCCCCACCAGAATTGTTTCTTTTGCGATCTGTCGAGGATTGTTGTCCTGTGGCTCTGATAATATCTCCTTCCTTTTCGTCAAATTGGAGCCTCCTGATCAGACCTTTCTGTCACCCTGATAAGTTAGGGTAGATGAAAGCCAAAAAATATGTTTCTGCCAAAGGTTCATGATTATTTATCACAATTTCAGTTTCTGTCCATAAGGAGGTCATGCTAAGTGACCTAGACAAAGAATCTTTAATTTCACTCCAAGACTGATATTTTAATCATCCAAAACAGATGAGGAATTCTTGGAAATCTATTCGCTGTAGGCTACAACACCTACATAAAACTGGGAGCCGCTTTTCTCCCCTGCCTCACATTATTCTCACCCTAATACTCCCTGAAGAGAAACTGGGCAAAAACATTTCCAAATGCTTTAGATGGGTCAGTTAGCTCAGTTGGCTGGATGGCTAGTTTGTGATGCGGAGCGAGTCAGTGGCGACAGTTTAATTCCCATACCGACTGAGATTATTCTTGAAGGCCCTGTCTTCTCCAACCTTGCCCCTTGCCTGAAGTGCGGTGGCCCTCTGGTTAAATCACCACCAGTCAGCTCTCAAAGAGGTCCTCTGGGAGCGTGGCAACATTTTTAAGCTCCCCAAGAGCATTCCTTTCCATTGAGGGGGGGGGGGGGGGGGGGGGGGGGATCTCTGCTGGTTTGCTTTCTGTAGTGAATTTCTAACATGTTCTTTATACAAATATTTACAATTTCACTTGGAACAAGATAGAATTTCCGGGCTGCCACATCCTCCCCAGTGACATAAGATTATTTACCTAATGGATCATCCAAGGGGAAAAAATAGCATTCCCATCTTCTTCTAAAAAGCCACATTTTCCACCCCCTAATCACCATAATCATTAACTTAGTGCACTCACTGCCCGAAGGCAGGTCTGACCCACTGTGCCACCAACTCCATGACATGCAGAGAAAGAAGGCAGATTCCAAACCATCCCAGCTGGAACAGGGATTGAATCCTATTGTCTTGGCACTACACCAGCCATTCAGCCAACTGTGCCCCCCCCCCCCCACTCCGCCCCACCCCAAGGAGTCTGAGTTCCTGTGCCAACATACATTTTTATATGCATTGTGTACTCTCGCTAGGGATAGGGGAAAAAAAAAAGTATTTTTATTGAAGTTTGCCATTTTGAGTAATCTGACCAAACCACAGGAATGGTACAGCTCAGCACAACAAGTCTCAATATATATGAGTACAGAGGGGAACAGGAGAGCAGCAATATATCTGGCTCAGTGCAGTCATTATACTCAACTTGATGCTTTAAAATGCTCCACCAGCGAACAAGGGAGAGGAGGATAAGACCATGAAAACATGGTAAAATTATGCGCACCTTTCCACACGGTGACTGCTTGCAACGACCACCTGAGTTCAGGATAGCTTTTTCACGCCATGTTCGGGCGCACATCAGAACGTAGCTGCCTCAACTCCAGCAACACCAGAGGCACCAAAGACACATTGTCGCCTCCTCTCTCCAGATGTTAGCCTCATCTGTACCCCTGTAGGAGCCAATCATGGATTGTCAAACCCCACCATTACAATGATAGAAAAAGAAAATGCGCAAGATCGCGAGTTGTAGAAGGATATTTAACATGTTCCACATAACCCCAACTTCAGGCACAGTGCAGAGCAATCATCAATCCAGATTTTTATATAGAGAGGGTCAGCAACTATAAATTCAGATTATGGTCGGTGTAGTCAGCGTCTCCCGACACATTAAACAGGACAGGATAAAAGGGGAAAGCTACCAGGACCTAATGTTCTCAGGATAAAAGAGGATCAAGATACAACCATAAACTCGTATTCGGCCAGAGCACACTCACCCACAAGGATGAGGAAGAGAAAATGCTGCTTGTTCAATAAAGGGAATGTCCCAACCATAAGGGAGCATCAGGATATCAACCACAGTAAAGGATCCGGATCAAACCCCATGCGCTCGTGTACTTAGGAGTCAACAAACCAAGGATATTCAGCACATCAAAACTCCTCAGCCTCTCAGGATGTCCCTAATAAGTGCCTTTGTGAAGAGATGTCCCAAACATAGGAGGGCAACAGGATATCAATCACAGCAGCGGACCTGGCCTAGTCCAGCATACTCTTTTAAAATAAAATTTAGAGTACCCAATTATTTTTTTCCCAATTAAGGGGCAATTTAGTGTGGCCAATCCACCTACCCTGCACATCTTTGAATTGTGGAGGTGAGACCCACGCAGACACGGGGAGAATGTGCATACTCCACACGGACAGTGACCCAGGTATGGGATTCGAACTTGGGTCCTCAATGCCGTAGGCAGCAGTGCTAACCTCTGTGTCACCGTGCTGCCCTTGTCCACCATATCCTGATACAAAGGAGTCAATAACCCAAAGACTCCCAGCACACGCCAGGGTCTACCACTCACCTGGTCCTGCACTTCACTAACCACACCCAGGGCAGCGCACTAACCCACCGACCAACACAGGCTTATAAAAGCACGTCGCTCACCCAAATGAAAAGAAGACCCCTCCCCCTCGCTAAGGGAGGAACGCCCGAGTAAACCCAACAACATTAGTCACAGACTAGAACTGTATGCCCGTGCAAGAAGGATATTAGGGGACAGGGCCGCTCTGGTTCAACCGAGGGAAAACACTGCCTCCTAATCGACCACAATTAGGAGGACATTCAGGGAACCGCTGTATGAGAGCACCCGGAGAAGGTGCCTAACTCGCCCATCAAGCCGGCTGCCCAAACTGAAGAAGGGCTTCGACAAAGCAGAGACCCAGCAAACAACCTCGCACTTCAACAAATCAAACAAGGATTAACCATCCCCTTCCTGGTGTGCGCCACCACTCATTTCCCCCTACTCAATAGCCTTAAAAATGGCAACCACAAAAAAGAATCAGAAGGACCCAGTCCTGTCCAGGATACATGATCTGCACAAAGCTTCAAAGGAGGCAAGTACAGATTCTGAAAATTCAAAGCAACGGCAAAAAAAACCCAAAATGAAAACCTGATACAATTAGCTCTAACTGGCGGCTATCCTCAATTGAAGTGAGGAGTAATCCAACCCTACCATCCGCCATCGCACCAACCAATTACCCATCACTCCGTCATGGCTCCACTCATCTTCCCTATCAATGAGATAAGAGGTGCCTAAAATGCATTCCTTCCTCGTGGATGCAAGGGTTACAGCACACTTAAAAACAAAGGATCAGACATTAGAGATTCAGTATGGCTTCTGCTGAAACAGGATAACAAATGACCCTCGCCATCGTGCTTAAACATCAAACACCCTCGCCAAGAGAAAGGGCAACAACATGAAATCAGCATCATAACCACAAGGGGTTAAGGTCCAGGATTATTGATAAACTGCAGAATAATAACACCATCTGTATCGCTTGAGAAGCTCTAGGCCATGACAGGATCGTCAAATAACACTCAGGATCTCAGAAAAGGTCCATCGATCAGCATGGTTTTGTGAAGGGTAGGTCATGCCTCACAAACCTTATCGAGTTCTTTGAGAAGGTGACTGAACAGGTAGACGAGGGTAGAGCAGTTGATGTGGTGTATATGGATTTCAGTAAAGCGTTTGATAAGGTTCCCCACGGTCGGCTATTGCAGAAAATACGGAGGCTGGGGATTGAGGGTGATTTAGAGATGTGGATCAGAAATTGGCTAGTTGAAAGAAGACAGAGAGTGGTAGTTGATGGGAAATGTTCAGAATGGAGTTCAGTTACGAGTGGCGTACCACAAGGATCTGTTCTGGGGCCGTTGCTGTTTGTCATTTTTATAAATGACCTAGAGGAGGGCGCAGAAGGATGGGTGAGTAAATTTGCAGACTACACTAAAGTCGGTGGAGTTGTAGACAGTGCGGAAGGATGTTGCAGGTTACAGAGTGACATAGATAAGCTGCAGAGCTGGGCTGAGAGGTGGCAAATGGAGTTTAATGTGGAGAAGTGTGAGGTGATTCACTTTGGAAAGAATAACAGGAATGCGGAATATTTGGCTAATGGTAAAATTCTTGGTAGTGTGGATGAGCAGAAGGATCTCGGTGTCCATGTACATAGATCCCTGAAAGTTGCCACCCAGGTTGATAGGGTTGTGAAGAAGGCCTATGGTGTGTTGGCCTTTATTGGTAGAGGGATTGAGTTCCGGAGCCATGAGGTCATGTTGCAGTTGTACAAAACTCTAGTACGGCCGCATTTGGAGTATTGCGTACAGTTCTGGTCGCCTCATTATAGGAAGGACGTGGAAGCCTTGGAACGGGTGCAGAAGAGATTTACCAGGATGTTGCCTGGTATGGAGGGAAAATCGTATGAGGAAAGGCTGATGGACTTGAGGTTGTTTTTGTTAGAGAGAAGAAGGTTAAGAGGTGACTTAATAGAGGCATACAAAATGATCAGAGGGTTAGATAGGGTGGACAGCGAGAGCCTTCTCCCGCGGATGGAGGTGGCTAGCACGAGGGGACATAGCCTTAAATTGAGGGGTAATAGATATAGGACAGAGGTCAGAGGTGGGTTTTTTACGCAAAGAGTGGTGAGGCCGTGGAATGCCCTACCTGCAACAGTAGTGAACTCGCCAACATTGAGGGCATTTAAAAGTTTATTGGATAAGCATATGGATGATAAGGGCATAGTGTAGGTTAGATGGCCTTTAGTTTTTTCCATGTCGGTGCAACATCGAGGGCCGAAGGGCCTGTACTGCGCTGTATCGTTCTATGTTCTATGTTCTATGCATCCTCACCTCCGTCACGCTGGTGCACCGATGCCAGGCAGCCAGAAACCTAGTGCCCGGTCAGGGGGGATGACTCGACATGGCCTGCCACCTTCAACCCCTCATGCAAACAGGAAAGCAGAAGACCAATGATTGGGGCTTCCACCCGACCCCATGCCTCGAAGGTCAGATACAGTGTGCTCCATCTAACCTTCTCACAAGGATTCTTGGCATCAAAGTGAGCATCAAAGAACTGCTCTACCAAGCCAAGATTAGCGTTCAGAGCATCGTTAGCAATAGCAGGCATCATCCCAATGCACACAGCTCCGCCAGGCTCACCAGCTAAACTGCAAGTGGGCCCCACCTCAGACACCTCCGACCTCCGCAAAAAAACGAGAATTCTCTCTGATTCAACTCAACTCTTCACCACCAAATTCCCACCAGGGGCACAGCTCAAGACATATATGCCCCAAAAAAGATGATTATAGAATGTGCGTTAGGATTAAGAGACAAGTGGAACCAGGGCTTGCGAAAACACAGCTGCTCCCACGCTCACACCAGGCTACCTCCCTGACACATTTGTGAAGAGGACCGGAGATTTCTTCTCGTGTGCTGGCAAATGTTCCTTCTCAAAACCAACACCGCCAATAAACAGGTAACTCAGTTATTTATCCTAGTTACTCTTCAGTGGGACTTTGCTGTGTGTAGATGCCTACGTCACAGCAGTGATAGCACTGCAGGAATGCCAGTTGTTTGTGAAAGGTTCAAGGGTATCCGACGAACATGATCAGGCACTCCACAAAGATAACCTCACGGTGAAGAAAGTCTCAAGGGTGAATGCGGTGTTTGTAAGAGTTCCTGATGATTCTGGGCTGAAGTAAGAAAACATTATCGATTAACCAGCTACCATTACAAAAGGAAATGGACAAGATGACCAAAAGGACAATAACCGTCACTGAGAAAGTTGACGGGTGCATTTGTGATTTCATAGCATTCAGACCTCACATTTAACTCCCCTCTGCCTGAATCCAAAATTCAGAATTGAAATGGGGCATTTACTTACCCTCACACTTAAGCCATAAGACATAGGAGCAGAATTGGGCCACTCAGCCCATCGAGTCGGCTCCGCCATTCAATCACTTGTGCTGTCAAACTGTCAGTAGGCCAGTGGGGATGTTCATATAGGCTGCGACCTGGTTAGATTACGGCGACTTCAAAGTAGATGTTTATTTTTCAAAACCACGCCAGGGCTGATCGCAAATAGAGTATGCTGGTTAATTAGCTATCGGGTACACTGTCTCAATTAGTCAATTAAAAAAATCAGACATTGCACTAACACCACCCCATATTCCCATGCTATGGTCATACGGTAAATAGTAACAGTTATAGAAGAACTCATTTAACTTTGGTTTTAAAACTTAGAGCTCCCTTTGGAGCTGAAGAAGAGAGTTCCTGAAATTGCCTTTGGCTTAGGAAGGTGACTGTGTGCAGCTCTAACTGCTGCCAGTGTAAGTGGGTGCATGGGAACCTCCTAATTATGATCATGATCCTGCCCCAAAAATACCAAATAAGGAGTTGTGTTTTCCTCAAAAGGATGGATGAAGATTCTGCTCTGCCCCGAGTGGACTAGGATTTTGGGGCCAAGTTGTTTATGTCAGTGATTGTGGGACAAAGCTTTTTTTTCCTTTCTCTGTTCATCAGAAGACTGCATTCTTGAATTTGTGCCAGCTTAGTTTTTATTGTTGAACTTTGGTCAAGGATACAACAAAGCTAAAAAGTCAAAACTATAACTGTACCTGTCTTTCCTATGTCAAAGCAAACAGTTACTATTAATTATTTCTAACCTGCTGTGACATTTTGGCCATTTCTTGTGGTTATAGATTAAAAGAGGTAAATGCCAATCATAAATCGTTATTTGAACCTGTGTTTTAACAAAACTGCAAAGAGTACAAAAATCATAGAATCCCTACAGTGCAGAAGGAGGCTATTCAGCCCATCAAGTCTGAAAGAGCACCCCACCCAGGCTTCCGCCCTATCCCTTGCAACCCCATAGCCCCGCCAAACCTGCACATCTTTGGACACTAAGGGGCCATTTAGCATGGCCAGTCCACCTGAGCTGCACATCTTTGGATGTGGGAGGAAACCCACGCAGACGCTGGTAGAATGCGCAGACTCCAGACAGACAGTGACCCGAGGTCGGAATTGAACCCGGGTCCCTGGCGCTGTGAGGCAGCAGTGCTAACCACTATACCGCTGATTGATTTGACTTGCGGCAGGTTCCAGCTGTAATCTCTCTGGTAATTGTTCACTTCGCTGTGGCGGTGGAAGTGCCTGTCAAGAGATGGACAGGTTTCTCATGAATGTAGCTCTGACGAAGAGTCATCCAGACTCGAGACGTTGGCTCTGTTCTCTCTCCACAATGCTGTCAGGCCTGAGGTGATTTCCCACCATTTTCTGTTTTAGTCCCATGAATACGGATTGGGTCCTGATTTGCCGTTATTGGGAATTCTGGTGCCATTTTTAACTGGTGGGACAAAAGTCCTACCCGGTGGCCAATTTGCTGAATAAAATCCTTTGGGATTGGCTTCAGGCATTGACTGGCGCATTCGGAGCTCTATTCACATTAAGGGGATCTATGTGTTGTTGTGTTCAATAAATTTCCAAATAGTTTTCGCTTGGAGTTTTGCTTATTTCTGTTTCTTTTGCCTTGATCCCTTGGGGAAGATGGTGGTGTGGTGGTAATAACACTGGATGAGTAATCCAGAACCCAGGCTGACGGTTTCAAATTGTTTGAAATCGTAATTCCTGTAATCTACTGGTTTTGGGAGGGTTGATGCCGAGGTCACTAATTTGTGGTCAGTAACATATAGATTCCCCATAGAATTATGCAGATAGCCAGACATTGGTTCCTAAAAAAAAGCCGTAACTTGCATAGCAGGGATGGTATTTGCTGGCATGCCTTTCGATAGTTATAGTTTCATCATTGAGAGAGAATTTTCTTCTTTCTGCAAAACATCATTTATGCATTGCCACAAAATACAGTCTTTAAACGGAGGATTTGTTTCTGCATGTTAATTGTTGTTGTGGCGAGATTATTTATAGTAACCTATTATTGTGTTCTAACTTCCAATTTTTGAAAAAGATTTAGACTAAAATTCAATTTAAATCCAATTAATAAAATTTGCAATTGAAAGACGATCTCAGTAATGGTGACCGTGAAATTATCTCCAATTGTCGTAAAAACCCATCTGGTTCATTCATGTCCATTTAGGGAAGGAAATCTACCTTCCTTACCTGTGACTACATGTGCCTCCAGAGCCACAGTAATGTGTCTGACTCATAACTGCCCTCTGAAATGGCCGAGCAAGCCACACAGTTCAAGGGTAATTAGGGGTGGGCAACAAATGCTGGCTTTGCCAGTGATACTCATATGCCATGAAATAATTTTTAAAAATCACTAATTGATCTCTGAAAGGTCACTATGCCTGCCATTTTGCTTCAGGGGCGACACAGTAGAACAGTGGTTAGCACTGTTGCTTCACAGTTCCAGGGTCCCAGCATCAATTCCCAGCTTGGGTCACTGTCTGTGCGGAGTCTACACGTTCTCTTTCTCCCACAGATTTGCAGGTTAGGTGGTTTGGGGTCATGCTAAATTGCCCTTCGTGTCAAAAAAGGTTAGGTGGGATAACTGGGGATAGAGTGGAGATGTGGGCTTGAGTAGGGTGCTCTTTCTAAGGGCCGGTGTAGACTCAATGGGCCGAGTGGCCTCCCTCTGCACTGTAACGTGCTTGTTAGGTGAATTGGACATTCTGAATTCTCCCTCAGTGTACCCGAACAGGCACCAGAATGTGGCAACTCGGGGCTTTTCCCAGTTACTTCATTGCAGTATCAATGTAAGCCTACTTGTGACAATAAAGATTATTATTATTATCATTATTATTAAATTCTATGATTTGTTCGGAGCAGCCTCCGGAACATCAGGATGAACAGTAAGATAGATCAGTTAGAAGACAGCAGCTTAGCAGTGCTGCTCACTAGCATCTCCCAGGTCTCAGAGCCTATAGGTAACATTGTTGGATGGGACTGAGCGTAGCATCTGGAGGCTGTGCTTCACCGGGCAGGCTAGAGTGCATAAGGAGGATTCTAATGCTCTATTTAGCAGGGTCAGGAAACGCATTGCATCGGGTGGCCATTCACTGGCGGCGAACGTCTCTATTGCGACCAGCAGTCCACCCCCGTCCATGAGTTTCCTGATGCTGTGGGGTGGCTTCAATAGGGAATACCATTGACAAGCAGTGGGAGCATAGAATCTCACCGTCAGCGAACGACACGCCAAAATTCTCCATCCTCGCCAGCAGCAGTAGCGGACAGACATCGAGAATCCCAGCTACTAACTTTACATTAATAGTAAGGTTTAGGAATTTCTTCACGTAGCATTGCTTCCAGCCCTATGTGCCTCAGGGGAATTGCTCAACTGATGCTAGGAGGAGTAGAATAGGAATGGATTCCTTCCTCAAGATGCAAATTCAGAGAGTTCAGTAGTTGCTGGCTCCCTTTTGTGTTAAATACATTATCACCTACTCTGACTTAGCCATCAAGACACTAGTAGATAGCCAGAAGCTTTTGTTCACAGGAAGGGCTGTAACCCAGGGGTTTGATCACCACAGGCGGATTCTACAAGTCTGTGCCAATTTTCAAGGCAGCGGTCAAAACAGCTTTATCTGGTGGCGATGACAATGACTGCCTACAGGTGGGTGTTCCCACAGCTGTTCACCCAACTCAGACTGCTGCACTTCGACCACTGCTGGATGAGCCTGGCCCATCTGGCTTTCTGACTCCATGATGAGTTAGAGGGTGGAGAGGGAGCAAACTTGCTGCCATCCAGAGAGGGGGAAAGAGGAGCTGACCCGACGCAGTGCTATTCTTGTAGGACTGCAGTTCATCATTCCCACTGATCTGTGGAGGGCAGACTACAGGAGATGAGTGACTCCTCGAATGGTGGTGATGCTGTGTGAGATGATACCACTCGAGTTGAAAGCAGACTCCTTCATATTTTCAGCCTTGGTGTTGAAACCGCATGGCTGCCTTCCAATACCTCGTGTAACTGCTCATATGATGCGAGTAATTTTCTTTAACTAGCTGAAGTCCACTACTCTGCTACCTCAGCAAATAGCCGAGCCGCTCTTTGATGCAACAAGGTGAACTGTCAGTGAAAGTCCTTGGTTATTATTTGGAAGCTACTTCAGAAAAGAGAAAAGGACAGTGTGCTGTTCATTCCATTTATAAACACAGAATCCTGGGGCAGTGAAGCAGAATGTACAACTTTAAATACTGCTTTACTAGGAGTGTTTTAAAGTGGCTATTGATTAATTTAGAAACATTCTAAAGGTGGTCGCCCAGCAATTGTAACTTTCTGTGAAGGATTCATATAATACTGAGTGTTACCAATCAGTCAACTGATCATCCTCTCTTGTATCAGTACGGTGAGCACCAGATGTTGAAATGGCTGCCAATTGGTGCGCCATAAATCTCTATGACAACTAGCTACACACAGTCGAACTAATAAAGATTCATTATTGCTCTCATGGGATATAGGATCAGGAGTAGGCCATTCAGCCCCTTGAGCTTCTGCTACCATTCAATCGACCTAACTTCATGGGCTGGATTCTCCCAAAATGGGAGGTGAGGTTTTACTCCCGAAATTCCTATAAAATAAGTTAAACAAATTCAATGCCCTGCAGGGGGCTAGCAGGGACCCGGAGTAAATCTCGCAGCTTTAACTTTGGATACAAGCCCCCGCACTTCCAGTTTGGAGTCCGTGCATGCGCAGAGCGGCGGCCTCGCCGAGCTCCATGGCGGACCCGGACCACGGAGCCACACAGGGAAAGGAGCTCCCTCCTCCCCACAATCGACCGCGCGCCCGAGCCTGAAACCGCTCTAATCCCCGGCCACCTATAAGGAACCCCCTGGCCTCAGATCCCCCCCCCCCGCCCCCGACCAGGGCGGCCATGGACTGAGTCCGCAGCCGCCACACCAGCATCCCGACCGGCAATAGCTGTTTACTTCCACGCTGTTGGGAACTCGGCCGGTTAGGACGGAGGATTGCTGGGGGGCCTCTGGCAATGGGCCTCGGCCGCGCAGCGTACTCCGTGGTCATGCCGATTTTCGTGGCCCGGAGAATTGCCGGACCGGCACCGGGCCTGATTACTGCGTGAATGGGGATTCTCAGCCCCCGCGCCGGCTGCGATTTCAGCGCGGGCTGCGGAGAATCTAGCCACATATTTCTGCCTTTGCACCAGATCCCTTTATCTTTGGTTAACTGAAATTATCAACTGCCATTTGTAGATGGGAGTTTGAAACTTTTATCATCCTTGGTGCATAGAAGTATTTCCTAACTTCAGTCCTGATAAGCCTAGCTCTAAAGTTTAGGCCGTGCCCCTTGCCCTTCAGTGAAGGTAAATAGCTAAATTGTTTCCTCTGGTTGGAAGTCCAGGTCAGGGGGCATAAACCTTAAATGTTGAACCAAACCAATCAGGGGTGATGTTCGGAAACACTTCTTCACACGAAAAACTGATGAGGGGAAGTCAATTGAAAATTTTCCAAACTGAGATTGGTTGATTTTTTTTTTTGTTGGTCACAGGTATTAACGGTTGTAGCATCAAGGCAGGTAAATGGAGATAAACTCCAGAACAGCCATGTTTTAATTCAATGACAGCACATGGTTCCAGGGCTGAATAGTTTATTCCTGTTCCTAAAAGCCAGCAGCAGCTTTCCTCTTCCACCCTCTGTACAAAGATTTCCATGGTGTACTCTGAAGTGGGTTTATGCTGAGAGACAACTGTGCCTGCTTACTGCAGTGCAAACCTTTTGCCTTTACGATTTTTCATTTTGGTTTACTGGTGGTTTTTATTCTGTGATAATATTTAAGCATCCAGCATAATTGAAAAGTCAAGGCCAAATTCCTGTCATTAATGTGAATTGGCTTTGGACACCGCTTACCACTCGGCAATGCCCCTTTAAAGCACTGTTAGCCAACAACTGATTTCAAGCAAACATTCCTAATGATATCAAAGGACAGCCTAATGTGTGTTGGCTTTGTCCAGCTGGAATGACCACCGTACTTGTTGGTGATGGTTCCTTGTTTTTGTATTTATCCCAGAAACACATTGTAATTGTACTCGGCTGGCAACAGTAGTGGAATATCTGCTGTGGGTTACAAGGCTGGCTTGTGCAACCCAGCAGCAGCATAACCCGATTACTTTTGATTCTGGCATCTATTGACTGACTTCTATAACCCATAATGTGGCCTTGCAATCCAGTTATGTATGCTTTTTAAAATACTAGTTTCTGTCATATTCCCAGAATGTCACTTTGTCTTGAACTGCACTTGTTCACTTTGTGAATACCTCTGATTCCTTTCAGCCTATATTCCTATATATAAGCAGATGAAGGGACATTCAAACTTAGCCCAGTGATCGCAGACCTTTTAAATAACTTGGTTGTATCTGTCAATCTCAGATTTTAAATAAAAAGTGATGTAATGTCAGAATGGTTATGGCTCACAGCTTAGTGACTTTCAGCGTGCATCTGTGACACATCTTTGGCTTCCTGCACAATCAATCATACAAACTCCTTGTTACACCTCCCCTCTCTTCATTCCGGGTCATGGGACTTGATGGTCGCAGCATTACTCAGAAAAAACCCAACCAGTGCATGTTAGTACATGGTAATAAAACAGTAGGCATAATTCCAGGTGGCTACCCTATAAAATCATAAGACATAGGAGCAGAACTAGACCACTCGGCCCATCGAGTTTGCTCCGCCATTCAATGAGATCACGATTGATCTGATGCGACAATCCTCAACTCCACTTTCCTGCCTTAACCCCATTACCCTTGATTCCTTTACCTATTGTCCATGTGCTTTTATCCCCATACTCCTGAAGCTCATATTCCTTCAACCATACACTTAACCGAGGGGCGCATTTAAACTACAAGTGGTTTGCCATAAGGGGGGCAATGGTGTTGTAGTAATGTCACTGGGCTAGTAAACCAGAGATGAATGCACTGGGGGCACAGGTTCAAAGCCCACCATGGCAGCTGGTGGAATTTAACTTCAATTCATTTTAAAAACTGGAACTAAAAGCTAGTCAATGATGACCACATCACCGTTTTCAAGTGTCCTAAAAAATGATTTGATTCACTAATATCCTTACCTGGTCTGGTCTACATGATTTTGAGGATGAGAGTGTGATACAGGCGGGTAGGCTGGGGGAGGTAGATGTTCTGAGGGAAGATGTATTAGCAATTTCGAAAAACTTCAGGGTCGACAAGTCCCCTGGGCCAGATGGGATATATCCTAGGACTCTTTGGGAGGCAAAGGATGAGATTGCAGAGCCTTTGGCTTTGATCTTTAACCCTCACTGTCCATGGGGATAGTGCCAGAGGACTGAAGAGTAGCGAATGTTGTTCCTCTGATCAAGAAAGGGAATAGGAATGACCCTAGAAATTATAGGCCGGTTAGTCTTACTTTGGTGGTCGGTAAGATAATGGAAAGGGTCCTGAGGGATAGGATTAATGACCATTTGGAAAGATGCAGCTTAATCCGGGATAGTCCACACGGATTCATGAAGGGTAAGTCTTGCCTCACTAATTTGATTGAATTCTTTGAAGAGGTAACTAAGTGTTCAGATGAAGGTAGAGCAGTTGATGTCGTATACATGGATTTCAGTAAGGCGTTTGATAAGGTTCCCCATGGTCGGGTCATGAAGAAAGTAAGGAGGTTTGGGATAGAGGGAAATTTGGCCAATTGGATAAGTAACTGGCTCTCACATAGAAGACAGAGGGTGGTGGTGGATGGAAAATTTTCAGACTGGAGACCAGTTACCAGCAGTGTACCACAGGGATCAGTGCTGGGTCCTCTGCTATTTGTGATTTTTATAAATGACTTGGAGGAGGGGGCTGAAGGGTGGGTCAGTAAATTTGCTGTTGACAGCAAGATTGCTGGAGTAGTGGATGAGGTGGAGGGCTGTTGTAGGCTGCAAAGAAACATTGATAGGATGCAGAGCTGGGCCGAAAAATGGCAGATGGAGTTTAACCCTGATAAGTGCGAGGTGATTCAGTTTGGTAAGGCAAATCTGAATGCGGATTACATGGTCAACGGCAGGGTTCTGAGGAATGTGGAGGAACAGAGAGATCTTGGGGTTCATGTCCACAGATCTCTGAAGATTGTGGAATGGACTTCCTACTATGATAGTGGAGTCGGACACTTTAGGAACTTTCAAGCAGTTATTGGATAGGCACATGGAGCACACCAGAATGACAGGGAGTGGGATAGCTTGATCTTGGTTTCGGACAAAGCTCGGCACAACATCGAGGACCGAAGGGCTTGTTCTGTGCTGTACTGTTCTATGTTCTAAACCCACAGCAATGTGGTTGACTCTTAATGTTGCGGCATAGTAGCACAGTGGTTAGCACAGTTGCTTCACAGCGTCAGGGTCCCAAGTTCGATTCCCGGCTTGCGTCACTGTCCGTGTGGAGTTTGCACGTTCTCGCCGTTTCTGCGTGGGTTTCCTCCGGGTGCTCCGGTTTCTGTTCACAACTCTTAAAAGATGCGCTGTTAGGTGAATTGGATATCCTGAATTCTCCCTCGCTGTGCCCGAACAGGCGCTGGAATGTGGCGACTAGGGGTTTCCACAGTAACTTCATTGCAGTGCCAATGTAAGCCTATTTGTGACACCAATAAAGATTATTATTATAATAATAATTATTATAAATGTCCCCTGACATGGCCTAACCGACCATCCAGTTATACCAAATGGTTACCTGCCTAGTGGGAGTTGATTTCTTGTCTGGTTAGAGACAGCAGGGGGTCACTGATCGTAGCCATCCAACTTTATTTCAATGTTGCTGATCCATGTACTGTCCTGAATGGATGCGAGGTGGGTGCAGAGCAGGTGATCAGAAGGGCCCCTTGTCGTTCCGGGAAAATGATAGGGAAGGAAGTTGGAGTTCAGGGAAAGGGGGGTCCTGACTTTCCGTGTGAAGTCAGGAGGAACAGTCCTCCTTCTACAGTCCCAATAAAAGGAAATTTTTGATTCACCAGAAGGGTGGACAAGCTGCAGACCCACTTTTCCTGAGCAGGAACACTGCTGTTGCCTTCCCTGCTCAGGCATCAGTCAAAATAATCTGGGTCCAGTTGATGCAATATGTCCCTGATTTGCATACATTTGTGTCTCCCCCTACTTCAGTTGGGCACTTGTGATTTGACTGAAAAACCTGCAGTTAACATCGCGCAAGTGGTAGAAAATGATTGGGGTCTGAGGAGTGAGTAAACTATTTATATTTAAACTGCCCACCACCTGGATGCTGATGGGGGAATGTTGGCAGACTGATGGGGGTTATTAAATTAGGTGTTAAGCCATTGCTGATTTTCCAAGTGCCCACCTTAATTTTACGTTCAGCGAGGGAGGTGCCAGGCAGTCCATCCACCCCTGCCTGGACCAATTAAGGCCCATAGGTGGCCTATTAATGGCCTCTTATTGCCCCTCTACAATTTCTCCTGTGACAGGAGGAAGATGGAGCTCAGTTTCCAGCCTACCAAGTCCTGTCCTGTGGGATATTGGTGGAAAGTGGAGGGCAGCTCCTTTGCAGGTCCTGCTGAGCCCATCAGAGATCCGTACCGCCACCACTCTCTGGGAGCTCCGAACCTGTCCCCACCACCAAGCCCAACGTGCCATTCCAGTGAAGATCTCCATTGGAGCCTGCTGCAGCCCCAACAGTGGCTGTCAGCTCTCGGAGGTGGGACGTCCTCTCCAGCTGGGTAAGCCCCTCCAAGCTGGGCAGGTTCACCGTTGACTTTTTCACTTGGATTGAGGAGGAGGAACCCTGACTGTTGGTAAAATCTAGCCCAAACCCTGTCAGCATTTCACACTCGTCCATCCCTTTCCACAGTCTCCTATCTCCATTGTGCTTTCTGTCCTAAATCGCCTGCATTTATTCTGTCCTATCATTCCAGACTCTTCAACTACTTCAAACAGTTAAGCTGTAGCAACCCTCTCCCATTCCTTCATAACTTTAAACGCCTCTCTCCCATCTGCACATATGGACCCTAATATCAAATCCTTTGTCATAATGTATGCATTCATAATCTAATGGGGAGTCACATTTTTTAGTGTTTGCGTATGGGGAAGGAGCAGTGAAGCAAATCTCTTTTAAATCTTGACTTCTCTACATCACCACAATTTGAAAAAGGATCTAACATAGATCAGTCAGTGCTGAAGTAGCCAGTGTTCAATCGTGGGCTTGTTTTAAAATCCTGCCTGTAAATTAGATCTGCTGCTCCCAGTGTTACCGTGAACTCAGCCATACCCCCCTCTGAGGCAGCACCTGTTCTGTACTCATGACTGACAGTTTTATAGCTGCTGCCTGTTTGGAGACCCGGTGTGAACAGGATATTTCTCTAATTTATCCCCACTGACAGGAAGCCAAAATTCACACCTAGATCACGGGGCTAGAGCGGACCCAGTGAAACAGTGGTGTTGCCAAGGGCCAGTGGAAGGAGGCACTCTGTGTTGTTGTGAGTGTGAGTTCATAGGATGGGACCACCCACAGCGTTTTTTATGCTTCAAAATCATGCAATGCAATGAGATGATGGTGCAGTGGTATTGTGACTGGGCGAATGCTCAGGGAACGTGGGTTTAAATTTCAACGTGACAGCTGATGGGATTCAATTAATACATCACAGATCCCCAGAAGAGAGACTCCTGTCAGTCTGCCCCCCCCCCCCCTTCCTGTCACGAAGCTGGAGAGCAGTCCAGACAGAGGCAATGAAAAAAAAATCACTGCTGTAAGCTCACCTGGGTCATACACCTGCTGACTTGGGACACAGGAAGCACCATGCGTCAATTCCTGGAAAGAGAAAACCAGTCAGCTGGGTTTAAATCTTCTCAGATCTTTAATCTGCAAACCTCTTGTTCATATCTCTTTGATATTGATTTTACTAGATGGTGAATGACAGCTTCCACACACAGCTGTCAGTATTGTTCCAATCATCTCCCTTCACGGTTGAGTAGCTTTGAAGTTGTCCAACCCTAATGTTTATAAACATCAAGCTTTGATTGACAGCTCTGGACCACTTCAAACAGTCACTTTCTAGCTGACCACTTCAAAGTAATTCAGCCGTGAAGGGAGTTGATTGGAAATAAATTAATTATATTTGCATTTTTGCGGGGGGAGGATGCCCCTTCGATGGACTTTGGGTGAAAGTCCCTTAAAGAGTCACCTCCTTAGCCCACCGTGATATCCACAACGTCAGGGCCACGTTTGTCAGGATCAGTAATAATACTTGCCCACGTGATTCCCAGCCCAGAGGACTGGAGAATCACATGGTCCCAGAGAATATGGTACCTGGCCCATTAAGTGGGTGGAAATCTGTCTTAATGACGCATTTGCATCCTCCTGCTAATGCAGGGGGTGAATCTCGATCCAGGCGCCGATGCAGTTTTCTCCCAGATGCAGGATTCTCTGCCTCATTGGTAACTCCGATTACTGGCGGCATGATATCGAGAATTCAGCCCGTTCTATTTGGAGACACTCTTCATCTTGTTTCTGGGCTTGGTTTGTTTCCTGAAACTCTTTTGCAGTAGGTGGAAAGAGCTGACTGATTAAGGATGTATATGCTTTTAACCTTTCCGACAAACTGTTAACCTTCTTGACTAATTCCTTCTGATGTTATTCGTGAAAGTGTCCTGCTTTTGTTTGATACATCCTTTGCACATGCTCTGTGATGGAGTCATATCTCTCCAGTCTTCATCTGAACTGCTGGTTTCTGTGCGATTTCTGCGCAATTTCTTTCATGTGGAAAAAGATGACTAATAGATTATTGTCTGTTTCAATTTTGAAATACAATCACCTAACCTAGTCTGAGAATATTTTGCATGCCCATGTTACTAGCAATGCATCATTTTCTATCGTGGTGCATTGTTGTTCTGTTCCTGTAAGTGACCCAGAGACAAAACATGATCCATGTTTGCTGTCACCCGACATTTGAAATAAAACTGCCCCCCCCGCCCCCCCCCTCCCCCCTCCCCAGGCCTGTAGAGGATGCATCTACTGCTACTATTGTTGATAATTCCGGGCCATAATGTGGAAAGAATTTCAGAAGAGATTAAAAGTTGGTCCACATTCCAGCACTGTCATGGACCCTGTCTCAACAGCTGCCTCAAGGGCTCGCTGACCTCTGCTAAATTAGGCGGGAATTTGCTTCCTTCGTTGACCATCCCAAGGAAACTTTGAAGCTCAGTTATGTTCCTGTGATGTGAAAATTCTGATTACTTTATTTTTTAGTGGATCAACTGTGATTCCAGTGTCTTGTGCTATGTGACCGAGAAACTCAATCATAGGTTTGGCATGCTCACATTTTTAATTCAATGTTGGGCGTGCATCTTGTGAGACTCTTAAGGACAGTTCTGGTTCTGCGATCGTGCTCGTTTTTCACGGGGCCAAGTAGAAGTATATGATCCAAATGTCATGTAACTCCTTCCATGCCTTTAGCGTGTGAGACATCTGGGTGCAGACTCTATTCCAAAGAGGCATCTATTGAAACAATAAAGACCACATTATGTTTAGAATTGTGGTCACCAATTTGGATTCTTTATCCAGAAGCAACTGCCAATATCCACTGTCTGGATCCAATTTGGTAAATAAAGTACTCTTGGCTAGTTTCACAGGGCTCTCATCAACTGAGGCCATCAACTAGATCTCGCCTTCCACCAGTTGAGTTAAATCCACCAGATTATTTTAGAGACATTTGGCTTTGGGACAATAACCATTGCTGAACACCATTTTGTTGGCCTGGTGACTGGGGAGATAGCCCCTTGCTGCTGCAATTTTTCGCTTTATGCAAGAGTGGACAAGGGACTTTCCTCAATGTAAAGAGACAAATTGGTTTTGCATCAGCTCGCAGGGTGATATGGAACTTGGGGATTAGTTTCCCTGAGCCTTTGAACAGTTGTGGCAATTCATTTTGAAATGTACTGCTGTAGTTCTTATCAGCAAGTTCATCCACTAACTCTGCTGCTGTGTCTGGTATTTTAAACTCTACGGGGTGTCCATTCGCATCAAGTTTAATACTTGTTTCAGTGTCATTAACCTCCCCCAGGAAGTTTAGTTCCTCAGTTTTTGGTTCATCGACTTCATGGTTGTTTCAATTTGTAAGTTGTCGGTTTTAACGAGTAACAAAAAAGCTCTGATGTGGCCTATTTTAATCAATTTGTGCTGCTTAACCCTCTACAGATGACAATTCTGGCGCCTACAGGGGGCCAGCACTGCACTGGAGCAGTTCACGCTGCTCCAGCTGCTGATTCTGTCATGAACTGGGCACTGCAGGATCCGCGCATGCGCAGTGGCACCGGCGCCAACGCGCGCAAGCGCAGTAGCTCCCTTCAACACGCCGGGCCTGACGCAACATGGTGCAGGGCTATAGGGGCCGCAGCGGAAGAAAGAACGGAGGCCCCCAGCCAGGGAGGCCGGCCCGCCGATCGGTGCGTTCCAATTGTGGACCAGGCCACATTGGAGGCCCCCCCACCCTCGGGGTCGGTACCCCCCCCCCCCCCCCCCCCCCCCCCCCCCCCCCCCCCCCCCCCCCCCCAGCACAGGCCGCCCATGGACCCTTCAACGGCGAGGTCCTGCTGGCTGAGAGCAGGTGTGAATGGTGTCGGCGAGACTCAGGGGGTTTTACGACAGCCGTTTGGCCCATCCTGGGCTAAGAATCGGCGGGGGCGGGGCCCTGAAAGCGACCCCCGATTGGCGCCGCGCTATCCCTGTAGCGTTTCTGACGGTGTCAACACGTAGCCTCAGGATCTGTCGGTTACCTTCCGGGACCAGAGAGGAGCGGACCTGTGCAGGACACTGCTGAAGGGGAGAGGATAACGGCAGCTGGAGGCTGAGCAGAGAGGAGCGGACATGCGGGGGACACTGCTGAAGGGGAGAGGATAACGGCAGCGGCAGGCTGGAGGCTGAGCAGAGAGGAGCGGACGTGCGCGGGACACTGCTGAAGGGGAGAGGATAAAGGCAGCGGCAGGCTCGAGGTTGAGCAGAGAGGCGCGGACGTGCGGGGGCTGCAGGGGAGAGGATAAAGGCAGCGGCAGGCTCGAGGCTGAGCAGAGAGGTGCGGATGTGTAGGGGCTGCAGGGGAGAGGATAAAGGCAGCGGCAGGCTGGAGGTTGAGCAGAGGGGTGCGGACGTGTGCGGGACACTGCTGCAGGGGAGAGGATAAAGGCAGCGGCAGGCTCGAGGCTGAGCAGGGAGGAGCGGACCTGTGCGGGACCCTGCTGCAGGTCAGACAGCTGCTTGTCTTATTGTTTATTTCAAAATTGAAAAAACCCCGGTAAAGTAACGTCACAGGAGACTGTGACCTGATTGGCTGAAAGGCAGACTGGGCTAAATTTGAATATTTGTGGAGTTACTAGTTTTAATTTGATTTAAATCACTATTTTTAAGCTGATTTGAATTACAATTTTTAAAATTTGACTTGGATTACTATTTTAAAGTTTTTTTTTTAAATTTAGATTAGCCAATTATTTTTTCCAATTAAGGGGCAATTTAGTGTGGCCAATCCACCTACTCTGCACATTTTTGGGTTGTGGGGGCGAAACCCACGCAGACACGGGGAGAATGTGCAAACTCCACACGGACAGTGACCCAGAGCCGGGATCGAACCTGGGACCTCAGCGCCATGAGGCGGTAGACTATTTTTAAGTTGATTTAAATTACTATTTTTAAATTTTTAAATCTCACTTAAATAACTATTTTGGGTTGATTTAAATTACTATTTTTAAGTTGATTTAAATAACTTTTAAAAATTTTAATTAAATAACTATTTAATTTGTTGTCAAATCAAGCAAGATAAATACTCAGGGATAAAGCTAATTAAATAGTACATAGGAGATTGGATATAATCTGACATAAAAACATCTTTCTAAAGTTTAATTTCAAAGTTTAATTTAAAGGAATAAATCATGGCAGGACAGCTCCAAGGCATTGTCTGCGCCCTTGCTCCATGTGGCAAGCTGGGGACAGTTCCAGTCCCCAGGGTCAGCATGTGTGCAGGAAGTGTCTCCAGTTACAACTCCTGGAAGCTCGAGTTTCAGAGCTGGAGCGGCGGCTGGAGACACTGGAGCATTGGCGAATCGGAGAGCATCGTGGATAGCATGTATAGAGAGGTGGTCACACCGTAGGCTCAGACTCTGCAGCCAGGAAGGGAATGGGTGACCACCAGACAGAGCAAGAGAGCGAGGCAGGTAGTGCAGGAATCTCCTGTTGCCATCCCCCTGCAGAACAGATATACCACTTTGGATACTGTTGAGGGGAATGGCCTCTCAGGGGAAAACAGCAACAGCCAAACTCGTGGCACTGGTTGGTTCTGCTGCAGAGGGGAGGGGTGATAAGTGTGACAGTGCAATAGTTATAGGGGGGTCAGTTGTAAGGGGAATAGACAGTCGTTTCTGTGGCTGCAAACGAGACTCCAGGATGGTATGTTGCCTCCCTGGTGCTAGGGTCAAGGATGTCTCGGAGTGGGCACAGGACATTCTGGAGGGGGAGGGTGAACAGCCAGTGGTCGTGGTACACATCGGTACAAACGACATGGGTGAAAAAAGAGATGAGGTCCAAAAAGCAGAATACAGGGATCTAGGAAGGAAGTTAAGAAATCGGACCTCAAAGGTAGTGATCTCAGGATTACTACCGGTGCCACATGCTAGTCAGAGTAGAAATGACAGGATATATAGGATGAATACTTGACTGAAGGGATAGTGTCAGGGGAAGGGTTTCAGATTCCTGGGGCATTAGGACCGGTTCTGGGCAGCGGCGTGCAGAGGTCTGGTGATGCCCGGGGCAAATCTTGATTATATGCCCCCAAAGACTCAAGTATAAGGCCTAATATACTGAGAAATATTATGAGAAAGGAAAACATTTTGAATATATAAACACAGATGAAACATGAAATAAACGCTTTAAACATAGAACAGTACAGCACAGAACAGGCCCTTCGGCCCTCAATGTTGTGCTGAGCCATGATCACCCTACTCAAACCCACGTATCCACCCTATACCCGTAACCCAACAACCCCCCCCCCTAACCTTACTTTTATTAGGACACTACGGGCAATTTAGCATGGCCAATCCACCTAACCCGCACATCTTTGGACTGTGGGAGGAAACCGGAGCACCCGGAGGAAACCCACGCACACAGGGGGAGGACGTGCAGACTCCACACAGACAGTGACCCAGCCGGGAATCGAACCTGGGACCCTGGAGCTGTGAAGCATTTATGCTAACCACCATGCTACCCTGATTTATTCGATTTTAATATTAATCAATCAAATTTATTAAGTTCTTTTCCCCAAATGATACCTTCTGTCACAAAACACCTGAACTACTTCATTTTTTACATCAGCTGTGAGAAATTCTTTTTCAATGCTTATTAAAGCCAGGTTGGTCAGTCGCTCCTGTGACATAGAAGACCTCAGATATGTTTTTATTAATTTCAGTTTTGAAAATGACCTTTCACAGCTTGCGACTGAAAATGCAATTGTAAGCAGTAATCTGTATGAAACACACAGCGTCGGAAAGACATCCCTCCCATACTGCAGTAAAGACTCCAGAGCATCTTTAGGATCAGGGGGAACTCTAGTCCCTCCAGCTCGAAGGAGCATCACAAAATCAATAATTTCGTCATATAACTGAATTGCAACCACATCATTGTCATAATAATTTGCAAAGTCTGAACATTCCTTTTTTAATTTCTCTCTTTCTTGTTCATCTCCACTGATAATTTTGTGCAATTTATATCATAGACTTGCAAATTAGTGGTATCTGTATTCAAATATTAGCATGTTAAGGAATAAATGTCTCCTATTCCGAGATTAAATGCCATAGCAGTCCTCTGATCATCCAGGCTTCACTCTTACTACATCCCACGTAAATATTTCATTAAATATCACCAAAAAACCTATAAAAAACGTAGTTGCACCCGTTCTAGAGCTATTCACTGACCTCTTTATCTTTGCCATCTCTAAGGTATAGGACGGCTGCCTGAGGTTAAATTGCGCTGTAAGTTAGTCAATTTCCCCTTAGCGCTGGAATTCTAGGGATATTGTTCTCTTCTTCAGTCATTTTGCTTTGCAACACGGTAGCATAGTGGTTAGCATCAATGCTTCACAGCTCCAGGGTCCCAGGTTTGGTTCCCAGCTGGGTCACTGTCTGTGCGGAGTCTGCACGTCCTCCTCGTGTGTGCGTGGGTTTCCTCCGGGTGCTCCGGTTTCCTCCCACAGTCCAAAGATGTGCGGGTTAGGTGGATTGGCCATACTAAATTGCCCGTAGTGTCCTAAAAAGTAAGGTTAAGGGGGAGTTGTTGGGTTACGGGTATAGGGTGGATACGTGAGTTTGAGTAGGGTGATCATTGCTCGGCACAACATCGAGGGCCGAAGGGCCTGCTCTGTGCTGTACTGTTCTAAATCTAAATCAATGGGTGAGATGTTATGTCTCAAAAGTTGCGCCTCCCTCCTCTGCAACCCCCATGGAGAAGGATATGAGCAGAACGTCATGGAAATACTGTTATGACCCTTGTGGAAACAACTACAAACAACCCAACTAAGACCAATATACAAGACTTCACTTTTATATTAGCAATCACACCAAAATCAACGTAAATTAAACATGAATTAACAGGAAAATTGCAATAATATGACCGATAAATTACACATAGCAGATACAAAGACATATCTCACACATTTCGGTCAGCTCATTCAGCACGTATTGCTTTCATTTCAGCCACAATATCCTTCAAAACGTTGAACTTCTTCAAATCAAATTCCATCTTCATTTCTCTAAAGCTTTAGCACCAAGTCTCATCAAACTACTTCACCCAATTTCCACAAATATAATTTTCACAGTCAACACATTTCCAGATCCCTTCTTCTTCACAAAACCCTGGTCATGTGGGGCCTGTTTGTGCACTATGCCAGTGCATAAAGGGTCCCCAAATCCAGATATAAAAGCTCTGTTCAAGATCCGAGCTCCAGCAGCTTGCAGTCAAGTCTCTGAGAATCTTCCCTGCACCCTGCTGACCCTGGGCTTTAAGTATAAAGGGTAAGAGGGCAAAAGTTAAGAGGCCATGATGAATTTTTATAAAATACTGGTTCTGTCCCAAATGGGTGCCCCTGGCCCAAATGTCAAATTCTGGGCACGACAGTTTAAAAGTTGACAGCTACAGAGAGGGTGCAGAGAAGAGTTTTAAAATAGATCAAATAAATAAAATAAATAAATGAATAAATAAAACTCACCCATGGTGGCAATGCCGTCCATTCTGGAAAATTCGCGCCCTTTCTGCTCCCTCTCCAGCCTCTGCAGTGCGCAGGCGCGCTCGGGCCGACCGCGGTGCGCAGGCGCGCTCGGGCCGACCGCGGACCGCGGTGCGCAGGCGCGCTCGGGCCGACCGCGGACCGCGGTGCGCAGGCGCGCTCGGGCCGACCGCGGTGCGCAGGCGCGCTCGGGCCGACCGCGGTGCACAGGCGCGCTCGCGGCGACCGCGGTGCGCAGGCGCGCTCGGGCCGACCGCGGTGCGCAGGCGCGCTCGGGCCGACCGCGGTGCGCAGGCGCGCTCGGGCCGACCGCGGTGCGCAGGCGCGCTCGGGCCGACCGCGGTGCGCAGGCGCGCTCGGGCCGACCGCGGTGCTGCCCCCATCCAGTCGCTGCCCGGGGCCAGCGCCCCGTCGGCCCCCCCCCCTCTGCACGCCGCTGGTTCTGGGGGAGGTGGGACCTGTGCAAACTGGATGGGTTACACCTGGGCAGGACTGGAAGTGATGTCCTAGGGGGGCTATTTGCGAGAGCGGTTGGGGAGTGTTTAAACTAATGTGGCAGGGGGATGGGAACCAATGCAGGAAGTCGGAAGGTAGTAAAACAGAGACAGACTTTCCCCCGTACTGCCTTTTGTTTCTAAGGCAGAGAAGCCATTGTCAAAAATCAAAAAGGGCAACAGTACAAGGTACAGTGACCGAGGGGAGGTCAGTGAATAGGCCCAGTAATACTAAAAGGAATAAAACGGGAAGGAAAAACATAAATGGAAAGCAACGCGGCAGGTTATTACATAAGATATGGGTTCAAAGACAAGGATAATTAGGAGAAAAGTTAAGAGGAAAAATAACTTACGAGAGGTTACTGATCAAGGTGTTAAGATGCAAAACAGAGGTTTGAAAGCCAACTTAAGTGTACTTTACCTGAATGTTCGTAGTATTCAGAATAAGGTAAATGAATTGATGGCGCAAATCATCGTGAATGACTATGATTTAGTGGCCATTACTGAAACATGGTTAAAGGATGGTCACAACTGGGAGTTAAATATCCAAGGATATTTGGAAGGACAGAGTGGATGGTAAGGGAGTTGTAGCTCTGTTATTTAAGGATGACATCTGGGCAATAGTAAAGGATGACATCGGTGCTGTGGAGGGTAAGGTTGAATCCATTTGGGTGAAAATCAAGAATAGTAAGGCGATAAAGTCACTGATAGGAGTAGTCTATAGGCCACCAAATAGTAACATTATGGTGGGGCAGGCAATAAACAAATAAATAACTGATTCATGTAGAAATGGTACAGCAGTTATCATGGGGGATTTAATCTACATGTTGATTGGTTTAACCACGTTGGTCAAGGCAGTCTTGAGGAGGAGTTTATAGAATGTATCCGCGATAGTTTCACAGAACAGTATGTAATGGAACCTACGAGGGAACAAGCTGTCCTAGATCTGTGTAATGAGACAGGATTGATTAATGATCTCATCGTTAGGGATCCTCTCGGAAGGAGAGATCACAATATGGTGGAATTTAAAATACAGATGGAGGGTGAGAAGGTTAAATCAAAAACTAATGTTTTGTGCTTAAACAAAGGAGATTACAATGGGATGAGAGAAGAGCTAGCCAAGGTAGACTGGGAGCAAAGACTTTATGGTGAAACAGTTGAGGAACAGTGGAGAACTTTCCAAGCGATTTTTCACAGTGCTCAGCAAAGGTTTATACCAACAAAAAGGAAGGACGGTAGAAAGAGGGAAAATCAACCGTGTATATCTAAGGAAATAAGGGAGAGTAATAAATTGAAGGAAAAAGCACACAAAGTGGCAAAGATTAGTGGGACACTCAGCGCCGGCCCTAGGGTTGCTGGCGCCCCGGGCAAGCTGAACTTCGGCGCCCTTGGGGGGGGGGGCCATGGGGGGGGGGGGCATGGGGGGGCGGGGCCGAGGGGGGGGGCGGGGGGCGGGGCCGAGGGGGGGGCGGGGGGCGGGGCCGAGGGGGGCGGACCCGAGGAGGGGGCGGGGGGGCGGACCCGAGGGGGGGGCGGACCCGAGGAGGGGGCTGGGGGGGCGGACCCGAGGAGGGGGCGGGGGGGGACTTGAAGGGGGGGCGGACCCGAGGAGGGGGCGGACCCGATGAGGGGGCGGACCCGAGGAGGGGGCGGGGGGGCGGCCCTGGGGGATTGCGGCCACCGCGCATGCGCTGGTTGGCACCGGCCCAACTGCGCATGTGCGGGACCCGAGTCTGGCGCCCCCTAGCACATGGCGGCCCGGGCGACAGCCCGAGTTGCCGGTGCCTTGAGCCGGCCCTGGGGAGACTAGAGGACTGGGAAATCTTTAGGAGGCAACAGAACGCTCCTAAAAAAGCTATAAAGAGTAAAATAGATTATGCGGAGAATTGGCGCCAGCGTGGTTTGTGCGGCGCCGGTCAGGGTCAGCTCTGCGGGGCTCCCCCTGCCGATTCTTGGCCTGGGATGGGCTGAGTGGCTGTCAGAAAAGAAACCGAGCCCCGCCAGCTCCGTTCACACCTGCTCTCAGCCGGCGGGACCTCGGCATTGAAGAATCCGGGGGCGGCCTGTGGTGGTGGTGGGGGGGGGGATCCGATGTGTCCTGGCCAGCGATCGGGGCCCACCGATTGTCGGGCTGGTCTCTCTGGCTCGGGGCCTCCGTTCTTGCGCGCCGGCCCCTGTAGCCCTGCGCCATGTGTTGGGGCCGGCGTGTTGAAGGGAATCACTGCGCATGTGTGCCTTGGCGCCAGTGCCTATGCGCGGATCCTGCGGCGCCCAGTTCACGACAGGATCAGCAGCTGGAGCGGCGTGAAGCACTCCAGTGCCGTGCTGTACCCTGTAGGGGCCAGAATCGCTGATCCTGAGGCCATGTTGACGCTGTCGAGAAACACGACGGCGTTTCCGACGGAGTCAACACTTAGCCTCAGGATCACAGAATTCCCCCCTATTATTTATACAATTGATTGCATAATTCACCTTCTGCACGATAGCCACTATCCAGGTGCTCATTCGTTTTGTGCAGACAGCAGTGTCAGTGTTCTGTTCAACTGCAGAAACCATCACAGCCAAGCCCAGTAGAGCCTCACTTGATGTGCGAAAACAAAAATATATACAAGCTTCCCAGCAGGCGACCTTAGATAGCAATCAGCAGTGAAACTGTAGACAATTTTAATCTTCACCGCTTCTAGTTCACTGAGCCTAACATTGGGCCCCAGCACGCACGCACCAGCATCAAAACAACAATCTTTTTGATCTTTGCGCTACTCCACATGTACGCCAGAGCTGTCATGTTTTTAGTACCGTTTTAATTTTCAAAAACTATTCCCCGACACAATAATTATAGTTCACGCAGCCAGAAATTTGCAGAATTAAATTTGCGCATGAACGTTAGTGCACCGGGGAAGGAAAAGCTTTTCTCTTGACAGGGTGAAAATGAGTTACAAAAATAATTCATTTCCTAGATCTAATGAATTATGCATTATACTGCTGGGGCTGGAAACCTCAAAATCAAAACACTGCTCTCGTGTGACCAGTGAGAGCTCTGTGATAGCATTCCTTAAAGTTTAACTCCTTTTCACCTAATACAAGCAATAGTGTTAAACATTGGAGTACATCAAAGCACTTTCAAACTCGGCCGCACTCAATTCATTTTCTTGGAACAGAAGTTGAAGTTTACAGTGAAAATAGATCACTGACTTTGAGAGATAGACTGGGTGGGCCAAGCTTGCTACAAATCTCGACCTGGGGAATGAAATTCCTTGGGGCCTACAGTGGCTGAAACAGAAACATGAAGAATATTCTGGAAGTTTCTGACTTGCCTTGAAAGTGGTCAAATCTCTGCCCTCCCTGCTTACTGTAACACAGTGATTAGCACAGTGGTTGCTTCACAATGCCAGGGACCCAGGTTCGATTCCCGGCTTGGGTCACTGTGTGTGCGGAGTCTGCATGTTCTCCCTGTATCTGCATGGGTTTCCTCCGGATGCTCCGGTTTCCTCCCACAAGTCCTGAAAGACGTGCTTGTTAGGTGAATTGGACATTCTGAATTCTCCCTCAGTGCACCCGAACAGGTGCTGGAATGTGGCGACTAGGGGCTTTTCACAGTAACGTCATTGCAGGGTTAATGTAAGCCTACTTGTGACACTAATAAAAATTATTACAGAGGTCATAAACCATCAGTTATGAGTGCCAGGGCGGGCACTCCCTAGGCAAGAGCTCCCACACCACTCTATCAGTTGGGACTCAGTGAATTGGCCCTTCGGTGTACACTGAGTGAGCTGATGCTTACTGGCTTCCATATGGTTAATCCATCCCCAGGAATAATAGGGGCAATACTGCCTCAGGCTGGACAATAGTGGGCCTCACTGGTTCCAGAGGTGGGAAACGATGGGGACCTAATATCTTTCCCAGAGCTGGATGGATATTGCTTTTAGCCATGCACAAGTCACAGAGATGTGTCCACACCTGGTAGCTTGTCAAATTAACTTCCCTTCCACTGACCCTTTAAACACTGCCAGGGCCAACACTGGTGGGCATTGTATGTCCCAATATCAACTTATGCCGTGAGGAATTTTGGCTGCTTGTTCCTTTAGGAATAATTTCAATATCTTTAGCTAAAGCAGACCAGTAGCTGGAAGATGCAGAGTTGTCTAAAATAGTTATTCTAGGAGGAAAGAAACAAAAAAAATGTATTTACAGAGTCTTAATGGACTTTAGAGTGCCACATATTGCCCAAATAAAAGTAAGGCAAAATGGAGTTATTAACTCGCATTTGAACTTTCAAATGTATTTGTGACATCTGCCAGTTTTCTGTTCATCCCACATTTATTATTGCTGCAAATTGCTGGGCAGAGGTTTTGGGTAGAATCCCCTTTGGAGTAACCTCCCAAAAGTTCTGGTCCAGTGCACAGACTTGGCATGGGCTCTGGAGGACCAAATGACACGTGTGCGTGTTTGCATGTGCGTGTGTGTGTGTTACAGATGCTGTCAGGCCTGGAGCCATTGAGCCTAATTCACAAGTTAATATACAACTAGAAAGAGCTGGAGGTTTTCAGCAGGTCAGGCAGGACCTGTGGAGAGTTGACCAGAAATGACATTTTGGGTCTTCGTCAGAACAAGAAACGTCAAAGATGCGACAATAGGTTTTAAGTTGTACCAAGGCAGGGAAGTTGGGCACAAAAGGAAAAAGGAAGGCCTGTGATAGTGCGGTAAGAAGGAACAATTAAATGGCTAAAGCAAAACGGGTAGCATCAGCAAATTCAGAAGCTGAAGAGTATGAGAGATGGAGTCAAAAATATGGACCTTTTTGTCCCTTTTGAGTGTTATTTAACTCAGATTTCCAATACTCCTCCTTTCACCTTCTGGCACCATTCCTTTTGCCATTGAATATGTTTCTCTCCATAGATGCTGCTGGACTTACTGAGTGTATTCCACATTTTCTGTTTATCTTTTGGATTTTCAGCATCTGCACTAATTTGCTATTCTATTTGTGTCTCAGTCAGCAAGCTCCTTTTCAGTGTCAGTGTGAAGGAAATTGTACATACAAGGCCCATCTAATAGCCGCGTCGTGCCCAACTCAGGACACAATGCAGCCTCTAAATCTCGTGAATTAAAAAATAATAATAATTTAGAGTACCCAATTCTTCTTTTCCCAATTAAGGGGCAATTTTACATGGCCAATCCACCTACCCTGCACATCTTTGGGTTGTGGGGGTGAGACCCACGCAGACACGGGGAGAATGTGCAAACTCAACACGGACGGTGACCTAGAGCCGGGATCGAAACCCGGGTCTTCAGCGCCATGAGGCAGCAGTGCTAACCACTGAGCCTCTTTGCTGCCCTCTCGTGAAATTTACCTGGCTTGCTACACCTCACGAGATCTAATGGAATCTCGTGAGACATCACAACCTGGACCCTACCTTCAATGAATCATAGAATTTACAGTGCAGGAGGACAATCCACCCATCGAGTCTGCATCGGCTCTTTGAAAGAGCACCCTTTCCAAGCCCACACCTCCACCTTATCCCCATAACCCAGTAACCCCGCCCAACACTAAGGGCAATTCTGGACACGAAAGGCAATTTAGCATGGCCAATCCACCTAACCTGCACATCTTTGGACTGTGGGAGGAAACCGGAGCACCCGGAGGAAACCCACGCGCACACGGGGAGAACGTGCTAGCGTGCGGGCGGGATCTTAATTTGCATATTAAAGTGTGCAGTAAGGCATACTTGAATATGCACTCGATGGAGTTAGCCAAGGCGTGGAATTTAACCCCAGCGCCTCGGAGACACTAAGCGGGCGCCGTTTAGCACTGCTTTCCACAAACGTAGACCACCATATCGGCATTGGGGAGGGGTTGTCCAGGTGATCGGGGGCGCCTGGGTGGACATGCTCTTGGCAGAGAGGTACCTTATCACCCTTAATGACATCCAGGCACCCTCACACTGCCAGCATGCCGCCTGGGCCCTCTGGCAGTGCCACTCTGGCTGCCAGGGTTCCCATGTAGCACTGCCAGCCTGGAAGGAGCACTGCAAGAGTGCCAGGCTGGTAGTGTCATGGTGCCCAGGTGGCATTCTGCCTGGTTCAAAGAACAGGCAGGGGTGCCTGCCCTTATGAGTTGAGGTGCGGCAGGATTGGGCTTGATGACCCCTTTATAGGTGAGTTGGGGCATTATGGTGTCCAGAGGTGTGGGGGGTCAAGAGATCAGGGTGCCATGGCACCCTGATCTCTCCTTGCACTGGTGAGCAGAGCTCATTAGTGCAGGAAATGGGACTGAGCGCAGCCTCCACGGGCATTCCTCACCGAGGCCCCGGAATGAAGCAGAGTCTCATTTTATAGCGGGGTCATTCTTGGAACTGCCAGCCCTGGGAAACACCTGGTAACCACGCTTGACACGAGACTCTCGGGGATTCATAATGGGGGACAGAGGAACTAAATTCATACTTTGCTTCTGTCTTCACAAAGGTAGACGTGAATAATGTGTCTGAAGTTCTGAGAAGCACAAGATTTAGTGAGGAACTGCAAGAAATTAGTGTTAGTACAAAAATGGCTTAAAGGAAATTAATGGGATGAAAGATGGATAAATCTCCAGGGCTGGATAACTTTCATCCCAATGTTCTTAAGGAAGTGGCCCCAGAAATTGTCATCCATTCGTGGTCATTTTCTAAAATTCTTTGGACTCTTGCATGGTGCCTACAGAGATTGGAGGGTAGCTAATATAACCCCGCTATTCAAAAAGGGAGGTAGAGAGAAAACAGGGAACTCTAGACCAATGAACCTAACGTCGGTAGTAGGGAAGTTGCTAGAGTCCATCATCAGGATTTCATAGCACAGCATTTGGTAAACAGTGGTGAAATAAGACAAAGTCGGCATGGATTTACAAAAGGTAAATCATGCTTGACAAATCTACTAGAAAATCCTTGAAAATGTAACTAGTAAAGTTAACCAGGGAGAACCAGTGGATGTGGTTTACTTTTCAGAAGGCTTTCGACAAGGTCTCACATAGCATTTCAACATGTAAAGTTAAAGCAGATGGGATTACGGGTAGTGTCTTGAGAGCTGGTAAGCAGACAGGAAGCAAAAAGTTGGAATAAGTGGGTTTTTTTCTGATTGGCAGGCAGTGACTATTGGGGTACTGCAGGGTTCTGTACCAGGACCCCGACTGTTTAATGGTCAATGGGCTTCTCCATTGTCCGTACCTTGCCCGTAGCATTCCTGCAGCTAGTAACAGCGGGGAAGAAGCTGTTTTTGAATCTGTTCGTGCATGTTCTCAGACTTCTCGATGGTGGAGGAGCCCAGAACAAGGGGCCATATTTTGCGAATAAGAGGTCAAATTTTAGGACTGAGGTGAGGAGAAATTTCTTCACCCAGAGAATGGTGAATCTGTGGAATTCACTACCACAATAAGTAGTTGAGGCCAAAGTGTTGTGTAATTCATGAGGAGTTAGATATAGCTCATGAGACGGCAGGATCAAGGTATTGAACTTGATGATCAGCCATGATCATAATGAATGGCGGAGCAGGTTCGAAGGGCCGAATGGACTCCTCCTGCTTCTATTTTCTATGTATGTGTCTATGTATTTCCATTAAATCGTGGCCACGACGTTTGCTCCGGGGCTTTCTCTGACCAGCAGTTTGGGGCATAAAACAAAAGTACAAATAAGAGCAAAGAGATTCCACTAAGTGCACAGATCATAGAATCGTAGAAACGTGATGCCACAGAAGCAGACCATTTGGCCCACTGTCTTTGTGCTGGCCAGAGAAAGAGCTTGTCAGTCCAATTCCGCTCTCCAGCTCTTAGACTGCAACCCTGTCGGTTCTGGAACTTTAAGTGCATATCCAAGTACTTTTTAAATGTGATGATGGTTACAGACACCATCCTCTTGATGAAAAGGTTTTTATCCTCAACTCCCCTCTAAGCCTTCTACCTATTATTTTAAATCTGGTCCCTGATTATTGAATTCTCTGCTAAGTCAAATAGGTCCTTCCTATCCACTCTATCTTGGCTTTCCTAATTTTATGCCTTGTAATTCACACTTGGTAGTGGGTCCCATTCCAGATACATACTTCACACTTTCCATTTCTAATCCCTCCTCCGCCCCCACCAACCAACGTTTGTTGGCAAACACTTGAAAAATGGAAGAATTCCTGTCATCAAACTACGGGAATGTGGGACAAAGTTGAGACCTTTTTGAGATTGGTCTTCCACACATTATTCTATTTCTCCCACCCCTCAACTGAATATTGATCCAGTTTCATTGTGAACTTGCTGACACTGCTCCTTTCACACTTCCCCACTGGGTGATGTTTGTCCCACACATTCAATGTGTTCTGCACAAAGTACAGCCGTGGGTTTCGGTAAGATCCACCTCATTGTGTCATCTATTTGCAAACAACAAAGATTTGGCAAATCAAATTTCACAAAACGGCGGTCCTTTTGAAATTGGCAGCCGCCATGTGCTCAGTCCAGATTGAGTAGAACATTGAGAATTCAGAGCCCAAATTTTGTTGGACAGTTTACTTTGCTTTGGACTTGGCTAAAATTATAGTTTGTACTAATAATGCAGTTTATTTTGGAGTCAATGGTCGAGCTGTAGTTCTGTTCATCCTTAAAATAACACCTGGTTCGGGAAAATGTTAAGCGAGATGATAATTCAATTTCAAACGTTCTACACATGACACTCGTTTTAAGTTTACGACAGGCACACACAAGGACTAACCCAACGTACTGAATGTCAATGTATTGTAACACTGTCAAACATAATCGTGCCCCTCCTCTCACACCCCTTCCCCCACCATTCAGAAGCCCTAAGAGTCATGATATGGCAGCACAAATGGCACGCGCCCTGAAGGCAAAGTACTTGATGTACTGCCACTAGGCTTCTTTTAGCCACAAGGTTCTATTTCAATGGTCCTAATTGGAAATCCTACTCTTCTGGCTGTTGGGTGTAGTCCATGATGACTTAATTAACCTCTGTCAGAGGCTTATGGTTGCAGTGTAGCCAAAGCAGATCCTATGGGTTAATGATGTGCGAGAGATGGATGATATATTTCCAGAGACTACCCGACAAACCAAGCTCCTCCATCAAGAGATGTTTCAGGCCAGCAAACTTTATTCCTATGTACATACACTGCACTGTTCAACCGAACTGTGTTTGTGTACTCACCTGTTAATCATTCTACTTTCCACTATCATCCATTGCCAGATTCCTGTTTATACTTGAATCACACTTTGGAAAATGCATGACAAAAGCTATAATTTGTACAATATTCTGTTCCATCACCTCAACTTATATATTACACCCAGGTTTGCTTTACTTTGGAAATCACTCTGAATATTTATTTTCCCATGCCTGTCTCAGACTGCTCTTTTGGGTGAGCCCTTATTCATGATATCACGGAGAGTGATTGAATTTGCTCCTATCGAGGCATGTCTGTAGTGTCGCCAGGGGAAAATGTCAATGATCACATGCCCTGGTGTGACCTTGTATGTCTTTGGAAAACAGCAAAAAGCACTGACTTAAGGTTTCACTGTCAAACACCTTTATTAGATGGGAAAAGAGCGAGTAAATTGTCGTGGAAACAACAGCTCACTTCGAGATAGTATCATTAACACTGGAAAATATTCCAATTCACTATATAGGGTGTTAATCATAGTCATGGAGGTCCACAGCACAGAAAAGACCCTTCAGCCCATGGTGTCTGCGTCGGTCAAAATCGACTACCTAATTATTCGAATCCCATTTTCCAACCTTTGGCCCATCATCTTGTATGCCTTGGAAGGGGTGTGAGAGGAGGGCGACGATTATGTTTGACAATGTTACAATACATTGACATTCAGTACGTTGGGTTAGTCCTTATGTGTGCATGTCGTTTTGAGATGTCAGCACGTGCACATCTCAATATTTCCTAACTGTTAAAAGGGTCTCTTCCTCCACCACCCTTTTCAGGCAGTGGGCTCAGGACTCTCACCACATACTGCGTGAAATCTTTTTCCTCACATCCCCTCTAAACCTCCAACCTCTTACCTAAAAGCCATGCCTCGTGGTCATTAATCCCTCCATCAAGGAGAAAAGTTTTCTTCCTGCCTACTCTATCGATGCCTCTCATAATTTTACACATCTCGAACATGTCCCCCCTCCGTCTCCTCTGCTCCAAGGAAAGAAACCCCAGTCTATCCAATCTCTCTTCACAGCTAAAACTGTCCAATCCAGGCAACATCCTGCTAAATCTCCTCTGCACTCTTTCCCTCCCTATAATGTGGATTTCAGAACTGCACACAATATTCTATCTGTGGCCAAACCAACGCTTTATACAGTTCCAACATAACCTCCCTGCTCTTAAACTCTATGCTTCGGATAATATCTTAACCACTGTATCCACCTGCCCTGCTACCTTAAGGGACCGGTGTCCATGCACAGCAAGTTCCCTCTGATCCTCGGTGTTTGCCAGGGACCCGCTGTTCATGATGTGTTAATGATCAAAATCTGACATTCTGTCACCTAAAGAAATATTAGCAGCACTGGCAACAGTTCAGACAAAATCTTGGTCAAAAATTAAGCTTTAATAATGACTTAAAAGAATGGAGAGGCAGTGAGATGTCAAGTAGGAATTTCAGAGCTTATGGCCTTTGGCAGTGGAAGGCATGACCACCAATACTGGGGTGAATGAAGTTGGGAATGCGCAGGAACAGAACATGGAATATTAAAGTAGTGTTATGAAGTTTAGTTATTTCCAAGTAAGTAGAAATTAAAAACTTTAGGCGCGATTCTCCGACCCCCCGACGGGTCGGAGAATTCCTGGGGGGGCGGCGCGAATCCCGCCCCGCCGCTCTGACGCCGGCTGCCGTTTTGTGTGGCCCACGAAGAAGTACGCCGACGGGAATCCCGCCGCGCGCCTTGCAGAATGTCGAGAACCGGCGCGGCACGATGGTCCCTGGGGCTGCTGCAATCTCCGGCCCGGATGGGCCGAAGTCCCACCGACATGACCGAGTCGTGTTGGCTGACCCGGCGAGCGAGGAGGTAGGGGTTGGTGTGGGGCAGCGGCAGGAGAGGAGACGGCACGGCTGGGGGGGGTGGTTGCGGGTGCCAGTGGAGGATGCTCCCCAACGCCAGGGACCGGGGTGCCGGGGATGGGGATCGGGGGTGCCGGGGATGGGGGGGGGGGGGGGGGGGGGGGGGGGGGGAGGTTGCCTGACCAGGTACCAGCTGGCAACAGTCGCGACCGTGCAGCTGTGGCACCTGGCTGTGGAGTGGGGTATGTGTAATGATGACATGTCATCTGCCCCCACCCCCTGCAGGACCGTTGTGTTTGGGCGTCACACAACGATGTTGGCCGCTGTAGCGGGAGTCGCCCTTCTACATGTTGCCCTATGGGAGCAGGAGTGTGCCAGGGAGGCGGCGGAGGCTGCCGCAGAGGGGCAGGTGGCAGCTGCTCAGGCTGGAGAGCCGCCTGCCCGACAGGACGAGGAGGAGGTGTTGGTGCCACGGCGACAGAAACACCCGATGAGGCCCCGTGTGCACTGGCACCGCTTGTCGTACCAGGAACTCACTGACCGGGTATGCAGGATGAGAATCTGGATGAGCCGGGAAACCGTCGGCCATATCTGCCATCTCATGGCACACCTGGCGCCGCGTGGGGCTGGGGTGGACACCCTCTCCCGGTGGCTGTCAAAGTGACAGTGGCCCAGAGCTTCTACGCCACGGGCTCGTTCTAGTCGCTGAGTGGGGACCTGTCCGGTATCTCCCAGACATCGGTGCATCCGTGCAGTGACTGACACCCTGTATGCCATCGCGGACCAGTACATCCAGTTCCCAGTGGACTGCGCCCACCAGGATGCCCAGGCAGTGGACTTTGCTGCCATGGCCAGGATGCCCATGGTACAGTGGACGATCGATGGGGTGTACCTCGCCATGCGGCCACCAGCAAATAACAGGGTGGTGTTCATGAACAGGAAGGGGTAGGGCGGCATGTGGCACAGTGGCTAGCACTGGGACTGCGGTGCTGAGGTCCCAGGTTTGATCCCGGCTTTGGGTCACAGTCCGTGTGGAGTTTGCACATTCTCCCCATGTCTGCGTGGGTTTCACCCCACAACCGAAAGATGTGCAGGTTAGGTGGATTGGCCAATCTAAATTGCCCCTTAATTGGAAAAAAGAATAATTGGGTACTCTAAATTAAAAAACAAAATGAACAGGAAGAGATACCACTCCATGAACATTCAGGGGGTCTGTGCCACCGCATGAAGATCCTGCACGTCTGTGCCCGGTACCCGCCCCACCGGCTGATGGGCTGGTTGCTGGGCGACAGGGGTTATCTGTTGCGGGCGTGGCTGATGACGCCTATATGGAGGCCACACACCGACGCGGAGAACCGCTACAGTGATGCCCATGCAGCGACCAGGGCTGTGGTCGAGAGGTCCTTTGGCTGCTAAAGATGCACTTTATGTGCCTGGACCGCTCTGGAGGGGCCCTCCAATATCCGTCACAGAGGCTCAGCCGCATCGTTGTGGTCTTCTGCGTCCTACACAACATAGCCCAGCAGAGGGGCGATGTGCTGGAAGCAGGGGAGGGGGAGGAGCAACACAACAAAGGGCAGGCTCCCCCAGATGAGGAGGATGTGGGCAATGGTCAGGACAGACGGGCTGAACAGGGACGGGAGGCTGCCCACCGATACCAGCTGGGCCAGCGGGCACGGGACGGGTTGATAGCTGGACGGTTCACAGATTGTGTTGGGAGGGGGGGGGGGGGGGGGATTGCCCGAGTATGGGCATGGGCAGCACAGTATGGTACCAGCCCACCACCCTCACCCCGCCCACCACCCGCATGCACACCATCCCTCCATTGCACATCCACCTGCGGCACAACCGGCAGAGCTCACACGGTCGCCAGTGGCAGCGGGTCTATTGCAGGCCATGGAGGATGATGCCAACCCGCTCTGTGATGGGCTCCGGGCTCTACATCGTTAGACAATGTCTGACTCATGGCCACAGTAACACCCTCCACCTGGGCAGTCAATGCATGCGTCCTGGACACTGCAGCGCACGGTCCCGTCGTCTGCCCGTGGGCGGGATGGCGAGGGAGGCCTGGCATTGAGGGGGGGGTCAAACTCATCTGAGCTCTATGTCCTATCACCCCTCACACACACACACACTAGCGCTCATGTCCCATCCCACCCCGCATGCATCCGACAGAGCACAGAGGTAGCTCCTGTAGGTGTGAAAGTTATTTTAATGACCAACAGTTCATATATGTGCCCTAGCCCCTATGACTAATCTGTGCCCTGCACCCGTGCCAACTTACTCATTGTCTAATCTTTTGGCCTTGCGGGCCCTGTGACTATGTCTAGGTGGTTCCCCAGACAGTACAGCAGAACTGGAGGTGGACTCCTGTGATTCCTGCCCTGTGACTCGGGCCCCCTTTGGCGGCCGTTTCCTGGGGCAGCCCGGCCTATATCGGCCAGGCTGCGCCTCGGGTGAGCGGGACGGTGGGCTACCAGCCTGTCCTGCCCG
Organism: Scyliorhinus canicula; assembly: GCF_902713615.1. Taxonomy (NCBI): domain Eukaryota; kingdom Metazoa; phylum Chordata; class Chondrichthyes; order Carcharhiniformes; family Scyliorhinidae; genus Scyliorhinus; species Scyliorhinus canicula. The sequence goes on from NC_052153.1 coordinate 165,056,470, forward strand.
TTGCCCACCAGATGAACCTGGACGGAAGGGGAGTAGTCCGAGGTGTCCGAGGAGGCAGCACTTCCTCCTCCCTCGGGGTGCCCGATGGCCCCCGGGCCTCTCCATGGGTCGGAGTTGCGAATGGATCCAGCACCCGATGCACCCCCGGCACCTGGCGCTGCCAGTCCTGGAGGCCCGCCCTGGTATCAACCACGGTCTGCAAGTTTTCAGCCATGGAGCTCGGGGAGTTTGCCATCCCTGCCTGTGCCTGGGCGACGCCGGCCAGCACCTGGGCAGCGATGCCGATGCCCTCAGCGATGACCTGCTGGGACTGCGCCATGTCCTGCTGAGACTGGGCCACGGCATTGAGTGCCGCTGCGATCTGCTGCTGGCTCTGGCTCATGGCTTCCTGGGAGAGGGCAGCCATGTCCCGGGCCACAGTCGCCACCTGCACGGAAAGCCCCAGGCCTTGCATACTGTGACCCATGTCTGACACCGTCGCACCCATTGCCGCCACTGCGGACGCCACCCGTGCGGTTTTGGCCAGGATTGGCACGCATGACTGGCACCACTTCCTGCTCCAGGACGCGGGTGGACTCCCTTCACCCGCGTCTGCAGCTGCTGCAAGCCGGCCGTCACCCCCTTCGATCGTCCCTGGGTCCGTGACTACATTGGGTCTATGGGTGGGTGTTGTAGTAACTCCAGGAACCCGGGACCCATCTGGACGGCAGCTGGTTGCTGACGCCGGGCTGCCCACCGGCCCCTAAGCTGCTCCTACCTCCCTGAATGAAGTGTTGTTATAAAATATGTGTAGTTCGGTAGGCTCCTGAAGAGGTTCTCAGTCTTGTGTAATTTAATGGTGTTTACTAGCTACTTGTAACTATATATACAGTATGAGGTCTAAGCTGGGAGTTGTCTTCATGCTTGTCTTTACACATGTCTCGGTCCGATACAAGACTGCTATTTATACCTGGGTCGTGTGTTCTTTTACACCACATTGGGTTGGCGGTACTGTACGCAGTCTCGTATCAATCGTTTTTCTGAGAGACTCTTAGACTACACAATAGCATTTCAGGAGAAAATAAGAACAGGGGAGTGGAGATATGGAACTTGGGTGTGGATTTCACAGCTCCAATGGGCCATGCTATCGGCTTATTCACATTCTTTTCAGGTGATTCCTGCAGACAGGTTGACTCCATTTAATGGCTTTAGAATTTGTCATGTACTGTGATGCAAATGTTCAGTCATCTTAGTCACTGGCATGTTGCCTCGGTCTTTTTGAAATTCAATCAATGGCTTTCAGTCAGTAAATACACGTCATTTTTGAAATGAAGCACGGCCTTCCAACAGAATTGAGTAATGATCAGCCATGGTCAAATAAAATGGTAGAACAGACTTGAGGGACTGAATGGCTTCCTCCCATTTCGATGTTCCTAACCAGTTAATGAGCCAAAGTTGTTTACTGCTGCTGAAGGGGTAGTTTTGTTTTGAGCTGCGAAACAATGTGGTGAGAATTTTGTACAAGTGGAACATGATAAACCTGCAGAGCTTTCTTCAGTATCTAATAAATGTAACACCAATTTGAATAATTACCTCTGACTGGTCAGGGTGGTTGAATCGAGTGTGCGCTTCTCCTGGTTGACCAGTCTGTCTTGAAATACAGATATTATTTATCAGCATTATTAAAAGATGGTGAATTTGTACAGTACTGGGGGGCAAGGGGAAAGTGGTGGACCTCATTACAGATCAAAGGTTATGCAACCAGTCACTCAAACTGGGTATTTTCATGAATCCATGAGAACACACTCTAATTCAATCATTTGAAAAATGAAAATCGCTTATTGTCACGAGTAGGCTTCAAATGAAGTTACTGTGAAAAGCCCCTAGTCGCCACATTCCGGCGCCTGTTCGGGGAGGCTGTTACTGGCATCGAACAGTGCTGCTGGCCTGCTTGGTCTGCTTCCAAAGCCAACGATTTAGCCCTGTGCTAAACAGCCCATTGTCACTCAATGTGTCTTTCTTGCAAGCAAGCACTTCAAAAGTTACAATTGTGGTACTTTCTGCTGAATTCTAACTGCTCTGTATTCATTTAAACATATAATGGACTGAAATCTTCCAATGGTTTAATTGTGAGCTGCATGTTCATCAAGTTCATTCTTGGGCTGTGTCTATCATTGGCAATTAAGGTCAACATTTCTGATGTTGATAAGGTGGTGCTGGGCCTCCTACCTTGATCTGCAGCTAACTGTGAGATGGAGCTGCTGGCTTTGGACTCTGGCAATAACAGAGTGGCAATTATATGTCTAAGCCAAGGCGATGTTTGTTTGATTTGGAATAGAAGCAAAGTTGCAGGTGCTGGTGTTCCCATGCACCTGGTGCCCTTGTCGTCCTAAGAATTGGAAGTTGCTCGGACTTTGTACCAAAGAAACCTTGGAAAGTTACTGCAATGCACACTATTGTCGTGTATTTGTTGTAGACGGTGTCTGGTTGACGTGTTGAGTAAGCTTACAGCTTCACCCTGGATGGTGTCAAGCTGTTTCTCTATTGTCACGTCACTCATCCAGGCAAGTGAAGAGAATTCCACCACACTCCTGACATGTGCCCTAGAATCACTACAGTGCAGAAGGAGGCCATTCGGCCAATCGAGCCTGCGCTGACCCTCTGAAAGAGCACCCCACCTAAACCCACGCCTCCACCCTATCCCCATAACCCCATCTAACGTTTTGGACACTTAAAGGGCAATTGAACATGGCAGATCCATCTGACCTGTGGGAGGAAACCGGAGTACCCAGAGGAAACGCACGCAGATACGGGGAGAAAGTGCAAACTCCTAGCACCCAAGGCCGGAATTGAACCCAGGTCACTGGCGTTGTGAGGCAGCAGTGCTAACCACTGTGCCAGCGTGCCACCCTGTAGGTGGTGGAAAGGCCTTGGGAATTAAGGAGGCGAGACACTTGTCACGGAATAATCTCTGGTAACCATGACATTAAGTGGCTGCTCCAGTTGAATTTCTTTGTCAATCGGGATCTTCAAATGTGGGTGGTGGGGGATTTGGGTGATAATGCCATTGAACAGCTACTCTGTATAGTCCTGTTTGAATTTTCTAGGTCTCTTATGATTAGAGCGGCATGGTGGTTCGTACTGCTGCCTCACAGTGCCAGAGACCCAGGTTCAATTCCGATCTTGATGACTGACTGTGTGGAGTTTGCAAGTTGTCCGTGTGTCTGTGTGGGTTTCTTTCAGGTTCTTCGGTTTCCTCCCACAGTCCAAAGGTGTGCAGGTTAGGTGGGTTAGCCATGCTAAATTGCCCCTTTGTGTCCAAAAGGTTAGTTGGGGGGTTGGTGCAGACTCGATGGGCCACATGGCTTCCTTCTGCACTGTAGTGATTCTATTCCCTGATCTCCCCCTCATTCTTCTGAACTCCAGCGAATCCAATCCTTACCGACTCAATCTCCCCCCATACGTCAGTCCCGCCATCCCAGGAATCATAGAGTGTATGGCACAAAAAAGTAATGTGTTTGAAATTCGTATTTCATAAAATAGTAAATGGAAAATTTAAGACTCATTCGCAACTCATGTTTTTTTTGTGCAGTGGAAAAATGATCAATGTTAAACGAAAAACAAACATGGAGCAATGACTGGCTTATTTCAGTCAAAGGCATTGTACTGAAACACAAGTACTTTTTCAGATTTTAGTCCGTCTAACTTTTAGAGAGAAAAATCAGGGTCTGTCAAACAGAGCTTGAATACATCTATGAAAATTGAATGATATATAAGGCTTTGGTAGGATATTTATTTTGTTCACGTGTCTATGTCTGCACAGCCCTGGTTAACAATAGTGGTTTTCATTCAGACTTGCTAAGTAGGGTAGAGTGTACAGCAGAGGGATTTGGCACAGTTGTCTTTGTATGTAAAGGAGCTCGAACACACAAGATTGTCCAGCTAATGGCTACATTTCTCCACGGTAATTAATGATTATGCATGCTTCGTATTTTTGCCTTTGTACAACTGTGGCATGAAATTTGGAACTTATTAGTAAATTTGGCTAAATATTGCTGGGTCAGAATTTGTAATGTCAAAAGCTTTAAGCTGCAGGCATTAAAAATAGTTTTAATGGAATTGAAAAATCGTACGCAACCCAAATTAGCTGCTGCCATAAATCCGCGTGGAGCCTGTGCTGTTAACAAGTCGTCTGACAGCTGGCATCTGAAGAATTCACTGGTGTTGTTTAAAATCTGCAACATAAAGTGTTTTTTGTGTTGGAGAAAGGGTGATGGGTTGAGTTCCTCTCTATCGGTCGTGTGCTTGCTCTTGAAGCAGCAATGCGAAGTGGTACATTTACACTCACCGTGGCCCATTGAGAACATGCCTGTTTTTAAATTTAGAGTACCCAATTCAGTTTTTCTTCCCCCCCCCCCCCCCAATTAAGGGGCAATTTAGCATGGCCAATCCACCCTACCCTGCACATCTTTTGGGCTGTGGGGGTGAAACCCACGCAGGCAGGGGGAATGTGCAAACTCCACACGGACTGTGACCCAGAGCCGGGATCGAAACTGGGACCTCGGTGCCGTGAGGCCAGCAATGCTAACCACTGCACCACCATGCTGGCCTAACATGCCTGGTTGAAGGATAATGCTGCAGCATCCTCTCTGCCCTGCTGCCGATCTCCGAGTGCTACTGAAAATAGCTCTTGAGTGTTCGGCGACAAGGGCAACAGTTCTGTTTGATTCTGCTTAGAAAGTTTGGAATGTTGACCAAATCTAAGCTCGGGACCGCAAAACCAGAACATTGAAAAGAGGACAAAAAATGATTCAAAGACTCAAATTCGTCTTGATGGCAACGTCGAATACATAAAAATTAGACTTCCGATGGGGAATCAGTGTTTATAATAATAATCTTTATTATTGTCATAAGTTGGCTTACATTAACACTGCAATGAAGTTACTGTGAAAAGCCCCTAGTCGCCACACTCTGGCGCCTGTTCGGGTACACTGAGGGAGAATTCAGAATGTCCTATTCACCTAACAAGCATGTCTTTCAGGACTTGTGGGAGGAACCCCCGCAGACACGGGGAGAAGGTGCAGACTCCACACAGGCAGTGACCCAAGCCGGGGATCGAACCTGGGACCCTGGCGCTGTGAAGCAACTGTGCTAACCACTGTGCTACCGTGTTTACTTGAATGAGCAAGACAGAGGCTAATAGTTCATGGGATTATCTTGGATTAGCAATTAAATTCTGTTTTAATTTGAACTTGCTGTGCTTGGGTAGGCTCGTTGAACAAATGACCGGATGTTGTATGTTTCAGCTTGCTCCTAAATCAAAAAGTTGTTGAATCCCCACTGCAAACACACGTTATCTAAGCTGACACTTCAGCGCATCACCCAGAGTGCATGAGATGTTACGATGAAGCTGCTGTGTGCTTGTTTATGTGGGTGTAAGGGATGCTATTTGTCTTCTGATCTCCAGGTCAACATTCCTTCACAGGTTCACTGTAAGGATTTCTTGCACAACAGGTGTTTACGCTGAAAATGTGATTAATTGGTGAAAGAGTACTTTGAGACATCCTAAGGATATGATGAGATGCTATTTAATATGCACATTCTTTCTTCATCAGCTGACTGAACTTATACAGGGCATTTAGTGGTACTGCTGACTCTTCTGCTCATCACATCTACCAGCTGTCATGTTTTTAAGACAGAGTCAATTTTAACCCTTGCAATTGAGTAGAATAGGGAATATAATGGGCTGAAATGTGAGAAAGGCCTCCCCATTATTCTTGTTGCCAGTTTAACTGGCCCGGACACAAGTTAGGATCACAGCATCTTGCTAACTCTGGCATATTTTTCACCAATTTTATTATCCTACTTCAGTAGGATACAGCAGGATTTAGATCGTTTGGAGACTTGGGCGGAGAGATGGAGGATGGAGTTTAATCCGGACAAATGTGAGGTAATGCATTTTGGAAGGTCTAATGCAGGTAGAGAATATACAGTGAATGGTAGAACCCTCAAGAGTATTGAAAGCCAGAGAGATCTAGGTGTACAGGTCCACAGGCCACTGAAAGGAGCAACACAGGTGGAGAAGGTAGTCAAGAAGGCATATGGCATGGTTGCCTTGATTGGCCGAGACATTGAGTATAAGAATTGGTAAGTCATGTTGCAGCTGTATAGAACCTTAGTTAGGCCACACTTGTTTAATTCTGGTCGCCACACTACCAGAACGATGTGGAAGCATTAGAGAGGGTGCAGAAGAGATTTGCCCTGATGTTGCCTGGTATGGAGGGCATTAGCTATGAGGAGCGGTTGAATAAACTTGGTTTGTTCTCACTGGAACAGCGGACGTTGAGGGGCGACCTGATAGAGGTCTACAAAATTACGAGGGGCATAGACAGAATGGATAGATAGAGGCTTTTCCCCAGGGTTGAGGGGCCAATTACTAGGGGGCATAGGTTTAAGGTGCGAGGGGCATGGTTTAGAGTAGATGTACGAGGCAAGTTTTTTCCACAGGGGGTAGTGGGTGCCTGGAACTCTCTGCCGGAGGAGGTGGTGGAAACAGGGACGATAGTGACATTTAAGGGGCATCTTGACAAATACATGAATAGGATGGTAATAGCGGGATACGGACCCAGGAAGTGTAGAAGATTGTAGTTTAGTCGGGCAGCATGGCTGGTATGGGCTTGGAGGGCCGAAGGGCCTGTTCCTGTGCTGTACTTTTCTTTCTTCTTTGTTTGTTCTTGTCCAGGAAAAGAAATGGAAATAACTGAACAGTCCCTTGGTGGCACAGAACTTGAATATTGCGGAAAAGGGAGACATGTTGCGAAGCTTTTCATCTTGCACTCACCAGGACAAATGTAAGAATGCCACATTTTAGATGATCACAAAATTGATGCTGCAGACAAAAAAGGCTGGTTGGCAAGTTCACTCTGACTGAAGTGTTGCCATGGAGAAAGCTAAGTCTTACTTCAAACATAATTCAGAAATATGCTTACCACCTCAGTATATTATCAATGTGGGAAGCGTTGACTACAGCAAAGAAGCTAAAAGGAACTGCAGCAGAATAAAATGTTTGCTATCTGCGAAGTATTGTTGAAGTCATGTGCAATACCGTGGAACAAAGTCCTTTCTGTCAAGTATAGAGGTTGAGTTGTGAATAGGGCATTTTTTCAGCGTGATTATATCTTAGTGGGAAAAGTCTTTTTTTCTGTGAAAAGGTGGATACAGCCTTTTTCTATTTTCGCCTAAATCGCACTGAAAGAAAGAAGCCCCAAAGGATTTCTGGAATTCAGGACTTGTCTCAAACGTTGCTCTGTGATCCTGCAGAACAAACAGTAGTGGTATGTACAGCTCTGGCCAAGGTAACAAGGTAACAGTGCGTCTTTGTCATTGCTCTGAATGTAGTGTTACATTTTGGTCGACCCAAAAAAAATAAACTCGGCAACCTTTGTTTACATAATTAGATTGTGAGAACCTGGTGAAAGGTCTGGTGTTTTTTTTCCACAGTCAGGAGGTTTAAGTGGAAAATGTTTCACTAAAAACTGTATTGCCATGATAGAAGGTGACGATGTTGTGCAAGGAGTACAGAAAGATCGAAGTGTTTATTTTTGAACCTGCTCTTTCATGCTCTTCAGCTGCAATTTTGCCACTGTTCTCCATTGCTGCTTTAGGGGTTCCATCCTGGTAGTACCTTGCACAAACTCGTCATTTCTCCTGGCCCATGCAACTCCAGAGCACTTGACACTGCAGCCGGCTAATGTTTTATATGCTGCCCCGTCCAAGCAGTGGGAGACTGTGCTTTCTGGGGTGTCGAGCTCTGTCTCTGCCGAATCAGAATTGAACCCTGACTTTCAACCGTACGCAACCTTAGTATCGTTGTGAAGTGGAAACCGTTTGTTGGCTACACTAAATTCACAGCAACTTGAACAAAAACAAAATACTGGGGTCCTGAAAATGATGGAAATACTCAGCAGGCCATTGACCTAAAACTCTTGTTTCGCTCTCCACAGATGCCGCTTGAACAGGTGAGTATTTTCAACATTTCCCGTTTTCATGTCCTGCCATCAATTTATTTTTCTCATCTTGTTGCTTTAACTGTCTTTATTTTTCCCATCCTTCCCATTGGCTTTTTTTTTTGAAAAACAGAGACCCACAAAGGTGTGCTCAGATTAGTATTTACATAGGGTGAGATTTTATGGCCTACCCGCAGTGTTCTTTGCCGGCGGGTCGTGACCCACCTATTGCCGGTGATGGGATCTTCTGATCCCGCTGCTGTCAATGGAATTCCGCATTGGATCCACCCCACGCTGCCGGGAAACCCACGGAGGGGGTGCGCTTATGGCGAAACCAGATGATCCCACGGGCTGGAACAACAAGTAGATCTCACTCATTGTAACAGTACTTATTTAAATACAGCATTTCTAGTTGTTCTTTCACCAAAGACTTAATCAGAATCGACGGGCGTTATCAAACAGCTTTGTCGCACCGACCCGGTGACGCAACGAGACCGTTAAATCTCGCGAGAGGCCTCTCAATGAGATTAGTGACGCTCGGAACACCTCAGATCTCGCAAGACGTGAATGGAGTCCAGCGAGTGCGAGATCCAGATATATTTAAATTAGCCATTAGGCTCACTTAAATATGTTGCCGCCCAATTCACCCGAGGCCTGGGAACTAACGGCCTTGCCTGGGAGACCTTGCCAGGGCACCATTTAGCACTGGTTCATGCAAACATAGACCAGGCATAGCGGAACCTCGAGGGCTCTCCCAGGCCATTGCAGGCCCTCAGGTTATTGGGCTCTGGGACGGGTAGGCACCAGAGAACCTTGGTACTGCCAGTCTGGCACCACAACACTGCCACCCTGGTATTGTCAAGGTGCCCAGGTAGTACTGCCAGGGAGCCTGGCTGGCAGTGCCAAGGTGCCTAATGTCAGGTTGCCCATGGCAGGAATCAGTCCCAGGGGTCTCCCGCTCTTAAGAGGTGGGGTGAGGGGGGGGGGGGGGGAGTGCTCAAGGACCTCCTATAAGCTAAGTTGGTGCAGTGGGAGGATCCAGAGGCTGTGGTGTGGTGCCCGAGGGGTGTTGAGAGATCAATGGCACCCCAATCTCTTCCTGTACTGACTAGCTGAACTCATCAGTGCAGAAAGTGAAATAAATGTGGCCTTGGCGGTGTGTTCCCGACCAAGGCAAAAAAAACAACAGCGCTCCCTTTGATAGTGGGAATTGTTCTCGGCACTGCAGGAGCTGAGAAAGACCCCGCTATACATGCCCAAAATGGACTCTTGTTTTTTGTGCGTTAACATTTCTCACTCTGGTAAAAGATGCATTAAGCTGTCCATGTGTAATAACATGCCAGCAACAAATTTTCTCAAGAAACTGGTTTTGTGTCTTTGCTGTCATAGAATATGAAAATCTAATTTCAGCATCTATCATCAAAGAAAACCATTTCTGAACTACCTGACCTTTACCACGACAAACCCTTGTTCAGGATTACAGTTTCGTAGCAACATTATAACTCCTTCCTTGAGTCTAACTTTATGTAGTGGCATACCCAATGAAGTGAGACTGTGTGCAATCTCCGAGAGGGTAGGGTCTGTTTTCATCTTCCCTCTTTATAAAATCAATGCTGATATATTCTTCTAATTCACCCAGCAGTTTTTCTAAAATCTCTCCGTTCACATTTAGTGAGTCTTAATTTTAATTTTGTGTGTAAATATTCCTGCCACTTTGCCACACACATCCAATTCCATTATATCACCCACCCCATCTATGTCATCCTCTGTCTCATGCCAAACCCTTATCCCCATCCCATTCATACCATCCCTCCCCCATGCCATCTTCATCCTGCTCTTCCCATAACCATCCATCCCATCCCATTGGGAAACATTCTCTCAAGCTCAGGCGACATTGTTGTTGGGCTCCCACAGTTTTTTTTTCTCCACCAATGCTCCCACCACCACCACCACTATCAAACATTGAAGCCGTTCTACTCCAGTCCTCTGCACACCCCACCCGGCTTTGTGGGCACCTGGTACTTCCTGGCAAGTCGACACACCGACAGCCACGTAACGTAAACAGAACCAAGCAAAACGGTCTGGACAGATTAAAAGCACAGTATTCATTTTTTAAAATTAATTTATGGGATGTGGGTGTCACTTGTTAGGCCAGCATTTATTGCCCATCCCTATTGCCCTTCAGAAGGTGGTGGTGAGCTGCCTTCTTGAATCGCTGCAGTCCTTTTAAAAAAAATAAATAGTTTTTATTCAGATTTTTCAACAATATGTTTTCTCCCAACAGTAAGATAAACAGGTGTAGACAAAAAAAAAGAAAGAGGAACCCCCCCCCCCCCCCAATACAAAGTAATAAATTACAAACAAATAATCGCAAAAACAGACCCCGTTAACAGACCCATAACCCCGCTCCCCCCCTTCCCCCCCCACCCCCCGGGTTGCTGCTGAGATTGACCGCCCTCTAAAGCTGCGCCAAGAAATCCAGAAAAGGCTGCCACCGCCGGAAAACCCCTTGTACCGACCCCTGCAGGGCAAACTTGACCCTCTCCAGTTTAATGAACCCGGCCATGTCGTTAATCCAGGCCTCCGGGCTCGGGGTCTTCGCGTCCCTCCACTGTAAAAGAATTCTACGCCGGGCTACGAGAGACGCAAAGGCCAGGAAACCGGCCTCTCTCGCCTCCTGCACTCCCGGCTCCGATGCTACCCTAAAGATAGCGAGCCCCCAGCCCGGTCCCACCCTGGAACCGGCCACCTTGGACAAAGTCTCCGCCATCCCCTTCCAGAACCCCTCCAGTGCCGGACACGCCCAGAACATGTGGGTGTGATTCGCTGGGCCTCTCGAGCACCTCCCACACCTGTCCTCACCCCCAAAGAACCGGCTCAGCCTGGCTCCAGTCATGTGAGCCCTATGCAGCACCTTCAGCTGAATTAAGCTGAGCCGAGCGCAAGAAGAGGACAAATTCACCCTCCCCAGGGTGTCTGCCCATGTCCCCTCGTCGATCTTCTCCCCAAGCTCCTCCTCCCACTTCACTTTCAGCTCTTCCACGAGGCCTCCTTCCCCTCCTGCATCACCTGATAAATTGCCGAGATCCTACCTTCACCGACCTATGTCCCCGAAAGCACCCTATCCTGCACCTCCCTTGGCGGCAATAGCGGGAACTCCGCCACCTGCCGCTTAACAAACGCCCTAATCTGCATATACCTGAAGGTATTTCCAGGGGGGAGACCCCACTTCCCCTCCAACTCCTCTAAGGTCGCAAACTTCCCGTCGAGGGAAAGGTCCCCATCCGCCTGATGCCTGCCCGATACCAGCTCAGAAACCCACCATCTATTCTCCCTGGAGCAAACCGGTGGTTGCCCCGTATCGGGGTCCAAACAGAGTCCTTCACTTCCCCCCTGTATCGCTGCAGTCCCTGACGTGTAGGTACACCCACTGTGCTGATAGGAACAGAGTTCCAGGATGTTGCCCCAGCGACAGTGAAGGAACGCCGATATAGGGCGGCATGGTAGCACAGTGGTTAGCACCGTTGCTTCACGCGCTAGGGTCCCAGGTTCGATTCCCGGCTTGGGTCACTGTCTGTGCGGAGTCTGCACGTTCTCCCCATGTCTGCGTAGGTTTCCTCGGGTGCTCCGGTTTCGTCCCACAAGTCCTGAAAGACATGCTGTTAGGTGATTTGGACATTCTGAATTCTCCCTCCGTATACCCGAACAGGTGCCGGAGTGTGGTGAGTAGGGGCTTTTCACAGTAACTTCATTGCAGTGTTAATGTAAACTTCCTTGTGACAATAAAGATCTTTATTATTAATAATTTCAAGTCAGGGTGGTGAGTGACTTGGAGGGGAACCTCCAGGTGGTGGGGTTCCCAGGTATCTGCTGCTCTTGTCCTTCTAGATAGTCGTGGTCGTAGGCTTGGAAGGTGCAGTGTAAGGAACCTCGGTGAGTTACTGCAGTACATCTTATAGATGGTACATAGCAATGATAGCAATCAAGGGGCTGCCTTGTTCTGGATGGTGTCGAGCTTCTTGAATGTTGTCGGAACTACACTCATCCAAGCAAGTGGAGAGTATTCCATTACACTCCTGAATTGTCGATGGTGGACAGGTGTTACGGCGGCGGGGGGGGGGGGGGGGGGGGGGGGTGATTTCGTGCCATAGGATTTGTACTAGTGATAGAGATGTCAATGGTGTCACTTTGACTTCTGGGTCAGAAGGTCGTAGGATCAGATCCCACTCCAGGGGTATTAATAAGATATTAAAACTGAGGCCCTACCTGTTCTCTCAGATGGAGTTAGATGACACTATTTAAAGTACAGCAGGTTTCTACTCCCAGTATTGAGACCACTATTTTCCCCTCAGCTGAGTCCACAAAGAATGGTGTTGCTGTTTGTGGCATCTTGCTCTGTGCAAATTGACTGTCAATTTCTCTACCTTACCACAAGATTTTTTCTTCTTATCCTTTCACAGGATGCGGGCATTGCCTGCTGGGCCAGCATTTATTGCCCAGCTCTACTTGCCTTTGAGCTTAATTGTCAGTGAAGGGGCTTTGGGGCATCCTGATGTGATCAATGTTGTTACGGAAAGTGTTCTTTCTCTACTCAAGTTATGCATCTTCATTCAGTTTAAATAATTCATGCTTTGAGTGGTTAAAGTTTCAAACGAAAGAATAAGCTGATATCATTTCTCAGAGCAAAGCTGGTGCTATTGCTGACATCAGAGCGGCCCTTGTGGTGGAAGGTGGAGGTTGGCCACCCTATCGTCCAGAGGGAGCGACTGGCCCACCATGAGAATCAGATCTAGGTGAGCAAACAGACCAGCTTCCTGCTGACCTGTGAGTGAAGGGGTGGTAGCAGCTCCTCAGAAAACTCTCAGCCCTGAAACTTTTTTACAATGCAAAGAATGATTCCCCGGATATGGGCAGTGTTGGCACAGTTGCCAATTCAAATTGCCCTAAGAAAGTGGTAGTGGACTTTTAAGCGACAGATCTTGGTCCAGCTTTGAGGAGGCTCAGAGTCCCATCTAGGCCAGGCCAAGCTGGCTCTTTTCAAATTCCCTAAGGAAACATTAGCACACCAGCTGGACTTTTAACAGCAATTCCATGAGTTGCTAGCTTTGTTTAATTTAACTAGCCATGATTAGATTTGAACTTGATGCCTTTGGGTTGCTCGTTCAGCAGGAACGCTCAATAAATGCTGCCCAGAGGCGCCAACAATAATGTTTTTGTTTTAAAAAGGCATTGAAGATGCTGTCGGCTTTCGGGGAGGTTTTCAGGAAAGCTCTCGGAAATTTCTCTGGCTTTTGTCAAGCAACAGCAATAGAGCCGAGAAATAGCGACATTTAAATAAATTCGGGGGGAAAAAAACAATTCGCCTTTTCAGAGTGAGGATCCACGAGGTGAGGCCTCCCTTGCTGAACCCATGCTTTGTGGGTACATATCAAGTGAAGCAGTGTCCAGATACTCCACTCCGAATATGCCCCCCCGGACCTCCAACCTGGCCTTCACTGCACAAGTGGCCGATTCAGCCCAGCTAGCACATGAATTAAATATTGACCAGGATAATAAATATAGGTGCAACGCTTGGAAACAAAGCAGTCCAGTGCTTGACGGCAGTCAGCTGCTCTTGGAAAACATTCTGCAGGCAGACTGCTTCACAGTATATCTGTCTTTAATAAAGGTATTTCGAGATAGTCCACCAATGTTGTAGTGAAAAAAATGAAACGAATTCCTTGACCGGTGATTTCTCTGCAACGAACATGATAGACTTTATACAGCAGCAGGATAGAAAATGTGGGTAAGTGGGATTTAAATATAAACGAGAAGTAGATATTTGCCAATCTGGGGACTGGGGCAGCCGGTACTTAGACACACTGCATTTCTGTATTATCTAATCTATGCAATATACATTGTAATCTTTTTTTGGCACATACCAGCATTCCTTGTACAGATAACAGCATTGTCTCAAGTGCTGCTCGGTGATAAGGATAGTGAGGTGACTCTCAAATGGAGGAGTGCCTTCAGTCTGAGTGTTTTCCATGCTTATAGCCAAGAGTGTGGTGCAGACAGACAGATTAGTGAGCTGTATGAGCTTTTTTCAGCATCTTAGGAGTAGCATGGGTAGCACAATGTACTAAAGAGGGCGTGATTGTGTTTGGTTCATGCAGCCTGATTATAATGAAGAGACATATCATCCATATGGCATTGCCCACAGAGTCTGGACCCATCGGTCAGACGATCGAGCAATGAAGTGTCCAGGGATGGAGGGCCGGGAATCCACGATTTTTGTACTTCATACCCAGTTGAAAGTAGCTATGAACATGTCAGAAACAGCTGTTCTAAAGATGCAGCAGACATGTGCCTCATGAAGTATGTTTCTACATAGGTTAAAGGGGCACAATTTTCCTGAACATTTTGTCCTTTGTGTTTGAACACACATTGGGCGGAATTTTGCCCTCTGTGAACAGGGTGCTGGCTGAAGCGGGAAAACCAGCGTGTAGCTCTCCAGCTGCACAGCCCAGTTTCCTCTCCAGATTCTGTGACAAACTGTACACAAAAAATCTGGACATGTGGTTTTTGCTGCTGTGCTAGCAGGGCGGAGGCTGATGGGCGCCCCGATCTGCACTGACATAAATACTGCCACCCCGCCCCCCACACACACATACACACACACACATGCGCGCACACACACACACACATACAAGCTCTGGGGTAACCCTCTCCCCTCCCACCCACTGATCAGGCGGCATGGTGGCACAGTGGTTAGTACTCCTGCCTCACAGCGATAGGGACCCGGGTTCAATTCTGGCCTTGGGTGACCATCTGTGTGGAGTTTGCACTTTCTCCCTGGGTTTCCTCCAGGTGCTCCAGTTTCCTCCCACAGCCTAAGGATGTGCATGTTAGGTGGATTGGCCGTGCTAAGTTGCCCTGGTATCCACAAGATGTGCAAGTTAGGTAGCGTTACGAGGTTGCAGGGATTTGGGGGGGGGGGGGGGGGGGGGGGAGTGGTAGGCTTGGTAGGGTGTTCTTTCGGAGGTCAGTGTGGACTCAATGGGCTGAATTGCCTGGATAAAGGCGACCTCTCTCCACCGCCCACCCCCCAGTCGAGCTCCCCAGAGGGCCCATCTTGGCACTGCCACCCTGCCAGCGTTCACTAATGTCCTTCAGGGCAGGAAATCTGCCACTGCCATCCTTACCCGGCCTGGCCTACATGTGACACACAGCGATGTGGTTGACTCTTAACTGCCCCCCCACTAAAATAGCCAAGCAAACTGCTCGGTTCAAGGGCAACTGAGGATGGGCAACAAAGACTGACACAGCCAATCACGCCCACATCCCAAGGATGAATTTTAAAGAAACAAGTTAACCCTCACTCTTCCGAACTACAGTGGAAATAAGTCCAGTTTGTCTAACCTTTCCTCATCAGATAACCCGCTCATTCTAGGTATCAATCTAATAAACCTCCTCTGAACCGCCTCCAACACATTTACATCCTTCCTTAAATAAGGTGACCAAACCTGCACCCAGTATTTGAGATGTGGTCTCACCAATGCCCTGTATAACTGAAGCATAACATCCCTACTTTCATGTTCAATCCCTCTTGGAATAAACAAGAGCATTTCATTAGCTTTCTTAATTACTTTCTAACGGGGCTGGTTTAGCACACTGGGCTAAATCGCTGGCTTTTAAAGCAGACCAAGGCAGGCCAGTAGCACGGTTCAATTCCCGTACCAGCCTCCCCGAACAGGCGTCGGAATGTGGCGACTTGGGGCTTTTCACAGTAACTTCATTGAAGCCTACTCGTGACAATAAGCGATTTTCATTTCATTTTCATTTCAAGGGATCATCATCTACCGACAAGTTGGTTTTTTGATTTCTTCAGGCTGTTGCTACGATGCTACAAATGTTTGGTTCTTTTTTGTAGTTGTTTCAAGCTGCAAGGGGAATGTGTGGCAGGTGCTGGAGGAGTTTTTGCAGACTTGTAGATTTTTGCACAAACGATAGGAAGGATGTGCAGGTGTTAGAGAGGATATAGGAAAGACTCACCAGTATGGTTCCAGTAATGAGGAACTTCAATTACACAAATAATTTTGATGATTTTAGCCCCTCTCCTCCATAGCCTCAGCAATGGGTGCCCCAGTGGGGCGGCACGGTGGCACACTGGTTTGCACGACTGCCTCACAGTTCCAGGGACCCGGGTTCAATTCCGGCCTCGGGTGACTGTGTGGAGTTTTTCCTTTCTCCCTGTGGGTTTCTTCTGGGTGGTCCCGTTTCCTCCCACAGTCCATAGATGTGCAGGTTAGATGGATTGGCCATGCTAAATTGCCCTTAGTGTCCAAAAAGGTTAGGTGGGGTTATGGGGCTAGGGTGGAGGTGTGGGCTCAAGTAAGGTGTTCTTTCCAAGGATTGGTGCAGAACCGATGGGCTGAATGGCCTCCTTCTGCACTGTAAATTCTATGATTCTATGAATAATGGCCAGCACTGTCTCTTCCACAGAGGTTTTGATAAGTAGATGTGCTTGTATATTTACGATTGGCTCCTGCTCCCTCCAGTTAGGCATCACATTTTTGTGCAGGAGAGGAGTGTGGCAGGGTGTGTTGTGTAACCTGTTTGGCTGATGCGGTTGCCATGGATGAACAGCTGAAACTGTGTGGAAGCTGTGGATGTGGGTGTGAGGTTTGCGGGTGAGGTGAAGTATATAAACCGCGGGTGTGATTCCTGATTGACAGAGATTCTTGGTCGATGAGGGATATGGATTTGATCATTTTGAGCCCCGTCTGAGGCGAGTGCAGCAGTTGAAAGAAAGAGGGCACAATTGAACGGCCTTGTCGCGTCCGGCCCGGTGACGCGATGAGGCCATTAAATCTCGCGAAAGGCCTCTCGCAAGATCTCACGATGCTCGGAACGCCTCGCGAGATCAGACGGGATTTCATGAGATGTCGCGAGATCCAGATATCCAGGTTAGGTGGATTGGCCATGCTAAATTGCCCGTAGTGTAAGGTTAATGGGGGGATTGTTGGGTTACGGGTATACAGGTTACGTGGGTTTAAGTAGGGTGATCATTGCTCGGCACAACATCGAGGGCCGAAGGGCCTGTTCTGTGCTGTACTGTTCTATGTTCTATATACACATTTAAATGAGTCATTAGGCTCATTTAAATATGTCATCGCCCGATTCTCCCGAGTGCCGGGAACGAACACCCACACTTGAGAGACCTCGCCATGGCGCCGTTTAGCACTAGTCCACACAAATCCAACGGCACATGGGGGAGTCGCCTAGATCATGGGGGAGGTGGCCAGCTGGCACTGCCAGGGTGCCAGGCTAGCAGTGCCAATGTGCCTGGGTATCAGGTTGCCCATGCCAGGGATTGGCTGCACTGCCCTAATGAAGTGAGGTATGGGGGGGGGGGTTGCTCAAGGACCCTTAACAGGTAGGTTGGGCCATTGGGGGAGTCCAGAAGCCGCGGTGGGAATGCTGAGGGGCGTAGACAGATCGGGGCAACATTTAAAATGGCACTCAATCTCTCTCTTCCTGCATTAACGAGTTGAGCAGGAAATGAGGTAAGTGCCGCCTTGGTGGGGCTTTCCTCGCCGAGTCCTGTTTGATAGCGGGGTCATTCTCTTTTTCTCGGCGCTGCAGGTACCCTGCTAAATGCGCCCAAAACGGGACTCTGTTTTTTGGGCATTAAATCGCACCTAGAGACTTTTAGCTGTGAAGCAAACCTCATGACTACAGGACATCTCAGAGTGCACAGCCGCTGAGGAACATTTTGGAAGTGTAGTCACTGTCGTAATGCAGGGCATACAGCAGCCAATTTGTGTACAGCAGGCACCCACAAACACTGGATGTCCTCCTTACCTTCTCTCCTACTTCTCATTTCCTTCACCAAGGCCACTTCTGTAGCATTCTGAAACCGTGAAGCCATTCTTCTGTTTCCCTGGTTAGGTCCAGCACATTGTGCAGCATGCAATGCCCCTCCTAGAATCATAGAATCTACTGTGCAGCCCAACGAGTCTGCACCGGCCCTTGGAAAGGGCACCCCACCCAAGACCACACCTCCAACCTATCCCCGTAACCCAGTAACCCCACCTAAACCTTTTGGACACTAAGGGCAATTTAGCATGGCCAATCCGCCTAACCTGCACATCTTTGGAACCATGTTTAAGCAGGGTTGTCAACTCTGGCTGGACATAGCCCAGGAGACATTGGTGGAAGTGACGGGAAGCCGACAGCATGATTTGAGTGGCTGTGAACGAACAGAGATGTATAAATAACATGGATAGTTAGATGACATTTCCCAGCCAACGCTGCGGGGTGCTCCTTCCTGATTGGGGTGACCAAACTGGCCCGGCTCACTCAATGGCATCAATGAAGCAATCTTTTTAAATCTCCCGGAAGGCTCTCTTTTGGCCTCCTGGAATTGGTAACAATCTCCAGGAAGCGCCTGGCATTTCCGGAAAGGTTGGCAATCCCACATTTAAGACATTCTGGGCTAGTTTTAAGTGGTGCCGGTAAATTATGATTTTGAGCCCCAGCCTACGATCAGTGCTACTTGTGGACAAGAAAAATAATTCAAAAGAACAGGCAGCATAGAATTGCCTTGCAGCCTGCATCAGAGGACGGCAAGGACAAGGGTAGCAGATGATGGGAACACCACCACCTGCACCGTCCTCTCCAAGTTACATACCACCCTGGCTTGGAACTGTGTTGCTCTTCCTCCATTATTGCTGGGTAAAAATCCTGGAACTCCCTCCCTATCTGCCAGCACCGTGTGCAGCAGTTCAAGAAGCCAGCTTACTGCCTTCTGAAGGGCGATTAAGGACACGTCTCATGAAGGAATTAAAAAGTGCACAGAACGGAGCAACAGATAATCGCGTATTGTGATCTCCTGGCCTGCTGTCTGAAACTATACAATTTACTCTCCCATTTTATCACTTTCATTGTAACGCCACAGCAGGAATTATGCATGGATCATCTATCTATTCTCTCCTGGACTAAAAATAAATAGCCTGTATAGCTTTTTTTTAATGAAAACATTACCCCTTGAGCCACTGTCTGCATCTGCCAAGTTGAGTAATGTTTCATAACTCAATAACACGACTGAAAGATACAACACAAACATTACCTCTGATAGCAAAATTTATAGAGATAATAAAGGATATTTTCTTTTTTTTATTTATCCATGGTATATGGGTGTTGCTGGCTAGGCCTCACACTCTGAACTCTGTTTAACAAAACATCAAATTGATGTAGCTGTTACAAGGGGGCATAACTGTAAGGTTCAGGGTGGGAGATATAGGAGGGATGTCCGAGGTAGGTTCTTTACTCAGAGAGTGGTTAGGGTGTGGAATGGACTGCCTGCTGTGACAATGGAGTCGGACACTTTAGGCACATGGAGCACACCACAATGACAGGGAGTTAGATAGCTTGATCTTGGTTTCGGACAATGCTCGGCACAACATCGAGGGCCGAAGGGCCTGTTCTGTGCTGTACTGTTCTATGTTCTATGTAAAATATAACTGAAAGATAAATAAGTGCGCTGTGTAACTATATAACTTATCATTAGAGCGGTGGTCACAAAATAAATTAACGTAAATCATTGAAATACAATCATTTTTTTTTTTAAATTTAGATTAGCCAATTATTTTTTCCAATTAAGGGGCAATTTAGTGTGGCCAATCCACCTACTCTGCACATTTTTGGGTTGTGGGGGCGAAACCCACGCAGACACGGGGAGAACGTGCAAACTCCACACGGACAGTGACCCAGAGCCGGGATTGAACCTGGGACCTCAGCACCGTGAGGCGGTTGTGCTAACCACTAGGCCACCGTGCTGCCCTGAAATACAATCATAATGTCAAGGTAAAAACTGTATGAAAAAGCATTTAAAAATTCAAGAAAATGTTTTTGCTATATTTAATTCCTTACTGAAAAACAGTTCTGCAGCCGTACACGATTCAATAGAAATCCTGAAACAGTTAGTGAGGATGAATAAATAAGAGCCGTTTGCCTTGCTTTGCTTAAATAATGTTGAAAGCATTTCAGCGTCGGAGAACCGGCAAACTGTTGATGGTTTTTGAATTCCTGAATGCTGCTTTTTGTCTGCACTCTGCATTGTTAAATAGTTGTTAAATCATTTCAAAATGTGTGTAACATCAGCTATTTCAGGCTCTCAGTGGCACCTGTAAAGCTAATCATTTTGGGACGCACAGCCAAGTTAAAACTTGTGAAGAAAAATGGAACCTGTATTTACCTTCTTAAGATGTGACAAAGGTAACATTTTGTGATGCTCCCCGGCCCGCCCCTTCTCATTTTACAGTCTCTGTAGTATTTACGCGTGGACCAGTCCCGGTTCATGTTTTGAAGTGACAGACCCGGCTGAATTTATGTGACTGGAACAAAAAATAGGGGGCAGAATTAGAGAATCGCCGCGACCGGTGCGAAGAATCGCGGCACGCTGCCCCAACGCTGGGGGACGTGATTCCCCGCAGAGCGGAGAGTCAGTGCCATTGGCACCGGCGTGGAGCAGTTCGGGGGCCGCTCTACGTGCCCCCCCCCCCCCCCCGGCCGATTCTCGGCCCGGGATGGGCCTGAGCGGCCAGAACAGCAATCCCAAGTCCCTCCGGCGCCGATCTAACTTGCTCCTAGCCAGCGGGACCTCGGCGTGGAAGGGTCCGGGGGAAGTCTGTGAGGGGGGCTCCGACTCCAGATGGGGGACTCCGTTGTGGCCTGGCCCGCAATCGAGGCCCACCGATCAGCGGGCCGGCCTCTCGGGCTCGGGGCCTCCTTTCCTCCGCGTCAGCCCCTTTTGCCCTACGCTATGTTGCATCGGGGACAGTGCGGAGAAGGGAGCCACTGCACATGCGGGCGTTGGTGCTGGTGCCACTGCGCATGCGCGGACCCCGTGGCTCCAGTGCCGTGCTGGCCCCTTGTAGGGGCCACAATTGCTGATCCTGAGGCCATGTTGACGCCATCGGGGATCGCGACGGCATTTCCGACGGCGTCAACACTTAGCCTCAGGATTAGAGAATCCCAAGGTGCCGTGTGGCAGTAGGAATGCCAGTGTATCACCCTATCCAGAGCCTGACTACCTGGTGGCTGCCGATGGCCTGGGAGGCACCTCCAGCTGCCGTTATGCTTGGCCCATGTTTGTGTGGACCAGTACTAAACGGCGTCATGGCAAGGTGTCCCAGTAGCGGGCCTTCGTTCCCGGCCCTCAGGAGAATCGGGCACCAACGTATTTAAGGAGCCTAATGGCTCACTTAAATATGTAAATCTGGATCTAACCCAGTGAGGGCGAGAGGTCTATCGTGAGATTGAATGGCCTCGTCATGTTACCGAATCAGGAGACACTGTTCGATCGTGCCAGGGATTTGCGAAGGCTACTCAAAGTGGTTGAAGAAATTTTGCGTTTTTATTATTGTGTGTCCAGGCGAAGCAGGTACATTGTTTCTGGGGCTGTAAAAAGACAATTCAGGCCAAGAGCAGCGCATTCAACCTTCCTCAGATCACCATCTAAGTTGTCTGCTTCAATGAGCTTCCCAATGACGGCACATAATACATAACTATTATTCTTTTGGCTGAAGAAGTCTACCTGATATCCTTCCTCTCCTAACTTTCTCAGATTGAGTTGCGTATTTGATCATCTTTCGTCAACTCCTTGTACAGTATCTTGACAACTCCAAATCATTTTGAAGTTTTAAAGAAAACCAGTCCAACTTCTTTATCTTTCCTCAAAATTTTGTGCATCAGGAATTTGTTATCTTCGTTATTTTCCTCGAGATCCTCTTGCCCAATTTTATCCTTCCCTAGTTTTGGTGACCACAGCTGCCCACAATCTCCAGACGGGTTTTGTCCAACACCTTGTCAAGCATAAATCTGGTCTCTACAGATTTATGCACCATTTTCTGCGAATACAATAATTGCCTTATTTTACTTTAGTATATCACAGGGCTAATGATTCCACACAAATCCTGTCTTTCCTGACTGATATGTGGGACCGTTGTTTTATTGTACCAAGAAGATTCAGGTAGGAACATGAGAGAGTGTCAAACTGCATGGTCCAGCTAAGATGAACCATGTTTTGTTGTGTATTTGGTTTCTGTGTTGGTATATTTGCTTTGGATTTATTTTTAATGACACTCTTGGGCCAACATTAGCATTCTTGCCTGAGTCATAAGATCATGGTCTAAAAATCGGACTATGCCATGGCAATGTACATTCGCATCATTGCTAATGTGAGACTCTGAGAAATTGCAGATGAGTGTGCTCCTATGCTATTGCTCCTCTTGCCTTTCTTGATAACAGAGGTCATGAGGTGAGGAGGTTCACATCGAGGGAAGCTGAAGTATATCATTTAGATTGTATAACTGCGTCCGTTTGCTGGGTATAGAGGATATAGATTTCAGTGGCAGGAGTCCGCATCAAGTGGGCTGCTCTGTCGTGTGCTGTGTTGAGATGTTTGAGTATCCGACCAGGTCAATGATGGATATTTGATCACACTCCCTGTACCCAGTCTCTAACCTGCTCTTGGAGCCACTGTGTTGATATTCCTCGTCCGTTAAACTCCTTGTTAAGCCCCAAGACATTTGATGGTGGATGAACTGACTCCATGTCGGTGGTGACATTAAATGTCAAGGGAAGATCGCTGTACTTTCTCATACTCAAAATAGTTATCATGTGGCACAATCTGCTTTCAGTGTTATCTGTCACTCATCCGTCTAAACCTAATTATTAGCTCAATGCTGCCGTAGGCTGCTCATTCTCAGAAAGGTCCTGACGAATGTCAAATCATCCATTTGAGGTTTCTATCCACTGGGCCACATTGCCTCCGTTCTGACAGAGCACTTGCATGCTTGACATAGTCTGTTGAATCCTGCCTTGAAATTGAGGGCAGATGCTCTCGCCCCCCCCCCCCCACCCCCCCCCCCCCCCCCCCCCCCACTTTCCCCCCTGGGCATTCGGTTCTTGTTCCCTTATCAGAGCCTGAATAGATCATTGGTAAATGGGTTATTGGTGAGCTGAGGTTAATGGTAAGGCTGTCGGAGGCAGTGATTTGCCGGGTTATTTTTGTCCCACTGTAGCCGGGACATTTTCCATATATCAGGCAAACGCTCGTGGCCGGCAAACGCTCGTGTCCAAGCTGCAATGCAGTAGCTCGGCTAAGGAACTCTCTTGTTCTGGTGTGCAGGTTTTGACAGCATTTAATGCGCAATCCAATTAAATTGAAAAGGCTCCATAGCCGAGTTAGCACAGTCTCAAAGCTGAGAAGTAAAGTCAGTGATAGACAGAAAGGATTCATAATAGCGTTGAGTTCAATGCATTCCTTCTCGGCATCCCGTATTCTACCTGCTGCAAACTTGAGGACATCCAGAATTCGGATTCCTGAGTCTTAACTAACAGCAAGTCCCGATCGGCATCCCTGTGCTTGCTGACCTACACTGGATCCTGGTCAAGCCACTTCTCTTCGGGTTGGTTTAGCACAGGGCTAAATCGCTGGCTTTGAAAGCAGACCAAGGCAGGCCAGCAGCACGGCTCAATTCCTGTACCAGCCTCCCCGAACAGGCGTCGGAATGTGGCGACTAGGGTCTTTTCACAGTAACTTCATTTGAAGCATACTTGTGATAATAAGCAATTTTCATTTCATTTCATTTCATTTCCTTGTTTTCAAATCCTGTTGAGGCCTCCCTATCTCCGTAATCTATTCCAGCCAAAAACCGAGGAACCTGCACCACTAATTCTGACCTCCTTGTGCTCTACCATTGATGGTCCGTCTGTCGGTTGCTTAGGCCCCAAGCTCTGGAATTCCCTTCCTACAACTCTTTGCCTTCTTACCTCACATTCCCATCTTTACGCCATTCCTTAAAACCTACCTATTTGACTAAACCCTTGGTCATCTGGCCTAATGTCGCTCAGCACCTACTTTATTTTATAATCACGCCTGTGAAGCACTTTGGGGTGCTGTGTTGAGCTCGGTTGGATGGTCAGCTGATTTGTAATGCAGAGTGAGGTGAGCAGCACGGGTTCAATTCCTGTACCGGCTGAAGTTAGTCATGAAGGGCCTTCAACCTTGCACCTCGCCTAAGGTGTGGCGATCCTCAGGTTCAATCACCACCAGACAGTTCTCCCCCTCAAAAGGGAAAGCAACTTGTGGTCATCTGAGACTACGGTGACTTTACTTTATTCGTTAAAGGCACTTTATAAATATCAGGGACGGGATTCGCCAACCCACCCGGCCGGGTCAGAGAATCATCGGGGGGGGGGGGCGGCGTGAATCCCGCTCCGCCGGCGCCAAGCCCTTCCAAGCCGACTGGCGTGGCGCCAAACACTCCGGCGCCGCCTAGCCCCTGACGGTGCAGAGGATTCCGCACCTTTGGGGCGGCCCGCGCCGGAGTGGTTCACACCACTCCTCGGCGGCAGAGTGGCCCGCCCCGCCGGTTCGCGGAGAATCCCACCCCAGATGTTGATTAAACAGTAGTTGGTTAAATAGGAGACATTGCGGGAGTTCTGGGTCTCATGTAACCAATAATTAGAACTGACTGCGAGCACATCATGCGCAGAAGTACAAGTCAGTACGTTTGCAAATATTCATTTGCATTTGTGTGCAAAGGAAAGCGAAAGTGAGAGAGATCAGGGTGGGCGGGGGGCAGTAGAAATAGAAATGTTTCAAATTTCCTTTTGTCGCAAAGGGTTAAATATTAACAGATCAAAGTTACTTGAAGTATCTGAGTAGCTTTCATAATTAGTATCGAGGATAGTTTCGGCAACACTGACGGTAAACTAAGAAACTTTATTTGTTTTAAAAATGTGGTAATAGCTAGCTCGAGGAGCCTGGAATTACTCGCGAGCTGCAAGAAGTCTGAAAGTTAATACGGTAATCTAAATGCATTAAAAATAAATTATGTTACAGTGCAAAATCGAAGGGTAACTGCAGTTTTGTGGTTCTATTTTTTTTATAGAAGTTCCTGCATTCATTAAGTAAAATTGTGCCAGTTGATCGCTATTGATATTCTCTGGATTATTCAAGGGTTTTTCTTTGTCGGTAATCATTGTTCTAAGTTGTTTGAAGAGATTTTGAACGATGGCACAGATTTCTGTTGGACAGGGCACTTTTTAAGAATCTCGATTGGGGGCAGCATGGTGGCACAGTGGTTAGCATTGCTGCCTACGGCGCTGAGGACCTGGGTTCGAATCCTGGCCCTGGGTCACTGTCCGTGTGGAGTTTGCACGTTCTCCCCGTGTCTGCGTGGGTTTCACACCCACAACCGAAAGATGTGTAGGATAGGTGGATTGGCCACGCTAAATTGTCCCTTAATTGGAAAAAATAATTGGGTACTCTAAATTTAAAAAAAAGAATCTCGATTGGCATCGCTTTAATCAAAATAGAAAATCACCGGAACACACGGGAGACCTGAAAAGTGATGGGATGGGTTTGATTTTGGAATGGTCTTTCATTAGACCTATTATTCCTACCGGGTGTGTATTCCCAGCACTTTTGAGAAATTGGGGGTGACTTTGAGCCTGCATTACCTCTGTGCGGGAACAGCGGCACAGGCAGGAAACCCTGCAAGAATCGGGAAACACGATTCTCGCCGGAGAGAATTTCACCGCCCCCTCCCAGGCAACGTCACAATTCCATGAAACCTCATTTTAATACATTTCCATGTATTTAAATATTATCAGCGGGCACATTGGATTTTCCCCTCACTACATATTCACGGACGTGACAGAACGGCATTCGTGGGAGACTTCAAGGGGATTGGAGGCTCTCAACTGCATGCCCTTTGGGTAGGGTAGTGCCCTGGCATTTCTGGTGCCACCTGGTTGCCAGCCTGGACTCCCAAGGTGGCCAGGTAGCACTGCAAGCTGGCATGGGTACTGCCAGGGTTGCCAGGTTGGCACCACGAAGGTGCCAAGCTGGCATTTCTATGCACATGCAATCAGGCCTGCGATGCCAGGCATGTGTGTTTGAGGGGGGGGGCGGTGGCAGGCGGGGGGGATTGCCGTGGACCCTCCCATATTGTGCTCGGGCTGGGGGAGTGGGGGGGGGGGGGCGGGGATTGTTTCCAGGGACTTGGAGATTGGGCGTCCTGGTCTCTCACTCAATGGGGAGTTTCAGCAAGTAGAGCTCCCCATTGTAAAAGCGGGGCTATATGTGGCGCGACTCACATTGAATAGCCATGTGTTTCTCGGCACTGTAAGTGCCAGGAAACACACGTCTAAACATACTTGCCAGGGGACTTTGTTGTTCCCATTTGGGAGAATCACGCCCTATGACTCCATGAAAGCATTGTCAGAGGATACAGCAGGATATAGATCAATTGGAGGCTTGGGCGAAGAAATAGCAGATGGAGTTTAATCCGGACAAATCTGAGATAATACATTTTGGAAGGTCTAATACAAGTAGGAATTATACAGTAAATGGCAGAGCCCTTAGGAGTATTGACAGGCAGAATGATCTGGGCATACAGGTTGTCACGTGAGAGTGCCTTTAAGAATTGGATGTTTAAGGAATGTACCTTTAAGAAATGAGGCTGATCATATTACTGAAGTGATGTCATAGGGCTGAGCTCACTTGTGCTTTTGGGAGTTTTAGTTTCAGTTTGAAGAAAGCTTGGGTGTGGCTGTGAGCTGCATTGCTGGTGATCTCTGCCATGAAGGACTACCTCTTCATCCTTTGGTGAAATCGGAATTGTAAAAAGGTCTCCGTATTGAATATAAATCTAATGTGCTTCAGTTTGAAGGATTTGTTAAGTCTTTTGGATGTGTAAAGGAACAGTTTTCAGGATTGGGTCGTGTTGTATTATTTTTGGGGTTATCTTTGAAGTAAGGGGTGTTAAGAGATCCAATGTTTATTTAAAAGGTTAATTTGAGTTCTTGGAATAAACATTGTTTTGTTTTAAAAACCACGTGTCCATAATTGTAATACTACACCTGGGGAACAAGCCGTGTGCTTAAAAAGCAACAATCCATTAAAGATGGGGGTTGGTTGAACTCCATGATACATTTTGGGGTTCTGAAAACACCTCTCCCATAACAATTGGGGGCTCGAGGGAGATAAAAGTCTATCTATTGGATTAACTTTTGTGAACTTAAAGACAGTGAAGGATTGTTGCTTTTCCGGTGTGGTATTTTAGTTTAAGTGTGTTGTGGACAGTGGCTCTTTCAGAGGCTCAGAAGGGGTGGAGATGGTCACACACTGTACCTTATGGACAGAGACCAAAAGCAAACTGTTAGATTTGGTAAAAACATTGCAGTTAATGTTATCTGAAAAAAATACGAAAATATGAGGTAATTATGGTGGTGGGTAAGCATTTAAAGTTGCCTGAGATACAGTTTGACTCTCATTGGAAATGGCAAAAATTCAGTTGCAAATTAAACAAATGGAACATGAGAAAGAATTAAAGCGGCTTGAATATGAGAGAGAGAGAGAGGAAAAAGAAAAGGAGAGAGAAGAAAGGAGAAAAGAAAGAATACCCCTAGCAGAACAATAAGAAAGCGAAAGGGAGATACAGATCAGGGAAAAAGATAAAGAGAGAGAGTTTGAACTTCAGAAAATGGCCATGAACAGTTAAAATTGACAGATGTAAAGGGAAACGTCCAGTTGGATGATAGTGATGAGGATAGTGAGAAAGAGAGTCAAAGTCGAAGGCGTGGCGGGGATCTATTTAAATATGTCCAAGCACTGCCAAGGTTTGACGAGAAGGAAGTGGAAGCCTTTTTCATTTCATTTGAGAAGGTAGCTCAACAAATGAAATTGCCACAGGACATGTGGGTGTTACTAATTCAAACAAAGCTGGTAGGTAGAGCTTGTGAAGTGTTTGCATCACTACCGGAGGAGGTATCTGGAACTTATGAAAAAGTGAAGAAATCCATCTTAAGTGCATATGAGCTAGTGCCTGAAGCTTACAGACAAAGGTTTAGAAATTTAAGGAAATAATTTGGTCAAACATACATGGAGTTTGAAAGGCTCAAACAGAGTAATTTTGATAGGTGGATAAGGGGTTTGAAAATAGACCAAACGTATGAAGCTCAAAGAAATTATACTTTTGGAGGAGTTTAAAAATTTGATTCCTGATGTAGTGAGAACTCATGTGGATTTCTACATGAGGGTTAAAACTGCCAGATTAGCAGCAGAAATGGCAGATGATTATGAATTAGTTCATAAATCAAAGATTGGTTTCCAACATCAATTTCAGCCGGTGAGGGATAGAAACTGGGGACATGAGAAATACTCAAGTGGTAAAGGTAAAGGTGATCTGATGGGAGACAATAACGCGAGTGTACCTCAGATTAAAAAATAAATCCAGGAGGGTGGAAAAAAAATGAAAAGTTTCAAATGTTTTCACTGCAGTAAACCAGGCCATGTAAAGTCACAGTGTTTTTATTAAAATAATTTTTATTCAAATTTTCAACAAGTTTTAACCAACAAAAACAGAATAAACATAAAAATAACACTAGCCCCACTCCCGCTAATACAGAAACAATAAATTAACAAAAGTAATTAACATGAGAACAAATACACATAACCAATAAAGGAAAAAACTACCCCCCCCCCTCGGGTTGCTGCTGTACCTGACCATCCTCTAACACTCTGCCAGAAAGTCTAGAAACGGTTGCCACCGCCGGAAGAACCCTTGCACCGACCCCCTTAGGGCAAACTTGACCCTCTCCAGTTTAATAAACCCAGCCATATCATTGACCCAGGATTCCGCGCCTGGGGGCCTCGCATTCTTCCACTGAAGAAGAATCCTGCGCCGGGCTACCAGGGGCACAAAGGCCAGAATACCGGCCTCTTTCACCTCCTGCACTCCCGTCTCCACCGCTACCCCAAATATTGCGAGCCCCCAGCCCGGCTCAACCCTGGAACCAACCACCCTTGACAGCATCTCCGCGATACCCCTCTAAAATCCCTCCAGCACAGGGCACGCCCAAAACATGTGGGTGTGGTTTGCTGGGCTCCCTGAACACCTGACACATCTGTCCTCTCCTCCAAAGAACCGGCTCAGCCTTGGCCCAGTCATGCGCGCCCTATGCAGCACCTTAAATTGAATTAAACTGAGCCTCGCACAGGAGGAGGAGGAATTCACCCTCCCCAGGGCATCAGCCCACGTCCCCTCGTCGATCTGCTCTCCCAGCTCCTCCTCCCACTTACCTTTCAGCTCCTCCACCGAGGCCACCTCCCCCACTTGCATCACTTGGTAGATTGCCGAAATCCTCCCCTCACCAACCCACGTCCCCGAAAGCACCCTGTCCTGAAACCCCCTTGACGGCAACAGTGAAAACTCCACCACCTGACAAACGCCCTTCCCTGCATGTATCTAAAGGTGTTCCCTGGGGGAAGGCCAAACCTCCCCTCCAACTCCTCCAGGGTCGCAAACTTCCCATCGGGGAAAAAGGTCCCCCATCTGCCTGATACCTGCCCTGTGCTAACTCAGAAACCTTTCGCCCCTTCTCCCTGGTACAAACTGGTGGTTCCCCCGTATCGGGGACCAGACTGAAGCCTTCACCTCCCCCCTATGCCACCTCCAGAAGTAATTGTTAAGAAGGTGCCAGATGTCTTTAAAGAATTTCCTTGTGTGGGTAAAGTTTACTCATGTGTATCAGGAGGAGCAGGTAAAGAAGTCACAATTTTAAGAGATACAGGGGCTAGTCAATCTTCAATGGTAAGAGATGAGGAATGATGTAGTTTGGGAAGAATGTTGCCAGAAAAGGTGGTGATATGTGGAATTCAGGGTGAGAGGAGTAGCGTTCTATTATATAAGGTAAGGTTGGAAAGTCCAGTGAAGAGTGGTGAAGTGGTAGTAGGAGTAATAGATCCACTATCTTGTCCAGGAATACAGTTTATCTTGGGTAATGATATAGCTGGATCGCAGGTGGGAGTGATGCCTACTGTGGCTGATAAGCCAATGGAAAATCAGATAACTGAAGTGTTGAAGGACAAATATCCTGGGATTTTTCCGGATTGTGTAGTAACAAGGTCGCAAAGTCACAGGTTAAGACAAGAGAAATCAAAGAGTAAAGATGAAGTTGAAGTGCAATTATCAGAAACGATTTTTGATCAGATAGTTGAAAAAGAACAAGAACAGGTGGAGGATGAGGCGGATATTTTTAGTTCAGGAAAATTGGCGGAGTTACAACGGAAAGATGTAGAAATAAGACCAGAAAGCATATACGGAAGATGAATCTGAGTGTATACCTGAGTGTTATTACCGTAAAACTGATGTCTTGATGAGAAAATGGAGACCTGTACATATGCAGGCGGATGAAAAGTGGGCAGAAGTTCATCAAGTAGTATTGCTGGTACGGGTAGAGAAAGGAGGTGTTGCAAGTTGCACATGTGTTACCAGTGGGAGGTCGTTTGGGAATAAGGAAAACTCAAGCTAAAATCCAGAAACATTTTTATTGGCCTGGACTACATAAAGATGTAGTTAAATTTTGTCAATCATGTCACACATGTCAAGTGATAGGGAAACGCCAAGCAGTGATAAAACCAGCACCCTTAATACCCATTCCAGCATTTGAGGAACCTTTTACATGGGTTCTAATTGATTGTGTAGACCTGCTTCCTAAAATGAAAAGTGTGAATCAATATCTTTTGACTATAATGGATGTGTCTACTAGGTTTCCAGAGGCCATTCCAGTACGTAATATTACAGCTAAAAATATTGTGGAAGAGTTACTTAAATTCTTTACTCGATGTGGACTACCCACAGAAATACAATCGGATCAAGGGTCAAATTTTACCTCAAAGTTATTCAAAGAAGTTATGGATAGCTTAGGAATAAAACAATTTAAATCAACTGTGTACCATCCAGAATCGCAGGGAGCATTAGAAAGGTGGCATCAGACATTAAATACATTGTTGAGGGCTTATTGTCAAGATTATGCAGAGGATTGGGATAAAGGAATTCCATTTGTACTGTTTGCAATTAGGGTTGCACCTAATGAGTCAACCAAATTCAGTCCTTTTGAACTAATTTCTGGTCCTGAGGTAAGAGGACCACTTAAATTGATCAAAGAAAAATTGGTGGGTGAGAAATTGGAAATTACAGTATTGGATTACGTGTCAAATTTTAGGGAACGATTAAATAGAGCAGGTGAATTGGCCAGACAACATTTGAAAGTTGCACAAAATGTGATGAAATGGGTAGCGGACAAGAAATCCACAGTTCGTAGTTTTGCAAGTGGAGATAAAATTTTAGTGTTGTTACAAGTGGTAGGGGAGCCTTTAAAAGCTAGGTTTTGTGGACCGTATCAGATTGAAAGGAAATTAAGTGAGGTGAATTATGTGGTAAAAACACCAGATAGAAGGAAGACTCACCGAGTGTGTCATGTGAATATGCTTAAAAGGTACTTTGAAAGAGGAGGAGAGAAAAAGGAGGTTTTAATATTTCTAACTCAAAGTGACAAACCAAATCCAGATGACTGTGAATTTGACATACCTCAAATTAAATTGGAAATGAGGCCGTTCTTAAAAATTGGGATGAATTGTTAAGTTACCTTCCAGAGGAAAAACGAACTGACCTGAAAGAGTTATTGATATCACATGCACAAGTTTATAGAGATAAATTGGGAAGTAAATTAGTTTGTAGAGATAAATGGCTATACATGATGTAGATGTGGGAAATGCTGTTCCGATCAAACAACATCCATATAGACTTAACCCTTTAAAATTGGCACAGGTTAACAAAGAGATTGAGAGTATGCTTAAAAAGGGGATAATTGAAGTGGGTTGCAGCCAATGGAGCTCACCCATAGTGATGGTACCTAAACCAGACGGTACCCAACGGTTGTGTGTGGACTGTCGAAAGGTGAATGCAGTTACAAGAACGGACTCTTACCCTATCCTACGTTTGAAGGATTGCATTGAGAAAGTGGGACAATCTGCTTTTATTTCCAACTTCCAGACATGGAAAGAACAGTTTAAACATCGTATGGAGTTCTTGATTGACTTCAGGAGGCGGGTTTGGTGATGAACTTAGCCAAAAGTGAATTTGGAGAAGCCCGAATCACTTTCCTTGAGGGGTTTCCGATACCCTCAAGACGAAGGGAAATAATGCGATCTCTTAACATGAATGAATTTTGCACGAACCTTTGTGCAAAAGATTTGTTGCGTGGTTACTCCACTGATGGAATTGCTGAAGAAACGTTAAAAATGTCAATGGACAGGGGACTTTCAACAGGCATTTGACTGCCTGAAAGCTGTGATCACCAATGCTCCTGTGTCGGAGAATTGCAAGGGGCTCTTTGGTCAGATTGAACTAAAGTATCTGATTCTAAAGAGAAATGCTGAGGAGTAGAGGAATGGATGGATTGTGCAGAGACTTACTTGTTCAACGAGACTGTCAATCGAGAAGGTTTTCGGTTGGAGAAAGAAGAATGGGAAAAATTGACTATATTATTATGCCTGTTTGCGTGTGTTGTTTTTTTTAAAAAAAAAAGTATTTTTACTGTGTGCATTTCTTAATTGATGGTGCAAGGTTAAAAATGAAACCATCTTGAAGTTGATGGTATTTTTTTTCCTTGGGAGGAGGTGTCATCTGAGAGTGCCTTTAAGAATTGGATGTTTAAGAAATGTACCTTCTAAGAAATGAGGCTGATCATATTACTGAAGTGATGTCACAGGGGGGAGCTGAGTTCACCTCTGCTTTTTGGGAGTTTTAGTTTTAGTTTGAAGAAAGCTTGGGTGTGGCTGCATTGCTGGTGATCTCTGCCATGAAGGACTATCTCTTAATCCTTTGGTGAAATCGGAATTGTAAAAAGGTCTCCATATTGAATATAAATCTAATGTGCTTCTGTTTGAAGGATTTGTTAAGTCTTTTGGATGTGTAAAGGAACAGTTTGCAGGATTGGGTCGTGTTGTATTATTTTCGGGGTTGTCTTTGAAGTAAGGGGTGTTAAGAGATCCAATGTTTATTTAAAAGGTTAATTTGAATTCATGGAATAAACATTGTTTTGTGGTGGCTTTGGCGAGGGTACGGAAGAGGTTTACCAGGATGTTGCCTGGTCTGAAAGGTATTAGCTATGAGGAGATGCTGGATAAACTTGGATTGTTTTCACTGGAATGACAGAGGTTGAGCGGCGACTGATAGATGTTTATAAAAGTATGAGGGTCATGGACATAGTGGATAGTCAGATGCTTTATCCCAGGGTGGAAAAGTCAATTACTAGGAGACATAGGTATATGGTACAAAGGGAAAGTTTAGAAGAGATGAGCGACGAAGCTTTTTACACTGCGGGTGGTGAGTGCCTGGAATGCGCTCCGGGGGGAGGTGGTGGAAGCTGGTATGATAGCGACGTTTAAGAGGCATCTTAACAAGTACATGAATAGGATGGGAATAGAGCGATAAAGACCCTGGAAGTGCAGAAGGTGTTTTTCTAGACTGGCATCATGATCAGTACAGGCTTGGAGGGCTGAGGAGATGGATATGAATATCGGAAGGTTTGGGGAGGTAAAATGCAGACGAGGATTGTTGGGGGCTGGAGAAGGTGAAATGCCTGCGAGGATTATCTGGAGGGGGATGGCGGGGGGAGGCGGGGAGCATCCGATACCTCCACGCTGGGGGCTGGTGTCCATTAGGGTGAGGCGATGATCACCAATCTCTGTGGAGCAAGTTCCTAGCTCGACAAGGCCCTGTCCCACACAGCGATGGCATAAACCACGCCCACACAGCGATGGCGTAAACCACGCCCACTCACTTTTTTTGCTCTGAGAAACCAGTATTTGGAGAGAAAACAGGGGAGAAATTCTCCGACCCCCAGCAGGATCGGAGAATCGCCTGGAGGCGCCTAAAATCCCGTCCCCGCCGTGGCAGAGATTCTCCGCCACCCGGGAAGTGGCGGCGGCGGAATCTCGCCACTCCGATCGGAGAGGCCCCTGCGGCGATTCTCCGGCCCGGATGGGCCGAAGTCCCGCCGTTGGGAGGCCTCTCCCGCCGCCGAGGTTTAAACCACCTCTGGAACGGCGGGCTCAGCGGCGCGAGCAGGCCCCCGGGGTCCTGGGGGGGCGGAGGGGCGATCGAACCCCAGGGGGTGCCCCCACGGTGGCCTGGCCCGTGATCGGGGCCCCCGGCTCAGACTCCGGACCAGTGCTCTAGCTGCACTAGTTTCTTCCGCGGCCGCCATGGCAGAGGCCATGGCGGAAGCGGAATCGCGCATGCGCCGACAGTGACGTCAGCGGCCAGCTGCCGCTGACATTACTGCCGGCGCATGCGCGGACCGGCGAAAGCCTTTCGGCCAGCCCCGCTGCCGGGGGCGCCGGTTTTTTTGCGCCGGTCTTCTGGTGGCAACCGCTCCGGCGCGGGGCTGGCCCCCAAAGGTGGGGAGAATTCCCCACCTTTGGGGAGGCGCGACCCCTGAGTGGTTGGCGCCACTCCCCTACTCCGGGACCCTCCGTCACGCCGGGTAGGGGAGAATGCTGCCCCAGGTCTGTGCGACGGGAGAGTTACACAGCAATTTTTAGTTTGAGCCTGGCACTCATTTTAGAATTCCAATATTTGCAGCTGCTCTCCATGTTTTTGCTTGTTGATATTGCTTTATTTAATGGCGTTTTAAAATAAATTTTCACGTGTGTTACAGATTCTACAGATTAAAAAAATTGAACTCTTTCTGTTTGTGTATGTTTTTCCCGAACTAAAATCAGCATTAAGTATCTGGTTTCTAGGTATTTAATATAGGACAATATTATCTTCCATTCATTATTATTTCAGCTCATATTAAAGTGCTTGAACATGAAATGCTGTTTACTGCAAGCCGGTGCTGAACTCTTTGTTATTTGCAAATATTTGCTTTCATCTCTGACGATGCAGCGTGAAATCAAAAGTGCTGCTCCAAATTCATTAGCTCCAATTAGGCTCAAATGTTTCTCAGCTTGTAGCTGACTGGAATGCAGACTCATGTGAGAGAGTAACGCACTGGCACTGCAAATGTAGAGCACATATTCACGGTCGGCTAAACTTGTACATCGATTTCACTCCTGTGGAATGTCTTTTGCTCCCTCACTCAGAGACTCACTGGTTCCACGTTCTTCCATTATACCCGTGTGCCGATTCATTGGTAGGCCACACAGTCACCAGGTATACGGGCTGAAAAATATTCCAATACTGTCCTAAACCATAAAAACATACTGTTTAATTGTACAGGCTGTCTGCAGTTCTACAATGTGAAAGGGGAATCTTCTGGCAGCAAGCTAGGAGTGTTTTACAGGTATAATTTTCTCCCATTTGCATTTATTGCGGAACGTTGTATCGACAACAGTAGTAATGTGTATGTAACTATTATATTTATATATACTTCATCCTTGTCGAAAGTACTTTCTTTATGGTACTATATAAGCTCCCCTTTGCCACTTTTCCGCTGTTCCCTTATCAACTACACAGCTTGCTATTAATTTATGACTGATCAACTGCAGATTTACTACAAGTGCAAATTGGAGTGAAACGAACCCTGCAACGAGTACAAATGTGTTCTTTGTATTTTCTGTTCACAAATGAATGAGGTTAAGCCAAATAGGAACTTGTTTCCTGGCAATGAAATGATAAGCAGCTATAAATTTAAATGTCCTGACGCGTAGGCATTAAGAAACTTTCCAATCTTGTATCAAAACGTGAAGAACATTGTGTCAAATGTGCATTGAACATTTCTCTCTTGGTCTGTGCATGGTGATAGTAAATTAACAGAATAATATGCAGCAACATTGGTTTGATTTTCAAGTATTAATATGCAAAAAAAAAGCAAAAATGCACTGCATTTCTATTTACTAAGAAAGCAGGACTAATTTTAAAGATAAGGCCTCGGTCACAACCTCTGAAACTACCATCTATGAGCTAGGTATCACCCAGGCTGGGCTGCAAAGACATGTTCACATTGGTGGAAAGATCGAAAACCGGAGGCGACTGACAAAGAAACATGCAATATGGAGATATTTCGCGATGCGGAGAGGCTGAATAGACTCGGACTGTTTTCATTAGAACGACGGAGGTTGACGGGTGACCTGATAGAGGTCTACAAGGTTATGAGGGGTCAGGGGGCATTGGTTTCAGGTCCGTGCGGCAAAGTTTAGAGGAGATGTGCGAGGCAGGTCTTTTACACAGTAGGTCGTGAGTGCCTGAAACGTGTTGCCAGGGGAGGTTGTAGAAGCAAATACATTAACGCCGTTCAAAAGGCATCTCGACAAATACATGGAGAGGATGGGCATAGAGGGATAAAGCACAAGGAAGTGCTGAGGGTTTTGGCAAAGGTTGGTATCATGACCGATACAGGCTTGGAGGGCCGAAGGGCATGTTCCTGTGCTGTATTGTTCTTTGTTCTTTGCTCTTTATAAACCTTTTTATATGCAGCCGGTGATTAGAATACGAAATGTACAGCCTGAGAGTGTGGTGGAGGTAGATTCAGTCATGGCTTTCAAAAGAGAATTCTATCATCATCTCAAGAGGGGAAAAGAAATTGCAGGGCTCTGGGGAAAAGGCTCTGGAGTGGGACGAGATGAACTGTTTGCAAAGAGCCGGCACAAACACGATGGGACGCATGGCCTCCTTCTGCGCTGTAGCATTCTCTGGCACAGGAGGCCGTTCAGAGGAGGTTGGCGAATTTGATCCCGGGGATGAAAGGGTTGACGTACGAGGAGAGATTAAACAGTATAGGCTTATACTGGCTGGAGTTTAGAAGGCTGAGAAGGGATCTGATCGAGGTGTATAAAATACTAATTGGGATTGAAAAAGTAAACGTAGACCAAATGTTCCCCCTGGTGTGAAATCTGGAACGAGAGGTCACATAAAGTTGAGAGACGGTAGACTTAGAATTGAGATGAGGAGGAATTACTTCTTACAGAGGGTGGTGAATTTGTGGAACTTGCAGTCCTGTAGTGTGGTGGAGCTGAGTCATTGAATGGTTTCAAGAAAGAGATAGATATATTTCTGATTTTAAAAAAAACAGGTTAAAGGGATATGGGCAACAGGTGGGGAGGTGGATTTGAGACCAGGAAGTGATCAGCCATGATCTGATTGAATGACGGAGCAGGTGTGATGGGCTGGATTGTCACTTTTGCTCCTAATTCCTATGTTCCTGTGTAGCTTCCTTCTTTGCTGTAACCATTCTGTAGCCTGAGGCAAAGAACTAACACTCATTATTTAACTTGAAGCCGACAAAGTTTCAGTGGCCTCTGGAGCACAGATTTCCTCTTTTCTGATGCCAGTTTGAATTTGGTTAGGAGATACATGGCATCTGTGAAGTGGTCTGATCAACCAATCAGACTGAAGAATTCTCACAGACAGCAGAGCCAGGGATATAATTAGCACTTAAATCATTGTACAAAACTAAAAGAAGGATGGGGGGGGATGGGGGGGGGGGGGGGGGGGGTGTGACACAGAGGTTCGCACTGCTGCCTCACAGCGCCAGGGACTCTGGTTCAATTCCGGCCTTGGTTAACTGCCTGTGTGGAGTTTGCACTTTCTCCCAGTGTCTATGTGGGTTTCCTTTGGGTGCTCCGCTTTCCTCCCGCAGTCCAAAGATGTGCAGATTAGGTGGATTGGCCATGATAAATTGCCCCTTTGTGTCTAAAGATGTGTAGCTTAGGTTAAGGCATTATTGGGATAGTACAGGGGGGTGGTCTTGGGTGGAGTGTTCTTTCAGAAGATTGATGTAGACTTGATGGGCGGAATGGCACTGTCGGGATTCTATTCTTCTATGATTGGGACATAGACATATGATCAAGGGAGAAATCTACATACGACGGCCTCATAGAAACATAGAAACTAGGGATAGGAGTAGACCATTTGGCCCATTGAACTTGCTCCACCATTCAATACGATCATGGTTGATCCTCTATCTCTGCACCATACACTTATGCTCTCCGCGTTGACCTTGACGCCTTTAGAGCATAGAAATGTATCCATTTTATTTGTGACTTGGGCTTCTATGGTAGAGAATTCTGCAGGTTCACCATCCTCTGAGTGAAGAAATTTCTCCTCATCTCAGTCCTAAATGGCCTACTTTGTATCCTGAGACTGTGACTGCTTGTTCTAGACCGCCTCCAGCCAGAGAAAACAACATCCTGCACCCAGTCTGTCCAGTCCTGCCAGAAATTTATACGTTCCAATGACATGCCCTCTCGTTCTTCTGAATTCCAGTGAATACTGGCACAGTTGACCCAATCTCCTCACACGACAATCCTGCCATCAGTCTGGTGAATATTCACTTCACTCATTGTTAATTAGAGATAGTATAACAGCTGCAGAAAGGCAGTTGGAGGGGGATCTGCCTACTGAGGTAATATGGGTTGAAGTCAGAAATAGGAAAGGAGCAGTCACCTTGTTGGGAGTTTTCTATAGCCCCCCAATAGCAGCAGAGATGTGGAGGAACAGATTGGGAAACAGATTTTGGAAAGGTGCAGAAGTCACAGGGTAGTAGTCATGGGTGACTTCAACTTCCCAAAAATTGAGTGGAAACTCTTTAGATCAAATAGTTTGGATGGGGTAGTGTTTGTGCAGTGTGTCCAGGAAGCTTTTCTAACACAGTATGTAGATTGTCCGACCAGAGGGGAGGCCATATTGGATTTAGTACTTGGTAATGAACCAGGGCAGGTGATAGATTTGTTAGTGGGGGAGCATTTTGGAGATGGTGACCACAATTCTGTGACTTTCACTTTAGTTATGGAGAGGGATAGGTGCGAGCAACAGGGCAAGGTTTATAATTGGGGGAAGGGTAAATACAATGCTGTCAGACAAGAATTGAAGTGCAGAAGTTGGGAACATAGGCTGTCAGGGAAGGACACAAGTGAAATGTGGAACTTGTTCAAGGAACAGGCACTGCGTGTCTTTGATATGTATGTCAGGCAGGGAAGAGATGGTCGAGTGAGGGAACCATGGTTGACAAGAGAGGTTGAATGTCTTGTTAAGAGGAAGAAGGAGACTTATGTAAGGCTGAAGAAACAAGGTTCAGACAGGGCGCTGGAGGGATACAAGATAGCCAGGAGGGAACTGAAGAAAGGGATTAGGAGAGCTAAGAGAGGGCATGAAAAATCTTTGGCGGGTAGGATCAAGGAAAACCCGTGAGAAATATGAGAATGACTAGAGCGAGGGTAGGTCCGATTAAGGACAGTAGCGGGAGATTGTGTATTAAGTCTGAAGAGATAGGAGAGGTCTTGAACAAGTATTTTTCTTCAGTATTTACAAACGAGAGGGGCCATATTGTTGGAGAGGACAGCGTGAAGCAGACTGATAAGCTTGAGGAGATACTTGTCAGGAAGGAAGATGTGTTGCGCGTTTTGAAAAACTTGAGGATAGACAAGTCCCCTGGGCCTGACAGGATATATCCAAGGATTCTATGGGAAGCAAGAAATGAAATTGCAGAGCCGTTGGCAATGTTCTTTTCGTCCTCGCTGTCAACAGGGGTGGTACCAGAGGATTGGAGAGTGGCGAATGTCGTGCCCCTGTTCAAAAAAGGGAATAGGGATAACCCTGGGAATTACAGGCCAGTTAGTCTTACTTCAGTGGTAGGCAAAGTAATGGAAAGGGTACTGAGGGATAGGATTTCTGAGCATCTGGAAAGGCATTGCTTGATTAGGGATAGTCAGCACGGATTTGTGAGGGGTAGGTCTTGCCTTACAAGTCTTATTGACTTCTTTGAGGAGGTGACCAAGCATGTGGATGAAGGTAAAGCAGTGGATGTAGTGTACATGGATTTTAGTAAGGCATTTGATAAGGTTCCCCATGGGAGGCTTATGCAGAAAGTAAGGAGGCATGGGATAGTGGGAAATTTGGCCAGTTGGATAACAAACTGGCTAACCGATAGAAGACAGAGAGTGGTGGTGGATGGCAAATATTCAGCCTGGAGCCCAGTTATCAGTGGCGTACCGCAGGGATCAGTTCTGGGTCCTCTGCTGTTTGTGATTTTCATTAACGACTTGGATGAGGGAGTTGAAAGGTGGGTCAGTAAATTTGCAGATGATACGAAGATTGGTGGAGTTGTGGATAGTGAGGAGGGCTGTTGTCGGCTTCAAAGAGACATAGATAGAATGCAGAGCTGGGCTGAGAAGTGGCAGATGGAGTTTAACCCTGACAAGTGTGAGGTTGTCCATTTTGAAAGGACAAATATGAATGCGGAATACAGGGTTAATGGTAGGGTTCTTGGCAATGTGGAGGAGCAGAGAGATCTTGGGGTCTTATGTTCATAGATCTTTGAAAGTTGCCACTCAAATGGATAGAGCTGTGAAGAAGGCCTATGGTATGCTAGCGTTCATTAGCAGAGGGATTGAATTTAAGAGCCGTGAGGTGATGATGCAACTGTACAAAACCTTGGTCAGGCCACATTTGGAGTACTGTGTGCAGTTCTGGTCACCTCATTTTAGGAAGGATGTGGAAGCTTTGGAAAAGGTGCAAAGGAGATTTACCAGGATGTTGCCTGGAATGGAGAGTAGGTCATACGAGGAAAGGTTGAGGGTGCTAGGCCTTTTCTCATTAGAACGGAGAAGGATGAGGGGTGACTTGATAAAGGTTTATAAGATGATTAGGGGAATAGATAGAGTAGACAGTCAGAGACTTTTTCCCCGGGTGGAACACACCATTACAAGGGGACATAAATTTAAGATAAATGGTGGAAGATATAGAGGGGATGTCAGAGGTAGGTTCTTTACCCAGAGAGTAGTGGGGGCATGGAATGCACTGCCTGTGGAAGTAGTTGAGTCGGAAAAGTTAGGGACCTTCAAGCGGCTATTGGATAGGTACATGGATTAGGGTAGGATAATGGAGTGTTGGTTAACTTCTTAAGGGCAGCACGGTAGCATTGTGGATAGCACAATTGCTTCACAGCTCCAGGGTCCCAAGTTCGATTTTGACTTGGGTCACTGTCTGTGTGGAGTCTGCACATCCTCCCCGTGACTGCGTGGGTTTCCTCCGGGTACTCCGGTTTCCTCCCACAGCCCAAAGATGTGCAGGTTGGGT
This sequence comes from Scyliorhinus canicula, assembly GCF_902713615.1. Lineage (NCBI taxonomy): Eukaryota > Metazoa > Chordata > Chondrichthyes > Carcharhiniformes > Scyliorhinidae > Scyliorhinus > Scyliorhinus canicula. The sequence continues at coordinate 165,097,382 of NC_052153.1, forward strand.
GGATTGGCCATGAAAAATTGTCCAAAATTCTATGATTAACCTAGGACAAAAGTTCGGCGCAACATCGTGGGCCGAAGGGCCTGTTCTGTGCTGTATTTCTCTATCTCTATCTCTATCTCCCTCCATGGCAAGTATATCCTTTGATAGGTAAGGAGACCAAAACTGCACATAATTCTCCAGGTGTGGTCTCATCAATGCCCTGTACAGCTGTAGTAAAACATCCTTGCTCTTGTACTCCGGTCCTCTTGCAATGAAGGTCAACATATCATTTGCTTAGCTACTTCTTGTGCCTTTATACCTGCTTTCAGTGCTTATAGTTCTCTTTGTACATCAACATTTCCCAATCTTTCACCATTTAAGTAACACTCTCACATTCCGTTTTGTCACTGTTACTACCCACAGATGTGAGGCTATGGTATTTTGCTACCCAATTGAGGTCCATTATCAAGCTATTGCATTTGCACTACCCAATGTCCATGCTTTAGGTTTCCATTCCTTGTTTTCGAAATGAAAGTGGTCTGGATCACAGGCAACGTTGGAATGTAAAGGGTCTATCATTTTGTACATTTAATTTCTTCATGCAGATTAGAATATTTCAAAATGAGGGTAACATAAGCCCGCTATACTCTGGAATACACTTTTAATTGAAAAAGATATTCATGCTTCATTTTAAGGAACACATACATTTAGAATTCTAGGGTTGGGTATTCATGGAGTGGGTCAACTCAAGTGACTTTTAAAAATAGCCGATGTTCTGCCTCCATTTCATGTATGTCTCAAATTTGCCAACAGGGTGGGGTGTGAATATCATAGGCTGGAAACCCAAACTCAGGATGACTTGAAATTAGTACTGAGTTTAGATTGTTCAAAAGCATTAGTCCGCATAATCACACATTTATGGAATAGAGATAAACACTCTTGAAGGATGAATAAGGCCTGTTTAAGTGTCGTGATCTGAGGTTTTTAAATCCCTAGCCTTTAAACCATGAAAAAATGGGTGGCATGGCGGCGCTATGTTGGCATTGCTGCCTCATGCCGCTGAGGACCCAGGTTCAATCCTGGCCCCGAGTCACACTATCCGTGTGGAGTTTGAACATATTCCACGTGTCTGCGTGGGTCTCACCCCCACAACCCAAAGATGAGCAGGTAGGTGGATTGCCATGCTAAATTGCCCCCTAATTGGGGAAAAAAATTTAAATGAAAAAACAGGCTGGGGATGCCAGTTTAAAAAACGCTCCTGGGCTACTTTGATTGACAGGCCATCTAATGTAGGTTAGAAAAAAATAAATCTGTTCCTGCAGCTTCATAGAGCTTTGGCTGTCATTTACCAAGGGCTGTTATTACAGCAGAAATATTATGAATGCTTGGCTGAGTTTCAAACGACAAAAGCACTCCTGTTTTATTTTGGCGATCAGTTTATATTTTGTTTAACAGTTTCAAGAGGCAATTAAAGGATTAACTGTCTTTGTTGATACAGGCAAAGGTTTGTTTTTATAAAAGAATGATGAACATCTGAGGGGCGTTTTAAAACTTTAGAACAGTACAGCACAGAACAGGCCCTTCGGCCCTCGATGTTGTGCCGAGCAATGATCACCCTACTCAAACCCACGTATCCACTCTATACCCGTAATCCAACAACCCCCCCCGCCCCTTAACCTTACTTTTTAGGACACTACGGGCAATTTAGCATGGCCAATCCACCTAACCCGCACATCTTTGGACTGTGGGAGGAAACCGGAGCACCCGGAGGAAACCCACGCACACACGGGGAGGACGTGCAGACTCCACGCAGACAGTGACCCAGCCGGGAATCGAACCTGGGACCCTGGAGCTGTGAAGCATTTATGCTAACCACCATGCTACCGTGGATTTTCTTTCCGGGTCAAATGCCTATGATTGAGATCAAAATTAGATTACTGGAGGTTTTTTGTTATTTACGAGATTCCTCAGGTCTTCCCATAATGGATCTGGGGGTGGGAGGGTGGAGTGGGTACAGGTGGTGAGTGACTATGGAGGGGGCATGGAGAATGGGTGGGGGTGTGAGGGGTGAGGGTTACATCAGCTAACTGTTTCTAAACCATCATTCTGGCTCAGCACCTACGATTCTCTTTCAGAGTTGATAAGATTGACGCCTCTCTCGCCCCTGTCTCCCTGGAATGGAAATCGGGTGTAATGTAGTTTTTTAAACCAGGGCGTTCTGTCAAATCGGACATTTGACCGTCTCGAGCTACCTGCCTCGGTGACGGAAATCTATCCCTAGTCTTACTGCTCTCTAATTATTTATGAAAATCCGCAAGTGCCGTTTGGGCATAATAACATGACGCAGGAATTTAGGAGCATGTTTGCTCAGTAAGAGGTTAGAAAAACAGAACGGTGATAAATAAATAATAGGTAAGTAAATATGCTACCTATTCCTGTTGCTGCTGGAGGACGGTACTAAAAATTGAAACAACATGCTGAGATTTTCCTTAGGTTTTATAATGGTGAAGATCTTGCTCTCAAAAATATGAACCAGGGGCGGGATTCTCCGACGACCCCCCTCCCCCGGGCTGGGTTGTAAAATCCCCAGGGGTGGCGTGAATCCCGCGGGAGGATCCGGCCCCGGGGGGGGCCCCCATGATGGACTGGCCCGCGATCGGGGCCCACCGATCTGCGAGCAGGCCTGTGCTGTGGGGGCACGCTTTACCTCCATGCCAGCCTCTGTAGGGCTCCGCCATGGCCGCCATAGAGAAGAAACCCCCTGCGCATGTGCAAGAACACGCTGGCGGTTCTGCACATGCGCGGGACCACGGCGGCCCTTGGGCGCCGATTGGTGCGGCACCAACCCCTCCAGCGCTAGCCTAGCCCCCAGAAGTGCGGAGGATTCCGCAACTCCCGGGTGGCCCGACACCGGAGTGGTTTGCGTCGTTCTTGGTGCTGGCATCAGGCCATCGCGCCAAGTGCGGGAGAATCTCGCCCCAGATCTTTCTGTCCCTGCATTTGGGGATGTTGAATTGCCTGGTCTCAGCAGCAGGAGGGAACACGGGGAGGAAGGAACATACAAGGTAATAGAGGAAAGGTTAATTGAGCTCCATGAGAGTGTGTTTGTGTGTCCCCGCACCAGAATTTCTGGTATTCACTGAACACTGGTTGTTTGCCCCAGGCACAGAAAAGGGAATGTCTGTTGCATTGTGTATATATTGCTGAGCATGTAGAGGTCTCACTGCAGTACACGAGTGTGGCGATAACAACTGGGACTGTTGTTGACTCGTTGAAGGTCACAGTTGTCACTCTGCTGAGGTTTGCAGAAGGCTGAGCTGGCCCTGCTAATCCAGTGTTGGATCTTCTCATTAATGGTGGCCTTGTGAGAAAGATATTTGCCGATGTATGGGAATCAACATATTCCAGAGTCTTTCCTTCAACATATGTAGGAGGTGGAATGATATAGGCTTTGTTTTGGAACCATTCAAGGGTAATCTGTGTCTCTTTTGTGCAGAATTGAAGAAGATTGAGAGGGGCTGGCAAATCTGATGCAGAGATCCGCAAACTGTGGAACATGTATTTCTCTGGTGGTCAGTTTCATTTTGGCACCGGGGCAACTGAGGTTAAAGAGTTTTTCATCTCGGTGCTGTTTAATACTCTCATCAGAGGACAGTTGATCTTTGAGTTGGGCATTGTCAGGTGGATTGTAAATAGCATGGGAACTAGCACACAGCCTTGCTTGACGTGGGTCTGGATTTTGAAGGTGACTACTTCAGATCTCCCACACAAGACAGCGTCATTCACATCATCCTGAAGCAATTGCAGGATTCTGAGGAAGTTTCCTGCTCATTCAAATCTTTGGAGCACAATTTACAGAGCCTCACGATTTGCTGAGTCAAAGGCTTTGGTCAGGCTGATCAATGCAATGAAGAGTTAAGGTGTTAATTCTCAACAGTTTTCTTGAATTTGTCTTGACAACAAAGATCATGCTGGAAGTGACTCTGAAAGAACTAAAGCAAGCCACTGTGTGTCTTGGGGAGATTTCCTCAGCTACAGGAAATAGTTGATTTAGGAGAATGTGTGTCAGGATTTTCCCTGCTACCGACAAGAGGGAAATACCTTTATGATGTCCATGGGATGATTTATCTTCCTTCTTCAAGGTAGTTTTAATTGTCAGATTCCTGAATTTGAGGCAAGGGGTTAGGGATGAGCTATTGTGGGATGATGTATGAAGTTTAAAAAAAAAATCTATTTGTAGCTGGGATTTGGCTAGCCAGCAATTATTACCAATCTCTAATTGCCCTTGAGAAAGTGATGGTGAACTACCTTATTGAATCCATGTGTTGTAGGAACACCAACAGTGCTGTTAGGAAGGGAGTTCCAGGATTTTGACCCAGTGATGTGAGCGAAAGCCCGCTAGCTTTGAAGACCTCAGCAAGAATGCCTCTGGGGCCAGAAGCTTTATTGTTTTTTTTCATCCATTTTATTGCCTGTCGCAACTGTCACATCAATGGTGGTTCAGCACTGGATTCTACTACAGGGTACTAAAGCAGTGCTTTTCAAACTTTTTTTCCCGGGACCCATTTTTACCAACCGGCCATCCTGCAGGACCCACGCTGGCCGACCGTCGTGACCCACGTTGGCCAACCTTCGCAACCCATGCCGGTCGACCATCGCGACCCAACATTTTCTCTTGCCTTTAATGCGAGAGGTGCGTCTAGGCTTATATTCTAGAGTCGTGAAGAATGAGAAAAGACCTCATTGAACCAGGCATTATTCTCTCAGGACTCTACAGAGCAAATGCAGAATGTAAGTTCTCATCAGGTGGGTGGTTTACAGCCTGGGGACATAGTCTGCAAATTACAATGCGACAATTTTAGACATGGGTGAGGAGGAATTACTTAACTCCAAGTATTGTGAATCTTTTTAATCTCTAAAATTCATTACCAAAGAGAGTTCTGCAGGCTCAGCCATTGAGCATATTCAATCTAGATGCAGGAAGACTGAATTGAATTTTTAAAAAAAATCATCTCCTGGGTCAGCGCGCTGATGTCAGGAGGTGGCGGTGTTTCTCTCTGGGCACGAATGCGCCGTGTGCCCGCATTTTTAAAGCTGGTCATGGCTATCATTTTTAAAGCTGCTCGCAGCCGGCATTTTCAAAAGCCGGCTGCTGCGGGCCGTTGCGCTTGAATTCACGCGATCGGAAACGCCACGATGGATGGTTCTGCGACCCTCCCGACACCCGCCTGCAACCCACCTGCGGGTCGTGACCCCCACTTTGAAAATGCCTGTACTAGAGAATAGATAGCCTGAGGAGTAGAGGCTGCTAGTGCGGATTCACAGTGGACCAGTTGGTGAAAATGTTCTTTCCAGCGTTGACCGATGGCATTATCATCTTTAAGAATACAAATATCGGGCGCAATTCTCCGCACTCACGACGGTGCGGAGAATAGCGGGGTTCGTAAAATTTTACGGCCACGCTAGTCTGACGCCCTCCCGCTATTCTCCCCCCCCACGCCCGACTCCCGATACGAATCGCTGCCGCCGTTTTTTTACGGCCAGCAGCGATTCTCAGCTGGCCGATGGGCCGAGTTCCAAGCCCTTTACGGCTGTTTTAACGAATGGCAAACACACCTGGTCTGGCCGTTCGTAAAAACGGCCGTAAAGTGCCGATTTTTAAAACCATGGCACCAATTGGCACGGCAGTACCATGGCCGTGCCAAGGGTGCCATGGGCCCGCGATCGGTGCCCACCGATCGCGGGCAGCGGGTCCGATACCCGCGCACTCTTTGTCCTTCCGCTGTATCACTTCGCGGGGCGGCTGAGGGGCATCCCGGCCCGCGCATGCGCGGGTTTCGCGCAAATGCGCAATGAAGTCATCCGCGCATGCGCGGGTTGGAGTCTTCCAATCCGCGCATGCGCGGCTGATGTCATGTGACGCGTTAGCCGGCGCAAACTCTGGCAAGCGGGCTTAACGAAATTCGTTAAGCCCGCGATGCCGGAGTTTACGGCGGCGGCATGCTAGCCCCGACCGGGGACCAGAATTGGTTCCCGGTCGGGGAGGGGGAGGCTGGCGTCAAACCCGCCCGGATTTGACGCCAGCCTTACGATTTCTCCCTCTCTGGGAGAATCGCGCCCATCATCTTTTGAATAAAGGAGATTTCATCCAATTGGTCTTGGTCGATAGACGATCCAGGTGGCTTCAAATAAGCCGGTCAGAGGATCAGCATATTATTTAATCTCGGCAAAAAGTTCTCAAAAAGGTAGTAAATGTGAAGTGAAATTTGGGGAAATAACATATCCTTAAAAAAAACATTTTGCACTTCATTAAGATGTTCATCTAAAACTTGGTTCTTAAAAAGTGTTCCAGTAAGGTCCTTACTAAATTACTTGACCACTGATGTTTCCAATAAGATTCTAATTTTGAACTAAAAACTGAATAAAAGTGGGAGAATGTAGGAAGCAAATTGCACTGGTTGTGACCAGCAGAGTAAGGAATCCATTACTCCCAATCCAGGTCAGAGCCTGTTAATTAGAAAACCACTGGAGATAAAAACTGCCAGCATCGCAACTAAAAAAGCAAGATACTGCGGATGCTGGAAAGCTGAAATAAAGGCAGAAAATCGAGGGAATGCTCATTAGGTCTGGTAACATCTGCAGAGGAAGAAACCGTGTTACTGTTCCAGTTTGATGACCTTTCATGAAAGCCACCTGGGAAGCAGATGTCAGGCCATCTGTTCAACATAGATGGCCTCATTAAGAATAATTGGCTGAACTCCAAAGCTAATGCATTCAGCCCTGTATGCAATTTTTGCACAGCTGTGAAGGGGAATGCTATATTTGTTAATTTGACATGTTTATGGAATTGTAATACGTTTTATTTCTTTGAAGTGGTTTTTCAATGTCTTTTTGTTTATTTGGACAAGATTCAGGGATGTCAAGAAGTTTTTTTTTTCATTCATACTGCGAGTGGCTGTTTGATATACAACCTCATAAGTGTCAGAGGAGCAATTCTTTTTTCAAAGGAGATTTTCAAGGCCTGTTTGTTACTTAGACAGTTTCAGTAGCATTTCAAAAGACTTGCCAGTGTTATTACTTGATCATTGTTTCTGTGCATTGTGGATCCTGGAAGAGTGGTTATGAAGGATGATTGGTGTTGCACTGGGATAAAGGAAGGGTACCAGAAGGGAAATGCTGCATGAAGGGGATCTGAGGGAGCGTGGAGTGGGTATGAGGAGGCATGACGGTTTGAAGGAGGTTGGGGCTGAGGGTTGGAGGCCTAACAGCCCTGGACACAACTGGAGCAATGTCCCTGTGAATTGAGGCAGGTTTTCGAACTGAGGTAGGCCTTCTTAACTACTCCGCATCACCCCTTACATGCTTCTGTTGCCATCTTGGGTCTGCTTCTGGACTTGGCATCTTTGACTCCAGCCCAAATCTGACTCCAGCCCTACCCGACTCCCAGAGACCAAAATCGGGGAGTACCCCGATCTTTAAAAAAAGTTGGGAATGTGACATCAGAACCCAACCTATGATTCTTGAGGGGAAATTTGGCCCAAATTTCTTGGTTTTGGCATGAGGTCTCCTCAGTGTTGCAATTAAATAGACGAGAAGAGGACATGAATGATTAGTTCAATGTTTGACAGTGAATGATAGAGACACAAGGAAGGGTTGTGTTTGAGACCAAAGCTGTGGGCTACCCCAGTCGAGCGACTATCCAAGAATAGCTGTTTCATTAATAATTCAAAAACACTTTGGTCACTTTGAACTACAAAATATCTTGCAGCAATGGTCACTTTTCCTCACTGAAACCTGGAGTAGAAGGCAATTCATACAGATGGTGTATCACATTCCCTCCAAAGTTCCTATTCTCAGATTTGTCAGCATTGAGTGACAGGTAAAAGTCCCACTCTGAGAGGCCAAGGGCATGGAAAGCACTGAAATTATTAGACTGGAAATAGACTGTTTCAGTGGGAAGGCTGGGGTCAAAGTACTTTGTTAGGCAGCCTTGCACTACATTTGACCTGTACCATACCTGACCTACGAATGCTTTTGTGGAGTGGTCACGAAATATCATGTAGAAAAATGTTCCAGCCCCAATGCTTGTGGCTCTCCCTCCATAATAACGACTGTCTCTCCATTGTCACATGTCTCGAAAAGAAAATCAGTATGCCTTCATTTTTACAACACTCCTTGAAGAAATTGTTCAACGGAACAATACAACCCCATGTGGTTACAATTTGGAAAAAGAGAACTTTGATTTTCTATTCAAAAATTAAATGTTCCCCTTCAGTGTGATTATCTGGAGAACAATACATATATATGGCGAGCATTATTGCACATGTTTAATATTGGCCCGAATGTTCTCGCTCATTTGAAAAGCTTTCAGCAGGTCTCTCGGGTATGTGAAGCTAATAGCCTAGAAAGAAGTAATGTAGTTCTTTTGTTTCTTGATGACTGTGGTGGACTGCTTTAATTTACAATTGCCAAGACTGAAGTTGCTTCAGATATGGTAGATCATTAACCAGCTTACATTAACAATGACAGAGGTGAGTTGTGTTCGAATAAAAAGCCCGTCAGTTCTGTTCCCATTCCGACCGTGTTGCCTAGAAACCACTTGCTCAGTAGCAATAGAACTTTGGTTGGGTTTCAGTGCATTAAATTCACTTGTGAATTAAATAGTGATGAGTTTATTAGCTTAAAAATCATTGTAGTTCCATCGGGTTGAATGTAGCTGGACCACAACAGGAATCTGCAATGAATGAAAACCTGCGGAATGATCAAGAAACCTTCTGAGAACAGGTATGTACAAGACCATAGTGGCTATCTCTTTCACAGAAAACCAGCATTGTCACAGATTTGTTAAATTCCAGTTGCCAACTGACTGCTGAAGAACAGAAGAAACACTGCAATTAATTATGATTGTATTTGTACACTGGATGTTCTAATACTAAGTAATACAATGGACTGGGAGCAGTGGTTGGCCTTGTTCAGGACACCAGACTGTGTCCTTTCCTTCATGAATATAACTTGTATGTTGCTTCACCATTTGGCCCATCGGGTCCACACCGGCCCCTGAAAGTGCACCCCACCTATGCCCAGACCTTCACCCTATCCCTGTAAGCCAGCAACCCCACCAAATGTTTTGGACACTACGGGGCAATTTAGCGTGACCAATCCACCTGACCTGCACATCATTGAACTGTGGTCGGAAACCGGAGAACCCGGAGGAAACCCACACAGACACGGGGAGAATGTGCAGACTCCACACAGACAGTGACCCAAGCTGGGAATCAAACCCGGGTTCCTGGCGCTGTGAAGCGACAGTGCTAACCACTCTGCTACCGTGCCCCCTTTTAAAAAAAGTTTCGTGAAGATTGATCAACACAAAGAAGGCACTGTACATCAGTAAGGTACGTTGTGGCATAGTATACCCAGCTAAATTGAAGATGACCTACAAATCCAAGGACTTTTATTTCGGGATGGGGGAAGCAGTGGAGGAGTTTGTGAAGGCAGAAGGATTGTGGCTAAATTTTTTTTTAAAATTTAGAGTGCCCAATTTATTTTTTCCAATTAAGGGGCAATTTAGCATGGCCAATCCACCTACCCTGCACATCTTTGGCTTGTGGGGGTGAAACCCACGCAAACACGGGGGGAATGTGCAAACTCCACACAGACAGTGACCCAGAGCCGGGATGAACCTGGGACCTCGGCGCCGTGAGGCAGCTGTGCTAACCCACTGCGCCACTGTGCTGCCCTGACTGTGGCTAAATTGAGAAGTGGTCATGAATTGATGTAGTCTCATGTAACTATTTTTTCACTGCGGCGGGTTTATGTGCTAAATGAGCCAACGTTGTATATACTTGGACAAGGGAAGAGAGAGGACTTTCACTTTCAATGAGGGTGCCTTAGTGCTTGGGTGTGTATGCAGGGTTTGTGTGCGAAAGGGGATTTCTTGGTTTTTCCTGGGGCCGGGCAAGGGGGCCTCCACGCTGGCCGGTTTAAGCCGGCCAGTGAACGGGAGTGAGGTGGGGGGATGGGCTGCAGCCATCGGAGCCTGGCAGAACAGGGTCTGAGGGGTCTAGCCAGGGTGGAAAGATGGGGGAAGGAATGGAAGTTGGGGGAGGATTTTTGTAAGAGGAAGTGGAGGGGAGGAGCGGGGGGGGGGGGGGGGGCTTGCAATGCATGGCTGTCATCTACGGTACTCTTTCGGGGATTGGATGGCATTGAATGTTTTGGGGGGGGGGGGGGGGGGGACTCTATAGGTTAATGGTGACCATAGGCGATTCCTAATTCCTTTCTCTTTCATTTCTCCTTTGTTTGTCCTACTGTAGGAGGGTTTTGTTCTATTTGATGTTTATATTGTCAGGTGGGTCGTTGCTTGGGGTGGTGGGAGGATGGGATCATTGTTGTTGATAAGGTATTTATTACCATTTACTGCTTTGTGGGTGGGGTGTAAATTCTGGAGAAAATTTGAAAATGGAGACTAAAAATATTTTCCAAAAAAAAAAGATTGATCAACTCATTTCAATTAATGAAACCTCCTTGCTTCTGCTATTTTTTTGTGTTTGGCTACAGTCTAAACAAACAGCTTTTCACACATCTCTTCTGTCCCCTGAAGCAAGTTTTCTCTCGGACTAAGGCGACAGATCAGATTTATCTTGGTTCAGAAGATGTCCAATTGCTGGAAATAAAATCCGGTGATTTGTTGCTGCTATCCATCTGAAACCCTTAATGAATGAAATTCCCTTTTTTGCTGTGGTGACTGTGCAGGATCAATGTTGCGGTATTTTGGTTCACGTAAACAGTTTTAAAATTGAATTGCCTCCAGATTTGTTGGGAATATTTGTATGATTTAATGTTGCGCAGGTTGGCGTTATGTTTAAACGGCTGAATGACGTTGCACTTTTCAAGAGTAGCATTCTGGGCACGGTAGCATTGTGGATAGCACAATTGCTTCACAGCTCCAAGGTCCCAAGTTCGATTTTGACTTGGGTCACTGTCTGTGTGGAGTCTGCACATCCTTCCCGTGACTGCGTGGGTTTCCTCCGGGTACTCCGGTTTCCTCCCACAGTCCAAAGATGTGCAGGTTGGGTGGATTGGCCATGAAAAATTGTCCAAAATTCTATGATTAACCTAGGACAAAAGTTCGGCGCAATATCGTGGGCCGAAGGGCCTGTTCTGTGCTGTATTTATTTATCTATCTAAGGCATTGTAGTTATTCCTTGGCAATGAGTTATTATCATTCTGTGCATTGGTTGCTTGGTGCTGTCACCATACATCTACTCTGAACAGTTTCTTTATTGTGAGGTTAAACTCTCTTAATTTATACTTTATAATAAAAGGTGTTGCATTTCTTCAGTGTCATTCACCTTGTCTCATTGTAATTCATTACTCCACACTGACTTCCACATTTGGTAACAAATCATGAGGGAAAATAGATTAATATACACTCCCGAGTGATAATACTTGTGTGATCAGTTTAAAGTGCCTCCATTAACCAGTTTTGAACATTACAGCTAAATCACATTAACCAGACTAGCCTTTTTAAGTGTTTACACAGTACTTTATTACAACCAAGTATTTATTAATGTTAGACTATGGTCAAATTTGCTTTTGTTTGACAGAAATCTTTGCTGAAACTCCGGGCAGATTCTCCCATGCCGCGCCGTATGGGAGAATCTGCCGTTCGCGCCATTTTTTCCCACGGCGCCGGTCCGAGCAGCGGCGAATCGGCGCCATTTGCGCCAGTGCATCTGGCGTGACGCTGGTCGTGGGCCGCTGCTCACGGCCGGGTCGCCGATTCTCCGGCCTTGATGGGCCAACCAGAAACGTCAGAGTCCCGCCGGCGCCGTTCACACCTGCTTGCAGCCGGCAGGAACTCTGCGCGCAGGGTCAGGGGGCGGCCTGTGGGGAGGGGGGGGGGGGGGAAGAGAGAGGTGCTCCTTCACCGGGAGGGGCCTCCGATGGGGTCTGGCCCACAATCGGGGCCCACAGATCGGCGGGCCGGCCTCTCCAGCCCCGGCCCTATTTTATTACGCAGCCGGCCCCTGAACCCCCACGCCATGTTGCGTCGGGGCCGGTACGTTGAAGAAGTCCCACGTGCATTCATGGGTTGGCGCTGGCCAACTGCGCATGCGCGGGTTGGTGCCGCCCCCAGTGCGCGCCAGGAAGTGAGGCTGGAGCGGCGTGAACCGTTCTAGTGCCGTGCTGGTCCCCTGTGGGGCAAGAATCGCTAGTGCCCATGCCCATTTCGTGCCATTGTGAAACGCGGCGGCGTTCATGACGGCGCAAACACTCTGTCCCACGATCGGAGAATCGCGCCCGCCATCTTCCATTCACTGAAATACAAAACGTAGTTGTTACCAACAATGAGGAGGCTGAATTGCCAACAATGCAATAACAGGCCATCCAGAATGCGTGTGCCCTTATCATCATTTGGTACTCTGTGCTATCAGAATGTGTGCATAGAGGAGAGCAAATTAGAAAATAAATCTTTCATTTTTGCTGTCATGATTCATGGGACTAAACTCAGAAGTGCGTCTGCATTCATTCTTTTCCTCATTGTAACTTCTCATTTTAATAATTATCTTGGCTTTGACCTTATTCTGGAAGCTGTTTTAACATTTTGGACCTAATTCAATAATTTTGCTTTGGTAATTATGCAGTTGGATCACTGACGAGGAGGCTTTCGATGATGGCATTGCAAGTATTGTGCAACCTTTTGATTTGGGTCGTTTAAAAACCTGCCAGAGAATCTTCTCTTTATGCTCAAAACTTGAACCAGTTCTCACAGTTTGATCTCTAATGGTGAAAGCAAGAATCCCTAAATTCCCATTCATCATCGTAAAAATGTTTTATAACTGGGCGTGTAGGACGATTGAAAGGAAACAAATGATCTTTATCACATTTTAGCAAACATTGCTCGGAAGCTTTTTACAGTTGAACCCTTTGAGGAATGTGTAGTATTTTTCAGTGACACGTTAGTGTTGCCTAATAGTTTGAGGCTCAGTAGTTCAGCATTGTGCATTAACTGGAGCAGCGTACAGTAAATAATGTAGTCATTGGACCAGTTATGCAAACTTGTCGCTAACAGATAAAAGTTGTATCAAGAGAGGAAAGAAAGTTTAGGGATTAATGGGTCCGTTGCAAATTGGCAGGCAGTAACTATTGGGGTACCACAGGGATCGGTGCTGGGACCCCGGCTATTCACAATATATATTAATGATTTGGATGAGGGGACAAAATGTAACATCTCAAAGTTTGCAGACGATACCAAGTTGGCTGGGAGGGTGAACTGTGACGAATATGCAGGGATCCTACAGCATGATCTGGACAGGTTGGGCGAGTGGGCAAATCAATGGCAGATGCAGTATAATTTGGATAAGTGTGAGGTTATTCACTTTGGAAGCAAAAACAGGAAGGCAGATAACTACCTGAATGGTTGTAAATTGGGAGAGGGGAGTGTGCAGCGGGACCTGGGTGTCCTTGTGCACCATTCGCTGAAGGTAAACATGCAAGTGCAGCAGTGGTAAAGAAGGCTAATGGTGTGTTGGCCTTCATTGCGAGAGGTTTTGAGTATAGAAGCAGGGATGTGTTGCTGAAATTATACAGGGCCTTGGGGAGGCCACACCTGGAATATCGTGTGCAGTTTTGGTCTACTTCTCTGAGGAAGTATGTTCTTGCTTTCGAGGGAGTGCAGCAAAGGTTTACCAGACTGATTCAGGGATGGCGGGACTGTCATATGAGGAGAGATTGACTAGGTTGGGATTGTTCTCGCTGGAGTTCAGAAGAATGAAGGGGGATTTCATAGAGACTTATAAAATTTTACTGGGACTAGACAGGGCAGATGCAGGGAAGATGTTACCAATGATGGGTGTGTCCAGAACCATGGGTCACACTCTGAGGATTCAGGGTCAACCATTTTGGACAGAGATAAGGAGACATTTCTTCACACAGAGTGGTGAGCTGTGGAATTCATTACCACAGTTGATGCTAAAACATTGAATATATTCAAGGGTCGGCTAGATAAAGCACTTGAGGAGAATGGGATCAAAGGCTATGGGGAGAAAGTAGGATTAGGCTATTGAGTTGGATGATCAGCCATGATCGTGATGAATGGCGGAGCAGGCTCGAAGGGCCAAAAGGCTTCCTCCTGCTCCTATCTTCTATGTAAGTGTGCCAGTGAAAATGGCTGAGCCAACAACCATGCCTACCCGGTCCCTGTGCTATGGTTGAAGAAACCTGTCCCTTTTGGCTCGCTTCTCTTCACACATGAATACTTCATTGATCCTTACTACTTATGAGAGTAAGCTATTGTTACTCTATCTACTCTATCTAGATAATCGATCTAGCTATTGATTCATTAGGCTCTGTCAGAACATGCAATAAATACAAGCATCATTGTTGGAAAATAAAATTGCCACTTTCCACACAGATTAGAAGGCGTGTCAAAGCTGCTGCGAATAATGTATTTATGATGAATCAAATGGAAATCTCGCAGTTGACAATTTGCAAGCCCGATGTCAAAGGCTGTTGTTGCCTGCAGCACTCGTGCTATCTATGCTGCTATCTGTGCACTAACCAAAAGGAAATCTCTGATTCTTTAGTAGAGTGAAACATGTATTACATATGCTGTAGACCAGCTTGGCTCTGAAAGCTAGCGCAACACCAGTCATCTGTTATGTCGCCTCAAGTCTGGTGCCTTGTAACACAATATTATAATCTGCCTTTCATTACAAGCATAATTTATGAAAACACATTTCGGGTAATTTGGTAGTTCAGTTTATGGGATGAAGATTTATGAGGATTGTAGGAGTAGGGCTTTATTTACAAGGTGGATTTTAACAGGGTATCAGCAGAGATTTTTAAAAAAATGATAGCAGGACAGCTCCACATTTAACCTTTCTTAATCATTAGCACAACAAAATGGTGGCACTTAGAATCCATGGCAAGAGGATTTTAACTGAAGGTTTTAGAACATTTATTTATGACTGTAGAGATCAATTAAATGAAATGTTAATTTATCTGAAAACAGTGGGTTTGGATTTTACCCCCCCCACCGCCATCTGTGTTTTCGGCAGCACGAAAGATATATTGGGTGATTAGTCCACCACCTTGCCACCTACCCCTCAGTTGATTCCCATAATACGCTAGTTGGGTGTGTGACAAACCCAGCAGCCTACCGCCTTGTTTAAAGAAGGAATTAAAAATCTCTTACACTTGTTAGTAAGTCTAATGACCAGGGTAATATGCTGCCCATGCCATAATACAGTTGGCATGGGCAGATGGGCAGTGATGGGAGGCCTTTTTTGTGTGGCCGAGATTGAAAAAGGGAGGGAATGAAGGGGAGAGCACCTGATTTGGGAGATGTCCTGGCAGCCCTCTCCCCAAGATGACACCACCCCACTGACTACTTCCATGCCACCCACCCTTCCCCTCACCTTTGGACCTCTCTTCCCCATTGCAAAACTCTTCACCTCCCCCCCCCCCCACCCACCCAAGGAGCTCCCCAGGACCCATGCCACTTACCTGGCCTCCATATCCCAACGCTTAGTCCCCGCCATGTAGCTGCAGTGCCTCTTCCGGCCACTGCAGCTCTGTGCTCGGAGGGACTGGAGAACTGCCAGCCAATCTGATTGATTGACAGTTCACCAAGGTGGCTGGGACTTCTGTCCAAGTGAGGACAAAAGCCCCGCCTACTGCCAATCAACACTCATTAGACCATAAAATGGCAGTAGCCTGTTGGAGTCCTGCTGACTTCCGGCACAGCTCCCACCATCCTAAACATAAAGGGCATTAACTCAGTTTCTCTGAAATGCTGTGTTTTTCCCGCACTTGTTGTTTTTATTTCAGATCTCCAACATCCGCATTATTTTAGTTTAATTTAAGCAAACTGATGATAACAAGATAGTCTATTTTTTATGTTGGTTTGAAGGATACATATTGGCCAGGACACTGGGGTTAACTTCCCCATCACTTCTTCAAGATAGTGCCATGAGATCTTTTATGTCCACCTTGGAGAGCAGAAAGGACCCCAGTTTCATGTCAACAAACTATGGCACTTCTAACAGTGCGGCATTATCTCAAGGCAGTCTTGGGGCGTCAGCCTTGATTTTGCCGCTTAAGCCCACAATCTTTTTACTCAGGTGAGTGTGATACCAACTGAACTACATTTGACAATAATCTAAAGGCAATGAAGAGAGGCTTAGGTCGATGCGAACTTTGAGACCCAATCCCAAGTATCATGTGATGTTTACAAGTTGACTGATCCATATAGTATGGGCGATGTAGCGGGGCTGAATGTTGTCCAAGAAAAAAAATCCCAGATATGACTTTGTTTGCACTGTTCACCTCTGTTCCTAATCCAAGCTGGACAAATGAGAGACCTTTCCACACAGGCGGGGTGGGGGTGGGGAGTGGCAAAATAAATAAATGGGTAAAGTGGCCTCTAGCTCCTGTTCTGTGAGTCCTGTTCACGGGCAGCATTTGCAGGAACCAGGGGTTTGGAGGCTGCCTGCCCACCTTTCCAGCCAGGGAAAATTGCAATATATGATGGAGCTGAAGGGAAATGAAGAAAGGGAAAATAAATAAATTAAATCGTATGCAGGGAGGGGAGTCGTACGATGAAGGTTGCACTACCTGTGTTAATGGCTGGAAGTTTCCTGGGAGTAGCTCCTACTCCTGGATAACAATGAGAATTGTACATGGCCAAATGATTTAATTTGCTTACCTGCATGCTTAAGTACAGTAAAATCCATGGGCACGGCCTGCTTGTGTTCTGTTTATAGCACAAAAAAGTTTGATTTGAAGGGCACCCGGCGGGCAGCCTATCAGGCTCATTCAGAGCCTCTTAACACCAATTAAAAGAGGCCATTTGGGATTTTTCAGTCAACCATCAGGATACAGGAGGGCCAGTGGTGCTGCCTGGAGGCAGCCTCCCAGCATCAGAACAGGGGATCAGCACAGCTTCCTGCCCGGCCTGGGTGCAGCAGCTGCCACAGGTTGCCCTGTAGAGGAGTGCCCTATCTCCCTCACAGTGATGGTCTGGCTACAGAAGTCACTTTTCTATTTGTCTTTAAAAACATTGGTGGGAGGGTGCTTTCATCTCCCTCACTTAGCTACCATGGCATCCTCCTGCTGCTTTCAAACTGGAAGGTCTCTGGCCCTCCAGCTCCCGCAGCCCATTGCCCTTAATGGACAGCAAGCCTGTCCTCTGACTATTAGTTAGTGGCTCCAGAGAAAACCACAATGAGTGACTGTGTGTTATCTACATGGTGCCGGCTTCTGACCCACATTTGAGCCCCCGACAATGAGGTTCAGAAGCCCACAGGGAAAATCCTGTCCTTGAACTCCAGGTAGTTAATCTAACTAGCCAATATGTTTTTTTATGCTTTGCGGACACCATACCTTCAAACTTTAACATGCCCTTGAAACTGGCAAGGAAAGTGACTGCACAATGCAACTTTCACCCTTCATAAGGAAAGGTAATAATGGAGGGATATATCTTGCCTTCTTTAATGCCCAGTTTTGTTTCATTCACAGGTCTGTTCAAGTGCGTATATTAAAACAAAACAGCCATTCCTTGTCATGAAAATACCTTTTGACTTGATTAATTTTTGGATGTTGACTCAAATAGAGATTATGTTCAGTAGAGACATCTCCCAATTTATTATGCAGCCATTTATGTGCCTTATTGATGGTTGCCGTAGAAACAATAGCCTTTAGCCATTGATCCAGTTGACCATAGCCATTTTAAAATTACATTCCCTTGTCTAACAATGATCATATTAATAATATAATGCCAATATGTGCCCCATTTTATCATTGCCATCCTCTTCCCAAGGAGAGATGTTGCTCATTGGTGCCTCTGCTGTATCATTTATTGATCCTGCATTTGTCTGGTTTGGATGAATTGTCCTCAATAATGTTGACTCAAACACTCAGGGGATGGGTAGTGACTTTTCTACAAAACAGGCTCACTTGCACATTTCATTTATACGTGGGCAGCACGGTAGCATAGTGGTTAGCACAGTTGCTTCACAGCTCCAGGGTCCCAGGTTTGATTCCCAGCTGGGTCACTGTCTGTGCGGAGTCTGCACGTTCTCCCCGTGTCTACGTGGGTATCCTCCGGGTGCTCCTGTTTCCTCCCACAGTCCAAAGATGTGCGAGTTAGGTGGATTGGTCATGCTAAATTGCGCTTAGTGTCCAAAAAGGTTAGGTGGGGGTTACTGGGTTACGGGGATAGGGTAGATACGTGGGCTTGAGTAGGGTGCTCTTTGTAAAGGCCATTGCAGACTCAATGAGCCGAATGGCCTCCTTCTGCACTGTAAATTCTATGATCAATGATTCATTTTATACCTGTGGGATTTTGTGCACTAGAAGGGTAATTCATGAATTCTCACTCATTGCAAGCACAGGTCATGAAACTGCTGGGATTAATGTCTCAATGTATCTCTGGCTCCTTGCTGAATATGGCTAGTTTGCTGGGATTATCCCTTGTTGATAAGGAATGAGGATATGTTTTTCATCTCCATCCTCCTGCCTTCTTCCCATAACTCCTGATCCCCTTATTAATGAAGAACCTATTTGTCTCTGTCTTAAAGACACTCAGTGATTTGGCCTCTGCAGCCTTCTGCGGCAAAGAGTTCCACAGATTCACCACCCTCTGGCTGAAGAAATTCCTCCTCATCTCAGTTTTAAAGGATCATCCCTTTCGTTTGACGCTGTGGCCTCTGGTTCTAGTTTTTCCTACAAGTGGAAACATCCTCTCCACGTTCACTCTATCCAGGCCTATCAGTATCCTGTAAGTTTCAATAAGATCCCCCCTCATCCTTCTAAACTCCAACGAGTACAGACCCGGAGTCCTCAACCACTCCTCATATGACATGCTCTTTATTCCAGGGATCATTAGGTAAACCAAATGAAGACCCGACTCAGTTTACATCAATAAATTGTGATAATTGGTATAAAGTTTCTCTTAGTTACGTAAGTTTAAGTGTCAGGGCCAGTTTCTTGTCTCAGCCAAGCGGCACAACTCTCGTTTTATATCGTCGTTTGGTAGTACAGAACTTGAATATTGCTGAAAAAGAGACATGAAAATGAAATGAAATGAAAATCGCTTATTGTCATGAGTAGGCTTCAATGAAGTTACTGTGAAAAGCCCCTGACATGCCGTTGAAGCATCAGGACAGTTCGTAAGAATACCAACAGTAAAGGGAATGATCATTTATACTGCACGAAAAGAGAATGCTTAGTAATTAACTGTTCCCTGGTGCATTCCCCATGGAAATGCCAACCAATCAAAGACCACTTGCCAACCAATCTCTATTTTCATGATGTGTGAATTGTTGTTTCCAACACTATTGGTATTCTTGTGAACCATCTCAATGCATGCAAGACAAAAAGTTTCAACAGCACGTCTTTTTATTTTCAACTCTAACTTGGACCTAGTTCATACATACATACATAGTCCAATGACCTGCATTAAACCTTAGCAAATGCAAGGTCCCTCCAGGAAGTCACCTTTTGGGTTTGACCCTCTGTCGAGTAGGACTCCAATCTAGTACAGAGCTGATTTCAGCGGTGCTCTGGTAATTTGTTGAACCATTTTCCAAATGCAACACTGGCAGGCTGTTGTTCTCCTGGTCCCCTGCCTGTGATGAGTGGTATGCCAAGGCAAGGCAATGGTGCATATCAAAAACTGGCAGAATCCCCGTGGAATCTTAGAGTCGTCATAATCAGCAGTTTGATTCAAATTGTTTTTTGTTATTTTTTATTGGATACATAAAGGAAACAAAATATATATTCGATAATCCAATTTGATATTTCATCCATGAGATCGACACTGAGCCTTTGTGCATTTCTGGGCTGCAGATAATGAAATAAAACACCAGTTTCACTGTCTCAGGATAAAATGCCCTATATTTATTCTGAACACGTCTAATTTAGCACCTCTGAGACTGGCTGACTGTGACCTACTTGTAATTTCTGGTACAAGTCGAAAATCCTAATGCGATCGGAAAAACACCAAGCTAATACTTCTACTGCACAAATTAACTTTTTGTGGGGGGGTGAGGGGGGGGGGGGGGGGAATTAATGTAAGAGTGTCATAGCCTGCCAGAGTAGCAATACATTGTGCTTAATAAATAGCTTCAGGAACTCCTGATTCCTGAGTCTGCATTTTCATCAATAATACCGAGAAAATTTCAGCCATTCAACGCGTCATGTTGACTGTGTAGAGCTATTCAGTAAAGAGCTGGGTTACTGGTAGAAATAAAAAATAGTTTTGTGCACTGCATTGAGTGAGACTGCAACAGAAGGCAGCAGTGAGGGCAATATACATTACAATATACTATATTGTAGTATCTTCCAATATACTACATTCACTCGCTAATTTTTTAAAAAAAAAAGCAACTTGTATATTAAAATGATCACAGAATCACAGAAAAATAAAGTGCGGAAAAGGCCCTTCGGCCCATCAAGTCTGCACTGCCGCATGAAAGGCACCTGATCTGCCAGCATACAGTATTCCATTTCAATTCTCTTCCTGCACCTACTGGTGCACTGAGGCAAACTTTGTCTGTTTCCTCGCTAGTAATTCCTGGAACAGGTCGCTAGCCTGTCATCAGAGGCTTGTAGCTTGAGGGGCGCCACTTCCCATCATGGGTGGCCACTTCCCGTCAAGGATGGGACTCGATCCTGAAGTATCTGGCTCAGATGGAGGGGCATTACTCACTGCCCCACTGGACTTCCTTTCAGCATACTATATGACCAAGTGATATCTGAAAATGTAACAGGTTGGGTTGCATATTTGATTTTACTGTAATCCCAACCAAAGCATGTGTGACTGATACTGCCAGAATGATTTTCATGTTTTAAAAAAAAAAATGTTTTCCTTGACACCAGTAAGCGGTTAACAAAAATATCGTCTGGGATTCTCTTTTTCCGCCAGCAACACATCTCCGCATTAGGGTTTCCTGGCGGTGTGGGGTGGCTTCTATGGGAAATCACATTGACAAACGGCAGGAGGAGAGAATCCCGCTGTCAGTGAACGGTGCGCGGCCGAAAAACACACGGCTGGGGGAACCAAAGAATCCCGCCCCATCATCTTTGCCAAGAAATAATTAAAATAACAACTTATCTTTCTCTTTCTATCTGGGTACCTCCATCCATTTCCATTAACTTGACTCTGCTCCTTAATGCCAACTCCACTTAATGGTTGGGACCATGACATTGATTGATTTTGGCTTAGTCAAAGACTCCAAATCACTTTGCTCTACCAGTGGATTCTGCAAACTGGCAAACTTTCACTCTCTGA
Organism: Scyliorhinus canicula; assembly: GCF_902713615.1. NCBI lineage: Eukaryota > Metazoa > Chordata > Chondrichthyes > Carcharhiniformes > Scyliorhinidae > Scyliorhinus > Scyliorhinus canicula. Next base: position 165,118,662 of record NC_052153.1, read on the forward strand.
CCTTCGCTTTGGGCTACAGGAGGAATTTGGATTAGAGGAGGTTTCTCATGCTCTCCCTTTGCCAGAGCTGCTCTTTCATGAAAATGGTCCATCTAGAACATAGATCATACAGAAGGAGGCCATTCGGCCCATCGAGCCCGCACCGACCCACTTAAGGCCTCACTTCCACCCCTATTCCCGTGGCCCAATAACCCCTCCTAACCTTTTTGGACACTAAGGGCAATTTAGCATGGCCAATCCTCGTAACCTGCACGTCTTTGGACTGTGGGAGGAAACCGGAGCACCCTGAAGAAACCCACGCAGAGAACTGCATAGACTCCGCATTGACAGTGACCCAGCGGGGAATCGAACTGGGGACCCTGGCGCTGTGAAGGCCACTTGTGCTACCTTGCTACCCTATACATGATGTATTTTGGGGAATATCTCTCCAATCATCACTCGATATGTGAGTGCACCTATCCCCTTTACCACGCCTCCATTTGCGTACTTCCCCGATCATCTTCGTGATTTTTCACCATCATCTTCTGACCCGCACTGAATTCTCTACTGATCCATGCTTGGTGTATCATCTTCACTTCGCTTTGTTTTCCCCTTACTTCGTGTTTGATATCAGGCTTAAATAAACACAATTTTGTCCCTGGACCATGTTTAAATGCTATGTTGTTGGTGAGCAACCTGCTGTAGAACGTGGGGTTACTTGAAGAGAATAGAAAATTGTCGAGCCTGTGCCAAAGAGAAACAGAAATTACAGCCTCGCTCATCACCAACAAATATTTCTTCAAAGGCCTCTTCACAAGCAGCACGCTTCCCTCTGCAGCACAATTTGTACTGGGTGCTTTGAATTGCTCTGATGTAAGCTGTGGACCATTATCTGACAATAACGTCTCAGGCAAGCGGCCTCAATAATTTTGGCAATTGTGATATTGGACATAAAGGCCTGTATTCTCTGGTTGTTTGCTGGTGGCGGGATTCTCTGGTCCGGCAGGTAGCGCAGCCCCACCTGTGGGTTTCTCAGCGGTGTAGGGTGGCTTCAGTGGGTATTTCGATTGATAGCGGCGGGAGCAGAGATTCCCGCCACCAGCGACCGGCGCGCCGCCTCCCGCCAACCGAGAAACACGCAGCTGCGCGGCCGGAGAATCTCGCCCAAACTCGACATTTATCTACTTGCTTTATCTATCAGCCAAAACAAAGTTTCTTTCCTTTTCACTTCAAAGAAAGCGACATGTACTGGTTCCCATGGTTTTCTTGTGTTTGACCGTGGAATGAAATGAACCTTGACTGGATTATTCCTCATTTTGAGACACAACTTTTCATCAACTCTTCAATATCTCTATCTACCATTACCAAAACTAGCTTCCTGCTACTGCTTTCATACAGACTATCACTGTGTGATCTTGATGAAGTTCCTCTTCCAACCTCACTCTAAATCTTGGTGGAATAATGACTCTTAAACCCCACAGGAGACTGCATTGGTCAAAACTTTGTTCATTTCTCTGTGAAATACTAATGCAGTTTCTCATCACACTCTTTGGGCCAGATATTCATGACATAATTGAGCACATTACTGAGCCTCACATCCTTGCAACTTTCTTCACTAATTTCTCTGACAGCCACTGGCATGTCCTTGGTGTATGTAAAGCAATTCAGTGGCTGGAAATGAATCCGTATTCACCGGAAATCTCAAAAGAACACCTGTGTTAGCATGATCTGCTGACTTGCGCTATTTAATATCATACTGCTGGCTAATTTTACCATTTGGTCCTCCTTGCTGAAAGACCACTTTGCGCCCCCTTCACACTTTCTCAATGTCAGATGTACTGTTACTGACACCCTACCTTAAATAACTCTGCCCAGTTTAACCACATTTTTAAAGCCAATTTCTTCCCATTAGGGCGACTTTGTTTCCTCCTCCAATGGCAAGTGATAGGATTTATCATCATATTCAATCTAAACACTAACTTGACCGGGGGCTGGAATACAGTTTATAAGAATAACGAGCTACTTTCACACCAGTTCTGCCTAAGGGAATGTGACTTCTTGTACTCCCCGACATTGCGGACACTGCTGCAGCTGTGAAATCGGCAACTTTCATTTTTACAGTGGGCACTGCAATTACATCTTTAGTCCTTTTGTTCTCATCTTCCAGGTGCTGTTTTCCTTTCTCTCCGACTGACTACAACACTTGATCTTCCTGCTTGATAACATTGACTTCTGTTTCTACAACTCTCACATGCGCATTGAAAAATTCCCACTACCTTTAGATCTACCACGATCTCAACCAGGTGAGTGGCAGCGATCTGCAGCATTACTGCTTCCTCTGCTCCTGCAGGCCATTTGGATATGATCGACTTCCCCACAGGAAATGGGGGCATTGAAATGGTTGGCGGCCATGGCAATGGCAGCATCTAAGTTTCTGACTGAGTTTGTGAACTCAGCGTGACCTAGATCTCGCTGAAATTCTGGAGAAACTCCCCTGCTGGCTCACATAAAGAGCCCCCTTGCAATTTGCAACAATCTCTGCCATTTCCTTGGCTGATGTCTCATCACAGGCTTCCTTCAATGCCCGCTTGTTGCCTTTGCTCAAAAGCTTGGCCTGGATTATTCCTTAGGCCTCTTATAAACGTGTCTCTAAGGTTGATTTCTCAGTTCGTGCTAGACACACAATGGTGAGAGAGTTTCTTTATTTCGAGAATATGATCTGCAAGAGTGTCACTAGGCAACTGCTTCCTTTCCTGGAGTGTGACTCTCAGTGCAATCCCATTCTTAGTTGTGCCTTAATATGAGTCCAGAATCTCATTAATTTCAGAGTAGTCCATCGTACTGGGGTCTTGTGGGCAACATTGGTTAAATGCCACTTTCAAAAGCACTTGGTCCCATCATGGTCGGGAAGTCATTTACTTTATCCTCATCCCCTATTTTAGTCACTTTCAGCTAAATGTGTAACTTTTTTTGGATGGGTCCTCCTTCCGAGGGTTGAATCCCTCCCATTCTCCGCACATGCCCTCAATGCCATATTATTCAATTACTTACCAGATTGGCTGAAAGACTGTGGGCAGGATTCTCCTCCCTGCCGCGCCACATTTCTGCCCCAACCGGCCGGTGGGATTCTCCGTTATGCCTGTCGGTCAATGGGGTTTCCCAATGTGGGGCAGCCCCATACTGTCGGGAAACCCCCGGGCGCCGGTATAGCAGAGAATCATGGCGGCAAAGAATCCCGGCCAATTTGTACCTGCAACCAATGTGTACATGAAGCAATTTTCAAATTGCTCTCAATCAACTTTAGAAGTTGCAAAATTATTTCACAATGGGCTGAATTCTCCAACCCTACCCAGCGACGGCATCTTCTGGTCCCACCAAAGTTGAGCCCGGCGGCAAGGACGAGGAATATAAATTGCCATCGAATTCGGAGGGATGGGAAGATCCTGCTGTGGTTGATGACATACTGCCTCCACTGTGGGAAAGCTGGGGAATTCCACTCCGTGTTCTCCACTTTTCACTATATTTCTGTTGTGCATTGCACTGAATAAGTCTAATGTTCACCTGCTTGCAGCCATTATTGAAATAAACCTCAGAAAGGATATTACTGCCAGAGAGGGAGTGCAACCAAGGTTCACCAGATTTGTTCCGGGGACGGCCTTGTGAAAGAAATTGGGCAAACTGGGCCTGCATTCTCTAGAGTTTCGAAGAATGAGAGATGATCGCATTGAAGCCGATAAAATACTTAAAGGAATAGACCGTGTAGGTGCAGGAGGATGTTTCCCTTCGTTAGAGAGTCTCGAACCAGGGGGCGCAATTTCAAAATAAGGGGGATGCCACTTAGGACTGAAATGAGGAGAAATTTCTTTATGCAGAGGGTTGTGAATCTTTGGAATTCTCTACCCCAGAGGGCTGTGGAAGCTCAGTCATTGAGTATGTTTAAAGCGGTGATTGATGGATTTCTTTTTTTTTTTTTTATAAATTTAGAGTACCCAATTATTTTTTCCAATTAAGGGGCAATTTAGCATGGCCAATTCACCTAACCTGCACATCTTTGGGTTGTGGGGGCGAAACCCACGCAGACACGGGGAGAATGTGCAAACTCCACACGGACAGTGACCCAGGGCCGGGATTCGAACCCGGGTCCTCAGCGCCGTAGGCAGCAATGCTAACCATTGTGCCACCGTGCTGCCCTGATTGATGGATTTCTAAGTAACCATAAAGTAAAGGGTTATGGGGATTATGGATAGGATATTCCGCACCCCCCCCCCGCCACATAGTTTGCGGTGGCAGAGGTGGCCTGCCATAGGCTGGTAGCAGGGTCTTCTGGTCCTGCCATTGTCATGGGATTGCACATCGCATGGACAAAGGGACTTTGTGTTTGTCCATAGATCTCTGAAGGCAGAAAGGCAGGTTAATAGGGTTCTGAAAAAGACATTTAGACACTTGCCTTTATCAATCGAAGAATAGATTACAAAAGCAGGGCGATCATGTTGGAGCTGAATGGAAGATTGGTGAGGCCACAGCTGGATACTGTGTGCAATTCTGGTCACCCCCATTATAGGAAGGATGTAATTGTGCTGAAGGGAGTGCAGAGGCAAATCACCGGATGTTGCCTGGGATGGAACATTTAAGTTATGAAGAGAGGTTGGATAGGCTTGGGTAGTTTTTGCTGGAGCAGAGAAGACTGAGGAGCAAGCTGATTGAGGTGTACAAGATTATGAGGGGCATGGACAGGGTGGATAGGGAGCAGCTGTTCCCCTTAGTTGAAGGGTCAGTTACGAGGGGACACAAGTTCAAGGTGAGGGGCAGGAGGTTTAGCGGGGATATGAGAAAAAACGTTTTTACCCAGAGGGTGGTGACAGTCTGGAATGCACTGCCTGGGAGGCTGGTAGAGGCAGGTTGCCTCACATCCTTTTAAAAAGTACCTGAATGAGCACTTGGCACGTGATAGCTTTCAAGGCTATCGACCAAGTGCTGACAAATGGGGTTAGGTAGATAGGTCAGGTGCTTTTAATGTGTTGGTGCAGGCTCAATGAGATGAAGGGCTGCTTCTGGCACTGTATTTTCCTGTGATTCTGTGACCAAGCCCCCTACCCCCATCCCCCAAAACACTGGGAACCCTGGAGTGGGGTTCACCGAGAACATCCGGATAATACCAGCCATTGTGTGTAAAAGGCATTGAAGTGTCCAGCCTTGACAGTATTACATGGTGGAGCAGGCTTGATGAGCTGAATGGCCTGCTCCTATTCCTATGTTCCTGTGCATCAGCAGCTGTACCCTCTTGGGTTTCAATGAATTTGCCTCGATGGAAGGAAGAGCTCAAAAATGAGAGGCACCATGGGCGGGATTCTGTGATTCTGATGCAAAGTGTTGATGCCATCGGAAACGACGTCATGTTTCTCGACGGCGTCAACATGGCCTCAGGATCCTCCTACAGTGGTCAGCACGGCACTGGAGCGGTTCACGCCACTCCAGCTGCTGATCCCGGCGTGAACTGGGCACCACGGGATCCGGGCATGCGCAGTCGCACTGGCGCCAACGCACGGACATGCACAGTGGGTTCCTTCAATGCACCAGCCTCCACGCAGCATGGCGCAGGACTACAGGGGCCGGCGCGGAAGAAATGAGGCCCCCAGCCAGAGAGGCCGGCACACCGATTGGTGGGCCCCGATCGCGGGCAAGGCCATAGCGGAGGCCCCCCTGGGGTCGGACCCCCCCCCCCCCCGACCCTTTCACGCCGAGGTCCCACCAGCTGAGAGCAGGTGTGAACGGCGCCGACGGGACTCGGCGTTTTTACGACGGCCGATCGGCCCATCCTGGGCTGAGAATCGGGGGGGGGGGGGGGGGGCGTGCACCAACCACGCTCTGCGGAGAATCGCGTGCCGCCGTCGGGGTGGCGTACCGCAATTCGCGCCGGTCACAGGGATTCTCCAGCCCGGCCCCGGGCTGAGAGAATCCCGCCCCATGTCTTCATCTGTTTATTGAGGAAGAGGTTAATGACCATTAATTAAATAAGTCATACACTTCCCCTGGTAAAATTGACTAATAGCCAATAATGACTAATTACATATTAGCTATTTACCTGTCTTTATTAAATAGCTAGACTTATTTGTGTAGTAATATTTGTTGCTGCAGTTTCTCGCTAATTACAGGAAAAGCCACAGTGGTTTTTCTTTTAACATAGATTCTTGCTTGTTGAAATGTGAATAATCATTTTCAGCTTTTAAATATGATTCATGCTGTATAATCATCTGTTGAACATACGAAAGCAGCATTAATGTTCTACAATTTAACCGTGAGATTATTTAACAAAATGCTGCTGTGCACGAGAAGGTAACCCCGAAATCCCACCTAACCTGCACATCTTTGGACACTATGGGGTAATGTTACATGGCCAGTCCATTTAACCTGAAAATCTTTGGACTGTGGGAGAAAACCAGAGCACCTGAAGGACACCCACGCAGGCACGGGGAGAAATTGCAGACTCGATATAGTCAGTCAAGGCCGGATTTAATCCCGGGTCCCTGGCGCTATGAGGCAACAGTGCTAACCACTGTGCCACCGTGTCGCCCCCTTATCTCATCTTATTTTCCCTTTTCATATCTTGCTGTCTGATTTACCAGAGGAATACAGATCTTTCAGCTATTTTACAGCCTTACCTAAAACAACTTCCCTCTCCCATAAAGTATGTGAAATTTAAGTGGAGCTGCTCAAGAACAGTGATAAATAATGGTTGGTGGCTGCCTGTTGGTGAGTAAAAGTTGTATTTAAATGGAGATAGTCAGTGAAAATCACCAGCTGATGTGGAGGTACAGCTTTGTGAAAGCCGGGTTCTTTAGTACAAGGGTTACTGACCACGAGTCGATTGAGGAAACACTTCCAAAGCACCCTATCTAGGTCCACTCCCCCATCCTATCCCCATAGCCGTACACATTGATCATGGCGAACTCACCTAACTGGCACATCTTTGTCCTGTGGGAAGAAACCGGAGTATCCGGAGGAGCCCCACACAGACACGGGGAGAACAAATGGGTCTTCGAGATGGCGGGTCCTGAGCCCTACTGGACAGAAGGCGTAACAACACAACCTCCCGTGAGGGTGGCCTCCCAAACTGGCTGGGCTTGCATTCACTAGGGCATGCTGTCAGCATTGTTGTCCGAATCAGAGCAATGGCCAATCTGGAGCATTGACCATCCCACCAGGAGAGATGGGGGCTGTTGAGGCAAATTGGAGACCTTGAGGGTGCACTCTGAGTTCTGCACTTAAAATTATAATTCTGAGGGGCAAAACCATTAGGCCCCTCGAAGTGAAGGGGCAACCCCTCCAGGTGCATTGTTTGAGTCGCCTATGTGGCCTTTCCTGCTTGTGGCACTGTCATTGGGGCTTGGAGCCTTTGCTCTCTGCCTGCCTACTGCAGGGAGTTTGTCTCTATTGAACTGGCAGCCCCTGTATACAGAGTGGAAGGGCCAGGGGAGAGGAGGGGGGAGGTGCTGTGAAGGAGGAGGAGGTGCAGCTCCATCAGTAGCAAAATGCCAGTAAGGCCGCAAAATCGGGTCTAATTGGGTCTGTAAGTGGCTGTCCGCCTCCGTGGAGAGAGCAGCCAGTCCATGTCCCTGCCCTCCCATGGTGAACTCTGACCTATTCCTGACACCAAGAGAACCGTCTCAATGCACACTGCCACTGTTTCCCAAAACCCACTGCCCCCACCCCCTCGGCCTCCAGCCCATCTCCACAGGCCTGGGGAAAATTTCAGATTCTTGTCAGCCAGGATGGGCAGGATTGTTTCCTCCAGCTGCCTAACTTCGAATGATGTCCAGCTCCCCTGTCACGGTCATACGCAATCACTCCAAACCACCACAAACCCTCCCTAGTGCCAATTAATTTAATTTCTTCCCTCCATTCGATCCATCCCTCCCTCCCCTACAACATCCCCAATCTTTCACCATCTCCCGACCAGCTCTTTGCTTGGCTGTACCTTTTTTGATTGACATACAGCTAGTCTGAATCAGGGTTTGCTGTCAGGCAGGAAACCGGCAGAAAACATTTGAATGACTGCAAGATGTCTGGGAATTCATACTTTTGGAAACTCAATTTCTTTCTCTCTGCTTTGAACATTGGTCTCTGTGAATATCAGGGCCACAGGCTCCAGAATACCGCATTTCACTGATTAAATTTCATGCTTTCCTAACTGATGGGTCAAGACCCCATTGGGTGAAAATAGCTAAATGGGCCTTCAAAGAGGGTGGTGTTTTCAGAATTAAAGCAAGCACTATTAGAACAGGCAGAGAAACTGGAATTATTTGCAACCATAAACTCACAAAATCATATGCAGCTATTAAACTTGGAAAACAAAGGAAATAAAGACTTGCGTTTATTTTGTGCTTTTCAAGACCCCCAGCAGTCCCAAAGTGCTTTATAGCCAATTGAAATGCAGGCCGGGATTCTCCAATCTCTGACAGCGAGAACGGAGAATTTGGCACTCAACCAGGCCGGAGAATGATTAAGCCTAAAAAAACAATGGCATCCCGCCGGCGCCAGCCGTTCTCCGAGGCGGGCGGCGGGATTTGAAGAACCCCGTTTTATGGCGGGTGGGAGAATTTTGAACATGGCGGGAGCGGGAATATCGGCACCCCCGGGCGATTCTCCGACCCTGCGTGGGGTTGGAGAATTTCGCCCAGGATTAGTAAACCAAATGTAGGTTTGGTTTATTTGAAGTTGTAGTACAGGATTGCTCAGCAGACATATTTACTATAAAGATTCAACAGCTATTGCTAATAGGAAAGTACAACTGTGATTCCTTCACAGCTCATACTGCTAGCTAAAGTGAAAGCTGCACCAAATGATATCTGCTGGTCATGTGGTTTACATCTGGGTTACATGAGGGTTATTTACTCATTAGCATATTCTCTCTTAAAGTAAGAAGTCTTAAAGCACCAGGTTAAAGTCCAATATGTTTGTTTGGAGTCACTAGCTTTCGGAGTGCAGTTCCTTCATCAGATGAGTGGCACAAGCTTGCCATCCTCTCATTGATTCCTTCTACACCTCCTGCTGCCTCAGCAAGGCAGACAGTATTGTCAGAGACCCCTTACACCCAGGCTTTGCCCTCTTCCAGACCCTTCCATCAGGCAGAAGATACAGAAGTCTGAAGACCCGCACATCCAGACATAAGAATAGCTTCTTCCCCACAGCTAATAGACTCCTCAACGACTCTCCCTCGGACTGATCTGTTCCCTGTAAGAACACTATTCACAATGCCCTATGCTGCTCTTGCTCATGTATTGCTTGTTTGGTCCTTGTTCCTCACTGTAACCAATCACTGTTTGTCAATGTACCTTTGTGAATGTACTCTGTCGATTATTCTTTTGCCTATTATGTACGTACTGTGTACATTCCCTTGGCCGCAGAAAAATACTTTTCACTGTACATGTGACAATAAATATCAATCAATCAGTGGAGTGTCCGTTTTGATTTTTGTGCTGAAGTCCCAAACTTAAGATTTGACCCCGGACCCTGTGACTCAGGCGAGTGTGCTATCAACTCAGCCTACAAATAGTCCAGTGTCAGACCCCAACTAGCCTTTATTGCCCTATATTTGGATTAACCTTCTGACCAGATTTGACCAGAATAAAGATTCATCTGAAGAAGAATATAAAGCGGGAAGGACCGCTGTGTCACAGTGGAGTATTATTTTATTCAGAGAATGGTGTTGATGCATAATTTAAGGAATCTAACTCTGCAGTAATATATAGCCTGTACTACTGAGCCCTTGCAGCTAAATGCATTTGTAGTTTAAAGTGCCCTCTCCTTCCTTCTTTGTAGCAACATATATATAGCCCAGTCCTTTCCAATTCAGTGGGAATCAGTCACCCACACTATAGGCTGTCCCTCCAGTTATGTGCCAATCAATAATCCAGGTTACTGAAGGAATCCATAGTACAAATGCATCCTGTCCTTTGAGTTTTGAGGTAACTATAGCCTAGGTTACAGTGCGTCCTTCCAGTTTACATCTCGGAGTACCTTGAGATTTAGCTGATCGGAGAGGTGTGATGAGAGGAAGGACTGTGGAACAGTACGGAGGAGAGATGCAGAATAAGGACTACTTCCAAATCAAAATGCTGGAATTCTGCAATAAACAGGAAATTCTGGAATTAGTACTCTGCAGGTCTGGTAGCATCTGTGGAGAGTGAAACAGTTAACATCCAGGTCTGTGACCACTTATCAGAACCGACTGAATATTTGCAGCATTTTCTGTTTTTATTTAAGTATGCTTCAAAGCAGGCATCAAGTTCACCAGTGTGCTTATCAGAATGATTGGTACATTTGTTCAGGAATTTTCTGTGAGTGATTTGATGTTCTGTGGATAACATCAAGCTGATTTACAGGCTGTAATTTGAATGATAGTCGCGCCTTCCTTGAGTGTTCAAAGTGGGTAGATTTATGGCCTTGAGGTGGAATGCTGAATTGAGGCTGTGAATTTAACCTGACTGGTATTTTAGGTCATCTTTGGCTTGTCTCAGCTTGGCTGGTTTGATAGCTGCTTCTGAGTCACGTGGTTTTAGGCTGAAACTTCACTCCAGAATTTGAGCATATATTTTGAACTGGAATAGACTCCAGCATGGCAAGAGAGTGTTCGATTGTTGGAGGTGCCATCTTTTGGATGAGATGTTAAACTATTCCTCTGTCGCCCTGAAATCTAAGCCGGAATTCTCCGGCCGTTGGGATTCTCCGTTCCCGCTGGCAGCCCACCCCTGCCCGCGGGTCTCCCGGGATTATGGGTGTCTTCAATGGGAAATGCCATTGACAAGCAGCGGGAACAGAGAATCCCGGCAAATGGCGTGCCGCTGCCGAAAAACACGTGGCTGGGGGATCGGAGAATCCAGCCCCAAAAACTGAAAACCTGCTGGAAACGCTTTGCAGGTCAAGCAGCACATGTAGAGATAGCAGGAGCATTGCTGTTCCAGCCTGTTGACCTGTCGTGGGAGCTGGCAAAAGCCAGAAATGTAACAGGTGTTAAGCAAGTATAGGGGCAAAGAAAAGTTGGGGGGGGGGGGGGGGGTGGGAGTTGGCGGGGGAGCGGAGGAGGAGATTGGCCTCTTCCTGTGCTGTAACAGTTCTGTGATTCTCTAAAAGGGAATGTCTGTGATAGCATAGAAACCAGGAAAGATTAAATGACAGTAAATGATGGGGAAGCCAAAAGAGGGTGGTATTGACAAGCAGAACAACAAAAGATAATTCTGAGAGAGCTGTTATGGAAATTGCAGAATCATTGCTGGCAGCAGCTATAGGGAGGATGGGGGGGAGAAAATAGCAGTAGTTCTGATCTGAAATTGTTGAACTCCATATTGAGTCCAGAAGATTATAGTAAAGTGTCTCATCGAAAGATGAGATGCTGATGCTTGACCTCCCATTGAGCTTCATTGGGACGTGGCAGGAGGCCAAAAGTACAGGGAATTAAAATGACAAGTGATCAGAAGCTCAGGGTCACACTTACAGACTGAATGGAGGCCTGTGTGGCTTTTCTGTTCTGTTCAGCTGGACATTAAAGATTTGGTGGCATGGCAGGTGAAGAAGAGCAGAGTTCTCCCAAAGTTTCAGCTTGGATTGGATTGGATTGGATTTGTTTATTGTCACGTGTACCGAGGTACAGTGAAAAGTATTTTTCTGCAAGCAGCTCAACAGATCATTCAGTACATGGGAAGAAAAGGGAATTGAACAGAATTCAAGAAAATACATGAGAATACATAATACTGTAGGGCAACACAAGATATACAATGTAACTACATAAGCATTGGCATCGGATGAAGCAGACAGGGTGTAGTGTTAATGAGGACAGTCCATAAAAGGGTCATTTAGGAGTCTGGTGACAGTGGGGAAGAAGCTGTTTTTGAGTCTGTTCGTCCGTGTTCTCAGACTTCTGAATCTCCTGCCCGATGGAAGAAGTTGGAAAAGTGAGTAAGCCGGGTGGGAGGGATCCTTGATTATGCTGCCTGCTTTCCCCCGGCAGCGGGAGGTGTAGATGGAATCAATGGATGGGAGGCAGGTTTGTGTGATGGACTGGGCGGTATTCACGACTCTCTGAAGTTCCTTGCCGTCCTGGGCCGAGCAGTTGCCATACCAGGCTGTGATGCAGCCCGAGAGGATGCTCTCTATAGTGCATCTGTAAAAGTTGGTAAGGGTTAATGTGGACATGCCAAATTTCCTTAGTTTCCCGAGGAAGTAAAGGCGCTGTTGTGCTTTCTTGGTGATAGCGTCGACATGAGTGGACCAGGATAGATTTTTGGTGATGTGCACCCCTAGGAATTTGAAACTGCTCACCATCTCTACCTCGGCTCCGTTGATGCTGACAGGGGTGTGTACAGTACTATGCTTCCTGAAGTCGATGACCAGCTCTTTAGTTTTGCTGGCATTAAGGGAGAGATTGTTGTCGTTGCACCACTCCACTAAGTTCTCTATCTCCCTCCTGTATTCAGACTCGTCGTTGTTCGAGATCCGGCCCACTATGGTCGTATCGTCAGCAAACTTGTAGATGGAGTTGGAACCAAGTTTTGCCATGCAGTCGTGTGTATACAGGGAGTAGAGTAGGGGGCTAAGTACGCAGCCTTGTGGGGCACCGGTATTGAGGACTATTGTGGAGGAGGTGTTGGTGTTCATTCTTACTGACTGTGGTCTGTTGGTCAGAAAGTCAAGGATCCAGTTGCAGAGTGGAGAGCCAAGTCCTAGGTTTTGGAGCTTTGATATGAGCTTGGCTGGGATTATGGTGTTGAAGGCGGAGCTGTAGTCAATAAATAAGAGTCTGATGTAGGAGTCCTTGTTTTCGAGATGCTCTAGGGATGAGTGTAGGGCCAGGGAAATGGCTTTCTTTTCTCCATCATTTTCTCTTCTGTTCTGGGATTTTGCCCCATGTTTGCTTCCACCATAACCCACTGATAATCAGGACTGGCCCAAGATGTGTTAGGCGGGTTGGTTTGACGTTGACTGCAGCTAGATGCAGGGAAGCTAGAAACAAGCGTCTAACACCGGAGATGATCCAACACGGTTTTATTTAAACTATGAACGGCTGTACATGTTCAGCTGTGGGTTGACACTCTACTAATCCTACTGACGACCTCTTACTGGCTCGACCAGACTTACTAGCTACCACATGGCAATAATGTGCACTGACTTGTGCACTCTGACTGTCTCGGTGTCTGGGTCCCGAAAAGAGCGGGAGTCTTAATGCCCTGTGAGCTTTATAGTGGTGGTGTCTTGTCTGGTGATTGGTTGTTCAGTGTTGTGTGTTCATTGGTCATCCTGTATGTCAATCACTGCCTGTCTGCATCTCATTATATACATGAGTGGATATTCTGACAGCCCATTGAGAGTATTTATCAAATAATCATGAGATGTATTGAAACATATTTATTGAATAAGGCATAAGCAATAAAGTCATCCTTCCACTGCCTCTCGCTATTGACATTTGGATTTTTATTACAGTTTACAACTGATCAACGTTTAGAATATTTTAGTGCTTCTCAGATGGTGGATTATTTTGAAATGCAGTAACTTAGGCTACATAGTGAGGTATGTAAAAAAAAAAGCAACATGTTCATGAAAAAAAAGAGTAGGCATTTTAATTGTTGCGTTCAGTGTTGAGTTGAGGGATTAAGTGTTTACTCGTTGGTGCAATAAGATGCTCCGTATCATATTTCCATTAAAAAAAATGTTTGTGTCCTATACACATTTTATAAGAACATAAGAACATACGAATTAAGAGTAGGAGTAGGCCATCTGGCCCCTCGAGCCTGCTCCGCCATTCAATAAGATCATGGCTGAACTTTTGTGGACTCAGCTCCACTTTCTGGCCCGAGCACCATAACCCTGAATCCCTTTATTCTTCAGAAAACTATCTATCTTTATCTTAAAAACATTTAATGAAGGAGCCTCAACTGCTTCACTGGGCAAGGAATGCCATAGATTCACAACCCTTTGGGTGAAGAAGTTCCTCCTGAACTCAGTCCTAAATCTACTTCCCCTTATTTTGAGGCTATGCCCCCTAGTTCTGCTTTCACCCACCAGTGGAAACTGCCTGCCCGCATCTATTCTATCTATTCCCTTCATAATTGTATATGTTTCTATAAGATCCCCCCTCATCCTTCTAAATTCCAAAGAGTACAGTCCCAGTCTACTCAACCTCTCCTCATAATCCAACCCCTTCAGCTCTGGGATTAACCTAGTGAATCTTCTCTGCACACCCTCCAGCACCAGTACGTCCTTTTTCAGGTAAGGAGACCAAAACTGAACACAATACTCCAGGTGTGGCTTCACTAACACCTTATACAATTGCAGCATAACCTTTCTAGTCTTAAACTCCATCCCTCTAGTCATGAAGGACAAAATTCAATTTGCCGCCTTAATCACCTGTTGCACCTGTAAACCAACTTTTTCCGACTCATGCACTAGCACACCCAGGTCCCTCTGCACAGCAGCATGTTTTAATATTTTATCATTTAAATAATAATCCCGTTTGCTGTTATTCCTATCAAAATAGATAACCTCACATTTGTCAACATTGTATTCCATCTGCCAGACCCTAGCCCATTCACTTAACCTATCCGAATCCCTCTGCAGACTTCCAGTATCCTCTGCACTTTTCGCTTTACCACTCATCTTGGTGTCATCTGCAAACTTGGACACATTGCCCTTAGTCCCCAACTCCAAATCATCTATGTAAATTGTGAACAATTGTGGGCCCAACACGGATCCCTGAGGGACACCACTAGCTACTGATTGCCAACCAGAGAAACACCCATTAATCCCCACTCTTTGCTTTCTATTAATTAACCAATCCTCTATCCATGCTACTACTTTACCCTTTAATGCCATGCATCTTTATCTTATGCAGATATCCTACAGATGAAAACAATTCTATAGATAAATGACTGGTAAAAGAGATGAGTTATACAATCTTTTGCAGAAAGCTCAGTCGCACATTTTTATCACTTTAACGATATAATAAAAATTTAATTCACAAAACATATTATTGGAACTGTGCAACCAGTATGAATTTGTAAGTTGATTATATAAAATTGCGTCTCAATCTTGTTAAAGCATCGTCTAATGTTAGCATTCCTTTTCTGTTAGCAACCAATGAATCATTTGATTCATCAATCTATTTATAAAAATGAAAGGCTCGCAGATCAGGACTTTTAAGACCAGCCTGTGCAGTTATCTCGGCCTCTTCATGTTCGCATGATCCAACATGACATTTACTTCAAGTGCAGTAGCATTTGACTCTGACCTCATGATTGGCCGTGGTTTATCTTATCAGGATACCTACAGAATAAATTTGATTGCTATTTAAAGTAGCTGAAGTCAGAATAATCTGCTCTGCCGCAAGTAATGAAAGGTCCTTATCTTACAATTTTACCAGTAGGGGATAGGTTTTCATCCCGTTGCCTCTCGGGGAGTTCAGATGAAAACTGTAAATATATGAAATGAAACTCACAATTGCTGCCCCTTAAGAAACTTAAAAACAGGGCAGCACGGTGGCGCAGTGGGTTAGCCCTGCTGCCTCATGGCGCCGAGGTTCCAGGTTCCATCCCGGCTGTGGGTCACTGTCCGTGTGGAGTTTGCACATTCTCCCCGTGTTTGTGTGGGTTTCGCCCCCACAACCCAAAAATGTGCAGGCTTGGTGGATTGGCCATGCTAGATAGATAGAGATAGAGAAATACAGCACAGAACAGGCCCTTCGGCCCACGATGTTGCGCCGAACTTTTGTCCTAGGTTAATCATAGAATTTTGGACAATTTGTCATGGCCAATCCACCCAACCTGCACATCTTTGGACTGTGGGAGGAAACCGGAGTACCCGGAGGAAACCCACGCAGTCACGGGGAGGATGTGCAGACTCCACACAGACAGTGACCCAAGTCGAAATCGAACTTGGGACCCTGGAGCTGTGAAGCAATTGTGCTATCCACAATGCTACCGTGCTGCCCTTAAGAAGTTAACCTACACTCCCTTATTCTACCCTAATCCAAGTACCTATCCAATAGCCGCTTGAAGGTCCATAAATTTTCCGACTCAACTACTACCACAGGCAGTGCATTCCATGCCCCCATTACTCTCTGGGTAAAGAACCTACCTCTGACATCCCCTCTATATCTTCCACCATTTATCTTAAATTTATGTCCCCTTGTAATGGTGTGTTCCACCCGGGGAAAAAGTCTCTGACTGTCTACTCTATCTATTCCCCTGATCATCTTATAAACCTCTATCAAGTCGCCCCTCATCCTTCTCCGTTCTAATGAGAAAAGGCCTAACACCCTCAATCTTTCCTCGTATGACCTACTCTCCATTCCAGGCAACATCCTGGTAAATCTCCTTTGCACCTTTTCCAAAGCTTCCACATCCTTCCTAAATGAGGTGACCAGAACTGCACACAGTACTCCAAATGTGGCCTGACCAAGGTTTTGTACAGCTGCATCATCACCTCACGGCTCTTAAATTCAATCCCTCTGCTAATGAACGCTAGCACACCATAGGCCTTCTTCACAGCTCTATCCACTTGAGTGGCAACTTTCAAAGAACAATGAACATAGACCCCAAGATCTCTCTGCTCCTCCACATTGCCAAGAACCCTACCATTAACCCTGTATTCCGCATTCAGATTTGTCCTTCCAAAATGGACAACCTCACACTTGTCAGGGTTAAACTCCATCTGCCACTTCTCAGCCCAGCTCTGCATTCTATCTATGTCTCTTTGAAGCCGACAACAGCCCTCCTCACTATCCACAACTCCACCAATCTTTGTATCATCTGCAAATTTACTGACCCACCCTTCAACTCCCTCATCCAAGTCGTTAATGAAAATCACAAACAGCAGAGGACCCAGAACTGATCCCTGCGGTACGCCACTGATAACTGGGCTCCAGGCTGAATATTTGCCATCCACCACAACTCTCTGTCTTCTATCGGTTAGCCAGTTTGTTATCCAACTGGCCAAATTTCCCACTATCCCATGCCTCCTTACTTTCTGCATAAGCCTACCATGGGGAACCTTATCAAATGCCTTACTAAAATCCATGTACACTACATCCACTGCTTTACCTTCATCCACATGCTTGGTCACCTCCTCAAAGAATTCAATAAGACTTGTAAGGCAAGACCTACCCCTCACAAATCCGTGCTGACTATCCCTAATCAAGCAATGCCTTTCCAGATGCTCAGAAATCCTATCCCTCAGTACCCTTTCCATTACTTTGCCTACCACCGAAGTAAGACTAACTGGCCTGTAATTCCCAGGGTTATCCCTATTCCCTTTTTTGAACAGGGGCACGACATTCGCCACTCTCCAATCCTCTGGTACCACCCCTGTTGACAGCGAGGACGAAAAGATCATTGCCAACGGCTCTGCAATTTCATTTCTTGCTTCCCAGAGAATCCTTGGATATATCCCGTCAGGCCCGGGGGACTTGTCTATCCTCAAGTTTTTCAAAACGCGCAACACATCTTCCTTCCTGACAAGTATCTCCTCAAGCTTATCAGTCTGCTTCACGCTGTCCTCTCCAACAATATGGCCCCTCTCATTTGTAAATACTGAAGAAAAATACTTGTTCAAGACCTCTCCTATCTCTTCAGACTCAATACACAATCTCCCGCTACTGTCCTTAATCGGACCTACTCTCACTCTAGTCATTCTCATATTTCTCACGTATGTGTAAAAGGCCTTGGGGTTTTCCTTGATCCTACCCGCCAAAGATTTTTCATGCCCTCTCTTAGCTCTCCTAATCCCTTTCTTCAGTTCCCTCCTGGCTATCTTGTATCCCTCCAGCGCACTGTCTGAACCTTGTTTCTTCAGCCTTACATAAGTCTCCTTCTTCCTCTTAACAAGACATTCAACCTCTCTTGTCAACCATGGTTCCCTCACTCGACCATCTCTTCCCTGCCTGACAGGGACATACATATCAAAGACACGCAGTACCTGATCCTTGAACAAGTTCCACATTTCACTTGTGTCACACAGAACAGTACAGCACAGAACAGGCCCTTCGGCCCTCGATGTTGTGCCGAGCAATGATCACCCCACTTAAACCCACGTAACCCGTATACCCGTAACCCAACAATCCCCCCATTAACCTTACACTACTGGCAATTTAACATGGCCAATCCACCTAACCCACACATCTTTGGACTGTGGGAGGAAACCGGAGCACCCGGAGGAAACCCACGCACACACGGGGAGGACGTGCAGACTCCACACAGACAGTGACCCAGCCGGGAATCGAACCTGGGACCCTGGAGCTGTGAAGCATTGATGCTAACCACCATGCTACCGTGAGGCCCATGCTACCGTGAGGCCTCCTTCCCTGACAGCCTATGTTCCCAACTTCTGCACTTCAATTCTTGTCTGACAGCATTGTATTTACCCTTCCCCCAATTATAAACCTTGCCCTGTTGCTCGCACCTATCCCTCTCCATTACTAAAGTGAAAGTCAGAGAATTGTGGTCACTACCTCCAAAATGCTCCCCCACTAACAAATCTATCACCTGCCCTGGTTCATTACCAAGTACTAAATCCAATATGGCCTCCCCTCTGGTCGGACAATCTACATACTGTGTTAGAAAAGCTTCCTGGACACACTGCACAAACACTACCCCATCCAAACTATTTGATCTAAAGAGTTTCCACTCAATGTTTGGGAAGTTGAAGTCGCCCATGACTACTACCCTGTGACTTCTGCACCTTTCCAGAATCTGTTTCCCAATCTGTTCCTCCACATCTCTGCTGCTATTGGGGGGCCTATAGAACACTCCCAACAAGGTGTCTGCTCCTTTCCTATTTCTAACTTAAATTCTAAATGCTAAATTCCCTTTAATTGGAAAAAATGAATTGGGTACTCTAAATTTATAGAAAAAAAAGAAACTTAAAAATGTGAACGAACAAAATTTCATTTTCTTTAATGACATCCGAGAACTTGTGCTAACATTCTCAAGTGCATTAGCAGGAACACCTTTTCCAGTGAGAAAAGAATGAACTCACCTCCACCTCTTCAGGTACTGCCCCTCCCCCCCCCTCCCTGCTCTTTTGTCTTTATACCCCTCCTCCTCAATAAGCCCATCTTTGACTCCTCTCCCACATTGGAAACTGAAGCTTCATTTCTGACCTCCATTCCTCCCAAGTTCTGGGATAAACCACTATCGGCCAGATCTGTACTCCTCTTTCAGGCAACTTCATATTTGAATGTCTCCAGTCTGATTTCCACCATTGACTCTGAACCAAAACAGCCCTAATTGAAGTCTCAAATGGCATCCTCTGTGATGGTGATGCCAGTGCTCATTGCTCCCTCATCCTCCTTGACCTATCTGGAGTCTTTGTCATGGTTGACCACATCATCTCCCTCCACTAGCCTCTTCTCAGCCATTCTTGTGGGTGGGACTGTGCTCAGCTGGTTTGATTCTCTGATGAGAATCACCAACAATGTCTTCCCTTATGCTAATTGCATTGGGTATCCCCTATGATCCATTATCCCTGGCCCATTCTTATTTGTAATCGCATAGCACCTTGGCTACATCATCCTCCAAAAATGCACGGTTAGTATCCACACTTAAGCTGTCAACACCAACTCTATGGCCGGGACTCTCCCATCTCGCGGCACAGTGTCCACGGCGTCGTAAACGCCGCTGCGTTTTACGATGGTGGGAACGGGCTGGTTGCCAGAAGTAATTCTGGCCCTTAGAGGGGGCGAACTGTGCGCTGCGGGATCCGCGCATGTGCAGTGGCCCCAACGCAACATGGCGCAGGGCTACAGGGGCTGGCGCATAGGAAAGGAGGCCCCTAGCCAGAGAGGCTGGCCTGCCCATCGGTGGGCCGCGATCGCGGGCCACACCACATCGGAGGCCCCCCCTGGGGTAGGAGCCCCCCTCCCCCATCTGCTACAGGCCGCCACCCGACCCTTCAACACCGAGGTCCCGCCGGCTCAGAGCTGGTTAGAATGGCACTGGCGGGACTCGTTTTTTTTCTTACGGCCACTTGGCTCACCCGGGCCAATAGGCGGGGGAGGGGGGGGGGACACACACGCAGAGCGGCCCGCGACCAGCACCGCGCTAGCCAAGCCGGCGCCGGCGCTGATTCTCCGCTCTGCGGAGATTCGCATGCCAGCGCCGGGGCGGGGATTCTCCGGCCTGGCCCATGTCTGGGAGAATCCCGCCCTATGTCTCTGGTTTAAACTCTCATCCTTAAAATCATAGAATACCTACAGTGCAGAAAGAGGCCATTTGGCCCACCAAGTCTGCTCTGACCCTCTGAAAGAGCACCCTACCCAGGCCAACTCCCCCATCCCATCCCTGTAACCCCACCTCACCTTTGAACGCTGTTCAATTTAGCATGGCCAATCCACTGAACCTGCACATCTTTGTTTTGCGAAATTCCTCAATTACCTCATCTCTCCCAAGCCATGCAACCACTCAAAACATACATCCCCCAAGATCCCTGCACTTTTCCAATTCTGTTATCTTGAGCATTCCTGATTTTCGTTGCTCCACCAATGTCAGACTAGTCTCAGTTTAGGGCCTAGCTGTCCATGTCCTAAACTCTGGAATTCCTGACATAAACCTCTTTCCTAATGTATGAAACTCCTTAAAACCTGCCTCTTTGGCCAAACGTCTGGCCGCCTGTCCTAATCTCTCCTCAGGTGACTTGATGTCAAATTCTCTTTGTTATTCTCTCCTGTGAAGCAACCAGAGCCGTTTTACCATGGTAAATATATATAAATGCAAAACCTGTGATTGTTCCTATTAAGAAGCTGATGGGCGTGTAATGAAGGATTGTCTCTTTAAGTGTTACAAGTACTTGATATTTAATCTATCCCGTTTATGCTTTTGAGTCTGAATTGTTGCACCTGTTCCATGAGGTGTTAGGTAGCAAAATATGATTCCAAAGTCCCTCCTCTATTACTTTAGCTAATAGTTGTATTCGGTTGAGCTAAGCTCGTTTCCCGATGGAAATCATTTATTTTGTGAATAGTGCTTTGTTTTCAGAAACAATAGTATCATAAAATTGATGTTGAGAAGTGAGCATGAATAATATCTGACCTTGGCCACTAAATGCAGAAACTTGCAGGGATCAAAATCTTTCTGCAGTAAATCATGTTGTTGGCCCTGCTAATTTGGCTTGCTGACTATCAGTGGATGATTAAAGTGTAACTTGCACCTTGTGGCATGACTCCCAGTATTAACTACTTGTGGTGACCAGGTTTACCTCCGATGAAGAAAAAACTAGTGTGGGTTGTTACGTCCCTCTGAAAACCAACATTGCCAACCACCCTGGTTGGGTATCATTGTGATATCTGGAAGTGCTTTTCTATATCCACTCATCTGAGAAAGATTCTCCTTTACTTTATGGAACTCACTGATATATATTGCAAATCATTGTAAAAGGACACAACAGATTCTGGATTCAGCAGGAAGTGTTCTGTTCCAGAAAGTAATAAGGACCGAACTGGAATCAATCTTTACACACTTCTGTATTTATTTACAGACTTTCACATGACAAGCATACACCGCCTAACTCAACCATCACAGTTTCAGTCCGTGTCCAATTGGAAGGATTAAAGTGAATCGCCAGTTAATGCCTGTAGAATTATTGTGCAAATAGTTGTTAGGTAGAACAGAACTTGAGTATTGCTGGAAAAAAAGTGATATGCTGTCAAACCGTTTCATCTTATAGTCACCAGGGAAGATTTTGCAGGAATACCAATAGTAAAGATTCTTCTTTCCCTTTACAATTGGTATTCTTGTGAATTCTGTTCTGATATGTTTAAGCTGAAAAACCCCGATAGCATGTTCCTTATTTCATTTAATTATTATAAAATGTATATTTTAGCACTAAGACAGGAGGGGGAAGTTAAAGTAGTTTGTGTGCAAGAAGGATGAAGCGGTAAATGTTTGCATTTTTCTTCCTACCTCCTTATTGTTCGACAAACAAGTCCTGCTTTAACACTTCCTTGGCTTAAATCTTCAGAGGTCTTTCATCTTTCACCTGATTTTGTCAACTGAGTTATGCCGAACAGTGAGATGCCACCAAAGTATGGGTGCTAATGTGTGATATCCCTGAGCAATTCTCACAGTTATGAATGAGTCCAAATCTCCATCCCTTCTTGTCGATTTCCCTTTTGAGTTTTAAAACAATCCATTTACGGGATGTGGGCATCCCTGGTTAGGCCAACATTTATTACCCATCCCTCGGTGCCCTTCAGAAGGTGATGGTGAATTGCCTTCTTGAACCGCTGCAGTCCCTGAGGTGTAGGTACACCCATTGTGTCGTTATGGAGGGAGTTCCAAGGTTTTGCCCCAGCGATAGTGAAGGAACGGCGATATATTTCCAAGTCGGGGTGGTGAGGTTCCCAGGTACCTCTGCTCTTGTCCTTCTAGATGGTAGTGGTTGTGGGTTTGCAAGGTGCTGACTAAGGAACCTTGGTGAGTTACTGCAGTGCATCTTGTAGATGGTACACACGGTTGCCACTGTTCGTCGATGGAAAAGGGAGTGAATGTTTGTGGAAGGGGAGCAATCAAGCACGCTGCTTTGTCCTGGATGTTCTCGAGCTTCTTGAGTGTTGTTGGAGCTGCACTCATCCAGTCAAGTGGAGAGTATTCCATTACACTCCTGACTTGTGCCTTGTAAATGGTGGACAGACTTTTGGGGAGGTGAGCTACTTGCCTTTAACCTCCTCTCATAGCCACAGTATTATTATGGCTAGTCCAGCTCAGTTTCTGATCAATGGTATCCTCCAGGATAGTGGGGGATTTAGTGATGGTACTGGCATTGAATGTCAAGGGGTGATGGTTAAATCCTCTCCTGTAGGAGATGGTCATTACCTGGCACTTGTGTGGCACAAATACAACTTGTCACATGTCAGCCCAAGACTGGATATTGTCCAGGTTTTGCTGCATTTGGACACGGACTGTTTCACTATCTGTGGAGTCGGAAATGGAGCTGAACATTTCCACAGAATGTATCTGTCGTGCTTTATGGTTGCTTGTTCCTCAAGTTGAAGAAGAATCAAAGAACAAAGAAAAGTACAGCACAGGAACAGATCCTTCGGCCCTCCAAACCCATGCCGACCATGCTGCCCGACTAAACTACAATCTTCTACACTTCCTGGGTCCATATCCCTCTATTCCCATCCTATTCATGTTTTTGTCAAGATGCTCCTTAAATGTCACTATCGTCCCTGCTTCCACCACCTCCTCTGGCAGCGAGTTCCAGCACCCACTACCCTCTGTGTAAAAAAAACTTGCCTCGTACATCTACTCTAAACCTTGCTCCTCGCACCTTAAACCTATGCCCCCTAGTAATTGACCACTGTACCCTGGGGAAAAGCCTCTGACTATCCACTCTGTCTATGCCCCTCATAATTTTGTAGACCTCCGTCAGGTCACCCCTCAACCTCCGTCATTCCAGTGCGAACAAACCGAGTGTATTCAACCGCTCCTCATAGCTAATTCCCTCCATAACAGGCAACATCCTGCACCCTCTCTAAAGCCTCCACATCCTTCTGGTAGTGTGGCGACCAGAATTGAACACTATACTCCAAGTGTGGCCTAACTAAGGTTTTATACAGCTGCAACATGACTTGCCAATTCTTATACTCAATGCTCTGGCTAATGAAGGCAAGCATGCCGTATGCCTTCTTGACTACCTTCTCCACCTGTGTTGCCCCTTTCAGTGACCTGTGGACCTGCACACCTAGATCTTTCTGATTGTCAACATGACTTGCCAATTCTTATACTCAATGCTCTGGCCAATGAAGGCAAGCATGCCGTATGCCTTCTTGACTGCCTTCTCCAGCTGTGTTGTCCCTTTCTGTGACCTGTGGACCTGTACACCTAGATCTCTCTGACTGTCAATACTTGAGGGTTCTACCATTCACTGTATATTCCCTACCTGCATTAGACCTTCCAAAATGCATTACCTCACATTTGTCCGGATTAAACTCCATCTGCCATCTCTCCGCCCAAGTCTCCAAACGATATAAATCTTGCTATATCCTCTGATAGTCCTCATCGTTATCCGCAATTCCACCAACCTTTGTGTCGTCTGCAAACTTACTAATCAGACCAGTTACATTTTCCTCCAAATTATTTATATATACTACGAACAGCAAAGGTCCCAGCACTGATCCCTGCGGAATACAACTACTCACAGCCCTCCAATTAGAAAAGCACCCTTTCATTGCTGCTCTCTGCCTTCTATGACCTAGCCAGTTCTGTATCCACCTTGCCAGCTCACCCCTGATCCAGTGTGACTTCACCTTTTGTACTAGTCTACCATGAGGGATCTTGTCAAAGGCCTTACTGAAGTCCATATAGACAACATCTACTGCCCTACCTGCATCAATCATCTTTGTGACCTCTTCGAAAAAGTCTATCAAGTTAGTGAGACATGTTTGGACATCACATTGTATTTTTCAGGATCAAAATCATTTTCCATGTATTAGTAGATAACCATAACTACAGCAAGAAACATTTTATACAGTGCGTCTAATGAACAAGCATATCCCATCACACTCCATAAAGGCATAATAAATGGACATCAAGCAAAAGAAGGAGCTCTTGGGAGGAGTAATCAAAAATGGAACCAATGCGGTGGGATTCAAAAGGAGAGGGCGGCGGAGGAGGGAGTTAGAAAATAAAATGTACATGTTTTTAGATTAGAATTAGGGATAACCATTCAATCTTCCATCGAAATACCTTATCTATTTAGCTGGAGGTGTGAGTGGATGTTTTTGCTCTCTGTATATTTGATGTGGGATTTATTATCTTCTATCTCATGTCCACTTGCCTGTTCCTATGAGCGCAAGCCACTCAGCCTCTCTTTTTAAACTGGAGCTCCTGTATATGAATACTTATAATGTTTGCGTGCACATTTATAACTGACGGCGTTGTGTCTTTGTATTAATGATTGGTGAATATTTAGTAAGCCTTTCAATGCCACGTTGTACTTGAATATCCGTATGCTAGCCTGATTTTGGTTACAGGTTTAAAACAACATTTTGTTGCGGCCATATTTGCATTACAAAGGTGGCAAATCTCTGTTGAAAGTTGTCTAATGTAGTGCAATATATACCAGCTTACCAAGGCTGGAGCAAAGATAGAATTACGCATCTAACTGCAAATGAATTACTTCATTTTTGCTGAGGAGATCTTGTCCAAGGTTGGAATGCCTCATGCATTGTGTAAGTGCTGTTTAATATTCCAGGAAAATGATGCATTGTGACACCTCGGAAAATTTGATACAGAAGGGAATGTGTTCTGTTGATTAGCTTATCTGACACGAGTGAGGGTATTTTGTCTGAGTTTTGTGGAGAAGGTAAATAGAGCTGAGTGCCATTGAAAAATGCACTGTCGGCTGGACAGGCTTCATAAAACCGACATGGTGGTGTTCCCGTAACTTCACAGACAGAAACAGGTGGCTTTGGGGAATTAAAAAAAGTACTTAAGTTAAAAAGGACATCATTTTTCTGGTAGGTTTTTCTACTTCCATCATTTATTCGTTTCGCTTGTGTCTTTGTTTGTCACTTGGGAAAAAGAAACTGTTTACCATGTACTAAGTAAAGCTTTAGAGTTCCAGCAAATTTTTGCAATAATTGTTCCGTCAAATGGACTGAGAAGTGTGTTCAATGTCTGATACAGTACTGAGTTTACTGACATCAGTGGTTGGACCAGATTTAGCCTCAATGTTTTGAGGTGCGGAGGGAAGGAAAGTTTGGTTAAGGTTCCTGTATTTGATTGCTATTCGGGAACCTTTCCTGGAGGTTTGTACATGTTGTCAACTGGTGATGTCCTGCGATTGACATCAGTAACTTTAATGGCAAATCTGCAGAAACATGTTGGGCAAACAGTGTAAATAATTTTTGTGCCATTTCTCTCGGTTTTACCATGTTCACTGCCCCACCAATTCAACTCCAACCTTTCTTCACTATTCCAAATGCATTTTGATCATCCCATGTTGTTGAATAGCCTTTATGTTCCCTGTGGTCTGGAATGAGCTTCCGGAGAGGACGGCGGAGCCAGGTTTGATCAAGTTATTCAGAAGGGAAATGGATTGTTATCTGAAAGGAAACAATGTACAAGGTTAGGGGGTAAGGCAGGGGAGTTGGACTGGATAGACTGCTCTTTCAGAGAGCCAGTGCAGACTCAATGGGCCGATTGACCTCCTTCTGTACGGGTAAAAGGTGATCCTGTATTTATATGATTCTTACAATGTCTTAACCTTAACACCTTGTTTGGTAGCTTGGCTAAATTTCGAATACTCTTGTCCCTGAATCAGAAAGTAAGCATTATAATCTGAGGGAATACTGAACACACATCTGCTGGTTCGAGTGGACCTGTAAGATCCCATGGTAGTATTTGGAAACAGAGCAGATATACCTTCCTGCGATTGATCCACATTCCTTTTTCAGTGTTTACTCAATGACTCATCCTTGTTTGTGAACATGGCTGTCATGCCTGCTGCATTTAGTCATTTAAGAATGTAAAGGGCGCAGATTAAATGAACCTGAAACAGTTGTTTGGCACATTCATAATGTAACCAGGCCCATGAACTTGAACTCTGAAACGATAAGCTGAACAGAGAGTTTAGTTCAGTTATTTCCTCCAGGTGGTGGTGAGTGCCCGGGGAGGTAGTGGAGACAAATGGTGACATCAAATTCTGAAGGAAGCAGAATTTTTTTTTGTCGGCAAAAACGTAAATGAGAAAGTTGAGATATAGCATGTTTTGCTTTAGACTTTGTGACTGGTGTCAGAAGTACTTTTTCCACTTCCGTGAATAAATTCCTGTGTAACGTTTTAAAAATTCAATTATGGGATGTAGGCGCCATTGGCTAAGCCAGCATTTATTGTCCATCCCCAGTTGCCCTTGGGAAGGTGGTTATGAGCTGCCTTGTTGAATCACTGCAGTCCCTGGGGTGAAGCTACGTCCACAGTGCTGTGAGGGAGATTGGTGCGCTTAGTGAAATAGATCCTGTAAAAATGTATGCAGCTGTATTTACCCAATTCAGTTTAACCACATCCATCAATCTAACATTAACTTATTTTGTTTGAAATGTATCCTCCCCATACATACAAGAGAAAATTATACTATTCTTGAGTATGATAAATATTATACTTGCATGCACAGGAATAGCCTGCATATCGTTACATTATTTGTACCTTTTAACATTTTCATGCCCCTTATCTTCCATTCTGCATGTCTATCCATATAACTTCAATAAAAAATATCCCCAAGGTCACCTTTGTCAATCTTCTTTGAGTTGTCTCCAGTGTTTCAATGACTTGTCGAGAATGGGCTGCTCGAAAGAATATTTCGCAAAACCGTACCAACCTAATTTCAAGATAAAACAAACTATGTTGTCATTTAGTTAAATGTCCTTGAGATGCGAACCTTGCTGATAACAGCTTTGCATTGACTGGTTTATAACCACAACCAAATCCCTTACTCTTTTCCAAAAGTCAATCATTAATAAAATGTAGAATCTGTTCTCTACCCTACTTTTGAATACCTTTTCAATACTATGGGCGGGATTTAACTAAATGGAAACAAAGTCCCATAGCGAGCACATTTCGCTGCATGTTTCCGGGCACTCGCAGCGCCGAGAAACACAACGCTATGAAATGGCACTCGCGTTTAGATAGGGGGTCTCAGCGGGGAATGCGGGGCTGAGGCCACACATAGCCTTGTTTTGTACACTGAGGAGCTCCGCTTGCTGGAACTCCTCAGTGTAGCGAGAAATCGGGACGCCATTTTTACCAGCGTGCCAGGCTGGAACTGCCAAGGTGCCTGGGTAGCAGCAGTGCCAGTGTACCACCTTGCCCAAAGGGTATGTACCTGGGGTCCTCCGAACCTCTGGGAAACCCCCCGTTCCATCTGGTCCCCGTTTGTGGAGACCAGTGCTGAATGATGCTTGCTCAAGGTCTCCGAGGCGAGGGAGATGGATCTCACGCCTCAGCTACCTCGGGAATCTGCACATTAAAGTGAGACCAGCTGTCACACTCTAATGTGCAGATTTGCTAAAAAGCGATCCCGCCCACAACGGGCATAATTTACATCATAACGTCTTGCAAGATTGCATTACATTACATTTTGCAAGGTGTTGCGAGCCAGGTAGATCCTGGGAGCGAAGTCTCCCAGCTTCTATCGGCCGCACTGGGCCGCGGCTAGCTGCTTTTTGGAGGTGAGGGGCGGGATTCTCCAGTATCCGGTGGGCGGACCGTACCTGCGCCAAAGAGTGGCGTGAACCACTCCGGCATTGGGCCACCCGGAAGGTGCGGAATCCTCTGCACCTTCGGGGGCTAGGCTGGCGCTGGAGTTATTGGCGCCGCGCCAACTGGTGTCAAAGGGCCTCCGCCGGCCGGCGCGAGTTGGCGCATGCACAGGAGTGCCAGCGTGTTCCCAGAACCGATGCCGTGATTCCTGCGCACGTGCAGGGGGTTTCTACTCCGTGCCGGCCATGGCAAAGCTTTAAACAGGCCGGCGCGGAAGAAATGAGTGCTCCCATGGCACAGGCCAGCCTGAAGATCGGTGGGCCCCGATCGCGGACCAGGCCACCGTGGGGGCCCCCCCTGATCCCTGTGTAATTCACGCCAGCGGGACTGGCCGAAAACGGGCGGCCGCTTGGCAGATCGGGGACCGGAGAATCGCCCGAGGGGGGGGGCGGCGGCACTGCCAATGGCCCCCAACCGGCGCGTCGCTATCCCCGCCCCCGCCAAAAAGCCAGTGCCGGAGAATTCAGCAGCTGGAGTCGGAGCGGGGGTTTGGAGAATCCCGCCCATTGTGGCTGTAAAATTGCACCTGTACCAATTATTTCTTCATTCATCCGGTTAAATTTGTCTGGAGTCTTTTGAATGCAATCCATCACTCTAATCAGTGGGGCATATATTGTCTCAGTAGCTCACTTTATAATTCTAGATGTAACCTGCTTAATATTTTGAACAGCATGGATAATAAACCAAAATGGGTCCCTTCAGCCTGCTCAGTCAATGTCCAATCCAATTATTTTACCAATTTGCCACTAATTCTCCCAAGAAAGCCTGACTTGAAGAAGTTGAATTCCAAAGGTTTATTGAAAACTCAAGTAAATTAAATCTAGTGGATAAACCTCATTCAGTTGAATCTGTTATCTTTGCAATGAATTCCAGTTGATGAGTGAAGCATGACCTATTGACTCCAAAGGCACGCTTACTGCTCCTTCTAAAGTTCTAAGCTCATTTGATTCACATTAATTCTGTAAATTGTTTTCGAGTGCTCCCCAACTGGTTCACAACTCCTTGATCAGATCATCAGTGCTCAAGTTCAGCTATAATTTTGGAGTTCTTAAAATTATTAATCAGACCCTCGCCCTGTTTATTCCCATGAAGATTCTTCAATGTATTCCGTTGAGTCAAGGTGCTTTGCAGAAGAATAATAGAATCTCGACAGTGCAGAAGGAGGCCATTTGTCCCATTGAGTCTGCACTGACCCTCCAAAAGCGCACCACACCTAGCCCCACTCCAGGAAGGGGGGGGGGGGGGGGGGGTGGAGAAATGATATGTATCAGAGTGTCTACCAGGCATCAGAAATTACTCTGTACTCTCCGACGTCTGGACGATCATTTAATGCATTCAGCAATTGTTGGTGCACAAGCATGGTTCTCTGAAAGCGTTGAGTTGGAAATTGAATCCCCTGTAAAGGATGGGAGAGGCCCAGCAGTTAAAAGTACGCGCATAGCTTGCATTATCTTTGCTATAGATGCAGAGCAATTTATTTTAGACAAGGTGACACTTGTTGTGCACAGATTTAAATGTTTGACTCGAAGAATGTTGCAGTCCAACATAATGAAATACAGTATTTTCTTGTTGATTTTATTTCATGCTAGTTAACAGGAACAGAAGGGCAGCACGGTGGCACAGTGGTTAGCACTGCTGCCTCACAGCATCAGGGACCCGGGTTCAATTCTGACTCTCAGCGACTATCTGTGTGGAGTTTACACTTTCTCCCCGTGTCTGCATGGATTGCCTCTGGTTTCCTCCCACAGTCCAAAGATGTGTAGGTTGGCCTAGTGGTTAGCACAACCGCCTCACGGCGCTGAGGTCCCAGGTTCGATCCCGGCTCTGGGTCACTGTCCGTGTGGAGTTTGCACATTCTCCCCGTGTCTGCGTGGGTTTCACCCCCACAACCCAAAAATGTGCAGAGTAGGTGGATTGGCCACGCTAAATTGCCCCTTAATTGGAAAAAATAATTGGGTAATCTAAATTTAAAAAAAAGATGTGTAGGTTACGTGGATTGGCCATGCTAAATTGCCCCTTAGTGCCCAAAGATGTGCAGGTTAAGTGGGGTTGAGGGCGTAGGGTGAGGATGTGGACCTAGGTGGGGCGTTCTTTCATAGGGTTGGTGCAGACTCAATGGGCCGAATGGTCTCCTTCTGCACGGTAGGGATTTTACTTTATTTCTTAATTTTTCCAATTAAGGGGCAATTTATCATGGCCAATCCACCTACTCTGCACATCTTTGGGTTGTTGGTATGAGACCCAAGCAGACACAGGGTCTGAATGAGAATGAACAAACTACACTGACAGTGACCCGGAGCCAGGATCGAACACGGGTCCTCGGCACTATAAGGCAGCAGTGCTAACCACTGCACCACCGTGCTCCCACTGTAGGGATCCTATGATCTATGAACTAAAAATATTCTTTTGACAATTACAGGCGTCAATAATTTCAGCCTAGTAACAAAGGGTTGACCAATAGAACTTGGGGACCAGCCATAGGTGTGACTATGGAGGTACCATTTTAGCTATATGCATTAATGTTTGCAGAAAATGTGTGACACAGAATACAGAACACTTCATGTGTGTATATAATTAATAGACATTTACCACCATTCAGAAACCAAAGAAGCAAAGTAAACCCATCAAAAAACACTGACACTCTGCTTTTATCCTGTCATTTTATGAATAAACACACAAGTTCAATGTGCACGTGTATATGGAGAGTGAATATGATTATTTTTATCACAATACAAACAACAATGTCTATTACTGACTCTACATTTACCAATAATAACTTTAATGTGCACGTGAATACGGAGAGCGAATATGATTATTTTTATCACAATACAAACAACAATGTCTATTACTCACTCTGCATTTACCAATAAGAACTGCAATTGGCTGCATCACAATTCCCATTTAGTTCCCCCCAGTTGGTTAATATAGTGCCCAACACGTGTTTTAAAATGCTTCTTGATCACACAAGTCTTAAGTCCAATGTAGACTCACTTGCATGGAGAACTTCAGAGAACCATCACTCCACCCTCTCAGCTTGAATACACTTTAGAAGGTTAGACCCTTTAGAAGCAAAGTCTGGGACAAATTGGTTGATGTAAGAGTTTCAACAAGATGCCCATCACTTTCCACTTTGTGCTGTACAATGAATCCACTTCAAAGTAATTCATTGCCTATAAAGCACTTTGGGACATCACAAGAGACGTGCCAGTATTTTCTTTCATTATAAAATAGGAATGCAAAGAAAAGGAATAAACTTAGCTATTTCCTGTTATTTTCTCTGACTTGAAAACAGCACGGAGGAATATTAAAGTAGAGTGGACCTAAGAAGCTCATAATCTAGAGGAATTTTGTATCTATTTGGATCACTGCTCCAGAGGCGGGTTATGCCCAGTGACCTTAGAGGGGCGTTTAGGGTTACCTGGGACTTGTGCAATAAAGCTGCATTTATTGCCCAACCATAGTTACCCTGAGGAGGGGGATGGTGAACCTTCTGAAACCAGTGCAATCATTATGGTAATTGTGCAGCCACGATGGTGTTACGGAATTCGAAGATATTTACCCAGTGAAACTGTAGAAACTGTGATTTATGTCCAAGGCAAGATGTTAATTAAGTTGGAGGGAATTGCCGGTGGGGATGTTTCCTGTTTAATAATTACTCTAGTATCTCTGTGGACAGAGATGCAAAATTCCATGACGTATATGCTTGCCACGATGTAGGTTGGGAGGGTGAGCTGTGAGGAGGATGCAGAGATGCTCCAGCAGGATTTAGACAGGCTGAGTGAGTGGGCACATGCATGGCAGATGCAGTATAATGTGGATAAATGTGAGGTTATCCACTTCAGTGGCAAAAATAGGAAGGCACATTATTATTTGAATGGGTGTAAATTGAGAGAGGTGGATACTCAGTGAGGTCTTGGTGTCCTCGTGCATCAGTCACTGAAAGTAAGAACACAGGTACAGCAGACAGTAAAGAAGGCAAATGGAGGGGCAGCATGTGGCACAATGGTTAGCATTGCTGCCTTTGGCACTGAGGACCCGGGTTCCAATCCCGACCCTGGGCCACTGTCCGTGTGGAGTTTGCACATTCTCCCTGTGTCTGCGTGGGTTTCATCCCCACAACCCAAAGATGTGCAGGTCAGGTGGGTTTGCCACGCTAAATTGCTCCTTAATTGTAAAAAAATAATTGGGTGCTTTAAATTTATAAAAAATAAAACAAAACAATTCAGTTGTATATAACCACTATTCCTCAGGGATCTTTCACTGTGACATTACTAATCAACCCTACCTTATTGCATGATTCTAGATCTAAAGCAGCTTTATCCCTAGTTCGTTCCACATTATTGCTCAAGATAATTCTCACAAATTTTCTACAAACACTTAGAATCATGGACAGTGCAGAAGGAGGCCATTCGACCCATCGAGTCTCCACCGACCCTCTGAAAGAGCTCCCGATCTAGACACATGCCCTCACCCTACCTTCGTTACCTGGTAACCCACCTAACCTTTTTGGGGCAATTTAGCACGGCCAATCCACCTAACCTGTACATCTTTGGACTGTGGAAGGAAACCGGAGCACCCGGAGGAAACCCACGCAGATACGGGGAGAAAGTGCAATCTCCACACAGTCACCCGAGGCCGGAATTGAACCCGGGTCTGGTAACTTTTTCTCAAGATATACTTTAGATTAACATTCAGATTCTGACACAGAACTTTTTAACTTCACATTGGTTAAAAAGTCTAGTTTACTAGAAACTACCTGGAAGTTATCTGTCAATCAATTGAAAGTGGTTACCTGAATACTTACCATGGAAGGAAGCTGACTTCGGTGTTGCAATTTGGGTGTGAGTCCTGGTCCCCTATAAAAGCAGATAGGTTTTGTGACTGGACAGAGTGTAATAAGGAGCGAGTGCTAATTTGGGAATTTGTCTTCCTTTTATCTGCCTCCAAGTGTTCCAAGGCATGAACAGGTGGGTAATTGGTCGAGAGTTGCAAGATTTTGATTAATTTGATTTTTTGTCACATGTACCGAAGTACAGTGAAAAGTGTTTTTCTGCGGCCGGGGGACCATAGTAGACAAAAAGAATAATCAACAGAGAACATTGACAAATGGTACATCGACAAACAGTGATTGGTTACAGTGCGGAACAAGGGGCCAAACAAAGCAAATACATGAGCAAGAGCAGCAGAAGGCGTCGTGAAAAGTGTTCTTACAGGGAACAAATCAGTCCGAGGGCAGTCGTTGAGGAGTCTTGTAGTTGTGGGGAAGAAGCTGTTCCTCTGTCTGGATGTGCATGTCTTCAGACTTCTGTACCTTCTGCCTGATGGAAGGGTCTGGAAGAAGGCAATGCCTGGGTGAGTGGGTCTCTGATAATGCTGTCTGCCTTCCTGAGGCAACGGGAGGTATAAAGAGAAGCAATGTGGGGGTGGCAAGCTTATGTGATATGTTGGGCTGAGTTCACCACAGTCTGCAGCTTCTTGCAATCTTGGATCGAGCAGTTGCCATACCAAGCTGTGATGCAGCCGGATAGGATGCTCTCTATCGCACATCTGTAGAAGTTTGTGAGAGTCGATGCAGACCTGCTAAATTTCTTTAGCTTCTGTAGGAAGTAGAGACGTTGTTGGGCTTTCTTGACTGTTGCATCAACGTGAGTGGACCAGGACAGACTGTTGATGATGTTGACCCCAGGAACTTAAAGCTATCGACCATCACCACTTCGGAGCCATTGATGCAGACAGGAGTGTGTCGTGCTACGCTTCCTGAAGTCGATGATCAGTTCCTTGGTCTTTCCAACATTTAGCGAGAGGTTGTTTTCGATACACCATGCAACCAAATGATTTATCTCCCTCCTGTCGTCTGATTTGTCGTTGTTCGAGATACGTACCACCAGAGTCGTATCATCCTCAAACGTATAGATTGAGTTGGAGTTAAATCTTGCCACACAGTCATGTGTGTGTATAGGGAGTACAATAGAGGAGTGAGCACACATCCTAGCGGGGCCCCAGTGTTGAGGGCTATTGTGGAGGAGGTGCTGTTGCCTGTCCTGACAGATTGCGGTCTGTGGGTGAGGAAGTCAAGGATCCAGCTGCACAGGGAGGATAGGGAGCTGCATTTTGACCTTCTAAGTGGGGTAGTAGTTTAAACTGGTATTAGGGAGATAAGGGTATTATTTAAATTCACAGCTGAGATCCAAGATGAAAGATGAGAAGATGTCTCTACCTCATCAAAACACAGCAATCAACAGGGGAGGATTTCAGGACAGTAAGGAAGTCGTGAAGAGAAAAGGGGGAATTATAACAAAACAATTAGGAACATTAAACATCAACATGGTTGTTTGGATTTGAAACCAAGGGAAAGAGAACATAACATCTTGTTCCCAATGAAAGATAATCATCACAATCAATTAAAATAATTATGCAATCTGCGAAGTGATGACAAAGTAGCAAAAACACACAAATTGGAGTCTAAATTCAAGCACATTCCTAAAATAGTCTGCAATAGATGCATCTCAGGAAGATGGTGACCGAAAAGAGTGACAAATCAAAAGAGGTGGATTTTAGAAAAGCCTTGATAAACAGGCTCCTCTCTATTCCTAACTTGGGCGCTAAGGTCTCATCCCAAGAGAATCTCAAGGTAGAGTGACAGCATTGATTTCCATACAGTTAGAACTTTTAGTTTCTACTATTAAATGCACAAATCATTCTTACGGTAAAACTGCCTCAGATTCTAGTTATCATTGTTCCGCCAGGTTTGCCACTGCCTCTTTCATGTGGTACTAATAAATCAAGTCCAAGTTAGATAAAAAAGATGAGAGTCTAGCTCCCCTGCTTTGGCGGGGGGAAATATTTGAAGAATGCAGGCAGTCCGCAGTTTTAAGTCTTAGTTAGGTTCTCCGTTCTCTGAAAATGGCAAGATTTAAAAATTGAAAACCTCTGTGCATTGTAGATACTTACAAGCCACATCGAACATGTTTGACCATAGATTCCCCTCAGTGCGGAAGGAGGCAATTCGGCCCATTGGATCTCTGAAAGAGCCCACTCCTGCCGCAACCCCACCCAACCTCCACATCTTTGGACTGTGGGAGGAAACCAGAGCCCCCGGAGGAAACCCACGCACACAGGGAGAACTCCACACAGTCGGCCAAGACCAGAACCAAACTCGGGTCCCTGACACTGTGAAGCAGCAGTGCTAACCACTGCCCTTTTGTTTTCAAATGAACCAAATTCATCTGAATTTTAAATTAAATTCGAGCAGAAATAGTATACTGGAGACTTCATTATTTCATGTCTTTGTAAAATACTATCTGCAGAAGATTTGAAAAGCAAACTAGAAAGGTAACTTTAAGCTTTTTAAAAATGAGGCACGGGATTCTCCACTCCACCAGCCGTGTGATTCTCGGCTGCACGCCGTTCGATGGCGGCGGGATTCCATCCTTCCGCCGCTTTTCAATGGGATTTCCCATTGAAACCATCCCAAGCTGCTGTGAAACCCGCTGGTGGGGGTGTGCTTCCAGCGCGAAATGTGTATCCCGGCGACCAGAGATTTCCAGTCGATATATAGGGCAGTATTCTCGTTTGGGAGAATAAGGACTGGATTCTCCTTTCTCCACCGCCTGAAGCGGAGATCCCGGTGGGGCGGAGATCCCGGTGGGGCGGAGATCCCGGTGGGGCGGAGATCCAGCGTCGGCTGATCCATTTCTGACGCTCTGTTTCCCTACTGATTTTGGGATTGAGGTTTGCGCTCGCGTGCCAGCGGTTGGTTGCAGGTGGGTCTTAATGACCCATCTGCATCCACTTAGCGATCAGGGCACCATATTCTTCGGGCCCTGGTGATTATCCAATCCTCTGGGACAGGAATAACGCGGGCGGGATTACTACAGGTATAGACAAGTGCGGCCCTGGCGTGGTAGATCATGCGTTGCGCCAAGGGGGTAACGCCTTGGGGGGTTGCCTCCAAAGTGCATCCGAGAGCCACCCCCCCCCACTCAATGCAAGAACTGCCAACCTCATCCCCACCAGACCCCCCACCACTGTGCCCCAAAGACTTCCTAAATAGAGACCCCCCCGCCAGAAATGAGACCCCGTCAGGAACTACACACTCACTGCAGCCATGAAGGTGGCTCAGAGAAGACCTGGCCCCCGCCCGCCCCCCAGGTCAGGAGGCCGAGTTTACCCGCACCTCCATGCCAGTGAAGAGCAGAGGGACACCCTCTTTCCCAGGGTGGGCTGCACACTCAAGCCTTCCCTCCTGAACAGTGCCTGAGGGGTGGTGGCAGAGGCAGTCCGCGCCGCAAGCCTCACCAGGAGGAGATAGCTGGTGATCCGGATGGGTGGGGGGGTCACTAGTGTCCAAGCTGCTAATCACAGTTAAATGGTGCAAATGCCGGTTTTGCATGCCCCCACCAGCGGGGGGCGCAAACTACGTTTTCGCCGCAGGGGCGGGTCTGGGGCAAGGCACCTCAATGGGCACCGGGCAGGCTCCATGGTTTTGGCCAGACGTCTAATTCTCTGCCCAATCACGATTTGCATTTCTGGCGCCTCACGGCAGGGAATCCAGCCCAAGGCAGTGGTCTGTAGTCAGTGATATCCAATTTGCTTTGCATAATTGGAGCTCATTTTGGAAAACAAATCTGCCGATGCTTATGTCACAGCTGTGACGAACTACGTCCATACTGCTTTCTAAATAGATTTGAACTACAAGGTTTGCTTGTATGGCAGTTAAATATCCGATGACAGGGTCTGGAATTGTCCACATTGGCCTTAAAACGTCTGAAGGTGGAGAAAAGGCTTGATGGAGGGGATGAATGTTGAGGAAACACATCTCTATAGAAAGCATACATTGCAGTGTATTCCAGCAAAATATTGTTCTTTTGTAATATATTCAAATGAAAGATAACCCAGAAAGATAGCAGTGAGGAATATTCAAATTGTCATGGTTTTGGCACCCTTGGACTGTGGATGGCCCCCATCTCCTATCCCTGATTGCCAGGAACAGAATATTTTTAAAGGAATGAAAGAGAATAGACGTGAATACTTTTATTGGTGGCACGAGAAATATAAAGTTGATGAGTGTTGACCAAGAGTGATTTGCACAAGCTTCCACTTATTAACACCAGCTATTTGCATCGTGACCTCCTTCTGAATTGAAGCTTTCTGTTCCCAATACCACACATTCCTCTCACGGTTCGGTGATTTATTTTCTAATAAAACAAAAGTGAGACTCTGGCAAATTCTTGTAGCCAATCTGCAGCTCTGCGAGGAAAAACTGACTGGCTGAACCTTGTTGGGATAAGAACAAAATATATTGCCCATATTAGCAATTGTTTTTCCGTTAGGGCAATTTGTCCCATCTGAAGATGAACCTCATGTCCAAGTATTTACACAATGAATTCATTCTCTGCACTGATGAAACACCACTCCATGTAACAGCCATGGCCTGCCTCCCACCCCCTCACCCTTCCCCCTGCTCCCCACCCCCTTCCCCTCCTCCTCACTACCCCTTCCCCCTTCTGCTCACCATCCCTTCCCCCTTCTCCTCACCACCCCTTCCCCCTTCTCCTCACCACCCCTTCCCCCTTCTCCTCGCCACTCCTTCCCCCTCACCACCCCTTCCCCCTTCTCCTCACCACACCTTCCCCCTCACCACCCCTTCTCCTCACCACCCCTTCCCCCTCACCACCCCTTCCCCCTTCTCCTCACCACCCCTTCCCCCTTCTCCTCACCACCCCTTCCCCCTCACCACTCCTTCCCCCTCCTCCTCCTCACCCCTTCCCCCTCTTTGGGCAGAACAGTGGCACAGTGGTTAGCACTACTGCCTAACAGCTTCATGAACCCGGGTTCAATTCCGGTCTCAGGTGACTGTCTGTATGGAGTTTGCACGGTCTTCCCATGTCTGCGTGGGTTTCCTCCGGGTACTCCGGTTTCCTCCCACAGTCCAAAGATATGCAGGTTAGGTGACTTGGCCATGGCATAAGTGTCCAAAAGGTAAGGTTAAGTTAAGTTAGGTCAGGTGGGGTTACTGGGTTATGAACATACTGTGGGGGCCTGACCCTAAGTAGGGTATAATTCAGAGGGTTGGTACAAACTCGATGGGCCGAATGGCCCCTTTCTGCACTGTAGTGATTCTATGATTCTTCCTTCCCCTCTCTTCATCCCCCCTCCTCTTCTCCCCTCTTCCACATCTCCTCCCCCTTCCTCCCTCCTCTTCCCCTCACCCTCCCTCCTCTTCCCCTCACCCTCCCTCCTCTTCCCCCCCATCCCTCCTCCATCCCTCCTCTCCCCCCCACCCCTCCCTCCTCTCCCCCACCCCCTCACTCCTCTCCCCCACCCCCTCACTCCTCTCCCCCCCACCCCCTCTCTCCTCTCCCCCCACCCCCTCTCCCCCCACCCCCTCTCCCCCCACCCCCTCTCCCCCCACCCCCTCTCTCCTTTCCCCCCACCCCCTCTCTCCTTTCCCCCCACCCCCCCTCTCCTTTCCCCCCCACCCCCTCTCCTTTCCCCCCACCCCCTCTCCTTTCCCCCCCACCCCCTCTCCTTTCCCCCCCCACCCCCTCTCCTTTCCCCCCCACCCCCTCTCCTTTCCCCCCCACCCCCTCTCCTTTCCCCCCACCCCCTCTCTCCCCCACCCCCTCTCTCCTCTCCCCGCCCCCTATCTCCTCTCCCCCACCCCCTCTCTCCTCTCCCCCCTCTCCTCTCCCCCTCTCCTCTCTCCCCTCCCCTCTCCCCCCCCTCTCCTCACCCCCCTCCCCCCCCCACACATATATTATTGCACTTACTGCACCTTTTTCTAAGGTTTGGTGGAAAGTGTGCGGCAATGCCTCAGAGTGAATATGTGTATCACAGTTCAGCTGTTTCACAGATTTGTGATAGACTAACTAGATGATCTAGTTCTATGTGCATTTGTACTATCTTCGAGAAAGATTTCTGATAGAATAATGGACGGTTAGATGAGGCACTGGTCATATTTATGAATGTTCCTCTTTGGATATATTGCAGCAATATTAGTACATTAGCGTCCCAAGAAAATAGCATAAATTCCAATCCATTCCAATAAATAAGACAGGAACCCATCTCCTTCAAGTAGGAGGGTTTGCAGAATGAATGATCTAACAGTTTACTGTTGCAAATCACTAAAGGATTCTTGCATTGTTTTACATTGCCATGTTTGGTCTGGACTGCACTAAAGCAGCTGTATCCTATTTATTTCCAGGGTGAAAGTGAATTTTCCGGAATAAAGCAGCTGGGCAGGTTATCGCCATGAATACAGGTATGCTCAGATCTCTTAAAGAGAAGGTTGAACATGTTGTTTGCATTAACCTAGGTTTAAGATTGTCATACAGCCCAGAGAAATTAGAAACCAAAGTGCATTGAATTTTATTTGACGAGCAAGTAAAGGTAGGATAATTCATGCTTACAAAATTATAATTACTCCAGAGTACCCAATGTATAACAGCTGCTATATTTGCAACATGGAATTATAAATTAAATACTGAGATACATTTTGAAATGTCTATCTAATCTAGCTGGTGAGTAGCAGATTACAGAAGTAATTTGTTACATTTGCAGTCTGAATTGCATGTTTCTGAAGAAATATAGGATCAAAACATCTGAAAAACCAGTTTAATTTAATTTTTTCCCCTGCAAAACTGCTTCTGTTAAGATGATGGTTATGTTCGTATTTTCTACTTCTCTCTTTTTGTTATTGCACAGTTTTTGTTGCACTGTTTGATCTCTCCTGACCCTTATTGCTGAGGTGTTGTTTCCACATGCACAGGGTACCTTACCCCGAATTAGCCATTTGTGAGTTTGCCAGAAGCTCAGCGACCCGCTGCTTTATTCACCCGATGCCCCGCATGTGCATTTCTCCAGCAAAAGGTCACAGCCTCGTTAGCAGCAAGGCCCCCCCGATTTCCCTTTGCCAGAACCTTCAGCACAAGCTGGCCCGGTCCACTTGGGATTCAGGCGCCCACCTACCGGCCTGCATTGGAAGCAGCGCTTCCTGACCGCTTTTACACATTCTGCTTCTCGGCTGCTCCCTGATGTTTTCCCTCACGGTGCAGTGTTCCCACCCAGGCAGCAGTGTTCCCACGCAGCAGCCCTCTTAAAGAAGTAGAGAGAAAACTCTGCAATTATGAAAAAGAAAAAGGCGGAACAAGAAGGAAAAGTGAAGAGAGAGTAGAAATTAGGGTGAAATCTGGTGGATGAGTAGCAGCAGCGTGAAGAGGAAGTAGTCTTTTGTTATCGCAGGTCTGCCAACGTTAACATTCTTTGCTGGCAGACTGCAAGATTTTGGTGGGTCCAATTTGACCAGGTTTGAGAACCGCTGATTCGGAAACTTTGCTCAGTGTGGAATGGAGAATGGTAATTTACTTGATGGTAACCCACTCGAGCAAGACTGCATGAAGATGTGGGCAGGATAATAGATATAGGCCTTTGATGTACTGGCATTTTAGTCATTCGGTGTGCCCATGGAGCTGTAAACCTTCACATTAAGAAGGGCTTGCCTGCTTATTTGATAAACTCCCCGATCCATCATGAAAATGATATGGTTATTAGTAAAATCCTTAATTGATCTCCCCTCCCACTGTGTGTGAGTTTAGATGGGCACCAATATTGTACCAATAGCAGCACAGGATGATTTTCTCTGACTATCGCTGTTAAACCTATTCCTTGCAGGCCATTATCAAAGCAGTTGGCAGTCCCAGCAGGGCAGGAACACAACATGAAAGGGGGACCCTGCTGCCAAGTGCAAGATTGTGATGGCTGGTCCAATTATCAATTTAATCCCAAATCAGCTACTTAAAATGGCTAATTTCGGAGAAGCAGACCAATATATTTGTCAATTAGATGAAGCCTCATGAATCCCATTTAATTTTTAAAAAATCACCCGAGCAAGCTGAAATAGTAGCTGAAAAATAAATATAAAAGCTCATTTAACACTGACTTTTAATGTGGGTTCCATACAATTAACACTTTAAAATTTGTAATACAAGCAATCATCATTTTATTTTGTTGAATGCTTAATCAAATCATATACAATTTTTAAAATTAACTATCACTTTTCACAAATCTGGTTTTGTAGCTATCTCCTTTGATATGCAAACTACGAAAATTATTATGCTAAAGACTTCAGTAAAGCCGTTTTGTGTTACCAGTGACTCATTACTGCAGAGGCATCAGTAAGGCATTTTTAAACAAACAGATATCATCTGGAGAGTTAGTATTTTGAACAGGTGTTCTTTCCTTACTTGCATACATTGTAATCTCTTTTTAAGGTAGTCTTAATGATCCAAGCTCTCACTGGGGACAAAAAATGCTAATACAAATGGCTAAAAACTGTCTGGTCCTTTCCATACAATTTCTGGGATTAAAACTGCAGTAAGGTTGGCCACACAGTGATCATATTTAAATTAATACAAGCTTTCACAAAAATCTTTCTTGCAGAGAATATTTCGAATTTTGTCCACCAATGCAGCAGGAATACCTCATGGACTTAAATTGGGATTTAGTGCAAATTTAAAAGAACAAAATTAAGTATCTGAATGTTTACCTTATAAATAGGAACTCTTCAACCATGGCCTGGAGCCTCAGTCAGTGGCAGCACATTTAGGACATTCAGCTACCCGAATTGCCACAGACAAGTCTCTGCACTCAGGAACTCAAAATCTGATCATGGCCTATTCATTACCACGGAGACATTCTGACAAAAGAAAACTCCTTTTGGCCATCCCATGCAATCAGTGTTTCCACATGTCTGACCGAATATCATTCTCAAAATCCGCCTCATCCGATTTGATTAGCCGTTTCCAGGATTCCTGCCAGCTTCTTTTTAACGATGCTTCCCCGATATGCCACCGAACCTCCAGTGCCCCACCCAGGTTTTTTTTTCACACACTCCCCATTCTACATCCTAAAAAAGAAACCGGAACACCTTTGTCTTATCCAATTATGTAAACTGCAAATAAAAGAAGATCATCTAGAAATGAATCTAATGGTGCGTTCACAGTACAACCGAGGTTGCTCTGTATTGACACCTCAATTGTAGTGTGGATGCAACTTGAATCCAGAGTGAGCGACTCAGCACCAGACCAAAATTCCTTGGGAGGACAGTCTCGCTCTGCTTGGCTCCA
The DNA here is from genome assembly GCF_902713615.1 of Scyliorhinus canicula. NCBI lineage: Eukaryota > Metazoa > Chordata > Chondrichthyes > Carcharhiniformes > Scyliorhinidae > Scyliorhinus > Scyliorhinus canicula. The sequence goes on from NC_052153.1 coordinate 165,161,068, forward strand.
GGAGTCATCTTGCAACTTGATACATTTACTGCACAAATTTAGTACGAGGACAAAAATGCTTCACCTTGACGTTAAATATAGCATTGCAGGTTTTGACCTAATTTGTTTCAAATCTAGAGATCCGTTACAAAACATGGTCAGCAGCGGCAAGCTCACAACCCGTACGCACTAAACCGGACCCAATTTGGCATGTGTCTTTCTGATGGGCTAGTCAAATGGATAATAATCTATTGAAATGTTTCACAGCGCAAGGGTTTGATTCCCGCTTGGGTCACTGTGCAGAGTCGGCACGTTATCTCCTTGTCATGATGTAGAGATGCCGGTGTTGCATTGGGGTGAGCACAGTAAGAAGTCTTACAACACCAGGTTAAAGTCCAACAGGTTTGTTTCAAACACTAGCTTTCGGAGAACAACTCCTTATTCAGGTGAATGAAGAGGTATGTTCCAGAAACATATATATAGACAAATTCAAAGATGCCAGACATTGCTTAGAATTCGAGCATTCGAAGGTAATCAAGTCTTTACAGATCCAAAGGAAGGGGTAACCCCAGGTTAAAGAGATGTGAATTGTCTTGAGCCAGGACAGTTGGTAGGATTTCGCAAGCCCAGGCCCACCCCATGGTGGGGGGTGAATGTAATGCGACATGAATCGCAGGTCCCGGTTGAGGCCGCACTCATGTGTGCTGAACTTGGCTATAAGTTTCTGCTCGGCGATTCTGCGTTGTTGCGCGTCCTGAAGGCCGCCTTGGAGAATGCTTACCTTGAGATCAGAGGCTGAATGCCCTTGACTGCTGAAGTGTTCACCGACTGGAAGTGATCATTCCTGCCTTGTGATTGTCACCTGATGTCCGTTCATTCGTTGGCGCAGAGTCTGCATGGTCTCGCCAATGTACCACGTTTTGGGACATCCTTTCGTTGTGGCAAGGACTAAACAACATAACGGGCTACAAGGCGAAGCCGAGCAGTATCTCTGGCAGCAGCGCACCCCTCCCCGATGAACTTAATGCATTCTATGCTCGGTTTGAGCAGGTAACCAACAATCCGCTGTCGAGTGCCCCAGCAGCCCATAATTCACCCATACCCACCATCACAGTTTCCAAAGTCAGATCGGCCTTCCTGAAAGTGAACCCACAGAAGGCGATGGGCCTGGACGGGATCCCTCGTCGTGCACTCAGAGCCTGCGCATACCAGCTGGCAGAGGTATTCACAGACATCTTTAACCTATCCCTACTCCACTCCGAGGTCCCCACCTGCTTCAAGAAGACCACCATCGGTACCAAAGAAGAACCAGGCAACATGCCTCAATGACTACCGCCTGGTGGCCCTGACGTCAGTTGTAATGAAGTGCTTCGAGAGGCTGATCATGAAGCGCATCACCTCCATACTCCCGGAACGCCTTGACCCACTTCAATTCGCATACCGTCGCAACCGGTCCACATCAGACGCCATTTCCCTGGCCCTACACTCATCCCTAGAGCATCTCGAAAACAAGGACTCCTACATCAGACTCCTATTTATTGACTACAGCTCCGCCTTCAACACCATAATCCCAGCCAAGCTCATATCAAAGCTCCAAAACCTAGGACTTGCCTCTCCACTCTGCAACTCTGCATGTCCACATTAACCCTTACCAACTTTTACAGATGCACTATAGAAAGCATCCTATTGGGCTGCATCACAGCCTGGTATGGCAACTGCTCGGCCCAGGACCGCAAGGAACTTCAGAGAGTCGTGAATACCGCCCAGTCCATCACACGAACCTGCCTCCCATCCATGGACTCCATCTACACCTCCCGCTGCCGGGGGAAAGCGGGCAGAATAATCAAGGAACCCTCCCACCCGGCTTACTCACTTTTCCAACTTCTTCCATCGGGCAGGAGATACAGAAGTCTGAGAACACGCACAAACAGACTCAAAAACAGCTTCTTCCCCGCTGTCACCAGACTCCTAAATGACCCTCTTATTGACTGACCTCATTAACACTACACCCTGTATGCTTCAACCGATGCCAATGCATATGTAGCTACATTGTATATCTTGTGTTGCCCTATTATGTATTCTCATGTATTTTCTAGTATTTTCTTGAATTTTGTTTAATTCCCTTTTCTTCCATGTACTGAATGATCTGTTGAGCTGCTTGCAGAAAAATACTTTTCACTGCACCTCGGTACACGTGACAATAAACAAATCCAATCCAGTCCAATCCAATCCTGCAGCGTGTGAGGTAGACAACGTTGGCCAAGGCGCACGAGTATGTACCGCGTACCTGCTGGGTGGTGTTCTCACGTGCAATGGTGGTATCCATGTCGATGATCTGGCACGTCTTGCAGAGATTGCCATGGCAGGGTTGTGTGGTGTCGTGGTCGCTGTTCTGAAGGCTGGGTAATTTGCTGCAAACAATGATTTGTTTGAGGTTGCGCAGTTGTTTGAAGGCAAGTAGTGGGGGTGTGGGGATGACCTTGGCAAGATGTTCATCTTCATCGATGATGTGTTGAAGGCTGCGAAGAAGATGTTGTAGTTTCTCCGCTCCGGGAAAGTACTGGACGACGAACGGTACTCTGTCAGTTGTGTCCGGTGTTTGTCTTCTGAGGAGGTTGGTGCGTTGTTTTTGCTGTGGTGCGTTGGAACTCTCGATTGATGACTCGGGCGCCATATCCCGTTCGTACAAGGGCATCTTTCAGCGTCTGTAGATGTCTGTTACGCTCCTCTTCATCTGAGCAGATCCTGTGTATACAGAGGGCTTGTCCATAGGGGATGGCTTCTTGAATGTGTTTAGGGTGGAAGCTGGAGAAGTGGAGCATCGTGAGGTTATCCGTGGACTTGCGGTAAAGCGAAATGCTGAGGTGACCGTCCTTGATGGAGATGAGTGTGTCAAAGAATGCAACTGATTTTGGAGAGTAGTCCATGGTGAGTCTGATGGTGGGATGGAACTTATTGATGTCATCGTGTAGTCGTTTCAGTGATTTTTCACCGTGGGTCCAAAGGAAAAAAATGTCATCAATGTATCTGATGTATAACGTCGGTTGTCGGACTACACCCTTCAACCAGACAAAATCAAGTCCTCAGCAGAGGGCTCAATTTCTGCACCACCAAAATGGACCCCATCAGTCTCGCGGCAGACACGGAGGAATTCATCAGGCGAATGAGGCTCCAGGAATTCTTCCACAGACCCCAAGAGGCCGACAGCGAACCCAAGGAGACTACCAATGAACCGGAACAGCAGACCGAGAGATCTGCGGTGCGGCAACCGAAGAGGAAAGAGTCAAATTGGACCCCTCCGGAAGGCCGCTGCCCTAGTCTCGACATGTATAGGGATAGTCAGCATGGTTTTGTGAAGGGTAGGTCATGCCTCACAAACCTTATCGAGTTCTTTGAGAAGGTGACTGAACAGGTAGACGAGGGTAGAGCAGTTGATGTGGTGTATATGGATTTCAGTAAAGCGTTTGATAAGGTTCCCCACGTTCGGCTATTGCAGAAAATACGGAGGCTGGGGATTGAGGGTGATTTAGAGATGTGGATCAGAAATTGGCTAGTTGAAAGAAGACAGAGAGTGGTAGTTGATGGGAAATGTTCAGAATGGAGTTCAGTTACGAGTGGCGTACCACAAGGATCTGTTCTGGGGCCGTTGCTGTTTGTCATTTTTATAAATGACCTAGAGGAGGGCGCAGAAGGATGGGTGAGTAAATTTGCAGACGACACTAAAGTCGGTGGAGTTGTAGACAGTGCGGAAGGATGTTGCAGGTTACAGAGGGACATAGATAAGCTGCAGAGCTGGGCTGAGAGGTGGCAAATGGAGTTTAATGTGGAGAAGTGTGAGGTGATTCACTTTGGAAAGAATAACAGGAATGCGGAATATTTGGCTAATGGTAAAATTCTTGGTAGTGTGGATGAGCAGAGGGATCTCGGTGTCCATGTACATAGATCCCTGAAAGTTGCCACCCAGGTTGATAGGGTTGTGAAGAAGGCCTATGGTGTGTTGGCCTTTATTGGTAGAGGGATTGAGTTCCGGAGCCATGAGGTCATGTTGCAGTTGTACAAAACTCTAGTACGGCCGCATTTGGAGTATTGCGTACAGTTCTGGTCGCCTCATTATAGGAAGGACGTGGAAGCTTTGGAACGGGTGCAGAGGAGATTTACCAGGATGTTGCCTGGTATGGAGGGAAAATCTTATGAGGAAAGGCTGATGGACTTGAGGTTGTTTTTGTTAGAGAGAAGAATGTTAAGAGGTGACTTAATAGAGGCATACAAAATGATCAGAGGGTTAGATAGGGTGGACAGCGAGAGCCTTCTCCCGCGGATGGAGGTGGCTAGCACGAGGGGACATAGCCTTAAATTGAGGGGTAATAGATATAGGACAGAGGTCAGAGGTGGGTTTTTTACGCAAAGAGTGGTGAGGCCGTGGAATGCCCTACCTGCAACAGTAGTGAACTCGCCAACATTGAGGGCATTTAAAAATTTATTGGGTAAGCATATGGATGATAAAGGCATAGTGTAGGTTAGATGGCCTTTAGTTTTTTTTCCATGTCGGTGCAACATCGAGGGCCGAAGGGCCTGTACTGCGCTGTATCGTTCTATGTTCTATGTTCTGTGTATGCTCAAGCTGTCAGGAGTCGTGTCAATGCCAGATTCATCAGTTGCATTCACAAGACAGTAAACTACCCAGGCTTCAGAACAGCGACCACAACACCACACAACCCTGCCATGGCAATCTCTGCAAGACGTACCAGATCATCGACATGGATACCGCCATTGCATGGGAGAACACCACCCACCAGGTACGTGGTACATATTCGTGCGACTCGGCCAACGTTGTCTACCTCATACGCTGCAGGAAAGAATGTCCCGACGCATGGTACATTGGTGAGGCCATGCAGACGCTGCGACAACGAATGAATGGACATCGGGCGACAATCACAAGGCAGGAATGTTCCCCTCCAGTCGGGGAACACTTCGGCAGTCAAGGGCATTCAGCTTCTGATCTCTGGGTAAGCGTTCTCCAAGGCGGCCTTCAGGACGCGCGGCAACGCAGAATCGCCAAGCAGAAACTTATAGCCAAGTCCCGCACACATGAGTGCGGCCTCAACTGGGACCTGGGATTCATGTTGCATTACATTCATCCCCCACCATCTGGCCTGGGCTTGCGAAATCCGACCAACTGTCCTGGCTTGAGACAATTCACACCTTTTTAACCTGGGGTTGCCCTATCTCTGGATCTGTAAAGACTTGATTACCTACAAATGTTCGCATTCCAAGCATTGTCTGGCATCTCTGACTTTGTCTATATAAATGTTTCTGGAACATACCTCTTCATTCACCTGAGGAAGGAGCAGTGCTCCGAAAGCTCGTGTTTGAAACAAACCTGTTGGACTTTAACCTGGTGTTGTAAGACTTCTTACTATCTCCTTGTCAGCATGAGCTTCTTCCGGTGGCTCCGGTTTCCTCCCACAAGTCCCGAAAGATATGGGGCGGGAGTCTCCCGGAATCAGTGGGGCAGGCTGTACCGGCACCAAAGAGTGGCGTGAACCACTCTGGTGTCAGGACGCCCTGAAAGTGCGGAATCCTCCACACTTCTGGGGGCTAGGACGGCGCCGGAGCGGTTGGAGCCGGCTCGAGTTGGCGCATGTGCAGGAGCGCCAGCGTCTTCTGGCGCCTGCACAGAACCACTGCCGTGATTCCTGCGCATGCGTAGGGGGTTTCTTCTCCACGCCGGCCATCATGGAGCCTTACACAGGCCAGCACGGAAGGAAAGAGTGCCCCCATGGCACAGGCCCGCCTGCAGATCGGTGGGCCCTGATCGCGGGCCAGGCCACCGTAGTCCAGATCCCCCCCGCGCCGCCCTCAAAGCCAGGTCCCGCCGGTATGGACCTTGTCTAATCCATGCCGGTGGGACTGGCCGAAAATGGGTGGCCGCTCGGCCCATCGGGGCCCCGAGAATCGCCGGGTGGGGGGGGGCCACTGCCAATGGCCCCCGACCGGCGCGGCGCGATCCCCGCCCAAAAACTGGCGCCGGTAAATTTGGCAGCCGGTGTCGGAGCAGCGGTGCGGGATTCACGCCGCCTCCCCTGGCGACTCTCCGACTCGGCAGGGGAGTCGGAGAATCCCGTCCATGCTTTTTGGGTGAATTGGACACTCTGAATTCTCCCTGTGTGTACCAGAACAGGCGCTGGAATATGGCGACGAGGGGATTTTCACAGTAACTTCATTGCAGTGTTAATATAAGCCTACTTGTGACAATAATACAGATTATTATTATGCATTCACTGTCTTTTGTCCTTCTGATGCCTGATAGATCAATTGAAAGTGAGTTTGAATGCTCCTGCTTGATACACATAGGAACCTACATAGAAACTAGAAGCATGAGTAGGCCATTCGGCCCTTTGAACCTGCTCCGCCAATCATTATGATCACAATTGACCATCAAATTCCTAATCGCCCCACCCTCCGTATGGATGATTGTGGGTTTCCATGCCTATCATGCATCTCGATGGCTGAAGAAAAAAATGGAACTTGGTTACTAATTATGCATGTAAGGTGGCATGGTGGCAGAGGTTTGCACTGCTGCCTCAAAGTGCCAGTTACCCAAATGCTTTATGGCAAGGAAAAGCTGCTCCTCTCCTGCATAATTCAGGCATTGGCAGTAATTTAGATATTGAATTTTTAGTCTGAACACTGCAAATTCTTTCCTATTTTTTAAATGTAATCCACTGCTGGATTATTTCAGCTTCTCACGGAAATTGTTCAAAATCTCCTTCAGAGTGGGCTAGCCTTTTATAAACTGAATTGTGACATTTGTAAAACTCTTGTCGCACTGGATTTGTGACTTTGGAGTTGACAATCTTTTCTGACATTCGGACTTCAAGGATCACGTTTTTTATTCTTCAGTCCCTTGGCTGGATTTTCAGTGGATGTGACTCAAGTTGTCCAAAGGGAAAACTGAATTTCCTGTCCACAGGCTAGACCATTGCAATCTCCATCCCAACAGAGGGGCCCCTTCAAACGCATGGACTACTTGGCGGAAAAATAAGGCAAATGAAACCGTGAAGCGAAGAATTGCATCAAACTTCTATGTATGTTGCCATCTTTAGACGGAGGCAAGGTTTTGGCGCACGTATTGGAATTTTCTGGTTGTGAAACAGCTATCCCAGAGGACTATAATCTAATCTAATAATAGCCCTCTTCCCGCTAAGTGTCTTTTCCTCTTTTGCCATGGCAGTAAGGAAGGCAGATGCAATGGAGTATTCATGTCAAGAGGGCTAGAATACAAGAGCAGAGATTTACATCTGAGGCTATGGTCAGACCCCATTTGGAGTATTGTGAGCAGCTTCGGCCCTGTATCTAAGGAAGGACGTGCTGGCCTTAGAAAGTGTCCAGAGGAGGTACACAAGAATGATCTCTGGAATGAAGAGCTTGTCGCATGAGGAATGGTTGAGGACTCTGGGTCTGTACTCGTTGGAGTTTAGAAAGATGAGGGGGGATCTTAGTGAAACTTACAGGACACTGCGAGGCCTGGATAGAGTGGACCTGGAGAGGATGTTTCCACTTGTAGGAAAAACTAGAACCAGAGCACAATCTCAGACTAAAGGGACGACCCTTTAAAACAGAGATGAGGAGGATTTTCTTCAGCCAGAGGGTGGTGAATCTGTGGAATTCTTTCCCGCAGTAGGCTGTGGAGGCCAAATCACTGAGTGTCTTTAAACAGAGATAGATAGGTTCTTGGTTAATAAGGGGGTCAGGGGTTATGGGGAGAAGGCAGGAGAATGGGGATGAGAAAAATATCAGCCATGATTTAATGGCGGAGCAGACTCGATGGGCCCAGTGGCCTAATTCTGCTCCTATGTCTTATTGTCAAAATGTTCCAAAGTATCTATTTTGTGTCCTCAACTACATTCACCCACCTTATGCTCCAATCTATTTGCTGGAAACCCTAGTGATTCAAAGATATTACAATCGCATCATTTGTAATAACATGTAATTGACTTTTCAAGATCTTATTTTCCTAATAATTTTTGAGAAATTGGTAATGCACCCACACTGAAATAATGATGCAATGAAATTATTTTCCAAAGGAACAACTGACGTTTCAAAGTATTTGGATGTTTTGTTCATAATACTTTTATTGCAATTATTGACATTTTACAATGTGTTTATCAATGTGTACATTTATTACTCTCCCCCATAAGCAGTTGCTCAGCAACACTCGGTGGTTTCTTGTGTTTCTCACTCCCGTTAGGGCATGAACCTGATTACCATTACTTTGCATGCATTTAAATGTTCTTGTATGGCACAACGCCACTCTTCCAGGAGGGTCAGATGTTCCAACACCAGTGGGAATCATGACTGCTCTCCAGCAGTCGATATGACCACGCTGAGGGCACAGCGTTCATTGTAGCCCCTGGGTGGTGAGGGGCATGGCATGGCAGAGCAGTGCCCTGGCACTGTCCCCTAGCTCCCTGGCGCTGTCTGGGCCTCCAGGGAACCCCAATGTGGGAGGAGGTCCCACCATGTGGGAATGCCAGCGATGGGGAAGGGAGGGGGTTGAGGGGGCAGGGGTGCTGAAGCCCCGATGTCAGCACTGGTGGTGGGGGGCACGGGGGCCTTTGCTTTCACTTTTGAGATAAGGGCGCCCTGTAAAAAGGGCTCCCCAATCTCTGTAAAGCTGGGCTTGCTGGCTGTATGAGGCACAAAATGCACCACCCTGTTTAATTTGGACAAAGTGTCAGAAGATCTGGAGATAAGGACTTGAAGATGCTCTGGGGAAAAATATGGCAGTTTTCAGTCAGAACCTGACACTATTCCATTTTTAAAATTCCACCCATATATATTATTATTGCGTTACTGAACAATCTGATTTTGAAATTGAACTGGAAATTCACATTTCCTTTTATTTTCCCCTCACTTGCTTGATTACTTGAGCTGTAGCATTCTGGAAGTTTAAAAAATATATATTTTGGCCTTGTGGAGCTGTGGCACCAATAGTTCATGAACATAGTCACTTGGTACTAGAAAACCTGAATATTGCTGGAAAGAGAGACATGCTGCCAAAGCTTTTTGTCTTGCACTCATCAGGTCAAACGCAAGAATGCAAAATTTCAACAGATCACAACAATCGATACTACAGGAGAAAAGCTTAAATCAGACATTTGTTGAACAATGTTTTGTTTTATTAATTAACAGGATGTGGGTTTCACTGGCTGGGCCAGCATTTATTGCCCATCCTGAAACCCCCTTGAGATGTTGAGTGCTCTAATAGCTACACTAACAACCAATTTAAGATAATCAGTTGAGCTTGTAATGTTGCCCATTTATGCTTGCTAAAAGCGGCATGCATTCATACATAGGCGCCTGTTCTCATCAACCAAAAGGAATATGTTCAATACTTGTGCCTTCTTGAATTATTCAGAAGCTTGGAGATGCTGTCCATTGTCTCCTCCTTGGCTATACCTCAACCATTCAAAGTTAACTCACCAACCAACTGTACAGATTTTTTTTCTTGTAGTATAAATTATTGTGATTGTTTGAAATTCAGTATTCTTACATTTGTCCGAATGAGCGCAAGGCAAATAAACTTTGGCAACAGGTCCCTCTTTTCAGCAATTAAACTTTTCACAATGTTATTTTCAATTAACGAATTATGCTAATTAATATGGAACTACTGTAACAATATTTGCAACTATTTTAAATAAATTGTTTCCCAGAATCTTACCAAAGGCTCTTGGTCTTGTACAGTGTTATGCCATGCTAAAACTGTACTGTACATGAAAGGTATGGTCTGTTAATTATATCCGCTATGATTAAAATGGATTGCAGATAATTGGGCAAATATTTGGAAGTCTTCAGCTAGATGTAGTACTGAAAAATAATTGTTATTTACAGTAACAGCTGGATGAAATTGGAATGTCTGTACTGATACAAATCAAGGACCACTATTTTCAAAAGAAAGTTGGGTTGCTTAGCCGTTTTTTTTTATAAATTTAGTGTACCCAATCATTTTTTCAATTAAGGGGCAATTTAGCGTGGCCAATCCACCTAGCTTGCACGTTTTTGGGTTGTGGGGGCGAAACCCACGCAGACACGGGGAGAATGTGCAAACTCCACACGGACAGTGACCCAGAGCCGGGATCGAACCTGGGACCTCAGCTCCGTGAGGCGGTTGTGCTAACCACTAGGCCACCGTGCTGCCCGCTTAGCCGTTTTAATAGTTTGTGTTGAGGAAGGGTTTGACCCTAATCCGCTAAATAATTTGCTGAAATTTCTATGACAAACGTGATATAGCAGAAATGGAAAACTCACTGTTTTGTTACTAAAATGAAAATGATGCTGTTACAGCCATGGGAACTGCTAGGTCTTTAAACACTGAATGCTATCTGAAAGTGGTAAGAAGCAGTTTTTCCTAATTCCAAGGTTGGTAACCTTCAAGACCGTAGCCGTGTTAACAGAATTCCCCAGAGAGTGGAGAGGCACGCCATGAGTTAACACAATCCTTGAAAGGTCAACACAGGATGAACTACATGGGCCATTGTACCTGTGCTAGCTCCACATAAGAGCTACCTATTCTAATGCCACTTTCCATTGCCCTTTAATTTTTTTCCAAATGTCTATTGCATTCCCTTTTGAAATATCATGATTGAAGTAGTTAAAATAAGCATTTTTGAAAATACGTTCTGCATTTACATTTTTTCACTTGAAGTTTGCTAACTTTCCCCTTTGTGGATCTAATAAGAATCCTAAATTATGCCACTCCCACAACTTTGTCACTAGTGATGCACTTTTGCAAAGAGGCATGCAAAGGTAGGGGAAGAGGTTACTCGAATTATTGCCAAAGAGATGATGGGCCTAACAGGGTTAGCAAATGCGCTTGGGCGCACAACAGTTTGAGATGCTTGGAATTGAGTCAAACCTAAATTGCACTTGGCAGAGCTTATAAATATATATATATTGTTTTAAAACACTAACATGTGCAAATGTAAGATTTGGCTGAATTTCTGTTGATATTGCTGATCTACAGGATCAAAGGCTACCGCCTCTTTCCTATTAAGAACAGCAATTATCTAAACCTGTTTATGTGACATGAGTGTTACACCTTCCCCCTGAAATGGCTAAAGCGAAGGATTTCGCTGAATCTGTAAGCATGTTTTTTTTTCTCTGTCAGCTATTAAAGGAGCAAATTGTCAGAAATGTAATTGGCAGCAGTGTTGTGTAACATTCATTGTGGTTGTAATAATTGAAAACTCTTGAAATTCAGTAGTCTGCTAAATTCCTTTATTCAGAGCTGTACAAATTACTGAAGAGCACCTACACACCAATACGTGGAAGATTGTTCCCAAGTTAGCTGCAAAGTGATGTGCATAAAAGTACCTTCAGTGATCAGAAATGATTTTGGAAAGTTCCAGATCCATAAATGTTTCGGAATTAGGGGTCTGAATAATTAACAAATCAAAAACATGTCAATATTCCTACTTTTACGGAGGCACCTATTGCTTCACCAACTTCCAATGATTCACTAAACTAAGTCCATAACTTCAAATTCATATACTTCTATGAGCTTAGTAACTCGACCGTAAGACCTTGGCATCTGTTTTGTTTTCTAACATCCTGGTAATTGCATGATGAAACAATAATGGAGTTGTTGACTAATCACTGTAATCAGTCTCCTTGTATGTAAGACTTTGACAATGTTTGCAATAAAATATATATTTTTTAAATTAGCCTATGACAGACCCAGACCTGAGATGAGAGAAACCCCCAACAATGTTGGGGAATTTGTCCCTTTAAAAATTAGGTTTCGCTCAGATTTGATTTCTGGTAAATGATTGTGTGACCAAGTTGCCTGAGAGATAAACAATATAATAATAAAGGGTCAACAATGAATCAATTAAAGGGTGACTAGATGGTGGGCTCGAGCAGTAGTTGTTAGCGGTGGAGTGGGCCAAAGTAGGGTGCTCTTTCGGAGGGTCTGTGCAGACTCGATGGGCCCAATGGCCTTCTTCTGCCCTGTAGGGATTGTTTGGATTCTATGTTAACTGAAGGATTCCTAAGAATGAGTTTGACGTCCGGGATAGCCAACGTCAGAAGAGAGAGAGTGAGTTTTAGGTGCAAAACTCCAGAGATAAATAACGTTAGAATCAAAAGAGTTCTAACCTGAGGTGGCTCTGCTTAAGATGCTAGCTCAGAGTGTCTACAACATGGGCTGATGAGAGGAGATTTGAAGGGAAACTTTGCCAGAAGTAAGCAGGAGGGTCCAAGAAATATCAGCCCGTATACAAATCTGTGAAGCAATACTCTGATCAACTGGGTTATTTTTCAATTTCTGTTAAGTCTCTGATTTCATTTTTTTGTGTGTGTGTTGGGGGGGGGGGGGGATTAATATCTTTAACATAACCGACTATTTAAGATAACATGTAATTATTAGTATTCATGTTCTTTTATTTTTGTGCATGAATCTTGTAGCTTCAATCTTTTGCAAAATTACTGGGGTCCAGATTCTTTAAAAAAACGTTGTACTGACCTCTACTGAGATCATAACAATGGGTGTACTAATTGATTTATAGCTGCTATTTCTTTCCTATGATAGCTTGGAGTTACTCTTGCCCTGTTTCTACCTAGTTTAGCTTCTTAATCCGTTACTAGGTCATCCAGCCTCTAAATGTTGCTCAATGGTAAGAGGAGTGTTGGAGCTGGTCAACGGGTATCCTACCATTCCCCCTGGCTTTTGTAAGGAAGCGTTAGGGTCTCAGCAGGCAGCTCCCTGCACCAACACGGCTGAGGTCAGCTGTGAACGTGCAGGCATGGGACGAGCCTCCCACTCCGCGATCCAGTAGTTTGCTACAATGTGCTATCACCCCATCTCATGGGTTCAAATTGCGGATGGAGGCTTTTATTTTTGGGGAATGCCGTCTTCACTCATTCAAGCTAATTTCCCTTTCCCCCCTTCACCTGCCCGTCTCTCATGCATTGCACTGCATCCTGATTCTTCTAATAACTTGCTGGGCTGAGAATGATGGCTTGTCTAAAATTGGGATTTGATAAAAGTGCGCTTCTCCCAGAATTGCATTGCTATTTACCTCTGTTTTCTTTTAACAAGACAGAGAGCGGCGTCGTTGCATGTGAATAATGTGCTTGGTTTGGTTTAGTTTAGTTGAAATAATCTACCACAGAATGTTGCACATGCTTGCTCACAATATGCTCTGCCTGATATGCATCCTCTGCATTTGTGTGGTTCTCTGTTTTCAGACAGCGGTGGCTATGCTCGCAAACGTTCTGCTACATCTGTTAAATTAGCCTCTGTGAAGAGAGTGCAAAGTTCTCCCAACTTGTTGCTGGTTGCAGGTATTAATTAGCATTAACTCTTAACACCGTAACTTAAACTGCTGAAGTGCTTCTGCTTGGTTGGTATCAATATGAAATGTGTGATTATTCCTGCAGTGATGGTTTCTGCAGCATTATCAACCTCAAGAACTAAAAATGTATTTGTTCCTGTATTTCTTGTGTTTCCAGAACATTACAAGTTTCAGTATTGGTGATTTCATTTCAAACAAAAGCTCTCTGCATTTCAAAAGTGTCAGGATGTAAATGTCAGCTCCAAAACTTTAAATGAGTATCTACGTTTTCTCTTCTAAATCCTATAGGCCCAAACTTCCAGAAGGCGCACTCCACTGGCAGAGTGAATGTTCGGGCTGGCATGTGTCTGCTGTAAACTTTGTTCCACATTGTATGGGGTCACTAACACACAAATGTATACTTGCACCTGTAGTGTGTCCCATCAGGAAATGCCCTGATGAAGGCAAGGAAAGCTATACTGCACTGTGCTGCTGTGATCCAGCATTGAAAGATCTCCTCTGCCACAGAGTGGCCTAACTCTACAACTCCCATCGGGAGCTGTTGGGCCATCTCTGGGGTGTGAGCGATCCACTTAGTTTCCTCTTGCATTTCGGGGCCGACCGAAGGCCTGAATTAGAATGCCTCCTTATAGATTCTCTTTTATGAGAGAGCCCATCAAGTTTTGAGCCATGACGCACAAAGTTTGGCCCTTTGGATGTGGACATGCATTTGAACAGGCTTCTGGTTTTACAGGCCCACACCACCACCTGCTGGGCCCAGTAGATTTAGCAGTGAGCCAAAGACCTTTGCAGATTGGTCAGAGGCCGCCCCACTTCTAAATCGGTAAGCATTGCACCATGTTTACAGTCAAATTTCCACCACTTGTGTTTTTTAAAATCATTTATCTGAGCACTTTTATACATTAGCAACAAGAGTATTGGGAGTATAAAGGCTGGTTGACGAGATGAATGGTATCGTGAGGTAATCATCAGGAATGCAATCGACCAGACTTGGCAACCTGGATGTGGTTCAAAAATGTACGTGTACAAAGGGAGATTCTGTCTCTTTGCCGTTGTGTACTGTGTTTTTTAAATAGGAGAAATGTTTTTCCAAATCTGAAAGGGGTTCAACCTGATGTCCTCATGAACAACAGATCCAAAAGACCCAGCGCCGGACAGCGTGCAGTATTTAAATTAGTCGACTGTTTCTTCCCATCAAAATCGAATTACAGTCAAAGCTTAATGCAGACTCCCAGAATAAATGTACCGGCTGAGCAGCTAGCTGTTTTGTTGTCTCAGTCAATTTAATTTAAATGACCCTTGCTAACAAGTGCTGCTGAATTCTGAGAAACTCGCAACTATTTGCCAATTCATTCTGCGTCTGCATCAGAATTTTGATAGAAAGCTTAAAAAGAAAAGAATTATACTCCACCTCTGCCCAATTAATTGCCCGTGTTGCAACTGATGTCGAGGTTCATTTTTTGTTCAGTGTACAAGGGGTTGCTAGCAGAGGCTTCACTAAATTTAAACGGCCTGCTGAGCGGTGAAAACGTGAGTACAGTAATTAGGAAAAGGTTTTACACTTGATCAGGCTTGTACAGTTCGGTATTCTGCTGGATCAGGAATTCTATATCATGGTGTTTGGATCAGGCATATGTTTAATTTATTCTTCAAGTCACATAGAGAAATATTAAGTTGTGAATGTAACTAGCTGTCATTTTAGGAATTGTGGGATTGATAGCAAAACAGCACAACTGGGGCCAAGGCTGTAGCTTACACCTGGAATATTAAGGATTTCAATATGTGGCTGGAATAATGCCTCATGAAGTTTCTGTATTACAGTAATAACTAAAGTGTGGTGTACAGGAAAGTAATGCCTGGGAATTTATCAGAGCTTTATATGGGCCATATGTGTGTTGGGGAGCACTAATATTCACTGTCCAAAGTGCATAGTGTTCGCACAGTGGCAGGCTTTTGGCTTTAGAAGGAGTGGAATGTAGGTTGACTAAAATGATACCAGCCCTCCCTTAAAATACAAAGAGAGACTATACAAACTAGGATTTTATTCTCCTCTTAGAATGCTAAGGAGTGATTTAACCAATATTTAGACGGTATTAAAGGGAACTTGCAGGATGGATAGAGACAAACTGTTTTGCCGGTTTAAGGAGTCTAGGACTGCGGGACATAGCCAATAGGCAGAGCCAGGCCCTTCAGGAGTCAAGCTTGGAAATATTTCCACATGCAAACTGTGATGGAAGTGTTTAGAACTCTCTTCCATAAACAGAAGTTGGTGTTCGATTGATTTGAACAAAATCACTGACGGGATGTGGCCATCGCTGGCGGGACCTGGTAGGCTTTTATTAACCAAAGATAAAAACAGGACCGAGGCAAAGGCTTGCATCTGAATTTCGGCCAGAGATCAGCCATTATCTCACTGAGAGGTACATGGACTTGACGGGCTAAATGGCCTCTTTTTCCTATTTTCCTAATAGTAGTTTGAAGAATGGCTTGTGGATGAAGATGTGAAGTTTGTGAATGAAGATCACGGGTGGCACAGTGGTTAGCACTGCTGCTCACAGTGCCAGGGTTCCGGATTCGCTTCCGGCCTTGCGTAACTGTGTGGAGTTTGCATGTTCTCCCTGTGTCTGCATGGGTTTCCTCCGGGTGCTCCGGTTTCCTCCCACAGTCCAAACATGTGCAGGTTCGGTGGATTGACCATGCTCAATTGCCCTTTAGTATCCAAAGATATGCAGGTTAGGTGAGGTTCCAGGGATGGGGTGGGGGAGTGGGCCTAGGAAGGGTTTTCTTTCAGAGGGTCAGTGCGGACTCGATGGGCCGATTGGTCTCATTCTGCACTGTAGGGATTCTATGGTTCTATGTGCTCAAAGGTAATTACTGCCACTATGTTCCATATTGTATGTGCGTTGCTGAACCCTGAAATTGAGCAGGGGTTTCTGCAAACTATTTGCTTGTATTGAAGGGAGCTTTCACAAAGTTGAGTCAAAACTGAAAATTGTTTTGTAACAATGGACGTTCGGTTGCATGATCCAGTAGCACTGCAGCTGACTGAGCAGGAAAATGTTCCATGTTACGAGAATCAAGTATGAGGAAGGACCGTTCAGCCCATGTAACTGTCTCCATACTGAGTCCATGTACGATCGGCTTCACTTTCACACAACCTGGTGATTTTACATTTTAGACAACAAGAACTTGCTTTTCAAACTTAGCAGAGGAAAAAAAATCAGCTGGTCTCCCAAGTTTCAATCCTGCTTCTTCGTAGCTATTGATCCAGCTCCCAATGAACGCTGGCACTTGATAATGAATCAAAGTTACATTCTTTGATTGTTCCACATGTTCACTATCAAACGGGAGGTTTCTCATTTCTATCCTTGAGGCTTACAGAGTATTACTACTAAGGGGCGGCATGGTAGCACAGTGGTTAGCACTGTTGCTTCACAGAACCAGGGACCCGGGTTCTCTTCCTGGCTTGGGTCACTGTCTGTGCGGAGTTCTCCCCGTGTCTGCGTGGGTTTCCTCCGGGTGCTCCGGTTTCCTCACACAAGTCCCGAAAGACGTGCTTGTTAAGTGAATTGGACATTCTGAATTCTCCCTCCTGTGTACTCGAACAGATGCCATAATGACAAAGTGTCACCCCACATCACCCAATGTGTAGGACTAACATCCCAAGGACAGCTTTGTAGAAGTGAATGGGGATAAATACCTTAGGGGGAGGATTTGAAGAACGGTGAAGAGTCGACATCAGGTCAAGGGCTGTCAAAGGCACATTTATTGGATTCTTTTGGCTTTTTCCCACACGAGTATTGGCAACATCCATGGTGTCAACGTTTTGCCACTGACAGCTTTATCAAGGAAACCATTGATGGACTACTCACTCAACTCAGTTTTTTTACCACTGATCAGCAATAGTGAGCTATAGATCTGCAGGCTTTCCAAGAGTATTATTGGTTGTATCTGTTTGTCATCCATTTAGCCCCTCTGCACAGTGTGTGAAACGTAAGGGTCTTCATTCTGACCGCCAGCATGTTTTGCTGGTCTCCAGGATACCTGTTTCTCTATCTGTATCGCTCTTATGTGAAAGGGATGGATGGTTTCTCGCAAACTAATGCTATCTTCTGTTTGTACCACCAGACAGAAAGGATGCATTGGCGCAATTAGAGATCTGCTATTTTGTTTGTATAAATTTAGAGTACCCAATTATTTTTTTCCAATTAAGGGGCAATTTAGCATGGCCAGTTCACCTACCCTGTACATCTTTGGGTTGTGGCGTTGACATGCACTCAGACACGGGAGACTGTGCAGACAGTGACCCGGGGCAGGGATCGAATCCGGGTCCTCAGCACTGTAGGCAGCAGTGCTAACCACTGTGCCACCATGCTGCCTAGAGATCTGCTATAATCAGAATAATTATCAAGCACACCATTGGGACCTATGTGCACCAGTTTGGATTCAAACACGTTGAACAGTCAAAAGGTGCATGGCAGTAAAGCTTCCCTTGAATTCATAAATAGTTCTTTTCAATGACATGTTCCATAAAACTTCATCCTACAAATATGCCTTGCCTTAGAGTTTGATTAACAGGGTGTCAAAAGTCTGAAAGTGCAGGATAATGAAAATGGCTATGAGGTATGAGCTGCAAAATGACAAATTCAGCACGGAAAGCTAGGAAACATGGCATTACCTTACACTGCCTTTCAATGAGCTGCCTCATTTCTTGATTGTTCAGTCCCCATCTAGAAACTCAACATCACCGTTGATGGATTATCCTTATTAACCCTGTGCAGTTCATCAAATATAGGTTTCTTCTTTACTCGAGCAAATAACATAACCGCTTATCACAAGTCCAGCACATTTACTTAATTTATTGTGTGGTCCCTTGTTGCATGTCCTCTGTGCTTGTGGATTGTTTGTGACAATAATTCTACTTTCCTAAGACTCTTGGAAGTAAGGAGTATGTTGGAGGCTGTTCGATATTTCATTCCAGCTTCCTGGGATTCTTCACATTCTGATATTGTGCTGCCAAAGTATGTCAAGTTTTGGCCTTCTCAAAGGGGGTCAGTAGAATGCATTGCTACCCTTATACATCACCTTGTCCTGCAAGCAGTCAGCTAAGATTAAGAAATTGCAAACAAATAATTTGTTAACAGTTTGATGGGGATGTTGCCTATTACAACAGAACAAGCAAAGCAGCATGATTAGGTGGATAGTTTCCAAAGATGATGTGCAGGTTAGGTGGATTGACCACGTTAAATTGCCCTTCAGTGTCTAAAGGGTAGGTGGGGTTACAGGGCTAGGTGGGGGAGTGGGCCTCGGCAGGGTGCTCTTTCGGAGGGTCGGTGCAGACTCGATGGGCCAAATGGCCTCCTTCTGCACTGTAGAGATTCTATGGGTCTTGCTTTGCCTAATAATTCTTATGACCATCTAGTTCACCTTGTCCCATCCCGATTGTCACTGGATGCACTGATAACCTAGTTGTTGACGAATTGTGGCTTCACCCCAATAGATTGATTTGCAACAGTTCTCTGTGTGAACAGCTTAAAAAAATTGTTCCATGTGTAGAACGGAATATCCACTTGTTTGCTTAACATCACTGTACTGGAAGATTCTCGGTCATGCTGAACATTCATTACCCTGGTCTTCCCAGCCTGTGCTGTAGTATATCTCTCATGTAAGCATGATTCAGCAAAACCGACCTTTTTGTCACGCACAACTACATTTTTCCTTCACCGTTTTAAGTTTTGTCAAGATTGATATCTTCCTATTATCTTTATACTTCTAATGGGTTCAGGAGACTGCCCTGAACCCTTTCTCCAATAGTCCAGCGCAGCAGCAGGAAGTGGACTGTTTTGGCTGTTTCGACTGTAAACTGCGTTGTTTGAAAGGAAACCTTTGCAATGTCTGGTTTTCAAGCCAGCTATTTGTTTTGTAGCTTGCACTGCATACCAAAATTGCACAGTAAATCGCTGCTTGGTGCTGCTAGCAGGTGCTCACCTTGTTTATTGAGACTGCTGCTTCATTGGACAGGCTGCTGTGCCATTGGACAGGCTGCTGTGCATGAAGTTTTTAGAATATACGATAGCGCAGTTCCACCAATTTCCTGACTTAATTTTGATCTCAATGTCACATCCCCAAATTATAATGCGGCCAGAACATTGTGGAACCTCCCCCACCCACCACCCCCTCAATGGGTGTGTATTCGGAGGACTTTTTTCAAAAGATGGTTGTCTGATTCTTTTTTCTTCTTCTCGGCTGCTTTCTCCCATCTGCTTGGTCAGCGTCTATCCTGAATATGGCACGGAAATGTGCCAAATAACTGCACTCCCCAGACATATTTTCCACCCCATTGCCTCTCCCCATTAACTGAACAGCCAAGCAGTCGGACTCGATTTAAGCTGCATCCAGCAGTGCATGCAGTCCTGAGCTCTGAATTTTCTGGCATCGCTGCATGGGTAAATCACAGAAGGTATTTCACAAATCCTGGAATGGTCGTCTTCTGCTTTGTGCTGCTTCCTGTGTTTGGAAGCTAACAATGGCGCCAGGCTACATGCCTTTTTTTAAGGTAATTTCTCCTTCTATGCCCACTAATTTTGAGAGAGTTGACACAATTTGAAATATAATTTCAATATATACTCCGATTCATATTCATTATATACTCCTATTCATATATGAGTATTAGCTGAGTGTTGAGCTCTGTTCTTTGACATCTAAATGTGCACAAACATACACTTTGCAGCAGTAACTTCGACCAGGGTTTGTGCCTTGACTATGTAGTTTCTTTCCCATCCCTCAGTCCACAGCTACTGAGACCAATCCCAACCTCCCTACACATCTCTCATTGAGATCAGCTCATTTGGGCATGATTTATTTATCTATTCATTCATGGGACGTGGGCATTGCTGGCTGGGCCAACATTTATTGCCCATCCCCTTGAATTGAGTGACTTGCTAAGCCATTTCAGAGGGCATTTGAGTATCATCCACTTTGCTGTGGGTCTGGAGTCACGTGTCGGTCAGACCAGGTAAGGATGACCAGTTTCCTTCCCTGAATGCCATTAGTGAATCAGATGGGGTTTTATCACAATCAACGATAGTTTCATTGTCACCTTTTAATTCCAGATTTTTATTGAAATTGAATTTCACCACCTGTTGTGGTGGGATTCGAACTTGTCCCTGGATTACTAGTCCAGTGAAAACACCACTACCCCCCCCCCCCCCCCCCCTCCTGACTAGTGTTGACTCAGTCAATGGGTCACGTCTTGCTGTTCACCTGGAAAAGGCTTATTGCTGTATTTGTGAAAACTACATAATATATGCCAATAGTGGCAAAAGTAGTTGCAGTAAATTTCTCTGGGAAGATCAAGCCCGTCACGACAAGTATTGATAGGGGCTGGTTTAGCTCACTCAGCTAAATCGCTGGCTTTTCAAGCAGGCCAGCAGCACGGTTCAATTCCTGTACCAGCCTCCCCGGACAGGCGCCGGAATGTGGCGACTAGGGGCTTTTCACAGTAACTTCATTGAAGCCTACTCGTGACAATAAGCGATTTTCATTTTTCATATTATCCGTGTGTATTAAGCAGCATGGCATCATGGATTCTGTTTCTACTGCAGCATGTCAGTGTACGTTGAGGTATCCAAACTATCCTGAGATTTTTAATTGTGACTTCATGTGCCTTCTGAGGTGGATAGAAAATGTCCGTTTTGATGAATAATTGTGAAATTCTCTTGGCATCCTGGACAAAAGTTTATCTTTGAAGCAGCATCATTCAAATAGATGATCCAATCATGTGGCTTGCTACTGTTTGTGGAAACTGCTTCATAGATCTGATTTTCATTCCTTGTCTGGAATTATCTGACATCAGTTCGGGTGACAGCACCCAATTCAAGGCTTCCGCTTTCGATCTCCATCGCATGAATCCTGTTGTCAAGTTCTATGATATGTATATAGATGTCGGTCGATCTGATGAAACTGCGGTGACCAGTGATGTGGAAACTCGCACCTAAAGGACAGTAATGTTTGGGAGGATATCTCTTTAGGCACTGTATCCCCAGAAAAAGTTAGCTCATTCAGCATTGGAAGAAAATTGTAGAGAAAATTGGATGAAAAATTTTAAGATACTATTAGTATAAAATAAGCAAATGGAAGAAAATGTTGTGGGCATTTATGGTGAAGTGGCTACTCGTAAAAGGATGACATCTTAAGATTTCCAAATTATTCCTACTCGGATACTATTAATATGATACGGTATTAATGGCTGATCACCCCTATCCAATATCACAGCATGTGATGGATTTAAAATATCAGCCTCTTGATATCATTTCCATGCTACAACTCTTTTGTTGTTGTTTTTCTTCCAGGCAAGGCAGATCGTCATCTGTTCCCAATGCAAGTTTTACCTGAAATAGGTTGCTAGCCTGATGCCAGAGGTTCACAGGAGTCTCTCTCACTCTTAGCGCCTGCCATTGGCATGTTGGAAAGATATTGCAGGTTGATACTGTTATAATACCCTAGGCTAGGGAGTGGTTGAATACAGCCCCCCTTGACCCAGAACCACAACACAATTGAATTAACAAATAATTCTCAGAGAAAAATACCCAAAGCCTTTGATTCTTGGCTGCCCAGTAATTACAGTGACCAGGCGTGTAAATTTAAACACAATTTATTGTTATTATTAACAAGAAGTATAATGAATTATAAAGAAGATACAACTGGCTCACTATTATTTAATTCCTAATCTCCCACTTCAATATGCTCCCATCCTCTCTCTCTCTCTCTCTCTCTCTCTCTCTCTTTATTATATATATATATAATATATTATACATACACACACACACACACACACACACACACACACACATGACAGACAAACTCAGAGGGAAGGGGAGGGATGAAAATAATAAGTAACAGGAAAAAGTGTCTTTGTTTCAGATGGTTCTCTTTAAGCAGACCTTCCTTCAAAATAAGCTTTCATATCTCTGCTGGCAGCCTGTGATGGTTTC
Organism: Scyliorhinus canicula; assembly: GCF_902713615.1. Lineage (NCBI taxonomy): Eukaryota > Metazoa > Chordata > Chondrichthyes > Carcharhiniformes > Scyliorhinidae > Scyliorhinus > Scyliorhinus canicula. The sequence goes on from NC_052153.1 coordinate 165,183,398, forward strand.
CCAGCAGATTCAAGAGTCTTTGTTTCAGATGGTTGTCTTTAAGCACACCTTCTTTAAAAGTAAGCTTTCAGATCCAGGTCTCTGGCAGCCTGTAATAGTTTCAAGCAGATTAATTCATTCAAGTTCTCTGTAGGTACTGAAATCGATTCTCTCCAGAAAGAATGTGAGTTAGAGAGAGAGAGGAGAAGGAGCAGGTCCTTGTCATTCTTTCTCCAGATTTCAACTCTGCTCTCCTTCGGTCTCTGGAAATCATCCCACTCGGGCAGAATCCAATCTGTTACATGGCAGAATACAGCCTTTTGGCCAATTCATTGACCACAAGCCAACCAATCGAACTGAGTCCCACCCCATCTCTTGGGAGCCAGAGAATCTGGGTGCTGCTGTCCAAAGCCAGCAGCAATAAATACTGTGTTGCAAATTTTTGAATTCCTCATTCCCTTTGCTGCTTGTCTTTTTTTTTAAAATAATTTTTATTGAAATTTTTCGATACAAACATTTACCCCTATTACATTTTAAATTATAACACCACAAGTCCCCCCTGGAAAAACCTCCCCACGCCCTCCCCCGCGCGCACCCCCCCCCCTCACCCTCCCTCCCCCCCCCCCCCCCCCCCCCCCCCCCCCCCCTCCGCGCTATCAGTCTAGCAACCAAACCGTTTTTCCCTTTCTGCCGATGGCCTCGGGCAGTCCTTGCCCGCGACCCCCCGCTGACGTGCTCCCTTCGTTGCTATCTTGCTGCTTGTCTTAAAGATACATGTTGATGAAACTTCCATGAGTCAAAAATGATAAGGGCAAACAATAATGCAAGGGTAAATAAGGGAATCAGCAGGAATGACCCTTACAATACTCAGCCTGGGTTGTCTGAGTTATGTTCCTTGGCCATCAAGTCTTGGGGTGGGACTCAAAGCTAGAATTTCAGGTTCAGAGGCCGGGACATTCCCCACTGCACCACAAGACCTCCCTGCTACTACCATATGCAGTCCCTAAAATCTACCAAGGTGCAAATTGGAAACCTGCAGTGACTTGGTGGAGCAAGATTTTGGTGTTTCCCTTCCCTGTGCCACAGAAGAGTATAATGTTCATAGCCATCCACATGACAAGTACCTGGGCCAGTAAGGGATTAGAGCAAAGGCAATCCTGTACAGAAGCAGGGTATTCGGTGGGTGCACTTCTAAAAACCCCACCTCAGAAGCAGTATCAGTGAAACATTTCCCTGTTCTCTCCATTGTTGAGTGGTTGTTGACTTGAGGCATAAGCACAGGGGTGGAAAACAAATGTGGAAAAAGCTATCTAAAACTGTGGTTTGAATAACTATTTTGTTAATATGTGAAAATCAAAATATTTTTTTAAAAATGACTTCATTTGAACTTCACTTCAAGGCATTATCTCCACCTACTATTAATCCCAATATCAAACTTTATTTGGCTACAAACCTGCCAAATTACTTCTATACTGTGGGCTTGAGCTGAGTAATGACTTGACGCAGGTTTTGGATTGAGAATTCAGTTGGTGCAAGTGATGTAATTCTGAGATGTCAACAGTAATAAATGTTTTACTGGCTAATTATTTCCATTGACTGCCTATAGTGACTCATAATTTCAAAATCGCTAATGAAATTATTTATGAACTCATACAATTTTGTAAATTATTAACTAAAACAATAACTATTTTATAGTCATCCTCAGGGTGCAATTGCACTTGAACTATAATAAAATGCGCTTCTAAAGTATGTCATTGTACACTGTATTATATTGATGTTAATTTAATTTGCTTCTGAAAAGCCTTACATTTTGTATTTCGCATTGGTGTCAAAAATATAATGTTTAAGATGTGTATACGCAAATAAATGTTTTTGGACTCATTCTCAAAGTTCAGAATGTTTTATCAGGAAAATAATGGTAATCTTGGTGGTGGTGTTTCAAAGCACCGAGGTGCTCCCAAGGCCACACTTGTCCATCTAGAATTCTAGATGGTAAAGGTTGTGGGTTTGGTAGGTGCTGTCGAAGGAGCCTTGGTGAGTTACATACATAGAACATACAGTACAGAAGGAGGCCATTGGGCCTATCGAGTCTACACCAACCCACTTTAGCCCTCACTTCCACCCTATCCCCGTAACCTGATAACCCCTCCTAACCTTTTTGGTCACTAAGGGCAATTTATTATGGCCAATCTATTTAACCTCTACATCTTGGACTGTGGGAGGAAACAGGAACACCCGGAGGAAATCCACGCAGACACGGGGAGAACGTGCAGACTCCGCACTGACAATGACCCAGACGGGAATCGAACCGGGGACCCTGCAGTTCCTGCAGTGCTGCATGCAGATGGTACACACAGCTGCTACTGTGCATCGGTGGTGGAGGGAGTGAATCTTTAGAGTGATGGAAGGGGGAGCAATCAAGCGGGCTGATTTGTCCTGGATCGTGTCGAGCCTCTTCAGTGTTGTTGCACTTGCCCTTATCCAGGCAACTGGGGAGTATTCCATCACACTCCTGACATGTGCCTTGTAGATGGAGCGAAGTCTTTGGGGGGTCAGGAGATGAGTCACTCATCGCATGATTCTGAGCTTTTGACCTGCCCTTGTAGCTACAGTATTGGTAACCCCCCAGGATGTTGATAGTGGGGAATTCAGCAATGGTAATGCCACTGAATGTCAAGGGAAGGTAGTTAAATTCCTTATTGTTGGAAATGATCATTACCTGGCAGGCACCTATGTGGTACAAATATTACTTGCCCCTTGTCCTAAGCCTGGATATTGTCCAGGTATTGTTGCATTTGGACATGGACTGCTTCAGGACATGAGGAGTCGCAATGGTGCTGAACATTGTGCAATTATCTAAATTATCAGCGAACATCCCACATCTGACTTTATGATGGAAGGGAGGTCATTGATGAAGCAGCTGCAGATGGTTGACCCTAGGAAACTAGCCTGCTGTGATGTCCTGGAACTGAGATCATTGCCCTCCAACGCAACAACCATCTCCCTTTTGTGAAGTCTTCTCTCGGATTCCCATTGACTCCACATTTGCTCGGGTGATCTTTGTAACTACACTCGTAAAAATGCTGCATTGATGTTGAGGAAAGTTACTCTCACCTCACCTCTGGAGTTCAGCTCTTTTTTCCGTGTTCGGACCATTGAGGTGAGGAGCTGAGTGACGCTGGTGGAACCCAAAGTGAGCATCATTGACCAGGCTGTCGCTGAGTAAGTGGCACTTGATAGCGCTGTTGATAATACTGTCCATCACTTTTCTAATAATTGAGAATAAACTGATGTGGTGGGAATTGAGTGGTTCGGACCGGTTCTGGTTTTTGTGCACAGAACGTACTTGGACAATTTTCCACATTGCCGGGTAAATGCCAGTGCTGCAACTGTACTGGAACTGCATGCCTAGGGCATGTGACAAATTCTGGAGCACTCGTCTTCAGGATTATTGCTGGAATGTTGTCAGGGCACGTAGCCTTTACAGTATCCAGTGCCTTCAACCATTTTTTAATGTGGAGTGAATTGAATTGGTTGAAGACTGGTATCTGTGATGCTGGGATTTCTAGAGGAGGCCTTGATGGATTATCTACTAGGCCCTTCTGGCTGAAGATTGTTGCAAGTGCTTTAGCCTTGTCTTTTTCACTGATATGCTGGCTTCCTCCACCATTGAGGATAGGGGTATATGTGGAACCTCCTTCTCCAGTTAGTTAATTGTCCTCCACCATTCGCGACTGGATGCGGTAGGACAACTCTGTTTATTACTAACTGCTTATGTTGTTTGGCATGTGTGTCGTCCTGTATTGTAGCTACACCAGGTTGACACCTCATTTTTCAGTATACCTGGTTCTGCTCCTGACATGCTCTCCTGCACTCTCATTGAACCAGGGTTGAGGGCAGCATGGTGGTGCAGTAGTAGCACTGCAGTCTCACGGCGCCGAGGTCCCAGGTTCGATCCCGGCTCTGGGTCACTGTCCGTGTGGAGTTTGCACATTCTCCCCATGTGTGCGTGGGTTTCGCCCCCACAACTCAAAGATGAGCAAGGGAGGTGGGAGCAAGGACAGCCATTTTGTCCGGCTGTCCCCATCTCTCCCCCTCCCCCTCTTTCAGGCACCCTCACTTTATTGACCTCTCCTCACCCCCAACCTTGGGGAAGCCCCTGGAACAGCCCCCCCCCTCCCCCCAATCCCCCTGTAATTGGCAAGGCACATCGGGTCTGGCCCGTGTGGCTAATGCAAGATTTTAGAAATATTGGATTATAAACATTTGGCAATTTAAGGATTACAGGCCTGGGGTTAGAGTGCGTTTGAGTGCAGTAGTCATGGTTTTAAAAAGAATCTTGTTTTGCAAAACCGGAAAGATTTTCCGAGACAGAGGTGAAATTGATCAGAGTGAAAACAGCCTGGGCTAATGCAATGCTCTTTGTGTTTTTTTTTGCCTGGGGAGATAATTTGTTTTCAGCTTGGGGAGATGATCTGATTTCTGGGTGGTGCTAAGGTATTCAAACATTTTTGCAAGAGCTTTTTGAGTTGAATTCTGATCTGACTAACCCTTTAGGCCACAAGTAAAGTATTTTGCTCTCCCAGTAGGATAGTGTAAAAAAAAGTTATAGTATTTAAAGCAGAGCAGACTTGTCTGAAGACAAGGGGAAAGCTGAAACAAGCCAGTTGAAACAGCTTTTTGAAGACATCCAGCCGGAGTTCTAACAGGAGACAGATCTGTTCTGGAAAGCAAATATTAATCTGTGCCATTGGGATGCAGGATGGATTGAGAGCTGTATGGTTGATTAATTGGGAATATAGATAGTAATTTATCGAATTGGGTAGTGTTGTTTCAGAAGTAACTGCAAGCTATTTTCTGGTGTTATGTTAAAGAGTTTAATAGTGTATTAATAATGAAGTTTTGTTTTAAAATACCAAATCCCTATTTCGTGCAATCACTCCTGGAGCAAATCGTTCTTTCCGCACAGTCTTACAAAATAAAATATGAAGTTTTGGTCCAGTATCCTAGCCACTGTTGGGGTCTGATCTGGGATCACAATACCTGGTAGTGCCAACCTGGCACCTGGGAACCCTGGGAGTTCCCCTGGCACCCTGGAAGTGCCACCCATATTACCTGGCAGTTCTCGGCTATAGGGCAGCACTGCTGAGGTGCCAGGCTGGCATGCCAAGGTGCCCAGGTGCCAGGGGACCACACTGTTCTGTCCTTGACCACCCAGGGATTTCCAGTTACCTGGGAGACCCCCACCCCCTGCCAGGTGGTGTTACGCCTGGTCCACGTTTGTGTGGACCTGTTCTAAGCGGTGCCTTGGCGAAGTCTCCCAGATGTGGCCATTGAATAACAGGCGCCGGGTGAATCCAGCATCCGGATATTTAAATGAGCTGTTCGGCTTGTTTTAATATTCAGATCTGGAACTTGTCCAGCCAGGGCGAGATCCAGATCACCAGTCGGATGACCTATGATCGGCCTGGCGCCCAAACGGAGCCCAATTTAGTGCTCTGCGCATTTCACTCATTGCGCCTGGTTCCACACTGCGCGCAATGGGGTCGCTGAATTGCCCTGTGGGATCAATATTGGCCAGGACACTGGGGATAACTCCCTGTCCTTCTTTGAAATAATACCATGGGATCTTTGTCAGTAAATCTGAGGGGGGCATGGGGGTTTCACATCGGTATATTGTCTGGGCAGCATGGTAGCCTTGTGGATAGCACAATTGCTTTACAGCTCCAGGGTCCCAGGTTCGATTCCAGCTTGGGTCACTGTCTGTGTGGAGTCTGCACATCCTCCCCGTGTGTGCGTGGGTTTCCTCCGGGTGCTCCGGTTTCCTTCCACAGTCCAAAGATGTGCAGGTTAGGTGGATTGGCCATGATAAATTGCCCTTAGTGTCCAAAATTGCCCTTAGTGTTGGGTGGTGTTACTGGGTTATGGGGATACGGTGGAGGTGTTGACCTTGGGTAGGGTGCTCTTTCCAAGAGCCGGTGCAGACTCGATGGGCCGAATGGCCTCCTTCTGCACTGTAAATTCTATGAAAGGTGGATATTTGTTCCATGTTAGTAATTTTAAAGTGTTGATTTCAAAGGATGTTACCTCGCCAAGCTTATGCGAATGAAGTTTCAGGAACTTAATGGTCAGGGATTAAATTTATAAAACCAATGATTAATATAATAGAGATAGCGTGGAAGTTTAAGTCCTGTCACCATTTTCATTGTGGCCCTGTATATTTGAGAATACGGTGAATTAATTTTTTTTTTTTTTTATAAATGTTTTTATTCAGTTTTCGTATTTTATATTGAACAAATTACAAATTGTTAGGAGAGAGAAAAAAAAACAAACAAAAACAAACACGCAAAAATTAACATACATATTTACAGGTAAGCATCTTCGTAGTAGTAACTGCGCCCCCCCCCCCCTCAACATGTTTATTTAGCTTGGTTTTGGGCCTTAGCTAGCCATCGAACCCCCGTAACCAACCTGTAGCCCCCCCCCCCCTCCCGCTACCTTCCCCCGACTATTCTTCCTCTTGTACATTGGCCACAAATAGGTCCCGGAACAGTTGCATGAATGGCTCCCACGTTCTGTGGAAGCCGTCGTCCGACCCTCGGATGGCAAATTTGATTTTCTCCATTTGGAGAGATTCCGAGAGGTCGGACAGCCAGTCCGCAGCTCTGGGCGGTGCTGCTGACCGCCAGCCAAACAGGATTCTACGGCGGGCGATCAGGGAGGCAAAGGCAAGGGCATCCGCCCTCCTCCCCAGGAATAGATCTGGCTGTTCTGAAACCCCGAAGACCGCCACTATCGGGCATGGCTCCACCCTCACTCCCACCACTTTGGACATTACCTCGAAGAAGGCTGTCCAGTACTCCACGAGTCTGGGGCAGGACCAGAACATGTGGGCGTGGTTGGCCGGGCCTCTTTGGCACCGTTCACATCTGTCTTCCACCTCCGGGAAGAACCTACTCATACGGGTTCTTGTTAAGTGGGCTCTATGTACCACTTTTAGTTGCGTCAGGCTGAGCCTTGCGCACGTGGAGGTGGAGTTGACCCTATGCAGTGCTTCGCTCCAGAGTCCCCACCCGATATACGGTGAATTAATATCTTTCTCCTAACAAATGCTTTCTGTGAATTATCTAACTTATACCTTTTATTGATGTCTTTCTGGTAGTTTTCTCATTGTGCTATTTATTCTTTCTTTTAAGGTAATGAAGCACAGACACAAGATTCAGGTAAACATGATTACTTGCTCTGGGGAATAAAAGGTGAACTTGTGAGTTCACCTCAGGTCTTTTAGTTCATTTTCCAGGATAACGAGCAGCTGTAGAAGATTTCCTGCCTGAAACTGCATTTCCCTTCTCAAACTGCTCAAGCATCATTTCCAGATCTTTGACATTTGTAAACAAAAAATGTGCGTGCTTTAATCGATGAAGTTATAAACTGATGTTAGAAACCGAGGATGAGATCCACAAGAAGCAGATCATTTGGAACTTTATTTTAGAAACCCATACTGGAGTAAATGGATTGCACTTCTCATCGGCTTCACGTTGCGCCGGTAGATGGGAGAACAGGAGATGGGAGGTTTGGGCTTAAAGCTGATTCTGCATATTTAAATGAGAATTGTAATATGCCAATCTGGTTCACGCTCAGTGAGGGCATGAACCAGATTAGGTCCGCCGGGAGGGCCGGGAGCATCGTAAACTGGTTGGCGTCCACCACAAATCCCATTTCAGATCTCTCCCGGAATTCACTTGACATAGTGGGATTTACGCTGGGCACAATAGAGCCGGAGAATCGTTCCCCAAGTGCCAGGAGGAATATTGCGTTTGTGTGCATGAATTGGATTTTGCTTGCCACCTCCCAGCACCCCCATTCTCCTCTGCATTGTTGGGTCGGAGTGGGATGAGCCCCATTCATCGATGTCTTGATCTTGCACCAGCTGCAGATGACGGACAATTTGGCTCCAGACGATTGCCACACTGTATTTGTTAATCCTGTAACCAAAGGAGCATTTAATCTGTCTGAAAGGGAGCTCTCATTTTGTCACCTGCAGATGTTTGGAGATCCTATAACGTCAACGATGGCTTCAGAGGGGCACTAAACGGCGAAACGCACAGCTCGTCTCTGGCAGCCAAAGGTTTCCGTAGTGTCCGACCGAATCTTTCGCTTCCGGAGAGGAAAACGCCTCCACAGCAGGTGAATGGAAAGCAGCAAGTTATGTGTGACAGTGCGTCAACAGCTAGAGATGTGTTTTATAAATACTCCAGAAAGAAAGGCTGTTTTCTGACTCATTCAAACATGCTGCTTGCCAGCTCTCTTCCCATTGTCAGGTCGTTGGAATAAAATATGATTATCAGCTTGGCACTTGGTCTTTTCCAGGCACTGCTTGAAGCTGGGATACGTGTCGTACTGACAGAAGTGCAGGGCCTAGTAATATCTCATTGTAAGCCAACATTGTTAAATGCTAATTGCCTTGCTGCAGTTATTAATGCTTATTAATGAACTTGCTCGACAGATATTATATTGTTAAGAACTTGCAGTGCATACTGTTCCAGAATTATTGTAACACGTGCTATCAAGGTTATAGACACCAGTTTGTCACCAAGTTAGATTAATGTTAGTTTCTGCAAATCAAATGAACCTCATGTTTTCCTTGAACTTCCCGGTTTGTTTTACACCTCAAAACACACTAAATCACCCAAATGGTATTCAATTCTTTTTGGGTTAAAGCTTGCAAGGAATGAAGTGACCAGGATTTTATGAGGTGGTAAAGAGTCAGCTCCACATCTCTTGTTAATCCAAGGCTTGCTCAGGTGCTTACTTTAACACAATGCATTGGCATTGACTGAATCTTTTAGTCTTATCAGCTTGGCTGATTTGTTCTTTCTTTCCAAGTGGGCGAGGACTCAGATTCAGTTACCAGTCGTAAGGTACCTCATTTATGTATCTGAAGAGTTTCCGATAGGAACTATAATAAGTTAAATCCCTGGTATGTGTGTACCTGCTCTCGGGTGTGGTGGTAGTTTCGTTTGAGAAAATATTTTATTTAAGGCATTTTCACATATACACCAATGAACAACCACACCCCACTTGCCCCCCTAACGCCAACCCCCAACAACATCCCACTTTCCCCCTTTTGACCCCTTACTCTCCAGCCCTCCTGGCTGACCCCTCAGTCCTCCTTAAAGAAATCAATAAACGGATTCCACCTCCGGGTGAATCCCTCTGCCGACCCCTACAGAGCGAACTTAACCTTTCCAGCCTCAGGAATTCCACCAGGTCGCTCATCCACACCCCAGCTTTCGGCGGTTCCGAGTCCCGCCACCTGAGCAAAATCCAGCTCCAGGCCATCAGGGAGGCAAAGGCCAAAACATCTCTCACTCCCTGGACTGCCAGGTCTTCCAATACCCGAATATTGCCACCTCTGGACTCGAAACCACCTCCACATCCAGCACCTTGGACATCACGTCTGAGAACCCCTGCCAGAACCCCCTCAATCTTGGGACGTGCCTAGAACATGTGTACGTGGTTCCAGGCCCCCCCCCCCCCCCCCCCCCCCACCCTGCGCACAGCCCACACCTATCCTCTACCACCAAAAATAACCTACTCATCCTCGCCACTGTATTGTGGGCCCCTTGCACCACTTGAAACTGGATGAAGCTTAATCTCGCACATGATGAGGACATGTTCACCTTCCATGTGGCCTCCGTCAATGCATCAGCCCCCGCCTCTGCTCCCAGCTCCTCCTCCTATTTACGCTTAATATCCCCCACCAGGGCTCTGTCCCACTCCATCAATTCGTATAGATATCTGACACCTTCCCCTCCCTTATTTCATCCTTCGACAGCTCCTTGACCTGCAACCCCAGGGGTGGCTGCTCAGGAAAGGATCCCACCTCTCTCCTTACGAAGTGCCGAATCTGCAGGTACCTATAGCCATTCCCCCTGGGCAACTCATAATCTTCCTCCAGGTCCTCCAACATCACAAAATTGCCCCCTATAAACAGATTGCCAAAGCATTCAATCCCTGTCTACCGCCACCCCGAAACCTCGCATCCAGCGCTGTTGGCACAAACCTATGGGGCACGATTCTCCGCCCCCCACGACGGGTCGGAGAATAGCGGGAGGGCCTTCCCGACCTCCCGCTATTCCCCCCCTCCCACGGCCACCTCCGACACAAATCGCTGCTCGCCGTTTTTTACGGCGAGCAGCGATTCTCCCCTATCCGATGGGCCGATTTCCCAGGCCTTTACGGCCGTTTTCACGAACTCCAACACACCTGCTCTCACCGTTCATGAAAACGGCCGCAAAGTGCCGTTCTGGGGAACCATGGCACTGATTGGCACGGCCGCACCACGGCCATGCCAAGGGTGCCATGGGCCCGCGATCGGTGGGCACCGATTGCGGGCAGCGGGTCCGAACCCCGCGCACTCTTTGTTCCTCCGCCGCCCCGCTGGATCAGTCCGCGGGGCGGCTGAGGGGCATAACGGCCCGCGCATGCGTGGGTTTCACGCATATGCTGATGACGTTATCCGCGCATACGCGGGTTGGAGCCGTCCAATCCGCGCTTGCGCAGCTGACGTCATCGTGCACGTCAGCCGCCGTTAACTTTGGCACGCGGGCTTAGCGAAGTTCGCTAAGCCTGCGATGCCGAGGTTCACGGGGCCCCGCTGGTAGCCCCGACCGGGGAGCAGAATCGGGCCCCGGGAGGGGGTGCGGAGGCTGCCGTGAAACACGGCCAGTTTCACGGCAGCCTTCACGACTCCGCATTTGCGGAGAATCGCGCCCACGGTTATTACAGATCGGCGCCCACACCGAGGCACCCTCCAGCCCCAGGTTCTGCCTCCACTGCCACCATACCCTTATTGCCAACACCACCACTGGGCTCGCGGAGGTAGCTGGCCGGCGAAAATGGTAAAGGCGCCAACAACAAAGCCCTCAAACACTTACCCCAACACAATGCAGCCTCCATCCAACCCCACACTGACCCTCCCCCACGGCCCATTTCCTTACCATAGCAGTGTTTGCCACCCGATAACAGTTCATCGTGTCTGGAAACACCAGCACCCCCCCACCCCCACTCCCAAGAAAGCTCACCGCACCCTTGGGGGTCATCCCCGCCCACGCAAACCTGGAGACCTGCCCATTGACCTTCTGAAAAAATGACTTGGGAACAAAGATTGGGTGGTTCTGAAATACCAACTGGGCAGCACCTTTAAATTTCACTGTCTGCACCCCCTGCCAGCGACAGAGGTTGCACAGTGGTTAGCACTGTTGCTTCGCAGCTCCAAGGTCTCAGGTTCGATTCCTGGTGTGGGTTGCTGTTTGTATGGAGTCTGCACGTTCTCTTTGTGTCTGCATGGGTTTCCTCCGGGTGCTCTGGTTTCCTCCGACAATTCCGGAAAAACGTGCTGTTAGGTGAACTGGACATTCTGAAGTCTCCCTCTCTGTACACGAATAGGCTCTGGAGTGTGACGACTGGCGGCATTTCACAGTAACTTATTTTTTTTTAAAGTCCACCGTTGTCTGTCCACCAGCCGATCCAAGTTCAGTCTATGCAACTGTGTCCAACTCCGCGCCACCTCGACACCCAATACCTGAAACGTGCCCCCCACCACCCTAAATGGCAACTCCCCAGTCTCCTTTCCTGCCCTCTGGCATTAATCGGGAACACCTTGTTCTTTCCCATATTCAATTTGTATCCCGAAAATGGCCATGTCCCCCCAGGATCTCCATGATTCTTCTGATGCTGTAAACCGGGTCCGAAATTTTTTATCATAAAATTTTTATCATAGAATTTACAGTGCAGAAGGAGGCCATTCGGCCCATCGAGTCTGCACCGGCTCTTGGAAAGAGCACCCTACCCACGGTCAACACCTCCGCCCTATCCCCATAACCCAGTAACCCCACCCAACACTAAGGGCAATTTTGGACACTAAGGGCAATTTATCATGGCCAATCCACCTAACCTGCACACCTTTGGACTGTGGGAGGAAACCCACGCACACATGGGGAAGATGTGCAGACTCCGCACAGACAGTAACCCAAGCCGGAATCGAACTTGGGACTCTGGAGCTGTGAAACAATTGTGCTATCCACAGTGCTACCGTGCTGCCCTTAATATATGGAAACAGGTCGTCCACATACAATGAGATCCTACGCTCGCTGTCCACATTCATTAATGATATCGGGCGGTGCGACCCACATTGCTCCTGGTCCCTGTCCCTCTTCAAAATCAGGGAGATGGAAGCCTGCAACAAATTAAGGAAGAGTTCCCCCCATCCCCTTCCTCACTTCATTTAAAAAAAAATTTAGATTACCCAATTATTTTTTCCAACTAAGGGGCAATTTAGTGTGGCCAATCCACCTACTCTGCACATTTTTTGCGTTGTAGGGGCGAAATCCACGCAGACACGGGGAGAATGTGCACACTCCACACGGACAGTGACCCAGAGCTGGGATCGAACCTGGGACCTCAGCGCCATGAGGCAGCTGAGCTAACCACTAGGCCACCGTGCTGCCCGATCCCTCACTTCATTATACATCCTTTCCAGCAGTGGCCCCAGGTCCACCCCAAACTTTTTATGGAACTCTACCGGGAACCAGGGTCCAGGGGCCTTCCCCGCTTGCATCGCCCCCATAACATCCTCCAGCTCCCTCAGCCCAATTGGCGCCCCCAGCCCCTGAACCAGCCCCTCCTCTACTTTGGGGAAACTTCAACCCATCCAGGAACCACCGCATCCCGTCCTTCCTGGTCAGGGTCTCCGGCTCATGAAGCCTCCCATAAAAGGCCTCGAACACCCCATTCACTCTCTCCGGGCCCATCACCACCTTACCCTTCTCATCCCAAACTCTCTCAATCACCCTCGCCGCCTCCTGCTTTCTCAACTGATGGGCCAAGAGCCAACTCGCCTTTTCCCCATGCTCATACACAGAACTGCTGGGCCTCTGCAACTGGTCCACTGCCTTCCCATAGAAACTAGCCCAAACTCCATCTGGAGCCTCTGCCCCTCCTTCAACAACCCAGCAGCTGGCCCTCTCCTCCCGCTCCGTCTTCTCGATCTGCGCACGAAGTGATATAAACTCCCCCCTGACTACAGCCTTGAGTGCCTCCCACAACATGGCAGCTGTGACCTCCCCCGTGACATTCAGCTCTCCATAGTCTTGAATGGCAACCCGTACCTGCTCACATACCTCCTCACCAGTCAGCAACCCCACATCCAGCTCCTACTGCGGGCACTGCCCCCCCCCCCCTCCCTCAGTCAACCATTCCACCATCTTTTCCTGTGGCGCACCACAAAGACTCGCGGATTCATCCACCAGCCACACCAGAGGGGTATAACCTGCCCCAGGCACTCCTGTAACTTTTGCCCTCAAATACTGCACCCCTCAGGCAGGAAAAGACTGAAAGAAAACCCGCCTTTCACAGGAGCCACCAAACGTGTGACCTCTCACTCCATGGCCGCCACCCAAAGTCCGGGTGTGGTGATAGTTGACGCACTGAAACAAAGCTCAATTGCCTGGGGTTGGGGAGCGAGGGAAACAGTCCAGGCACCTGATTTGAGTAACTATATAGTGACTCCCGCTGGAAGTGTGCGCAGGATTGGGTTTGTCAGCGACACTGCTCACTGTGGTTAAATATATGGCCAGAAAATTCCTTCAGAGTTCCCCAAGAATAATGAATAATTGAGTGAGGTACCCAAAGAGTTCTGGCACCCATACTGCCGTGTTCCACCAAAGAACTTAGCATCTTCAGATGAGCAGGGAAAAGATGACATTGGAAAAGGGAACAAATTTTAGACTGGAAATTCCAATAAGTAGCAGATGCTCTTTTAGTGACTATTTGTCTTGTCTCATTGTTCTGTTTGAAGAGCAAATTGTAATAATATCTACACACCAGACTGAAAAAGGTTGTATGAAAATCCCAAAGTTAAGCGAAGGAATAATCTTGAGACCAGACATGTTAATGAGCAGTAACATTTGTATTCATTTCAAATAACCTGGTGTATTTCAGTTAAGGCTACATTCAATAATCATGTTACATTACAGTGGCATTACCTTAGTGCTATCACCGCTGTTAAAGATAAACTGTGAAGAGTTTCCACCAGGTAAAAGCAGTATGATGGCAAAGTGTATGCTATAGACCCTGTTGATATGTTTTGTCATATATGTGCAGTGATTAAGAATAGTCTAACAACTTCACTTTGTATAAATACTTAGTGTAGCTGAGCTGAAGGAATGAGGGAGTGGATAGCATTTTCTGCAGATGGTCCTTTAATTTGTTGTCAGACGCAAACTGTCTGTGATGGTTTATAATTGCTCAGTAAGTGTAATTAAACCGTTTTTTTCAGATCGTTCAACCCCAACATTGACATTCTAAAGATAATTTGGTGTAATGTTAATGAGTCACATTAAATGTGCCCTTTTAAGTCTTAGCTCAAATGTTTTCATTGAAATGAATTTGCCTTGCTGATGTTTTCCATTTTTGTTTTTCTTTCTTCTTGTATGGTTTCTGTCTTTCCTGCTGTGTGGTTATCTTTGACAGGTTCCTTCACCACCACCCAGAATGGAAAGTTTTAATTGGTGTTCACTAACGGATCCTGCCAGCCACCCTATACTACTTAATTCAACCCAGGATCTGACACGTGGCAATTGGCCATCACCCCCAACACCTAGCCTGCAAATAACCTCCAGTGTTAACAGTTTGATTAATAAGAAAGAGTACACACATAGCTCATCGCATTTGCTTCAACACTCCAGCACAATTTCCCCATCGGCACAGCAGCCACCAACTGCCCAGGGACTAACTTGCAAAGTAGCCGATAGTAGAGCTGTTGACCCTTCACTTCAGACAAGCCATGGGCACCCCCAAAACCGTAAAGTCACTGCCATCAAGCTAACCTTGTCGGAGATTGCTAATTTCTACCGTGCAAGAAAGCCATCCAAGTCTGACACTGTTGCGAAACCCTCACTCCATTCACTTTTACCCGGAGATAGGACAGAGCCTGAGAGACACACAGCCTCTCTTTCCATTCAGATAGCTCCAGGAAGTCTGCATGCAACAGAATCTGGGCTCGACACACAAGGATGCCCACCTGTATCTGCTGCAAACAGTGGACGGCGTCTACACAAGGACATGTTACAAGTGCTTAATGCTCCATCCTGTGCACGCTTCTCAGGGCATCATCTGGTATATACTTTCTTTTTTATTGGCAGCAATTTTCAATGTAGTTAACATTTTATTCCCACTTGCAGAGGTCTTCAAAGTTAATAAGTTGGCTCTCCGTCACATTTTACAACTTAACTATTGGGAAAAGTCCAATCAATGGCTTAAATTATTTTTTAAAGCAGCATTATCATAGTTGTACATTGGCAATTCGGCCTTCTGGCAGCTTAAAGCCGCTACAAATCCAGGGGCAGTGGCAAAGTTTAAAGTGTTTCTGGTGTGTTTTGAGGCAAGTGATAATGGGTCATAAGCTCTGCATGGTTTCAAAATGGGGAAGGTTTGAGTTTTGGGAAATGTCTTGTTGCTTACAGAGGCATATGTCAGTTTCACCAGTATGTGACCTGCATTCCAACAGTCAATTTACAGAGCTGATCCCATTCGGATAATGAGCATGTAGGTTGCCTATGGTGAATAAGGTCCAGCAAGAAACACCGTTTTAAAATGCGGAAAAGTAGGGTTGATAAAAACCCTCACTCTCTTGTCACTTCTGTGTGGGTGAGCCTATGGTCAAATCGCTTCATTACAAGTGATGGTTCCCCCTCCCGCGACATCAAATCTTCAAACTAGGGGAAAAGTGAATATCTCTAATCTGATGTCTTGTTTGCATTGATGCAGTTGGATCATTAATCAGTGTGTCTCCTGCCTGGCACCTGCTTGGCCATTCCTGGGACAGGACTAAAATGCTAACTTGCACACGTGTTGCTACGCTCTTCTGCTGAGACCTAACCTCTTCTTCCCACAAATGGACCCAAGGCAAATTTATGTTCTGGTCCACTGCCACTACTCCCACCCCACCTCGACTTCAAACTACCATTCAACGTGAAAGCTTGAAGCAAAAAAGCTGCTGGTAGCAGTCCATTGTATAAACTGCCCATTGGAGACCCAGCTAAGATGGGTTTGTGTCTGAAATGTCCTCCGCAAGAGCTATTTCATTTGAACATACCTTATTTCTGCAGATTTTCAATAATTGGAATCAGTACGTTGCTATAAGAATATCAATGTAGTCAATCATATTGAGAGCACAAGAACCCATCTTGTTCCAAGTTGAATGCGTTGTGGATTTAAAAAAATTCATTTTTACCGAATGTGTGCGTTGCTGATTAGCCCTACACTTATTGCCCGTCCCTAGTTGCCCATCAGAAGGTGTAGTGAGCTGCCTTCTTGAACCGCTACTGCCCCAGGGACACTCACAATGCTAATAGGGAGGGAGCTCCAGGATTTTGACCCAGTGACAGTGAAGAAATGGTGATATATTTCCAAGTCAGGATGGTGAGTGACTTGGAGGGGAACCTCCAGGTGGTGGTCTTCCTATGTATCTGCTGCTCTTGCCCTTCTAGATGGTAATGGTTGTAGGTTTGGAAGGTGATGCCTCAGGAACCTTGGTGAGTTACTGCAGTGCATATTGTAGATGGTACACACGGCTGCCACTGTTTATGGTGGTGGAGGGTTTGAATGTTTGTGGAAGGGGGAGCAATCAATTGGGCTGCTTTGTCCTGGATGGTGTCGAGCTTCTTGAGTGTTGTTGGAGCTGCACCTGCATTTTCCAGGCAAGTGGAAAATATTCCATTACACTCCTTGTGCCTTGTAGATGGTGGACAGGGTTTGAAGAATCAGGAGATAAGTTACTCTCCGCAGGATGTCTAGCCTTTCACCTGCCCTGGTAGCCACAGTATCAATATGGCTAGTCCAGTTCAGTTTCTGATCAATGGTAACCCCCAGGATATTTATTGTGGGTAATTCAGTGATGGTAATGTCATAGAATGCCAAGTGACGATGGTTAGATCCTCTGTTGTAGGAGATGGTCATTGCCTGGCACTTGTGTGGCATGAATGATATTTGCCACTTGTCAGCCCAAGCCTGGATATTGTCCAGGCCTTGCTGCATTTGGACATGGACTGCTTCACTATCTGAGGAGTCGCGAATGCTACTGAACCCTGTGCAGTCATCCGAAAACATCCCCACTTCTGGCCTTATGATGGAAGGGAGGTCATTGATGAAGCAGCTGAAGATGTTTGGGCATAGGACTCTACCCTGAAGAACCCCTGCAGTGATGTCCTGGAGCTGTGATGATTGGTCTCCAACCACCACAACCATCTTCCTTTGTGCCAGATATGATTCCAACCATCAAAGAGTTTTCCCCCTGATTCTCATAGCTAGGGCTCCTCGACGCCATACTTCTTCAAATGCTGCTTTGATGTTAAGGGCAGTCACTCTCACCCCACATCTGGCATTCGGCTCTCTTGTCCGTGGATGAACCTCGGCTATAAGGTCAGGAGCTGAATGAACGCGGTGGAACCCAAACTGAGCATCCGTGAGCAGGTTATTGCCACTTGCTTGAGTAAGTGCGACTTGCTAGAGTTGTTGATGACCCCTTCCATCACTTTGCTGATAGGCTGGGTTGGATTTGTCCTATTTCCTGTATACAGGACACACCTCGGTAATTTCCCACATTGCCAATTAGATGCCAGTGTTTGTTGGTGTACTGGAACAGCTTGGCTAGGGGCACGGCAAGTTCTGGAGCACAAGTTTTTAGTACTATTGTTGCATTATTGTCAGGGCCCATAGCCTTTGCGGTATCCAGTGCCTTCAGCCATTTCTTGATATCATGTGGAGTGAATCGTATTGGCTGAAGACTGACGTCTGTGATGCTGGGGACCTCCAGAAGACACCAAAGTGGATCATCCACTTGGCACTTCTGGCTGAAGATTGTTGCGAATGCTTCAGCCTTGTCTTTTGCGCAGATGTGCTGGGGTTATGTGTCATTGAGGATGGGGATATTTGTGGAGCCACCTCCTTCAGTGACGACCTGTTTTGGAAAGAGAAAGAAAGCCTTAGTTTGAACTCTTCCGGTGCGCACACCCTAATACAGCACAACTAAAATTAAATGTGCAGAGAGCTTTAGGGTTTGGTTAAACACATTTAATATTTGGGAAGAGGGGGATAGAGATTGATGGACAATCAAATGAGGAAGGGAAGCAGGAGTCACAAATAGGAAGGTCTGGGGAGAGGGAAGTGGGAACTCTTCATCCCCATAAAGGCTGGATGTGCAGTGAATAAATTTCTAAAGTATGCAGCAGAAAGACTGCATTGACATGTGTTTGTAAAATTCCATAGGTATGGCTGCAAATTGTAGCATTTTATGCCAACAATATTTTGTCAGATGTATGCATGAGTCTCATAACAACAACCTCTGGGAGAGGTACTTTGGGCATTAATGTGCTCCAACACTGAATGGAAAGACACAGATGTGCCAAGCACTGAATGCCGCTGCAACAGCAAAGTACTGGACATCTTAAATAAAAACAGAACATGCAGGAAATATTCCACAACTGAGGCGATATTTCTGGAGAGAGAAATGGAGCGAACAGGCCGAATCTTGTCGAGACGTCAAGGGTCTCACCTGGCTGAAGAGATGCCGGCGTTGAACTGGAGTTGGCACAGTAAGAAGTGTTACAACACCAAGCTAAAGAGCCATCGAAATGAAATGAAATGAAATGAAAATCGCTTATTGTCACGAGTAGGCTTCAATGAAGTTACTGTGAAAAGCCCCTGTACCAGCCTCCCCGGCGCCTGTCCGGGGAGGCTGGTACGAGAGATCCGTACTTCCTCTTTTAGGAAGGTCTGCCACACCACACACCAATCAGGCAGTGTGGAGGCCAGCGAAGGGCCTTGCCCAGCGATCAAAACCCCAGTTGCAGAAAGTGCGCCTACTGAGAGCTGCTAGCCAATCTGAGGCCAGCAGCTCTTGTGCTCAGCAGTGCCAAAAGGGAGGTTGGGACTGGTGTAGGGGTAACTCCTACGAGAGTCTCATGATCGTGGAGCAACCCAGGCCATAGAAAAGTGATGTTGGGGGATTTGTGGAGTGTAGGGGGGTCAGCAGAAAGGGCAGGGGGGATAGCTGTCAGTGGGCCCTCCTTCCTGATGTCCAGTCCCTCGATTGGGCACCAAGTGCCTTTGACCAACCGATATCAAACATCAGCAAAATCAGGCATCAGCGAGCATAGGTGCCACACCTTTAGCTGAGCTTATTAAAGGCTTGCAATTTTAAAAAGGGTCAAGTATTTGGCAAAGGTTATTCATTCTAAAGGAACAGGTTGCGTTGCTTACGAGCGATCGTGTAACAAAAGGATTTGTCTATAACAGCCACTGATGTTCTCCCATGTTACCCACCATCTGTGGTGGAGCATTTCACTGTCAAATTTCTGCAGTCTGGAGTTCTCTGCCCTGTAATATTTCTCTCCATCTTCAAACGATGCCTCAAACATTTCTCCCTGGCTGCAACTTTGATCACCTCTCCACACGTCTTTTCCCTCTCCTCCCATTCTTTTCTCTTGTTGACGCAACTTCTGTTGTTTTCCGAAAATTAAGGTCCTGTCTAAATCTTTGCCATGTTGTTCTGTACCCGGCTATAATTTGGACTGGACTAGTAATCCAGAGCCCCGTGATCCAGAGCCCCGTGATCCAGAGCCCCATGATCCAGAGCCCCGTAATCCAGAGCCCCATGATCCAGTGCCCCGTGATCCAGAGCCCCGTGATCCAGAGCCCCGTGATCCAGAGTCCCGTAATCCAGAGTCCCGTAATCCAGAGTCCCGTGATCCAGAGCTCCGTAATCCAGAGTCCCGTGATCCAGAGCCCCGTGATCCAGAGCCCCGTGATCCAGAGCCCCGTGCGGTTGATGCACTGACGATGGGGATTCAAATCCCACCACAGTGGCTGGTGGAATTTTAATTCAAATAAACCTGGAATTGAAAACTGGGCCGGGATTCTCCCCTACCCGGCGGGGCGGGGGGGGTCTCCGCACCTTTGGGGGCTAGGCCCGCGCCGGAGTGGTTGGCGCCATGTCGACTGGTGCCAAAACCGGCGGCAACGGCCTTTGACACCCGGCGGCCGGCGTCGGGGCTGGCCGAAAGGCCTTCGTCGGTTTGCGCATGCGCCGGTGCGTCAGCTACTGCTGACGTCACCACCGGTGCATGCGCGGAAGGGGGGTTCTCTTCCGCCTCCGCCATGTTGGAGGCCGTGGCGGTGGCGGAAGAAAAAGAGTGCCTCCACGGCAATGGCCCGCCCGCCGATCGGGGGGCCCCGATCACGGGCCAGGCCGCCATGGGGGCATCCCCCGGGGTCTGATCGCCCCGCGCCCCCCCAGGACCCCGGGGGCCCGCTCGCGCCGCCAATCCCGCCGCTACCAGAGGTGGTTGAAACCACGGCGGCAGGATTGGCCTCTCAGCGGTCTGTGGTGGGTCGGAGAATTTCGCCCCTGGTCTCAGTAATGATGATAATCACAAAACTATTATTGATTGTCATAAAAATTCATTTGGTTAACTGATGTCCTTTTAGAGAAGGAAATCTGCCATCCTTACCTGGTCTGGCCGAGATGTGACTCCGGACCCACAGTTGACTCTTAACCGACCCCTAAAATGCCTCGGCAAATCACTCAGTTCAAGAGAAAGTAGGGATAAGGGGAATAAATGCTGGCCTTTCTAGACACCACCATAATTAGGTCAGGGATCTCTGTGGATGTGCAGGGCGTTTCAATGTGACGATAATTTGAGAAATAATAATAACCTTTATTGTCACAAGTAGCTGCTTACATTAACGCACAATGATGTTACTGTGAAAAGCCCCTAGTCACCACATTCCGGCGCCAGTTCGGGTACACTGAGGGAGAATTCAGAATGTCCAATCCACCTAACACGTCTTTCGGGACTTGTGGGAGGAAACCAGAGCAACCGGAGGAAACCCACGCCGACAGGGGGAATGTGCAGACTCCGCACAGACAGTGACCCAAGCCGGGAATTGAACCTGGGGCCCTGGTGCTGTGAAGCCATAGTGCTAACCACTATGCTACTGTGCTGCCCACAGAGGCCCCTGACCCAATACTGTGGTTGACGCACTTCCAGCCTCTAATGAGTGTAACCACGCTTCCTGTCGTGAGAACGTGGTTTATTTTTATAAA
Source organism: Scyliorhinus canicula (assembly GCF_902713615.1). Classification (NCBI taxonomy): domain Eukaryota; kingdom Metazoa; phylum Chordata; class Chondrichthyes; order Carcharhiniformes; family Scyliorhinidae; genus Scyliorhinus; species Scyliorhinus canicula. Next base: position 165,204,546 of record NC_052153.1, read on the forward strand.
ATGGCTGCAGGGCAATTGAATTTATAGCCGTCAGTTAACATAAAATTATAGAAATCCACTGACCTTGTAGATCCCAGCTTGAATAGCTGCACTGATATGCCAACATGGCAACGTTGTAAAATAGTTCCTTTCTGTTCTTTATTTATTTATTGCTTTTTCAAAATAACCAAAAGGGCAGAAACTAGTTCAATATTTGGCTAATCTCAATGGGCCATTGAACGGTTTGAATGGAATATATTCCGTAGATGGATGGATATATTATGTACTGCGTCCTACCGTGTCAAACCCATTGTTTTCATCTTTCAGGGCAAACAAATTATTCTTTCAATTGTTCCATCTAAGTGCAACATTGCCTTTATATTGTCTGCAGGAGCCTTAAAGGAACAAATTTCACAATAACTTCATTGCAGTGTTACTGTCAGCCTACTTGTGACAATAATAAAAATTATTATTATAATAATTAGCAGTAGAATTACTCATAGAATCCCTACAGTTCAGAAGGAGGCCATTCAACCCATCGATTCTACACTGACCCTCTGAAAGAGCACCCTATATAGGGTCAGGCCCCTATCCCCGTAACCTCACCGAACCTTATGGACACTAAGGGGCAATTTATGATGGTCAATTCACCTAAACTGAACATCTTTGGACTGTGAGAGGAAACCGGAGCACCCGGAAGAAACCCACGCAGACGTGGGGAGAATATACAAACTCCACACCAGCAGTCACCTGAGGCCAGAATTGAACCCGGGACCATGGAGTTGTGGGGCAGCAGTGCTAACCACTGTTCCACCGTGCCACCTTACAATAAGAGAGAAACTCATGTTGTGAGTTCTGTTCAGCTGTTCACAGATTTGGGGCTTTATGAGGTAGAAGCGTGCCAGAGAATGTGTAGCGACACGATTATAATTGAGCAACTTCCAGAGGGATTTGGGAAATCTCATGCAGTGTAAAATTAGCAAAGCCCCAGTTTTGATCCGAGGTCAAGATCTTAATTTCGGCGAGAGTGGAGGTGACTTTGACTGAACGAGCGGTGCGGAGGAAAGTTGACCTGTAAGTTGGTCAATCATCCTCCACCTACTGAGGTTCATCTTGGTGCAGTTAAGGACAAGATGGGATGAAGGCCCTCTCCAAGATTGTAAATCACCTTCAGCTCACAATTTGCAGCAAAATATATATTTACATTACGTGTTTAACAAAGCAAAACGTCCCTAAGGGCTCAATGCGATCGCAATCAATGAAAAAAAATATTTCAATATTGAACAGGTGAAAGATAGCCGCAACAGCATACTGGGGAAAAGGGAGATTTACTCAGTTTCTAACTCACTATCCTGCTGTATTTGGCTAGACGGTCTAATGATGGGATGGTTTAGAACATAGAACAGTACAGCACAGAACAGGCCCTTCGGCCCTCAATGTTGTGCCGAGCCATGATCACCCTACTCAAACCCACGTATCCACCCTATACCCGTAACCCAACAACCCCCCCTAACCTTACTTTTATTAGGACACTACGGGCAATTTAGCATGTCCAATCCACCTAACCCGCACATCTTTGGACTGTGGGAGGAAACCGGAGCACCCGGAGGAAACCCACGCACACACGGGGAGGACGTGCAGACTCCACACAGACAGTGGCCCAAGCCGGGAATCGAACCTGGGACCCTGGAGCTGTGAAGCATTTATGCTAACCACCATGCTACCCTGCTGCCCCTTAGTTGGAGGTTTACACTGTATGCTGGAATTTCGAAGGTTATGGTTGCTGCCTGTTTCAATGTGATACGATACTCAACCAGAACTTTCCTCAGCTGAACTTTACCTATCCTGTACTGTTACCTCTGTTCCTGGGATGTGAATATCGCTGACAAGGCCAATAGTCTTGCCATGCCTAACTGCCCTGGTTCTGAATTGTTTACGATCGAGGATGAAGGGAAAAAGAATTGCTTTGAATTTGACGTCTACATTTTCCTGAAATTTTCAGGTTAAGCTTGAGCAAACTGAGATTGGGTATTTTTATTGAGAGATGGTTGCTGGCATTGAAGGTGTAATCAAAACTTGCCACTTCTTGTTGACTGATGATCTTAGAAAACATGTAAAATGGACTGAGGTTGAAATCGATCATCGGAAATTATGACCCCATCACTGAGGTGGGCTATGGGAGTTGGGGGAAATTCCCGCCTCGGTCGGCCAGGCTGGGGAGGAAGTGCCCACGAGATCTTGTTTGCCGAGGTGGTTGGGGGCTACACCCCCACTAACACACTCACATACCAGTGCCAAGCTATGCTTGGGGCATGAGGGGCCATGGGAGGGGCATAGCATGGCATAAGGGGTATGAAAGGCTAAAGGCATTGGGTGGGGCCATAGCTTGGCATGAAGGACGTTTTGAACTCGCCTTCATGCAGACTAGGGTTCATGACTCCTCTGAGGGGCTGTGTTAAATACAGCTCTTTTAAAAACCTGACTAGTCTCCATGAAAATTGCAGAGTGTTTGCAGTGTGTATTCATGTTTGTTCCTAGTTGATTAAGAAGCTAAAAACTGGGCAGCACGGTGGCTCAGTGGGTTAGCACTGCAGTCTCACGGCGCTGAGGTCCCAGGTTCGATCCCGGCTCTGGGTCACTGTCCGTGTGGAGTTTGCACATTCTCCCCGTGTCTGCGTGGGTTTCGCCCCCACAACCCAGAGATGTGCAAGGTAGGTGGATTGAACACGCTAAATTGTCCCTTAATTGGAAAAAATTAATTGGGTACTCTAAATTATTTTTTTTTAAAAAGAAGCTAAAAACTTCACGACACCAAAGTTGGCGACGGAGGTGCACCAAATATCAGTCAGAGACATCGAAAGAAACAAAATTTAAATGTAGATTTTGGAGGAAAAGAAGCTTGCCATGTACTCTGCACGGAAAGATCTGGAATAGTACAGGGAGCACTGTGAGTGCAAGGATCTTGCAACAATAGTTTGGAGCGGGGGGTGTTCCAAAACTTGAAAAAAAAGTCAGGTAATGCTAAACATTTCATGGCACATCGTGGTTACGCAAGTCCTTTCCATAGTAAAACTGGCAGGAATCTTTGGCGCTGTAGGCTGTATAATGAGAACACCAAGCGATGGTGTTCATACACAGTGGGGGGTGAGGGGGGGGGGGGGGGTGAACATTCAACCTCCTGCGAAGTCTATGCAACCAGAAAAAAACAAGCTTGAAAACCTATGATGAGATTGTGGAGATATTGCAGGACCACTTGTCACCTAAACCTTTGGTCATCGGCGAGAGGTTCACGTTCCATAGACGTAACCACAGACAAGGTGAACCAATCACACAGTTCTAGCTACTTTGATGAAATTAGCTGAATACTGTGAATTTGGAGATGTCTTGAATGACACCATTTGAGACAGATTAGTGTGTAGTTCAAGTGAAGCTATCCAAAAGTGGCTGTTAACAGAAAGCAACATAAGCCAAAAGAGGACTTTAGAAGTTGCGATCACTACGGAACGAGCAACTAAAGAAGTCCAAAAGTTGAGCTTGAGCACGAGAGCCCATAAAATATCAGCTGAGACCCAAACGCAGACACAGGTTCGAAATTGCCACGAAATACTAAAAATGGATACATGAGAAGTGGTTCCATTAAGGAAATTTATTGATGTAAGTGGACACACCGCAGAATTGTCCCCGCACGCCGTTAAAGGTAATGACCCAGCCCTAATGGGGAGAACCTGGCTGGAGAGAATCAAGCTGAAGTGGTTGGAAGTGAATCTCATGTCGGAGTCTGAAGCAGGTCTACTGAAGATTTTATTAAAGAAACATGCTATTGTATTTAATGGAGAACTGGAAGCATAAAAGATCTCAGTCAAGCTAAAGATTAAGGACGAAAGGCAAGCAAGGTTCCAGTGCAGAACGTCATCAGGCCTAAGGCTGAGGCAAAATTAGACAGGCTGGTCAAGATGGGCATCCTCAATTCTGTTGATGTAAGTGATTAGGCCACTTTGATAGTATCCGTGATGGTGGTTCGATACGCATTTGTGGTGATTTTAAAGTCACTATCAACCCGGTACTGTTTGAGGAGTTGCACCCTCTGCGTTTAATTTGCTGGGTTGGCTGGAAGCCACCATTTTAGTAAAGTTGATCTTAGTCAAGCTTATCTTCAGGTGAATGTGGATCCAGATTCACATCAATGGGCATGATCGACTGGCCACGTCACGCTCGAACAAGAGCACGGCTGAAGTTACCCTTACAACTGGCATGCGACACATCACCTTCAGTGATGTTTTCTCACATAATGCCCAATGGTGAAGAGAAGATCCTTGAACAAAGCAAAGGTTAACGATGCACAGGGGGAAAAATAAGCTCTGGACAACATTTCCAGAATCAAACATTTTTACCAATACCCACATGGAAGGAAATTTACTTTCCTAACAGATCATCGACCACTGACAACGATATTTCGGCTGCACGCTGGTGTTCCATTTCTAGCAGCGAGCTGATTGCAGATATGGGCATCGCTGTTGTCAGCACATATATACACAATAAAATAGTGTCATGTGAGAGTACCTTTAAGAAATGGGTGTTATCAAATAGCTATAGTGGATGTACATTTACGAAAGGGGTGTTTATCAAATAGCTGTAGTGGATGTATATTTAAGAAAGGGGTGTTTAACAAATAGCTGCAGTGATGTCAGAGTGTGGGTGGAGCTGGGCTGTCTTCTTTTACTTTTGTTTTTGAGCTGGCAGCTTCAGTGTGTGTTTAGTTTTGTTTTCACAGTTGGAGCTGCATCCTGCCAAACAAGGTTGAAGTAAGAGTTTGCGAACCCCTACATTTGTTTTGGTTTCTCTATGTCAAAGTGTCTGCTGAAGAAAATATGTTGGTGTATTGTTTTAAATGGGTTCAGGGCCTGATTCTTATCTCTGCTCAACTACGTAATTGGCATGTGCCATTAAAAGCCCATGAGGGCCATGATTTAAGAGTAGCTGAAATGCGGGTCAGAAACAGGCCCTTGGACATCAGTGTAGTATGATGAACCTAATTGTTAGTTGTTTTGTACATTTGAAACAGCTTCGGAAAGGATTATAAAAATGTAACGCAAATTCTGTCATAATCATCCTTAAAATCACAATAGAGGCGTGCAGTGAGACAATGATATTTTGTTTCAATACAATCTACAATCATTGAGAGTTTGAGAATTAACTGAAGGCATTGTTTGAAAGACTGTGAGATTAATTTTCCCCAACATTTAATAACATGTTCTTGTGTTTACACCCATAATATTCTGCCTCCTTCAGCCTGAAAATCAGTCCGAAGAGAAAATGGCATCCACGCTTAATACATCACAGGGATGCTGGCAAAACTCACCCGACGTTGCTTCACCTCTTCCTCTGCTACGTACTAACAGGACTCTTCTCTCGCCTTTGTATGGTGTGGAGCGAGAGCCAGCTACCTTGCCAACCTGCGATGACTTCATTCCCTCCCACCTTCAGAAGGCCCATTATCCTACCCTGTCATCTTACAGTTTACCTGCCCTGACCTCGAATCTTTTTACCCACCCGAATGAAGCATCTTCGTTTGTTACTGACTCCACTCTGAGTGAATATTCGTCTTGCAACCTAAGTGAGTCCTCCACAGCCATTCTAGATGAGCTGCATATGTGTGGCTATGACACCTCGGATCATTCTGACACTCCATCCCCAACCCTGAGTCGGATGTCCGCAATAACTGATGATACAACCACCACTACTACTGCTCCCGCTCATGTAATTACCCTTCCTGTTAACCCACCTTGCTAAACCAGGTGGCATATTGCAGTAGGGAATAATCATAACCAAATCTCTCGTGTTCAAGGTGTCTGCATGTTCTGTACTATCTGTTGCTCTTTGCTTATGTGATTTACCACCTACTTGTGCCACCTGCAATCACTGGCAGCTACTAACAGTTTGTCATTTAACAATAATGGATGTCCTTTTTATTAGTCTGATTTATTCACACAACTGCGGTGCATCTTATTGTGCTACACAACTCTCTCCTAAAAGGATTTGGATTGGGAACAAAGTGAGCCAATTAAAATGTTCACCATGGTTAGGAATTTGCCAATGTTTCAGAATTTCTGCTGTGTAATTTTTGTTCATTTGTGAGATATGCAACATACTATTTAACTAACCCCTTGTATTGCAGATATTAAAAATCTAATTCAAGTCAAGACTGATCTGAAAGGCCTCTTAAGGCTCACTTACAGTACAAGTGTTTTCACCATTATTTTAAATCAGGATCTTTAAAATACCCATGGTCATTGTGACTAGGGTAAATATAATCAATTTTATCAAAATCTTTACAAACTGAAAAATTACAATGAGAGGTTGCAATTCTTTTAAAATTTAAGTCAAGAAATATTGGACCCTTTGGTATCAAAGTCTGTTCTCCTTAAGCACAGGTAAAACTGCTGCGGAAGGTACTGATCTCAATTTCTCCCACTTAATGATTGAGAAAATGATAATTGAATTGTGCTTTCCTCTTCTGACCCACCTTCATTCAATCAATTTTGTGATTCTGCTTCTGTCAAATCTTGGAAACTGGCAGCTTCTGGGAGGTGTTCTTGTGACAGGAATTCATCGCTGAGTAGGGCAGCACGGTAGCAAAGTGGATAGCACTGTGGCTTCACAGCGCCAGGGTCCCAGGTTCGATTCCCTGCTGGGTCACTGTCTGTGCAGAATCTGCACGTTCTCCCCATGTCTGTGTGGGTTTACTCCGGGTGCTCCGGTTTCCTCCCACAGTCCAAAGATGTGCAGGTTAGGTGGATTGGCCGAAAAGGTTAGGAGGGGTTATTGGGTTACGGGAATAGGGTGGAAGTGAGGGCTTAAGTAGGTTGGTGCAGACTTGATGGGCCGAGTGGCCTCCTTCTGCACTATATGTTCAGTGTTCTACGTTTACCTTGCTGCAACGGAAATACTACATTTCTACAGCTATTTCTCAATCTTTAAATATTCTGTGCTTAGGACCAGCTACATCCCTGAGCACAAGATAAAGTTACGGAGCATTGCAACCTTCAGCTCAAGCACAATCTCTTTGGGTTTGACATCCCTTTGAAGAAATGGCCGTGTGTAGATTAATGTTGTTTATGCTTGAGCAGGAAAGGTTTAAGCCTTAAGAAGCAAATAGATGCAGGTACAATTAGTTCACTGCTTGTACCAATTTTCCACCGATAGTTAGGCTTTCATAGTTTGTTCAAAATAAAACACCCTTATTTCACAGCATTGTAAATCCCCCTTGGTAATTTTAAGTTAGTTAATCTTTCTGTGCTGGTGCAGGTGAAACTAGATCTTGTTTTAAAACCCATGTGATATTTTACGATTAAGGTGTCATAAACCCCACGAGGCCCACGGGGAGACCATTATTGATCTCCCCATAGAGCTCGTGGAGTACGAGCTTCCCCGGTTGTGGATGGAGCCATCCACCCAGCTCGGGCTCGTGCAACCAAGCATGGAAGCCGGCCTGAGCAGGGACCAGCAGGTTGGTTGTCCCAATGGGGACTTGATTGAAGATAGTTACTGCTGTTAAAGTAAAATAAATCATTATCCTACCTACTGCTGGCTTCCTTGATCATTAAGTAAAGAAAAGGAAATGAAAGGTATGAAGGGGTCTGATGATTTAATGGCACTGACGATGAATGGTGGTGTGGCATCTGTAGGTGTGTGTGGTTTAAAGAGGAACGAGAAGAGTGAGCGTTAGGTAAATGTACATTTAGTGGAGATATGCACCAACACTTCACCTCAAAGTGGGCAAAACGCCTGATATTCGTCAGATATTATCCGCTAAACCTGTTGCCCAACAAAATAACAGAAGGTTGTGTTTTACCCAGTTTTCATTGTTTATCCTATTCTAACTCCGGTTTCTTTCTGTGGATGTGGAAGCACTGACTGCATGAGGTGACAAACAACACATTTAGTTTTATTCTCATTGGAACTAATTTTCCCTGTTTTGGAGATAACCGTGATTTTCACATTGTCAGAACTCATGATGCAGTTGAAACTACACTAATTTGGAGAGTGGGGAGGGGGCGGGGTGGGGGGCTTGGTGTGGGGAAAATGTGTGACAGAAATGGTATCCTTGCCTGGAAGTCTGCAGTCGTGTGTGAAGGCATTTGTCTGGGAAGTTGGAATGTTCACATTCAGCGATCTTGATAACCGGATGGCACTCTACTCACTCTAGTGACCTGTGTGTGTTTCTCTACGTACTAATCACATCGCCACTGTTACCTTTTCTGGATGGCAAAGTCTTACATCTTTCTTCTTTGACAAAAGTAGCGTTAATTCCTCCCTGGGTGCTCATAATGGTCTGTTTGTTTCTTGCTGAACACAGATGGCAGTGAATGGAAATTCGCGCACTGATAGCAGCAGCCCAATGAGTTATTTGCAAAGGCCCTTCTCACCATCATCAGCCTACCCCTCGCCACCTTCAGTCAATCCAAACATTGTTGCAATGCAACATAGCAGAACCATGGGTAAGCTGTTTCTCTGCAATGTTTACTTTGTGCAATTGTGTTAAAAGCTTTGAGTGAATCATGTGGCACACAGCTGTCTGTTTAATCTGTAACAGTGACCTATATTGTTCAGTGACATTTGCTGCACAAACACACAAATGTAACTGTAGTCGGTATTCTTACACATTGGAAAATTTAAGGGCACTTTGTGTTTGTAGTTTTATTCCCATAGAATGTATTTAATAAATAAGTAACCGTTCTGGTTAATATGAAATAGTTGAAGACTCAAATTTACATCCACTTTAAAGTTCTTAAATACTTACGTTCAAATATTTTGTTAAGTCATGACTGTATTAACTGTTTTCATGTCCTATAAGTATTTGCTATTTGCTTAGATGAAGAGAAAAATATTGTAATTTGGAACAGTACATTTGGTTATCTTTATTTGTCAATACATTTTTCAGAGTTCTAGCAACCTCCCCCTCCCCCCCACCCCCATGCCTCCATGAGGACAGTAATCTTGAATTTGTTATTCTCTTCTCTCTGCACCAGGACTGGTGAAACTAAATTCTTTACCATTTTAAATCAATGTGATTTTTTTCTTTAAAAATGAAGTGAAAGATATGAAGGGGCCAGATGATTTACTGGCACTAATGGATGATGCTGGTTTGGCATCAAGTGCCTTGATGTAGAACGAAGAGTGAAAGTGTTTGGTAAATACACCCCTCATGTCAAAATGGATGAATCCCTAGATATACATGTTCGTCACTTAGTATTAGCTAAACCAGTTACCCAAGGAAGTGGCAGAATGTTGAGTTGTACCAAACGTCAGGCATCTTTATTGTTTATTCTAACCCAGTTGTCTTTCTGTGGGTGTGGAAGCACTGACTGCACAAAGTGACAAACGCCATGTATAATCTTGTCTTCATCGGAACTATCTCTTCAATCCACCACCATTGCTTTGACTTGCAATTATGGCCCCAATGACTTGCCTTCTATCTGAGAGATTTAGATGCTGTGCTCCCATGTGTAGCCTGCAGAAGGCCTACCTGCGCTGGGCTGTTTCCCTGGTGCCAGCTCCACTGCAGGAGTCACTCCGCTGGCTACATCTTCTCACTCAATCCAAAGCCGGGTTACTGACGGAGTGACGTGGCCCAGAACCAACCATATCCTGCCACTTGGTTCAAGCTCCAGCTCCGGTCCGGGACACGGAGAGGGAAATCCCAATCGGCCATGGAAGAGGCAGCGTTCCCCACAGGACATGGGCCTGAGTCCTCTGGCACCGGGCTCCTATCCGCCCAAAAAGCTGGTTTGCCATTCCTGAGCAGAGCAGATCCGTGGCACTGACCAAGGAGAAGCCAGAGCAACCCATTGACAGCTCAGTGAGTGGCAGCAATGAGAGACTGAGTCCCGGGAAGTCCAAGATATCCAGGTGTGTGAGGAAAGTGGGAAACGAGGAGGGGATGAATGAGTGGGGGTGGCTGGGGAGGGTTAACTGGGAGGGGGGGGGGGCACTAGGTGGGGAGGGAGGGCTGAGTGAGTAGGGATAAGTCAGTGGCTGAGAGGGGAGGGAGAAAACCATTGAGTGCATGGGGGTGAGTGGAGAGGAGGGGATGAGTGAGCTGGGTGGAGAGGGAGAGAACGATTGGCAGGTGGATAGGGAGGAAGGGAATGAGTGAATGAGAGGTAGGGGATTTGGGAAGAACGGCTGACTGAACGCTTCCACTGTTTTGATCCCCCTGTATCTGCCATAAGCTTCCCATTCCTTATCCAATCCTGTACATCCCTTAACATCAAGCGTTCTCTGGACTTATTGTTCCCACCCTTTATTTTTATTGGAACATGTTGGCCTTGTACTCAAGTTCCTTTTTGAAGGACAGTTTTCTGATGTGGATTTTACTGCAAGTAGCTGCTCCCAGTCTGCTTTGGCCAGATCCTGCCTGATCACAATAAAATCACCCCCCCCCCCCCCCCCCCCCCCCCCTTCAGAATCTTTACTTCTGGTCCATCCTTGTTCTTTTCCACAACTACCTTAAATCTTACCGAGTTATTGGCACTCAGTGAAATGTTCCACCACCTTGCCTGCTTCATTCCCTAAAATTAGGCCAAGTACCCCCCTCTCTCTTGTAGGACTCTCTACTTGCCTGCTCAAAAAGCTCTCCTGTATGCAGCTGAGAAATTCTGCCCTCTCTAAGCCTTTCACACTTTGCCAATCCCAATTAATATGGGCAAGTTGAAATTCCCTACTATCATTACCCTATTATTTTTACACCTCTCTGAGATTTGCATATCTGTTCTTCTGTCTCTCCCTGACTGTTTGAGGGCCTAAAGTACACTCACAGCAAAGTGACTGCCCCCTTTTTGTTTTTAAGTTCTACCCATATAACCTCAACTGAGGTACCTGCTAAGATATTATCCCTCCTCACTGCAGTAATTGACGCCTTGATCAATAATGCAACACTATCACCTCTTTTACAACCTCTCTCCACTCCCCTCCCCTCCCACCCCACCCCCTGCTCCTAAATCGTCTGAAGATTCTACACCCCTGAACATTGGTTTTTGCCTTCCCTCAACCATGTCTCTGTGATAGCAGTAATACTCCCATGTGTTAATCAATGCACTCAATTCATTTCACCCGTAAGACTTCTTGAATTAAAATAAATGCCATCTAGCTGTGCCATATTCCCTTCATGGCACCAGGAGGAATCGAGAGATTGTAACTTTTGAGGTCCTGCTTTTCAATCCCTAAATTCCTGTTGCATGACCTCATCCCTGAGAAGTTACTTCTGGATTTCAGGAAACCTCCTCATCATATACAGATTGCAAAACCGTTCTGACAGCTGTTTCAAGTTTCCCTTTGGGATTTGGGCAGCTTGGCATTTACCATCAGCCGTACGGTAACGGGGCCTTTTTGATTTTCATCACTCACATCTTTGTATTTTGTCTCATTATTCTGGACTTTGTCGGGCTGACAGGGGTCTTGCCCATCGGTTCAATACAGCAGATGGTGGAGGAATGTCTTTTCCAACAGCAAGTTTACTCTTCAAACAGCTCTGTAGAGTAACAACTCCTTATGGTTCCCCACATCCAACTATTCCAGTGGTGTCCATTTATATTATACTTTTTTGGGGGTTGAGACAATGATCATCACCTGACTTTAACAGTGAAATTGCCGAAGGATGCAACTGCTGATACATTGACACAAGATACTTGCCTGCTCAATCTCGCTAGACATTCCAAAAAACAACCACCACTTAGCAAAATAATGCTTTGTTATAATCCCTTATTGTGTTATCCAAAACTAAATGAAATAAGCCTGACAATCATTCACATCCCTGAGTCTAATTCATTTGCATACCTCACTCCTGACCCTTTGCTATTCATTCTAATAGAACAGAGCCAGTTCAATTAATCTATTTGCAATCATTCTATGTTTGGCAAAAACTGTCTGATATAGAATACCTATTGCCTCAACTGTTTGTTACAATGATCTATTTTATAACCTCTGAGTAGCATATTTGCAACTTTCTGTTCCGAACTTAAGGTAAATGCAAAGGAAAAGGAGCCATTTGATCCATCGTAGAATTATATGCGGGACAGATGGAGGCCATTTAGCCCATTATTTCCATGCTGACCCCTGTGGAGCAATCCAGTCAATCCCTTCAAGAGCATATGATCCAGAGCTTGCATTCATTTTATTTATTAAGACGTTGGCCCATGAGGGTCATCAAGTGACCCCCGCCCACTCAATTGAACTCCTTTACCATACCTCTCCTGGGAAAATGTCAAGTTACCTTACTAATGTCTGCATAATCCTGAATTCCTCCGCTCAACATGGTAAATATCATAAAGATGGGTGTACCATGTGTGTTAGTTGAAATGAGCAAGTGAATCGAGAATTGGCTAAAATATTGAGCAATTTTAAGCCGGTATTTGGATATGAAAGCTTGGATGGGAGTCTTCTTGGAGCTGCTCCTGCACTATCACAACACCGGCTGAATTCTGGTGCAGTTTAGCTAATGGAAAGGGAACAATTCTCCAGAAATTCCCCTCCTTGTTCACATGGCTCTGTACATCGTTTGGTGGGTGAACCGACGAGTGCAGTTAAAGTCTATAAATACTGAACTAGCTGTCCATTATTTTCAACAATTTACATCCCTGCTGTTGAATCTAAACCTTTATACCTCTTGCACCCGGAATCCCAGAGCCCTCCCTGTTACACCCGGAATCTCAGAGCCCTCCCTGTTACACCCGGAATCCCAGAGCCCTCCCTCCTACACCAGGAATTCCAGAGCCCTCCCTCCTACACCCGGGAATCCAAAGCCCTCTCTCCTACACCCGGAGACCCAGCACGGTTAGACAGTGGTTAGCACAGTTGCTTCACAATTCCAGGTGGATTGGTTATGCTAAATGGCCCTCAGTGTCCAAACAAGGTTTGGTGGCATTACGGGGAAAGGGTGGAGGTGTAGGGATAGGGTGGAGATGTGGGCTCAGGTAGGGTGCTATTTCCAAGGGCTGGTGCAGACTCGATGGGCCGAATGGCCTCCTTCGGCACTGTAAATTCCATGATTCTATTTGTATGTGTGTTTGTCTATTACGGGAGCTTGAAAGGGACATAGTTAGCTTTTGGACACAAACCTTCCAGTAGAAAATCTGTTTCATGTTCCTAAATGGGTAACTCCTTGGACAAGAGGACTCCAGTCTACATAGCTGTAGATTTTATGTTGCTTCCTCCACTGCACACTTTCACAACACATGTTTTCTTCCAAGGCAGGGCTAGTGACATTACAATTTGCTGTTTCTCAGCTAGTTTTCCATTCATCCCCCTCAAAGCCTGTTCTATCAGGTAGTAAAGCCAAATTCAGCATTATTCGAATTGGTAGAACTACTGGCAGAACATGGTCTCCACTGACACTTTAATGTATGCCCTACAGGAATTAATTAATGCCATGTGTGAGCACAAGCTGGAAATATTTGTTCAAGTGTTCTACTAAGTCAGTTAGTCCTATATCAGAATGTCCCACATAATATCGAATATCGTCAGCATCTGTGCTATTTCAGTTGGCATCACTGCTTCCCAGTGAGATCTTTATTTATTTCTCATCATTGTTCATAACCCATTATTTTAATCTCCTACCTAAAAAAAAGAACTGCACTGTTGCTCTGATTTTGTTTTGACACTCAGGAGATACTGAACTGTGAGTCTTTATTGTCAAGAAATCACATTTAATCTGGTGTCAGTTCGGCTGTCTCTGCTCAGAGTTTATAACCTAAATTAGTTTCAGTCGCGTTGAGGTATTAATCCGTCATCACACAAGTCATTTCAGATCCACAGATGGGACAGAATTTTCCACGGAGGCCGATGTGATGGTTGGAGGCCCGAAACAGGAGCGAAAATCCTTTGGGTCAGCTCCATGATCCGTTCTCTCCTACGTGGGATTGTACAGGAGGCGGTGATGGCAGATCTGGTTACCCGATTGACAGCAGTAGACCATTAATTAAGTCAGTTGAGGTCGTAATTAAGGGCACTGTCCTAATACCTTCTGGATTATGCACTGACGCATGTGGTACCCATCAAGTCAGGAGGTTGCCTATAAATTACCCAGTGATCGGTAGCCACCTGTGCTGGACGTTCCATTCTCTGGGAGAGGTATAGCAGGGCCTGTTACTATGTGGGGGGGGGGGGGGGGAAGGTGCGGCCTGTCCCCAAATGCTTGATTCTCCAGTGACCATCCTACATATTTCAGCAGTACGCACCACTGATGGTGGGATTGCCAATCCTTTAGTGCTCGTTAGCCTCCTCCTGACAGGGAGGCCCACTCACAATCCTTTCTTTGGATGGGCTCCCAGATGCAGACCCTTAATTGGTTGCACCCTCCAAAACCTCCCTTGGGGTCCGAATGCCAGCATTTTCTGATTCCTAACGTGCTTTTCATCCTGGTGCTGGGGCCAGGACTCGGGAATGGAAACTGTTCCGATGGTTCCTATTTGTTGCGACAATGGAACATTACAAACTAAGTAATCTCCTTTGGTACAGACACTCGAGGCACGTAGCCAAATAGATGGTTGACTGCATTTTATGGAATAATCGTGTTATGATGCTGAAATTGCAAGTTGGAGGGCATGATGTACCTACTGCACTCATTGGAATCGGGACGGGACACAGCTGATAGATCATGTGAGAGGCCTCTTCCAGGATTCCCGATGACCGTTACGCCTCCCGAAATCTAACAAGGTCTCTAACTGTGAGACGTCACGATCTGGATGCCGCTAACAATGGGCGGGATGCAGACATGCAGAGTTCTACTGACGCCAGATCTAACCGGCTCCTGGGCTCTACTGACCTTGGCGAGGAGACTCCACCACAGCTCCCTTTAGTACTGATCCCCAGGCGGAATGGCACTTTCAGGTGGGGGGGGGGGGGGGGGGATCCCAGGTGATCGGAGGCCCCAGGCGGTTAGCATCTGGGCAGCGTGATACCCTGTCATGGCTGATGTCACCCAGGCACCTTGGCACTGCCACCTGGGAATGCTGGCAGTGCTATATGGGTGCCAGCCTGGCACTGCCAGGGTGCTAGGCTGGGAGTGCCAAGGTGGCATTTTGCCAGCATCAGGAATTGGGCCCAGGGATGTCCTGCCCATATGAGGTGGGGTGTGGGGGGCTCGCGGACCCCTCAAAACAGGTGAGTTGGGGCGTAGGGGGAGCCCGGCGGTTGCGTCGACGGGTAGAGAAATCGGGACCCATTTAAAAATGGCGCCCCGATCTCTTCCTGCACTAACGAACAGAGCTGCACAGTCCAGAAAATGCGACTGAGTGCGGCATCGGCGGTGTAACATAGATGTACTGTAGCAGTAACGAATCAGATATGAACCCAGAGCAATTTTAAAAATATTTAGCAATTGTGGTAATCACCACTGTTGTATATAATAGGAGGGGTGTGGTAAGACCCTGTACTACAGGCACGGGGGTAGTCCCTGCCTGCTGGCTCCGCCCAGTAGGCGGAGTATAAATATGTGTGCTCCCCTTACAGCAGCCATTTCGCCAGCTGCTGTAGGAGGCCACACATCTTAGCGTAATAAAGCCTCAGTTGTATTCAACTCTCGTCTTTGTGTAATTGATCGTGCATCAGCAATGAAGAATTATTTTGGTAATTTTGATTTAGGGAAGCTGCCCGTGTCAAAAGTAGGGACAACCAGCCGCCAATGTCCTCATCCACAGATCATGCTCCCAACCAGTGTCAGTTCAACCTTTCAAATGATGTGCTTTGTTGATTTAGATTTATTTCTTTCACAACTTCATTTCCATTTCCTCATAGAGAACCTGAGTACTTCACAGCAGAGCAAGTCGCCCAGCGCAGATGTATTGAGATTAGAACCAGTTTACAGAATGTCAGAAGAGGAGAAGAAAGTCACGGTAATTAAAGCACCGCATTATGCAGGAATTGGCCCTGTTGATGAATCTGGAATACCTATAGCCATAAGGACGGTAGGAATATATTTCTCTTTTTCACCCTCTTTTTTTTTGGCTCTATCAGTAATTTCCTTTTGCAGCACGGCCATTATTTCTAAAATTCCTTCCTCTGTTGAGTTCTGCGTTAAAGTTGTAGGCCAAGAAATAATGAGTGGATAAGGTTTACATTCGAATCCCAATTTATAAATAGTCAAGGAAATGATAAATAATTCCCTGTTGGATTTACAAGTGGCTGTCCCTTATTTGAACCACAAGTGCAAACATTTTGTTCACCTTCATTCTCTTAAACCTGTACCTGGCCATCCCTCTATGTCTGCTCTTTTCCTGAGGGTCAATTCCCAATCTGTTCAGCTTTTCCTTCGAAGTATATCCTCTTACTTCTGGTATCATCCTTGTTAACCTTTATTGCACCTTCATCAAAGCCCCAGTTTTGGTTGCATAATATGGAAATCAAAATGGTGGACAGTTCTTCAACTCTGTGGCTCGACTAAGGTTCAATAAAAGTTTAACGTAACTTCTCCAGTTTTCAATCCTATTCCTCCAGGTACGAATGTTTACTTTATTATGGGCCTTAATAACATCTATCTTTACTTTCAGTGACTTTTTTTGTACCTATGCCATGAAAAGCCTTTGCTCCTCTACCATATTTATCCAAGCAGTATGTGGCCTTCCTACAAAATGTACCAAAATGTGCATTTCTCCCCGAACCCACATTGTCATAGCTTTGGTGGCATCAATTTGTTTCTTCTCTGGCTTCCTTCAAGCCACCCTCACTCCATGTCTCCAACATTTTAAAACAGGGTGGGGGAAGATGGGATGCAAATTGGAGTCAGGGTGGCCAACCCCAGAACAAATCCACGTCTGCTGCGTGCAGAGGCAGGTTGGGTGCAAGGCCTGCTTCTGTGACCCGGCACTGTGTTGAAATAAGTAAACAAATAAGAAGACAAAATCATTCCTCCAGCCCTCACTGTCCTCCTCACAGACACTCCCTGTGCCCCATCCAGGCCAACCCATCACCCCCACACCCCTATGCCAACATAGCTACTCTTTATCCACCCTTTCCCTCTCACCCCTCCGTGCCAACTCACTTAGTATCCTTGGACAGCTTCTTGATAGCTTTGACACTTAATAGTTTTCACAGCTGGGCATTTCCGTAACATTTCCTGGACAGTTGGACTGTTCCTGCACAGCTGGACAGCTCTTTTGAAGATTGACAGTTCCAATGAGTTTGTGCTTAAAAGGGGCATGGTCATGTTCACTGTTTATTTAAATGTTTTGATTGACATTTTTCCAGTTTCTGCAGAATAGCAATTTGACATAAATTGCACACCTGATATTTATACATTGTGACATTTCTTATTTACAATTGTTACATACATTCACTCCGTCACTCTCTCTCCCCCTCCCCCCCCCCCCCCCCCCCCTCCCCATAACTGTCCCGGGGCCCTATGCAAAGAGGCACTGACAGAGTACCCTGACTGTCCATAAGAGTCCACCAAGTTCAGACCCCTCTTACCTGTTCTAATCCAAATTCCCCACACTCGCTTTTCCAAAATCACACTTCAGTGGAGATAAACTGGTCATTTAAATGGCCAGCGGCCTGTCTAAACTGTGCATGTGTGAGCCCCGCCCCAACCCTGTAAAGATGGGAAATCCTGGGTTTGGGAGCGGGACTTGGAACGTTAGTCCATTTCCGCGATTTTTTTCTACAATCAAGAGGCTGTCCGACATGAAAAAAGTGAGGGTAATGAAGACAAAACACTCGTAACTGTACCAGATTATGTTTCTCAGCTTCACGCTAATGCTTTTCCACTTACCTATACAGAAATTTGTTTGCCAACTATTCTATTAGTTTATTGATGTCTTCCTGTATGTTGTCACATTCTTCCTTTGTGTTAACCAGGCCATCTAATTTGGTGTTTTCTTCAAATTTTGCAATTGCACTTCCGACCCCTGATCCCAGATCAATATTATAAACCATGAACAACATGGGTCCCACCACCAATCCAGCTGGAGCATTAATTCGCATCTTTTCCCAGCCTGAGTCATTATCCTTCTGTACTTGCTATTTTGTAGCCAGCTTGCTACCCATTCTACTATTTGCTCTCTGATTCCAGATACTCTGATCGTGAACATGAGGTTACAATGTAGCACTGGGCTTCAGGCACTGTTGTAATAAACTTTGTTTATTATTCACCGCAGCATCTTTTAAAAATGAACATCTATTTAAAAGAGTGAGGTGTTTTCTTTAGTGATTAAATTTGTAATTTGATGGAATTGATCTAAGAGGCCGACGCTGAATGTGGCAGTGAATTTTATTTCTTCATCAGCTATCTCTCAGTGGATTGAGCACTTAATTTATAGTTATATCATTATCCCTGACCTTTTTCCGTAATATTCCCATGGAGAGCTTCAACAATTACAAGAAATGTACCGTTTCTATTTCCCTATTGCTTGAAGAAAATTAACTTGGAGTTAATTTTAGTTATGTTAGTCAGAAATATGATTGCCATGATACTTGCAGTTTACTATTCACAAAACAATGCTGTTAATTGGTCATCTGAAACTTTATATAAATGATCTATACAGTTACTCAATTTACTGTACAAACCAACGACCCAAGTTAAAGGGATAGCAGAAATCCTAATTTGAACAAGTCCTTTCTCAATAATAGTTTCACTTTTGCTCCATCCCCCAACCCCAAAAAATAATAATTTTGTGAAATTTATTGCAAAATACATTGCCGGCTATAATTAATCAAGTCATTAAGTTCACTTTGCTTTACATTGCCATCAAATGATAGCCCAAGACCTTGCTATCATTATCTAAGTTAGGTGGATAGGCCAGGCTAAATTGCCCCTTAATGTACAAAGGTTAGGTGCGGTTTCGGGATAGGGCGGAGAAGTGGGCCTAGGTAGGATGCTCTTTTGGTGGATCGGCACAGACTCGATGGGCTGAATGGCCTCCTTCTGTACTGTAGGGATTCTAAATTCTATACTTCTCATATGAAGTTGGCATTGCTGGCTCCTTCGGAACTTTAATCATCCTGGTAGATGTCAAGAATATGGCCAATGAGGGAAAAGAAGAATGGATTTGAGTATTTAACTCGCGAATGAGAAACCTACTAGAGCTCTAGAGTCTTGTATGAAATATCGGGGAAAGCTGAGCATCCGTCACCCTGAAGGGAATGGTTATGGAGCAAGAAAAGAAACAGAAAGACAAATGATGGGCCTAGAGAAGGTGTGCTGCTAAAGCAAAAAGAAAGAGAAAAATGAAATATGCAAAGAAAAGTAAAGAGAATGGAGAGGACAGAAATTACAGTCTGAAATTGTTGAATTCCAGGCTGTAAAGTACCTAATCAAAAGACGAGGTACTGTTCGTCAAGCTTATATTGAGCTTCACTGGAAAAGTGCAGCAGGCCAAGGACAGTGATGTCAACATGACAGCAAGGTGAAGACTTGCCAGTCATTGGAATCTTGGTGTCATGCTTGCAGACAGAATGGAGGTGTTCTACAAAGTGGTCCCCTATCTGCATTTGGTCTCCCCTAGTGTAGAGGAGACCACATTGTGAGTAATGAACACAGTAGATTTGTCTACTTCTTTCAATTTAATTGCTGCTTCACCTGGAAAGAATGTTTGGGGCCTTGAGAAGAGAGGAGGTAAAAGGGTAGGTGCTACACCTCCTGCATTTGCATGAAATGGTGATATGGGAAGGGAATGGAGGTTTAGGGTAATTGGGAAAATCTAACAGTAAATATTTTGTTTTGGGTTTTGCATGTTAAATGTGATTCCACGATTGGGCAGCTCTTGTTGAACAATCTGGTGTGTGCTAAATAGCTACACTAACTAGTTTAAGGTAATTGCTCAAGCTCATTATGTGACTCATTCACACTTGCTTGAAGCATTAATATGCAGTGACATACAGTGTTCTCTGCAAACAGAAAGAATAGACTGGATTCTCCCGCCCAATCCCACAATATATTCAAGCCTTTTTTGAATTATCTAGGAGCTTGGAAGAGTCTATTGTTCCCTGTTTCTTTATCCGTGGCAACGCCTCAGTCAAGCAGAGTCAACTTGCCCAGTAATGACCACCCTTTTCCCCTGTAATATAAACTGTTATGATCATTTGAAACTTGGCATTCATGTGTTTGTCCTGTTGCATGCAAGATGAAAAGACTCAGCAACATGTTACTGTTTACAGCAATACAGTTGTTCGGTACAACCATGCGACTGTTTATGAGTGCTTCCTTCAATTCAGTCAACTGCATTCACTGCTCACAGTGTGGGTCTCCTCCACACTGGGGAAACCAAGCACAGATTGGGTGCTGAGAATCCCAATATAACCTGGAAGAACAGCATATGATATTTTGGTGAGGCAGTTTGGAGCCTTCTGGACTCAACATGAAGTTCACCCATTTCAGACAGTAATCTCTCTCCCGTCCTTTTTTCCTTTTTCTTTTCCATGCTTCAGTTTTTCTCATATTTTTGCTTTCAAACACTGGCACAGCCCATCTCCGTACATCTCTTGTTGCTTCGTTTTTCTTCTTGACCGATCACTATCCTCTCCAACTCCTCCGTTATTCAATCTCTCTTGTCTTCCACCGCATCATGGACCTTCCTTTTGTCCCTTGCTATTACATCCACAACTTCTCCTCGATTTGGTGAAAGGTCCCCGAGGTGTAACGTTAACTCTCTCCAAAGGTGTTTCCCAATCTCCGGAATAGTTCCACCATTTCTGTTTTATTTTCCAATTTCCAGCAGCTGCAATATTCTGCTTTTCGGTTTATATTGTTGTGAAGTTGGAACCGGCGGTTTTCATTCTTTGCAAAGATTAAATTGGTTGTAATTTGTTGGAGAAAAACGTTTTATCTCCAGTTTTAGTTCTTTTAGAAAAAAAATAAACTTTAAATTATTTCCTCATCCAAATTTTCTTTCCTCCTAGTATTATAAGTATTATAGTAATTTACTGATATTACAACATAGTACTATGTAAAGTTAAAGCGCATGAGATTACAGGTGGTGTCTTGAGATGGATAGAAAGCTAGTTACCAAATAGGAATTAAAAGGTTGGAATAAATGGATCTTTTTCTGATTGGTAGGCAGTGACTAGTGGAGTACCACAGGAATCTATGCGAGGACCCCAACTGTTTACGTTATATATTAATGATTTGGATGAGGGAACTAAATGTATTATCTCTAAATTTGCAGATGATACAAAGTGGTTGGGAGGGTGAGCTGTGAGGAGGATGCAGAGATCCTTCAGCGGGATTTGGCCAGGCTGAATGAGTGGGCATATGCATGACAGATGTAGTAATAATCTTTATTAGTGTCACAAGTAGGCTGATTTAAGTGATTAGAGTTTTTCGAGGAAGTTTCAGTCAGAGTGGATAGAGGTAGATGTGTTGTATTTGGACTTCAAGAAGACTTTGACAAGGTACCTCACAAAAGGTAAAGTCATAAGATAAGAGCCCATGGTGTTGGAGGTAGTATATTGGCATGGATAGAGAATTATCTAATGGGCAGGAAACAGTAATTGGGATAAAGATTTCTTATCTATGTCAATAAGACATCATCGCTATTAATCCTTTCAATTCTTTCCCATTTAATTCACTTTTGTAACTCATTTCTCCCTCTTCCAATTTCCACTCTCTACACCTTCCCCGAGCAATCCAATAGAAATCTCTGTTCCCGTCTCCATCAATTGTGGCCCTCAACTCAGAAACACACAGTAACTTCTCCCCTTATCCACTGTAATAATTAACTTTCAGAGTCTTCATTAGTGACCAAAAAGGTTTATTTCGTGATCCTGAAGAGCATCAGCATGTTTGTAGTTGGTACTAAAATAGCTCCACCTACGTGAACTCCTCCCCCGGGGTGACTTCACACTCTGACTCCCGATTGGTCATGCAGACCAGGTGACCCTTACTCTGCTGTGTTCCCCTTAAAGAGACAATCACCACAGCCGCTATTGCCTAATCCCCCGGAAGCACAGTTGAAATTGGAAACTTGCCGTGATGGAAATTGGGAGTGGCATCCTCTGTCCTGACATTTCTCCCATTTCAGCCCGTTGGATTCACCAACGCTATCTTCTTTTCTGTTTCAGCTGGGACAGCACAAAGGCCTGGGACACCAATTGTTTCGGGAGCAACCACTGTCCTAATTTGTTGCTTGACTCCCTTTGTCACAGTTCGATATTTTAAGTTTCCATTGTGATTTGTTTTTGTTTGTTGCAGTATCCTTTTAAGGGGCTGCCCTCTTAATTTGTCTCGCACCATAATTTGTTAATTTGGTTTTACTGATTTGCCCTAAAGAGTATAACAGAGTACCTAGAAGGAGGCTGCTCTTGCAGAGGACATCTCTGCCTTGAAATGCTCCAGTTAAAACTACTTGGGGCCTTTAACTGGCTCAGATTCAAATGACAGCTGAGAGTGGGATTTCCACTCAGGTCCTCGGAATGGAATCCCGACCTTTAACTCTGACTCTGCCCAGTTTGCAACAGGATGCGCTGATCAATATTAGGGATACTGATATTAGGACAAGGAACTGTTGCCATCCCAACTAGTCTGTATCAGTTACCTTATGGTCCTTGTGCTACTGAACTCGGGGCAGTTGTGCCTCATTGATGCAGTAGGAACTAAATTGTAACTGGCCAAATTCATCCCATTGGATCCTAGAGCAGAGAAAATGTTCATCACAGCAGCCTTGGCTGTTGCATGTACAAGGCTTCCATATTTGGACTGCACTCCCGTGTTGACAGCTATTGTTAACTTGACTCTCTGTTCTAATGTGTGTAATTATGCCTCTGGATTGAACTGATCTGTATCTATTACAACCCTGAACAATTGTGTCTGCTATTTCTTTGTGAAGCTGGGGATGTACAGTTCATACAGAGTTCACCTTCATTATTAATTGGTGGTTAACCCTTGTCTGTTATGCCAGAATTTCTTATCACTTCAAACTCAGAATAGCCATTCAATCACAAAAGGGTTACTTCAAAAACAAAAGATTGAAAGATGAATATTTTCCAGACACCAATTCTCAGTGTCGATGATACTAAATCTTCGCATATATTTATGCTGTGCAGCAACAGTAGGTTTCTTACTGGCTTAAATTTGTAAATAGAAGCAAATTACGCATTTGTTTTTGCAGTTAAGTACAATTTATATTTAGTAGCATTTGTTATCCTCCCTTCTGTTTTCCTCTCGTTGCTTGAACTTTGAATTACTGTTCCACAGGCTTCTGGTACTTGAAGTTGGCCTGGATTTCTAAAAGGTCGATCCCACTTAACCAACTTTTTTTCCTTCAGAGAATTCTATGATAGAATATAGGAACAGAAATAGGCCAAGTAGCTCCTCGAGTCAGTTCTGTTATTCTATGAGGTCCTGGCTGAGTTGTGACCTAATTCCGTTAACGTGGCTTTGCCCCATAGACTGCAATAGTTTTATCTAACAAAACTGTCAATTACTGTCTTAAAATTAACAATTGATCTCGCATCAATTGCCATTTGCAGAAGAGCGTTCCAAACTTCTACCACCCTTTACATGAAGAAATGCTTCCCATATTCACACCTGAATGGTCTGGCTTTAATTTCCAGAACAAGTCCACAGTTTTAGACGCCCTAAATAGTGGAATAGGGGAGATTACAGTTCGCCTTCATATCATGAACACTTAGATCAAATCACCCGTTAACCTTCTAAATTCTGGAGACGACACAACATAAGATCAGAGGCTTCTGTAAAAACTCAGCAGGTCTTCCTGCTTTGATCAGGAGAAAAAACGGAGTTAATGTTTCGAGTCCATTGACACTTCGGACATGGTCTAGCGGCTCGGGTCGCGATGAGGCCTGTAAATCTTGTGAGATTTACTCGGCTCGTTATGCCTCTCGCAAGACTTCACGATCTGGATCCCACCCATGATAGATGGGTCCTAAATTTGCCTATTAAAGTGTGGAGTATGACTCACTTTAATGTGTACTTGCCGGAGTTACCCAAGGTGCTGGTTTTCTTTGTCTCTCTAAGGGCAGCACGGTAGCACAAGTGGATAGCACTGTAGCTTCAGAGCGCCAGGGTCCCAGGTTCGATTCCCCGCTGGGTCACTGTCTGTGCGGAGTCTGCACGTTCTCCCCGTGTCTGTGTGGGTTTCCTCCGGGTGCTCCGGTTTCCTCCCACAGTTCAAAGACGTGCAGTGGATTGACCATGCTAAATTGCCCTTAGTGGCCACAAAGGTTAGGAGGGGTTATTGGGTTATGGGTATAGAGTGGAAGTGAGGGCTTAAGTGGGTCAGAGCAGATTTGATGGGCCGAATGGCCTCCTTCTGCACTGTATGTTCTAAGTTAACCCCCCCACTTCGGAGACCACGAACAAGTTCCGGTTAGCACTGGTCTCCAAAAACAGGGGCGATTCGTAGCGGCACTTTGGTGGGGGGGTCTCCCAGGCAATCAGGGGCCTGTGGGTGATTGGGCTCTGGACAGGGTGATGCCCTGGCACCCCTAATACCACTCATGAATGCTAGGAGTGCCACCCTGGCACTGCCAGTGTGCCTAGGTGGCACTGCCAGCCGAGTAGGGGCACTGCCAGGGTTCCAGGCTGACAATGCAAAGGTGCCAGGGGAACCTTTTGCCCATGCTGGGAATTGGACCCAAGGGTGCCCTGCCCTTATGAGGTGGGGTGCGGGGGGCTCATTGACCACCCCCTGAAGGTGAGTTGGGGTATTGGCGGGTGTCCGGAGGCCGCGGTGGAGGGGGGGGGGGTCTAGAGATCAGAGAGCCATTTAAAAATGGCACTCTGATTTCTTCCTGCACTGCCAAGCAGAGCTCATTAGTGTACGAAATGGGACTGAGTGTGGCCTCGGCAGGGTATTCCTCGGAGAGGGCCCCGGAATGAAGCAGAGTTCCATTTTATAGCTGGGTTTTTCTCGGCATTGCAAGCATTAGGAAGCACCCGGCTAAACGTGCTCAATGTTGGCCTCTGTATCATTTCTGTTAAATTGTACCCTTCGTCTCCCTCCTTTCAGTGGACTCTAGCTTACTCCCAATGCCAAATGCAACTGAGTACAGGAACAAGAGGATAGAGCAGATGAATGTGTGGCTGGAAAGATGGTGCAAGAGGAAGGGCTTTAGATTCTTGGGATATTTGGACTAGCTTTCGGGCAGGTGGCACCTGAACAGAGCTGGGACTGAATTACTTGTGGGGGATTCTGTGAAGACTTGGAACTCGACAGGGCTGGAGGAAGGAAGAGATAATATTGGAGGGGAATACCAGGGTGTGCAAAATACAGGGAGAGACATAAATATTAGCATAGGGAATAGTAAGTTACTAAGTAGAAACAGAGTAAGAGAGAAAGTAATGAAGACTAAATCACGATTACTGTGCATGTATGTGAATGCACCGAGTATGGTAAATAATATTGGGGAGTTACGGGGCATATTGGCATGTGGAAACATGATGTTGTGGTGAACACCGAGACCTGGCTCAAGGAAGGGCAGAACTGGGTGTTAAATACTCCTGGGTAAAAAGTGTTCAGAAAGGAAAGGTATAAAAGGAGGAGGGGTGGTGGTGGTATTGACTAATGAGAGCATTGCAGTGCTGGAGAAAGAAAATGTCCCAGAGGATTCAAGGACAGTATCAATTTGGCTCGAGCCAAGGAACAAACGAGTGCAATGACATTAATTCTGTTTTAAGTGGTCCAGAAGCTGTCAATCTCTTCAAAGAGAGTTAAGCACTTTCTAATCACCACCCCCTCCACCCCCTTCATGCTTGAGTGCTGTGGTCAGCTAGAAATTGACAGCACATAATTCTCTTTGAAGTGGTTGATGTTTATAAACATCATTGTTGGAGCAGTTTAGAGTTACTCAACGGTGAAGGAAGATGAATGAAGCAAGGTTGACAGGTGTGTGTTTGTAGAAACTCTCAATCACCGCCTAGTAAGGGAAATAATTGAATGGCTTGCAGCTCAAAGATCTGAGTGGTTTAAACACAGCTGCCTGGTTTCTTTTTCCAAGGATTGACACGTGGTGCTTCCTGTCTCATAACCAGGAAGTGTATTGCCCAGGGGAGTGTTACAAGTTTTTTTTTCACTGCCTCTGTCTGGACTGCTCTCTAGCTTCCAGGGTCTCTTATCTGAGGAGCTTCCTGACAGGGGTCTCTTTTCTGGGGCTCTATGGGCGTCCCTTTATTTAGGGTTCTTGGGGGAGGTGGGGGGGGGGGGTTTACTTAAGAGGTCTCTGGGTCGGACCCTGGGGGCCCTCTTTATGTAGGGAGTCTCTGAATGGTCTCTTATTTAAGAGGTCTCTGGAGCGCCTCTTTATGTAGAGGACCTCAGGGGGGTATCTCCTTATTTAGGGGGGCTCTGTCAGGGGGGCATTGGATGGGGTCACCCTTGTACTTGGGGGAAGGGGGGGGATAACCCAGATAATCCAGGAGGGGGAGAATTAATTGTGATGCGGGGGGGAGAGGGTGGCCAGCTGCTAGATGTCACTATCAGGCCACCCACTCAAAATGGTGGCTCGATAGTGGGAGTCCTTCGGGAATCCCTCGCAAACCTTGGCATGCATACATTCGCATGGCATGGGATTGGGAATCGCTTCCTGATCTGCACTCCCGAGGGGCTGGTTTAGCATTGGGCTAAATTGCTGGATTTGAAAGCAGACCAAGGCAGGCCAGCAGCACGGTTCAATTCCCGTACCAGCCTCCCCGAACAGGCGCCGGAATGTGGCGACTAGGGGCTTTTCACAGTAACTTCATTTGAAGCCTACTTGTGACAATAAGCGATTTTCATTTTATTTCATTGCAACTCAGCACCGGTGGGAGATCATGGGGTGGAATTCTCCGTTTTGCCGGCAACCCGGGGTTTCCCGATGGTGCGGGGCTGCCCCACAATGGGAAACCCCATTGACCAGCCGGCGAAACGGAGAATCCCGATGGTGCCGGGGAACAGAGAAACCGGCCCATATTCTCCCAAAAGGACAATCTTGCCCAATTATGCGGGATAGAATAAGTTGTCACATGGAAAAATGTGGGTTGAATAAGTTGAGCCAGCATGGATTTCTAAAGGGGTAATCAGATTGAACAAACTTGCTGGGGTTTTCTGAGGAGGTAACAGACAGGGTTGATGACGGTAATGTTGTTGGTGTGGTGTATGTGGACTTTCAAAAGGCATTCAGTGCAGTGCCACACAACAGACTTGTAAGAAAAATTATAGCCCATGGAATAAAAGGAACAGTGGCAACATGGATACAACATTGGCTGAGTAATAGGAAGCAGAGAATAACGGTCAGTGGATATTTTTAGGGCTGGAGGAAGGTTTCTAATGGTTCCCCAGGGAAAACCCCTTATTTTCCTGAAATATATTAATGATCTAGATCTTGGTGTGCAGGGGCAATTTCAAAGTTTGCGGATGACAAGAAATTTGGAAGCATTGTAAACTGTGAAGTGAACAGTGTTGAACTTCAAAAGGACATAGACAAGTTGGAGGAGTGGGCCGATAGGTGGCAAATGAAGTTCAATGGGGAGAAGTGTGAGATGATGCATCTTGGCAGGTTGAACATGGAGAAACAATATAAAATAAGGAGTAAAATTCTTAAGGGTGTGCTGGGGCAGAGAGACCTGGGTGTGTATGTACACAGATCATTGGTAATGGCAGGACTGGTGGAGTGAGCAGTTAATGAAGCATATAGTATTCTGGGCTTTATTAACGGGGGCATAGAGTACAAGAGGTTATTCAGAGTTTATACAAGACACTAGTTAAACCTCTGTTGGAGTATGGTGCACAATTCTGGGTGCCACACTACAGGAAGAATGTGAGCGCATTGGAGAGAGTACAGAAGAGATTTTTACAAGGATTTTTTCCAGGCATGAGAAAGTGGAATTATGAGGATAGTGGAGGGTGTGGAGAGGTTGGAACTCTTCTGCTTGAAGTAAAGAAAGGTGAAGAGGAGATTTGATGGAGGTATTCAAAATCATGGAAGTATAGAAAATAGGTGCAGGAATGGGCCATTCGGCCCTTTGAGCCTGTACCGCCATACTCCAAGCTCTTCCCAAACCTCTTGATACTTTTAGAGTCTGTTGTACCTAGCCAAACCACCGTGTCTTAACCCATAAACTGTGGGCAAATGACTATGAGACTCAGTTTATAAAACAGAACAATATTTATTCACATGTACACAATGGTAATGGTTTATTCACATGCACACAATGGTTACGGTTATTCAATCACACACTCCTAATCATAGGTTACACTATACATCAATAGTTCCAAGATCTTTAACTTGGCAGTGACCAACATGAGCTAGGCAGACACAGGCCTGTTATCTGTAGTTCTGGGCTGGTAGTCTCTGTTAGTGGGTTATCAATCTGGTTCTCTTCTGGCTCTGGTCTTCCTTCTGTTGGTAGAGTGGATGGTTTCCTTCGTCGGCCGATGGAAGTCACTGCTTGTGATGGCTGCTGCTCAAGAGAAAGAATGAGGGCTGTGCAGTAACTTTTATCCTTCTTGGATTTTGTGCCCTTTGGTGGGCGGTCTCTGGGTCATTTGTCAATCAATTGATCAGGGCTTAATCAGCCTGATCGATCAATTGATGGGGTTGCCACATCAGTTTTGGGGTGGGCCCTCAGTGGCCATGCCTGCAAGTGTTGGGGGCAGGTAGATCCTTCCAAATAAGGAATTTAGGTGCTGCTGTGTCTGGTAAACAGGTGCTGCTGTGTCTGGTAAACAAGTGTGATTGACAGGACAGTTCTATTATCCCATCTGGGATGGCCTGGAGGTGGCCTTTTGCCTCCGTTGTTTGCAACAACCTGCAAAATCTTTTGAAGTCTGCGAAACCTGGGCTGCAACTTTGTTTGATCTGCTCTGCAGCCTGCTTGTCCAAAAAACCTGACCACTTTTCCCAGCTTCCCTTGCTGGACGCCATTTTAGGTGATCACAAGTCTAGAAATCTATTTCCTTTTTAAACGTGTTCAGTGATGTGGTGTCCACAGCTTTCAGTGGTAGAGAATTCCACAGGTTCACTACCCTCTGAGTTAAGGATACTAAATGGCCTACCCTGTATCCTGAGACTATGACCCCTTGCTCTCGGGGCCCTCAGCTAGAGGAAACAACATCCCTGCATCCATTCTGGCCAGCCCTGTCAATCCCCCTCTTAATCATCTACATTCCAGCAAATACAGGCGCAGTTGACCTAATCTCTCCTCATATAACAGCCCTGTCAACCCAGGAATCAGTCTGGTGAACCTTTCCTGACTCCCTCTATGACAAGTATATCCTTTCTTAGATAAGACCAAAACTATACCCAATACTCCGGGTGTGATCTCATCAAGGCCCTGTACGGCTGCAGTAAGACATCCATGCCGCTGTACTCAGATCTTCTTGTAATGAAAGCCAACATACCATTTGCCTTCCTACCTATTTGCTGTACCTGCATGTTTACTTTCAGTTACCAGGATGCCCAGGTCCCTTTGTACTTCAACATTTCCCAATCTATCACCATTTAAATAATACTCCATTCTGTTCCTCCTTCTGAAGTGGATAACTTCACATTTATCCATATTATACTGCATCTGCCACTTATTTGCCCTCTCACTCAACTTGTCTAAATCACCTTGAAATTCACATTCCCACCAAGTTTTGTGTCATCTGCAAACTTGGAAATATTACATTTGGTTCCTTCATCCAAATCATTGTGAATAGCCGGGGCTTAATCACTGATCTCTGTGGGTCCCCACCACTTTCCACGTCGAAAAAAATACCTATTTATTCCTACTCTCCATTTCCAGTCTGCTGGATACTCTGGGAAAATGTGTGGTCAATTCTAGCCCCACTTCAGTTGGAGTGGCAACACAGGTGAAATTAAATTTTATATTCATACCTGTGGCTGTGCTTGAGTTAAATTGACTACAATCACCCGGTTTGTAAATTTAATCACAAATAATCTTTTATTATTAACAGTAATTATAATTAAATAGGCAAAAAATACAACTGGCTGTCTATGATCTGATCCCCAATGCCCCTCCTTTCTAACCCGACTCCACCCTCTATATACACAGCCAAACCCAGAGAAGCAACACAGAAGGGAAAGATGGTGGAAAGGGAAAATAAATAATAATAAAATAAAAGAATAACAATCTTTGATTCAGTTGGATGTCCTCCATAGTTAGTTTCTTTCTCAAGGTTAGGCCTTCAGATGGGTACTATCTTTTCCTTTAACTTGTAATGATCTTCACTGCAGACTCACAGGGACAGCAGGCAACCGGCAGCAGAGAGAGGGTGAAAACACAACTCCTCTTCCTTCGAGGGTCTAGAGGCCTCTGGCAGGTTCTCTCCACAAAAACCACCTGGCAGGAACCAATCACTGACTGTTGTCAGGCAGAACGCTGTCCCTGGCCAACCTGCCACTTAGCCAATCGAACAGACTTCCTCCAAAACCAGTTCCTAAGATTAATTCGGAGCCGATGAGTCTGGTTTCTTTCCAAAATACAAAACGTAGGAACACACTGGCTTGGCAAGCACTCTTCTGCTTAAAGGCAGATTCCGATTATAGGTCCACGGACCAAAATAATAAAATATAAGAAATGGGAACAAAGGAAATAAGCAGGAAGGTCTCGTATACCTTGCCAATATATTACCCTCTATCCCATGTGTTTTAATTTTGCACACTAACCTCTTATGTAAGACTTTATCAAAAGCTTTCTCCGAATCCAAATACACCATATCCATTGGTTCACCATTAACTATTCTACTAGTTAAGTCCCCAAAAAGCTCCAGTAAGTTTGTCAAATATGATTTCCCTTTCATAAATCCATGTTGACCGTGTCTAATCCCATTAATATTTTCGAAGTGTCTTATCACATTTTTATAATAGGCTGCAGCGTTTTCCTTGCTGATGTTGCGCTAACCGGCATCTAATTCTATTTTCTCCCTCTCTCCTTTGTTTAAATAGCGGGGTTACGTTTGCCACCCTCCAATACGCAAGGACTGTTCCAGAATTTTGAAAGATGACAACCAACACATCCACTATTTCCATGGCCACCCTCTTTAGTACCTTTAGGATCTAGATTATCTGACCCTGGAGATTTATCGGCTTTCAGACCCATTAATTTCTTCAATACTATTTTTCTAGCGATACGAATTTCCTTTCATTCCTTCTCCTTAAACCCTTGATTCCTTAGAATTTCTGGAAATTTATTATGTCTTCCTCTGTGAAGACAGAACTGAGCTAGTTGTTCAATTGCTCTTCCATTTCCTCGTTCTCTATTGGTTAGGCTGATTTTCTTTTTGAGTTTTGTGCTAGAAAGGATGTATGACTTGCAATGCATTTGAATCTTTTCCTTAAATATTAGCCATTGCCTATCCACCATCATGCCTTTTAATGAAGTTCCCCTATCTATCTTAGGCAACTCATGCCTCATCCCTCGTAGTTTACTTTGTTTACATTTAAGACCCTAGTTTCAGATCAGACTTCTTCACGATCCATCCTAATGAAGAATTCTATCATGTTATGGTCGCTGTTCCCGAAAGGACCCCACACAACAAGATTATTAATTGACCCTTTATCATGGCATAATATCAAATCTAGGACAGCATGCTCCCTAGTTGGTTCCTCGACATACTGGTCCAAGAAAAACACCTTGCAGATACTCCAGGAATTGATCCACCACAATATTGTTGCCATTTGATTTATACAATCTATATGTATATTAAAGTCAGCTATGATTACTGTTTCACCCTTGTTACATCCCTCTCTAATTTCCTGTTTCATGCCATCCCCTACCTTACCACGACTGTTTGGAGGCCTACAGCCAACTCCCACTAATATTTTCTACTGCTTGTTGCTTCTTAACTCCACCCAGACTAATTCTTCACTTAGATTTTCTGTGACAATATCCTCTCGAACTATTGGACTGATTTAATCCTTAACTAACAATGCCATCCCACTTCCTTTTCTTTTTTGCCTCTCCTTCCTAAATATCGACAACCCTTGGAGATTCAGTTCACAGTCTTGGTCACCCTGCAGTCATGTCTCTGTAATCACACTCATCATTACCACATATATCTATTTGCGTTGCTAATTTGTCTAGTTTATTGCAAATGCTCCTTGCATTCAGATACAGGGGGCGAAATTCTCCGCCCCCCACGACGGGTGGGAGAATAGCGGGAGGGCCTTCCCGACATTTTTGCCGCCCTCCCGCTATTCTCCCACTCCCCCGCCGAAGTCCCGACCCGAATCGCTGCCGCCGTTTTTTTACGGCCGGCAGCGATTCTCAGCTGTTAGATGGGCCGAAGTCCCAGCCCTTTCCGCCGTTTTTACGAACGGCAAACACACCTGGTCTTGCCGTTCGTAAAAACGGCGTCACAAACTCGCTTTTTATAACCATGGCACCGATTGGCACGGCAGTACCACGGCCGTGCCAAGGGTGCCATGGGCCCGCGATCGGTGCCCACCGATCGCGGGCAGCGGGCCCGATGCCCGCGCACTACTTGTCCTTCCACCGCCCCGCAGTATCCATTCGCGGGCGGCTGAGGGGCAACCCGGCCCGCGCATGCGCGGGTTTCGCGCAAAAACGCGATGACATCACCCGCGCATGCGCGGCTGACGTCATATGACGCGTCAGCCGGCGCTAACTCCGGCAAGCGGGCTTAACGATTTTCGTTAAGCCCGTCTTGCCGGAGCCTACGGCGTCGGGCTGCTAGCCCCGACCGGGGACCAGAATCGGTCCCCGGTCGGGAAGGGGCGCGCTGCCGTAAAACCCGCCCGGGTTTTACGGCAGCTTTACGATTTCTCCCGTTTTGGGAGAATCTCGCCCAGTGCTTTTAGTTGCATTTCTCACATTTTTACACACAGGTTTTGGTACCATGGCCTTATTTGCTGCTAGTGCTGGTTTCCGCTACCTTCAACTATTGTTTTCTTTTCTGTCTTAAATTTCTATATTTGGGGGGCAGCATGGTGGCGCAGTAGGTAGCATTGTTGCCTCATGGTGCCAAGGTCCCAGGTTCGATCCCAGCCCCGGGTCACTGTCTGTGTGGAGTTTGCACATTCTCCCCATGTTTGCGAGGGTTTCGCCCCCACAACTCAAAGATGTGCAGGATAGGTGGATTGGCCACACTAAATTGCCCCTTAATTGAAAAGAAAAATGTCCCCCCTCATAAAATAATTGAGATCATGAGGACACAGATTGAAAGTGATTTGTAAATGTGGGCCGGAATTTTCTGGTGGTTGGGATTCTCTTTTCCCGCTGGCAGAGCACTCCCACCCATAGGTTTCCCGACAGCGTGGGGTGGCTTCAATGGGAAAAACCATTAACAATTAGCGGGAAAAGAGAATCCTCTAGGCGGCATGTGGCGCAGTGGATAGCACTGGGACTGCGGCGCTGAGGACCTGGATTCGAATCCCGGCCCTGGGTCACTGTCCGTGTGGAGTTTACACATTCTCCCCATGTCTGCGTGGGTTTCGTCCCCACAACCCAAAGATGTGCAGGTTAAGTGGATTGGCCACGCTAAATTGCCCCTTAATTGGGAAAAAAATTGGTTACTCTAAGTTTATTTAAAAAAAGAGAATGCCGCTGCGAGCGAAAGGCGCACCACTGAGGAACACGCAGCTGTGGATTCATAGAATTTACAGTGCAGAAGGAGGCCATTCGGCCCATTGAGTCTGCACCGGCTCCTGGAAAGAGCACCCTACCCAAGGTTAACACCTCCACCCTATCACCATACCCAGTAACCCCACCCACCACTACGGGCAATTTTGGACAGTAAGGACAATTTATCATGGCCAATCCACCTAACCTGCACATCTTTGGACTGTGGGAGGAAACCCAGAGGAAACCCAGGCACACACGGGGAGGATGTGCAGACTCCGCACGGACAGTGACCCAGCCGGGAATCGAACCTGGGACCCTGGAGCTGTGAAGCGATTGTGCTATCCACAATGCTAAGAGGAGCAGAGAATCCAGGCCATGATGTGAGAAAACACCTTTTTGCACAACGAATGGTTCAGGCATGGAATGCACTGCCTGGAAGTGTGGTGGAGGCAGGTTCAATCGAGGCATTCATGAGGGCATTAGGTGATTAGCTGAATAGAAACAATGTGCAGGGGTACAGGGAAAAGGCAGGGGAAAGACACTGGGTCATAATGCTCATTTGGGGAGTTGCGGAGTCTGCACATCCACTCCGTGTGTGCGTGGATGTTAGGCCGAATGGCTCTATTATATATTTTCTTTTGTTTTATTTTCTTTTGCTATATTATGTATTTTCTTTTTCTTTTCATGTACTTAATGATCTGTTGAGCTGCTCGCAAAAAACTTTTCACTGTACCTTGGTGCACGTGACAATAAACAAAATCCAATCCAAATCAGGTCCAATCCAATAATAATTCTGTGAAGAAATTGGCAACGGAATTCTCCGTCAGTCGGATTCTCTGGTCCGCCGGCAGCGCACCCACAATGGGAAACCCCATTGGAACGGAGAATCTCGCTGCCGGCGGGGGCGCTCCACGGCGGGGAACGTGGTTGGCGGACCGGAGAATGCCACCCTACGTCTTTTCAACCGAGTTAACGGGGTTAAGAGATCACCAAACACAGACCTTCAAGATCATGGAAAGTGGTTGTAAGGCTCCACTGGTCAATGAGACTGTTGGGAGAGGGTACAAAAGTTGGATGACCACAAGCGATTAAAGGGGAGGTTAGAAAAATAAGGATGATTGGAATGTGGAATTCTCTCGATTAGCTTGTTTTAATCGGAATAACCTGTTGACGAGAGGAATATTCAAGTGTTTGGAAATTGAATAGGGGAGCAAGATTACACGAGGTGATTTGTGCAAACTTGGTAAAACAAATGTGGCACTTTTGTGCCTCCGATTCTGTGATACATACCAACCAGAGTAATCTTGCCCTGCCTGAATAAATATAAATAATAAAATATAAATATAAATAATAAAATTCAGTGAAGCATGAAGAATGGGATATGGAAAGAATGGCCATATGAATCTTGTTTTTCATGGTTTTGCTTTTGGTCAGATCAGTCCATCATTCTGCCATTCACACGCACTCTGCACAAATGTTTTGTTTCTTTTCCAGAACCATCACCACTTTGCCTTTTGTTTTGTTAACCTCTCCTTTCCTCAATCCTATTCCTTCTGTTCTTCGTTCCCCCTCCACTCTTTCAACAGCCAATTAAACCCAACACAGTTCTACCTTCCTTCGCTTCTGAAGAAAAGTCCAAAAATCAACTTGAGAGGTTATATAGAAGCATATATAGAAAATAGTAGCAGGAGGAGGCCATTCGGCCCTTTGAACCTGCTCCGCCATTCATTATGATCATTGCTGATCATTAAGTTCAATACCCTGATCCTGCCGCCTTCCCATATCCCAGGATCCCTTTAGCCCCAAGAGCTATATCTAATCCTTCTTGAACCTACACAGTGTTTTCACCTCAACTACTTTTTGTGATAGCGAATTCCACAGATACACCCACCACTCTCTGGGTGAAGAAATTTCTCCTCAGCTCAGTCCTAAAAATTTACATCTTATCCTCAAACTATGACCCACGTTCTGGACTCTCCCACCATCGGGAACATTGGATCTGCCCTGTTTAATCTTGTTAGAATTTTGTAGGTTTCTATGAGGCCCCCTGTCACTCTTCCAAATTCTAATGAATATAATCCTAACCAACGTACTCTCTCCTCATATGACCGTACCACCATTCCAGGAATCAGCCTGGTAAACCTTGCTGTATCATCAGCAAACGAGTCAATGAAGGCTTCCGCTATACTTAACAATAGATGCTTCCAGAGAGTCAGCTGTAATTCTGATGGTTCAGAGTCCTTCGGGCAGCTCATAGCCCTCAATATTCCGAGTACAATGTGCGGCCTCAACCTGACCACTCGCTGCACATTACCAGCTGCATACAATCACTAACAGCATATCCATTATCTACAAGTGCTGCCATTTTACTGTCAGGAAATTGGAGGAAAAAATTATTACCTTCCACTTTAGTAGAATAAATATCATGATCCCTGAATTTTGGAATCAGAATAAAGAGTGCGAACAAATGTACTTTTCTCTTTAGTGACTAATTTCAACTTGCATTTGTAATCTAGACAGTGGATCGACCAAAAGACTGGTATAAGACGATGTTCAAGCAAATACACATGGTGCATAAGCCAGGTATGTTCAAGACTGATGACTGATTTAAATCATTTGCATTTCTGAATCAAACTGTGAATCTCCGAGTTCTCATTTACATGCCATGTTATTCAGTAGCAGCTTGTATTTATATATCGCCAACTCAATATAGAAAAGTGTCTTGAGGTGCTTCACCAGAGCATAAGGGGAAAAGATGGGTGCTGAGCCCAAGAAAGGGAAACACGGTGGGGTGACTAAAAACTTGGTCAGAGAGGTTGAACAAGGAAAGAATGGTAGGAAGTCTTACACCAGGTTAAAGTCCAACAGGTTGTTTCAAATCACTAGCTTTCGGAGCACTGCTCCTTCCTCAGGCGAATGAAGAGGTATGTTCCAGAACCATATAAACATATATATATGCATAGACAAAGTCAAAGATACAAGACAGTCCAACGCCGGCATCTCCACATTAAGGAAAGAATGGTTTAGGGGGAGAATTACAGAACAAGATACGTACAAGGCTGAATAGACACTGCTGTTCTTGTCGGACAGAGGAAGGATAGAGATACCTAAAAGGTCAGAGCAGTGGAAACTTGTGCAGAGATTGGGGGGGGGGGGGGGGGGGGGGAGTGGTGCAGATAGGAAGGGCTTAGGTATGGAGGGAGTTAAACAAAGGGGTGAGAATTTTAAATTTGAGGTTTTGGAAGACCAGAGACCAATCTACGTCAGCCAGGCCAGGAATGACGAACAAGCAGATTTGGGGACAAAGACAACTTGATGCAGAGGAGGAAGTGGTTTTGCAGAGGGTGGAAGCTGGCTTGAATATTGGAGCAGTTGAGCCTGGAGAGAACATCAGGATGATTGAGGTTTGCCTGCTACAGGTGGGATGAGTCAGCGTTGGAGATTGGCAGAATTCCAGAACATTTAACAGCCAGCAGCCATGGTTTGTCGATGCTCTCCTGTGATAGGCTGAACATTGGATACCTCACCCCTTCAGGACTGTGTACGTTTTCCCGCAAACCTGTTTCGGAAACTGATCTTGGGTTTTGGAAGTTGTCTGGAGGAAATCCTTCTAATGCAATGCTAGGAACTCTGAATGGAGACCTCGTTGGACATGTGACTGTTACAGAAATCATCTTAACGTTACAATTGTAACAAAGTGAAGCATTTTGAATCCTGACCTCTGTGCTTCCTACATTTATCAGATGATTGCCCAGGGAACACACATTGACTGCCAAATGGCCTTAAAACCAAACGCCCTGTTAGAGAATGGCTCAGATCTTTTATCCATCTCTGTGCACAAGAGAGACATGATAGCTCTCCATGCATCTTGCTTCAAATGATGCTTTTAATTTATTGTATTGTCTTTTTCCATGCTTGCTTAGTTGGAGGTCTGCTATGTTCTATGTTCCCACTCGAAATTCTGCCTTCAAAATGTTCTTTTCATTTTGTAAAAACAATTGAGCTTTTGGCTTCTAACTGACGTTGCAGGCCAGTAAAGTGTGAGCCTTGATGGGTGTAATGCCAGACTGGCATGTACACACCCTAGGGGGGTGGGCAATTGATATGGATGTAAAATGTCTTAATTAGGGTTGAGTGGATCTATCCATGAACAATTTAGAGAATTAGAGGGATTTCTACCACTTTGGTGAAGGAAATCTAGAAATATACAGTCTGAACCAGTTAGGATGAATTGAAGAAGGGTCCACTTTGATGCCAGCCGCAATGATCTACAATATACCAAAATGAAAAATACTCCCACAAGACAATTTGTCCAATTCCATTAGTATTGATAGCTGGCAGTAAACCACTTTCAACATTCCTTTTTATTTTTTAACAGATGATGACACAGATGCATTCAATGCTACATATGCATATGTTTATCCTGGTAAGAATTTTATCTTGTGTTTTTGGATCTCAAATTAAATTGCTTTTCCCAATTGAGCTACATTGCAAAATCCACAACAGGAATGGAAATGTAACATTACTGATTCCCTTTCCCAGTCTTCACCAGACAGCACTCATTAGGGTTAGGGTTATTGGTAACTTCCACCTCATTGACTGCACACAGGCTATGACCCTCTTCCTTCACTGCACCTTTTTCACCTGGTCTGTCGCTCAGGATTGAACTTTGTGCCATCCAATGTCTTCAGGGACCCCAGTAACTCACGTTTCCGGTAATACAATAACAACCAAAGTTACAGATTTCTTTCTTAATTTCACATAGAAATAAAAAAAGAAACGTTATCTTCTAATTTAGGGGTTGAATTAATGCTGCACTAACCAAGCTGCTATATTCTAGAAAGCCAGTTGGTAATGGATAGTACTGGAACTCATCTTTACTCAGTTGAGTGTGGTTGCCGAGTAAGGCTTGACAAGCATGCATCTTCTAACTCAACTTCCACCCTCATTTCAGAAAGTGCTTCTTTAAATCTGCTCAAGTGGAACCCCAATTGATGCCTTCCACCTGCAAATAATTAAATGCAAATTGATACACAATTAACACAGGTCAAGTTATCCATAACAATCTAGTCACTACATAAATTCTACTGATTAGTTGAAGATTTTTTGCATGAAGTGCTTTAATTTGGCGATGTGTGTTTCTCCACACACCTTAAAAGGGAAAGCAGGCAGCTAAAACCGTAACGATATAGAAATGTAAAAGCTGCAAATGCCCTTAGGATCAAGGATAACCCTAAAGCTTTCTATAGGCATGTTAGGAATAAAAGAATGACTAGGTTATGAGTAGGGCCAGTCAAGGACAGTAGTGGGAAGTTGTGCGTGGAGTCCGAGGAGATAGGTGAGGTGTTAAATGAATATTTTTCGTCAGTATTCACGCAGGAAAAAGACAATGTTGTCGAGGAGAATACCGAGATACAGGCGACTAGACTAGGAGGGCTTAAGGTTCATAAGAGGAGGTGTTAGCAATTCTGGAAAGTGTGAAAATAGATAAGTTCCCTGGGCCAGATGGGATTTATCCTAGGATTCTCTGGGAAGCTAGGGAGGAGATTGCTGAGCCTTTGGCTTTGATCTTTATGTCGTCATTGTCTACAGGAATAGTGCCAGAAGATTAGAGGATAGCAAATGTTGTCCCCTTGTTCAAGAAGGGGAGTAAAGACAACTCCGGTAACTATAGACCAGTGAGCCTTACTTCTGTTGTGGGCAAAGTCTTGGAAAGGTTTATAAGAGATCTAGAAAGGAATAATTTGATTAGGGATAGTCAACACGGTTTTGTGAAGGGTAGGTCGTGCCTCACAAACCTTATTGAGTTCTTTGAGAAGGTGACCAAACAGGACGAGGGTAAAGTAGTTGATGTGGTGTATATGGATTTCAGTAAAGCGTTTGGTAAGGTTCCCCACGGTAGGCTATTGCAGAAAATATGCAGGCATGGGATTCAGGGTGATTTAGCAGTCTGGATTAGAAATTGGCTCGCTGTAAGAAGACAGAGGGTGGTGGTTGATGGGAAATGTTCAGCCTGGAGTTCAGTTACTAGTGGTGAACCACAAGGATCTGTTTTGGGGCCACTGCTGTTTGTCATGTTTATAAATGACCTGGAGGTGGGCGTAGAAGAATAAGTGAATAAATTTGCAGATGACACTAAAGTCGGTGGAATTGTGGACAGTGCGGAAGGCTGTTGCAGGTTACAGAGGGACATAGATAAGCTGCAGAGCTGGGCTGAGAGATGGCAAATGGAGTTTAATGCAGAAAAGTATGAGGTGATTCATTTTGGAAGGAGTAACAGGAAGACAGAGTACTAGGCTAATGGTAAGATTCTTGGGAGTGTGGATGAGCAGAGAGATCTCGGTGTCCATGTACATAGATTCCTGAAAGTTGCCACCCAGGTTGATAGGGTTGTTAAGAAGGCGTACGGTGTGTTAGCTTTTATTGGTAGAGGGATTGAGTTTTGGAGCCATGAGGTCATGTTGCAGCTGTACAAAACTCTGGTGCGGCCGCATTTGGAGTATTGCGTGCAGTTCAGGTCGGCGCATTATAGGAAGGAGTGGAAGCATTGGAAAGGGTGAAGAGATTTACCAGGATGTTGCCTGGTATGGAGGGAAGATCTTATGAGGAAAGGCTGAGGGACTTGAGGCTGTTTTCGTTAGAGAGAAGAAGGTTAAGAGGTGACTTAATTGAGGCATACCAAGATGATCAGAGGATTAGATAGGGTGGACAGTGAGAGCCTTTTTCCTCGGATGGTGATGGCTAGCACAAGGGGACATAGCTTTAAATTGAGGGGAGATAGATATAGGACAGATATCAGAGGTAGGTTCTTTACTCAGAGTAGTAAGGGTGTGGAATAGCCTGCCTGCAACAGTAGTGGACTCGCCAACATTAAGGGAATTTAAATGGTCATTGAATAAACATATGGATGATAAGGGAATAATGTAGATGGGCTTTAGAGTGGTTTCACAGGTCGGCGCAACATCGAGGGCCGAAGGGCCTGTACTGCGCTGTAATGTTCTATGTTCTATTAATCTGATGTAACTGCAGAAACTACTGAAGGCAGGTCAGGCAGACAGGTTATGAATGTGCACACTGGAATCCATGAAGTTGTCTCACTGTTCACGAACCGAGAACTGGGAAAGATTGAATTCAGTATGTTTTACAGCAGCTGTTCACCTACTAATCATTAATAAGAAAGTTGGACAGGGACAAGGAGATTGTGGGTGTGTGCTCTGTATTTGAAGTGGATCATGTCACAATGGCAAAATGCTGTTTCATCCTGTGTATGCACAGAAGGGAGCAATGAGTCAATCAGCAATGTATTGTGCAGCACCACTTGCTTATCATTACAAAGGGCTTGATCTTCATTTTGATGAAAGCTAAGATAAAATGCTTCAAAAGCTTGCTCCGCCCAACTGTTGCACAAATAGGTTTGGGAGATTTGGGAGATGGAAGTGAGGTTCTTAAGAGAACTTATTTCTTGCTCAGGTAGAAACCTACCCTGCCCAATGTGTCAACACTTCTTTTTTTCCTCAGGTATTACATTTCATTACTCATCCAAAGCATGGAAAACAAACAATATTTTAACTGTGTGTGTGTGACTCGCTCATTTTTGAAATATCTTTCATCTTTGACTTTTTCTTTCATGTTCTAATTACACTAAATTGGGAATTCAGTGAGATTGGATGTCTCGGTTGCTTCACACAGTGGCCTTTTCAACTCCGGGGCCCGCATTCAAATCCAGTTCAGACAGATGGGATGGGAGCCTCTTTCCGATGCCTTTAAGGGGTTTGTGTGAAATGTGTTTGAGCAGTCTGAACCAATTTCTCAGTGGGTGTGCGCATACAGCACAAAAGCTGTAATCACTGTCTTTCCGTCTCGTTCAGAGAGCGCAGGATGTTGTGGGGACTGGAAACCTCATTCTGACACAGTAGAAAGTAATGTCCTGAGATTCACAACCATGTGCATTACTGTGACGGAGTAGAGGAGCATCGAAACTGCAGTAGAGTTCTCCCAATAGCCGACTGGGTAAATACACCATGTGGAGTAGTATTAAGCCATAGCTCTGGTGTCCTCTTTCCTGCTAATGGTGCTCTCTCCTCAGGAACAAAATACATTTTAAATCTTTCTCACGTCCTTGGGTATCGCTGCACCGAGGTAGCAGCTTTTCAGTACTTCAACCAAGCAGCCATTCTTCACATATGCCTTTAAAGTGGGACATGCTCGTCTACTTGACACTGGAGAGCAGAATTACCAAGTATAATTTCTACTGGGCCAGTTTTCCAAAGCAGGTCCCTAGCTCCCTTTTTGCCTCCTTCCATTTCCTCGCCCAGGGACTGAAAGCAAGATATTCTCGTCACTGCAACATCAGCTGAGATCAACCAACACAGCACCGACTCTGAATAAACCTGGATCCTTCCTGGTCCCTAGAACTGCATGTTGTACATTTCAGTGCATTTCACTGGTGGAAAGTGGGTTACAGATGTCGACACAAATATCTATTCCAAGGCACATCTGTGCAGTTTGTTTTAAATAAATCAGTTTAGGTTCTTTCCAGTGCTCATCGGGAAAATAATTAATATTAAGGCTGGGGTAAAGGTCCGGAACTATTTATGTCAAGGACAAGTTGAGACCACTTCACTTGTTGAATTTTGACCATAATCTCTGATAATTATTGAAAACCTGGAAGTGAAGCTATATACACAATGGTGTAGTTTAAGGAAAATCAAATCTGTTAGTGGTACAGAAAAGGGTCTGACATTTACGTAGTGCCGAATTTCTCTCATTTCCCCTCCCACTCTTACACATCAGTTTCTCCAGAGACTCAACGGAAAATAAAATAAAAGGATTGACACCATACTTCTAGTGAATATTATGTTTGGCAGCTCATTTGGCGAGCTGGCGCTGACACGATGGGCCAAATGGCCTCCTTTTGCGCCGTAACAATTCTGTGATCTGTGAGCAGTTCCACTATCTTTTGCGTACCTGAACAAAAATGTAAGCTTTGTTTGTCTATATATAATATTTACATAGCTAACTCTGTTGTTTTCTATCAGATTAAAAAAATCTTTCATTGTTTTGTGCTAGATAACTACAGCTCATTCACCTCTGTTCAGGCGCACCCTCCTCCCAAGACACATACTTACCGACCTTTATCAAAAAGTACCTCAGACAATGGTGTTGAATTCTTCAAGGAATCTGCTCCGTTACCACCGCCTCCACCCGTTCCACCACCTTCACATCTGAGATTGCGAGAAACAGGCTCCACAGAAAAGTAAGTGTAATAAGTCATGCCATGCAGTAAGAATGTTAAAGAACGTTTGCGAGATTAATTATCCAAGGACTCATCAAATTCAAAAGTTAAATGAGAGATCTGTTAGTCGGTGGGGCTGTGCCAGATTTTCAGCATTAAAGGAGTTTGCCAGTTTCCATGTGTGTGACTCCAGTAGCTTTAAAATTGAGTGTTTACACATGTGAATATTAGTTGGAGCAGAGATTAGAATCATGCTAATTTTTCTCATGCCCGAATAAATCTGGTGCAACACTGTAGGGCATTTTGACATTACTTTTTGTTTTACTCGCTCTTTCTTTGGGCCTTATTGTTACCAGGGGATTGGGATGGAGGGAAGCACATGAATGGTGAGTAGGAGCCCCAAACAGTGCGGGTACATTGGCTGGAATTATATTAGCATGCCTTGCTACTGCTGCTGGCACCAGGTGTGGGTCCGCGTGGGGAAACGGCATGGCTGTGGAGGGGATTCTACCAGTGGCCAATTAAGAGGCCAATTAAAGATGGCAGCCTGGCACTCCTAGACACTGTATCCAGATTCTAAGAGAAGAGAACACCACTTGGTTCGAAGTGAAACCTACTGACGGAAAGGGCAATGGTGCCGTAACTATGGCAAGGAGAGTAGAAGTAATACAAGAGCGAGCCTCCATTAGACCCCAGATTGAATCGGGATTACTGATCTACATTAAGATTTTTTGGATATTGATGGCCCAGTAGATCAATATGTTTGGGAGGACAAAGCCCTGTCTGTCTTTCTCTCTGGACAACGGTGTGGATTCTGGGATTCTTACCCACCCAAATAAAAGCAGATATCAATTTATTAATCTTAATAAAAAATGATTTGGGCAAGAAAATGGGGAGGCATTGAAAGAGAAATAAAAACCTAGGGAGTATGTTCATTTTTATTGATTGAATCCTGCCCGCCAAAGATAGAGGAAGGTTGTTCCACCTCAGTAGTTCCATTTTGACATTATTGATCAGGCTTGAATAATTCAATTAGTGAAGCCCAACTGTAGGCCGCCCTTACCCCCAGGTAACAAATACCTGTACTGGAGAGGAGGAAGGGTAACGTGCCTAAATGGGCTCGC
Organism: Scyliorhinus canicula; assembly: GCF_902713615.1. NCBI lineage: Eukaryota > Metazoa > Chordata > Chondrichthyes > Carcharhiniformes > Scyliorhinidae > Scyliorhinus > Scyliorhinus canicula. The sequence goes on from NC_052153.1 coordinate 165,248,398, forward strand.
TTTCCGGGGGTTTACCGGATAAGATTCATTCTTACCAAGATTTTAATTTAAAGCCAGAGGAGTCAAAGGTATTAAATGTCTTCATTATGCCATCGATTGGGGGGGGGTTGGGTCTGTAATGTATAAAAGTAGGTCATCCACATAAAGAGATACCCGATGTTCCACCCTATCTCGATAAGATAAAGGAAGAAGATCCACCCAAGTTCATTTCCTCGATAATACCCCGCCATTGATTCAACGCCCTCATGGCTGTAGATTGTGGCTCTATTGCCAAGGTGAATAAAAGTGGAGAAAGTGGGCAGCCTTGTCTAGTGCCCCTATTCAAGGGGAATGCTGGCAGTAAGGGCATTATATAACAAGCGATTCCAAGAGGTAAATTTATGGCCGAACCCAAATCTCCCGAGAATCTCAAGTAAATATTCCCATTCCACCCTGTAAAAAGCTTTCTCTAGTCCAGAGATATTGCCACCTCTGGCTTCGGTGCAGGGGAGGGGGAAAGAACAACATTTGAAAGGTAAAGTATATTGGCTGACAACTGACGGCCCTTTACAAAGCCTGCTTGATCCTCCAAAATTATACTTGGAAAGCAAGATGGCCACCAGACCAAATCAGATGACTACAAAGAGAGGCCAGCAGACACCATCAGCAAACTAAAACTAATACATAGAGCCATATAACAAATTAAAGAAAGCATAACTTGTACCTCTGGATAAAGGAGTCAGCATCTCCCGGGGGCGAGTCAAAAAAGTGATCTTTTCCTTGGAATGATACTCGAAGGCGGGCTGGATAGATCATCCCAAACTTGACTCCATTCTTGTATTGGATGGATTTCACTGGACTAGAAGCGGCTCTTTTCTTAGCTCAGTCCTCACTCATATCTTGGTCCAGCCTAATAGAATAGTTTTCCTATGTGTAATCCCAGTGCTCGCTTGCCCATTGAAGAACCACCTCCTTCTCTTCGAAACTGTGAAATCTTGCGATCCCTGCACAAGAAGGATACCCTGGGCAAGCCCCTAGGTCAAAGTAAGCGATGGGCTCTGTCTAATTCTGGAGGAGATGGAAGTACACTTGGACCCATCATCTTGTGGAGCATGTCTGAGAAATACTCAGTAGGGGTCTGCCCTCGATCCTCTCTGGTAACCCCACAATATGAATATTCTGTCTTCGCAATCTATTCTCCAGGTCATTCAGCTTAGTTGTTAATGATTTGTTAACTTCGACCACAGAAGCAAGGTCGGACTCCAGGGAGGTGATTCTATCGCTATGGTCTGACAAAGCCATGTCCATGTCTTTAACTGTGGCTCCCAGGAGCTTGAACGATCTTGCTGATAGTTTCAAGGACCAAATAAATGGGGGCCAAGGCCTCTTCAATTGACCTTTTAAGATCTATGGAGAAGGTTTGTCGGTTTTCATCAAGTTCAATTGCCAGACTTTTGTTGAGTGCGTTGCCCATTAGTGGAGTGGTTGGAGAAGACGCTGACTCAGCTATCTTACCTCCAGTAGATCTCGTGAGAGGCTTCAGAGTCAGTTGACGAGCTTTGGACCAATTCATTTTTGGCTCTGTCTGCCCCTGGCCATCTCAAAGAATAAAGAACTCTACACAACCATATTTCTGGATTTTAACTTGAATTTAAAGTCCTGTGAGCTGGGAAAAGGGGTAAAAGGTCAGGTTTCCAGCAGGAGGCACGTCGTGCACGACTTACCCTCACATGGCCTCACCGGAAGTCGAAAAGGGTAGGTTTAAGTGTATGAAGGAAGGGGGAGTTCGAACCCAGATGACTGTCCTGTGATCGGCAAGGTACGGCCCCCCAAAGGGTGACCTCCATCCTTGCCGCCTTATAAATATTTAGGTTAAAAAAATTGGTCTCCCTGCTCCTGTCCTGCTGTTCATGCCAAACGTTTTATGGCATGCGTCTTGTATCTGTTCAGCTCTTGATCTTGTACTCTATGCCCCTATTAATAAAGCCCAGAATACTATATGCTTTATTAACTGCTCTCTCCACCTGTACTGTCATCAATGATCTGTGCACATAGACACCCAGGTCCCTCTGCTGCTGCACCCCTTTAAGAATTTTGCTCCTTATTTTATATTGTCTCTCCATGTTCTTGCAAACAAAATACATCACCTCACACTTTTCGGCAATGAACTTCATCTGCCACCTATCTGCCCATTGAACCAACCTGTCTATGTCCTTTTGCAGTCTGCACTGGCCTCTTCACAATTAAATATGGTTCAAAGTTTTGTGCCATCCCCTTTGAAATCATTCTCCATACTCCAAAATCTAGATTATTAATACATATCAAGAAAACCAAGGCTCCCAAATATTACCCTTTGGAACACCACTACAAATATCCAGCCCAATAAATATCCATTGACCATTACTCTTTGCTTCCTATTATTCGGCTACTTTTATATTCACACTGTTACTGTCCCTAACTTTTCTTATAAATCTGATGTGTGCCATTGTATTGAATGCCTTCTTAAGGTCCATGTACACTACATCCAACAGCATTCATCAACCCTTTCAGTTACCTCCTCGCAGAGTGGCACAGTGGCTAGCACTTCTGCCTCACAGCTCCAGGGATCCGAGTTCAATTCTGGCCTCAGGTGTCCGTGTGGCGTTTGCACTTTCTTCCAGTGTCTCTGTGGGTTTCCTCTAGATGCTCCGGTTTCCTCCCACAGCCCAAAGATGTGCAAGTTAGGTGGATTGGCCATGATAAATTGCCCTTAGTGTCCAAACGATTAGGTGGGGTTTACTGGGTTATGGGGACAGGGTGGAGATGTGAGCTTAAGAAGGGTGCTCTTTCCAAAGGCCAGTGCAGACTCGATGGGCCGAATGACCTCCTTCTGCACTGTAGATTCTATGAGTAAAAAACTCCCGCAAGTTAGTTAAATACGATTTCCCCTTTAGAAACCCACACTGGATCTTCCAAATCAACCCATATTTTTCGACGTGGCTACTAATTTATCCCGAATAACTGTTTCGAGAAGCTTGCGCACTACTGATGTTAAACTGACTGCTCTGTAATTTCTGGGACTTATCCTTATAATCTTTTTTGAACAAGGGCGTAACATTTGCAATTCTCCAGTTCTCTCCCGAGCTTAGAGATCACTGGTAGATTATCCTTACCACCCTTGCAATTTTCATTCTCACTTCCTTCAATATCCGTGGATGCACCTCATCTGGCTCCGGTGACTTGTCAACTTTCAGTACCGACACTTTATCCAACACTTCCTCCTTATCAATTTTGAATCCTTCTGGGGACAGAATTTCCTCACCTGTCACCATGTCCCATGTAGCATCCACCTCTTTGGTAAAGATGAATGCAAATACCTCAGCCATGCCCTCGTCTCCATTTGTAAATTCCCTTTTAGGTTCCTAATCACCCCTACTCCTTTTTATCACCATTTTTTCTATGTATTTCCCGATAGAAAATATTCCTGCCAGAAGGTATAAGGATGAGGGGCATTGAACCCAAGCCAGTCTCTCCTTTTTTCCCTCTTTGGGTGCGAGCGGATGCCTAATATGGAAAATGGTCATACTGGTGCTCTCTTCTCATCGCCAAGTTGTAAAAATATTATCCAGCGTGGCCATGACGATGGAAAGCCTTTCATTCCCAGGCTCCTCTCATTTGAAGATTAAAATCTCTCTCTCTCATGAACGTGCTGTGAAACAAATAGCAATTTGGTTAACTCAGTACTGTGTTTGGAGAATGTGGGGGAGGGGGGGTTTCAGTTCAAACCCCTTAAAGTATATATGAAGCCCCTACCCCATCCTTATAATTAAACCTAGCATGACATCACACCAGCATTGTGATGACAGCAGGATGTCACCAGAGCAATTTTACTTTTTAAAGAAGCCAAATTACTCTCAAATAATTTTTCTTCCATGCAGGTTACGATGTACTGTCTCAACAATTTTCACTGACAATTTTGCTCTTATCATGTTTCTTGGCCCAATTTGCATCTCTCCTCCAATGAATCTGTTATGCCCCCATTTTTCCTTATAAGTGCCCGCTTTGTATACTAATTTACCAATTGGCTATCTGACACTGGGACTGTTGTTATTTGTGTTCTTTATCACAGCCAGTGTGTGTGCTAACTAGATTAACCGTAAGTTTTCACTACCTAAAGACAAACATGTGAGTATCTTGTTCATTTGTTAAATATTTACTTTCTGGATGGCCTACACGTTGTAGCCAGCGACTCCCAGAGACTTTCATGTTCGTGCACATTGTGAAATGTGAAGTTGGTGATGCAAAGTCGGTAATAAGTTTGATGGTTTTCGCTCTCATTTGCTAGGAACGACTGGGATCCTCCTGATAGAAAAGTTGATACTCGCAGATATCGCGCTGAACCCAGAAGCATATTTGAATATGAACCTGGAAAGTCGTCAATCCTAGAGCATGAGCGACCGGTAAGAACCTTGTTCTGAACCATTTTTCTCTGCTGCCATAAGATTAATAGATGTAATTCTGAACAAATAAATGTATTTTTGGCAAGTTAGTGAGTCGCTTGACGTCCAGTCAGATTCATCTCTATCCATTAGCTGCCTGTTGGAAATTATTTATTTTGTACTCATCATTGTGTGAGGAAAGAACTGGCATCCCTCGGACTTTGTAAGGTTCCTGCCTATTGGGTGGACACTGATCATTACAGAGGACATAAGGGTTGGAAACATCCTGGTTCAATTGTAGGTTGTGTTTGAGGTGGGGAGGAAATTGCTGCTGGGGGTACGGCGTTTGTGGTAGGGGCTGCAGACAAAATCTTCAGTCTACTCAAAATGTTTAACTGAAGGACAGCGAAGCTCGCCTTGAGGCTGGATGTCAGGCAAGCAATCTGACCGCACCAAGGGAGTCACGCAGTTGAGAGTGATGGTAAAGAAGCAGCGCTGGGTATCATCAGAATATATAGGAGCCAGGGTTTTCCAGCTCTGCTCTGGTGGTGGGACCCACTGCGGGGGATACGGCAGGCCAGTCAAGGCCCATTGACTTTCAGGGGGACCAGAAGATTCTGGCAGTGGGCAGGCTGGAGAATCCTGGCCATGGATCCTGACCCCCTTATCTTTACATGATATTGGCAGCCTGTAGGTGAGGAACCAGAATGGGACATCAAAGGCTAGTAGTGAGGGAGCTGGAAGATCAATGGGAATGGAATCAAACATGGGCAACAATGGAGAAATGTTGAGGGAGGAAAGCGCGGTTGACCATGTCAAAGATTGCACTTACATCAGAAAGGATGATGAGGGAGCTTGTAGCGTAGTTAGAGTCTGAGGAGATGTAAATATCTACAACTTTTATTAGATAGAGAAATTTGGTTAACTCAGTACTGTATTTGGAGAATGTGCCCACAAAACCAAAACACCAAACCTGTCCCATTGATCCCACAAACATATCCCTGGATAAAACAAGTCAAATCCAAAAGGAGGTTTTGATTCAATCACCCATTATTCTACTTGCCCACTATTCCTTTCCAGTAACTGCAATGAAAATAGCCAGAGAAAGAAGCTGGTAAAATTAGCCCAATCAGCTGAAGGCTGCACAATGACAAATGCATTGATTTGAAGGAATATTGGAAGATTATTTTAGAATGAGGACATAATATTTGAAAAATATAAAACAATAGCTTAAGCACCTTATGTGTATGGAATTGAGCAATACAGAGCAGGAAGGCTCCAATCTCAGCCCAGGATCTGCACAGAGCTTGTTGATCTTTGCTGGGAGAGTGCTGGGTTTACTTCAGTGGGTCACATTTTCTCCAGTTTCTAACCATACAAACATACAAATTAGGAGCAGGAGTAGGCCGTTCGACTCCTTGAGCCTGCTCCACCATTCAATAAGATCACGGCTGATCTGATTGTAATCTCACCACCACATTCCTGCCCCCCACCCCTCGATAACGTTTCACTCTCTTGCTTATCAAAAATGCATCTATCTCTACCTTGAAAATATTCAAACACTCTGAGAGAAAGGATTTCTCTTCATCTCAGTCTTAAATGGGTGACCCTTATTTTTATACAGTGACCTATAGTTCTAGATTCTCCCTCAAGAGATAACATCCTCTCCACTTCCACCCTGTCAAGACCTCTCAGGATCATGATGTTTCACTCAAGTTGCCTCTTACTCTTCTAAACTCGAGCGGATAACAGCCTAGCCTGTCCAACCTTTTCCCAGATGACAGCCCACCCATTCCAGTCTGGTAAACCTTCTCTGAACTGCTTCCAACATATTTACATCCTTCCTTAAATAAGGAGACCAATACTGAACACCATATTCTAGATGTGGCTTCAAATGGTAATTTGATCATGAGAAATCAGGTGAGGTATACCTGATAACAAGTGTTCGCTTTGTTACAGATGCAGTAAAAAAAAAACACTTCTTTCATTGAGTAACATGGACTGGAGTACTTGGTTGACATTTTTCATTCAGAGTGACTTACAATACCTAGAATATTGAATTGAGACAATGGTCTGGGCCACTTCTCTGTAGCTGCAGTCAAAAGTTCAAATTCAACGTAGATGAAAGTCTCTCAAATATTTGTGAAATGAATTGTCTCTCTTAATCAGTTTAATAGCCCAAATAACTCAAATTCATATTACCAAACAAGCCCGAAAACTAAACCCAGAGCTTCTGAGATATGCCAAGTGTGTCTTTCATCCATCCTCGTCCGAGGGTTGGCTACAATGTGAATAATCTTTCTCCACTGATTTATATTCTCCGCTGCCATCACAGCCTGTCCCAGAGAAAGACCAGTCCACTTTCTGATATGGTATTTCCATACCATCTTGAGTTTTCCAGGTGTTTTGCTTTATATTACCTCTTTTTCCAAACATTCCCCTCCTGTTTGCATCATGTCCAAAATATGTGAGCTTCCTTGTGTCATGTGAGGGTCCCTTTAAGAAATTTTGTCTTATCGCATGGCTTCAGTGGTGCCATTGTGTGGGTGGAGCTGGGCTGTGGCTCTGGGTCTCTACTTTTGCTTTTGAGCTGGGAACTGGCTGTAGCTCTGGGTTTTACTATCGTTTTCACTTTTGGCTGCATATTTCAGATAGAGAAGTCTTGTCCTGTCCCTCTCTCTCTACATTTTAAAAGCTGTTTCCAGATAACTTGATAACTTGAAAAGAAATAAATGTTTTCTGGAAGAAATTCAAACCTACTGTTTTGGAAAGGACCAGGTCTTAAGTGCTGTGTGCTGGGCCACACCTGGTTTATGGTTGTTATTAAATTGGAACAGTTTAAAGGGGAAATTTATTAAGGGTTATATATCAAGTACTGTAGCTATGTGGGGTATTTATATTTGTAGTTGATAAAATGCCAACAGTGTGTGGTTATAAAAATGTTAACTAAATTTGTAGAATAAACTTTGTTTTTGATTAAAAGTGCTGAAGGCCTCTGTTGAATAACACCTGAAAATTAGGCCCTTGTGCTCCTCTAAACCAAAATTAATAAACAGTTTAGGTCAGGTGAACTCCATGATAGTTTGCAGACGCCACAAAGGTTGGTGGAATTGTGGATAGCAATGAGGACTGTCAGAGGATATAGCAGGATTTAGATGGTTTGGAGACTTGGACGGAGAGATGGCAGATGGAGTTTAATCCGGACAAATGTGAGGTAATGCATTTTGGAAGGTTTAATGCAGGTTTGGAATTTACAGTGAATGGTAGAACCCTCAAGAGCATTGACAGTCAGAGAGATCTTGGTGTACAGGTCCACAGGTCACTGAAAGGGGCAGCAGAGGTGGAGAAGGTAGTCAAGAAGGCATACACATGCTTGCCTTCATTGACCGGGGCATTGAGTATAAGAATTGGCAAGTCATGTTGCAGCTGTATGGAACCTTAGTTAGGCCACACTTGGAGTATAGTGTTCAATTCTGGTCGCCACACTACCAGATGGATGTGGAGGCTTTAGAGAGGGTGCAGAAGAGATTTACCAGGATGTTGCCTGGTACGGTGGGCATTAGCTATGAGGTGCGGTTGAATAAACAGGGTTTGTTCTCACTGGAACGACGGAGGTTGAGGGGTGACCTGATAGAGGTCTACAAAATTATGAGGGGCATAGACAGAGTGGACAGTCAGCGGCTTTTTCCCAGGGTAGAGGGGTCAATTACTAGGGGGCATAGACAGTTTAGGTCTATGCCCAAGCACGGGCTTGGAGGGCCGAAGGGCCTGTTCTTGTGCTGTACTTTTCTTTGTTCTTTGTTCTTTGTTGTTCTTTGATATACTTTGCCGTTTTCTAAACCGTGGCCGATTTCTTTGGTAAACTCTGCATTTTGCGTGATGAGTGACCCAAGATCGCGGAAGGTATAAACATGTTCAAGCTGAACTAACTCTGTTCACCAGAATCTTGCAAGTCTTTCCGCCCATCATCAACATCTTTGTCTTGTCGATATTTATGAGGGGACTATTTCTGGTCAACTTGATCCACCAGATCCTGTAGCTCCTTCACTGAGTTGGCGAACAGAATAATGCCATCATCCTCCTATCTCAAGCAATTCTGCCGGTATATCGTCCAGGCCTGCGGCCTTATGGCTGGCCGTTCAATGAATGCCTTGCTGTACCTCATCTCAAAAGTGGAGGAGGCTCATGTTCAACCTGGTCTTTGAATTCTGACTCACCATCTTCCTTGCAAAGGTCCTCATAATATTCGCAGCATCAGCAGCAATTTGCTTCCATTTTGGCCTTGCCAGAAACTGACTGACTGCAATGCAGATGAGGTTGAAACTTTTGAGTGGTTAATCGAGCTGTTTGGAAAAGTTTCCGTATGTTTCCTCTCTGATTCTCTGCTTCCAGTTCAGCACACACGTCGTTTAGCTGTGTCTCTTTATCCGCCCGCAGTCTTCTTTCAATTTCTGTCTTTAAACCTTTGCAACAATCCACATCCTTTTTTCCTCTTTGACTCCTTCTTTGGCTTCAATCAGGGAAAAAGTCTCATCTTTTCGGTCTCTCAAATCGAGCCATTTTCATTGCTACATCCAGGAGAGCCACTTTCGTGGTTTGCCAAAGCTTTTCCGATTTTCTCTTGTCGGCTGCCATCGGTAGAGCTTCAGAGTTGTTGATGATTTCCAGTGCATACTTGACGGCCTTAACGTCCTTCAGCTGGCCTAATTTCAATAGTGTCACTAAAACCTGTTTTGTCCTTTTGCCTACTCTGGCCCCCAGTAACGTCACTAGAAAAGAGTAAGGAACAAAGAAAAGAACAGTACAGGAACAGGTCCTTCAGCCCTCCATGCCTGTGCCCTAACTAAAAATCCTCCTTACTCAGTCTGTATCCCTCTAATTCCTCCTGATTCATGTACCCATCCAGATGCCTGTCAAATGTAGCTAATGTGCCTGCTTCCACCACATCCTCTTGCAGCGCGTTCCAGGCATCCGCTGCCCGTTCCAGGCACCCACCACTCTCTGCGTGAAAAACTTACCCCGCACATCTCCCTTAAACGTTCCCCTTCTCACCTTAAACCTGTGCCCCCGGTGTCACAGTCTGTGCCAAGATACACCGTACAATTCTTCAAGCAGGATCTCTACCCTTTTGCTATTGCAGCGTATTTAATCTCATTCTTAGTTTCTCCATTTGCTGCAGTCCAGATATACAACAGTGTTGGCCAGAAAAAAATCATGCTACTCATCAAAGTCCTGGAGGTGCTCTCCAGCTTCTTTCGCCTCTCCGAATCCAAATGGGCCAATCTGTGTCTGGACCCTATCTGTAACCTGCCCATCAATTTTGACATTGACGTCTTCCAAAACTATTAAGTACTTCAATGGTATCTACAGTAAGGACGCTAAGGATTTGAATCCCACTAACACCGTATTACAATATTTGGTGCAGGGCAGGAGTGGGTTGTCAGCAGTAACATATAATAATGGGGGATGGGGGGGCTACCTTTCATTGAACTACCATAATGGCAGGTCCTCGAAGCACGGACCAAATATGAAATGTTTAAAACCTTCACAGTAAGTGATATGTATAAATCATGCAATGCATTTGTGATTTGATTTCAAGATCTAATGTTTCCTGTAAAATGCTCTCTCACAGCAAAAGTACCCATTGTATTTCACCTTAAGGGAATATATTTGTCAATTGTGACTTAAACGTGCTGAGTATTGAAAGGGTCCCTTCAGAACTACTGGGGCAATAGAGAAATAGTCTAGCATTTTCTCTTCAGTACAAAGAATGGTGAGATATCTGAAAATTCAAGCGGTCTAATAGAACTGAAATATGTGTGATTTTAAGTAACCACGAAGCTACGATATTGTATATAACAATCAGTGTCACCCGCAAGAACAATGAATGTGTTTATGTCTTTGTCTGTAATTGCTGTTCAACAATGAGGTAATAGTGACACACTTGGGAACAGACCTTGGTGAGAGAAGCTTTTTTCTCAACTGAGGCCCAAGAATAGATGTTGGGGGAAATTTTATTTCCCGAAGGATCTCTTCTCTCTTTGCCAGGTTTGCTAACAGCACTTTGAAAAATGCCATTAGATCACCAGTCGTATCTGCTGGTAACAGCGAAGCTAAATTTACTTTTACAGGCAAGCTTTAAAACAAATTACAGGTGTTCCCATTCAAATTGCATTGCAGACTTTTCCAGGTATGCAAGGGAAGATTTCCTCTGTTCTTTACTGACAATGAAATTATTAAAAAGGTGCCTGAAAAGAGCATGCTTACGATTTCACGACATAGAAATGGTCCGCATGATGGGTGTAAAGCAGAGTTTTCAGAACATAACATTCCAATCTGGTCCTGAAATCACCCTTTTCCAAAGCTCCAGACAGCCCTCATTAAGTGAATACAATGAGTCTAATATAGGAACTAATGTACTGATCATACCATAACACATTTCCTTTTAAATTTCTCCAGCTTATTTTGCAATTTTAAGTCTGCGAGATTGCTCCCAAGATTGCCATATTCATCAGCTATAATTATGTGGAATTATTGGTAAATGACTGGGTAGTTTGATATTGACGGTGGAGCTGAAGTCTTTGTTTTCCCCAGTTCTGCATTGAGAACCTCCAATTTAGGATGGATGGATAAACTTGAATTTTAAAATTATTTTTGTATTCCATTTTTATCAATTTTAATCCCTATGTGGCAAGGGAAATGCTTTTAGTTTAAATGAACTTGCTACATTTCCGATGCCTCAGTTTCAGTTTTTGTGCACAGAAGATGCGTATTGTTTTATTAAGGAAAATGGTCTCGCGTTCAAGATCACCAGAGTAGACATTCTCAAATGAAAGCGTCTCTGAAAGTGGAATGACGCTGTGAATCAGAGGGGCCATGGAGCATCTTAATAATCCCTCACAGCTTGACCACATTGGTACCAACTCCCAACTTCAGTGCATTACTTAACTTTTGAATATGGCAGTTTTAGTTCCATCTCTGCAGAAATGGCCATTCACACAAAGGATAGTCGGGAAGGAAAGCTCACTAATGCCCTTTGCAGAAGGAAAACATTGATTTTCTTTGTTGCATGTTCAAATGTACTATGTCATATGGTAATTCTATATCTATACATCACACAGGCTTGAGCTGACAGCCAACATATAAACCTTGAAGAAGGGCATATACCCAATGCTTTTGTCTGTCTTTTGTTCCTACAGATAACAATTGGACTGCTGCGCATTTCCAGCAATTGTTGCCTTTTAGTTTCAATATAGACATCGTATTCATGTTTAACTGGCAAAGTTCACTTGTTTGTAATTATTATCTCTTATTGGATTCATGAAAGTATTTAATGTTACACCACAAAACAAAGTGCAGTATTGCACTCTTCCCTTTTGATAATAACGTGATAAAGTATTCTTTTTGAGTTCAATATCGGGGGGGGAGAATTTTACCTTTGTGGCTATTTCACTCCTGAGTAGAATGAAATAACATGTTGTGTTATTACGATTAAGAAGCATTCTGAAGTCATTACCTGCTCAATTTCTTAACTATCCTCAAAGGCTAGAGGAACAAAGGCACAGCTTTCTAAAGACAGGAGGTTGACTAAGATCCAGCATGAGGTTTATAACGAAAAAATGCCCCAGAGAAAGAAGACAGCAGAAAGTAAGGTGCCCTCAGCTCAAAGTGTTCGGGTGTTTGGTCTCAAACACCAAGAAGAACAGAAGTGGGTTGTAAGTGGCACAGAATCTGGGTGCAGCAACTAATCCTGCATGTTGCATTGGTATCCAACAGAGTAACACACTTCAATGGTCGAAAAGTCCATTGGTCCAGGACCTGTTTTTCTACTTTGGTTGAGATCACATGAAAATATGATGATGGACCAGTGGTAACTCTTCCAATAAATGTAACCAGGTTGATTAAAAGAAATCTATAAATGCCGATCAGCCACAATTAAGTGAATAATCCGATGTAGTTCTGAGAAATGGTCCTGGAGCAATAATGTGCTTTTCCACTTTTTGCTTTGCATTTTGTTCTTGGTAAGAACAAGTTTAAAGGTGTCATTCAGTGGTTGCGCAGGATAAAGTCTTAAAACGGAATTAGCTGTCCATCACAATATTTTGAGCTGGTTTGAAATGAATAAGGGCGTATTCACCAATTTCTCTCTCTCTCTTTGAAGATAATTGTGTTCAGTGTAGGAAAAGTAATTTAAAATAGTCTCCAAAACCTAGCTGCCATTTGGTGAAATTGTTCATTTTTGTAATTAAAATGACCACTTGGGAACTCTTAATTATTTATCTACATCGCTTATACTATTAGTTATATGGTTTGAAGTGTAAATCATGGTAATTAGGTACAGACCATGCAGAATAGAATTGGTGGGTTAATCCACAGCTGTTTGGCTTTGTCTGTCCAGAGGTGTATATGTAATTAGCGATAATGTATTAAATGTTTTCAGGCCCAGTTGGCTGTGATAACTGAGTGACAATCCCCCAATGATGCTCCTACCATCTATCTGCAGACATAGCAGCCACTCAGGATCTCGGCCAAGTTCCAACTGAGCGTTTACAGTGAATCCCCATTCACTGCACGTGCTGCCTACTTGTACCAGAGGACTATAACTCAAGAAAAAAAACCTTTTCCTCAGCTTCTAAAATAGTTCTCTGCTTTTGCACCTGACACTTATGTCACCTAGTCAACCTTTAACCTATCCAGCTCAATAACCTATCCAATTAGGCCGATTCTAATCCTTTTAAAGACCTCAAAGGCCTTTTGTAAGTAAAAGACCCAAACTCAATTTATCCCGACAGCTGAGGCCCATAAAACTCGGCATCAATCTCTTAACTCTTTGAACTTTCAAGGCTCATACATTTCAGCTACTGACCAGGCCCTAAGCAGGAGCATTACTGTTAATAATTACATTTTTTTTACCGGGGAAAGCACCAGCTCCGTATCCAGTCCCACAAGGCTCATCTTTACAAGTCAGTCTTTTGTAAAGCATTTGTAATTTGACTTTAGAAAAGCCTTTGTCACGTTTTTGACAACCTTTAAAATTCTTTCACGGAATGTGGGCATTGCTGGGGAGGCCAGCATTTATTGCCCATCTCGAATTGCCCTTGAGAAGGTGTTGCTGAGCCGACTTAGACCATAAGACATAGGAGCAGAATTAGGCCACTCTGCCCATCGAGTCTGATCCGTCATTCAATCATGGCTAATATTTTCTCATCCCCTTTCCTGCCTTCGCCCCATAACCCCCGATCCCCTTATTAATCGAGAACCTATCTATCTCTGTTTAAAGACACTCAGTGATTTGGCCTCCACAGCCTTCTGCGGCAAAGAGTTCCACAGATTCACCACCCTCTGGCTGAAGAAATTCCTCCTCATCTCGGTTTTAAAGGACCGTCCCTTTAGTCTGAGATGGTGTCCTCTGGTTCTAGTTTTTCCTACAAGTGGAAACATCCTCTCCTCTCCACTCTGTCCAGACCTCGCAGTACTCTGTAAGTTTCAATAAGATCCCCCCTCATCCTTCTGAACTCCAACAAGTACAAACCCAGAGTCCTCAACTGTTCCTCATACGACAAGCTCTTCTTTCCAGGGATCATTCTTGTGAACCTCCTCTAGACCCTTTCCAAGGCCAGCACGTCCTTCCTTAGATACAGGGCCCAAAACTGCTCTCAGTACTCCAAATGGGGTCTGACCAGAGCCTTATACAACCTCAGAAGTACATTCCTGGTCTTGTATTCCAGCCCTCTTGACATGAATGCTAACATTGCATTTGCCTTCTTAACTGCCGACTGAGCCTGCACATTAACCTTAAGAGAATCGTGAACAAGGACTCTCAAGTCTCTTTGTGCTTCTGATGTCCTCGGCATTTCCCCATTTAGAAAATAGTCTATGCCTAAATTCCTCTTTCAAAAGTGCATAACCTCACACTTTTCCACATTGTATTTCATTTGCCACTTCATTGCCCACTCTCCCAACTTGTCCAAATCCTTCTGCAGCTCCCTTGCTCCCTCAATACTACCTGTCCCTCTACAGACCTTTGTATCATCTGCAAACTTAGCAACAGTGCCTTCAATTCTTTATTCCAGATCTTTAATGTATATTGCGAAAAGTTGTGGATTTGAACCGCTGTAGTCATTTTGGCTGCGATTTAACGGCCTCTGAATTGGTGATGTGAAGAGGCTGATTGCGAAATTCACGATGCTTGAACCATCTCAAGAGATTCATAGGAATCTTGAGAGGCATCAATGGGCGAGATCCAAATTAGTTATTTGGCTCATTTAAATATGTCTGCGCCGGATTCCTCTGCCGCCTGGGAACTAATGGCCTAGCCTGGGAGACCTTGCCAGGGTGCCATTTAGCACTGGCACACACAAATGTGGGCTAGGCATAAAGGCACCTGGGGTGGGGGGGTGTCTCCAAGGCCATCAGAGACCCTCCGGTGGTTGTTCGCTGGACAGGGGGGGGGTGCCTTGGCACTGCCAGCCTGGCACCTCAGTACTGTCAGCCTCGGTACCCTGGCAGTTCCGCCCTGGCACTGCTAGGGTGCCAGGCTAGCGGGCCCAGGTGCCGAATTGTCCATGCCAGGTGTTGGGCCCAGGGTTCTTGCCCTGAAGAGGTGGGGTGAGGGGGGCTCGAGGACCCAGTAAGAGGTAAGAGGGGTGCAGTGAGGGGAGGTCTGGAGGCCACGGTTGCGTAGCTGAGAGGGTCAAAAGATCGGGGCGACGCAAAGTCCTCATCATGCACTGGCGAACTGAGCAGGAAATTATGTAAGTGCGGCCTGAGACCCCAAGAAAACTGCAGAAAGACCCCACTGAACACGCCCAAAATGGGACTGTTTTTGTCCTGTTGAATCACGCCCAGAGTGTAGATACACCCACGGTGCTGTTAGGGAGGGAGTTCCAAGATTTTAACAAAGTGACAGTGTAGGAACGACGATATATTTCCAAGTCAGGAGGGTGTGTGGCTAAGGGGAACTTAAGGGTGGTGGTGTTCCCAGGCAACTGTTAACCTTGTCCTTCTTGGTGGTAGAAGTCACAGGTTTGGAAAGTGCTGTTGAAGGAGCCTTGGTGAGTTGCTGTAGATGGTTCACACTGCTGCCACTGTGCATCAATGGTGGACTGAGTGAATGTTGAAGTTAGTAGATGCCAATCATGCGGACTGCTTTGTCCAGGTTGGTGTCGAGCTTCTTGAGTGTTTTTTAAAAATATTTTTATTCTCCTCCTTTTTCACATTTTCATCCAAATTTACACTCGCCAACAAACAATCAGAGCTTCTTGAGTGTTATTGGAGCTGTACTTATCATTCCTGACTTGTGCCTTGTAGATGATGGGCAGGCTTTGGAGAGACGGGAGGCGAGTTAAGACAAGAGGCAAGTTACCTGTTGCCAAATTCCCAGCCTTTGAACTTCTTGTAGCCACAGTATTTACATGGTTAGTCCAGTTCAGTTTCTGGTCAATGTTAACCCCAAGGATACAGATACGCTGGCAACACCGTCAACTATCTAGCTTCCTTTAGAAATTCAGACAAGTTGATAAGGCAGAATCTTCCTTTTTAGAAGATATGCTTGGATTTCCTAAAAACCTTCTTGTTTGTCATATTTTTATGACTTGCAACCTGCCAAGTTAATAGGCCTGTAAATTCCTCATTCTAGCTTATTGTCCTATTTAAATATTGGTGCTATGTAGGCCTCTCTCAGAAACATAGAAGAACCTAAGATACGATGAACCAATGATCTTGGACTGTGATTCAAAGAGCACAGCTCCCATTTATTTAAACACCCTGGAATGGATGGCATCAGGGTGAGCAGCCATTATCTGCATCTACCTTAAACCGCTCATTAATTATTGTTAACCTAACATCTTCAATTGTGGAGACTGTCTAAAATGTAGCCACTAGAAACCTCTTGTCATATCTTGGAAGTTTACCTGACCATGTCTTGTAAAATCCTTAAATCACTCTACATCAGGGGTTTTAAAACTGAGGGCCATTCCAGACAGTTCTCACTCAAGGCCTGTTTGCAGGTTTACAGGGTGGTGGTATGTGGGTGACCGCCTAGGGCATTGTAGTGAAGAGTAATTAAATAAGATTAACGAGTAAACATGGCTCTCGCATTCTCCACGCTCCCGCTCTCTCGCTCCCGCTCCTGCTACACCCCACGCTCCACATTCTCCACGCTCCCGCTCCTGCTACACACCTGTTTAGAGTAGACAAGACCTGCAATGAGAAGTAGGTGTACCCATCAAACTGATATCTGTAATTAAACATTTTCATAAAAGGATTATTAAAGCATTTTACATGAAGCACTTTCATTTGAAGACTATGATATGGTATATCATTTAGATGGGGTGCGTGATTGCTAATCCATTTGTAAAAAAGTCCTTCAACCAACAGAGGAGTGAGAAGTACTACTCTAAATCTTGATGGTCTTTGACCCTGGACCATGTTCGAAGATTATCTTGCCCTTGCTCTCAGACCGACCCGCCCATATATGCTCGTTTAGCTCATCTGATGTAAACTGTTGTTGCCCTCAATTGCTTTTGGTATCTATCCCTCTTTCATTGAGAATTATTATCCTTAAGACTGGTTAAATATTTTTGCCATTGCCTAATTTGTTTCTGGACATGACCAGTTTGGTCATAGTTTTAGTCATTTGGTTTTGTTTTGTCATGTGGCCTTCTCATTTAATCCAGTGATATGTATGGCTACCGTTTATGTTTGTGTGATTTTGAAGGCATTCCTATTTTCTTCAGGATTGCAATATTTGTCACCTAGTAGGACTATGAATAAATCTTGAATAAGTCACCTGCCGTCTTTGCTAATTTAACGTAATTCATACCGGTCATTCATGGCTCTCTTGGCTTGCCTGATCACTGAAAAACTAATATGGTGAACGTTAAACCTCCACCACCAAATGGAAAAGCGAAATATGTTCAAAGGGAACGCAGGGTTCAAAATTGGGAGGATTTTGCAAAAAAAAAATTATTTCCAGTTCAAGTCATTTAATGTAAACCAGCTTGGTTAAAAAAAAAGTTTGCACAGGCTGATGTTTATTAATTAGATCCAAATCTAAGCCAGTTTATAAACATGCCTTGGATATTTGCAGTGGTTGCCGTTCCTGAGGACGATCATGAGCCTCTGTTTCAGTGGAAAGAGGAGGAAGCGAGTTAGACCTTTGGCCCGAAGGATTTATTGGGTAACTGAGGATTTCTTGGATGACTGGTGTGTTATAAGTTCAGACTGAATATGGGAAGTCATCTCATAGACATCCATTGATTACTGAATCTGCTGATGCTATTTTCTCAATCCCACCACACCAAGAAATTGGTGAAGTCGCTTTATTGTTTGTTCTCAATTCAATTCCTTGTGGATGATTTTATGTATTCAGCAAGTGATTTATTGAGATGCTTGCTTAGAATTTGTTCATTTGTCCAAACGAGAAGCACTGAAGTATGAATGATATATGCTAATGCAGGGTAAAGGTAGAGGGGATGGTTTAGCACAGCACAGTGGGCTGAACAGCTGGCTTGTAATGCAGAACAATGCCAGCAGTGTGGGTTCAATTCCTATACCTGCCCTAAACAGGCGCCGGAATGTGGCGACTAGGGGCTTTTCACAGTAACTTCATTGAAGCTTACTTGTGACAATAAGCAAGTATTATTATTAGGTGCACTATGATCAACTATACCTTCATTAGCCACCATTAAAGTTATCTTCTATTTGGCAACCGTAAATAATAATTTTGATCTCATCTTGTTAAATATGCAGATATTCTGTGATTCAAAGAATGGCTCAAAACGTCCGATCATAGTTGGAATCCCTGGATGGAATTTTCCCATTTTTGCACCAACTGCTAGTTGAGCCAAGAAAACTGGTGTGCAGTTCGCTGGCTTTTCTCACAGAATAACCCAGCACTTTGTGCAAAGAAAATCTTCAGGCGTGGCCCATCCTGGGAGGGTTGGGCTGGAAAAAGCCAGCTATGCTGGGAAACCCGAGTTCGGGGCACTCTTTAAAAAGGGTGGCCCAATCACCGATTTAAAAAAAAAAACAACGAACCCCATCCCCCCCACATGCACTAGGAAACCCACCTTCCCCTTCCCTCCTCTCTCACTCACCCCCAAATGGAGCTCCCCAGAGACATAGGGCAGTGCCAGGCTACCGTCTGGGCATGCACCTCTCCCCCTGGAGGCTGTGTTACCCCAGCGGGTTCCCTTCACCTGGTTCTTGTTTTTAAATTCCTGTTGCAAACCCCGCCAATGTCACTGCCTAGGGGAGGGGGGTTTGGATGCGGGACAATAGGATCACAAGATCTTGCTGCCGATATTCACAGTTATTGTGCCTCGTGAAATTCTGCACTCGTGTTGTCGTTAGCGCTCGTGGCGAATGTGAGTGCAAAATCACAGCCCCAGAGTCCAACACTGATTAGACAGAAAATACCCACTTACTCCCCGCTTACTCCTCACTCAGTGCAGGAACCTTCACAGAGAACAGCAAAGAGCATCAGCGCAGAAGCCACATCCCTTTTTATGGAATGTTAAGTGTCTACAGATTATGCTTTTGTGCTGGACATCATCCTTTCATAATTTATTGGTATTAATAGTATGACTTGAACCTTTTGATATCCCATAGTTTGTTCCAGTATGATTTCCACATAGCATCCTCAAATTCCTGACCAAGTATATAACTGCTCCTTCTCTGACATTGGACAATTTAATTCAGTCTGTTGGCTGCAGAGGATTGTGGAATGATCAAAGCCTCTTTCATTTTGGGAGCCTGAATGCCGTTCAGATGAAAGAATGAGGAATGCTTCATTCATCATTGATTTATGATTTTGTGGAAGTGTTCTGCTGCCCAGTGAGAACTCTGTTGAAGCATTAGGTTTGCAGCCACACCTTGTGGAATTTTGAACATTCAAATGCATCTTTTCCCAGTGAGTGAAATCCGGAATCAGCCTGTCCAATTCTACTGATAATCACCTGAGTCATTCAGATGCTAAATATCAGGGGAAATCAGTCTGAGAGATTAAGGCAAATTCGTAATCGTAATAGGTGCTGCTTGGCAATTTGATGGACGCCTTTACTAGAAGTCGCTGTTCTAGCCATCGAAGGAAACATTTTCTTTCATTCTTCATACACTCTCAGATAATTTCATTTCTACATTTCACAATAAGTGACTATATTTAATAATTTGTTTGGCATGAATTTATCGCATTTCTAATGCATTGGGTTGCACAATTTTATTGTTACACAGATCATTAACCACAAGTTTACTTCAGAATTCCTGGAAAATCGCTCTTTGGTTAATGGGCTATTATGATTTCATTAAATTGTTTTCAGGAATCGTGTTTAGCCATTTAAGCACCTTCCACATCTCCTGCATTGCAGACTTAGGATTCAGCAGTTCGCACGCAGACAGAAAATGTTACTTCCTCTCAGGCCACTTTCTCCTCCTCCTCCAGCCATTTTGATATTCCATAGGCATTTACTTGATGATCTATGGAAGGTGGGAGGCCAAACCTCATCCCTTTGTAATTGATAGCAGGAAGATGCATCATCTCCCAGATTATTATCTGTTTAATCAGCTGGGGAAATAATGCTTTAAATTAACAGCTGCTTAAAACGTTCGAGGCAGATTTATCCCTGTAAGCGAGTGCATCAATTTGTTTTGAGGCTAGTCATAGATCTCGTAATGGTTGTCTAGATTGTTATCCATTGTACCTGTCATAAACAACGTAACCTATTTCACCTTAGTCAAAGTAAAAGTAATTATTGGTTACTCTTTCCTGGATTAGAGAAATGTACTCTTATAAAAAACGTTGACACCTAATGATAGATTTGTTCATAGAATCATTGAATCCCTGCAGTGCAGAAGGAGGCCATTCAGCGCATGAAGTCTGCTCCGATCCTCCAAAAGAGCACCCCTGCTAGGCTCACTCCCCTGCAACCCCATAACCCCACCGAACGTTCAATAATAATCTTTATTGTCACAAGTAGGCTTACATTAACACTGTTCGGGTACAGGGAGGGAGAATTTAGAATCTCCAATTCACCTAACAACACGTCTTTTTGGGAAAGTGCAGACTCCGCACAGACAGTGACCCAAGCCAGGAATTGATCCTGGGACCTTGGCTCTTAGACACGAATGAGTAATTTTACCTTGGTCAATCCACTTAACCTGTACATCTTTGGACTGTGGGAGGAAACCGGAGCACCCGGAGGAAACCCATGCAGACACGGGGAAAAAAGTAGTATGAGCTCCTCCGGTGTGGTCATCATGTCTATCCAGAGATTCAACAGTGGTTGCGAGAAGATCCTCATCTTCATTGAGGAACACTTGCACTTCAATCAATGTTTGAGTGGTGCCAGCTCCTGCTATGGTGGAAAAGTTCCTCCAGTGCAGGCATGCTGTTCAGGCCTCAGACATTGAAAAAGATCCAGGCTAAAAAAAAGCACTCCGACAGAGAACCTGCTCTTTCTGGGAAGGGATTCAGCACAGGAGAAACCCCAGCAGATAAAAAAGATAATCTCCGGGTAAGCGTTCTCTAGGGCGGCCTTCAGGACGCGCGACAATGCAGAATCGGCGAGCAGAAACTTATAGCCAAGTTCCGCACACATGAGTGCGGCCTCAACTGGGACCTGGGATTCATGTCGCATTACATTCATCCCCCACCATCTGGCCTGGGCTTGCGAAATCCTACCAACTGTCCTGGCTTGAGACAATTCACACCTCTTTAACCTGGGGTTACCCCAATCTCTGGATCTGTAAAGACTTAATTACTTGCAAATGCTCGCATTCCAAGCATTGTCTGGCATCTTTAAATTTGTCTATACATATGTTTCTGGAACATACCCCTTTATTCACCTGAGGAAGGGGCAGTGCTCTGAAAGCTAGTGTTTGAAACAAACATGCTGGTCTTTAACCTGGTGTTGTAAGACTTCTTACTGTGCTCACCCCAGTCCAACGCCGGCATCTCCACATCATGGATAAAAAAGCAGTCAGACAGAGCATCTCGTCTTTCCAGGAAGGACGTCATAACAGAGGAAACCGCAGCAGAAAGAAACTGCGGTTAGAAACAACACCTGCTCCTTCTAGGAAGCACTTCAGAACAAAGGAAAGTCCTCTATGAAAAAACTGTAGTTAGAAATACCTGCTCAAAAGAGGCAGACCTTCAGAGTCAATGGACTATGACTATGAAAAGCTATAAAAACAAAGCCATACCCTCCTTTGAAATAGTCTGGACCTGCCACTCAAGAGGCTTGCAAGAGGTACTGGGCCATGAAATCGAATGTAAACATCACAGTTCAAAGCTTATTGGTTTCTCAGTAAGTCCAGAGCCTTGAAAAGGTTAAAGAGGAATTAAATTGAATGGGAGAAAACTCTTCAAAGATTTCCAATACATCAGAGGGAAAGCTTTAACCTTCATCTGACAGATCTTTGAATTTGACATACTAGGAGAGACATCAAAGATTTTCAAGGCTTCGGAGGGAAGACTTCACCTAACTGATCTTTAAAATTGACATGCTGAGAGCTTAACGATTTTCAAGGCTACTGGGGAAGACTTGCCACATAACTCCCATCCCGGGAAACACCCCTCCAGCCCAGCCTAAGCCTCCCAAAACCCCACCTCCCCTGAAGAACCCCACTTGGCACCCTGGAGGTAAGTGTGGAGAGGGTACTCACCCCTTTGTTCCTCCTTGGGGTCCAAGGTTCCTAGTCCCCATTTTTGTTTTTATAAATTTAGAATACCCAATTCATTTTTTCCAATTAAGTGGCAATTTAGCATGGCCAATCCAGCTACCCTGCACATCTTTGGGTTGTGGGGGCAAAACCCAGGCTAACACATGTAGAATGGGCAAACTCCACACGGACAGTGACCCAAAGCCAGGATCGAACCTGGGACCTCAGCGCCGTGAGACAGCAGTGCTATCCACTGCGCCACCGTGCTGCCCTTAGTTCCCATTTTTAGGGACCAGTATTGATTCGCGCCCAGGTGACTTCCCTGAAATTCAGCTCAAATGGCAGACAGAGTGCCAAAATAACCCCAACTCGGTCACATACCATCCTGAAAGTTCCTCTCCCTCTTTCCCATGGAAGCAAGCTGTAGAATTTATTGGAGTAACCAGGGAGAGGAGTGGGTCAAATGAGGGGGAATGTACATCCTATCCCCAAATGATCTCCGATGGAATGAAATATTCCCAGAAATGATGTTTAGTTTGCTGCCACTAAAACTCACTGGTAAGAAGACTGGCTGGACTTGGAATTGTGGTCTTGTACTGCCTTTCTCTGCCTCCATACACTAAATCAATTCACTCAACTGCCGAACAATTCATGAGGTATTAAAAAGGCAAATATAATAGCCAAGATCACTTTAAGCAGCTGTAATTGGGGAGTAGACAAGTAAAGAAATATTTTGAATTCGTAGTAATCTTACAAATGTCTCAACACACTTCAAATGTAATGATTTGCTTTGAAGTGTCGGGATATTGGTGCAGACAGCCCACTTCAAAATTCCTTTCCAATGTCAGATTTCCTCTGTTTCTTGCTTTAAAGACTTGTGTTAATTGGTTGCATGTTCAGTGGGAGTCTCTTTGATGCATGGCTCTTTTGTATTGAGTCGTCTAACCCAAGCACAGCCTGTGATGCCTTTGCGTTAACACATAAGCTTACTAATAAATTTGTTCTGGTGCGTTCATCAGAAAAGTGTCCCTTGAACACTTGATATTGAAATGAACCTTGATAACAGAACCAATGTGGATTTTGGTTTGTTTCCTAGTTTGCATTAACTTCTTTAGTTTGTAAAGGCGTCTGCAGCCTGACAGGGTGGAGATAGTTGAATCCAGACAGTGGGTTCCAAACCATCAAGAGTCACTCTGCAGTTCAGTAACCAATAACCACTTGCCCATTGATGATCCCCGGCTGTTGCATATTTCTGTAGAATTTACGAGTTCTGTTCGTGCCTCTGCAAGAAAACATTGCCTCTTACTGTCAATTGTGCCTTGTGTGTTTGCTGCCCTCTGCTGCCCGTGCTTATGAGAAATCCTTGTGATTCCCAGCATACTGGATACAACAGGGTGAACTGTGCTCCATTTTGGCTGGCACATAATAGCCCCCATTTAAATGAATGCAAACATGTTTAATATAAACAAAAAGTGCTGAATGATACCTTTACAGTGTGAGAAGAGTGACCATTTCTAAAATAAAAATCTCCCTCTGTAGGCACTACAAAATTGCATTATTTATCCCATACCGTTTTAACTATAATTTAATTTTGCTTCCCATTTTGTTTCTGTATGTGGAGTTTTGGGTTGATGTGATTTGACATTCCCATTTTGTTTAGTTTGCCTCTTTCCTCTCCCTTTTTTCCTTTCACCTCTGCTTCAGGGTGGGCGAATAAACCCAGATGAAATAGATTTAGAAAACGAACCCTGGTATAAATTCTTTTCAGAACTGCAGTTTGGACGCCCGGTAAGTGAGGTGATGTGATGCGAAGCAGTATTAGTAATCTGCATCTTCATAATTGTAATTCATTGCAAAGGAACAGTCTGTATTCACTGTTAAAAGAATGATTGCCGTGCTAACGTCAATCTCTGATTTATAGACCTTATATAAAGTAGGTTAACAGCCTGTAGCATTTTGTAGTCATATTGTAGATTGGAGATTCTGAACCTCCCATTGATTGGTTTTGAGCCTTGAACTGCTCCTTCCAGTTTATTTGTTTCGATCCACTTTGTGACAGCCAACTCTTAATGATTATCAAGGAAGAAATGAATATAGTTGTACACTTGTAGCACTCCCAAAAGCCACTAATACAATAACTCCAAGACTGAAATTACTGGTATATCTCAAATACCCTGGACCATTGCCACATAGTCTGGCATTAATTAATGGCATTTTTAAACCACTTGCTTTAACCAGATGGTAACATGACTTGATTTTCAACATTTTAACAATTGATAGCTAATATTTGCAAACATTTAGTCCCAGGGCCCCTGTGTAGAAAGGCATATTGTCACTTCCACTTTTGCCTCCTCATTTTCATTCTGTTGGTACTTCTGTGTTTATATTGTGCCACATGTTGCTTTTGACACCTGAGCTTTTTAACCATGTCACCTTTTCCATGTGTTGTGTCCCATTTGACTTTCCTCTGCACATCTCTCCACCTCTGCCTGTGTTGCCATCAGCCTCCCAAAAAGCTTTTGGATTATCTGCCGGAAAGTTCTCCCCATGTTTCAGCTGATAATATAAAGGTAACTACTGATTCTTTATCCTCAAAATGCTGTATTTTCCCATCACATTTTTATCATCGTTTTACCATGATCATTATCACTCTTCAGTTCATTAAGGTATTGCATTTGCACAGTGGTTGAGGTCCTTTTGTCATTTCTATCAGCTCTGGAATTGCAGTTACCAATGCTTCTGGAATAATGCTTAGGGCATGTGTATGACATTCTCTGTCTCCAATTTTAGCAGACATGTTAACCTGTTTAAGATAATGAGTTGACGCCATTTATTAAATGATGGGCTGAGGAGTGCCATACTTGATGAAGGAGCTACACGCTCCGAAAGCTAGTGATTCCAAATAAACCTGTTGGACTTTAACCTGGTGTTGTAAGACTTCTTACTGTGCCCACCCCAGTCCAACGCCGGCATCTCTACATCATGGCTACAAAAGATCCAAGCTGACAAGAACAGGCATTGCACCTCATCTCGCGCTTGGTCCTACATTTGATCTTATCCAAGAGGTCAAGAGGTGTTTCATCTATTACAATTATTAACAATAATCATGTTGACTTACCTCTTGATTCGGAAAGCTGTGATTCAAGCCTCATTTTGGGATTTAAGCCTGCAAACACAGCAGTGCAGTGATTACCTTACAGGGCTAGTAATCAGTGGCCTGGGCTGTTAATCTAGAAAGCACAACCTTGATTTTCATGGACAACCAGGAACCCATTAGCGGGTGATCAAACTGATCAAGCCAGGGAGGTGGAAGCTCTTTCAGTTTCATGATCAGATCTCATTTAGATAAATCCATTCAAATTGCCCATCTTTGCATTGCCAGGTTGGCAGTGCCAAGCTGCCCAGGTGGCACCATACCCATGCCGGGGATTTGGCCCCGGGGGGGGTGCCCTTTCCATATGAGGTAGTGCGGGGGTGGGGAGGCTTGATGACCCTCTTATTTGTGAGTTGGGGTGTTTGGGGGGGTTTAAGAGATCGGGGCGCCATGTAAAAATGGTGCCGCGTTCTCCGCCTGCACTGGCAAGCGACAGTTGTTCATGCAGGAAATGGGACTAAGTTCGTCTTCAGCAGGGCGTTCCTCGCTGAGGCCCAGAAATGCAGCTGAGTCCCGCTGGCAGCACCAGGAAACACCGGGCTAAATGCACATGGCATGGGACTCCGGCGTTATTTACCGACCACGCCGCCATGTGATTTTCGGCAGGCCGCCAGCGGGATTTACCGGTCTCGCTGCTGTCAACGGGATTTCCTGTTGACTGCACCCCTCACCGTCGGGAAACCTATGCGCCAGCGTAGGACCGGAATTTCCCTAAATCCTGCCCTCTGTTTCATTTCAGGTAAAACACACCCTTAGTCATTTTATTGGGCCTTGGGGAGTTTCTCCCCGGTCTAGCCCACAATGAAAAACTTTCTCAGCAGTGAGGAGCTGAACTCGCTGGTGAGGCTGGCTCCTCCAAGATCTGGCAGCCATTTTGAAAGGGTTCCCCAATCTCTAAGCTTGAGGGTCCCCACAGACCCCATCCTTGGGCAATGTCACCCCTGACACATGCGCATTGCCACCCCCCCCCCCAAGTGAGGACACCTGGCTATGAGTTTGCTGTGGGCCACCACCTTTTCAGGGCTTCCCACCCCCCCTTTCGGGCTATTCCTCCTTTCAAGATCCCCACCCTGCACCCCCAACCTTCAGGAAGCCCCTTCATACCTGCCCTTCACCACCCCATCCTTCATGATCATTTGATGTGGATATCTTCTCTGGGTCAGGACCCAGGGTATCTAATGGCTTATTTAACTATGTTTATCTGGATCTCGCTCAGCGAGGACGAGATCCAGATCGCGACGTCTCACAAGATCCTGTTAGATCTCACAAGGCATCCTGATGTCGCAAATCACCAGAGAACTCTCACATAATTTTAACAACTGTGTTTCGTCCCCCAAGTCGGGCGTGATGAGGCCGTCCAATCGCACCCGTAGTTTGGTATGACCTACCATTTGAGCCACTCTGTTGTCTCAAACAGCTATTTTAGTAGAAAGGTGCACCACCACTTTGAGGGCACCTTTTTTTAAAAATTGAGATACAGAAGGTTGCCCCATTCTACAGATACAATATTCGAACAAAGCTTGCCGAATTGGACATGAAAGGTTGTATGGCATTGCATGATGAAGAACGGGGTACATTAACTCAGCCATAACCAGAAAGGAGGTTAATTGTTCACTTTATTCTGTCTGTACAACTTTGCTGCAAACAGATGGGCTGTTCATCTATCGACATAACACCTACATTTAAGAAGTAGTTAATTGCTGTGATTCACGTTGTGTTCTCCTGAGGATGCGATGAGGTGAAATATAAATTTTTTTTTTTTTTTTATAAATTTAGAGTACCCAATTATTTTTTCCAATTAAGGGGCAATTTAGAGTGGCCAATCTACCTATCTTGCACATCTTTGGGTTGTGGGGGTGAAACCCACGCATACACGGGGAGAATGTGCAAACTCCACACGGACAGTGACCCAGGGCCGGGATTCGAACCCGGGTCCTCAGCGCCGTAGGCAGCAATGCTAACCACTGTGCCACCGTGATGCCCTGAGGTGAAATATAAATGCCATTTTTGTTTCGGACGTCAGTTGTCCAAATATTTCTCCTCAAGCTTGTTTTTATTTACTACTTAAACTAAAATCTTGATTGCGGTCAGTCTGAGGGGGGATCCAAATGGTGCAGTGACCTAAATCATTGCATTTTCTTTCACTTCTGGGCCTGGACTTGAGTACCATCTGGACAAATTATATACACAGAGCATTAAGATTTTAGCCACAGCATTGTTTATTTCATATCTGTTTTTTCAAAAAACTCTCCTGTCTCTCTCCTTTTATGCTTTAACCTTTTGACTCCGACACAGTTATATGTTATCAGTAATTTATCAGACACTTCAACCAGTTTATTACAAAAACGTTTTATCCATATGCCCTCATTTGCAAGATGAATAAAGGACAAACGCTGGTTCATGATTCAATCCAGTTATATTCACAATTCTATCACTCACAGTTGAGCTCTAGGTATTACTCACACTTAGTGAAGGAGGCTGGCCAGGCTTCGATCACCCAATGTGGATATCTTCTCAGCCGATGTGGGTATCTTCTCTGGGCCCAGAACCCAGGGTACCACCTTCTTGCGATAGTTGTGCCTGGGGGACTGCCAGGTTATCACTGAAAACCCGTTCCAATGTTCCTTCTTTTATACCGGTTCTCCTAGCATTGAGTCATAGGTATACAGCCACGTCTTGCCTGAGTTCTTTTGTCCCATCCAGACTCCGACTTGTTAATGGGAATAAACAGGATACTCCTGTTCAACCAGGGTGATTCAATCAAGATCCAGTGGCCTGTGAAACACTCTTCTCTGATCAGCCTTGAGCCCATTATGGAGTCCGATGGCCCCTTTTGTTTGTCCTGCTGCAAAGTTGATCATTTGTGTCTGGAAGATCCTTACATATTCATAGCATAGTCTTGTTCTTGTGTAAATGTGAGTAGGTAATCACAAAAGTCCATATAGCAATGTGTTGACTTGGGTGCTCTTGCAGATGGCCAGTATCGATTCCAGCCAGGGCCTCATTTGGCAGTTTCTGTTTCGGGCCTATGGGTCTTTGCAGCCTGTTCCCAGTACCGCACATACTATTGAAAATAAGCCTTGGTTGGTAGTTAGCCTGTTGTCAGTTGAGAATCCAAAATACTGTGTTACAGTCCAACTGGGAGTTTGATTGGAAAGGGGAGGGAAAAGCTGCCACAATTGATTGTGTCCTGCCAGTCAATGACCTACCAGGGTCACAATTGCCTGAGGAAAAGACTGCAGCTTATCCCATCCCCCCCCCCCCCTCCCCCGCCCCCCGCCACTTCCAATGGAAAGAATGTGGCTGTAAAAAGAAGCAATAAACAGACTAAATGAAAATATATATTAAAAACACTCAACCAAATTGTAGCGTCTGGCAAAATACAGACTGTTGCTTTTTCTGATATTAGGAATCCTTGGACTTGTCCGATAGTAAACAAACTGCTTAAGTACATAGTACATAGAACATACAGTGCAGAAGGAGGCCATTCGGCCCATCGGGTCTGCACCGACCCACTTAAGCCCTGACTTCCACCCTATCCCCGTAACCCAATAACCGCTCCTCACCTTTTTGGTCACTAAGGGCAATTTATCATGGCCAATCCACCTAACCTGCATGTCTTTGGACTGTGGGAGGAAACCGGAGCACCCGGAGGAAACCCACGCAGACACAGGGAGAACGTGCAGACTCCGCACAGACAGTGACCCAGCGGGGAATCAAACCTGGGATCCTGGCGCTCTGAAGCCACAGTGCTAACCACTTGTGCTACCGTGCTCCTCCCTAAAATATTGACCAGGACAATGAGCCCTGAAAAATAAGGAATAGGAGGAGGAGTGAATTACATGGCCCATTGGACCTGCTCTGTAGGATCATAGGTGATCTTTGGCATAAACACCATTTTCCTGTCGGCTCACCATATCCCTTGATTCTAAAGAGAGACCAAGTATCTGTCTGTCCCTCTCAGCCTTAAATATATTCAACGATGGAGCATCCCCAAACCTCTGGGGTAGAGAATTGCAAAGATTCACAGCCCTTTGAGTGAAGAAATGGCTCCTCATACCTGTTGCTGTCGGCAGGTTTGTGAATGATCTCTCTGTGACGTTTCACTTCTCCATTTGTCATTTAGGGTATGATGTAATGGAGGACGTGAGGGAGAAGGAAGATGCGAAGACCCTCCCTCATTGGAGTGTTTATTGGGTGGGCAGGAATGGGATTCTGTTTGCATATGGAAGGAGGCCCCCCCCCCATCCCCAGGCTTCCCTCTTTTGTTTCCTTTTCTCCTGGCTCACCTTTGGGCACACTTCTTTCCCATTCTTAATAGAGACTGTTGTTCAGAATGCTGGTATTCGGCCAGCTGTTAGGAGGTGCGTGAAAAGGGTTGATTTTTCTTCCTTCTCCTGCACACTGCAGAGGAAGTCAGTTGGTCCTTGTGTCGTAGAATCCCTACAGTGCAGAAGGGAGGCCATTCGGCCCATCGAGTCTGCACTGACCATCTGAAAAAGCACTCCACCCTAATCCACTTCCCTGCCCGATCCCAATAACCTCTTGATCTAAACCTGATCTGCACACCCCTGGACACTAGGGGCAATTTAGCGTGGCCAATCCACCTAACTTGCACATCTTTGTGACCGTTGGAGGAAACCCACGTAGACACGGAGAGAATGTGCAAACTCTACACTGTCACCTGAGGCCAGAATTGAATCTGTGTCCCTGGCACTGTGAGGCAGTACTGCCAGCGACTGTTGTTGCCACCCTCGTGTTGCTGTATCATGCAAGTCTAATCAAGAACAAATCAGACCTGTTGTCCTCCATTTCATCATCCTGTACACTGGAACTCCATTTTGAAGCTTCAGGGATTCAGTCACATTAAAACAAGCAGGTCGTCAATATATAAATGTTAGTGGGGATCAATGAGAGGATGGATTTTTTTAGACCCAATGGATTTTTCCTGTTACTGACAACTCCTCTATTCTCTTACTGTCTCACACTATAGTGTGTCATGTGATACTTCAATTACGTGACTCCATTGTTAAATCACGGCATTTTAGTACACGGGAAATCCTTTGACCCATTCTTTTTATGTACATTGCAGGCAGTGCCAGAAGTAAATTAGGAATCCAAACCCGAGTGACAGTAATTTATTTATGATGGGTCAACAAGAATGTAGTACTCTATTTTAATTTTAAGTTAATTACATTTATCGTAGTGAATTGAAATGTAATAAAGTTTCTTTCTGCATACTAAAGTAAAGCAAGTTCAAAGACGAGAGATGTCCAAATTCACTAATTGTGCAAAATTGCTGAATGTTGGGTGAAACAGAAGCTGATTTGAACAGTTTTCCACAACCAGACAGTGGGGAACATTGAGCTAATATTATGTTAAAGGTCAATTGGCGTCTCTAATCATTGCTTTAGAAAGCTTTCGCTGTTTACCACAGAATCTTTTGTAGCATAGTTCACAATTATGTGTTGTACTATTGTGTTCGACTTGCCTTTTCAGTGTCATGCTACTGTTGGTGTCAATCTGTAACTGTGGTTAGCACAGTTGCTTCACAGCTCCAGGGTCTCCAGGGTCCCAAATATATGCATGGCATGGCTTACGAGGGATTCCCGAGGCTATCGGGCCATAATCTTAAGTGGGCAACCCGATAGTGAGGTCCCGTGGCCAGTTCCCCCCCCACCACACTTCAAAGCAGAGTCGAACCCACCCACACCACACAACAGCCCCCCAACCCTGGATGACCCCCCCATCCCCAAGTACCGGGGTGGATGACGGGGGACCTCTCTGCGAGGTGGACGTATTAACTCCATGGCACTATTTGAAGGCCAGGAAAGAGTTTTCCCAATGTGCTGATGGACATTTCTCCCTCAGGGAACATCACTAAATCATATTTTCTGGTTATTTATTGTGTTGCTGTTTGTGTGACGTTGCTTTGTGCGAATTAGCTGCCGTATTTTTTACCAACTGTAATGATTAAAATTCAAAAATAGTTCATTGGCCGTGGGCCGTGCAAATGCTGATACATTAATGCAAGGCCTTTCCTACAAGCCATTCTGTACCTGGAAATAAAATACAAAAGA
This sequence comes from Scyliorhinus canicula, assembly GCF_902713615.1. Taxonomy (NCBI): domain Eukaryota; kingdom Metazoa; phylum Chordata; class Chondrichthyes; order Carcharhiniformes; family Scyliorhinidae; genus Scyliorhinus; species Scyliorhinus canicula. The sequence continues at coordinate 165,279,690 of NC_052153.1, forward strand.
CTTAAAAGGATTAATGATTAAATTTTACCTTTCAGTGAACCTACGCTGAATGTACATCCTCATCAAAGTTGTAAGATCACTTGTTATTTGTTGACCTTAGTTTGCAACCTCACATGCCAACCTCTTAAATGTACTGTACTGCTGGGAGTGAAGTCACAGGCCTCATTTTTTGATATGCTGGCAAACTGCTGTTTTTCTTTTGACACCATAAAGGGTTTAATTCTCATGATTTCCTCTAAATCTGATAATTCCACACTCTCCTTTACCTTTTCACACAGTTCAGTGGCATGAGGTTGAAGGAAATTATCATGGAAATCCCCCCCCCCCCCACCCCACCCCCCACCCCCCCCCCCCCCCCCCCCCCCCCCACCCCCGCAGGGTGGGTCGCACCATCTTTTTGTAACATTTGATACTTTTTTTCTCAAATGTAGAGCCAACCTGTTTCTTTTTTTCCCTATGAAGCAAAATTGATCGGGTCTGATTTTACCAGCACTAAGAACCCAGAGTCCAGCTGTGAAGTACCTGATTCACGCCAGTGATAAATTGAGAAAACGGGCATAGACTTTCCTTGGAATTATATGTGCTGTGTGTTAAGAATCCAGGGGCGTGATCAAATGGCCTCGACGCGCCAGACTCAATGATGCAACAAAGCCGTTAAACCTTGCAAAATCTCGCCGGGCGAGATCCAGATATACATATTTAAATGAGCCATTGGGCTCTTTTAAATATGTCAGCTCCCGATTCTCCTGAGGCCTGGGAACGAAGGCCTGTGAGACCAGGCCATGGTGCCATTTAGCACTAGTCCACACAAATGTGGACCAGGCGAAACGGCACCTGGGATCATCTCCCAGGCCATTGGAGACCCTTGGGTGGTCAGGGATTGTGCATGGTGGCACCCTGGCTCGCCCTCTGGAACCCTGGCACCTGGGCAGTACCAGGCTGACACTTCCAGGCAGATGGAACACTGCCAAGCTACCTGGGTGGCAGTGCCCAAGTGCCAGGGTGGTCCTGCCAAGGGCAGGGCCTTAGAGGTCCTATGCCCATGAAAGGGGGATTGAGGGAGATATGAAAGGTGGGGGCGTGGGGTGAAGGGCAGTTATGAAGGGCCTCCTGTAGGTTGGGGGATAAATTGTGGGGGTCCTGAAAGGGGGGGCAAAAAGTGGCATGGGGAGACCTGAAAAGAGGGCGCTCTCAGCTACCCCACAGCAGGATATCCTCGCTTGGGTATGTGGGGTGATGCCCATGTTTGTGGAGGGTGGCATTGCCTGTGGGCGGGGTTTTGGGGGACCCTCAAGCTCACCTTGAGATCGGGGCACCCTTTCAAAATGGTAACCCTGATTTCTGAAGAGCCGGTCCCGGTGGCAGGTTCAGCTCCCCATTTCTGAACAAATTTGTAAGTGTGGGCTACACCAGGGAGAAACTCCCCAAAGCTCAAAAAGATGACTAGGGGCAAAATCTAACGGCTGCCTTGTGCATCATGAGATTTAACGGGATCTCCCGAGACATCGTGAATCGGATTTAGCAAATTTGCATGTTAAAGTGAGCAGCCAGTCTCACTTTAATATGCACTTTCCTGATCTACCCAAATCAGGGATCAGATTCCTTTGCCTCAGAGACCCCAGGCAAGCGGGGTGGCTGGGCTCCGGGCAGGGTGATACCTTGACACCCCGATGCCACCCTGCCGATGCCACCTGGGCGCCCAGAGGTTTCTTTGTCATTCCACTTTGGTAGTCATATTATTTAAATGAATTATCCTTGATAATGGTAGCCATCCCAGCCCCGGAAGCAAAGGAGCGCCCTGCCCATGAAAGGGGAGAGGGATGAGGGGGACTGTGAAAGGTGGGGGTGGAGTGAAGGGCAGCTATGAAGCATACATTTAGAGAAGACGTTGCGGCATATTCTTTGTTCCAGGGTAATCAACATCTTATTGTCGGGAAGGTTGATCAACCTGCTGCTTTGGATTAATTCAAGTATAGTAAGATAACCCGAATGAGTTAAAGTTGAGTGGGTTAATGGTTGGATTCATTTTCTGGAAGGATGAAATCAAACGAGGTGAAGGACTTTCTCCATCCATGTATACCCTGTGATCTGTATCTGTGATGTTCCTATTTCTTTGACTGAGGTAACAGTTTAATTAAAATTGATCTGAAATAATAAGGTTGAATATGAAATGATGTTCACCTGAGAGGCAATGGGGAGATATTTAGCAACAAATAAGGGAAAAGCAGTCAGTTTATGCCAGGCTGTTATTAATCAAAGGCCTATAAGATTGAGAGGGATTGAGTTTCGGAACCACAGGGTCATGCTGCAGCTGTACATAACTCTGGTGCGGCCACACCTGGAGTACTGCGTGCAGTTCTGGTCACCACATTATAGGAAGGATGTGGAAGCTTTGGAAAGGGTTCAGAGGAGATTTACTAGGATGTTGCCTGGTATGGAGGGAAGGTCTTACGAGGAAAGGCTCAGGGAATTGAGGTTGTTTTCGTTAGAGAGGAGAAGGCTGAGAGGTGACTTAATAGAGACATATAAGATAGTCAGAGGGTTAGATAGGGTGGACAGTGAGAGTCTTTTTCCTCGGATGGTGATGACCAACACGAGGGGACATAGCTTTAAATTGAGGGGTGAGAGATATAGGACAGATGTCAGAGGCAGTTTCTTTACTCAGAGAGTAGTAGGGGTGTGGAACGCCCTGCCTGCAACAGTAGTAGACTCGCCAACTTTAAGGGCATTTAAGTGGTCACTGGATAGACATATGGATGAAAATGGAATAGTGTAGGTCAGATAGGCTTCAGATGGTTTCACAGGTCGGCGCAACATCGAGGGCCGAAGGGCCCGTACTGCGCTGTAGTGTTCTATGTTCTATGTTCTATGTTCTAAGAGTGAAAGACGTTCCAACCCATCCTGTTATGATGTGGAATGACTTTAAAAGGAAATATTTTGGGGGCTGTGGGGAAGGAGCAGGTCTACTTGGTTAGTTATATCAAAGAACTGGCATTGCCCTCCTGTGCTGCAGTGGGCTGGATCTTATAGCCAATGGTTTGTTAGACTTGTCCTTCCCCATAGACCTGCTAAAGGCTTTAGCTTGATCTCCACTTCAATCAATACTGCAATAATAGATTCCACAGCCTCATAAATCTATTTTGCTTTTTTAAAATGGTCTCTTGTTATTTGTCCTAAATCATCATATTTAATCTTATATCTGTGGCTCCTCATTCTGGACTCCTCAATAATTCAAAAGTTTTAAATCTACTCCTTCATAATTGAAATCAGCTCTGACAAAAAAAGCGGCAATTCCTTGAATCTTCACTTTTGCGTTTTCTCATATCAGTCAGCATCGTTGTGAGTCTGTGCTCTTTCCTCTCTGTTGACTGAACATCATTCCTATAGTATGCAGCCCAAAATTGTACACCATTACTCTGTGTTCTTACTAAGTTTTTGTATTGATTCAATGTTAAACTGTGACTCACTTAAAGGCAGCGTTGGTTGGCACATAAAATGAAAATGAAAATCGCTTATTGTCACGAATAGGCTTCAATGAAGCTACTGGCAAAAGCCCCTAGTCACCACATTCCGGCACCTGTCCGGGGAGGCTGGTACGGGAATTGAACCGTGCTGCTGGCCTGCTTTAAAAGCCAGCGATTTAGCCCAGTATGCTAAACCAGCCCCGAGGTGAGTATTCTTTATATTCTGCAGTACAGAAGGGGCGGTTTGGGTTTTCTGATGGTCCATTCAGGGAGACCAGGTCTTGGGTTTCAGATATGCAGAAGCGTCCAAGCTGTGACCTGGGAATCCTGCAAAAAGACACATCCATATTTAAAAAGAGACCTTTCTGCATTTTGCACCAAGAATTGTGGACCCATTGCTATTGGAGCAGCTCCATCATATTAAATTCTTGCTGCTGTTGTTCGAAAAATCCTTTTTTATTGTTTGCACTTGACTGGTTGTTTTGACAGCTCTGATAAGGTCATTGTTGAATTGGAGCTGTCTTCTGATGAGATGCTTTTATTCCTGAACAGCGCAGAGTAGAGGATAAATCTAACATGTGTTGTCTAACATTAATGGGATCAAGCCTGCACTCCATCTTCCCCTGGCAAAGAAATATTCACGGTCCTGGAATGAAACAAGATGTTAATCTCACATGTGCTTTGCAAGTACTCTGACCTTCTAGTTTTGCTGGGACAGTCTCACCCAGTCGAAGAACAGATCCTAAATTAAGGAATAACCGCTGTATATTTGCAGTGAGCTTCGGCTGCCAGCTCAGACATAGACACAATTTACACCAAAAATGTAAATGAGCAAATCCTAATTCATGGGGGCAGTTGGCAACACAGATATGGGGCAACAGAGATGAAGGTTATGCACAATTTCATTGTGTAAAGTATTTTTCTTTCTTTGCTTAAGGTTAAGTCCCTTGTATTGACAGCAGCACAAAGGGAAAGAGAAGAGGCCGAGAAATTATACATGTTAAAGTCTCCTTTGTAGAATGATATTATTCAGAAGGAGGCCATTTGGCCCATCATGTCTGAGACATCTAATTAGTCCTGCTCGCCTGCTCTTTCTCCAGAGCCCTACAGAAATTATTTTCAAATATTTATACAATTCTCTTTCCTTACAGGCCTCCTTTTACAGTACTTCAATAGATAGGCAGTTGGAGAGACCTTCCAGGTAAGTGCTAATTGATGCTGTTTTGTTCCATTTTGTTTATCAGGGGCTGTGATCCCTCATTTCAGTTTTTGACAGATAAGGTTTGGACCATATAACTCAACATTTAATAGTTGCCTTTTGGGAATGTGGAACGACTTCCACTGAGATATTTCAGTCAACTCTGTCTATCCATTTAACGGGAGTAACTTTTAACTTGATTTCTTTGTTGGGTCAGTATGTGACACAGTTTGTTATTGGACCAGAGTTAAATCTTTCGACCGAGACTCTCACAATAATGTCTTGTTATTATATATGTAATGTTGCTTGTTGGACTCGTTAATGTAATCCAGGGTTTAAAAGTAATAAATCCGTTTTATTTGTAAGGTAAATTGGGGTGAACCGTTACTTGGAAACAAAGGTTATTGGCAGAAGAGGCTGTAGCATGCACCAAGGATATTGTTTTGTTTGTCTCACAGTGGAGAGTTTCAATGTCTACATTTATATAATGATCTTTTGTTCATCATTTCTTTCTTACAATAAAAATCTGCCTTGTTGACAAACATACCTACAAACATATGGATTAGGAGCAGGAGTAGGCCATTTGCTCCCTCAAACCTGCCCCGACATTCAATGAGATTGTGGCTGATCCGACTGTGGCCTCACCTCTATATTCTGCCTGCACCCTCCCCCGATAACTTTCGACCCCCTTGTTAGTCAATAATCTATCTCCCTCTGCCTTCAGTATATTCAATTAATCTGCCTCCACCACCCTCTGGGGAAGGGAGTTACTAAGATTCACGACCCTCTCGAGAGAACAAAATTCTTCTCATCTCCAGTTTGAAAGGGAGACCCCTTATTTTCAAACTGTGTCACCTGGTTCTAGTCTCTCCCACAGGGAGAAATCCTTTCACCATCTAACCCTATCAAATCCCCTCAGGATCTTTATATGTTTCAATGAAATCGCCTCCCAATCATTTAACTCCAGTGAATACAGGCCCAGCCTGGCCAACCTTTCCTCATAAGATAACACCACCAGCCTCTGACCCCTCTCCTCATCCCCAGGTATCAGTGAAGTGAACTTTCTCAAAGAGACTAAACTGCACACAGTACTCGATCTTGCTAAAGTTCACCAGTATCCTGAAGAATGGTTCCAGGGATGAGAGACTTCAGTTATGAGGAGAGCTTGGAGAGGTTGGGACTGATCTCCATGGAGAGAAGAAAGTTAAGAGAAGATTTGATCGAGATGTTCAAAATCATGAGGGGGCTGGACAGAGTATATGGGGAGAAGATGTTCCTTTTTGTAAAAGGATCAAGAACGAGAGGGCACAGGTTTAAAGTGACTTGCAAAAGAATCAATGTGAGAAAAAACTTTTTCACACAGCAAGTGGTTTGGGTCTGGAATGCACTGCCTGGAAGTGTGGTGGGGGCAGGTTCAATCGAGGCATTCAAGAGGGCGTTAGATAATAACTTGAATAGAAACAATGTGCAGGGGTACATGGAAAAGGTAGGGAGAATGGCACTCATCCATGATGCTCATTTGGAGAGTCGGTGCAGACACGATGGGCCAAATGGCCTCCTTCTGCTCCGTAACAATTGTGTGAAATGTTGCATTACCCCCTTAATCTCATTTATGGACAATAGGATACTGTAGTCTAATCGATAATTGTGATTGATAGTAAACCTTTAATTGAATTGAACAGGTGCGTGGCTCACAAGGGATTCTGTAGCTTTTAATTTACCTCTTGCTTACACTGCACTTTCTGTGGCAGTTTATTTTCATTTATTATTTCATTTGAAATAAATGGTGATTTTAATCACTTATGACATGCATCCCAGATAAAGGTATTTAGTAATTTATCACTACTTCTGAATGGACGTCAGTGTTTAGGCACCATAGAAATTTGTTTGAAGTTTTAGAATCTATCATGTGTGATAGATTTGCATTGATAATATATTGGTTGCTAATTTAATTTGATTACCATGCAATTTTCAGGTATTCAGTGTCCTTGTAGATTGTTCAGTTGATGTCCCTAACATGCATTAATCACTGCTGGCCTCTGAGGCTGAAATATTCTCATTAATTCGCAATCTTCTGGTGATGAGAGGCAGTGACACTGTCTTTACTTTCTGGATTTGTGATACAGCAGATTCAAATGTGTAAAATAGATAACGCAAACTGCTGCTGGAAATTTGTCACGAGTAATATTTGTCTCATTGCCTTCCTTGAAAATTGATGTAATGGCTTTTTGGCCAATCCAACTGTGCCTCGGCAATATTCACCAACTCCTTCATGATTACTGTCAGCATTTTGTAGACTTGCTAGCTTCACTCGGCACCTGTCCATGGAACCAAAGAAACAGAGCAGAGAACAAGGCTATTCAGCCATTATGTCAATGCTGGCACCTTGCTAGAGCAGAGCAACACAAAGCCCACTAACAACCGAAAATACTGCATTTCCTCCGCTTCAAATCCTTATCCCGCTTCTTGCTTCAAAGATGTGCTGGCCTCTGCCTTAACTGCACCCCTTGGCAAAGCAATTCAGACCTCATTAAAAATTTTAAAAAATTCCCCTCCTTTCCTTTGTCATCATTCTAAACTGACACTTCATCCCTGTCTCACTAACCAGCATAAAACCTTTCATAATTTTAGAATTTCTGTTCAATCTGTCTTTTTTGAGTTTCTCCACACCAGTGAAGCTAGCCCAAGACTCTCGGGTCTATACTCAAGAGACATGGTTTATCATCTTTGATATCTTCCTGATGAATCCTGCTCCATGCTGCCTTTTGCTTTAATGGGCGGAATGGTAGCACAGTGGTTAGCACTGTTGCTTCACAGTGCCAGGGTCCCGGGTTTGACTCCCGGCTTGGGTCACTGTCTGCGCAGAGTCTTCATGTTCTCCCCGTGCCTTCGTGGGTTTCCTCCGGCTGCTTCGGTTTCCTCCCACAAGTCCCGAAAGATGTGCTGTTAGGTCATTTGGACATTCTGAACTCTGCCTCCGTGTATCCGAACAGGCCCGGAATGCGATGGCAAGGGACTTTTCATGCTAACTTCATTGCAATGTTGATGTAAGCCTACTTATGACAATAAAGATTATTATTATTATTAAATCTTCCTCCTCTAAAAAGACACACACTAGTCTCACTGTGTCATAGACATTGCCATGTACAAGTTTACCACAACAGGCAGCGCATCTGTCATATGTAAATAAATGACTAAAAGTGATTTATTGTTAGCAAGCCTGTTGAGCTAGATAATACGCTGCCCACAGCATAATTAGGGTGGTAGTCAGGCAGGTGGGCAGGCCATTTTCCAGTGGCTTACCTGAAAAGGGTGGGAAGGAAGTGGAAACCACCCCACCCCAAAATAGATCACCCCCACCCTTCCTTCTGTGCTCTCTGCCTTCCAAACCCCCCCCCCCCCCACAATGGGCTCCAGGATCCATCCGCACCCTGAAACTCTGGGGTTGCCTTTGTGGGGCAGCCATCCATTATCCACGTGCTCCTTCAATCTGCTGAACTGGCCAGCAACTCCCGGAGGCAGGCCTCCCCCGAGGGCAAGCCTTCCTCCCACTGAGGTGGGGAGGCGGGAGGGAGGGCACAGAAGTCCCACTTTGTTGTGTTGAAACTTTTGATTATTTATATATTTGGACCACTAGGGGTCTCTGTTTATCCATCCTTCAGGGTCTTTCCGTTTGAGTGTATGGGCGGAATCCTGTGAAGTTACGGGAATGGGAAATGAGGCGGGTGGGGGATATTTAGCTAGCGGAAGGCAAAATGTCAGCTTCTCTGCAGCAGGATAGATGTTACTTATTAAGTTGGCAGTGGGTTGAGGGTGGATAATGCTTCCCAGTGACCATCAGCGGGAACCTCTTTCTAATACATTAGCATGCATTGCGCAATCCTTAAAACACAGTTTCACCAGATTAAATTCTGCCTGTGGAATGAAGTGTGCAACAAATGAAAAACGGGTGCTTTAAAGACTGATTAAAGCTGGTGTCAGGTCGTCTTCCTGGTGGCGTGGGGCTGAGTAGAAGTTGCTTCTTTCCTTGGATGTGGAGCTTTGTTGAACCTAGAGTCCAGGAGGCACTGATTCACTGAGCTTGTGGGGGACAGGGGGAAGAAACTGGACTCTACAGGGAAGGTCGATGTCTGCCATCAGTAGTTCAAGCATGATTGTGGAGCGATCAAGGGTGAAGCTCCTAGAGTTGAGGGTAATTGAGGGCAGGACAAGGAGGATATGGGTAGGATCGAGGATGATCGGTGGAAGGTTAAGGTGTAGCATCTACAAGATGCACTGCAATAACTCACTAAGGCTCCTGAGGCAGCAACGTCCAAACCCATGACTGCTGTCAACTAGAAGGACAAGAGCAGCAAACACATGGGAAAACCATCACCTGTAAATTTTCCTCCAAGCCACACACCATGCTGACTTAGAAATATATCGCCATACCGTAACTGTTGCTGGGTCAAAGTCATGGGACTCCCTCCCTAGCAGCACTGTGGGTGTACTTACATCACATAGAGTGCAATGGTTCAAGAAGGCAGCTCACCACCACCTTCACAAGGGCCGTTAAGGATGGGCAATAAATGCTGACCCAGCCAGTGACGTTCACATCCCATGAGCAAATGTGTAAAATAAATCTTGTGGGGCATTTCTGGTTCCAACACTCAATGGGTGGGATTCTCCCATCGCACCCGCCTGACAACCAGAGAATCCAGCCCGAGGTCAATGGACCTTTCCATTATCCGCGTCTCGCCCACAGCGATCTTGTGGCGGGCGGGGCGGAAGAATTCAGCCCAATGTCTCTGTGATCTTATTGATATTGTCAAATTGGCACCAAATTAGAAGTAGCTTTTTACCTGCTGAAACATTGTGAGATGTGAGGAATGCTATGGAAATGTAACTTGGTGAAGCATTCTATCAGGTAATTAAAACAAAATCTTCCTTGTATCTGGAAATGATGGCGCATCTTCCTCCTGCGCAGCTGCTGTCATCAGATATATTTGGCTTGTACTCTGGTTCCATTCTAAACCAGCAGCCAAGCAGCAAGCAACAGCTTCGGAAATGAGGCAGTCAATGTGTCAAAGAGACAAGGTGCAGGTACCAGATGGAAGGTGCACCAGTGATTAAATATCTTCCCTTTGGCAGGTCAGACTGTCCCACTGTGTGCACAGTCTTAACATTTCATTCAGCGCAAGATGTATCTAAATCAGGCTAAAAGTCATTTTTCTGAATCTCGGTCAAGATTTTTCTACTAGCGATTTGATTTTGCAATGAAGTGCAAGGACTAGTCTACAATGATTTAAAAAGGGTTCTCCATCCTTATCTTCCACGGTCTTCCATTTGTACTGCTGAGGTCTTCAAATGTCACATGATTCCAGAGCTAATCACCTTCCACAGCATAGTTTCTACATAAATTTCATTTCATAGTATTTACACTGCAGAAGGAGGCCAGTCAGCTGATCAAGTCTGGATCAGCCCTTGGAAAGCACCCTGCCCAAGCCCACACCTCCACCTTATCCCTTGTACTCAAATTGCTTACTTCCGCTGGTCGGCATGAGCCTTTACTAGTTATTGAGAGCGAGTCAGCGATGCAATTGGAGGCCGGTGGCAGGAGTAGCACCAATTGCATGCACTGCTGTTATTGCAGAAGAGATGGGACCACCATGAATATATATTTTAAAAATAGCTGAATTTAGCTCCTTTGTTGTATGCGAAGATAATGGAGGAAGAATTATTTGATAGGTGATGGAGAAGGCAATAGATGGTTACGATGGTAGATTTAGATGAGAGAAGGTGGGAGGAGGCTAAAGAGATGAACACCAGCATGGACTGGTCGGACCAGATGGCCTGTTTCTGTACCATATATGTAATATTAAAAAACTGTATATCCTTGTTATATATCCAATCTATATATATTGTAATATGTACAATCCATATATCTTATCTAATATATACAATCAGTATATCCAGCATAATATATGGGGCTGGTTTAGCTCACTCAGCTAAATCGCTGGCTTTTAAAGCAGACCAAGCAGGCCAGCAGCACGGTTCGATTCCCGTACCAGCCTCCCCGGACAGGCGCCGGAATGTGGCGACTAGGGGCTTTTCACAGTAACTTTATTGAAGCCTACTCATGACAATAAGCAATTTTCATTTCATTTTCATTTTTCATAAACAATCCATATATCCTATGTAATAAATCCAATCTGCATGTCCTATAATATATATAATCTGTGTGTCCAATGCAACATATAACATTTGTATATACAGTGTAATATATCCAATCTGTATATCCTGTGTGATATATCCATATGAGATAGAAGCAGTAGGCAATTCAGCCCCTCCAACCTGCTTCATCTTTCTATAAGATCATGGCTGAGCTGTTTGTTTTTCTGATTCCACATTCCCATCTACCCTGATAACTTTTTGATTGCCTTACCTAACAAGTGTCTACCTGCCTCCACCTTAAAAATATATTCAGTGGCCCCGTCTGCTCTGCCTTCTAAAGCAGAGAGTTACAAGTTACACAACTTGGAGAGAAAGATATTCTCCTCAGATGAGATTCTCTGGCTCAATGGGATTTCCCGATCAGATGAGGGATGATCTCACCTCACATCTCTGTCCTAAAAAGGCAAACCCTCATTTTTAAACAGTGCCCCTGGGTACTGGACTCATCCATAAGGGGAAACATCCTTTCCAAATCCACCCTGTCAGGACCATTCACGATCCTATATATGTCAATCAAGGCACCTCTTACTCTTCTAATTTAACATGTGCAATCCATCTAACCTGCATAATCTTTGGACTGTGGGAGGAAACCGGAGCACCTGGAGGAAACCCACGCAGAATGTAGAGAAAGTGCAAACTCCACACACAGAGTGACCTAAGTCCGGAATTGAACCGGGGTCCCTGGCACTGTGCGGCAGCAGTGCTTGCCACTGTGGCCCCATTAGCTCTGCTAATTTCTTGATGCACCTACATGAAAACCTTTTGTCATTCATGCACTAGAACACCCAGACTCCCTGCATCTCCGAGCTCTGCAGTCTCTTGCCATTTAAATAAAATGTTTTTTGTTTTTCCTGCCAAAATGGGCAACCTCACATTTTCCTACATTATACAGACAGTGACCCAGCCGGGAATCGAACCTGAGCTCCAGGGTCCCAGGTTCGATTCCCGGCTGGGTCACTGTCTGTGTGGAGTCTGCACGTCCTCCCCCTGTGTGCGTGGGTTTCCTCCGGGTGCTCCGGTTTCCTCCCACAGTCCAAAGATGTGCGGGTTAGGTGGATTGGCCATGCTAAATTGCCCGTAGTGTCCTAATAAAAGTAAGGTTAAGGGGGGTGTTGTTGGGTTACGGGTATAGGGTGGATACGTGGGTTTGAGTAGGGTGATCATGGCTCGGCACAACATTGAGGGCCGGAGGGCCTGTTCTGTGCTGTACTGTTCTATGTTCTATGTTCTATACTGCATTTGCTGGATCTTTAGCCACTCACCTAACCTATCTCTGTCCTAATGTCCTCTTACTTTCCTGCCTATCTGTGTGCCGTCAGCTAATTTAAAATCATAGCACGGTCTCTTCATTCAAAACATTTATAGAAATTGTAATGAATTGAGGCCCCCGCACTGATCCCTGTGGCACACCACTCCTGCAAACCAGGAAAAGACACATTTATGCCTGCTCTCTGTTTCCTGGCCAATATTTTATCCATTTCAATATGTTACCCCCTGCACCACAAGCTCTTATTTTGTGCAATAACCTTTGATGAGGCAGCTCATCAAATGTACTTGCCCGGTGATTACATTTGGAGTGGCCTGGGAGAGTTCAGTTTTCCTGCATTGAGTAAGTACCGAAACGTAAGTTGGGCAGTAACACAGTTCATCTGATTCGATTTGTTGTTAGTGCCACAAGTCCTGCAAGCGACTACAGAAAGAGGCGGAAGTCCGAACCTTCAGTGAACCATCAGAGAGCACAGAGTGATCACACAATGCAGAAGAGCAGTGCTGACCTCCATGGAATAACCAGGAGGTCACTAACCAATTCTTCCCCATCTTCGCCATCCAGAATTCAAGGTAAGGAATTCGCCTACCGTCAGTACGTGCAGTAGGCAGTTCGGGATTGGCAGCTGTCTTTTCGAGAAACTGTTTGAAGCTTGGGTATCACCTTGCACCTGCAATGTGGAGGGCGATTCCTGGTAAATTAACCAATCGCATGTTTTATCACTTTCTGACTCCCAACTAATCGTCAGTATCACGACGTGTGAGGTGTTTATGTGACTAAACTTATTTTTGCTTGCCAAATGTTCATTGCCAACTTTCAAAGGTCTCTCTTCAGACCTTGTATAAAATAAATGACTGGGAATATGAATAATGCTGTTTTAGTTGAAGACAGGATTTTATTGAAAGTCTTTTCAGCATCTCAGCATCTCCGCCGAGGTATATTAGCTTCAGACAGCCAAAGGGATAAGGATACTAATGAATGACTTAGAACGAAACCTCGGGAGAAAGGTTGTGTAACGATAATGCTGATATTTGTCAGTGTAATGATCCACAAGATTTTGGATATCTCTTCCAATAGGACGGCCCAGACTGTAGATTCCAGTATTGACACACTAGTCCCCTTAATGTTTGCGAAATATGACAAAACAGATCAATCTTTAAGCTGCTTTGAAGCGTATTTGTTGGACATGTTATTGTCAAAGCAGCATTATGGATAATTCTGAACTTAAGAAAATACTGAGTTTCTGTGAGGTTAGAAATGATGGTCTTTTCTTAGAAGGTCACCAGTGTCATACAGGTCCCTTTATTTTAAGCCGAGATCTGGAGCTTTTCCTCCTGTAGATGTGCTCTTCAGTTCTGCTCATTGTGCTGTAATAGTGTGCAAAGCTTTAGATTCATGCACATGCTAAGAATCAATTAGCTGACATAAAAGAGAATGTTAACGTAGATTAACATAGAACTTACAGTGCAGAAGGAGGCCATTTGGCCCATCGAGTCTGTACCGACCCACTTAAGCCCTCACTTCCACCCTATCCCCGTAACCCAATAACCCCTCCTAACCTTTTTGGACACTAAGGGCAATTTTATAATAGCCACTCCACCTAGCTTGCACGTCTTTGGACTGTGGGAGGAAAGCGGAGCACCTGGAGGAAACCCACGCAGACACTGGGAGAATGTGCAGACTCCGCACAGACAGTGACCCGGCGGGGAATCGAATCTGGGACCCTGGCGCTGTGAAGCCACAATGCTATCCACTTGTGCTACCGTGCTGCCCACAAATGACATGTCAATTTGCATTGCTTCTCTTTTAAAGGTGGCTTCAATAAAATGGTGGGGATGGGATGGAGGAATTCACATTCTCGGAGTGTCCACACATCCCAGACAGTATAAATACAGCTCTGCTATTGTCAGCCTCACTCTTGATTTGTATAAGATGTGGCATTTGAGGGGACTTGATGTGAAAACAGAGATTTCTGCTGATCAGGAAATATCCTTGTCAGCTATTGCTGAAAGGATAAAATAGAGAAATTGCAAAGAGTGGTACTTTCAAATCTGGATGCTCGGCTTGTTAAACCTTTGTTGAAACCTCTTGGAATCATAGAATGCCTACAGTGCAGAAGGAGGCTATTTGGCCCATCGAGTCTGCGCCGACCCTCTGAAAGAGCATCCTACCCAGGCCCACTCCCCTGCCCCATCCCCGTAACCTCACCTAACCTTTGGACACCGAAGGGCAATTTATCTTGGCCAATCCACTTAACCTGCACATCTTTGGACTGCGGGAGGAAACCGGAGGAAACTCACGCAGACATGGGGGAACATGCAAACTCCTCATAGACCGTCTCCCAAGGCCGGAATTGAACCCGGTTCCCTGGTGCTGTGAGGCAACATTACTAGCCACCATGCCGCCCCATCATCCACACACCATCCCCACAAAATTATGCTGTTTTGTGTAGTTGGGCATAATTGTATGTAATGCATATTACAGCATTTAATAAGGGTATTAACATTGGCTCAATGGTTGCACTTCTGCCTGAACGAGGTCAGGGGTTCAATACCCAGTCCAGATACTTGAGCATGGGCTGACAGCTTACTGTCTGATGTGCTATCTGGAGTATAAAGTGTATTCAAAGATAAGAGTTGTCTCCAAGTGTCCAGACCAATACATACTCCTTCTCAGATGAAGGTCAGGTTTACCTGCATTGCAACAGTGACAGAAAGACTTTCAGGAGTGCTTCATTGGCCGTGATGTGCTTTCGACAGTCCTGAAGTTGTGAACAATATGATGTGAATGCATGTGCTTCCTTTAGAACATGTTTGGTACAATCTAGACTAAATTTCTGTCTATATAATTAGAAGTCCAGCTGCACGCACAGCCATGCTTCTAAACTCCAATTCCATTAAGTCTCAGATACCGCAAATCTCCCAGACCTTATCCAAAATGAAGATAACTCCTGGTCAACAATCTTAGGCCCAGTTACTCCCAGCCTCTTCATGGTCACAGTGTTCCCACCTGCCCCCAGTCAGAATTCTAGCCCTCCACTTTTACTTTTGCTGATTATTTTGGAACAATTCTTCCTGATTGATCCCAGTGCACATTTCCATACAGTTCATGTTGTCCAGCATCTTGATCTGTTCAAAAACATTAAGCAAACTTGAGAGCAGGACAAGCAGGTGAGCAACGGTGCTTTAGAAGAATGAGGGAAGATCAAATTGAGGTATACAAGATGACAAAAGGTATGGATAAAGTAGACGTGGGGCGGATGCTTCCTTTTGTGGGGCATTCTAGAATGAGAGGTCATAGTCTAAGGATAAGGAGAAACAAATTTAAAACAGAGTTGAGGAGAAACTACTTCTCCCAAAGGATTGTGAATCTGTGGAACTTGCTACCACTGGGTGCAGTGGATTCTGGGACAGTGAGTAAATTTAAGGAGGAGTTAGACAGATTTTTTTTAAATAAAGTGGTATTAAGGTTATTGAGGTATTTTTAGTATTGTAACAACAACAAAATAAACAATGTATATGAAACTATAAACATAGTCCAAAAGCCTCCTCCCTTCCTTACACGCCCCACCTTTATTAACCCCCTACTCTAAGCTAAACTTAAACCCCCCCCCACTTTCTGCTGATGGTTAATTTTCCGAGAAGAAGTCGACGAACAGTTGCCACCTCCGGGTGAACCCTAACATTG
This sequence comes from Scyliorhinus canicula, assembly GCF_902713615.1. NCBI lineage: Eukaryota > Metazoa > Chordata > Chondrichthyes > Carcharhiniformes > Scyliorhinidae > Scyliorhinus > Scyliorhinus canicula. Next base: position 165,295,519 of record NC_052153.1, read on the forward strand.
ACCCTCTCAAGGCGAACTTGATATTCTCCAGACAGAGAAAGCTAACCATGTCCAATAGCCAGGTCTCCGACTTCGAGGGCTTTGGGTCCCTCCAAGCTAACAGTATCTGTCTCCGGGCTACCAGAGAAGCAAAGGCCAGAACGTCTGCCTCTTTCTCCTCCTGGATTCCTGGGTCTTCCGACACTCCGAAAATCGCCACCTCTGTACTCAGCGCCACCTTTGTTTTTAACACTGTGGACATGACATCTGCAAACCCCTGTCAAAATCCCCTAAGCTTTGGATATGTCCAGAACATGTGGACATGGTTCGCTGGTCCTCCCGCACATTTTGCACACCTGTCTTCCACCCCAAAGAATCTGCTCATCCGGGCCACTGTCACGTGAGCCCGGTGAACGACCTTGAATTGTATCAGGCTAAGCCTGGCACATGTTGCAGACGCGTCGACTCTACTCAACACATCCGCCCAAAGGCCCTCCTCTATCTCTCCTCCCAGCTCCTCCTCCCACTTGCGCTTCAGCTCCTCGGTCTGCGTCTCCTCTGACCCCATAAGTTCCTTATAAATGTCAGAGACGCTCCCTTCTCCCACCCATCCTCTGGAAACTATCCTGTCCTGAATTCCCCTGAGTGGTAGGAGTGGGAAGGTTGACACCTGTTTACGTAGGAAGTCCCGCACCTGCAGATACCTGAATTTGTTTCCCCTCGCCAACCCAAACTTCTCCTTCAGCATCCTCATACTCGGAAAGCTCCCCTCTATTGGATTGGATTTGTTTATTGTCACGTGTACCGAGGTACAGTGAAAAGTATTTTTCTGCGAGCAGCTCAACAGATCATTAAGTACATGGGAAGAAAAGGGAATAAAAGAAAATACATAATAGGGCAACACAAGATATACAATGTAACTACATAAGCACCGGCATCGGATGAAGCATACAGGGTGTAGTGTTAATGAGGTCAGTCCATAAGAGGGTCATTTAGGAGTCTGGTGACAGTGGGGAAGAAGCTGTTTTTGAGTCTGTTTGTGCGTGTTCTCCGACTTCTGTATCTCCTGCCCGATGGAAGAAGTTGGAAGAGTGAGTAAGCCGGGTGGGAGGGATCTTTGATTATGCTGCCCACTTTCCCCAGGCAGCGGGAGGTGTAGATTGAGTCACTGGATGGGAGGCAGGTTCGTGTGATGGCCTCCTTCTGCACTGTAGGGATTCTATGACTACAGATTGATAGGAGGTAGTGCTTTTAAAGGAACGGCGGAGGCTACAGACGGAGTTCAGCTTGTTAACCACAGGGAGGGCGGTGGAGCAGCTGAGAAAGGCGAGGGGGGTGATCTATGAGCATGGAGAGAAGCCAGCAGAATGCAGGCACAGCAGCTTAGAAAGAGGGAGGCAGCCAGGGAGATAGGGAAATTAAATGACGGAGATGGGAACCTGGCTGGAGATTCAGCAGAGGTGAATAAGGCGTTTAGGGATTTCTACAGTAGGCTGTACAGGTCGATATGTTTCTATGAGATCCCCGCTCACTCTTTTTAACTCTAATGAATATAACCTAACCGACTTAGTCTCTCCTCATATGAAAGTCCCACCATCCCAGGAGTCAGCCTGGTAAATCTTCGCTGCACTCCCTCCATAGCAAGAACATCCTTCCTCAGATAAGGACATCAAAACTGCACACAATAGTCCAGGTGCGGCCTCACGAATCCCATATACAAGTGCAGTGAAACATCTCTATTCCTATAATCCAATCCTCTTCCTACAAAGACCAACATACCATTTGCCGCCTTTACTGCCTGCTGTACCTGCACACTTCCTTTCAGCGACTGATGCTCGAGGACACCAAGATCTCGCTGAGTATCCGCCTCTCAATTTACACCCATTCAAACAATTCCTTTTTTTTGCTATCGAAATGGATGACTTCACATTTACTCTGGAACAGGTGGAAGAAAGAGATATTTACATTTATACCTCACTTTTTATGACCGCCATTTATTTCAAAGTGCTTTTGAAGTGTAGGTCACTTTTGTCATGTAGGACACACAGCAGATAATCTGCACACAGCAAATCTCCCCAATAAAGCAATGTGCTAATGACCTGAAACCGTTTGTGGATGTTTATTAAGAGATAAATAGCGGCCACGACACCAGGGATAGCTCCCCTTTTCTTTCAAATAGTGCCCGAGAGGGCAGGTTGGGGCCTCAGCTTAATATCTCATGCAAAAACCAGATAGTAACTCCTCAGGCAAATTCAAGGGAAAAGAATTAAAGAAATTCCCCTCCGACCCACCTTGGCAAATGAAACTATTCCAGGAATTCACTCTGTCCCTGGATTCCCTGTAGTACTCTAATTTTTGTTAGAAATGAGAGAGAGCCACTTATCGGTATCAGCAACTCTCTGACCTGCCCAGGCAAAACTTAAGAGGTCCTTAGAGGATCTGACTGAAACTTTGAGCGATTAGAAAAAATCTTGTAAATGAGGTCAGCCAGAAACAGGTCCAGCTCTCACTTGAAGTAATTCAGCAAATCCGTATCCACCTTTGGAGATGGCAGTCTGTTCCAGGGGTCCACTATTCTCCCGCCATGGCACAGTGGTTAGCACTGCTGCCTCGCAGCACCAGTGATCCGAGTTTGATTCTGATCTCGGGTGATTGTCTGTGTGGAGTTTGCACTTCCTCCCGTTGTCTGCGTGGGTTGCCTCCGAGTGTTTCAGTTTCCTCCCACAGTCCAAAGATGTGCAGATTAGGTGCATTGGCCATGATAAAATTTAGTGTCCAAGGATGTGCCGGTTAAGCGGGGTTCTGGGGATAGGGTGGGGGAGTAGGTGTGGTCAGGTGATCTTTCAGAGGGTTGGAGCAGATTTGATGGGCCGAATGGCCCCCTTCTGCATTTTATTGGTTCGATGATTCTAAACAAACCACCGCCTGCTCTTTAACCTACATCTGGCCATTTGAAACTTATAATTGGGACCCCTATTCATTTTGTTACCTTAAAAACCTCAGACTGTGCCCCTAAGTCTACCTTTCTGTAAATGGCAAAGTTCTAACTTTTAGCCTATCATGATGAGCAAGATTCCTTCAACTGGGAATTACTATAGTGGTTCTCGGCATCCAAAGCCTCACGTGAAAGAGACCAAAACTGGACAGAGGTTAATTTTTAAACAAAGATGAAGTTGTTATGAAAGCCTTGTGAACAGGCTGTCAGTGACACAAAAAGAAGCGGGGTCCAACGCCGGCATCGTCACATAGTGACACAAAAGAGAGAGAGAGAGAGAGACAGTGGAAAAGAGCTTTATTTAATATAACTGACCTGTGGGATTATGCAAACTCTTATAAAAGTGTACATATTCTGTATACTGTTGCTGAAGGGTGCCAGCTCTGCTTATTTTTAGCTTGGCTTAAATTTCCATTTTTGCACACTATTGAATATATTTACTGTTTCAGTAATTTAATGTGCCTTGGCCTGTCGTAGCAAAATTGTATGAACATCTGACTATAATGTCTACACAGCAAAACTGAAAACGAAACGTAGTTGTTTTCAAAGAAAAATCAATTCTGAATGATCTGGGCGAAAATGTTAGTAATTATTTAACTATGTGAATCGCCTTTGATAAAACATGTTGAATGGTTTCGGAAAAATGGTTTATTGTGGTAGGTTTAAAAATGAACTTTCGGGCAGCACGGTGGCGCCATGGTTAACACTGCAGCCTCACGGCGCCGAGGTCCCAGGTTCGATCCTGGCTCTGGGTCACCGTCCACGTGGAGTTTGCACATTCTCTCCGTGTTTACGTGGGTTTCGCCCCCACAACATAAAAGATGTGTAGGGTAGGTGGATTGGCCACGCTAAATTGACCTTTAATTGGAAAAGAATTAATTGGATACTCTAAATTTATATTTTTTTGAAAGTGAACTCGCTATTCATTGAAGTTGGCGGGCTAAGGATAACCGAATTGCGATGAAACGGCCATTATTTTCAGCTTCAATGTCCACGCCTGAACATGTTTTTAAAACATTGTTTTAATTTTATCGTCACACAAGAAGATGAGTTGCAGTTAACAAGTGAGGGAAATGTAACTTGATTAAGCCACAAGAGTTGTGGGCTCACAGTTACCAGGCTAAAGGTATATTAAGGGTAGTATTTATTTAGCCAGTATGCATTATCCCATGCTGCTGGCTTTGTGGGGGTGGGAAACATGGGGGCGGGGAGAGCGTTTATGTGTTTAGTCCTTTTCAATGTTAACTTTGATTGCAAAAAGTAAAAATTTGGCCTACGTCGAGTGTACTCGAGAAAACAGAGCGACAAACGTAACATGACCAACGCTCGTGAAAGGTTTTGCATTTTTAGACCTAATCCTAACTCTTCAAGATAAAGGAAATATCTGTTACAATAATCTTAACAGTGGCCTTTTACCAGATATGGCTAAATACATTCAATAGTAATTATGTTCATGCACTCTTCTTACACCTTTGCTTTTCTGCTACTGAAATACTGTCTTGAATGCCTGTTAATTCTGGAATTGTCTCTCTTTTAACCATGCTGCCCTATGGATCTGAAAGGTGGGGATATTAGCAGATCATACCCACCCCTTCTTAGCTGTTCACTTCAGAACCAGAATGCCTCCCATGAGTTAGGTCACAGTAGTTGCCATAGCCACCCCCTGGTTGTAATAACACCTAGTCCAAAAAGATCTGTCCTATTCAAGAATGGCTGGCACCTGAACCGACAAAATGCCGAAGCCTGGAGCAGCACGGACGAAGCAACTTCACCAAAGCTAAAGTCTCGCAGCTGTGACGACCTGCTGCAAAATGACTACATTGAGGTTCAGGAGGAGCAGACGAAGTCCGAGAGCATGGTGTCATTGTTTCGCGAAGATCAACCCAAAGGTGAATACTCTCGAAGTTGGCTGTCACCTCATGGGACTGGGAATGGGAAGCCCCATCGATCACGAATTCGCTGCAAGTCAGCCCGTGGTGGTAAAGGCTTCTTGAAGTTGTACAAGAAAATGCACCATATAAACCGCAAGGAACTAATAAATCCAGAAGTAATCTGCACTGTGAAGTCCAGGGTGTTGCAGTATGAGCAAGAGCAGCGCAGGGGCATCTTTTCAGAATGGAAAGGATTTTCCAATGAGGTGCCTCGGGACATGGTGCCAACCAGAATCTCGGAATTTGAAAAACTTATTAAGTCAAAATCTATGCCCAATCTGGACAATGTGATTTTATCTGAAGCCTCCTATACTGCTGCTAGTAAGACAGTCTTCCCTAGACGACGCTTATCTATCGAATCTTTGCTTGATGAGGAAAATCAAGGCAGGAAAATGTCCATGATGCAGCAACATTGCATGTCTAAAGTTATGATGCCAATTCATATTAAAGTAACGAATGAAAACCAGCAAAGACTAGCATCAAGGTTTGAACATTTGGAAATGGACAGTGACCATGAGGCGGTGGCCTCAGACCTCAGTGACTGCATTCCGATTGAAGGCTCCTCCTTTTGTAGTGAAAGTGACTTTGACCATTACTCATTCACCTCCTCTGAAAGTTTTTACGGCTCAGGGCACAACCCCCACCACCACAAGCACCTTCTCAGCTCCTGCAAAGGCAGGTGCCCAGCCTCATACACCAGATTCACCACCATGCTGAAACATGAACGGGCGAATCAAGAGAAAAGGACAGCTCCAAAGAAACCTGAAGCCGAGTCCAACCTTTCAAAGTTAGCCTTTCTCGTCAGCCCCGTGCCTTTCAGGAGGAAAAAGGGCCTGCCGCCCCAAAGAAAAACTGAAAAGCCAAAATCTAAATCCGTGTTTGAAGCGCTGGATTCTGCTTTGAAAGATATCTATGATCACATCAAGGCGGAAAAGAGGCGCGGGAGCCTACCTGATAACAGCATACTCCACAGGCTTCTAACTGAACTGCTTCCAGATATTCCTGAGAGAAATTCCTCCCTCAAGATCCTCAGGAAGAAAGAGAGTCCGCAGCCTTCCGAGCGGCAAGAGGAGGAGGTTAATTTTCCTTTGTACCAGTGTGATTATGAAAAATATCCTTTTAGTGCCTCTTACGAGGACATGGACACCAACAACAACCCAGGGAATGATTACACGTACTACCAAGGTGGCATATAAACCATTATCTTCACTGTGTGTCTGGGAATTGTCTGATCATCAACCATTCATTCTTCATCCATTTTGCCATCTACACTGTAAATTTAATTGGGTGATATCTTTATAGAGTCAGGATGTACGGCCCCATATTCAGCATTGAGATGCTGTACCCAGAGGAAGCGCCTGTGCACAATAAACAATTGAGCATAAGTGGGGGTGGGGGGAAAGCAAAATTAAAAATACATTTAAGGTAACGCAAATGGTTGAGATCTATTGGGTGAAATCCTTCTCATTCTTCACCATAATTGCTTGTCAGTTTAGCTCATGAACATTTCTGAAATGTGCAAATGCTTTAAAAGTTCAATACATGTTAATTAAACATAATCAGTATTTAGTTTTTCAAATTGTCCAGCATTAAACAATATCTATCTATCCATATAATATAGAATAATACTTAATGAATAAGTGACTATTTAATTGCCATGTCTCTGATCATTGATTCCTCATGAAGGTTAACATTCATATTTGCTCATTTAGATTGATAGAACATTTTTTTAGGCACAGTTGAGGGGGTGAGGAGAAACATAAAATGCACCAGCCACCTTTGCGCTCATTTTGTTTAAAATTAGATCAAATTGGGACGGCACGGAGGCACAGTGGTTAGCACTGCTGCCTCATGTTGCTGAGGTCCCAGGTTCAATCCCGGCCCAGGGTCGCTGTCTGCGTGGAGTTTGCACATTCTCCCCATGTCTGCTTGGGATCACCCCTACAACCCAAAAGACGTGCAGGGTAGGTGGATTGCCCACGCCAAATTGCCCCTTAATTGGAAAAAAAGAATTGGGTACTTTAACTTGAAAAAAGTGAGATCAAATTTAACATAAGTTTTCTTCAGTTGATGGATGAAATTGAATGTGGCTTTATAATAAATTGTATAAATATTAATGCCAAGAGCCATGTTTTAAATCATTCAGCCCATTGTCCTGTGTCAGGGCGGACTCATCCCACAAGAGCTTTTTGCTGTAATCCCATCCCTGTCCAACCCCTCCCCCACCTATATGCTTTTAAAAGCTCAGTGATCAAGTGAAGGCCTTTGCCACGGGCCTTGATTCAAGGCTGCCCATGAAGATTTAGTGTACGTTGGAGCATTGATATAATTTGTTTGTCGTGTCCTCCCCACCCCATTATTTCAGCTTGCCTTTGAATCTGGCATTATCTTTGGCATCCAGAAATACAACGGGATCTAACAGGATGAATTTTAATAATCATGGCTTTTAAAAAAATGTTATTTGACAATCCACACTTCAAGGCCCGAGTGGTTGTTCAGTAGTAATTGCGACCCAGTATAACATCACAATATCGTTTGCCAAAACTTTTATAATAATAATTATCATCTTTATTGTCACAAGTTGGCTTACATTAACACTGCAATGAAGTTACTGTGAAAAGCCCCTTAACATTTTCAATGGAGTTTGTAGCATAAAATATTTAGGTTCACGTTAAATTACTGATTCGCTGTTGACCGCATCAGCAAAGACTGTAACAGTGCCCCCTGTGACGGAGCAAGGTATCATCGACGGCATCTTTAGGACCTCCACATTTAACTGCACTTGTGGTCACCAGAAGTTGCTGTCAGTTTTAAACTTTAACGATGATGAGCGCTGACAGCTTCACCGACATTGCAACCCAAGATTTCAGGCCAATATCTCATTGCGTTTGGATGTTGCTCTAAAATCTACTGTCTGTTTTCACTTTCCCTCTGTTTGAATAATCCAGATCCACGCAGTATTTAAACTGACGGGAGTTGCACCAGCTTAATATCTAGTAGGAATGCAGCTGTCTGTGATACTTGGCTATGCCAGGATTCCACCAATACACTTAGAAATAACGTAATTTTGCTTTTAAGCAAGGGACAAAGAATGTATCCATTTTTAATTGACCTTTTGCTCCCTCTGGTATTGACTGCTTGGAGCCCTGCCAAAATGTTCTATTTTAAAAAATGAAACAAATCGACTTTGGAAGAGTTCCCTATTCTATTAAAAGAGGTGTTGTGACCATCCATCCATAACCATCATGTTGCTAGAGCTAATCATACTTCAATGTTGCACTGTTAATACTACAACACCTATATATAAATATATGAATTGCATTAAATCAAGGGTAATTATAGTTCAGATACTGTAGTGTATATAGGACCAGAGGGAGAAATGGGTTTGGGCTAATCTGAATATTTACTACTTTTCCAATCATTTTTATGTTCTCATTTGACATCATGAATTGCAAACTACATGTAGACTCAACAACAGTATGATTTTTTTTGCCATGCTTGGTCTCAATTTGTTTGACTTCACATAAACTATTTACTAATCAAATATTATTAAATATGTGTCGTCTGAAATCCAAAACAATACTGTATGATACTTGTCCATGGGGGAGCAACTCAGGACTTTCAATATTGCCCGTTGTTTATTCCTGTGTCAGTAAATAATCTGATCACCCATTTATCGACTCTTTATCATTAATTGCCCAGGTCATTGTGCCGTTTCTGAGCACAGGGGAATTGATTTCAATGCAGAGTCCTTTTGTGGATTAGATTAGGCTTCGCAGAATATCATTCCTTCGCCACAACATTACACCATTAACCGCCCAGATTCCAATGTAAACACTTTCTAAAAAACATTCTCTTTTCACAAACCCTCCCCCTCAACCCACTTTGTGCATCATTCCTAACTTCAGCTCGGTTATCCTCAGGAAGACAAAGCAAGAGAAGTTAGATTTTTAGTGAAAGGTAACGAGGAGAGAAATTGAAGAACGTGATTGCTTCTTCTCCCACCAGAGCTGTGTGGCAGAGCACAGACTGCGTATTCCAGTGAGAGGGTAGGTGAAAGCAGAGAACAGAAGCCATGATACAAGAGTTTCTGAGGGTGCAGGGAGAGGCAGAGAGGCAGAGGGGCAAAGGGGTTCAGATAGGAAGTTCTGAAAAGTAGAGCTGCGACCCACCTTGCCCATGATGGAGGCATAACCGAGAATATTGGGTAACTAATAACATAGCGTTAGCTGTATGGATTCTAAAGCACCATGTGCAAGAAATGCTTGTACAGTCCATTTTTATAAGCTCAGCCCTTGGTTGAGGTTTGCAGGCTGATAGATGCATCACTGCTTGAAATTTGAGGAAAATTTGTAAATGCCCATAAGTACTTAACATGGCATAACGCCAGTCTGCTGTTGATACGAATGCAATCAGTAAATATCTACCACCACAGAGATGATGCCACTGAAATTAAAAAAAACTCCCGTTTTCTGGTTGGCTGTTCCCTTTCCCAGTTGATTCCATCATATCCTCAATATGTGCTGCGTGGCGTCCGAACTGCTGCTTCTGTGATCTCACGTCTGGTGTCAGCTATATTATTCAGCTGAGTGCAAATCTTTGCAGACTAAAGGGTAAGTGGTGTTTCTGAAGACCCCCGGCTATTTTCTATTGCCGTAAATCTAGCACCAAATAGTCTTACGTTAAACGTGGAATATCTGTTTGCGGTGAGTTGTGATTATCAGGCTAGAGCTGGGTAACCTAGATGCGGCTTTGCCTAATTGACACCAAACGGAATAAACCGTGGGGGCTATTTAGCAATGAGTTAAATTTCCACAGCACAGCTAACAGTGAAAACAAGTACAGCCAGCATGCCATGAAGGAGTGGTTAATCAATTTAGAATAAAAACTGAAGGAATACCCTACAACATATTCACGTTTTAGCTTCTGCAGCTCAACATAGCAATGGGTTTCTGGGTGACAGATAACAAGGAAATGAGCAACACGCCACATATTCTGTCTCCTGAAGTCATGTCGTTTGATCTTGCTTTAAATAAAAAGAGAACTTCTCGAGTTCTGTTTCAGAGACAAGCACCAGAAATAAAATTATAGAGCATATGTGTGGAGAGGAATTTAGCCAGACATTCCACTCGACAAGTGCAGCAGTCAGTCCGTTGAAAATCATAAGAAGCAAGCTTGACGACTAGTTTTAAAACCGAGGGTAGTTACGAGAGTGCAGTGTTCAAGCACAAAGGCTCCACCCGATTTTGAAACCATTCTGGAGCATTTTTCCAAAAGTTAAATCCGGGGAATGCCCGTGGTTCCTTGATTTGTTTTGATTTTCCTGAGCCCTGGCTGCACTCAGCTGTATTCTAGTATTCCACTGCCGGCAGCTCCTATCAGTGGAACCTGAAGCCTTTAACCTCACGTCCCTGCTTCAGCAGAAACCCCGTATGAGGTTTATTCATGGGCATTAATCTGCATTTGAACCTCGCCACGGAAAATGCCAGAAAGATCGCAGCAACCGTAGATTCACTGTGCTCAGAAATCTGACCACCCCTTCGAGGAATGACAATTATTCGGAAGCCGACATCTTTCCCAGAATTACTGGAGGAATATATTTGAAAACCCTTGGGATTAGTGGCAATATTCCAGTCAATTCATAAATATGGGTATGATTTCTGACCAAGCAGCCAAAAAAAATCTCCATCTGGTCCATGGTGTGGACAACAGTGTTTGAGCTCGTTACTCACTTCAGTACGTTTTATTTCGAATAGATCAGGATTCTCATAGGATTGTCTCAGAAATGGGCCGAACGACGTTAAAAGATCACAGAGGGCCAACAGATGAACCTCGTAGGAAACCAGAAGAAAAAGAGGTAACTGAGAAGGGAGAACTCCGCAATACTACAAATGATCTTTGATTTTGTTTCTGGATGTAGATTTATATAGAATGTCATAAGCTGAATTTTTGTCAAGTAACATATTTTTAAAAATATATTGAGATAATACTGCAAGGGTTAACTTGGGCCAGACCTCTTTCAATATGTTCCTATTCCTCCGTGTGGTTATTTTCAATGTGCATTGTTGTACAGATATTCTTCTAACTCTCGGGAGCCTTTGTAAATGTGACACTGTCACACTCATGCACATGCCTTTTTCAATTGGACCCAGGGCAAGAGGATTTTTCAACTTAATTGTCTGTTTTAAGAAAGAAATATTGCACCTTTTCTAATCACCAGACATCCCAAAGCACTTTATAGCCAATAAAGCCAAATTTATGCATGACGGGGATTCCCAGTTGGAATCCCAACATCGAGCCGCCATTTTGAGTGGGTGGCCCGATACTGAGATCCAACGGCAGGCTCCCCTCCACCCAGAGTGCAAATCCTGCCCAACCCTGCTGACAAATAGGGACAATGTCCCAAACACCACTATCACCATTCCTGGGTATGTCCTGTCTCATCGACTAGACAGACCCAGCAGAGGGGGTGGCACAGTGGTATACAGCCATGAGGGAATTTCCCTGGGAGTCCTCAACATCGGTTTCTGGACCCCATGAAGTCTCATGGCTTCAGGTTAAACATGAGCAAGGAAACCTCCTGCTGATTACCACGTACTGTAAACAATCGGCTGATGAATCACTACTCCTCCATGTTGAACACTACTTGGAGGAAACACTTGAGGGTAGCAAGGGTGCAGTATATACTGTGGGTGAGGACTTCAATGTCCATCATCAAGAGGGGCTTGGTAGTACCACCACAGACCGAGCTGGCCGGGTCCTCAAGGACATAGCTGCTAGACTGGGACTGCAGCAGGTGGTGAGGGAACCAACAAGAAGGAAAAACATACTTGACCTCATCCTCACCAACCTGCCTGCTGCAGATGCATCTGTGGCAATATTGGTAGAAGTAACCACCGCACAGTCCTGTGGAGACAAAGGCCCCTTCTTCACATTGAGGATACCCTCCATCGTGTTGTGTGGCATTATCACCGTGCTAAATGGGATAGACTTCAAACAGATCTATCAACTCAAGACTGGAAATCCATGAAGCACTATGGGCCATCAGCAGCAGCAGAATTATACTTGACCATAATCTGTAACCTCATGACCCGGCATATCCCCCACTCAACCATTACCACCAAGCCAGGAGATCAACCCTGGTTCAATGAAGAGTGCAGGAGAGCATGTGAGGAGCAGAACCAGGCATCCCTAAAATGAGGGTTTGGTGAAGCTACAACATAGAACTAATTGTGTGCCAAACAGCATTAGCAGAAAGTAATAACAGCACAACAGGGGCAGCACGGTAGCATGGTGGTTAGCATAAATGCTTCACAGCTCCAGGGTCCCAGGTTCGATTCCCGGCTGGGTCACTGTCTGTGCGGAGTCTGCACGTCCTCCCCGTGTGTGCGTGGGTTTCCTCCGGGTGCTCCGGTTTCCTCCCACAGTCCAAAGATGTGCGGGTTAGGTGGATTGGCCATGCTAAATTGCCCGTAGTGTCCTAAAAAGTAAGGTTAATGGGGGGGTTGTTGGGGGTATAGGGTGGGTACATAGGGTTGAGTAGGGTGATCATGGCTTGGCACAACATCGAGGGCCGAAGGGCCTGTTCTGTGCTGTACTGTTCTATGTTCTATGCGGAGTCTGCACGTCCTCCCCGTGTGTGCGTGGGTTTCCTCCGGGTGCTCCGGTTTCCTCCCACAGGGCTATGGGGAGAATGCTGGGAGGTGGAGTTGAAATGCCCATCAGCCATGATTGAATGGCGGAGTGGACTCGATGGGCCGAATGGCCTTACTTCCACTCCTATGTCTTATGGTCTTATGATCTTATGTTCTATGTTCTAACAAACGCATCAGATCTAAGCTCTGCAGTCCTGCCACATCCTGCCGTGAATGGTGGTGGACAATTAAATAACTCCCTGGAGGAGGAGGCGCCACAGATATCCCGATCCTCAATGATAGAGGAACCCAGCACATCAGCGCAAAAGACAAGACTGAAGCATTCGCAATAATCGTCATCCAGAAGTGCCGAGTGGTTGATCCATCTCTGTCTCCTCCAGAGGTCTCCAGTTTCACAGATGCCAGTCTTCAGCCAATACGTTTCACTCCATGTGATATCAAGAAACGACTGATGGTACTGGATACTACAAAGGCCCTGACAATATCCCGGCAATAGTACTGAGGTGCTCCAGAACTTGCCACACCCCTAGCCAAGCTGTTCCAGTACAGCTGCAACACTGACATCCACCCGGCAATGTGAAACATTGCCCAGGTGTGTCCTGCACACAAGAAACAGCCCAAATCCAACCCAATCAATTACCGCCCTATCAGTCTACTCTCCATCATCAACAAAGTGATGGAAAGAGTCATCAACAGTGCTATCACTTACTCAGCAATAACCTGCATTAACCTGCTCATGGACACTTAGTGTGGGTGCCGCTAGGGTTACTCAACTCCTGACTTCATTACAGCCTTGGTTCAAACATGGACAAAAGAGCTGAATGCCAGAGGTGAGGGAACCACAGCATAAGAAGTTTAAGTGCTTTCTGCTGAGTAAAAGAGAAACTGAAAGCACTTATCAGGGAGTAGCTAGTTGTGGAGGGCAGCGGAGAATCCACCCCAATCTTTATTGGATAAATATTGGCCAGGACATCAGGGAAACCCCCTGTGCCGTTTTTTGAAATAGTGGCATGGGATCTTTTACATCCACCTGAGGGAAGACAGGGCCTTGGTGTATTGGCTCATCACAAAGAAAGCACCTCCAGCAGTGCAGCATTCACTCCCCAAGTACTGTCCTAGAGTCGCAGCTCTCTCCAAGTACTGCACTGGAGCTGCAGCTCTCCCCAAGTACTGCACTGGTATTTCAGCCCTCCCCAAATACTGCACTGGTGTTGCAGCCCTCACCAAGTACTGCACTGGTGTTGCAGGACTCCTCCGGTACTGAAGTGGTGTTGCAACTGAAACACAAATACTGCACTGGTGTTGCAGCCCTGCCAAATACTGCACTGGAGCCACAGCATTCCCCAAGTATTGCACTGGACTTGCAACACTTCCCAAGTACTGCATTGGAGTTGCAGCTCTCCCCAAGTACTGCAGTGGATTTACAGTGCTCCCCAAGTACTGCACTAGAGTTGTAGCCCTCCCCAAGTACTGCATTGGAGCTGCAGCACTCCCCAAGCACGGCACTGGAGTTATAGTCCTCCCCCAGTGCAGCATTGGAGCTGCAGCACTCACCAAACAAGACAACAGAGTTGTATACCCTCCCCAAGTACTGCAGTGGACTTGTAACATTCCCCAAGTACCATACTGGATTTGTAGCGCAGCCCTAGTACTACACTGCACAGGAGTTGCAGCTCTCCCAAGTACTGCACGGGAGCTGCAGCACACCAAGTACTGCAGTAGACTAGCAGCACTCCCCAAATACTGCAGTGGACTTGTGGCACTCCCCAAATACTGCATGGTAATAGGGGTCTTGATTTCTGCGCTCAAATCCAAGAGTGGGACCTGAACCCACAAACATCTGACACAAAAGCAAAAGTGTTACCACTGAGCCAAGGCTGATAGAAAGAAGCAGATTAAAATGAACAAAAATATTCTGCCTCTCCTTAGGTGTGTGGTTCTCCACTGAGAGTCTGGAATTGCTGCATCGTGCATCATGCACTATCTGACCTGCTGCTGCATTTTGGCTTTGCTCCAGCAATAGAGGCTAGACTGCCATTATAAAGCAGTTTTCCTCAGCTTTGCTACTGATGGTATCAGGAATTGCACCATTGCTGCGGCGTTTACTGTTGCCCCAAGTGGGAGGACAGCAACAGTGAACACCACAGTTATAGCGACCCTAGTGAAGGACAATACAGAAGTATCCTATGAACTGCAAGAGGGTTTGAGCTTGTTAAAGAGTGGATTTGAAGTTGCAAGTTGTTTGGGCACCATGGCAATGGGAAGGAAGTTCAGTTTCGGGCTGTGCCCTAGCCCCTATAACTAAGCTGTGCCCTGCACCCATGCCAACGTAGCTGGTATCTAGCCTTCTGGTCTTATGGGCCCTACCACTATGCCTTTGTGATTCCCCAGACGCTACAGCAGGAGTGGAGGCGGACTACTCTGACCTGCTTGCCCTGCAACAAGAGTCCCCGTTGACACACGTCTCCTGGGGCGGCCTGGCCTGGATGGGTCCGGCTGCTCCTCGGGCGTCCCGGGTGGCATGCAGCCGCCCTGTTCTGCCTACTGCCCCACCAGATTCACCATGGACAGGAGGGGAGGGAGTCTGAGATGCTGTGGTGTTCCGGCACCTCCCCTGCGGGGGCCACTGGCACAGGCCCCATCACCTCATCCTCCTTCGGGGTACCCGATGGACCCTGGGCTTCTCCATGGGATGGGAGTGCGAGCGGAGCCATCACCCGTCTGGGTCACATGCGTGGGGGGGTAGGGGGTTAGTGTCCCTTGCACAGCATTGCCTCCTCACCTTGGCTGCCCTGAGGAGGTTGTGCAGTTTTTTTGGCACTGGGTGCCAGTCCGGGCGACTTCACTGAAGGCGCTGACGGCGGCTCCCACCTCCACCTACGCATGGCAAACAGTGGTGCCTGGGGACCTTATTCCCGGGCCGGGGTACAGCACCAGCTGCCTCTCCTCCACGGAGTCAAGGAGGGTCTCCAGTTCTGCATTGCGGAAGCGCTGCGCTGCTCTCTTTGCGGCCATCTTGGCTGCGACGCTTGCGTGTGGGAGGGGGAAGAATCCCTTAAGTGCGGCTGCAGCTGTGTGGCAATCACGGAACCGGCGAATCCTCCGCCGTTCAACTTCCAGAGTATGGCGTTTCGCGTGACGCCGGTGCTAGCCGCTTTGGCGTGGCTGAATACCTTCACCTGTGGCGCCAATTTTGCCATCGTGAAACTCCACAGTTTTCACGACGGCGTCAACACTTATTCTCAGAAACGGAGAATCCAGCCCCGGAATTTAATTTGTACCTTTATATGGAGTGATCATATTGGAAAAGGTTAAAAAATAACTTCACAATATTGTGTCAGCTGTATTTGTATTTATTTTGGAAAAGAAAATTGGGACAGATTTACACTTGGGTTTGAAATTAGTTTGATTTAGTTCAGCTGAGTCTTATCTGTATTTGAATAAAGGTTTGAACCAAACAGGTTGGCTTCAGCCTCCCAGACAATCTCCACAATTAACAGGGCAGTGTAAGATGTGGGCCTTGCAAACCAATAGCATCCACATCTTCATCTTTTATATCTGACATCTGGTCATTATTTTTGAAAACTCAAAAAAATGTTTAACTATGCCAGTATACCGTCGTCATCGTGTTAGCGGCTTATTTATTTATTAAGCCTGTGCTTCGTCACAGAGCCCAACAGTAGTCTGGTCAGTGGCTGGCTGGAGATCTTTAAACCTGCCTTTAAGTTTAGTCAGCAGACACTCTTCAACAAAGCGAGTCGTTGTTTGGACTACACCAAAGCTGCAGCCTGGACGGTCTTGGCAACTCCACTGACGGTGGCTTCACAGAAGCTTTGATCAATCTGGAGAGGGTTTAAAAGGGGCCAAATGCTGATGGGCAAAACCGAGTGAACGACCCGTGGGGTCTACGATGGGCGAGTGGTTCCTGGTGGATGTGTTCTCCTGCCAGTTGATCTTGCAAAACGAATGTTCATCATTATATTTGCTCTGTCTGTTGTTATTTCTGAAATGTATTTTCCCTTTTCAGAGACAGCCCGCGAAAGCAATTTATGATTTTAAGGCTCAAACAGCAAAGTAAGTATTGTTATGTTTACTGCGGCTTTTTTTCTAAATTATTGCTTAAATATTAGCTTTTTAAACTTAAAATTTGACCCTGGAGGAGTCTGTGCGTAGATCTCTCGGGGACTGGATTGGGAGGGTGTCGGCAATGTCCACCGAAGTTATGTAGAATACTGTCAACACATTGTCTTGTTAATTTACATTCTATACTTTGTTCTGTTTCTGCGCGATGTACGTATTAGAAGCAGTAGTAACTATTCGGCCTTCCAAACCTGATCCGCCATTCAATATGATCATGGTCCATTTTCCACCTCAATTTCACCTCCCCCCCCCCCCCCCCCCCCCCCCCCCCCCCCCCCCCCGCCCAACCCCCCTTATCCCTTAATTCGCTTAATATCCAAAATACCTCTTGATCTCGGTCTTGAATATATTCAGTGGCTGTACATTCCCATCCCTCTGAGGTAGACAATTCTAAAGATCTATAACTCTTTGACTGAAGGAATTTCTCCTCATCTCGGCCCGAAATGGCCACAGCCTTGTTCTGTGTTCGAGACACAACAGACATTTCACCAGTTTTTCTACTGCCGCATATCAGTCAAATTTATAGCATCGCTTTTCTTTGGGTCGCTGTATTTCAGAAGTTAAGAGGAAATTCCCAGAATGGTGTCAGTATTTGTAACGGGTTTCTGAACAATTCAATTCAATTAAACGTTATCGTCCATCCGGGAATTCATAGCTGGAGTCATTGACTGTTCATCAAAAACAGCGCACAAGTTGAATCATTTACACGGAAAACATCAGTGTGCACACCAAATCAACAACCACGCATTTCATGAACATCGTCAGGAAAGCACTGATGGGACCTTGGTTTAACATTCCATTTAATGGGCAGCACGATAGCATTGTGGTTAGCACAAATGCTTCACAGCTCCAGGGTCCCAGGTTCGATTCCCGGCTTGGGTCACTGTCTGTGTGGAGTCTGCACATTCTCCCTGTGTGTGCGTGGGTTTCCTCCGGGTGTTCCGGTTTCCTCCCACAGTCCAAAGATGTGCAGGTTAGGTGGATTGGCTATGCTAAATTGCCCTTAGTGTCCAAAATTGCCCTTAGTGTTGGGTTGGGTTACTGGGTTATGGGGATAGGGTGGGGGTGTGGGCTTGGGTAGGGTGCTCTTTCCAAGAGCCGGCGCAGACTCGATGGGCCGAATGGCCTCCTTCTGCACTGTGAATTCTATGACTTAAAAGACGGCAGCCCTCCGAAAGTGTAGCACTCCCTCAGCAGTGCATTGCTTGAACCAAGAACCATGTGGCTTGGAGACAGGAATGTTACTAACTGAGCGACGGCTCAGACAGATTGGGTGGGATCTTCGAGTCTCGCCTGCCCCGGGATCGGAAATACCCACCCAAGCCCAATGGGCCTTTTGCTTGTCCGATATTCTCCTTCCCCACCCCATTGGTTCCCGTGGCGGGTGAGACCAGACGATTTCTGTCATTATTTTAGAAATGTGCAGGGGTTTGTTTAGTAGGCTGTATTACCAAAATATTGCAGTATGATTTGTGATCAGTATGATATGCATATTAAAAACATGTTTACCTACAGGGAGTTACCATTCAAGAAAGGGAACATTGTCTACATTATTAGACAAATAGATCAAAATTGGTTTGAAGGTGAACACCATGGAGCAGTTGGCATATTCCCAATTTCATATGTTGAGGTTTGTATTTTTCTATCTGTCGCTGTACGAGTTGTTTTGGTGTGATCTGCTGAACTCCGTTTACTTTAATTGATTTTTTTTCTATGGGATGTGAACTTCGCTGGCTAGGCCAGCATTTGTTGCCCAATGCCTAATTATCTTTGAGAAGGTTGTGTTGATCTGCCTTCTTGAACCGCTGCATTCCATGTGGTGTAGGTACACCCACTGTGCTCTTAGGGAGGGAGTTGCAGGCCTTTGACCCAGTGCAAATGAAGGAACGGCGATATGTTTCCAAGTCAAAATTGTGAATGACTTGGAGGGGAACCACCAGGTTGTGGGGTTCCCAGGTATCTGCTGCCCTCGTCCTTCTCTCTAGAGGATAGTTTTCTTGGGTTTGGAAGGTGCTGCTCAAGGTACCTTGGTGAGTTCCTGCAGAGCATCTTGTAGATGGTACACATGGCAGCTACTGTTCATCAGTGGTGGAGGGATTGAATGTTTGTGGGAGGGGAGTCAATCATGCAGGATTCTTTGTCCTGGATGGTGTTGAGCTTCTTGAGTGTGGTTAGAGCTGCACTCATCCAGTCAAGTTGAAAGTATTCCATTACCCTCCTGACTTGTGCCCTGTGGATAGTGGGCAGGCTTTTGGGAGTCAGAAGGTGAGCAGGATTCCCAACCTCTGACCTGCTCTTGTAGCCACAGTATTATTATGGCTAGTCCAGGTCAGTTTCTGATCAATGGTAACCCCCAGGATGTTGATGATGGGGGATTTAGCGATGGTAATGCCATTGAATGTCAAGGGACGATGGTTTGATCCTCTCTTATTGGAGATGGCTATTGCCTAGCACTTGTGTGATATGAATGATACTTGCCACTTGTCAGCCCAAGCCTGGATATTGTCCAGGTCTTGCTGCATTTGCTTGTGGACTACATTTCTTGCAGTATTAATGGGTGATGTAAGTTTATTTTTCTTTCTTGCAGAAGTTGCCCCTGACAGAAAAGGCCCAGCCAGTGAGACCACCGCCCCCAGCTGAGGCCAGAGATTTTGGGGAAGCTATTGCAAAATATAATTTTAATGCCGATACCAATGTGGAGCTCTCACTAAAAAAGGTAATTTTGGATTGTTTAACTTTTAGTTCCTCATATTGCTCTTTTTAAAACAAAAACAGCTGGCAGGATGGGTAGTTGTCTTTGAAAAATAAAGTCCATTCTTTTGCACGTTGCAGTTTTCCATCTGAAAATAGGGCCTGGATCTCCATTTGGGAGACGATGGGTGCGATTCTGCGGTTATGTTATGCTCTTGCTCAAGCGAATCGAGGCCAGTGAATAGTGGGAGAGGCCAAAAACGAGAACAACGCCAGGCGCTAAACAGTTTGCGATGCAACCGGCCCGCCATGGTTGGCAATATCGGGATCTCGCCGTACGTGGCGAGAAACCAACTATCACCACTTAAACTCCATTTCCATACAATCAACGTGAGCCACCCCATATCCAATGGGTTCCTGTTATTCACCCGCCTCCCCAGTAAGGGGTCACGCTGGCGTCGATTAGAATTCCTTTTGAAAAACGTGAACCTGGCGGAACGGCTTCTGTGGGGAACCGAGGAGGTCCGTAGCCATCTTTGCTCACAGGCAACTAACCCAGTGGCACTGGGATTGCCACCATAGTGCTCGGTAGGGGGTGGGACACCCTCGGCTGGGGTTGGGGGACCCTCTGCTGCTATGGGCCGCCATGGGCGGATGCACTGGGTGGGGGGTGGGGGGTGGGGGGGGGGGGGGGGGGGCAGCCGGGGGGCAACTGCTCACTGCACCACCGCGCCAACCCCTGGATCGTGTGTTCCCGTTCTGGGAGCAACTCTTGTCCCTGCCTGCCTGCCCCATCAATCACCCATAACGCTCATCGACCGCCGAGGCCTCTGGCCGCATGGCTGAAGGCCATTTCTGAAAGGGAATTGGCAATCATGGTTAAATGAGCAATTCACACAACCCAAATGGATTCCCGTGGGTGTGCGGGCCAGGTAGCATGTGTGAGCCATTGCCTATATTCCTGGACACTGTACTTGAACACTCTGGGAGGCAACACCACACACGCAACAGCCAGTATCTGAACATCCGGGGATGGGACATAGCTCTGGGTTCATGTCCACGGCCAGAAGGTAGGTGGGTGCCACGTGGAGGGGACGATGTATGGAGAGATGGGCCAAGGGTTCATAGGTCAGCCCTTATTGTGGAAGAAAATGATAGATGCATCATACTGGTTGTGCATAAAGGAGTTTATTGTGTTTGACAAGTCCCCACCCTGTTAAGTAATGGGTGAAGAGACATTGCAATTAGTTGTCTCATTTATGTTATGTATCCAATAATTGACACTGATATGTAAAGGGGCTTCAGGTGGCCTTTGTGTCAGGTGATGTGATGTTAGAGTTTTGTACAGAGTCTATTAAAGTGAAATAAAGATGTTGGTGAAAAGGAGCAGAACTTTTGACTCTTTATACAAGAGCAACTAAACGTCTAACACACCCTCCCGTGCTATTGCCCCCTACCCACACCCTACCCCCTCACCTTCCTCCCCCCTCCCCCAATGGTCCTCAATTTGCTTTGCCCCCCTAGCCCTACCATTACGTCTAAGTGTGCCCCCAGGATGCACATCAGAGGTGGAGGCAGCCAGCTGTTTGCCTCATCCCGTGGCCTTTGCTGCCCCTGACGGGTATCAATTGGGGACTCTTGAGACCGGAGGATACCGGCTCACTTGTGGAGGGGTGGAACCCGGAGGAGCTAGTGGCCACCGTCCCCACTCTGTGGAACGGGTCCTGGTTGGCACTCAGCATCCCTCTCCTCCCAGCCAGTGCCCATAGGGCCTTGGGTTCACATTGGGACGGTGGGGCAGCTGGTTTGAGCCTGGCTGCCCCTGCATCATCTGGAGCTACCAGCCCTTGCAATTCCCCATGGTCCGCACCATCGTGTCGATGCCCTCGGTGCTGCTCCTCAGTGATTGGGCCATGCTTTGTAGTACCTCTGCAATGCCTGCGACTGGGATGAGATCCGCAGCATCTCGGCCATTCCCATCTGGGACCAGGACATGTCCTCCAGAACCTCATCAAGGTCAGCCTGGTACCGGGTAACAACCCCCAGCGAGGCAGACATTCTGTCGAGACCCTCAGCCATGGCCGTCACTGACTGCGCGACACCTTGAACACCTTCACTAATGGTGCTGATGTCCTGCACCAGGCTGTCCACTGTGATCGCCACTGTAGCAGTGTTGGCCTCAGTGCCACGCATTGCTGGCGACATCTCTTATCCCTGTAGCCACTGAGACTACTCCAATCGACTATGGATCTGCTGGAGTGACGCTTACACTTCCCTCTGAATGTCCCAGGCACTCGCTAATGTCTCTATCAATGCCGGGTAACTCAGGCTCAGCATCTGGCTGGGACCCAGCTGGGTCCCGGGATCCAGCAGCCCTCCGATTGCTGTCTCGCCTGGGTGTTCCTGCCTCCACCTGATGTACATCAACAGCAGTGTGGTGCTCATCAGATTATGCACCAGAAGCCTGACCACTAACATTTCCCCCCCCCTGAGGTGTGTGTATCTGCACTGGTGGAGAGTGGGGATGACAGCTGTGCCGCAACTATTATGGTGGCACCCTTGGAGCTCTCCTCCGAGATGATCTCCTGGGAAGCTGGAGAACGTGCCGCCCGGGATGGGCCAGTGCTGTCGGCTGAAGGACCCCCTGCAGGAGAATGAACATGTGATCAGTGGAAGGGATGGGTCAGTCAGTAAGGCAATAACAGCTCGCGTTTGACAGGTACTTTTGGTTGAAGCCCTGAGGTTCCTCACCCCTGCGCCGTCCTCCAGCCTCCGCGTTGGTGACCACTCTTTCCTCGGCCACACCGATCACCTCAAGTGCTCACACTTCGAAGGAGGTGAGGATTCTGATGTCCGGCACTCCACTGCCAGTCTGGGCACTCTCCCGGCAATTGTGGGAGAGCATTTCCTGAGGAGCCACAGAGAGGGACTCATTAGCCCACACGTGGTTCACAGTGGTGGGCGGGGGGTGTAAAAGGGGGGTTGAAGGGGGAGGAAGGGTTGGGGGATTGAAGGAGGAGGGGTGGTGGATGCTCCCGTGGTGACGGAAGGGTCTTGGAGAGGGCGAGGCCGGGAGGGGGGGGGGGGCGGGCGTTGTAGGTTGTAGGGCTATAGTGTCTACTCACTCCTGCTGCCCAGTGTAGGTCATTGACCATCTTCCTGCACTAGAGGTCAGTCCTTCTGGTCACAATCCGGCACTCACAGCCGCTGCCACCTCATCCCAGGCAGCACTGGCTGCCCAAGGCTATCCCTCCTGAAATCTCAGGAAAACAGGACATTCCTCCTGGCCTCCACTGCGCCTCGCAGCCTTCCCAAGAAGCTCGTGGCAATTCCCGCTCACTGCAACACTTCAAAATCTTTCCAGATTGTTCTCCCATCAGAGCTGAATCGCACCTGATTTGCACTCGTGCAGGTAGCGCAAATCCGGAAGCGAATCAAAATCCTTAGCCATGCAAATGTCTGTATGGGGAGGATTGCGAGGGAATCCCTCACAAATGCTGTTATTGGGCCGCCATCTTCAGCGGGCAGCTTGATAGCGAAGTCTGGCAGCTAGCCCCCTCTCACACAACCCCCCCGCGCGCAATGCAAGTCAGCAACACCACCCCCTCCCTCCCCGGAATGTTCTGGGTCACATACCCCTCACAGTGCAAGGGAGACCCAACCCCCCTCCCCACCAGAGACTCCCATGAGAGAGACCCCCCCAATTACAGAGATCCCCACCAGAGACCTCCCATAAGAGACACCCCTGCTTTGAAACCCCCCCATAAGAGTGACCCCTGCCTGGAAGCTCGAGAACAGTCCAGACCGAGGCAGTGAATAAAATGGCAGCATTAAAACTCACCTGTGCAATATACCTGCTGGCTCGAACAGAGGAAACAGCACCTGTCAATTCCTGGAAAGGGAAGACCAGTTAGCTGGGTTTAAACCCTCTCAGATCTTTGATCTGCAAGCCTTTCATTCATGTCCCTGTGTAATTGCTTTAACTAGGCTGTGATTGACAGCTTCCCCACACACACAGCCGTCTGCATTGTTTCATTCATCTCCCTTCACACTTGAGTGGCTTTGAAGTACCCAGCTGTGAAACTAACCAGTGTTTATAAACATCTAGCCCGACGCTGGATTCTCCACCTGATCGCGAATCGCCCTTCCGGCGTCGCGAGAATGAGACTCCAGCCGTCAATTTTAGTATTTTCCTATTCCTGCTTCCTTTTCAGTTGGAGTCATCGACAATGGTTATGACCTACTGCTTTGCTACT
Organism: Scyliorhinus canicula; assembly: GCF_902713615.1. Lineage (NCBI taxonomy): Eukaryota > Metazoa > Chordata > Chondrichthyes > Carcharhiniformes > Scyliorhinidae > Scyliorhinus > Scyliorhinus canicula. The sequence continues at coordinate 165,319,166 of NC_052153.1, forward strand.
GTTGCAATCTTGAATGTATTTGTGTAACTGGTTGAACATCAGCATAACAAAAGATGCACATTATGTTGGAGGGAAACGAAAGCATGTGTTGTTCAATCAGTACGTTGCGTTACTCTGTAGTCATGTTGAATACCAGCTACCCTCTTGTAACTGCTCTGCAATAAATGAGGATGGGGGAGCAGGTGAGCCTAAGGGGGAAGAGGTCCAACCTCAGACAGAACCAATGAATATAACTTTGTGCAGTTTGAATTTCCTTTGTCAAGTTTGCATCACTGTAGTGGGACCGGTGAGTGCACTATTTACATATACATCTGCTTCCTCATGGAGCTGTCTGGTTGGGATGCACAAGGTGGGGTTATCTCTCCTGGCAGTTTTCCATCTTTCCGATCCCCTGTGTTGACAGGATCCATGTCAGTTGGTGATGTCAAAACTAAGACACAGCAGTTTTCTTCTCCAACATACCAGTGTCCCAGCTATCCCCGTTTATGGGTATACAAATTCCCATCACCATTTTAACCATGTAATTACCATTAAACTGCAGCAATATGCTTGCCATTAAACATGAACAATGTAATTAGAAAGATATTGACACATGGGAAGCCAGCAGTAATGTGCACACAGGCTTATTGCAATGGACACACACACATATCTCTATTCCCATTTAGAGTGGTAAACGACCCAGGTAAGAGATTTGTCCCTGTCTGATGGCAAATGGCTTCATGGCGACAATGCATGATGCTCTTTCTTATCGGAACTACCAGACTGGCTGTGAGGGTAAGGGAGTCCAAAAATGGGCAGTCTCTTTCTGAGCAAGAATTCTTTCTTTCGGGTGCACATTTTGGGCGTAGTGCCGTGTTAGATCCAATTATTGAGATGCATTTTAGGATCAGTAAAACTATTTTCTTAAATGTGAGTCAACTGGAATGAACAGCTAATTGGAGCATATAAGCATAAATCTAGCAAAGCTCTCTACGTTACAGGCCATGTTGAAGCCAAAACAATAAACAAAAATGGCGAACAAATAGGGTCAGATATGCCTTAATTTGTTCTCAAGGATGTTCGTCTTGTAATCTACCTTCAGCTCAGAAAAAGTTAATGGAAAACCAAACTAAAAAGGTTGTTAAACAAAAGCGTATTTATACTGTAATAGTAATGTGTCACTGAGCGTGCGTCTGAAATATTTGCTCTCCTCAGGGTGAAAGGCTCATCCTGGTCAGGCGGGTGGATCAGAACTGGTACGAAGGAAGGATTCCTGGAACAAATCGGCAAGGTATCTTCCCAATTACTTACGTGGATGTTGTCAAGAAACTTCAAGCTAAGAATACCGCCGAGTACCCCAGACATCCGCTCCCTCTGAGCTTTTCCAGTGATAGGATTCACTGCCTGGGATCTACAAAGGTAGGTAGACCTTGATAATTGTGAACAAAGACTGTGTAAGAATAATTTGGGTTTTCTCTTTCACTGACCTGCTATTGTAAGTCTCGGGGAGATTATTGTGGAAGAAAGAAAACTAGAACTCTTGAGGGCAAGATTTTCCAGCCCTTCCCGCCAGCTCCCATAGCGGGATGGACGTGCAATACATAACACCATAGACATCGGTTGGACCAGAAATTCTTCTGGCAGCCAATGTGGGGGGGGGGGGTTGGAAAATCCCACTCAATCTTCTTTCTTCTTCTTCTAATTCTGCGGGTATTTACACAAAGAAACCTGGTTATTGAAGACGAGTGCCGTGTCATTTCCCACTCGTGCACTTGAATATAATCTGCACTTTGATTTCAGTACTAGTTTGAGAAACATTGGCCACAAAACCACTGTGTGAACAATGTGCCTTCATTCACATTACACTTTCATGGCTATTTGAGACTCAAAGTAACAGTGATTCTGAGAATAAAATGAAAGAGAAATACTACAAATGCTGGAAATTGGAAATAAAAACAGGAAACACTGCTCCAGCAGCATCTTTGGAGAGAGAGAGAAAAGAGTTAGGGTGTGATCTAATGGCCTCGCTGCGTCCCAAAAGCATGCGCCGCGCTTAATGTGGCCGATTTCTACAATTTGGCACCAATGGGTTAGCAACACTCAGGCAGGCTATGAGAATGATTGTGGCAAGCTACCTTCTCGCCTTTATGTATCAGAGGGATGTAATGAGCAGCGTTCAAACACCTGGAATAAAAGCGGAAGTAGCACTCGGATAAGGAATTGGCTGAGTCGCGGGAAGCAGAGAATAATAAATGATTGTTTTACAGATTAGAGGAGGGTTCATAATGGAGATCCCCAGAACTTAGTGTTGAGACCTTTGCTCTCCCTGATGTATGTTAATGACCAAAACGCTGGTGTGAAGGGCATGATTTCAAAATTTCCAGATGATACGGAGATTAGAAAAGTTGTCAAATGGGATGTGGATAGTCTTGAACTTCAAACGAATATAGACATGTTGGTGAATTGGACAGACAAGTGACAGATGAAGTTCAAAGCAGACATGTGTGAGGTGATTCATTTTGACAGGAGGAATATGGAGAGACAATATAAATAGAGGATAAAACCCTTAAAGTGGTTCAGGAACAGAGGGACCTTGAATCATTGAAGATGTCCGGACCTGTTGAGAGAGTAGTTAATAAAGCCTAGAGCACCTTGGGCTTAGGCTTCAGGAGTACATGTTAAACTTGGGTTAGGCCTTAGCTGGAGTACTGTATCTTGTTTTGAGCACCATACTTGAGGAAGGATGTGAAAGCATTGGAGAGAGTACAGAGGATATTCACAAGAATGATTCCAGGGATAAGGAACTTTAGCTATGAGGATAGATTGGAGAGGTCGAGACTGTTTTCCTTGGAGAACAGAAGCCTGAGAGGAGACTTGATAGAGGTAGTCAAGACCCTGAGGGGTATGGACAGGATAAACAGAAATAAACTGTTCCCACTCCAGAGAGCATCAAGAGTTAGAAGAGACAGATTCAAAATAATTCCCAAAAGAAGTAAAAGAGATGTAAGGATTTTATTTTTCACCCAGTGGGCGGTTGGAGTCTGGAATGAACTTCCTGAGATGGTGGTGGAGGCAGGTTCGATGGAGGTATTCAGAAGGGAATTGGATTGATAACTGAAAAGAAAGAATGTGCAAGGCTACATGGATAAGGCAGGGGAGTGAGAGTAAGTAGAATGTTCATCCAGAGAGTGAGTGCAGACTCGATGGGCTGAATGACCTTCTGCACTGTAAAGATTCTGTGAATAACTCTGAAATTGAATTCGTGGGGCTGGATTTAATGTGACATCATAGTTACCACCCCCGAGCTAAAACATCGGAGGGAGCTCATCTCTCACTATGGTTATCCTGTGGCCATTTATCTCTGGGAGTTGCATTAAATGCTTGGAGGTGCGATTTTCAAACCTGCCTCGGGAGGAGGTCCTGCTTTGCACAGCTTTGGTAAACGAATGACAGGAACTCTGGTTATGTAATCAGCCGAACTCCATTGTGACTATCTCAATATGTGGTGTGGATGCCAGTTTAGCCGAGCACCTCAGTGACTGGTATTTCGTCCTACCCTCTGACCTTCAGAAGCTTCTAATGACAGCTCAAGTGAAAGTGATTGAGCTTCTGGGCGTGATGCTGGTACTTAGTCCAAGTCTGTCAAGCATAGAGCTGATTGTGCAGGACCTTTTGCCCTGTAGACTCGTTTGGTAGGCATACTTACTCCTCCTTGTTCCCATATTGATGTTCGAATTCTGCCGAAGTCTGCACTTTCTTTGGCACTTGTTGTGTTTGTCTTAATGTCAATATAGAGAACTGGAGAGAGAGTGTTGCTGAGATAAGTGAACTTATCCACAGCTGACAGCTTCCGGCCATAGACTGAAACCTTGGACTCGAGATGGAGTTTTACTGGAGCAGCCCAGTACGTTACTCCAGTCTTCTTTGTGTAAGGCCGAAGTTGTCGTATGCATTGGAGAGCTAGTCCGTATTACACTGAGTGGCCCAACTGTCTTTGATGGATTCACTCTTTCCCACTTTCATTCTCTTACTTGTAAAAACATACTATTGTTATTCGCTTTGATATGTCTTGTAAGGTTTTTTTTCTGGCCAGCTGGCCATTCAGTGTAATCGACAAATAGGATCACTAAATGCGTCCTTGGGGACCTTCCTGGATTCTTCTCCTATTGAGCAGCTTCAGATTTTGATGCCGAGGTTGTCGTTATGGCAGGCATTGGGCAGCATGAAGGACAAAAACTGCTGAAGAGAGTTGGCACGAGCACATAGCCCTGTTAAATTTTATTATTGATGAGGAATAAGTCAGCTGATTCACCATCATCCAGAACACACATGAGCATGCCACACGAGAGACCCATAAATAATAAGTTATAAATAGTAGTAAGATCTGCAAAAAGGAAATACAAAAAAAACCTTACAAGACATATCAAAGCGAATAACAATAGTATGTTTTTACGAGTAAGAGAAAGGAAGTGGGAAAGAGTGAATCCATTAAAGACCGATGCAGACTTTAATGGATAATAAGAAATCTGTAAACTTGTTAAATAAGTACAGAGGACAGAATGTCAGCAGTATAAAGAAGCCTAAAATTAAATGAAGGAACTTAGTAGATTTAAAAATTGTATTGGAGAAAATAATGGGAATTAACATTGGATATTGTACGCAGATTAATCAGAATTTTCCAAAGCATTTTAGATTTTAAAATATGGCCGTGATTACCCATTCCAGAGTCAAAGTGCTCCTACCAGCAGAGAATCAGGACTGTGTCCCACCGGCGTTGGGAGCGTCACCAAGGTGGTATTTGTATAGCTTGACTATACAAAAATATGCATAGCAGTGAACAGGCCAGTTTCTCTGCTGCCAGGCTGACATAGTAAATCTGCAACCCCATCCCAGTGTCCAGAGACAGTCCCCCCGCCCACAATGCAAATTTTGACCCCTGCCCCGTTGACGGAGGAGCACTCTCAACTCCTCATCAAGGAGGGGGATAATCGCCCCCCCCCCCCCCAACTAGGGGAATAACTGATCCCCACCCTCCACACACACACACACACACTATGCATGCATCAGGATGGCCCTAAGCCCCCACTTTCAACCAACATCCCCTCAGCCAGACTTCCCCCAGGCCTCACCCTTCAGCCCCCCCCCCCCCCCCCCCCCCGCCGCAGGCACTGCCAATGATGATGCACTGCCCCGTGACACCATGGCACAGGGAGGGTTCCCCAAGTGTCCTGGGGGTTGGATGGGCTCGAGCTGTGGATATGGGATTGATCCTGGGACCCTCCGTCAGGAAAGGGGTCCCCAGTCTGGACTGCCCATTCCAGCCCTGGGCAACCTGAAGGTCTCTCTTGGCATGGTGACCTCAGGCAGCCCTCTGTTCAAGATCATCATCCTTGTCTGACCTATTTAAAATCGAAAGTGGCCTCACTCTGAACTGCTCCGCCTGACAACTGATGAGTCGACCAGACAGTTCAATGAAGATTCAAGCCAGGAAGATTTTCGCTTTCCTCAGCCCTATGCTTTTAAAACTGCTGCTTTTTGACGCGTCAGGGCCTTCCTAGAAATCCTTGAAATCCCCTGAGATCCTTTGAAATGTTAAGCATTCATTCAATTCCATAGTGCGGTACCTTAAACTTACTTTTGATTGACAGCTTAATGGTTTAAACACAGCTGCCAGGTGGTTTGTTTATTGATCTTTTCCTTTCAGCTTGAATGCATCTGAAGTACCCTCCATTGATCTAGCTCAATGCTTATAAACATTTTTGATATGATTGACAGCTTCTGACCACTTCAAAGTAGCTAAGTGCTTTCACTTCCTCTTTCCTAACCACAGAAAGCACTTTGCATTGTTGAAGTGGCCAACAACTATCAACAGAACAAGAATGTTTATAGTCATCTGTTTTGGTCTGATCCATATGTACTCTGCATTTAAGTTGTTTTCTTTCTTCATAAACCAGTTTCTTCCATTTTTTTGAACTGCTGTTGACATGACATTCCAATTCACATTAAACACAAGTTTCCAACTGCATGGATGCCTTAAGCCACACTATTGTCCTATAAAAGAAAGAAACTGCATCAGTAGTGTTCATCAGTTATAATATTTGCTTCATATTTTTAAACAAAGATATAACTTTCAGCATCAATAATGTTACTGAGAGGGGTTGGTATTTTCTTCTTTGAAATGGTTGGCTTGCATGGTCTTACCCACAGATAATCACTTCCACCAAATGCTTTAAATATCAGGTGAACATATTGACGCATTATACAGACATTGTTTGAGCAAAACACATATAGTATTTTGAGGATACAGGTAACTTGAACTGAAAATCCATCAGTTGTGTTTGCACTGTGCTGTCAAAGTGCTTCTTCTTCCAAACTAGTGTGGAATTTGCAATCCCTGTCTCAATATACCACTGGTATATTTGTGACGGTCATGTTTTTATGGATAGGCATTTTGTATGAAATGACACGTGTACCTGGACAACCTGATCAAGTGAAGCAAGATCCTGTCAGGCGATTGAGCTTGCATGTACCTTTGAAATCTGCCATTGAAAACTGCTTCCATTGTCATTGTTTTGTGTCCTTAATAACTTTGTTTTTTAAAAACTTTTCCTGTTTCCTTTCGAAGTTGGCTTCTTGTCGAAGGCTCAATGAAACATCCCCTGTTCTCAGACATCATCATTCACCCTGTTCAAATAAATCTGCAGTCCAGGCAATCACCAGTGAGTGGATATCATTGACTGTTGGAAAGTCCCCTGTCAACACCACAGCCCCTACGCCTCCTCCCTTTCCAGACAGCCTGTTGTCTGATTTAGTTACTTCTTTGCCAGTCGTCTCCTACCAGTCTGACCCAAGCCCCTCGAGAGATATTGCTTCCTATGAAAAATTGAGTTCTTTCATTCCAGTCACATCTTCAAAGAGCCATCCCAGCTCACCTGAAAGTCTGCACTATCCATTCTGCCCACCACTGTCCAAACCAGTCTCACGTTCACCTACTTTCTCATTTCACATGATACCCCGTGGATATGACTCAAACATAATGCAGGTAGCAGAAAAGGCTCAGGAGTCCCTTAAGAAGTTCCAAACAATTTCCTCAATCAATGAAAAAATACCCGACGCTATGGAAGTTTCTTTAGTCATTACAGAACCATTTGAAAGTAGCTCTCCGAAGAAATCTCTGCAAGTCGGGGATGAGCAAGAGCAGAAACTCTGTGAAGAACTGCTGTCCATCATTGAAGAAAGCCAGTCAAACAGTGATGGAATTAAGCACATGTGTTTCCATGACCATAGTCCGGATGTAAACACAGAACCTCCAGAACTATATATAGAGGAAGATCCTAGAGAGGTGTGTAAGGCACCAGTGGAAAATAAAAAGAAACCTGTTTTTTCCAATGATCAGAAGGAAGTGAGAATTGATACTGAGGTACAAATACTGTGGAGCAAAAGCTAGTTCTAAACTAACTTTTTGTCTACTATATTACTTAACACGCCTCTGTTTTTTAACTTTTTTTTCCAGTGTGCGCTAACTCAAAAACAAAGCTAGCTTTAACATTTTTTAAACGTTGATGTGTGTCAGAAATAGCATGTAGATGTTGACTTTACCAAAGGAATGGGGATAACTGAATGCCCATAAGCTTATAATATAATAATAATAATCGCTTATTGTCACAAGTATGCTTCAATGAAGTTACTGTGAAAAGCCCCTAGTCGCCACATTCCGGCTCCTGTTTGGGGAGGTCGGTACGGGAATTGAACCCGCTCTGCTGGTCTTGTTCTGCGTTACATGATGAATGTAAAAAATGACAAATTGTGTGTGCTAGTAACCAAGGTTAGGAGAATATTCAAACCCCTGCTACCTACTTCATATTGCATGTTTTTTATCTTCATTGCTGTTATAATTAAATTTCTGAGCTATAATCATAAATTAGATGCATGTATTTGATGAAATACAAATGTAAACAACACAGTGCATCATTTTCAGTTTGGCAGTAACTTGCCATAGTTAGTTGTCTTGATTTTTTTTTATCACTTTCAACTCTTCTCTTTTTATATGTACAGACTGTAACATCTGGAACTGACACACCTATTGCTTCTTCCTCACACTTGCCTGCTGCACTTCCATCCCCACTGCCAACGATCTCCTCCTCTATATCTTTCTCTTCACCATCACAACTCCCTCAAAGACCCACATTCTGCACCAAATCTTCCAGTCAGGAAATTAGGTCTCCAAAGTTGAAGGTAAAGGTAACTTGGATTGCATCGAGAGCAAAGTCACACAAAAGATTGGAAGTGAATGGCACAAGATGTTGTTATTATTAAGGTTTTATCTTATCTCATGAGTTGCTGAACAGTTTATGAAGGCACGGTGGTGGGGTGGAATAGTGGCTTGAGTGTCGCACCAAGGAGACATGTAGGCTTGCGTTCTGACCTGCTGCCTTGCACAGCTCCAAGCAGAAGTTGTGCTACTTCCAGCAGGGATAAGGAAAATCTGTAGCGAGCTGCATTGATTGGCGTGCAGTAGAATATTTGAAAAGGAGATAAAATAGATTCAAATCTACATTTACCCCAAAATGATGAAAATAAATGTGATTATCACGAAGGATCTCTGAGGCATTCAAACGATCAGAATAGTACAAAGCAACAATTTCAAGGAGATTTTAAAGAAGCAAATATTATGGGCTGGATTCTTCGGTTTCTGGCAGCGGAATTCTCTCTTTGTGCCGTTTGTCAATGGGATTTCCCATTGTAGCCACCCCACGCTGCCGGGACACCCATGGGTAGGGGTGCGCCGGCAGTGGGGAAAAGAGAATCCCGACGGCCGGAGAATTCTGCCTAGGGTGCAATTCTCCCAACCAGCCCGCGGAGAATCTGGTGAGAGCCAAAAAGTCAGAACCCCTTTTGGCATAAAATCATGTAATTCTCCCAAAGCTCGTTGCTCTTCCCGCTGGCAGGTGGCCAAATGCCATTTACATTCATTTGTAACTCATTAAAGCTCATTCAAACATTGTGCCAGCATCCTATCATAACATTCAATCTTGCCAGCTGGAATCTATGCCTGCTTCAATCCCGATTACTAATGAGTGGCGTGCATGAGGCAGCCCTCACTTTGCCAGAGACTTTGGAGTGAGTGCACCAACTTTGTGCCACAGTGCTATGCCGCTGCTGAGCAGCTCAGGGGCAGACCGGTTCCTTCCTCCATCTCTATTCCAAGCTGGACTTCATGGACAGCACTCATGGACCCTCCTGTATCTTCAACTTGGATCAGTACTGTGCCTGGGGTTGGGGGGGTAGAAGGGGCTCCTTGGCCCTGGTGCCACACACCAGTGTCTGTCTGGACAGCTCTATGCTGGGGGACACATACAGCTACTACAACAAAGGTCCAAAGTTTAACTGGGGGTGGGAGTGCGAGGTAAGGCCAGGGGTGGGAGAGCGGGATGGGTGACCTGACGAAGACAATGGGGGTAATGTGGAAGGAGGCCTGTGTAAAGGAAGTAGGGGGAAGAGTAAGGGCTCACAATGCCAGGAGGGACAAGGAGGTGGATAAAGCAATAGAAGGGGGGGGCTGGATCTGGGCAAAGCTGCATGAAATGCTTACAAAGAAGGGGGCTAAAGGGATACCACATTGTTTACTGGAAGGGGATGGATGAAGACTCCAGGTGCGGTGCGTAGAAATCCAAGTGAAGCATGGGTTCGGGGAGTAGAGTTGTTGAGAGGACTTCTTGAGGCTTAATAGCCTTTAGCTCAGGGTTGCCGACGTCCTGCACAGTCTGGTGAAGTCAGGCTGACTGGAGAGAATAATATCAGTGCGCTGGTTTTTACATATGGCGCCAGGACCTTTGAACCTATCAGCTGACCCATTAGGCGGGTCAAAGGGGAACGCACCTGTGCATAATGAGCCCGGGGCCCTGCTATTCTAGTTGGCGAGGCATGTTCCTCCAGAGCCACCCACCACTGCACTTGTATCTGAATGGAAGAATTCCACCCAGTGATTCTCTATTTGGTTGCTACACCCTGACTCAGAAAGCAGTTGCAGAAATCAGATTTGAAGTTCATATTGTTTGATAGACTGAAAAATAAACCTCTTACCTAATGATGCTGTGTTGCCAGTATATTTCCAAACACACACAACTGCACATGTGATGAAGTCCTATTTTCAATGGAGCGAGCATGCTTATGAAAGGCAAGTAAATTGAAAGTGAATTGCTGTAAAGAAGAATCATAAATCGATTGAGACTGCTCATAATATACAGGAAGAGCATAATTTATCTTCAATTTGTATTCTGGTAGGGATGTAGAAGCGCCACTGAAAAAAGCTACAATCTTCAGATTAAATGAGGCAAAACCAACTCACCAGCCCTTTGAAAGAGTAGTTCATTTACAGTGGCTCCATGTTTTGTTAAAACTGAACCTTATCCCCACCATGAACATTCCTGTGCACTTGCTTCACTCCTTAATGATTATTGATGCCACCATATTCCATTCAATCTCAAAAATTGTTCTGAACTCTCACTTATAGGCAGCATGGTGGCATTGTGGATAGCACAATTGCTTCACAGCTCCCAGATTCGATTCTGGCTTGGGTCACTGTCTGTGCGGAGTCTGCACATCTTCCCCGTGTGTGCGTGAATTTCCTCCGGGTGCTCCGGTTTCCTCCCACAGTCCAAAGATGTGCAGGTTAGATGGATTGGCCATGATAAATTGCCCTTAGTGTCCAAAATTTCCCTTAGTGTTGGGTGGGGTTACTGGGTTATGGGGATAGGGTGGAGATGTTGACCTTGGGTAGGGTGCTCTTTCCAAGAGCCAGTGCAGATTCGATGGGCCAAATGGCCTCCTTCTGCACTGTAAATTCTATGATGATTAATGGGCCAGCATGTAAATCTCTGCCGCATTACTTGGAAAAACCTTTTCTTTTGCATTAAAAAAAAATTGTTAGACTTTTTACTCTTACTGGCAGTTAAAGGACAATGTAGCAAACACTCACCTTTAATCTCCGCGATCTTTAGATCAGGCTTGACCAATCGGATGCAGCTCTGCATTGCCAGCAACAGAAGTAGGTTTGGGCAGTCTTACTCCAATTGCCCTTGAGACTACTGCATAACAAATTTCAAATTTACCCAGAGCAGCTGAATCATAGAAAAGTCCCAGAGTCGGTCCCTGTTTTGTATGGAGTTAGCTGGTGTGGACTGCAGAGACAGCTGGCTTGTCACAGATGACACTGGATCCCTCAACCTGGGTTTCTGCTCCATTCATTGACTGTCATTGGAAGCATGTATGTGTGAATATCAGCTGTGGTTCAGAAAGTTGTCTCCAGTCAACTGCCATGCTTAGACTCATTATCAGGGTCTGCACATGACTAATGACCATTTGAAAATGAAAATAGCTTATTGTCACGAGTAGGCTTCAAATGAAGTTACTGTGAAAAGCCCCTAGTCACCACATTCCGGCTCCTGTTTGGGTAGAATAGAACAGTACAGCACAGAACAGGCCCTTCGGCCCTCGATGTTGTGCCGAGCAATGATCACCCTACTCAAGCCAACATATCCACCCTATACCAGTAACCCAACAACCCCCCCAATTAACCTTATTTTTTAGGACACTACGGGCAATTTAGCATGGCCAATCCACCTAACCTGCACATCTTTGGACTGTGGGAGGAAACCGGAGCACCCGGAGGAAACCCACGCACACATACCACTCACGTACCACGTAGGCTGGTGCGGGAATTGAACCGTGTTGCTGGCCTGTCTTGGTCTGCTTTGAAAGCCAGCGATTTAGCCCAATATGCTAAACCAGTTGGTGGGGATGGTAGAGAGCGAAGAACATTCATGGAATCATATCCTGGCAAAGCAGTCAACCTCTTGAGAAGTCGAGGTTGGGTGAAGAGGGCAGTCTAAAATTTGTGATATAAATTAATTAAAAATATAGATTAAACTGAAACCCACAGTGCCTGGGACCCGGGTGCAATTCCGACCTCGGGTGACTGTGTGGAGTTTGCACTTTCTCCCTGTGTCTGCGTAGGTTTCCTCCGGGTGTTCCGGTTTCTTCCCAAAGATGTGCAGGTTAAGTGGATTGGCCATGCTAAATTGCCCATAGTGTCCAAAGGTTAGATGGGGTCATGGGATTACGGGAATAGGGTAGGGAGTGGCTCTAGTTAGGGTGCTCTTTCAAAGCGTCGGTGCAGACCAGATGGGCCAAATGGCCGACTCTGCACTATAGGAATTCTGTGTGTTTTGGAAAATGTAATATATGATTCACTTTTGGCCCAAAGACTCTGTAACTAGCTTCGCTTTGGTGCAAAGGAACTTCCCTTCACATCAACGCTGCAATTAGAGTCATAGAGGTTTACAGCATGAACACAGACTGTTTGGCCCAACATGTCCATGCCACCCAGTTTTTACCACTAAGCTAGTCCCAAATGTCCACATTTGGCCCATATCCTATACCCATTTTCCCCATATAATTAAAGGATTACTGCCACCTTTATCCAGACTTTAACTGACACCAGAACAAAGAAGAGTGAGATTTTCTGTAAGCGATAATCTCATTCTGATTCACTTTGGACTCGCTCTACGCCTTGATGTTTTACCTGTGCTCTGTGTTATGATAGTTGTAGGAAGCCAAAACCATTGTGCACTCAACTTATTTGATTTTAGATTCTGAAATTCCAGTCAGCCTTTGCATTTACAGCACTTGTACACCATAATGTTTGTACCTTAACATTTCAAAATCTTCCTCAAGTGTTCTCTGCTCTTTTGAAATAACTTCAACTCTCGGCAGTCTGATTGCACTTTTGTGGCTCTTGCAGACCGGACTGAAGACCGATGTAGCTATTGTGGGGAAACCTCCTCGCAGTCCTGTGATGTCTAAGCGATCCTGCGGTTCCCCTGTCAGGAGTAGCTTTTTACCATCTCATAGGGTAGGGGAAATCAGGAAAGCATCTGCCAGACATGCGGGAAAGAAAATGTTTGCTTTATTGCTGAAGTGTGTCTTGTGTGAATTGAATTAACATTTTTTTTTTGGACTTAATTTCCGATGCATTCTGTAGCTTACTGAAATGTGTTTATATTTTAGGATGTCCTGTGGTGGTGAGATTCACTCTCTCCCTCTCTCCACCATATCATCCCACAATGTTGTAGTGTGCTCTGATAATATATGCACTGAAGGTTACAGAAGAATGATTCTGCGCTATATACTAAATCAGGCAGTATTCAGGAAATTGGTGGCGTTACTTGTCGACTAACATTAAACATTTTGAAAATTATACAGAATATTCATCTGCCATCTACTTATTTACTTGCTAATTGTTATCCATATCAATTTATTTTTTTAATGTTCTGGCTCACACTCCTTTATAATTCCTTCCCTGTCTTTAACTTCAGATTACTTGTGCTAAATGGTAATTATCCTTACTTTGAAAAGGCATGTAAGCTTTAAGCTTACAAATATACCTCTTAACAATCAATAAATATCTCTTTTCATATTAAAACCATTAATATGTTTCCCATAGAAAAAGGTAGGCAAGTGAAGGAATAGCAAAATGTGGGGCTGGGATTTTATGAAGCTCTCGGGATCAGGCTGGGAAGTGGAAGGGTTTGGTTGGGGGGGGAATGTAAAATCCAGTGGGATAGCAGGAGGTAGTACAGGCACATTGCCTTCCCCTGCTACTCGCATTTATCAGTGGCAGGAAAGGCAGTGGATGACCCACTGGCCGTAGAACAATTGAGACTCTTAAATGGCTGCTTAAGGGCCTCCTGCCGTGGCTGGTTATTACCTGGGGTTTGTGGGTACTGCATGTGGGGAGACTGTCCGGTATACCCTGGAAAACTCTTTGCAAACTTGCGTGGGGATTCTCCTGATCAGGTGCCCTGTACTCCAAAGAGAGCAGTCCCCTCCCCCTACACACACACATCCCACACTGAAGGTCCCACCCTCATGACCAACACGCATCTTCAACCCCCTGCCATGGCCTGTCTACCTGGTGAGCCCAACATAAAAGCACACAATATAGGGCGAGTGTCAGAGCTTATTCCATTATATGAGGGGTACGGAAATCCGCTACCCACCATATTTAACTGAATAATCAATAGTCAATTGAGCTTGTTAGCAAGCCAATTGACCCTGATGATATGTTGCCAAAGTCTTGGCCTCCATGGGTGAGGTAAGTCAGGAGGAAGTGGACAGGTCGACTTTTTAAAAAACATTTAAAATGTGTTGCAGGGGAGGGACAGGTACTAATTTTGGGAGGTATATTAGGGCAGCTCACCTAAGACAGTATCCCCCACCCCTTCCCCTTTCTCCCTGCCTGCTCTATGAAATACACCACAGCTTCCTTAGCTGCCCAAACTCTCCCCGTCCGAGACCCTGGACCCTTCAGGGTCCATGGACCTCTTCTGGGGCCTTCTTGCAGTGCCCACGAATGTGCTCTTGCTGCTGCCCGGACTGCTGCAGGTTGGCTGGCATCTCCCGAAGATGGGACATCCATACGAGTGAGGTTCAGAAGTCCCACTGTGAGCCAGCTTAGTCCGCCTGCCACCACATGTTATGGCTGCAGGGCAGCCTGTCATCCAGCGAGCTGGCTCCACGCCCACTTTGATTCTTGCCGGGGTTGGTGGTGTGGCGTGGCATTGGGGGGAGTGGCATGGCGAGTGTTGGCCACCTCTCAGGGTAACATGCTGTTCCTGCTGTGCTCTCATACTGTGATGAAGGTTGACTTGCAGTCTCTAGGCTCAGAATATTGAGCGGTATTCTCAGGGGGCAGTATGGCGCTGGAGTGGTTGATGCCACGTGCCAGCCCCTCACCAACATGGCGCCGGTGTTCTGGGGCCGGCGGAGGTAAGCCCGGGGTGGGGGAGAGGCCGGCCCGCCGATCAGTGGGCCCCGATCGCGGGCCAGACCCCATCGGAGGCCCTCACCAGTGAAGGAGCCCCCCCCCCCCCTCCACCACCCCCACCCCAGAGTTCCCGTACAGTTCCCGCCGGCAGCGACCAGGGGTGGACGGTGCCGGCAGGAACCTGTCGTGTCAGAGCGGCCGCTCGGCCCATCCGGGCTGGAGAATCGGCGCTTGCCGTTAGCGGCGATTCTCCGAGCGGCCCGGCGTGATTCGCGCGCCGCTGGTTTCGGGGGGGGGGTGGGAGAATCGCGTACGGGGGTCGGGGCAGCGTGGCGTGATTTATGCGGCGCCCCGGCGATTCTCCCACCCGGCGTTTTGTCTTTATGAAGCTGAGCTGCTGTGACTGTGGCGGAAGCTGGCCTCCCACTGTCTGCCGTTCCTGGCTCCAACTTGGTCCCAAGTTCTCGGGGTAGGAAGAGATTTGTATCAAAGTGGAAGGTGGCATTACCAATACGGCCTGGAGGCTCACTGGACTTCTAATAGCAGGTTGCCACTCTTTGGGCTAGATACATACCAATCTAGCCCTATTCTTTGTTGCTCCCTTGCTGACTCATTGTTTTTCTAATAACAATCATTGTCTTTTAGATGATTGTCATTGGGATATGGCACTGTGATCTCTATTTCTGCTCTACAATTGCAGCATCTCCGCAGGTCAAATATTCCCGTGGAATTTTGGAAATCTGACAGCGACACCAAAAGGGAGGCGGAATTCCAAAAGAATGGATTCCATCAGAAAACCTTACCTCGCCAGCCATAATGAACTGGCAACTCTAAATTTGGGTTTTAAATCGCCTGTAACTTATTGGAACACGGTATACTGTGGGATAGTGATGTGTATCCACAGTAGCATGGGCAGCACGGTAGCATTGTGGACGGGCAGCACGGTAGCATTGTGGACGGGCAGCACGGTAGCATTGTGGATAGCACAAATGCTTCACAGCGCCAGGGTCCCAGGTTAAATTCCCCGCTGGGTCACTGTCTGTGTGGAGTCTGCACGTTCTCCCTGTGTGTGCGTGGGTTTCCTCCGGGTGCTCCGGTTTCCTCCCACAGTCCAAAGATGTGCAGGTTAGGTGGATTGGCCATGCTAAATTGCCCTTAGTGTTAGGTGGGGTTTCTGGGTTATGGGGATAGGGTGGAAGTAGGGGCTCAGGTAGGGTGCTCTTTCCAAGAGCCAGTGCAGACTCGATGGGACGAATGGCCTCCTTCTGCACTGTAAATTCTATTTTTTTTAAAATTAGACCTTGACTGGGTGAATCGGGCTGCATATTACAGTAGGTGAGAAGTGGGAATGGTAAGTTCGTGAATTGATTTTTCTAAACTTGCATTATGTTACAAATGATATTTTTCAGGGAGGGAGAAATTATTTTTGCTAACAAAAGATTCATTGCAAACTGAACGATGCACTATATGATTAGTGGGTAATAGAGGAAAAAACACATTGTTCTGGTATGGTAGCGCCCAGATAGATAAACACTAAAGCTGTGCACATGCAGAAGTGTATCTCCAAGACCTAAACTCCCAGCGTTATTTATTGTCTTCAAGATTCTAACAACTTGTAATATTGGGGACACGTCAATGGCACGGTGGCTCAGTGGTTATCACTGCTGCCTCATGGTGCCGAGGACCTGGGTTCGATACCAACCCCGTGTCACTGTCCTTGTGGCGTTTGCACATTTTCCCCCTTGTCTGCGAGGGTCTCAACCCCACAATCCAGGGCAGCACGGTGGCCTAGTGGTTAGCACAACCGTCTCACGGCGCTGAGGTCCCAGGTTCGATCCCGGCTCTGGGTCACTGTCCGTGTGGAGTTTGCACATTCTCCCCGTGTCTGCGTGGGTTTCGCCCCCACAACCCAAAAATGTGCAGAGTAGGTGGATTGGCCACGCTAAATTGCCCCTTAATTGGAAAAAATAATTGGGTAATCTAAATTTAAAAAAAAAAAACCCACAATCCAAAGATGTATAGGCTAGGTGGATTGGCCACGCTAAATTGGCCCTTAATAAAAATTATTGGGGACACAGACTTGAGATCAGATTTTGGGCTTAACTTCACAAGGGCTGGACTTGTACACTGAACTAATCAGCGAAGTAAACTCAGTAATTGTTTGGTGCAGAAAGTTGAAAACAGATTATTTGGGTAGAGTCAAACATGATTGGCTGATTCTCTGTCCAACAACGACAGAATCGCGATAGGGCAGAGAATCAGGCATCAGCCGAATATCGAGGTCAGCGGCGGGAGCTCAACGGCGCGCCATGCTCTGGCACCTCGATTGCAGCGTGAATGCATTCCAAGCCCTGTGTCGGCGTGGGCATGCAAAACGTACAGGAACACTCATCATTAACAGGCCCCGGCCTCCCACGATGCTGTGCCTCCGCAGGCGGAGGTGACACCATCACGGTTCATTTGTGGTATGTAAAAACTGGGACCAGGCACCGTGGCTGCTGAGGGGGAAGGAGAACATAGAACATTACAGCGCAGTACAGGCCCTTCAGCCCTCGATGTTGGAGGTAAGAACAGTCTCCAAAGGCGCAACAGTGGGCGGACAGTTGTTGCTGGCTGGGGGTGTCTGCCAGGGCCGGGCGGAGTATAGAATCACAGAATCCCTACTGTACAGAGGGAGGCCATTCAGCCCATCGAGTTTGCACCACCCATTTGAAAGACCACCCTACACCGATCCAACCGCCGCCCTATCCCTGTAATCCCACCTAACTTTTGGACACTTAGGGGCAATTGAACATGGTCAGTCCATCTAACCTACACATCTTTGGACTGTGGGAGGAAACCGTGGCACCTGGAGGAAACCCACGCAGAGAATGTGCAAATTCCACACAGACCGTCACTCAAGGTCAGAATTAAACCCTGGTCTCTGGTGTTTGAGGCAGCAGTGTTAACCATTGTGCAGCGGGGGGGTGACTAGGAAATGGGCTGTGGGTTCGAGGTGTCCCCCCAGGACTGGGGTGTCTGGGCATGGACTGCCATTACCGCAGCCTGCATGGTAGCCATCTGGCTACACACTCCACCGACTGCCCACTGTGAATGTGCGGAGCACCACCGGCCGTAGGGAGACCCCCCCCCCCCCTTCCAGGCCACCTCCCAGGAACCCTTCGGCTCTAGATCAGCCATTATCGGGATGGGCGTGCTGGCCGTGCACTCATTCATGCCGCCGCCCCACTGCAGGGGGGTGCAAGGGAAACACAGAGCTCACCGCACACCGTGTACGCATGCACTGTGGCCTTTGCCACCCACCTTGGCTCACTGTCCCTCATAGGGCAGATGCCCCACCAGTGCATACACGGCCTTAGTGAGGTACCAATCCCTGCATACCCCACTAGTCACTGCCTGCCAATTTGAAAAAGGCCCATTAATTCCTTCTCTTGGTTTCCTGTCTGCCAACCAGTTTTCTATCCATCTCAATACACTACCCCTAATCCCATGCGCTTTAATTTTACACACTATTCTCTTACACGGGACTTTATCAAAAGCCTTCTGAAAGTCCAAATATACCACATCCATTGGCTACCCCTTGACAACTCAAATCCCTGCATGCAGGCTGGCCATTCCATCACACGGGCCCACAGACTTTCATGGGAGGTGGGGATAGGGTGCCGGAGAGTTGGGGGCTGGTTATGGGTATGGTGAGCATAGATTGCTCACACACCGGGTAGGCACCGGTAGGACTACCACATGGCGTCCCCACATCTCCGGCGCGGTCCCCCGTTGCCTTCATGGGTGACCCTGGAGGGTACCCCCGACTGCCCTGGAGTCCCTGGCCCATACCATCTTCTAAAACCCTTACCCCACATTGCTGGCCTACCAGCCGCCTCCTCCACCCTACCCCACACCCACCCCACACGGCAGACCTCTGCACCCAGCCCATCCCTCACACCATTCGGATAGAGGATTGAGGCAGTTCGGGACCACAATCAACATGTGTTTATTGGTGACAGTGCTATGTACATTAACTGTGCCCTAGCCCCTAATGCTATCCTATGTGCTGCACCTGTGCCAATTTAACTGGCGTCTACCTTTCTAATCTGATGCGTCCTAATGCTCCGTCTAGGTGTGTCCACAAGCGTGCATCAGAAGTGGAGGCGGCCTGCTTGCCCTGGCGTTGGCTGCCACCTCTGGAGGGAACGGGCCTGGATGAGCCCGGCAGTGATCCAGGTATCATAGGTGGCCTGGTACCACCCTGTTCTGCCCATCGGATGGACCAGGGACAGCTGGGGGGAACTCAGAGGAGCTGCAGTGTTTCGGCACCACCTCTGCGAGTGTCACTGGCACGGGCCCCATCACCTCCTCCTCCCTCGGGGTGCCTGATGGCCCCCCTGGGCTATTCCTTGGGATGGGGGCGCAGCCGGAGTGAGCTCCAGGGGCTCCGCCATCACCTGGACCACCCAGTCCTGGAGGCCCATTCTCGTTTTTACGAAGGTCTCAATGCTGGCAGCCATGGATCACAGGATCTATGCCACGTCCCTCTTGGGTTGTGCCACGTCACACGTGACTGTGCAATGTCCCTCTGTGTCTGGCTCGGGTCAACCACAGTCAGGCCAATAAGCTCAACGTCCGCAGCCATAGCCTGTTGTGACTGGGCCACACTCTGCACTGCCACAGCAATGTTAATTTGGCTCTGGTACATGGCTGCCTGTGACATGGTTGCCCTGTCCTGCACATCAGCCACCGCCCACACAGAGTGCCCCAGGCCTTGGTCATCCTGACCCATGGCTGTGATCCTCGCACCCAAGGCTTCCACCGCTTCCACTGCAGTGTTAGCCTGGGTGGCTGCATTGTTAGCACCGCCTCCTGCTCCTGCAGGCAGTTGGACTGCGCCACCCCCTCATGTAGTCCCTGGCTCTGCGTCTGCATCTCCAACATTGATGGACCCTCCCTTTCCAGAAGCACTAGACCAGTCTGGGCGGCAGCTAGTCCCTGGGGTCGGGCTCCCTTCCGACCGGCCGCCACCTTGGGGATTCCCACCTCCACCCAGATGTATCGCTGCATCTGTGTCGTGCGCACCAGCTAGTACCCCAGGAGCCCCTTCCCTAAAGTGCCCAATCGAGGGAAGTGTCTCTGGGATGGTGGAGGGTGCCGGCTACAGCAGTGACGAGGAGTCAGCGTCATCCCCGGACATGTGCTCCGGGTTGTTGTGGTGTAGTGGCTGGGGACGAGGGGCTCCAGATGATCCTGCCTAATTGCCAAGTGAGTCGCAGGGTTGCGGCTGGGGGACAAGTTATCCTGGATGGTCCTGCCTCATTTGAAAGTGACCCTGCATGGTTAGATTGAGTGTAGGCATGGTGTGGGGGACTGGGCTGACTCATGTATCATTGCATTGGAGGCTCATTTGGTTGTCCCGTGCCTACCACCCCTTCGGCGACTGCCAACTCTCCCCACAGACCAGGTCCATCGCTCTCTGCTCCATGACTGAAGGGCCGTATGTCCGGCCAGCCCCCTCCGGTCTTTTCTGCTCCCGGTGGTTGTGGGCCATATTCTCCTGGGGGGACAGATAATGCACAGTGTGAGACATTCGGATGTGGGTAGCACAGAGCACAGGGGTCCGCAGCTAGTAGTCTGTGTGTGCAGGGCACCCGGCCAAGGCGGGCGGTATGGGTGTTTGCATGTGGTGCTTGGTAGGGTGCGAGTGGACTGCCAGCAGGTGGGGTTTCATCGCCCCCGAGGAAGGGGAATGGGTTACGGGAGTGTGCGATGGGGTGGTGCCAGGGGAACAGAGCTGGTGACTCACCCTGGCTGGCCTGTGGGGCTAACCACCCTCACCCAACATTGCCTATCGGTCTGCCTGGTGAGGGCCGCATTTGGGAGGGGGGGTCGCGGCTGTGTGTGAGACGGGGGTGGTGCCAGGGTGATGGAGCTGGTGACCCACCCAGGCTGCCCTGAGGAGTTTGTACAACTTCTTTCTGCACTGCTGTCTGGTCCTCGCGGTGGGACCCACAGCACTCAGCCTCAGCCACCTCCGCCCTGGCCTGGTTTACGTCAATGGGTGGCAGCCTTTTTCCCACCCCAGGGAAATGGTGTCCCACCTCTCCTCCATGACATCCAGCAGTATCCCTGCATTCGTGACCCTGGGGGCCGCTCTTCGGGCATCATCTTGGCTGGAATGAGAGTGTGCAGGGAGCAGAGTACTTACATACAGTTCCAGCTTGTCAGTCTCTCGAAGCTCATCCCCCCCCCCCCTCTCTCCCTCCTCCATCGGGGACCGTGGAACACTGCCATTCAGCCTCGGCGTGAGCACTTAGTGTCTCAAACGGAAAATCACGGCCGGTATCTTCTGTATTTCAGAACTGGCCAGTGATCTTTTATTTATTTTAGGAGCTTGATGTCCTGGGGTATAGAGGGAGCAACCCGTAAAAGCAATTTGAGAGGGAGGGAGAATCTCTGTCGAGAATGAGCCTACCAGAGAGAGAGAGAAGCTATTGAGAGGAAGGGGAGACTTAATGGAGCTGAGTTGTTGAGATTGGGGGCAGAGAAATTCACCCTATTAATAGATGGGGATTGCAATTAACGGAGGGTTAGAAAGGGAGGGAGACTCTCTCAACAGCCATTATCAAGAACACAGCAAGCAAATAAATAAAAACAGGGAACGCTGGAAAATCCCAGCGGGTCTGGCAGCATCTGTGGAGAGAGAACGGAGCTGACATTTCGAGTATGAATGACTCTCTGTCAAAGCTGGAGAGAACGGAAAGGGCAGAAATACCTGTTGTGGGAAGATGCTGAGATGGTCATTTTGAAACTCGGGTGAGGGAACAGAGCAGAGGGCAGAGAAAGAGTGAAGAAGTTGTTCCAGATTGGGCATCTCTGGTTTTGCTGAAGATGTTCGCTCTTGGGGCACAGCAGACCCACATTATAAAACAGCACATTCTCTGATTCACTCTGAGTGCCATGAGAGCTCCATTTATTGCCCATCCCCAGTTGCTCTCAAGAAGGTGATCGTTAGCCATGTTCTTGAACGACCGAAGTCCTTGTGGTGTAGTTGCGCCCAGTATGTTAGAGAGGACTGTCCAGGATGTTGGCCCAACGGCAGTGAAGAAATGGTGATATAGTTCCAAGTCAGGATGGTGTGTGGCTTGGAAGAGGACTTGGTGGTCTTTTGTGCCTGATGCCATTGTTCTGCCCGGGGGCAGAGCTCGCAGATTGGAAGGTGCGGTCAGAGGAGTCTTAGTGAGTTGCCACGCTGTATCTTGCAGATGGTACATACTGCTGCCACTGTTTTGGTGGTGAAGGAATTGAAGGTTTCTGATCAAGCAGACAGATTCGTCCCAGATAGTCTCCACTTTCTTGGGTATTGTTGGAGCTGCACTCATCCAGGCAAGGGCAGAGCATTCCTTCACACTCCCGACTTGTGCCTTGTAGATAGAGAAAAGAGGCTTTGAGGAGTCAGGAGGTAGATTACTTACCTCAGAAAGCCCAGCCCCTGACATGCAGTTGTTCATATGGTTGGTCCAGTTACGTTTCTGGTCAATCATAAACCCAGGATGTCGTTGGTGGTGATATTGTTAAACACCAAAGGGGGGGATCTCTTTTGGAGAGATGGTCATTGCCTAGCACTCTTTGACATGAATGTTACTTATTGCCCAGAGCCTGAATGTTGTCTTGGTCTTGCTGCATATTGATACAGATTGCTTCAGTATCAATAAATTGGACTGAACATTGTGCACTTCTGACCTTGTGATGACACAGCTGAAGGAACTCCTGCAATGATGTCCTGGGGCTAAGATGATTGGCCTCACCAAACTCAACTCTTTCCAATTGAAGAAATTATGGGAGGAAAGGCTCGCTTTCCATCTAATATTTTGGTGATTATGTTGAAATTCCATGTTTTCGAACATTCATTAAGAAAATAAATGGTCAAGAACGTCTGAGTCTCCAGCCAGGACAGGTGGAGCAGTAGCGTACAAAACGGGGGTTGTGCTGACTACCATTTCAGCCAGTTCTGTGGCCCTTGATGAATCCCCTTGAGAAGATCTCGGTTCTCACACCACCGCCTTGGTCAGTGGCATGCTGGGAACTGGGGTTGGGTCCACCTGTCTCTTTTCGGGGATAACGGTTTCTCTCCTCCTCAAATGGTCAACTTGCTTTCTAGCCGCATGGCCCTGTAGGTTTATGACATAGGATACTGGCCCAGTCCTGTTAACAACTCTTCCAGGTTAGCATGGTGGTCCTCCACCAAAGTTCTGCACATTCTCTAAATCGTCTGTTTGAAGCGACCTGTCCTTCTTTGCTGTACCGCGGTGGCTTTCCTGTGAGGCTTACTCAGCCTCCACCCTCCCCGGCAAACTTGGAAGAATAAGGTTGAGCTGTGTCCTGAAACGCCGGCCCATTAACAATTCCGCCAGGGTAACCCCAGTGGTGGTACGTGGGATTGAATTGTACGAGAGCAAGAGGTCCGCCAAGCTAAGCAGTCGTGGCCTATGAGCTTGTGTCTTCACTGAAGCTTTGAAAGTTTGGACAGCTCTTTCACAGCCATCCCGTTCAATACGGGGTGGTGGGTAATTGACCTTCCGTGCTGGATCCCATTGGATCTCCTCACGAAGAATTGAAACTCTTCAGCTGTAAAAACAGTGCCATTGTCTGAGACAATCGCCTTGATCCCTGACCACCATAGGTAACTCTTGGCCAGTGCCTTCAATTTAGATTGCCCAGGGTGACTACTGTGAAATTCTTGAAGAGGCTGCCGCACAAGGAGAGGCACTATCAGTCTACAACCCCGCAGGAGGATCCTGTCCTCACAAGTGTTTTGTCCCTACGTTGCAGAAATGGTCTAATTGATCCTGACTTCTCCAAATGCCAGCCCGTAAAACCATCCTCTTGACTCCTAACAACACAGGGTATCCATTGGTCCATGCTTTAGTGTCGCCGGATGAAATAGGTAAGGTATGAAGACGATTTAGAGCCAGAACCATCTAGTGCGGAGTGAGAGGTCCGGAAATTGTTTGCGGCAGTGAAAGCCTGCTCAAAACATCCGTATTTGATATCCGGGTTCCCGGTCTGTGCCTGAAGCTATTCGATTATGCAGGCAAGAGCAATGCCAATTATTGCACACAGGCTGAAACTCGAGGTGGGGTGGGTTTATCTTCACGTAAAATGGCAAGTAATGGTTTACGGTCCGAATCGATTGCAAAATGTCGACCACAAACATATTGGTGAAACTTTCTTATGGCATAAATGACCGCCAGACTTTGTCAATCCGGTAATACAGTATTTAGTTTCAGCAGCTGAGAGCGTTTTGGATGTGACGGAAACAGGCCTCTCCACACCATCTTCCATTTTGTGTGAGATACCGTACTGAGGTGCATCGCAAGTAACTACTATTTCCGGGTTTATCCAGGTGGAAATGGACCAGTAAGGTCAACGACTGCAGGGCCTGTTTGACCTGATCAAAATACTTCCTTGTGGAAGTCTTGATTTGTTCTTGATTAATAAGGGGATCAGTGGAGTTTGCACATTCGCCCCCTGTCTGCGTGGGTCTCGCCTCCACAACCCAAAGATGTGTAGGGTAGATTGTCACTTACTTGGAAATTTATTTCCAAAAATAAGGGAATCAGGGGTTATGGGGAGAAGGCAGGAGAATGGGGATGAGGAACATGTCAGCCATGATCGAATGGCGGAGCAGGCTCGTTGAGCCAAACTGCTTAATTCTGCTCCTATGTCTTTTTTTTAGAAGTTGAAGCAGGGGTGCCAAAGTGGTTGACAGGTTGGGCAAAATGCAGCCGGAATAATGACCATCCCCAGAAAAGATTTCAATTCCGATGCATTCTTTGGTTCCGGCCCCCATTTTGTTGTCTTTATCTTATCTTCAGTTGGGTGTAACACCTTCGCAACAACTCTGAAACCTAAATCCGTGACTACATCAGCTTGAAATGTTGACTCCTCACACTTTAACCGAATACTGGCTTCTTTAAACCTCTGATGACTTCTTCCAAATCCATTGTGTTCCTCTGGTGCCGCCCCTGTCATGATCGTCCAGATACATGACAATCTTCGGAATTCCCTGCAATAGGCTCTCCATTGTGCGCTGGAATATCTGGCATATTGCAACAAGCTTTTATCGGTATTTACAATAACAAACTTCCTTGACTCATATTCCAGCTCAAGCTGCTGGTACGCATAGGCCCAACCTCGATTTTGAGTGGACAGCCATTGATGACAAAGGTGATATCAATGGGAGGTGTTTTACTTAGTCCAACGATATGAAGCTTGTATACTTGCAATGTTTCTTCAGGGTCTTTCACAACCATGTTGACTGGAGGCGCTGATGTTTTATTGGGGACTAGCAGTAGACTATTTGACTTGCAAATGGCCTTACTTATTACATCTCAAACAGCTGAATTCTTTAAATGAAAAATGAAATGAAAATCGCTTACTGTCACGAGTAGGCTTCAATGAAGTTACTGTGAAAAGCTCCTAGTCGCCACATTCCGGCGCCTGTTCGGGGAGGCTGGTACGGGAATTGAACCGTGCTGCTGGCCTGCCTTGGTCAGCTTTAGATTTAGCCCAGTGCGCTAAACCAGCCCCTCTCCATATATGTCCTTGGCGCCTTCTCCCCACAGTACTAACAAACCTCTAAACCTTGTGACCGTCTGTCACTTCTTCTTTTCTGGCTCTGCTACTCCCTTGCTTCGTGAACCTTGAATGGTCTCCGCTTCCCATCATAACTTGTTCACCTCGGTCTGCACGCTTTGCAATTCGGAAGCGCTTTGCTCAGCATTTTCAATTGCTTGAGCCAACTCAACCGCCTTGTCCAAGGATATTTTGGTTTCCGCCAGCAACATCTACCTAATATTTAAGTTGTTGGTCTCTTAGACCAACCGGTCACGCAGTATGTCATTGAGAGAATTACTAAATTCACAATGTTCTGACATTTGTCACAGTCTGGCGACAAAAGCAGATACTGTTTCACCCGGATCTCTGATGGCTGTATGAAACTTGTACCACTGCATAATAATGGAGGGTTTATAATAATAATAATCACTTATTGTCACAAGTAGGCTTCAATGAAGTTACTGTGAAAAGCCCCAGTCACCACATTCCGGCACCTGTTCGGGGAGGCGGGAATGGGAATTGAACCCGCGCTGCTGCTCTTGTTCTGCATTACAAGCCAGCTGTCTTAGCCCACTGTGCTAAATCAGCATATAATGGTCCCTCACTAATTGCACCAATTGATCGAAGGACTTGGAGCCTGGAGCTGCACCGGTTCTTAGACTTCCAAGATGGCTGCCTTTTTTGTGGCCTTCTGGAGTCCTGGACCATGTGTTTTTAAATTGCTTCAGGCTGCACCCCCTTTTCAGTTTTTTGAAAAAACGTTTGTTGCAGTTGTGTTTGCACTTCAGCCCCACGCTCCTAATCTACTGGCACCTAGTGCGGAGGAGGGAGGGAGGAGGACCTCCTCATGAATCTGACCCTGGGCCTGTCCAAAGTTGCCGCAAACAGGTCCAAGCAGCGGGCGACCAAGGGAGGACATTTTAGTTTGCTTTTTCAGTTTAATTTGTGATTTGTTTTTGTTTAAGGCAGTATCCCTATAAGGGGCTGCCCTTTTATTTTGTCCCTCAGTTTATTTAATTTAGTTTGTTTGATTCAATCAAAATAGTTGGAGCCTCCGGCGATGTGAAGCTTTGCACGAGGTTGTATATTTGGGCTGCAATCAGTAAGTAATACTGCCACTATTTCATCGGTGGCAAAAAGGTATCAACGCCTTTCGACATATTGACCCCAAATTTCAACCTCCATATTAAACGGATCAATTTTTCCAAAATAGTGGCATCGCTATTCGACTGCAGACGATCTTTTAACTTTTTTAGTATTCTGAAAGTCTCTTCCCCTCTTCCAAATTTTCAACCATTTACTTTGAGACTGGCTTGTTTTGCTTTCGCCGTCAATGTTTTATTGCAAGGCAATCGACAAGGCAGTGTTTAAAAATAACAAGAGGTTTATTGAACTTAGAAGAATGTTATACAAAGAACATCACAACTACTACACAGGCCTTGTTCCCATGACTTCCGGGTTAACTCTGACCAAGCCCCAACAGCCAGAAATGTGCCTAAACCCCTGGTAGGCATCCGTTCCGTGCTCTGTCCCAATAGGATCTGGGCCCAATACACGGCCCTCGAAGTATCGCCGCTTTAAGGGCGCTATCCCAATTTTCATCTTGCTCTCCTCAGGACAAACAAGAGAAGGCCATCGTTTCAAACGATCGCAATAATTCCTACTACAGGAGAAAAGTGTGCTGCTAGGTTGGCAAGTCAACTCTGATTGGTCGCGGCATTGTCATGTAGAAAGCAGCAGGGAATTATTGGCTCCCAAGGTCCCCTGGGGCATGTTCCTTCAGTTGTTTGGCATAGATAGAGTACAGGCCTTGCTCAACTGGCCAGTGCCTTCAAAACGCAAAACAAAATTGCTGCTGTTAGATGTGATTTCACAATTGGGCAGCATTTGCTCAATAATCCTGAGTGCACTAATAGCCACACTAACAACCAATTTAAGATAATCAGTCAAGCTCCTAACATGGCTCATTTATACTTGCTAGAAGTGACATACATTGATATGCAGGGACCTCCTTTCTGCAAACAAAAGAAATATGTTCAGACTTTACACCTTTTTAAAAATTGCATGGGAGCTTGGGAAGCCTGTTGCCTTTTCTCTGACAATGCCTCAGCCAATCAGAATTGTCTTGCCAATCAGTCAGCATACTTTTCTCCTGGAGTATATATAAATTGTTGAGATCATCTGAAATTTGGCATTCTTGGGTTTGTCCTGATGCATGCAAGACAAAATCTTCAACAACTTGTCTCTCTGTTCAGCCAAAATACTTCGGCTGTGGTCTCTTTTCCACAGCAACCTTGATTGACAATCATCCATGTCATGTTTTGTCGGATGTGGAAAAATGTACATTTAGGAAATATTATTCAGAAGTTATTAGTGACTTACCATTAAAAAGGGTGTGCACACAACCAGCATTGTGGGATAAATGAGATTTGTTGTTCTTGGCTGGCTGCAAAGCATTTAATTTATTTTTAAGGAATTTTATGATTCTGCAAAGCAATGTCGTATCTTTATTTTTTCTGTCTACTGAGAGCACCTAGCATGCATGAGATGTAAATGAGCTTCCATCGCAGTGTGTGTGTCCAAAGTGACCTGGCCTGAGATTTGACTTTGCAGTGTTGTGATCAGCGTGGAGCTGAGCATGTGTGAGGCATGATGGTGCGTGTATGGAAGCCCCTTTCTGTGCCGTTCTTTTGGATTATGCTCCTTTTTTAGTAATGCTTCTGTTTAATTAGAAATGCTGTTTAGTTTCCAGAAGTGAATGGCTTTGCTATTTCCTGGAACGCCATTTGTTTTCTATCTAATTACAATAGTAACACAATGAATGTGTGTTTCTCCCCTAGTCGCAGCAGCCCAACCTTGTTCATGAACGTTCACAGATTGGAGAGCCGTGAGTACCATTTTGCTGTTTTCTCAGTGACAACAAAAATAAGATCAATTAATCTGATATCCCGAACCTGCTCCTGAGTTAATACTATCGAGCAATAAGGAGAATGATGTATTAGTGTCTAAAAACAAGTTTATATGAATGTACATAATTGCACAAGGGTCTTGGTGTGTTATATCGATCTGCAAAAATCATGTTGCAGAGGAAACCATTCAAGCCATTATGCAGTATTTCTAATGCAAATCTCCAATCTCAAATCTTAGATGAACTTCATTCATATATCCGCTTTAATTCTTTTAAAAATGTATTTATTACAAACATGTATCAAACAGTTTACAGCAAATAAACACCCCGGGAAACTTCACAACAATCAACTATACAGTCTGTACAGATTTTTCCCCATTTTCACCCACTCTTTCTCCTCCCCCCCCCCCCCCCTCCCCCCCCCCAACCCCCTGCGACGAACAATTCCTTAAACACAGTCTCAAACATCCCCCACCTTTTCTCAAATCCCCCTGCTGAGCCCCTTAACTCATACTTTAATGTAGCTGCTTTAATATAGCAGATTGTCCCGAGGCACTTAAGAGGAGTGTTATCAGACAGCTTTTAGCAACATCTGAATTGGAGGAGAAAGAGATGGAAATGCAAAGAGGTTTGGGTCCTGAATTCCAGAGCTTGGGCTTAAAGTGGTTGACGGAACAGCCGGCAGTGGTGGGCCAAATGCAGAGGGGGCCAGAGTTGGAGGAACACTGAGTCCCCTGGAGGTTTATAGGGCTGGAGGAGTTAATACGAGATAGGGAAGAGATCAATCTTGGAGCTGTTTGGTTCATAGAATTTACAGTGCAGAAGGAGGCCATTCGGCCCATCGAGTCTGCACTGGCTCTTGGAAAGAGCACCCTACCCAAGGTCAACACCGCCACCCTATCCCCATAACCCAGTAACCCCACCCAACACTGACGGCAATTTTGGACACTAAGGGCAATTTATCATGGCCAATCCACCTAACCTACACATCTTTGGACTGTGGGAGGAAACCGGAGCACCCGGAGGAAACCCACGCACACATGGGCACCCAGAGCTCCAAAAGAACTTAAAGAAGTTGGCGGGATGGAGAGACAAGTGGTTGATGAGGTTCAAGGCAGAGAAATGTGAAGTGAGTCATTTCGGTAGAAAGAACTTGGGGAGTGTGGCGCTAACAATTATACTCAAAGCCGAGAGACTAGTACAATAGAGGATGTGCAGACTCCACACAGACAGTGACCCAAGCCGGAATCGAACCTGGGACCCTGGAACTGTGAGGCAATTGTGCTAACCATTATGCTACCGTGCTGCCCCATGAACATGAAGATAAAAATTTTAATACGAGGCATTGGTAGAGCAAGAATTCATGTAGGTCAGCAAATACAGGATTGATGGGTGAATGGTTTTTAACCCGAGTCAGGGTACTGGCTGCAGAATTGTGGATTGATTTGGATATTAATGGAAGATGGAAGGTCAGCCAGGAGATCATTAACAAAGCAGAATCTGGAATTGCCAAAAGCATGGTTGAGGGTTTCATCAGCAGATGGACTAATACAGGAGTGGTTACAGGAGATATTATTGGGGTGAAAGTAGGCAGTTTCAGCAATGCAAATGATATGAAGTAAGACATGAGGCTCAGGATGTTGTATGCTTTATTAACTGCTCCATCAGTCTGTCCTGGCATGTCCAATGATTCATGCACATAACCACCCAGGTCCCACTGCACCCCTTAAGCGTTGTATCCTATATTTATACTGTCTCCCTGTGGTGAGATAACCACTGTAGTTATGTGTACTGCAGTAGGGGGATGTATGCCTGTACCTGCAATACAGGTTCCTCCGGTCAGCCCCTGCCGGCTAGCTCCGCCCACAGGGAGCTTATGTATAAATGTATGAGAGCTGCTCAGACCCTTAGTCTACTGTTGCAGATGGAGGGACAACATCGTACAGCAATAAAGCCTCTATTGTACTAGTCTCTCGGCTTTGAGTATAATTGTTAGCGCCACACTCCCCAAGTTCTTTCTACCGAAATGACTCACTTCACATTTCTCTGCCTTGAACCTCATCAACCACTTGTCTCTCCATCCCGCCAACTTCTTTAAGTTCTTTTGGAGCTCTGCACCATACTCCTTACAGTTCACAATGCTTCCTAATTTCACATTGGTCCCAGTGACATAGCTGAAAAAAGGGATGAGGTCCTAAAAGCAAAATATAGGGAGTTAGTAAGTAAGTTGAAAAGTATGACCTCGTGCTATTCAGAGCAAAGATAGTGCCACGTGCTATTCAGAGCAAAGAGAGCAGAATGTATCAGATGAACAAGTGGCTGAAGAGGTGGTTCAAGAGGGAGGGTTTCCGAATCCAGGGACACTGGGACCAGTTCAGGGGGAGCTGGACCAGTACAAACTGGACAGGTTTCACCTGGGCAGGTCTGGAACTGATGTCCTGTATTTGCTAAGGTGGTTGGGGAGGGTTAAAACTACAATGGCAGGGGGATAGGAACGTATGCAAGGAGTCAGAGAAGGGTAAACAAGGACAAGAACAAAAGACAAAGAGGAATAAGAAAAGTGATAGGCAGAGAAATCAAGGGCCAGAATTAAACAGGGCCACAGTGAAAAATAATAGGAACAAGACGAGGAATAATAAAAAGACGAGCCTTAAGGCTTTGTGTCTGAATGCGGGGAGCAGCCGCAGTGAAGTGGATGTCTTAACCATGCAGATAGATGTAAAAAGGTATGATACAGTCGGGATCATTGCTGCAGGGTGACCAGGGTTGGGAACTGAACATCCGGGGTATTCAGTATTTAGGAAGGACAGCCAAAAAGGAAAAGGCGGTGGTGTTCCATTGCTGGTTAAAGAGGAAATTAACGCAATAGTGAGGAGGGATAGTAGGGATGTTGGTGGATAGTCAATGGAAAATATTCAAAGAGCGCATGGGTGAACTGAAACAATTGTTCATTCCTGTCTGTTGCAAAAATAAAATGGGAAAGGTGGCCAAACCATGGCTAACAAGAGACGTTAGAGATAGTATTAGATCCGAGGAAGAGGCATTACAAATGGGCCAGAAAAAACAGCAGACCTGCGGATTGGGAGCAGTTTAGAGTTTAGCAAAGTAGGACAGAGGGATTGATTAAGAAAGGGGAAAAAATAATACGAGAGTAAGCTTGGGAAGAACATAAAAATTGTCTAAAAACATCTGTAGGTATGTGAAGAGAAAAAGATTGGTGAAAACAAATGTAGTCCGAAACAGGGGAATTTATAATGGGAAACAAAGACCAGCAAAATACATACTTTGATTCTGTCTTCACAAAGGAGGACACAAATAACCTACCAGAAATGTCGGGGAACACAGGGTTTAGTGAGAGGGAGGAACTGAAGGAAATCAGTATTAGTAGGGAAATGGTGTTGGGGAAATTGATGGGATTGAAGGCCAATTATTCCTTAGGGACTAATAATCTATATCCCAGAGTATTTAAGGAAGTGGTCCGAGAAATAGTGTCTGCATTGATGGTCATCTTCCAGGATTCTATTACCCTGGAACAATGTTTGCAGATTGATGGATAGCTAATGTAACTCCACTATTTAAAAAGGGGGAAAACAAAGAATTATAGACCAGTCAGCCTGATGTTGGTATTGGGGAAAGTGTTAGAGTCCATTGTAAAAAAAATTAATAGCAGAGCAGATAGTCAACATGGATCCATGAAAAGGAAATAATGCTTGACAAATTTATTGAAATACTTTGAGGATGTAACTAGTAGAGCTGACGAGGGGGGGTTTATCTAGTGTGGTTAATAATGTGGTTTATTTAGACTTTCAGAAAGCTTTTGACAAGTCCTGCATAAATTTGATTTGATTTATTTGATTTGATTTTTTTGTCATGTGTACCGAGGTACAGTGAAAAGTATCGTTCTGCTTACAGTCCTGGCAGATAGTTCCATACATGAAAAACCTAGAACTTACTATAATAATTAATAATTATAGAACATACTATACTAACGGTTATAAGAGATGTAGGAAGAGGATCTGTAACGGCCAGCTCGCACAGTGTCGCCACGCTCCGGCGCCATCTTGGAATTGTTTGTTTAAATTTCAAGATCCAGCTGCAGCCTGTAGCTGTTTATTTTTTGTCGTCATTGTTAGTCGGGAAGAGGAAGAGCTGGTCCAATTCCCTTGCAGTTGGCCTCCTTGGTGTTTGGAGAAATGCTCGATCAGCTCTCCGATCTTTTTGCTCCTACTGCCCAGCCTAGACTCGGTCAGGCTGGCCTGCAGCCACATCACGCAGCCTCACTCCGCTCCACTGGCCTCTCCCTGTAACGTAAGCTGGAGCTACACCTATGGCCCCTAAGCTGCTGAACCGGTCCTGAGCTTCCCACCGGCTCCTAGCAAGGCAGCTGCTTCCCGCCGAGCGGTTCTTTGAGAAGCTATAGTCCTATCCCTGATCCATGCTTCCTACGAGGTGCTTCCCCTCCTTCGAAGCTGAATATCCACTCAGGCACCCTGGTGAATGGCCACAGGAAAATAAGTGATTAGCGTGTAAAATTAAAGCGCATGGGATTGGAGGTAATATATTGAGATGGATAGAAAACTGGTTGGCAGACAGGAAACAAAAAGTAGGAATAAAATGAGTCTTATCTTCTTACAAATGACAGGCAGTAACTCGTGGGGTACCGCAGGGATCAGTGCTCGGACCCCAACTATTCACAATCTACACTAATGATTTAGATGAGGGAACTAAATGTAATATTTACAAATTTGTGGATGGCACAAGACTGGGTGGGAGATTGAGCTTTGAGGAAGATTTAAAGATGCTTCAGCATGATTTGGATAAGTTGAGTAGTGGGCATTTGCATGACAGAGGCAGTTTTATGTGACTAAATGTGAGGTTATCCATTTTGGTAGAAAAAACAGGAAGGAAGATTATTATAGAATGGCTATAGATGGAGAGAGGGGAATGTGCAACGAGATCTGGGTGTCCCTGTACACTAGGCACAGAAAGTAAACTTGCAGGTGCAGGAGGCGGTAAAGAAGGCAAATAGTATGTTGGCCTTCATAGCAAGAGGATTCGAGTACAGCAGGTGGGATATTGTTCTGCAATTATACAGGGCCTTGGTGAGATCACACCTGGAATATTGTGTGTACTTTTGGTCTTCTTATCTAAGGAAGGATGTTCCTGCTGTAGAGGGAGTGCAGCAAAGGTTTACCAGACTGATTCCTGGGACGTATGAGGAGAGATTGAGTTGATTGGGATTATATATTAAATTCAGAAGAATGAGGGGGAATACCATGAAAACCTATGAAATACTTACAGGACTAGACAGGATAGATGCAAGAAGGATGTTTTCGGGGGAGTCCACAACCAGGGGTCACAGTCGAAGGATTCAGGGTAAATCATTTAGGACTGAGATGAGGGGACTTCCGGTGGCGGCGATGATCGAGTGAGCCGCACATTCGGCGGGCTCTCACTCCGGGGGGCTTTAGGGGCTGATTCCCCGCGATAGCGGGACTGCGGAGCGGCAAAAAGGCGGCCGCGGAAGTGCAGGGGAGCGGGCTGCAGTGCATGGGAGTCCAGGAAGCAGAGGAAGAGAGAGAGAAAGGGACAGAGGCAAGGAGCAGGGGAAGCTGACCTGGAACCTAAGATGGCGGACACACAGACCTCGGACTCAGCAATCCAGCAGGCGCTGGATAACATGCTACAAGTGATGAAAATCAGTTTTGAGTCGCTGGAGCGGGACAACTTGGACCCACTTCAGAAGGCAGTGGATCAGCTGAATCAGAGGCTGGATGCCCAGGATGTAAAAGTTAAGGAGCTGGGAGAGGCGGTGGAGGAGCAGGCGGATGCGCAGACGATTGCGGCGTTAGAAGTTGACGGGCTGAAGGAGCGGTAAAGAAGACTGCTGGACAGAGTGGAGGAGCTGGAGAATAGAGTCCGCAAGAATAATCTGAGGATCATCGGCCTCCCGGAGGGGGCTGAGGGAGCTGATGCCGCAGCGTTTGTGGCAGACCTGTTGATGCAGCTGATGGGGGCTGAAGCCTTTCCGCGACCGCCGGAGCTGGAGGGGGCATACAGAGTGCAGGCGAGGCACGGGCGGCCGGGCGGACCCCCCCCCCCCCCCGCCCGATGGTGATCAGGTTCCACAGGTTCGTGGACAAGGAGCGGGTGCTGCGGTGGGCAAATAGCGCCAGGAGCAGCACGTGGAACAACAGTGTTCTCCGTTTACCAGGACCTAAGCCAGGAGGTGGCTTGGCGGCGAGCAGCCTTTAAACAAGTTAACGAGGTGTTGTTCAAGAAGCATGTGAAGTTTCGTCTGCTGTTCCCGGCCCGTCCTTGGGTCACGCATCAGGGTCAACACCACTACTTCTCCGAGCCCAAAGAAGTGATGGACTTTGCGAGGGATCAGGGGCTGGTCCCGAAAAGAGGTCCCACGGGCGTGAATTGGGACCCGAGAACTATCGTATGAAGGGACGCCGAATGAGCCTGGACCGCTGTTCAATGGTTTGCTGGGTTAAAGGTGCCATGCGGGACATTCGGGACTCTTCCCTTTGTTTTTGGTTACTGGGTTTTTTTGTTCTTCCTCCTCTTTTTTTCTGTTTTTTCCTTTTCGTGTGGATTTTACTTTTTGTGGGGCTCGCTGAGTGCACTGGAGCCGGTATGGTAACTAAGGGTGGCCGGTCAACGAGGGGGGGTTAAGGACGTGGGTTGGGGGTTTTTGTTTTACTGATGTTCATGCCTTCCTGTGCCAGTGAGTTTGCTCCAGTGGGTTGGAGAGGGGGATGGGGCGCCGGGGAGCGGAGATGAGGACGGGGAAACAATGGGAATGAGACAGGGGGGCACTGGAGTGATGAGTCACCGGGCTAGCAGATTGGCTAGTCAGGAGAGTCAGGTGTGGGGGGAGAATACAGCCAATGGGTGCCGGGGGTGGGGTTACCTGGGGATGTTACTTGGGGGGGGGGGGGGGGTTGTTCTGCTGACGTGGGAGGGATTTGAAGTAGGCAATGGGAAGGAGGTCGAGGGTGGAGGCAGCCAAGAGGCGGGCCAAGAATGGCGCGACGCACGGGCCGGGGGCCGGCCTGAGAAAGGCTATGGCTGACCGGCGTGGGGCAGGGGGTGAGTTGTGCCCCCCAACCAGACTGATCACCTGGAATGTCAGGGGACTGAATGGGCCGGTTAAGAGGGCGCGGGTGTTTGTGCACTTGCGGGCTCTGAAGGCGGACGTAATTATGTTGCAGGAGACGCATCTGAAAGTGTCTGACCAGACTAGGCTAAGGAAGGGCTGGATTAGCCAGGTCTTCCACTCAGACGTGGACTCGAAGTCCAGGGGGGTGGCAATCATGATCAACAAGCGGGTGCAATTTGAGGCGGAGGGCATAGCCGCAGACAGGGGGGGCAGATACCTGATGGTAAGGGGCAGACTGGAGGGGAGAAGAGTGGTGCTGGTGAATATATATGCCCCGAACTGGGACGACGTGGACTTTATTAAAAGAGTGCTGGGGAAGATCCCGGACCTGGACTCTCGTAGGTTGATAATGGGGGGGGGACTTTAATACGGTTCTTGACCCGGGGCTGGATCGGTCGTGTCCCAGAACGGGTAGACTCCCAGCAATGGAAAGGGAGCTGAAAGGGTTCTGTACGTGTCGGACCCACTGGCCGGGATGGAAAGTATACTTGAAACATTGAGGAAGTTCGGCCAGTTCTCAGGGTACAAATTAAATATGGCCAAGAGTGGCAGGATTGAATAAGGTATTCCGGGACTTCTATAGCAAGCTGTACACTTCGGAGCCCCCGAAAGAACCGGAGGAGATGAAAAGGTTTCTGGACGGGTTAACATTCCCAACAGTAGGTGGGGGGGGGGGGCGAGTGGATGGGCTGGGGGCCCCAATTAGAGTGGAGGAGGTATTGGGGGGCCTAAAGGCCATGCAGTCGGGGAAAGCCCCGGGGCCGGATGGATACCCAGTAGAGTTCTATAAGAAGTTCTCTGAGTTAGTGGGTCAGGTCTTGGCAAGGGTTTTTAATGAGGCAAGGGACAGAGGGACCCTGCAGCCAACGATGTCGCAAACCACCATATCTCTGATATTGAAGCGGGGTAAGGACCCGGAAGCCTGCGAGTCATGCAGGCCAATCTCCCTGATCAATGTTGATGCCAAGCTCCTGGCAAAGGTACTGGCGATTGGAATTGAGGACTGCGTACCGGAGGTGATTGGGGATGACCAAACTGGGTTCGTGAAAGGCAGGCAGCTGTCGGCCAACTTGAGAAGATTACTCAATGTGATAATGATGCCCCCGACAGGCAAGGAGGTGGAGGTAGTGGTGGCGATGGATGCCGAGAAAGCCTTCGACCGGATGGAGTGGGGCTATCTATGGGAGGTGCTCGGGCTCGAATGGGTTCTGGGAGGGACTGGTGAATTGGATCAAGCTATTGTATCAGGCCCCAAAGGCCAGCGTCAGGACAAACAGAGAAGTGTCAGAGTATTTTAGACTATACCGCAGGACCAGACAGGGCTGTCCGCAAGGGATGGAAGGGGATTGTTAGGGGCGGGGTGGAACATAGGGTCTCTCTCTATGCGGACGACCTGCTTCTGTACGTGTCGGACCCACTGGCCGGGATGGAAAGTATACTGGAAACATTGAGGAAGTTCGGCCAGTTCCCAGGGTACAAATTAAATACGGCCAAGAGTGAAATATTTGTGGTGCAGGCAAGGGGCCAGGAGAACAGATTGAGAGGGCTACCGTTTAGGCTGGTTGAGGAAAATATCCGGTATTTGGGAATCCAGGTGGCACGAGACTGGGGCAGGCTGCACAAGTTAAATTTGGCCAGGGTGGTGGAGCAAATGAAGGGAGAGTTTCGGAGATGGGATGCACTCCCGCTGTCGCTGGCAGGGAGGGTGCAGACTGTAAAGATGACAATCCTCCCTAGATTCCTGTTCATTTTTCAGTGCCTCCCGATCTTTATCCCACAGTCCTTCTTCAAAAGGGTTAACGAGATGATCATGAGCTTTGTCTGGGCGGGAAAATCCCCGCGGGTGAAGAAGGCGATGCTTGAGAGGAGCCGCAGCGAGGGAGGGCTGGCATTGCCGAGTCTGATTAACTATTACTGGGCGGCCCACATCGCTATGATAAGGAAGTGGATGGTGGGTACGGGGTCTATCTGGGAGCGGGTGGAGGCGGCTTTGTGTAGGGACACCAGCTTGGCAGCCCTGGTCACGGCTCCTCTACCGCTGCCGCCGGCCAGGTACTCCACCAGCCCGGTAGTGGTGGCGGCCTTGCGGATATGGGGCCGGTGGAGGAGGCATGTGGGGGAGACGGGGGCGTCCATCTGGGCGCCAATCTGCGACAACCATCAGTTTTCCCCCGGGAGCATGGATGGGGGGTTTCGAGCATGGCGGCGGACGGGGGTGGGAAGGGTGGGCGATATGTTCCTGGAAGAGAGCTTTGCGAGTTTGAGGAGCTTGGAGGAGAAATTGGGGCTGGTAAGGGGAAATGATTTTAGGTACCTACAGTTGCGGGACTTTGTCCGTAGACAGGTCCCATCTTCCCACGCCTCCCGCCAATGGGGATCCAAAACAGAATAGCCTCTAGGGGGGAAGAAGGGGAGGGTAGAGTCTTTGATATTTATAAGGTGCTCATGAAGGGGGAAGGGTCCCAGACGGAGGAACTGAAACTCAAATGGGAGGAGGAGCTAGGCGGGGAAATGGAGGACGGGCTGTGGGCAGAAGCCCTGAGTAGGGTAAATTCGACCGCAACATGTGCCAGGCACGGCCTGATTCAATTTAAGGTCGTTCACCGGGCCCACATGACAGTGGCTCAGATGAGCAAATTCTTTGGGGTAGAGGACAAATGCGCTAGGTGCGCAGGAGGACCAGCGAACCACGTACACATGTTTTGGACATGCCCGATGCTTCGGGGGTACTGGGAGGGATTTGCGGGGATCATGTCCCGGGTGCTAAAAACAAGGGTGGCGATAGGTCCAGGGGTGGCAATTTTTGAGGTTTCGGAAGACCCGGGAGTCCAGGGTGAGAAAGAGGCCGATGTTTTTGCCTTTGCTTCCCTGATAGCCCGGCGACGAATATTATTGGCATGGAGGGACTCAAAGCCCCCGAAGACTGAGTTGTGGCTTTCGGACATGTCGCGTTTTCTGGGTATGGAAAAAATTAAATTTGCCTTGAGGGGATCTGTACAGGGGTTCGCCCGAAGGTGGCAACCATTCATTGACTTCTTTGCGGGAGATTGAACGTCAGCGGTGGGGGGGGGGGGGGAGGTTTGTATACAGTAGAGTAGGAGGGAGAAATTGGCGGGTAGTGCCGATGGGAGAGGAGCGGGCTTGTGCAGTATGGTACGATTGAAGTATTGAGTGTACGTGGATGTTTGCACATTTTTGCCCTTTTTGTTGATGCCTGTAACTGTTTACAATGCCAAAAAACTACCTTAGTAAAACTGTTTGTTAAAAAAAAGACTGAGATGAGGGAAGATCTCCTCAACCAGAGAGTGGTGAACCTGTGGAATTTACCACCACAGAACCAGTAGAGGGCAAAACATTGTATGTTTTCAAGAAGGAGTTTGATATATCTCTTGGGGATAAAGGGATCAAAGGATATGGGGGGGGGGGGGAATTAGAAACAGGTTACTGAGTTGGATTGTCACCCATGATCATCATGAATGGTGGAGCAGGCTCGAAGGGTCAAATGGCCTACTCCTGCTCCTATTTTATGTATATTTTGAAACTGTGCCTGGTACACCAAGGTATATATCCCGAAAACCAATGTTCCCAACGCTGACCCCTGGGGAACTCTATATCTGGCCTTCCTCCAGCATAAACAGCATCTATTAACTGTTGCTTGCTGGTTCCTATCACTCAACAATTTCCATGTAGCTACTGTCACTTTTAGTTGCATGAGCTATAACTTTGCTTATATATGACGCTATATCAAATGCCTTCTGTAAGTCTGTGTGCATCACATCAACAGCATCATCCTCATTACCTCTTCAAAACAACTCCGACAAGTTGGTGAAACAAAATCTTTCCTCAACAAATTCGTGATGCATTTCGTTAATTAACCTGTATTTGTCCAAGTGACTATTAATTTTGTCCCGAATTATTGTTTCTATAGGTTTCCCCACCACTGAAACTAAACTGATCGGCCTGTAGTTGCTGGGCTTATCTTTATATTTTGAACAATGTGGTGTTTGCAACCATACGGTCCCCTGGAAGCATCCGTGACGCTAAGGAAAACTAAAAAAGTGTCTCCTTAATTTCCACTCTCACTTCCCTCAATATCCTTGGTTACATCTTACCCAGTCCTGGTGTTTTATCAATTTTAAGTATAGACAGCTATCTAATACCACCTCCTTATAAATTTTAAATCCTTCTCCACCATGGCTGGGCTACATCCTCTTACTTGGTAAAGTCATGCAAGTGTTATGGGCCAGGGCTTAGAAACTCCAAAGTGTATTATGAAGTTCGCCTGACCTGTCACCTTTAAACCTTTATGTTGAATTTGGCTTATATTTTTTTTCTATAAATTAAGAATACCCAATTCATTTTTTTCCAATTAAGGGGCAATTTAGTGTGGCCAATCCACCTAGCCTGCACATCTTTGGGTTGTGGGGGTGAAACCCACGCAGACACGGGGAGAATGTGCAAACTCCACACGGACAGTGACCCAAAGCCGGGATCGAACCTGGGACCTCAGTGCCGTGAGGCAGCAGGGCTAGTCCACTGTGCCACCGTGCTGCCCTTGAATTTGGCTTAGATGACCGCAAAAGCCTTCGCTTCAGGTGTGATTCATCAGACTTCCTGGGCACTTTAATCAAAACAAGGTTTATTCTAAGAATGTAGTTAACATATATGTATAAAACACAGCAAGATTTTTTTTATTAATTACAAACATAAAGACACCACACAGCTACAGTAATCCATGAAGAACACTTAATGAATTCCTGCTTAGCTGTTCCAATTCAATAACAAAATCCTATAAACCAAAACCTCTTTCAAGGGCATGGCCCAGCCCACTGTATTCTCACTTGACTGGGACTGGTCCTTTCCCTGAGATTCTGATCCAGTTGCAACTAGCAGTTTCAAACTCCTTCTGGAATGCAACTCTGTCTTTAAAAATTACCCCGGCAGTTTGCCAAACCTCCAAAGTGCTCCTCACTGGAACAGCTTTTGAAATGAAAACAGGGAAAACATTTCTTTCACCTTTCTGCAGTCCAAAGCAACCAAACAAAAACAACCCCTCTCCCCTTACAACCACAGCCCAGCACACCTACAAAATGACATCACTGAAGCTGCGCTACAAGTCACATGATAAGAGACCAAACCTCTCTTAAAGGGACATTCGCATGACACAAGGTATTCACTTAATAACTCAACCAATCCCTCTGCCTCCATCCATGAATTCCTTTTTTGGTCCCGAGTGGGCCCCAATCCTCCTTTAACACCTTTTTACTATTCATACGTCTGTGGAAGACATTGGCATTCCTTTTTATATTATGTCTGTTTTCATGCTTCCTCTTTGCTTCTCTTATTGTTCATTTCCCCTCTGAACCTTCTGTTTTCAGCCTGGTTCTCCATTTTATTGTCCTGCTGACATTTATCAAAAGATGCTTAACCTCCCTCTCTTTTATCAGCCAGGGAGCTATAGATTTGTTTCCCCAACATTTCTCTTTCGAAAGAACTTACCTTGACTGTGCTCGAACTCCCTCTCATTTGAAGGTAGCCCATTGTTCATCTACCGCTTTTCCTGCCAACCTTTGCTTCCAACCTTACCCTACTGAAGTTGACTTTCCCCCAGTTAATTATTATTATTATAGATAGTCCTTTGTCCTTTTCTATTGCCACCCTAAACCTTGTGATACAATTAAAACTGTCTCCTAAATGTTATCCTCCAGAGAATTGATCTACTTGGCCCAGCTTATCCCAAGAACCAGGTCCAACAGTGCTTCCTTGCTCATTGAACTGGAAACATACTGTTGTAAAAAATGTTCATGAATGCACTCTGGGAGTGATTGCCCCACTCTCCCCTTTTCACTGCAACTATTCCAGTCTATATTCCGATAATCAATGTCCCCCCTTATAACTATTCTATAATGTTTGTACCTTTCTGTAATGTCCTTGCAAATTTGTTCATCTATACGCTTTCTATTTTTGTGGTGATCTGTAGACGACTCCAAACATCTTTTTTGGTTCTTCCTCTAGCCAAATAGAGGGTGAAATTCTCCACCTCGGGACTCCACAAATGCGAACCACAATCGGGCGTCTGACCTAAATCCAGGTCCACGTCCGGCACCAACTCGGGCACCATATTGGCCTCTCTCTGGGGTGAAAATGAGGTTTGCGCCTTGTGCAAGCGGCGCCATGCAAAATGGCATTTGCTTGTATTAAATGTGATTAGCGGGTTGCACACGGTATGCTCCGCCCTTCTGTGATGCTGCACTCGTCTTAGATGGAAGTCTGGCGGGGGTGAATTACTACAAGTATTTACAAACATGGACTGGGCGCCATGCTGCGGAGGGGGAGGGGAGGGTAAAAAGACACTGAAAACCCATTAAAAACTGTCGGGATTGATGCGGGATTGATGCTCTGTTAGTAACTTAGTGCCATGTCCGTGAACTTGGGGTGTGTCCCTCGGGATCGGGGTGACCTGGCTCAGACCGCCATTGCTGCAATCTGTCTTTTAAATGCACCCCTTTGGTGCTACTTAGAACATAGAACATAGAACAGTACAGCACAGAACAGGCCCTTCGGCCCTCGATGTTGTGCCGAGCCATGATCACCCTACTCAAACCCACGTATCCACCCTATACCCGTAACCCAACAACCCCCCCCCCTTAACCTTACTTTTTAGGACACTACGGGCAATTTAGCATGGCCAATCCACCTAACCCGCACATCTTTGGACTGTGGGAGGAAACCGGAGCACCCGGAGGAAACCCACGCACACACGGGGAGGACGTGCAGACTCCGCACAGACAGTGACCCAGCCGGGAATCGAACCTGGGACCCTGGAGCTGTGAAGCATTTATGCTAACTACTGTGCTGCCCACACGGCTCCTGGCTGCTCGTAAGTTCATTAGATATAGGAGCAGAATTAGGCCATTTGGCCCATTAATTCTGCTCCGCCATTCGACCATGACTGATCTCATCCTGGGCTTAATTCCACCATCCTACCTGTTCTCCATAACCCTTCGACCCATTCCCAATTAAAACATCTGCCTAACTCCTCCTTAAATTTACTCACTGTCCCAGCATCCACCCAGCACTCTGGAGTTGCGAATTCCACAGATTCACAACCTTTTGGAAGAAGTAGTTTCTCCTCAACTGCTCAAACTGCTGAGTGCTGCCTGTGTTCTTTAAATGCTCAGAAGGCCTCTGGTCGGCTGGGAGCCCACCCAGGCCACTCCTCTGGACACCATCATATCCCAGCTGTATCATCAAGGGCCAAGCTTAATTAGGAGCCCACCAGGTGTTAGCACTCCAGTGCTGCCTCACTGCAGAGGAAGCAGGGGATCAGCAGAGCTCACCCCAACCAGAGGACACCTGCACCACGGCCTATGGAACCCCCCCGGTTCTCTGCCTCTCTCAGGGCGGAGGACTCATTGGTGACCCCCCAAACCCTCCGGATAACCAGCTGTCTCCTCCTGGTAAGCCCGGCAGGGCTGAATGCATCTGCAACCGCCTCCCAGGTGGTGTACAGGAGGACAGCCTTGAGTCTGCGGCCCACCCTGGGGAAGAAGGTGTCCCTCCACTCCTCACTGGCATGGGGGCCATGGGTCCACCTCAGATTCCTGACCTTGGGGGCAGTGCTTCTCTGAGCCACCTTGGTGGTTGCAGTGAGTGTGTGGTAAGTGGAGCGCTTATAAACC
This sequence comes from Scyliorhinus canicula, assembly GCF_902713615.1. Classification (NCBI taxonomy): domain Eukaryota; kingdom Metazoa; phylum Chordata; class Chondrichthyes; order Carcharhiniformes; family Scyliorhinidae; genus Scyliorhinus; species Scyliorhinus canicula. The sequence continues at coordinate 165,362,338 of NC_052153.1, forward strand.
GCTCCAGCTGCCAGGCTCTTTGGTGCTAACTCTGGACCCCGCGGTTAGAACATGGGAATTGCGTGGAATTCATGCCTGAAGAGTCTTAGCCTATTAACATGTCTTGAATTGCTCCACAAATAGTGCCCCAATGAGGGTGTGAACCGCACGCAATTCAGTCACACTTATTCGTCTCCCAAATGGAGAATTTCGCCCAGCTTCTGTCCTTGACCCCTTTGGGATATGCTCACTCTCCATCACTGTAATGCCCTTCTTAATCAATACCACCATCCCTCACCTTTTTCTTCCTTTCCTATCTTCCATGAGCACCTTGCATGCAGGATTCTTTAATACCCAGTTCTGCCTCTATGACCCATGTCTCTGTTATAGCCACAACATTATAATTCCACATGGCAACCTGTGCCTGTAGTTTATCAATCTTGTTAACCACACTTCCATGCACTGTAACCCTGATGTAGACTTTATTACTTTCCCCCTTACTCTGAACCCACCTAATAACTTGCTACTCCCTACTCTCATGCTGTCCATCTCTCCCAGTCTTCTGTGCACCTTGGTATTCCTCTCCAATATTTTCTCCTGGTGCCAACACCCATGTCAAGTTAGTTTGAGCCCTCCCCAGTAGCACTAGTACATTACCCCATAAGAACTCAGTCCCAACTCTATTTAGATGAAACCTGACTGGCCTGTGCAGGTCCCATCTTCCACAAGCCAGAACTCCTTATCTGTTGAGTGCTTTGGAACATCCTGATGATGTGAAAGAGCTTTATAAATGCAAGGAGTTTTTTATTCATTCTTGTGGGAAGGTCAGCATCTTATATCCATTCCTAATTGCACTTGAGAAATTGGTGGTGATCTACCTTCTTGCAACCATTGCAGTTCATGTGGCGTAGGTACACCCAGAGCGCTGTTAGGGAGGGGGGTTTCAGGATTTTGACTCCGTAACAGTGAAGGTACCACAATATAGTTTCAAGTCAGGATCGTGTATGAGTTGGAGGGGAACTTGCAGGCGTTGGTGTTCCCATGCATCTGCTGTCCATCTAACTGGTACAGGCCTCACGTTTGCAACGTGCTTTCGTTGGAGCCTTGACAAGTTCTCCAGTGCATTTTGCAGTGATGCCCATCAAGCACATTGCTTTGTCTTGGATAGAGCAGATCTTCCTGAGTGCTGTTGGAGCTGCAATTATCCAGGCAAGTGGAGAGCATTCTATAACCCTCCTCGCGTGTGCCTTGTAGATGATGGACAGACTTTGGGAAGTTAGGAGCTGAGTTACTCTGCAGAATTCCCAGACTCTGACATGCTCTTGTCACAACAGTATGTACAGAAGATAAAGAGGTTTCAAGTACTTACAGTTTCTGCTGTTGTAACTTTAAATCACTTTGAATGGACTGCAGTAAAAAGTTTACTTTTAAGAAAGTGGAAAATTATCAATCAGACTTTGTTTTGAATTTTTCTTTACACATCCTCTGGCACTATAGCCTTCATTAGTTTTATGCAGTGTATTGTGGGTGACTGGTCATGGAAATGCCATAGCTTGGCATTGGCAGCATGAGGGGTCAATAGAGGATGGGTGGCGGACATAGCTTGGCATAGGGCGAAAAAGGGGCAATGGCGTGTAATTGGGGAGGCGCACATTGACAAATGGGGCATGAGCGACCATACTGTGTGAATAAGGTGCATGAGGTGGCATGGATATGGCATCCAGAAAGTGGGGTGGTGGGGGTGTTTAGGAGTTTGGGGGAGGGGGCTATAAGGGCTGGATGGCCTTTATCTTTTTATTATAACTGAAGTCCCACAGCACTGAAGTGGCCCTTGTAAACAGTCAGCCTCGGCAACCAGCAGCCTCTGTGGCACTTTATCCTGAGGCAGGCCAAGCCAGGAATTGTCCCGATTCCTGCTACCCATTTCGAGGATGGGAATCCAACTCACTGTGTCGAGGATGCACGTCATTTGAAGAATGCAGAGAAGAGCCTGCAAATTGGGTAATTCCGCTTCAGGAAGCAGATCAGAGGGTGCGAGACCACTCTCGGCTCTTGTGGAGAATGATTCCTCTGTGTGGTGATTTTGAAGTCCCTGCCAGTGTTTGGTTTCGGTACCAGCAACGGGATTTCCTATTTCGACCCACTTCTCCTGCTGAGGTTAATGTGGAAATCTTTTGCCTCCAAGCATGAATTTACTTCCGCAGCCAAATAGGTAGAACCTAGAACAGACCTATTACTTGTTGTATTCTTCTTGGGTCAACGCTGCCAAATCATGGGGAAGTTATTTGAATTCTTAAAGGCACTGTTACTGTTAAACTAAAGAGAACAGGAATGGCACTTCTGCTCTACCAAGAGCCCAAGATATCCAAATTTATTGTTAGAATTCCACAAATGTCACAAGAGACGTTTACTCAGACTGTGACCCTGTGTTATAGAGTGCACATGTACCATCCATTTCTTTATACATTGGGAATGTAGAAGAATAGGAAGAGGCTCTGTGGCCTTTTACACCTCAACAGATGTTGACTTATAATCAGGGACGGATCCCTTACTCCTTTCCCTGTATCTTTTCATAATCTGTGCTCGCAAATATGCCTCCATTTACCTTTTAAATTATAATGTAGTCTCCATAAAAGGGATCTTTGCGATAATTAATTAATTAATTTTTAAATGCCAATTTTTTTTTTCCAATTAAGGGACAATTAAGCGTGGCCAATGCACCTACTCTGCACATCTTTGGGTTGTGGGGGTGAGACCCACACAGACACGAGGACGAGTGTGCTGACAGTGCCCCAGGGCCGGGATCGAACGCAGGTCCTCAGTACTGTGAGGCAGCAGTGCTAATCACTGAGCCACCGTGCCGCCCCACGATAATTAATTTCAGGTTCTAAGTAACCTTCTGTCTGAAATTCCTTTCGGTGGCAGTCCTGAAATTACATTCTTTGTTGTTGACTTACCAACTGATGTAAAGCTGCCTTGACATCAAGGCAGCATTTGCCCTGGAGGCAATGGCAATCAGGGGGAAATCCCTCCGCTGGTTGGAGTCATACCTGGCACAAAGGACAGTCATCTCAGTTACAGGACATCACTGCAGGATTTCCTTGGGGTAGTGACCTCCGTCGAACTATCTTCAGCTGCTACATCAGCACGGGCAGCACGGTAGCACAGTGGTTAGCATTGTTGCTTCACAGCGCCAGGGTCCCAGGTTTGATTCCTGGCTTGGGTCACTGTGCGGAGTCTGCATGTTCTCTCTGTGTCTGCGTAGGTTTCCTCCGGGTGCTCCGGTTTCCTTCCACAAGTCCCAAAAGATGTGCTGTTAGGTGAATTGGACATTCTGAATTCTGCCTCTGTGTACCCGATCAGGCGTCAGAATGTGTCGACTAGGGACCTTTCACAGTAACTTCGTTGCAGTGTTAATGTAGGCCTACTGGTGACAATAAAGATTATTATTTATTATTATCAATGACCTCAATTCCATCGTAAAGTCAGAAGTGGGGATGATCACTGATGATTGCACGATGTTCAGCAGCAGTCATGATGACTCAGATTCTGAAGCAGTCCATGTCCATATGCAGCACAACCGGAACAATATTCAGGCTTCGGCTGATAAGTGGCAAGTAACATTCATACCACACAAGTCCCAGGCAATGACCATTTCCAACAAGAAAGAATCAAACCATCGCCCCTTGACATTGCTGAATCCTCCACTATCAATATCCTGGGAGTTACCATTGACCAGAAACTGAACTGGACTAGTCATATAAATATTGTGGCTACAAGAGCAGGTCGGAGACTAGGACTACTGCAGCATGCAACTCACCTCCTGACTCCCCAAAGCCTCTCCACCATCTACAAGGCACAAGTCAGGAGGGGAATAGAATACTCTTCACTTACCTGGATGAGTGCAGCTCCAACAACACTCAGGACGCCTTGACACCATCCAGGAAAAAGCAGCCTGCTTGATTGGCACCCCTTCCACAAACATTCACTGCCTCCACCAGAGGGTCCGCGCACAGTGGCAGCAGTGTGTACAATCTACAAGATACACTGCAGGAACTCATCAAAGTTCTTTAGACAGCACCTTTTAAACCCACAACCACTACCATCCAGGACAGACAGGTGGCAGACACATGGGAACACCACTAGCTGGAGTTTCCTCTCTCATCCTGACTTGGAGCTATATTGCTGTCTCTTCACTGTTGCTGGGTCAAAGTCGTGGAACTCCCTCCCTGACAGCCCTGTGGATGTACCGACACCACATGGACTGCTGCAGCCCAAGAAGGCAGCTCACCACCAGCTTCTCAAGTGCTATTTTGGATGGGCAATAAATGCTGGCCTGGCCAGTGACACCCACATCCCATGAATGAATGAAAAAAACAATTTTTCGTGACATTTCTCCTCAAAACAACTCACGATATTTTTTAAAACACGATTGCAGACCACATATCCCCCTTGTTCCAACGAATACGATCCCTTTTTTCTCAGCCGATTCGCCAGGAGATCATTTTAGTAAATCCTTGCTGTACCGTTTCTACATCAACATTATCCGTTCCCTGATGAGATTCCCAGATTCCGCAATGATGGCTTCACCATTGTCTTCTAAAAATTCACGATCACTTACTTCCGTTTCTGTTGTCTGCGCCAATGTTTAAAGGCCAGAATCCTATTGGCCGTTGCGATAGCCCGTCCCCAGATCGTTCAAGATTGAAAATGCAATTTAGTTTAATCGTACTGAATTTCCGTTAAGTTTATTTGGGATTGTAGATAAAGTGAGAGGTGCGGGTGGGCTAAATTTAAACTTTTTCTTTTGCACTTTCTCAAAGGTACCAAGCCATGTACAGCTACAACCCGAGAAATGAGGATGAGCTGGAGCTCAAGGAAGGAGATCTTGTTGATGTAATGGAGAAGTGTGATGATGGTTGGTTTGTTGGTATGTGTCTTTTAAAGTATCCTCTGCAATCAGTGTAGGGATGAGCTAAGAGATTAAAGATAATTTTTGAACCTAAAACCCACGGAGGCAAAGAATAGGGTGAGAAAATCCTCATTTTCACCAAAAGGGGATGAAGTGACTCATGAGGCCAGCTCAAAAAAGAGGCCTAAAAGTACTAGATAAGTTAAATCAGGCAAATTCCAAGTTCTCAATGTCTGACGGATGTTAGCAGATTTAAGATTAGAAGAAGAAAGACTGTCACTTCAAGAACATGGAATCCATCAATTCCACGTTCCCAGTAGGGACCCCATAGTCACTGGGAGCACAGGCCCATAGTCACTGGGAGCACAGGCCCATAGTCACTGGGAGCACAGGCCCATAGTCACTGGGAGCACAGGCCCATAGTCATGGGAGCGCAGGCCCATAGTCACTGGGAGCACAGGTCCATAGTCACTGGGAGCACAGGCCCATAGTCACTGAGAGCACAGGCCCATAGTCACTGGGAGCACAGGCCCATAGTCCTGGGGAGCACAGCCCCCAAAGTCACTGGGAGTGCAGGCCCATAGTCACTGGGAGCACAGGCCCATAGTCCTGGGGAGCACAGGCCCATAGTCACTGGGAACACAGGCCCATAGTCACTGGGAGCACAGCCTCCATAGTCACTGGGAGCACAGCCCCCAAAGTCGCTGGTAGCACAAGCCCATAGTCACTGGGAGCACAGGCCCATAGTCACTGGGAGCACAGGCCCATAGTCACTGGGAGCACAGGCCCATAGTCACTGGGAGCACAGGCCCATAGTCACTGGGAGCACAAGCCCATAGTCACTGGGAGCACAGGCCCATTGTCACTGGGAGCACCGGGCCATAGTCACTGGGAAGCACAGGCCTCATAGTCACTGGGAGCACAGGCCCATAGTCACTGGGAGCACAGGCCCATAGTCACTGGGAGCACAGGCCCATAGTCACTGGGAGCACAGGCCCATAGTCACTGGGAGCACAGTCCCACAGTCACTGGGAGCACAGGCCCATAGTCACTGGTAGCACCGGGCCATAGTCACTGGGAAGCACAGGCCCATAGTCACTGGGAGCACAGGCCCATAGTCACTGGTAGCACCGGGCCATAGTCACTGGGAAGCACAGGCCCATAGTCACTGGGAGCACAGGCCCATAGTCACTGGGAGCACAGGCCCATAGTCACTGGGAGCACAGGCCCATAGTCACTGGGAGCACAGGCCCATAGTCACTGGGAGCACAGGCCCGTAGTCACTGGGAGCACAAGCCCAGAGACACTGGGAGCACAGCCCCCATAGTCACTGGGAGCACAGCCCCCAAAGTCACTGGGAGCACAGGCCCATAGTCACTGGGAAGCACAGGCCCATAGTCACTGGGAGCACAGGCCCATAGTCACTGGGAGCACAGGCCCATAGACACTGGGAGCACAGCCCCCATAGTCACTGGGAGCACAGCCCCCAAAGTCACTGGGAGCACAGTCCCATAGTCTCTGGGAGCACAGGCCCATAGTCACTGGGAGCACAGGCCCATAGTCACTGGGAGCAAAGACCCCAGTCACTGGGAGTACAGACCCATAGCCACTAGGAAGCACCGGCCCATAGTCACTGGAAAGCACAGGCCCATAGTCACTGGGAGTACACCCCTATAGTCACTGGGTGCACAGTCCCGTTGTCACTGGGTGAACAGGCCCCACAGTCACTGGGAGCACAGGCCCCACAGTCACTGGGAGCACAAGCCCCAGTCACTGGGAGCGCAGGGCCATAGTCACTGGGAGCGCAGGCCCATAGTCACTGGGAGCACAGGCCCCTAGTCACTGGGAGCACAGGCCCAAAGTCACTGGGAAGCACAAGCCCATAGTCATTGGGAGCACAGGCCCATAGTCACTGGGAGCACAGCCCCCAAAGTCACTGGGAGCGCAGGCCCATAGTCACTGGGAGCACAGGCCCATAGTCACTGGGAGCACAGGACCATAGTCACTGGGAGCACAGACCCCAGTCACTGGGAGTACAGACCCATAGCCACTAGGAAGCACCGGCCCATAGTCACTGGAAAGCACAGGCCCATAGTCACTGGGAGTACACCCCTATAGTCACTGGGTGCACAGTCCAGTTGTCACTGGGAGCACAGGCCCCACAGTCACTGGGAGCACAAGCCCCACAGTCACTGGGAGCGCAGGGCCATAGTCACTGGGAGCGCAGGCCCATAGTCACTGGGAGCACAGGCCCCTAGTCACTGGGAGCACAGGCCCATAGTCACTGGGAAGCACAAGCCCATAGTCACTGGGAGCACAGGCCCATAGTCACTGGGAGCACAGCCCCCAAAGTCACTGGGAGCGCAGGCCCATAGTCACTGGGAGCACAGACCCCAGTCACTGGGAGTACAGACCCATAGCCACTAGGAAGCACCGGCCCATAGTCACTGGAAAGCACAGGCCCATAGTCACTGGGAGTTCACCCCTATAGTCACTGGGTGCACAGTCCCGTTGTCACTGGGTGAACAGGCCCCACAGTCACTGGGAGCACAGGACCCACAGTCACTGGGAGCACAAGCCCCAGTCACTGGGAGCACAGGCCCCTAGTCACTGGGAGCACAGCCCCATAGTCACTGGGAAGCACAAGCCCATAGTCACTGGCAGCACAGGCCCATAGTCACTGGGAGCACAGCCCCCAAAGTCACTGGGAGCGCAGGCCCATAGTCACTGGGCGCACAGGCCCCACAGTCACTGTGAAGCACAGCCCCCATAGTCACTGGGAGCACAGGCCCATAGTCACTGGGAAGCACAGGCCCCACAGTCACTGGGAAGCACAGGCCCATAGTCACTGGGAGCGCAGGTCCATAGTCACTGGATGCAAAGCCCCCATAGTCCCAGATAAGTCCCTAAAGTACTAGATAAGTTAAATCAGGCAAATTCCAAGTTCACAATGTCTGACGGATGTTAGCAGATTTAAGATTAGAAGAAGAAAGACTGTCACTTCAAGAACATGGAATCCATCAATTCCACGTTCCCAGCAGGGGCCTCATAATCACTAGGAGCACAGCCCCCATAGTCATGGGAGCACAGGCCCATTGTCACTGGTAACACCGGCCCATAGTCACTGGGAGCACAGGCCCATAGTCACTTTGAGCACAGGCCCATAGACATTGGGAGCACAGGCCCATAGACACTGGGAGCACAGGCCCATAGACACTGGGAGCACAGGCCCATAGACACTGGGAGCACAGGCCCCATAGTCACTGGGAGCACAGGCCCCATAGTCACTGGGAGCACAGGCATCATAGTCACTGGGAGCACAGGCCCCTATTCACTGGGAGCACAGGCCCATGGTCACTGGGAGCACAGGCCCATAGTCACTGGGAAGCACAGGCCCATAGTCACTGGAGCACAGGCCCATAGTCACTGGGTGCACAGGCCCATAGTCACTGGGAAGCACAGGCCCATAGTCACTGGGAGCACACCCCTATAGTCACTGGTTGCACAGCCCCCAAAGTCACTGGGTGCACAGGCCCCACAGTCACTGGATGCACAGCCCCCAGAGTCACTGGGAGCACAGGCCCCACAGTCACTGGGAGCACAGGCCCCATAGTCACTGGGAGCACAGGCCCGACAGTCACTGGGAGCACAGGCCCATAGTCACTGGGAGTACAGGCCCCGCAGTCACTGGGAGCACAAGCCCCACAGTCACTGGGAGCGCAGGCCCATAGTCACTGGGAGCGCAGGCCCATAGTTACTGGGAGCACAGGCCCCTAGTCACTGGGAGCACAGGCCCATAGTCACTGGGAAGCACAAGCCCATAGTCACTGGGAGCACAGGCCCATAGTCACTGGGAGCACAGGCCCATAGTCACTGGGAAGCACAGGCCCATAGTCACTGGGAGCACAGGCCAATAGACACTGGGAAGCACAGGCCCATAGTCACTGGGAGCACAGCCCCCGTAGTCACTGGGAGCACAGGCCCATAGTCACTGGGAGCACAGGCCAATAGACACTGGGAGCACAGCCCCCGTAGTCACTGGGAGCACAGGCCTCATAGTCACTGGGAGCACAGGCCCATGTTAACTGGGAAGCACAGGCCCATAGTCACTGAGAGCACAGGCCCATAGACACTGGGAGCACAGCCCCCATAGTCACTGGGAGCACGGTCCCCTAGTCACTGGGAAGCACAGGCCCATAGACACTGGTAGCACCGGGCCATAGTCACTGGGAGCACAGACCCATAGTCACTGGGAGCACAGTCCCCTAGTCACTGGGAAGCACAGGCCCATAGTCACTGGTAGCACCGGGCCACAGTCACTGGGAAGCACAGGCCCATAGTCACTGGGAGCACAGGCCCCGTAGTCACTGGGAGCACAGGCCCCACAGTCACTGGGAGCACAGGCCCCATAGTCACTGGGAGCACAGGCCCCATAGTCACTGGGAGCACAGGCCCATAGTCACTGGGAGCGCAGGCCCATAGTCACTGGGAGCACAGGCCCATAGACACTGGGAGCACAGGCCCATAGTCACTGGGAGCACACCCCTATAGTCACTGGGAGCACAGGCCCATAGTCACTGGGAAGCACAGGCCCATAGTCACTGGGAGCACAGGCCCATAGTCACTGGGAGCACAGGCCCCACAGTCACTGGAGCACAGGCCCCACAGTCACTGGGAGCACAGGCCCCACAGTCACTGGGAGCACAGGCCCCACAGTCACTGGGAGCACAGGCCCATAGTCACTGGGAGCACAGGCCCCACAGTCACTGGGAGCACAGGCCCATAGTCACTGGGAGCACAGACCCCATAGTCACTGGGAGCACAGGCCCCACAGTCACTGGGAGCGCAGGCCCATAGTCACTGGGAGTACAGGCCCATAGTCACTGGGAAGCACAGGCCCATAGTCACTGGGAGCACAGGCCCATAGTCACTGGGAGCACAGGCCCATAGTCACTGGGAGCACAGGCCCCACAGTCACTGGGAGCACAGGCCCCACAGTCACTGGGAGCACAGGCCCATAGTCACTGGGAGCACAGGCCCCATAGTCACTGGGAGCACAGGCCCCATAGTCACATGGAGCACTGCCCCGATAGTCACTGCGAGCACAGGCCCATTATCCCTGGGAGCGCGGGCCAGAGATGGAGTTATCACACTGTAACCAGGACCATACTTTGCATGATTCCCAGCTGGGAGAGTAGCATTGGTGAAGTTACCCGAACAAAGCTGTTTCGCTTTTTAAAGTAAAATCCCAAATACGGTATCTTTTCAAAATGTTGTCAGTTGACATTGAGACGAGAAGAGTCAGAAAAAGCTATTCTCCTCCAAGTACCAACGGAAAAGGCCTGTGAAACCTCCATGTAAACTTCAATATAACATTGTCAATGGACAAGGACACCTTGCTCATGATACCCTTCCGTTTTGATAAAAGTAACCTCTGAATGCAAACCATTCAGATTTTCCCACATAAACCGCATGGCGGCAACTAATACAGATTTAACTTTGTGCTTTCATTCATAGCTCATCCCTGTTCTGCAGCAAGCTATCATACACCATTTACTTGTAACAATGCAATGCATTATTTTCAGTGGCTAATTCTTTCAATTTTCTTTTTACTTCCTGTTAATTCCACTTTGTTTTCTTCATTATTGCCCCAAAAGGATTTTTTGCACTACGTTGCTGAAATACAAAAATATGCCTTGTAATCAGATCTGTCAACAGTGGGTGGGGTTAATGTCCATGAATTGAGCGGCCCGTGCTCATGCATTCATGTCACTAAGGCTGTCAATGGCAAACACTAGTTCCCTGGATTGCAACCAGCCTCCCCAACCCCCACACCCCCCCTCCCCCACCCCCCTCGATGGGGTGAGTATGCTTCCATTGTCATTTATAAATGTTAAAAGCCCATAAACATGTCTTGGATCCTTGGATGCAGAGGGCAGAACTCTAGGCTACATTCATGTGTGCAGAGGTATAGGGGGGAAGGTTCTGAAGTGGAGTCAGAGGTATGATAGCATTTATATAACTGATGTCAGCTTGGTTAAAGAAGGAAGAGAGCCATAAAGAATACCAATGACATTCTTGCCCCTTTGTTTCCTCGACCCAGGACTGGTGGGAGATGTTTACTTCCAGTGCCTGAAGATGGAAATGTCCAGAGATTGTACAGCTTGGACATGTTTTAATTTGTCATGTTCTGTGGATGAATTCCTAATGGCCAGAGTGAGATTTGACCCTTTGGCATTTTTTAACAATACCCTTCAGGTTTTGGAATGGGTCATACACCCACAGCAAAGACCATCATATTATTCAAGGATAATCCTGGTTCCTTACATGTTTTATTCCTGAACAGAAAGTTTGTTAAATTTGTATTAGCTGATAAGTTCCCGATCGCTTAATCCTATAGGTTTGTGTGCATTGGGATTTGGAGTGAAACTGCCAAAAAAATAGTTTGCTAGTGAGTTTCACCTCTCCTCTTAAAGAGATGAGATGAAACTATCACATAATCTGTTAGATTTGGATACAGAGGAGAAAGTGCAATCTAACACACTGTACCAGCCAGGAAAAATAATTTAAATTGAATATAAACTATAACTTGCTCTTAATGGAGGTGATAAACTGACCTGTAGACATTTAAAGCTATTACCTTGAACGTAAGTTGAGCTATTTTTGCCTTGAATTGGCAGGTGAATAAGTTAAGATACTACCCCTCCCCCCCCCCCCCCCCCCCCCCCCAACAATCCAGAACTCGTTCACATTACTGCCCAATGATTCCTTTGATGTTTCATAATACCTGAACACAATTGCAAAATTAAATATTGCCTATTCATGTACAAAATGGAGTTCAGAAAGAGAGGACGACAGCCACATTTGTTCAAGTTTGAGTGAGTTTTTTTTTTGCTGTCAAACATTTTGCCAAACATCAAGACGCTTTCCTTGGAACGACCACATTGCTACCAACTCCACAAGGAAAGAGATGTGCAAGATGGACAGTAAGGGCACAAAAAATAAAGACATAACGCCCAGGCTTCACAAAACTATTGGAAAATAAATAACAGCTTGAAGTGACATCTGAGGGAAAAAACGGCATTCAGAAGAATGTTCCATTGGAATATACCTCCCAAGGACAAGTCTCCGATGCCAGGAGGAGCAGACTGCAACACAAAAAATTCCCGTTGTACCTGAAATCAAAACATCATCTGCCCCGGAGTCCCACATATCCGGTAAGTTTACCTTATAGCCTCTCCTTCCATATGATCTCCCCATAAAGTTAAAATAATGAACAAATATAAATTTAACATATGTAGAATGCCAAGAATACTTTAACATCCCCAGTATGCATGTATGTGGTCCTATGTACAGTGGTCCATTGTTGCACTTCACCTGTTTTTCTAAGTTTCTTCCAAATGGCCCTTGCATCCGTCTGTCTGCACTTCCATGACATGTGTTCAACTAACTTAAGGTTTTGTATCCTGTACCTATTGTGTCTCTCCAGATAGTCAGCCAGCTTCCATCTTAAATTCATCCAATGGAAAGGGCATGGAAAAGCCACCAAATGCCCATAAATCCACATGCAAAAAATTGACCTCCTCAGCAGTCTGGGAAACAAAGCTACACATGGAAGGGAGCACACAGTCTCCTGTCAAACAGCATGATAACCACTCGCCTGCCACTGTGTCCCCCGAAGGAATGTCCTGGGCATACCCTAAATGTTTGGACGAACTGAACGATGAGGAGATGAGTCAGCTAGAAGAGGGGGAATCCAGCATTGTGTCTTCCTCGGCATCCCAGTTGTCTACTGCATCTCCCTTGGCATCCCAGTTATCTGCTGCATCTCCCTCGGCATCCCAGAATCTTTATTCAGACAAGAGTCAGTCTCCAGCTCCCTTGGAATTGCAGAGCCATCAAACATCCTTCTTAGAATCTAAGCATCTCGATGTATGTCCCTCACCAGCACAGAGTTCTGTAACGGATTCCTGTTTGCTGGAGCAGGTTATCGGCAGGGAACCAATTGCTAAGGCACCATGTGACCTGCAAGTGGAAATCGCCAACTTCTTCACGCCATCCGCTGATATCCTGGAACAGATCATGGACAACGTTCCTACGGATGCCGCAACAGACGAGAAGACTTGTCAACAACGAGAGACAGACGCCAGTCTCCTTGCTCTCTCCACAACATTTGGAATGCTAGTGGATGAGGGCATGAACCTGCTCAGCAAGACCATAGACAATGTCCATTCCAGTGTGCAGTCTGGTAACAAGCAGATGCACACAGACATGATCCATCTTCACAATGTTATCCACATGGGCTGGGTGCAGTTAGCTGAACAAATGAGCTCTCTGATCAAAGTGCTCACGACACTTGTACATAACCAGCAACCATCTTCCACTTTGTTACATAATGTAGCCCTTCAGCGTACTATAGCAATATCTGAAGGCCATTTTGCAGACTACCTCAGGTGTGAATCCACTCCCAGAGTAACTGAAGAAACACTATACCCACAATGCGATATTGCAGAGGACACTTTGACCAATTCTGCTGAAAACTCAGCAGCCATTTCTCCTAATTCTGAAACATATAATTGAAGTGCCATATGTTAGCATTTTCTCAAATACACGTATTCTGCACAATGGTGTTGTGCTACTATTTCTCAATAGTCCGCTTACTTATAGTAAGGTTTTAAAAGAAAAGAAAAACGTTGATTTCCAGAGCATAGTTTCAGGCCCACTGGATATCTGCAACATTTTACAGCCCATTAAGTATCTTTTGAAATTAGTCACTGTTGTAATGTGGGAAACATGGCAGCCACGTTGTGCATGGCAAGCTCCCACAAACAGATGGTCTGTTCTTTGCAATGTTGATTTGGGGATAAGTATTCAGCAGGACCCCAGGGTTACCTGCCCTTTTCTTTTTGGAAATGGCGCCATGGGAACTTTAACATCCACCCGAGCATGAAGATAGGACCTCGGGTTTAACGTCACATCCGAACCATGGCATCTCTGATAGTGCAGTACTCTCTCAGTGAATGTAAGTTTACATTTACTCTCTCAGTACAGCCCTGGAGTGTCAGCCAGGCTTTTTGTGCTTAAGCCTTGGAGAGGGAATTGAATTCAGAAACTTGTGGCTCAGAGGCAAGTGTGCTACCAACTGTGTCACAGCAGGTACAGATCAGCAACAAAAAGCTGACTGTGCTAAGATATATTAAACTATTGTGCACACCTATTTCAGTGTGCACTAACAAATGGGGATAGCTCGGATCAGGTGTTTTCCTTTTCAGCAGAGTTATATTCCATTTCCCCCTAAGATCCTAATTATTGCAGTAAAAATGTTTAATGCATGTGTCTCCATTTTTGTCTTTCTCTGGTACTGATGTACCAGGGCTTCTGCCAAGCATGGGAATTAAATTATTGCTTTGATCTTGGCATGTAAGCATTTCTGGCAAAACCAGCACTTGTTGCCAAACTCTGATTGTGCTCGAGAAACTCATGGTGAGCTACCTTCTGATCTAGACGGTGAGATCGCAGGCAATTGTGGGTAGAATACTGGATTGGATTGAGGATTGGCTGACTGACAGAATGCAGATGGACAGGATAAAAGGGTCCTTCTCTGGCTGATGAACTGTAACTAGCAGAGTGCCACTGATTTGCAATCTATATAAATGATCTGCAAGCACGGATATAGTGCAACAGAGCAAAATTTCCGGATGATACTAAAATAGATGGGAAAGCCGGCAGTGAAGAGGAGATAAACATTTTTACAGATGGATATAGATAGGTTAGGAGATTGGGCCAAAAATTGGCAGATGGAGTTTAATGTGGATACGTGTGAGGTTATCCATTTAGGCTGAAAAAATAGAAAGACAAATTATTATCTCAATGGAAAGCAGATTCAAAATGTGTCTTGGCAGAGGGATCTGGGTGTCTTTGTTCCTGAATTGCAGAAAGTCGGTAAGCAGGTACAGCATGTAATTAAAAAGGCAAATGGAATGTTACCGTTTATTGCAAAAGGACTGGAGTATAAAAGTAGAGAAGTGTTGTTGCAATTGTATAGAGTGTTGGTGAGACCACATCTGGAGTATTGTGTCCAGTTTCCCTATTTGAGGAAGGATGTGGTGACATTGGAGGCAGTTCAAAGGAGGTTCACCAGATAGATTCCGGGGATGAAAGGGTTGAAGTATGAGGAGAGATGAAACAATTTGGGCTTGTACTGACTGGAGTTTAGATGGATGAGAGGGGACCTGATTGAGGTATGTAAAATACTAAAAGGGATTGATAAAGTAAACGTAGTCCAAATGTTCCCCTGTGTGGGGAAATCTGGAATTAGAGGTCACGGATATCGGTTGAGTGGTGATAGATACAGAACTGAGATCAGGAGGAACTACTTTTCGCAGAGGTGGTGAATTTGTGGAACTTGCTGCCTCATAGTGCGGTGGAATCAGAGTCATTAAATAGTTTCGAGAGGGTGAGAGATGTATTTCTGAGAAACAAAATGGGTTAAAGGGATATGGGGAACAGGTGAGGAGATGGATTTGAGGCCAGGAAGAGATCAGCCATGATCTGATTGAATGGTGGAGCAGGCTCGAAGGGCTGAATTGCCTACTTTTGCTCCGAATTCCTATGTTCCTTCTTGCACTGCAGTCCACATGGTGTAGGTACATCTAATGTGCTGTTAGGGAGGGAGCTCCAGGATTTTGACCCAGCGATAGTGAAGGAATAGAAATATAATTCTAAGTTGGAATGGTGTGTGGCTTGAAGGGGAACTTTTAGGTGGTAGAGTTCCCATGCCCTTATCTTCCAGATCAGTGTTCTTCAAACTTTTTTCCGGGGACCCATTTTTACCAACCGGCCAACCTTCGGGACCTGACCCGGCCGACCATCGTGACCCACGCCGGCCGACCTGCGCGACCCACCATCTTCTCTTACTTTGATTGCTGCTGACAAAAATAGAGGAAATGGTTTTGGGTCCCTTTGGCCCTCGTACACGATCCTCCAATGGAACCTGTTGGATGAAGCCTTCCGGTGTCGGAAAGTATGGAGTCTCCATCTATCCATCTGTCCAATGTCCTGCATTTTTTTCCTGTAAAATTTTATCAAATAAAACCCCCCCGAAAATAAAATGAATAAAATAAATGAAAAACTAAAAAGTAAATGAATAAAATAATTGAATAAAATGAATAAAACCCCCCCCCAAACTTGTTAGACAAAAAGCTACGACCGTTTAAAAAAAAAAGCGGCCGCACTGCGGATGCATGCCTGATCATTGGTGCACATGCGCATAGTTTTGCCCATGCACGCCGATGATCTGGCACGCATGCGGAGTGCGGCCGCATTTGTTTTACATGTTCACGGCCATTTTCTAGGCCGCTTGCAGCCGGCGTTATTAACAGCCGGCTGCTGCGTGCAGATTTGCGCGATCGGGAGCGCCGCGATGGACGGCTCTGTGACCCGCCCGTGACCCATCCGCGTGTCGCACCCCCGAGTTTGACAATGCCTGTTCTAGATGATAGAGGTCACTTGGAAAGAACCTTGGTGAGTTACTCTAGTGCATCTTATAGATGGTACTCACTGCTACCAATATCCAATGGTGATGGGAGGAGTCAGTATTTAAGATGGGGGGTGGGTGTCAACCCAGCTAGCTGCTTTTTTCTGTCAGCTCCAACATATGATATTCCATCACATGTGGCTTTTGCTCTGCAGATGGTGGACTGACTTTAGGGAGTGAGAAGGTGTGTTACTTGCTGCAAAATTCCCAGCCTCTGACTTGCTCTTATAGCCATGGTATTTATATGGCTAGTCCAGTTCAGTTTCTGCCAATGGTAACCTCCAGGATGTTGATAGTGGGGGATTCAGTGATGGTGATGTCATTGGATGTCACAGAGAGATGATTAGATTCTCTCATGTTGGAGATGGTCATAACCTGACTCATATATTGCTTACCAGCTATCAGTCCAAGCCTGAATATGTCTGGGTTGTGCTGCATGAGGGCATGATTTATAACACCCCACTGAGACAGATTTATAACATTTTGGGAGCGATCAAATGGCCACTCTGTGCCCAAAAAGCAGCTCGCTGCAGTGCAGTGCGGCCGATAAAAGCTGGTAGACCCCGCTCATGGATCTACGCGGCTCACAACGCCTCGCGAGATCAAACGCAATCTCGCGAGACATTGCAATGTAAATCCCACCCATAATGGGTGGGATCACTTTTTAGCAAATCTGCATGTTAGAGCGAGTTAGCTAGTCTCACTTTAATGTGCAGATTCCCCAGTTTCGTAAGGTGTGGGATAAATTTCCTTCACCTCGGAGACCTCAGGCGATTGCCGTTCAGTACCTGTCTTCACAAACAGGGACCGGATGGAATGGCACTCTTGGGGGTCATTAAAATATTGTATATGTATCCATTCAGTAAATACACTGGGGGCGATTCTCCGAGCCCCGCGCCACAACGGCGCAAACACTTGAACTCCATTTGGGAGACTTGCCTGGTTTAGCACACTGGGCTAAATCGCTGGCTTTTAAAGCAGACCAAGGCAGGCCAGCAGCACGGTTCAATTCCCATACCAGCCTCCCCAGACAGGTGCCGGTATGTGACGACTAGGGGCTTTTCACAGTAACTTCATTTGAAGCCTACTTGTGACAATAAGCGATTTTCATTTCATTTCATTTTCAATTGACATACCCCTGTATTGTGATGCAAAACCATATCTGGCTACTTGAAACATTGTCCATTAATTTTCTTTACTCTTTATTGATGCTTGATGCTTCCTGCTGCAGCAGGACAAACTGTTTTCATGACCATGATCATTGCTGAGCACTGCTTCGTGTTAAATGAAAAACCTGATTTGAGGGCGGATTTAAAGAAAGTCATTAATGACTGGGTGAAGTGAATCAGATTATCCTCCTACTCCAACCCCCCCAACCCCCAAGCCAAAATTTCGTAATTGACTTTACAAGTATTTACAATCCACAAATTATGTTATTTAATTGTGCAGTTAGAATTGTGCCATCAAATGTAGAAAAACATCATTAGTAACCAGCCTTTGAAGTTGAGGCAAATGTCATCCAGTTGATACTAACATTACTGAAAGGTAGATTATCACCCCCTCCACATCGGCAAGTTGAATCTGATATCAATATCTGAGGTGAATTCAAAATGAAATTTAATGGACACACGAGTGTCCTCAGGCAAATATAACCAGGGCATTGCTTATTGCAAGTATTTTTAAAATTAAAATGTTGATACGTAAAAGTGATCAGTAAGATGGCATACTAGGGAGATGACTCACGCAAGGCTAAGAGACTGGAATATAATGAAGTTTGCTTTGTTTTTCTTTTGAATCGCAGGAACTTCGCGGAGATCCAAATTCTTTGGTACATTTCCAGGAAACTATGTGAAGCGACTATAAGATTTTATACATATTTGTATGCACATTGCTTTTGAGTTTAGCACAATAACCTCTGCAGCTCTCATTAAAAGAAGTTCAGTCTGTAGACACTCAACAACAAAAAAGGACAACCTTTGCGTCAGTTGTACGATTGACTACAGCTAACTTCGGAAGCATTGCATCATTTGGCATCGTCTTCTGCCAAGTAATAAGGTCATTTTGAAACAAAGTACTGATCATGCCATCTGGAGGTCGCTCTACGTTCCCTTCAGGATATTCCGAGAACAATTGGTTTTTATTATTACGGTGCACTTATTTGATCAACCATTTTTCCCCCCTATGTATGTAAACCTAGTCAATGCCTATTTATTCTTCCGAGTACAGTGGTCTATCACTAACGTTTATTATTGACACAACTTTAAGTAGAAGAAACACATCATACATTCAGCAAGTACTAGACCAGACTCTCATACTGCTACAATAATTTGGCACTTTCCAAACTAGAGGTGAAGAAGCCCTGTAATCTGCTCTATTTTCCCTCCAATTAGTTCACTTGATTTATTTTGCTGCTGCTAACATATGGAAACAAAAGTGTCACATATTTTGTACAGGTTGTTTGAAAATCGATGATTGCTCATTTCTCACTTGTCCCCCTGCCCCACAATTTTATTTTTTTTAAATGGCGGTTTAGAATACATAGCAAAAAAAGTCAGGTTTGACGATAGACTGTCGCGTTGATCAGGCCACATGACTGTCCTTTGAGGCAAGCCATATTCGGGCTCCCAAACTTAATGGTCATATTTAAAACTTTAGGTGGCTCCTTGGGGTCAGCATTCACTGAAGAATGGAGATAAGTCACTGTTATATGACTGCGGCTTGAAAGTGCGGCAAAGTATTTTGTGCTCCAGCCCTGCTCAAGAAGGTTTTTAAGTGAGATGGTGCACATCTTTAAATCCACTTATTCAAAATCAGTCATGTTATTCCATTGTGTTCTGCAAAACTTGTCTATTAATGTGGAAATGCTTCTGCCATGCTTTCTTGTACTTTTGAAGTTCCTAAGAGAATTTCCAGGTACAATTTGTTTATATATGGTTGAATAATTGAGTAGCTTTCTTCTAATACATTCTGGACTAAAACATTTAAGACATTTTCTAAGCTACTCAATATTTGTTCAAAATGGAAGGTTCTTTTTATTAAAAGAATTTGAGCACTGTGTTCCCTCTAATAAAATAATAAACTATAACTGCCATGGTTGGGTATGAACACACACATGGGAGGGGGGAAGGAATTGTTAGCGCTGCAGCACCTTAGTTCAAACCAAGAGTGTGTGTGATTGTCTTTTTAATTTCTTTCATAAGTTTACCACAGTGTATGTTGTCCACAACAGTTTGTATATAAATATGTGTGTGTGTGTGTGGGTCTGCTTTATTTTGTACAGATGTTTTAGTTGTTGCATTTTTTTAAAAAATCACTACTTTTCAGAAACTTTTATAAGTCTCTGTTATTTCCCCTACCCTTTTTACTAATCACCTCTCCCACGCCCTGGTTGCAAGCACATTTAGAGGGTGCGAGTGTGTATGATAATATTTTATTGCAGAATTTTGCAAATTGTTTTTCAACAAATGTAGTGTAACCAGCAAAAAAAGAACCTAACTGTATATATATCTTTATAGTTATTAACAGGAAATAAGGAGAAAAAAGATCTGGATAGATTCAACAATACTCTTTTACAGTATATCTTTGTTACACCAAAATTCCAGGTCTAAGAGCTGTCTAATACTGAACCTGGCCAACGGCATGAAGCGCGGTTGTGAAATCAACACCTTTACTGTTTTATGATGAGACTGACCATATTTGTTGCTTGTAAAATGAAAACTCTTTATATTCTCTGTAACCGATTTTAAAAGAACTATTTCGTAAATGAACACCGGACGATTCATTTTGATGCAGTACGATTCATACGGAGAAAACAACGTACCTTTTTTGTGCTTTTTGTGAATTTCAATCCCTAATAAATTTTGCCTGAATTGAATTTCACCCCTCCCCCCCCAACCCTGTTTTGTTTAGTTTAAATGTCTCTTAAACCAGGATATTGATGCATTTTGCAAAAAGTGTTAAGATATCGAGGCACAAAACTCTACTCAATTGATGGATTTGCATACTCCCACGAGAGAATTGCAATAACATGGAGTGTTTCGTTCCCTAATATACACAATAGTGCTATTAGAGATCTTGAGATTTTCGTTGTTTGAATACCGCTGGTGTAGTTATCATGAAAAGAAAAAAGTTGCATTTCGCAATCTCACCCTAGCCAATGAAGTAACCATTGCAGTCATTGTTGCAATGTAAGGAAACATGGCAAATTGAGCAGAGCAAGCTCCCAAAAAACAGCAATGGGTTAAGTTACAGAATAATCTGTTTTTAACAATCGTTATTAAGGGGTAAGCCATCATCAGGATATCGGCCGCTGCTCCCTTTTTGAAATAGGAACTCTTTCATCCTCTTTAAGAAGGCAGGTGATGCCTTAGTTTAATGTCTCATCCAACATAGCACTTCTAAAAGTGCAGTACTCCCCCCTGAATTGTGAGCATAGGCATTTGTGCTTAAAGATAGGTATTTGTGTCCAAAGATGTGCAGATTAGGTGGATTGGCCATGATAAATTGCCCTTAGCGTCCAAAAAGGTTAGGTGGGTTTACAGGGATAGGCTGGAGGTGTGGGCTTAAGTAGGGTGTTTTGTCCAAGGGGTGGGGCAGACTCAATGGGCTGAATGGCCTCCTTCGGCACTGTACATTCTATGATGCAATGAAGTCTCTGGAGGGCGTCTTGAACTCACAACTTTCTGACACTGCTGACGGAGTCACATTTAAAACCATTTTTTAAAACCCTGAGGTTTTTGCTTGGTTATTTTTAGATTACACGAGGATTTCTAATTTTATCAAATAGTTTTGGTCTCTGTTTCTTCACATCATGCCAGGAGATTGAAGAAACTCAAGAGAATCCTTGATAATTTCGACTTGTATGTGACTTTTGAAAGGAATGACCTTTCAATGAAATGAAATGCCAGTCTTTTTGTGTATTGTTTTTCAAACCATGTATAGCAAGTAATCCTACAAACTCTAATTCTAATATTAGGAGCGCGATTTAATTCTGTGAATTTGGTGAATTTTGAATGGGTTAAAGGAGGGCCCCAGAACACAATTCATTAGAGTTAATATTGAATAATCCTACAGATGCTTGGCATGAAGACCCAAAAGGCAAGTACGAATTTGAAACAATTTTCAGCTAACTCATTCTTGTATTTCAAATTCGAGCATTAGATTAAAATGTTGATTAATTCCTCTTCACAGTCCTCTTCACGGTATCAGATGTTTTATTCTTTTCAAGGGAAGATATCTTTTTTTTAAATTTAGTTGCTTTGGGTTGGTTTGCATTTTTTGTAACATTACCAATTCATTGCGAAAGGTAGGATTTCACAGATTCCTGCTTTAAAACAAATGTAACAGTGTACTTTCTCCAAGTGGGGAAGTACATCTTCACTGGGCAGTATTTCAGCAAAAAGGCTAATGACACTTTCAGGGTGGAGTTAAACTGCACGTGGCGATGGGAGACCAGATTGCCTGAACGCCGTCTTGAGATTCCTGAAGCTAGTACCTGATTCTGGGTTTGAAGATTTGTCTACATCATAGAATCCCTACAGTACAGAAGGAGACCATTTGGCCCATAAGGTCTGTATCGACCCTCTTGCCGAGTACCCTAACTAGGTCCACTCCCCCCGCCCTATCCCCATAACCCCACCTAACCTGAACATCTTTTGGCACTAAGGGGCGATTTAGCATGGCCAATCCACCTAACCTGCTCATCTTTGGACTGTGGGAGGAACTCGGAGGAAACTCGAGCAGACACGGGGAGAATGCGCAAACTCCTCACAGTCACCCAAGGCCGGAATTGAACCCAGGTCCCTGGTGCTGCGAGGTAGCAGTGCTAAGCACCATACCGCCCCCCACCATACTGTGAGGAGAGGAACCAACTGCTGTGCTAGATGCTGCTTGCATCATGCAATGCGTTTAGCACATAGAAACAGATTTTGCTGAATCAGGCACTTTCCTGGGCAGCATGGGTCCTCCCATTGAAAGATGCCAGCCCAGTGAGTCACTGATTAATCCGAAGCCGGCACCTCTCCAGTGCCATCAGGAGTGGTGACCACTGTCGATACGACACTGGGACCCTCATCAGGGATCGCCAATGGATCTCCTAAGTAGGGCAGGATGGGAGCCTAGGGAGAGGTGCACCTGTGAAGGGGTTGGTGATTGACAATAAGGGGGGTGCCTTCCTGCAGTGACCCCCTTCCAGTTGTTTGCACCTTCGATGAGGCATGGAGTGCTTGAGTTCGATGGTAATATTCCCCCCCCCCCCCACCCTACCCTACCCTACCCCACTCTACCCTACCCTACCCCACCCCACCCCCAGTAGGCCACAAACCAACACAATAAGGTTTGATGTTTTGTGGTCCTGTCTGATGAGTTCCCTGCCAACCACTGATAGCAACAATGGCATAAGACTATTAGTGAATTGGCCTCCGGATGCGAAGGCAGGACCCTTCCTTCCCAGAGTTTGATAAGGAGAGTTAGAAAGTTGGCGGAGTCTCTACCCCATAACCTCCCACCCAATCAAATATATACTTGCCTTTGAAATTGCTTTCAGGGGGTTCATAAAATTCCTCCCTTTATTTCTCTATACTTAATTTTATGTTGAATTTACTCACTCTCAAGCACCTTGTTTTTGTGTCCTTAAATCTCATTGGTTAAGATGATGTTTGTCACTGTTGTTGACCAATGTTCCCAAGTGCCTCTTTGCACTTACTGCGCCGTTAGCTGCTTGCACTCCCGGTAAATTTGTGGGCAATTTTTTTCAAACCCTAGCATGTACAAATTAGTCTAATTAATTGGGCTCCAACAAAATCTGGACCATTGTACCCAGTCCACAGCAACGCAAAATGGGCTGTGTAGCTGAAAAGTTAACATTTCTGATTTCCAAATGCTGTGGAGCACAGACATGCTCATTATGTATTGCAGCCTGTATAATAAAATGCAGATTGTTCTCAAATCGAGTGCGAGCTCCAGGACCATATCCATGAAGCAGCGGGGCTACGCTTAATATAGTTTAAAATTAAGTCATTATGTTTGGATTGTAAAACTTAAAATTCTTGAAGCTGCCTTGTGGAATGGTTACTTTCTCGGCTGCAGTGAATGTTTATCATCCAGCAGCTGTCAAATATTTGGGAAGCCTGTTGACCAAACCTTTTTCTCCGTAGAGGAGTAACAGTCGACATTCAAGCACAATAAATCAAATTAAGCTGCAAGTTTAGTTGGCATCAATTAAATGGAATTGGGAACCATTAGGAAAATTGGATTAGACTCGGTGGCTCCTGATGATAAGCCTTGTTCCTCAAGTACAGAAAACAATGAACTGCAACCTTTTGCTAATAATCTTAATAATGCGAGGCCTCAGATGGTGACCCTTTAAAAAAAAACAAAGTTGTTTGTCTATTCCACTGCGGAGCTCCTTGCCTTTCTCCTGATGATCTAAGCAGAACTGGAAGAAGATTGTATGAAGTATGGTTACTGTTGGAAACAAATGAGCTAAAATGGTTATCTCAAACAATTGGATCAAGCAATTAAACAGCCGCAAGGTTTAAAACACGGGATGCTTGAAGGTTGGGAGCAGACCTCGTCAATTATTTCTAGTTAAAACCTCGGATACAGGAAAAAAAACAATGAATAGCAATTGGGTGATTCTCTCAAACTAAATAAGTATATCAGTAATAATGAATACAGTGTACTATATTTCTTTGTATTATCCCTGTTGCCTTGTCCAAATCAGCAGTTTCATAAATTTCACTCATCTCTTTGGCAGGCTTGTTTTATTGTTGATAAAAGATTTACAGCTGCATGTTACAATTCAATCCAACTTACACTGAGAAACCTACCTTGCTGAGATGTATATCAACTTCTTCAAAGAAGATTATACATCAGGAGGTATATTTCATGCTCGGTGGGGTGGGGGAGGGGGGGAGGGAGAGGAGTGTGGGTCAGAATGAAGGCTACAATATAAAATGTCTCACCTGTGTTCCTTATTCCTTATGATTGTTCCCTTTTCCGAGCATGGGATTAGGGAAAGTACCCGCATGTGCCCACAAAGGAAAACAGTTGAAAAGCCAAGAGCTAGAAATTAGTCGATTCTATTAGCATAGGGGTTTGTCAACATTCATGTCAAATATTTTTCTCAGCTACTTTAATGGAGGCTATGCCCTGTTTAAAATAAATTTCATGAAAGTAATAGCAGATGAATTTGATGTGGACAATTTGTGTTCAGACCATAACAATTTTCAAGGCTCAACTACCATTGCAGACATTTTAATGTGTATGGTACACTGGAGTAGAACATTTAATACATTTAATAAAATAATTTTTTTTTCATTTCATTTTTCATTTCATTTCATACCCAAAGTTTCTTTTTAAAAACTGGATGGGAACAACACCATTTCCTTTGCATTGTGTTTTTAAAAAACAATAATGGTGTTTGTTTCAATTGATTGCTTTGTTGATCATCTGCACAGACGGGGTGGGAGTTAGGTGATTTAGTAGCACAAGGGGAGACATCTCTAATTCAGTCAACATGTTTTTTGTGTTGTGGGGACAGTTATTGCTGACAAGATGAGACATGGCTTTGCCATCTCGCGAATAATTTTACTCTATTCCTGGGGGCATAAACTGCACAGCTCAAAATCGGTCTTTATAAACATTGGAGCCAAAAGAGGTACGACAGTTATTTTGGGTGCAGTTCAATGTTTTAATATAAATCCATATTTAGTGCAAATTAACATAAAAATGAACTGAAATCCAGATGTTTTAAAATAGATTTTTTTTCTCATATTCTCAGAATGATAGCATCCTCCCCTTCTTCGCACTTTCACCTTTTCATTCCAGCTCGGATCTGTGCTGTGCAGCCTATAAACAGAGTTACATTTCTGCCCTTATATGTCAGTGTTCTGAGCACAGCAACTGCTATTATGGTAACATTCACTGCAACAGTACAGAAATCAAAGCAAAAATATAGAATGACTCGATGTGAATGAAGATAAATGAGTGCTTTCCCCTCCATCACTGAATTCCCATATTGTAATCATTCAGTTATATAATCAGTGTTTCCATGCTTAAGACCACTGAACAGCACTTCTGTCTCTATTTGCTATCTTTGATAAATAATTTGACTGTTCTGGATGAAGGCGGTGGTACAGGCCAATTTGTAGCATTCCAACCAGCTGCCTGAAGGCGGAGGTTTTGCCAGTCGCTTTGCCAATGTCTCATTATTGTGATTTCATACTTTTCATCCAACGGTGAACCCATCCTGGGCAAACTGATCTCTGGAAGGAGCTACATACAGCTGAGGCTGGTTTAGCCCACTGGGCTAAATCGCTTGCTTTTAAAGCAGGCCAGAGCACGGTTCTATTCCCGTACCAGCCTCCCCGAACAGGCTCCGGAATGTGGCGACTAGGGGCTTTTCACAATAACTTCATTTGAAGTCGACTTGTGACAATAAGCGATTTTCATTTCATTTCATTTCATATAATCAGCTCACAAAAACACTGAGCGTTTATACAGCACCTTCAACATAGTAAAACCTGTCAAGGCACTTAACAGCATTATCAAATGAAAGTTGTCACTGTACAAGGTAACAAATGATTTTGGCAGCTAGGTGACCAAATGCTGTTCAAAGAGGTAGGTGTCGAGCATTAAAAAAGAGCAAGACAAAGAGGATTAGGAAGAGAAGCAGCTGAAAACATCGCCACCAATGGTGTGGGAATTAAAAATTGGGGGGGGGGGGGTCCAAAACTGGAGGAGTGAAGATACCTCAAGAGTTGCAGGTTGTGGATGAGGCCATGGAAGTATTTGAAATCAAGGATGTCCCCAAGTTCAGAGTAAGGGACAGCAGTGACAGGGAGGAACGAAACACGGACCAGATCCGAGGTGAAAATTGAAAGACAATCAGTCCAGCAGGGAAGGAATGGGAAAAACCATTTCTGTGCTATTCAGTCAAGCATAAATTTACCAGTAATTATGATAGCAAATGCATCTAGTTGTATCTATGGAATTTTCAGCATTTCTTCCAGAACAGTAGAGGGTTCTCTGACCATAACATTTTCCTCTCTGAAATGCACCTGTAATGATCAACGACTGACAGTGCTGTCAGTAATATAAAACAATAATAACAACTTGTTGGAGCAGCAGATAATGGTGAAACACAGGGGGCGGTCTTCAGCTGGCATTAGCCGTCAGCGTGAACGGTGACCCAGCTGCAAATACTTATCATTCTCACCGGTGAAATTATGTTTTCAAATATCCAGGCCCTCACTGATGTCCCAACTTGGGAACCCCATTTAAATATAAGAGCACCTTATCAGCAAGCTCTCCCTGAATGTTGAATATTCATTGGGCACCAAAGGTGCCCATCATTGGTGATGATGCCAGGGTGATTTAAAACGCTCTATAAAACCCTCAACATGTTGACATTACCTCCGAAGTTAGTCATCACCCTTAAGTGTGCCAATTCCAGGGGGCACCAGACAGGATCCGGGGGACCCAGATAAGTGCAACCCGAGGCCAGGAGATTTAATCTTGGCATCTCGGGATCTGGCTGCTCATAGGCCAGTGTTCTTCAAACTTTTTTTCCGGGGACCCATTTGTACCAACCAGCCAACCTTCGGGACCCAACCCGGCCGACCTTTGCGACCCAAGCCGGCCAACCTCTGCGACCCACCATTTTCTCTGACCTTGTTCGCTGCTGACAAAAATGGAGGAAATGGTTTTGGGCCCCTTTGGTCCTCGTACACGCTCCTCCAATGGAACCTGTTGGACGAAGGTGAAGCCTTCTGGTGTCGGAAAGTGGAGTCTCCATCTGTCCAAAGTTCTGAATTTTTCCCCGTAAAATTTTATCAAATATCCCCCTCCCCCTGAACTTGTAAAAAAAAAATGAATAAAATAAATTTAAAAAATGAAAACTCCCCTGAACTTGCAAAAAAAAAATAAATGAACAAATGAATAAAACCCCCCGATCTTGTAAATAAAATGAAATGAATAAAATAAATGAAAAAAAAATTAAATGAATAAAATAAATGAATAAAAAGCACTACAGAACTTGTAAAACAAAAATCTGCAACCGTTTTTTAAAATAGTAGCGCACTGCGCATGCGTGCCCAATTACCGGTGCACAGGTGCATTTGCTGCGCCGATCATCGTGCGCGCCTGCGCAATGCGGCCAAATTTGTTTTCAACATGTTCGCGGATGCTTGCAGCCGGCGTTATGAAAAGCCGGCTGCTGCGCGGGGACTTGCGTGATCGGGAGCGCCGCGGACTTTGAAGAACAATGTCATAGGCCTTAGCGCCCCTTCTTGGCTGTGAGCCTCTCCATTTAAAGGGGTCTGAGGGCTGGTTTGCAGACATCATTTCCCATGTCCTGCATGCTGGGCATGTGGCAATATCAACATCGAGGGATTGCCCTTCCAGAATGGCAGCTGGAAAGTGGATGGGAGCAGGTGAATCCATAGGGTCAGCACTGCGTGTGACTGTGAGGCCCCTGGGTGGGCAACCATGATTAGCCAGGCTGCATGGTCAGAGTGAGGGTCTCTGACAAGAGATGACTCCCAACCTGATGAGGGCTGAGGTCCAAAATGGGTAACCTCACACTTGCTGACATTAAATTCCATGTCACAATTTAGCCCATTCACCTCGTCTGTCAATGTCGCCTTTCAATTTTATGCTATCAACCAGACTGTCTAAATTGCCACCTAACTTTATATCATCAGCAAATTTGGATACATAACTTTCTGTCATAATCTTTATTAGTGTCACAAGTAGGCTTACATTAATACTGCAATTAAGTTTCTATGCCATCATCCAAGTGCATTAATGAATAGTGTGAATAATTGAGGCTCAAACACAGATCCCTGTGCTACACCACTAGTCTGGTGTGGGAGGTGACTGGGAGCGGGAATGGCATGTGGTTGTGGTATACATCGGTACAAACAATATAGATAAAAAAAAGAGATGATGTCCTAAAAGCAGAATACAGGGAGCTAGGAAGGAAGTTACAAAATCGGACCTCGAAGATAGTGATCTCAGGATTGGATTGGATTTGTTTATTGTCACGTGTACCGAGGTACAGTGAAAAGTATTTTTCTGCAAGCAGCTCAACAGATCATTCAGTACATGGGAAGAAAAGGGAATTGAACAGAATTCAAGAAAATACATGAGAATACATAATAGGGCAACACAAGATATACAATGTAACTACATAAGCATTGGCATCGGATGAAGCAGACAGGGTGTAGTGTTAATGAGGACAGTCCATAAAAGGGTCATTTAGGAGTCTGGTGACAGTGGGGAAGAAGCTGTTTTTGAGTCTGTTCGTCCGTGTTCTCAGACTTCTGAATCTCCTGCCCGATGGAAGAAGTTGGAAAAGTGAGTAAGCCGGGTGGGAGGGATCCTTGATTATGCTGCCTGCTTTCCCCCGGCAGCGGGAGGTGTAGATGGAATCAATGGATGGGAGGCAGGTTCGTGTGATGGACTGGGCGGTATTCACGACTCTCTGAAGTTCCTTGCGGTCCTGGGCCGAGCAGTTGCCATACCAGGCTGTGATGCAGCCCGAGAGGATGCTCTCTATAGTGCATCTGTAAAAGTTGGTAAGGATTAATGTGGACATGCCAAATTTCCTTAGTTTCCTGAGGAAGTAAAGGCGCTGTTGTGCTTTCTTGGTGATAGCGTCGACATGAGTGGACCAGGATAGATTTTTGGTGATGTGCACCCCTAGGAATTTGAAACTGCTCACCATCTCTACCTCGGCTCCGTTGATGCTGACAGGGGTGTGTACAGTACTATGCTTCCTGAAGTCGATGACCAGCTCTTTAGTTTTGCTGGCATTAAGGGAGAGATTGTTGTCGTTGCAGCACTCCACTAAGTTCTCTATCTCCCTCCTGTATTCAGACTCGTCGTTGTTCGAGATCCGGCCCACTATGGTCGTATCGTCAGCAAACTTGTAGATGGAGTTGGAACCAAGTTTTGCCATGCAGTCGTGTGTGTACAGGGAGTAGAGTAGGGGGCTAAGTACGCAGCCTTGTGGGGCACCGATGTTGAGGACTATTGTGGAGGAGGTGTTGGTGTTCATTCTTACTGACTGTGGTCTGTTGGTCAGAAAGTCAAGGATCCAGTTGCAGAGTGGAGAGCCAAGTCCTAGGTTTTGGAGCTTTGATATGAGCTTGGCTGGGATTATGGTGTTGAAGGCGGAGCTGTAGTCAATAAATAAGAGTCTGATGTAGGAGTCCTTGTTTTCGAGATGCTCTAGGGATGAGTGTAGGGCCAGGGAAATGGCGTCTGATGTGGACCGGTTGCGACGGTATGCGAATTGAAGTGGGTCAAGGTGTTCCAGGAGTATGGAGGTGATGCACTTCATGATCAGCCTCTCGAAGCACTTCATTACAACTGATGTCAGGGCCACCGGGCGGTAGTCATTGAGGCACGTTGCCTGGTTCTTCTTTGGTACCGGTATGATGGTGGTCTTCTTGAAGCAGGTGGGGACCTCGGAGTGGAGTAGGGATAAGTTAAAGATGTCTGTGAAAACCTCTGCCAGCTGGTCCACGCAGGTTCTGAGTGCACGACCAGGGATCCCATCCGGGCCCATCGCCTTCCGTGGGTTCACTTTCAGGAAGGCCGATCTGACTTCAGAAACTGTGATGGTGGGTATGGGTGAATTATGGGTTGCTGGGGCACTCGATAGCGGGTTGTTGGTTACCTGCTCAAACCGAGCATAGAATGCGTTAAGTTCATCGGGGAGGGGTGCACTGCTGCCAGAGATACTGCTCGGCTTCGCTTTGTAGCCCGTTATGTTGCTTAGTCCTTGCCACAACCGCCGAGAGTCTGTGACTCTAGCTTAGTTTGATATTCTCTCTTGGCATCTCGGATGGCTTTGCGGAGGTCGTACCTGGATTTCTTGTATAGGACAGGGTCGTCTGCCTTGAACGCCTCAGATCTGTCCTTCAGTAGGGAGTCAATCTCGCGGTTGAGCCATGGTTTCCGGTTGGGGAACGTACGTACTGCTTTCTTTGGCACGCAGTCGTCCACACATTTGCTGATGAAGTCTGTGACGGTGGTGACATACTCATTTAAGTTAGTCGCTGAGTTCTTAAATATGGACCAGTCCACTGTCTCCAAGCAGTCACGTAAGAGCTCTTCTGTCTCCTCAGACCAGCACTGCACAACCTTCTTAGCTGGATTCTCCCGCTTGAGTTTCTGCTTGTAAGCCGGGAGAAGGAGCACAGTCTTATGGTCTGATTTCCCAAAGTGCGGTCGGGGGATGGAACGGTAGGCGCCCTTGATTTTTGAGTAGCAGTGGTCAAGAGTGTTACCGGATTACTACCGGTGCCACGTCAGAGTAGAAATGACAGGAAGGATGAATATGTGTCTGAAGGAATGGTGTCAGGGGGAGGGTTTCAGATTCTTGGGGCATTGGGGCCGGTTCTGGGGGAGGTGGGACCTGTACAAACTGGATGGGTTACACCTGGACAGGACTGGAACTGATATCCTAGTGCGGCTATTTGCTAGAGCGGTTGGGGAGTGTTTAAACTAATGTGGCAGCGGGATGGGAACCGATGCAGGAAGTCGGAAGGTAGTAAAACAGGGAGAGAAACAAAAGTAAGGGGGACAGTGTAAGGTAGAGAGGCCATAATCAAAAAGGACAACAGTACAAGGTACAGTGACTGAGGGGAGCTCAGTGAATAGGCCCAGTACAGTATTACTAAAAGGAATAAAACAGGAAGTAAAAACAAAAATGGAAAGCAACGCGACAGGTTGTTACATGAAGATATGAGTTCAACGACTAGGAAAATTAGGAGAAAAGTTAAGAGGAAAAATAACTTATGAGAGGTTACTGATCAAGCTGTTAAGATTCAAAACAGAGGTATAAAAGCAACATAAGTGTACTTTACCTGAATGCTCATAGTATTCGGAATAAGGTAAATCAGTTGATGGTGCAAATCATCGTGAATGACTATGATTTAGTGGCCATTACTGAAACATGGTTAAAGGATGGTCACAACTGGGAGTTAAATATCCAAGGGTATCAAACTATATGGAAGGACAGAGGGGGTGGTAAGGGAGGTGGAGTAGCTCTGTTATTTAAGGATGATATCCTTATCCAGGCAATAGTAAGGGAAGACATCGGTGCGATGGAGGATAAGGTTGAATCCATTTGGGTGGAAATCATGAATAGTAAGGCAAAAAAGTCACTGATAGGAGTAGTCTATAGGCCACCAAATAGTAACATTATGGTGGGGCAGGCAATAAACAAATAACGGATGCATGTAGAAATGGTACAGCAGTTAGCATGGTGGATTTTAATCTACATGTCAATTGGTTTAACCAGGTCGGTCAAGGCAGCCTTGAGGAGGAGTTTATAGAATGTGTCCGTGATAATTTCCTAGAACAGTACAAGCGGTCCTAGATCTTGTCCTGTGTAATGAGACAGGGTTGATTAATGATCTCATAGTTAGGGATCCTCTCGGAAGGAGCGACCACAATATGATGGAATTTAAAATACAGATGGAAGGCGAGAAGGTAAAATCAAACACTAGTGTTTTGTGCTTAAACAAAGGAGATTACAATGGGATGAGAGAAGAGCTAGCTAAGGTAGACTGGGAGCAAAGACTTTATGGTGGAACAGTTGAGGAACAGTGGAGAGACTGGGAAATCTTTAGGGGGCAACAGAAAGCTACTAAAAAAGCTATAAAGAAGAGTAAGATAGATTATGAGTAAACTTACTCAGAATATAAAAACAGATCGTAAAAGTTTCTACAAATATATAAAACAAAAAAGAATGGCTAAGGTAAATATTGGTCCTTTAGAGGATAAGAAGGGAGATTTAACAATGGGAGATGAGGAAATGGCTGTGGAACTGAACAGGTTTTTTGGGTCGGTTTTCACAGTGGAAGACACAAATAACATGCCAGTGACTGATAGAAATGAGGCTATGACAGGTGAGGACCTTGAGATGATTGTTATCACTAAGGAGGTAGTGATGGGCAAGCTAATGGGGATAAAGGTAGACAAGTCTCCTGGCCCTGATGGAATGAATCCCAGAGTGCTAAAAGAGATGGCTAGGGAAATTGAAAATGCACTAGTGATAATTTACCAAAATTACCTAGACTCTGAGGTGGTCCCGGTGGATTGGAAATTAGCAAACATGACACCACTGTTTAAAAAAGGAGATAGGCAGAAAGCGGATAATTATAGGTCAGTTAGCTTAACTTTGGTAGTAGGGAACTTGCTGGAATCATCAAGGAAGAAATAGCGAGGCATCTGGATAGAAATTGTCCCATTGGGCAGACGCAGCATGGGTTCATAAAGGGCAGGTCGTGCCTAACTAATTTAGTGGAATATCTTGAGAACATTACCAGTGCGGTAGATACTGGGGAGTCAATGGATGTGGTATATCTGGATTTCCAGAAAGCTTTTGAAAAGTTGCCGCACAAAAGGTTGCTGCATAAGATAAAGATGCATGGCATTAAGGGTAAAGTAGTAGCATGGATAGAGGATTGGTTAATTAATAGAAAGCATAAAGAGTGGGGATTAATGAGTGTTTCTCTGGTTGGCAATCAGTAGCTAGTGGTGTCCCTCAGGGATCAGTGTTGGGCCCACAATTGTTCACAATTTACATAGATGATTTGGAGTTGGGGACCAAGTGCAATGAGCGGAATTCTCCGCAAGGCCCGACGCCGTCGTGAAACCTGGAGAGGTTCACGGCGGTGTTGGAAGCCTCTCCCGGCCCCGTATTCTACCCTACCCGGGGGGATAGGTGGGCCGTACCGGGAAGCTCGGCGGCCGGGCCTTGTCCCTGGCTTCAAGGCCCGGCGCGCCAAGAATGACACAGCGGCGGCGCCTAATGACGTCAGCCGCGCATGCGCGGGTTGGACAGCTCAAACCCGCGCATGCGCGGTTGCCGTATTTCACCTCAGCCGCCCCGCAAGACGTGGCGGCTTGATCTTGCGTGGCGGCGGAGAGGAAAGAGTGCGTCCCCTTGAGACGCCGGCCCGACGATCGGTGGGCACCGATCGCGGGCCAGTCCTCTCCCGAGCACGATCATGGTGCTCGATCCCCGATCCGCCCCCCCCTAGGCCCCACACTTACCTGGCGCACCATGTTCACGACGGCAGCGACCAGGTGTGGTTGCCGCCGTCGTGAACAGGTCGGAAACGGCAGGCCGCTCGGCCCATCCGGGTCGGAGAATCGCGGGCCGTCGTCGTTTCTCCGAGCGGCGTGTCGGAAAACCGGACACGCCATTTTGGCAAGGGTGGGCGAATAGCAGGAGGTGCGGGAGCGGACCTCCCGCTATTCTCCCACCATCATGGTTGCGGAGAATCGCGGCCAATATGTCCAAGTTTGCAGACGACACTAAGATGAATGGTAAAGCAAAATGTACAGAGGATATGGGAAGTCTGCAGAGGGATTTGGATGGGTTAAGTGAATGGGCTAGGGTCTGGCAGATGGAATACAATGTTGACAAATGTGAGGTTATCCATTTTGGTAGGAATAACAGCAAAAGGGATTATTATTTAAATGATAAAATATGAAAACATGATGTCTAGCAGAGAGACCTGGGTGTGCTAGTGCATGAGTTGCAAAAAGTTGGTTAGCAGGTGCAATAGGTGATTAAGAAGGCAAATGAAGTTTTGTCCATCATTGCTAGAGGGGTGGAGTTTAAAACTAGGGAGGTTATGCTGCAATTCTATAAGACCATAAGACCATAAGACATAGGAGCGGAAGTAAGGCCATTCGGCCCATCGAGTCCACTCCACCATTCAATCATGGTTGATTTCAACTCCATTTACCCGCTCTCTCCCCATAGCCCTTAATTCCTCGAGAAATCAAGAATTTATCAATTTCTGTCTTAAAGACACTCAACGTCCCGGCCTCCACTGCCCTCTGTGGCAATGAATTCCACAGACCTACCACTCTCTGGCTGAAGAAATTTCTCCTCATCTCTGTTCTAAAGTGACTCCCTTTTATTCTAAGGCTGTGCCCCCGCGTCCTAGTCTCCCCTGCTAATGGAAACAACTTCCCTACGTCCATCCTATCCAAGCCATTCATTAAAGTTATAAGGTTTTAGTGAGGCCACCCCTGGAGTATTGCATTCAGTTTTGGTCTCCTTGCTTGAGAAAGGACGTACTGGCACTGGAGGGTGTGCAGAGGAGATTCACAAGGTTAGTCCCAGAGTTGAGGGGGTTGGATTACGAGGAGAGGTTGAGTAAACTGGGACTGTACTCCTTGGAATTTAGAAGAATGTGGAGGGGGGGAATCTTATAGAAAAACATAAAATTATGCAGGGAATAGATAGGATAGATGTGAGCAGGTTGTTTCCACTGGCGGGTGAAAGTAGAACTAGGGGGCATAGCCTCAAAATAAGGGGAAGTATACTGAGGACTGAGCTTAGGAGGAACTTCTTCACCCAAAGGGTTGTGAATCTATGGAATTCCTTGCACAGTGAAGCAGTTGAGGCTCCTTCATTACATGTTTTTAAGATAAAGATAGATAGTTTTTTGAAGAATAAAGGGATTTAGGGTTATGGTATTCAGGTGGAAAGTGGAGCTGAGTCCACAAAAGATCAGCCATGATCTCATTGAATGGCGCAGCAGGCTCGAGGGGCCAGATGGCCTACTCCTGCTCCTAGTTCTTATGTTCTTAAG
The DNA here is from genome assembly GCF_902713615.1 of Scyliorhinus canicula. NCBI lineage: Eukaryota > Metazoa > Chordata > Chondrichthyes > Carcharhiniformes > Scyliorhinidae > Scyliorhinus > Scyliorhinus canicula. The sequence continues at coordinate 165,397,397 of NC_052153.1, forward strand.
TGAGGAGCAGATGATCTACTGGAGAAACATGGGGAGTCGGGTGGTGCGGGAAATGGTGGTGGAGTGGGGCGGTGGGGGAAGGTCACCATGACAAGTGTTGGGAATCCGTGAGGTGGCTGAACGAGGGATCACCGTGGAGGTGCAATGCGTATATATAGGGGTGCAGTGGGAGACACGAGGAAGCAGATTTACCCTGGCTGCACAAAGAAGATCATTCATCTTCTCCAGCACTGGGCGGCATGTGGCACAATGGTTAGCATTGCTGCCTACGGCGCTGAGGACCCTGGTTTGAATCCCGGCCCTGGGTCACTGTCCGTGTGGAGTTTGCACATTCTCCCCGTGTCTGCGTGGGTTTCACCCCCACAACCCAAAGATGTGCAGGATAGGTGGATTGGCTATGCTAAATTGACCCTTAATTGGAAAAAAAATAATTGGCTTCTCTAAGTTTAAATTTTAAAAATAAATAAATCTTCTCCAGCACTGTAGCCCCATGCCCTCTTGGAGTGAACTGGCCATAACCTCCCAGGCGGGATTGGTGACCTTGCTTGCTGGATGTCTGCCCAATCACGGGTAGAAGGTTTCCTGCCTCTGCTCGACACCATCCAGAGGTTTGGTGAAGGCTCCCCCCAATGAATCGTGGTGCTGTCTCCCTGGCAGCTATCTGAGCCCCCCGACTGGACTTGGAACAATGAGCACCCACCGATTACAGAGGTTACGTTTTCGCAGGGCAAGTGAATCAGAGGCAGCCACCATGGACACGCCGTGAATCAAGTGAAAAAAAAAACTTTATTACAGAAGCTGAATGTGCGGTGAATTTTCCCGTCAGTGGTGGTGGCATTCTCCCCAGTTTTCACACCAGGACCGATGCTGTGAAAATATATGGTAAAGTCACCCGGAGATTTAATTCCCAACAGCAGCAAGTTCACAATGTCTATGCTGGGCTGGGGAAGGGTCCCAAAATAAATTGTTGACCTTCGCACAAGGAGTCACTTGAAAGCCCATCCGTAAAGCCAGTAACTATTTGCTTTTGTGGTTACAGGTTCTGCGAGCCTGGGACTAAAGGGAGCAATTACATATGAAAAGAATCTGGAAAAAAAAGCCTGACTAGTTGGGCCAACTGAGAATAACCAGAATCTTGAGCAACAATACATATCAAATAAAGTATTTAAATAACCGCTTGCACAGCCACAGGGCATCTCAGTGAGCTCTCCAGCCGATTAAACATTTGTAATATCGGAAACTTGTCAACTAATATGTGCACTGCAAACTCCCACAAGTTACAAAGCAGTGATGACCAGATCATCTGTTTTTGTGATGTTGAGTGAGGGTTAAATATTGGCCAGGACACCAAGGATAACTCCCCTTCATTTCTTCAAAAACTTGCTCAAAGAGGAACTTAGTACTCCACTGGAATATCAGCCTTGATTTCTGTGCTCAAACACTCACAGAATCCATGTGACTCAGAGGCAAGACTGCCACCAGCTATGCCACATCAAGGACCTAGTTTCCAGCTCTTGTCATAGTATCAGTTTGCACGGATTGATAGATATCCCATTCATCTGAATGTATATGCTGTTATGGATGGGTGGGGAGAGGGAGGGTGAATGTAGCCCTGGAGAATAGTTCCGCCTTTTTCCTCCTCTCAACCGTTAATTGATCGTGTGCGGGATTCTCCTGTCACCGACGCCAAAATTACGTTCGGCAATCGGCCGGAGAATCCCCCTTCGCGACCGAATCGGTGGCAGTGCTGCTATTGTGATGTTTCACCCCCTCCAAAGTGGCATACTCTCCGGGTACGCCGCGTACTGTACCGATGGCCTCAGGACATTGCCTAACGCCCACCCACCCCCCGATGCTCCGCACCCGACCGGCCGAGTTCCCGATGGCGTCGGTCTTGTGTGGTCTCATCCGTCGGGAACGCGGTTAGGAGGCCGCGGACTTAGTCCAGCACCTCCACAGTCGGAGAGGGCTGATCCGCGGGCAGGGATCCTTTGCCAGGGGCTGGGGGCACTGTTTGGGGGTGGTCCAGGGCACGTCAGCTGGCCAAAGGGGGGGCACTATTTCGCAGGCTGGGTCCATGAGCAGCCGGCACCGTGTTGCACAGCACGGCTGCCGCAGGCCGCAGACACGGCAATTCTCTGGGCCGTATTGTCAGCAAGAGCTGGGTGCTCTACGCTGCCTTAATGCTAGCCCCCAGCCAAATGGAGGATCGGTGGCCGTTCCACGCCATGTTTGCTGTCGTAAAACGCCACCGTTTCCACAACGGCGAGAGACATAGCCTCAAAATTGGAGAATCCAGCCCCATGTGTTTCAAAGAAAGCTGTTTCAACTCCTTGAGTGCTGTGACTCTCAAGAACAGAGCCGACAGGTTTTCTCATCAGTTTAATATGTGTTAATTTCTCCGAATGTGTTTGCAACAGCAGCCATGCATTCTGACACAAACACACACACAAGAAAAGACGTTTACAGAAATGGTCGTATGCGCTTCGGCCTTAAAAGTCCAAATGTTCACTGTTATACTTGACTCTCTTGAGATAGAAGCTTAAAACATTGCAGGCCTGATGATTTGCATTATGGTTCACTTCAGAAACGGAGGTTGTGTAAAGAGTGTGGAATTTAACAAGTTTAACTGTGAACTTGAAACAGCAGACAAATATCAAGACTAGCACGTGTCTAGAGAAATAATAAGACATAATTTTACCAGTAACAAGATTAGCAGGTGCCTAGAGACATTGAGGCCTGAATGGCCCTATCAGAAACAACGCTTACCAGAGATCAGTGGAGCAAACTAAAGGTAAGGAATTTGAGAGATGTAGGCAGCCAAATCTACAGGGCTGCATATCAAAGAGATTGAACAGGATGACTGCTGGCACTCTCATTGGGGAAGGAGGCTAGTTCTCCATCCAACAATCAGGCAAGCCAGTTCCATCTCTGATCCAAGCCTCAGAGGCCTGTTCCCTTTAACATTTAGAGCCACAGCAGATTGCAGATGTTCTCCTCTAAAAGATGTAGTTTTGTGCCTTCGCTGAACCATGAAGAGACAATTTCCCAGACTTTGCATCTAAGCGGTATTGTGTGATAACTATAAGTTGGATTTGACCTGTAGAGTTACTAAAATTGGATGTTGCTTGGGAAAAGGGGTGTCTCAGTGAATTTAGGAAATGTAGGTATAGTTTTGGGAACAAGAGCTAACTTCAGATAAAGCGGTATGTTTAGCTATCAATATACTTAAGTGTCTTAGTGTATATTAGTATTTTATTGTGTTTTTTTACATTTTCTATTACTTTAATAGATAGTCTTTATTAACTGTTGACCTAGAAACTGGACCGGTTCCTCACTGGGTTGCACATTATTTCTCAAATTATTCCAAACAAATATATGTCACTAAGAACCAGTGTTTAAAGTTATCCTTCGGGCTTTTGAGATACTCTCACAGGTAACATCAGCTGGGTTCTTAACTGTTGGAAGTTTCCCAGGACGTAATGCTGGCTTACAACTCACAGCAGCAGGTTTCCAGTTTTAGTCCAGTCAAGGTGCTGTCGAACCCCTATAGCGAAGATGTGGTTTGGATCTTGAAAACATTAGGTAACAGCTATCCCCGATTATCTGCCTTCTGGTGGATTTTAGGGAGGACTCTCTGCTTCGATTGAGTGACTGAGGCTGCAGTCAAAATGAGTGTTAATAATTGGTCCTTATCACAACCTGGTATCTGTCAGGTGACCTATTTCTTCCATTGTCCATGCCGATGGTCCCTGACAACCCAAGCACGGAGATACAATAGTGTTTGAGTTTCATCCATTTGTATCTCCTTGTGATAGAATGGGATTTCCTCTCACATCCAATCTGTGGAATTCCACTCCACAGCCAAGGAGCCTGGAAGCCCATTGTGAACCAGCTCCTGAAGGCATCCGCTAAACCCGCAGGAAAGATCTGTTGCATTTTAAGGACTTCTCAGTGAAATGTTTCAAAAGATAGTTTGCATTTTAATATCCTGTCAGGGTAAGCAGCCTATTATAGTTCCATACATATTGCCAGTGCAGAAACAAAGCCAGCTGACCTCTCAACTTCTTTTTGTTTCAAAGCAGAGGAAGGGAGGGGGGAGGGGGGGGAGGGGTGGGAGGGGGGGGGGGAGGGGGGTGGGAGGGAGGGGGGGGAGGGGGGAAAGGAGGGTGTTCTTTATTGTTTCTATTTTTTTTCTATGGTTATTTAACTTAATATTGTGTTAATTTAAGTTGTTGTTAATATGTTTTGTTGTTCATTGAGGATGGGTGAATGTTTATGACTGTTATCATTATTGTTATTGTTGGTATTTTATTGAGGTTCGTTGTTGGTATATAAATACAAAATTTTTCAAGAAAAATTATTTTTTTTAAAAACCAAAAAAAGCTTTAAAGTAGAAGGTAAGTTACATAGAATCTACAACACAGAAACAAGCCATTCAGCCCAACTGCACTGTACTCACTTATTCTCTACATCTAAATCTATCAGTATGTCCTGGTATTGCTTTTATGATGGTCTTTGGCCAGAAACAGTACCAATAAGGACATTTGTGATTACTTTAAAATGTAAGTGTTCTAAAAATGTGTTTAAAAGACTTTTAAGAGTATGTATCAATTATGAAAGGATCAGTTATAATTTTTGGATAATAAGAAATTCTGACGATATGCCTGGGTGAATTGATTGTTAGAAATCAAAGTAAGGTTTTTATTATTTTTCTGAGAAGAAGGCAATGACAGCACTCTCCATAAGTTTACAATAAGTAGACCCTAAGCCTGCTAAACACTCAGAAAGATGTTGACGTTACCAGGGTGTCAACAATTGTGCTGTAAACTGAGCATCTATTTCTAAGGTGAAAGGGAGTTGAGGTCAAAGATAGCTAATTATTATTTCTAACTCTCTGCAAGAGTACTATTTTTCATGCTGCCACTGGGAAGAGGGAGCAGGAAGCCATTTTTTAGATCAGGTTACAGCCTTCCCTGTAAGTCAATAAATATTCAGATGGAGTTTGGAAAAAAATATTTTAGCGAAATTAAATTTGGCCACAGCTAAGTGGTGGTCATTGTAAAGAGGGTTCTCTTCCATAGGTTGAAAAAATGAAAATCGCTTATTGTCACGAGTAGGCTTCAATGAAGTTACTGTGAAAAGCCCCTAGTCGCCACATTCCGGCACCTGTTCGGGGAGGCTGGTACGGGAATCGAACCGTGCTGCTGGCCTGCTTGGTCTGCTTTAAAAGCCAGCGATTTAGCTCAGTGAGCTAAACCAGCCCCTGGTTGTCCTGTGTTGTAACTATGTTCACCTGACCCCGGTGGATCTGGGATGAAGGTATCAATTTAAAAGAGACTGCTGAGTGGCCATCTCCAGACACCAGTCAAGTACCAACCTCAGTGGGGGCACGAAGCATTATCTTTTTTAAAAAATAATTTTTATTGAAATTTTTTGAAAAATGTATAGCAACAGAACAATAATAATAATAACAATAATAAACACCCCCCGGCACCGGTAACAATGCATATAATGAACCCCCCCCTCACCCCCTAAACCCAATAAACAACAAAATAAATTAACAATAATTAAATTAACATAAACAATACCCCCCTTTCCCTCCCTCCCCCCTCCGGGTTGCTGCTGCTGCTGATGTAGTTCCTTATCGTTGAGCCAGAAAGTCGAGGAAAGGCTGCCACCGCCTAAAGAACCCTTGTACCGACCCCCTCAGGGCGAATTTGACCTTCTCCAGCTTAATGAATCCCGCCATGTCATTAATCCAGGTCTCCACGCTTGGGGGTCTCGCATCTTTCCACTGCAACAAGATCCTCCGCCGGGCTACTAGCGACGCAAAGGCCAAAACACCGGCCTCTTTCACCTCCTGCACTCCCGGCTCCACCCCAACCGCAAATATCGCGAGTCCCCAGCCTGGTTTAACCCTGGATCCTACCACCCTCGACACCGTCCTTGCTACCCCCTTCCAGAATTCCTCCAGTGCCGGGCATGCCCAGAACATATGGGCATGGCTCGCTGGGCTCCCCGAACACGTGATGGACCTGGCCTCACCCCCCAAAAAACCTGCTCATCCTCGTCCCGGACATATGCGCTCTGTGCAGCACCTTGAACTGGATGAGGCCAAGCCTCGCACATGAAGAGGAGGAGTTCACCCTCTCCAGGGCGTCCGCCCATGTCCCCTCCTCAATCTGCTCCCCAGCTCCACTTCCCACTTAGCCTTCAGCTCCTCTACCGACGCCTCCCCCACCTCCTGCATTACCTGGTAGATGTCAGACACCTTCCCATCCCCGACCCACACCCCCGAAAGCACCCTATCCCTTAACCCCAGTGGGGGCAGCAAAGGGAACCCCTCCACCTGCCGCCTAGCAAACGCCTTGACCTGAAGGTACCTGAACATATTCCCCGGGGGGAGCTCAAACTTCTCCTCCAACTCACCCAGGCTCGCAAACCTCCCGTCAATGAACAGGTCTCCCAACTTCCTTTTGCCCGCCCTGTGCCACCCCAGGAACCCGCCATCAATGTTCCCTGGGACAAACCGGTGGTTTCCCCGCAGCGGGGCCTCCACCGAGCCCCCCACTTCCCCCCTGTGTCGCCTCCACTGCCCCCAAATCTTGAGAGTAGCCGCCACCACCGGGCTCATAGTGTACCTCGTTGGAGAGAGCGGCAACCGTTACCAGTGCCTTCAGGCTCGTGCCTCCACAGGACGCCATCTCCATCCGTTTCCATGCTGCCCCCTCCCCATCCATTACCCACTTACGTACCATCGAGACGTTAGCCGCCCAATAGTACCCAGAGAGGTTGGGCAGCGCCAGCCCCCCTCTATCCCTGCCCCGCTCCAAAAAGACCCTCCTTACCCTCGGATTCCCGTGCGCCCAAACAAATCCCGTGATGCTGCTGTTCACCCTCCTAAAAAAGGCCCTCGGAATGAAAATGGGCAGGTGCTGAAACAAAAACAAAAACCTCGGGAGCACCGTCATTTTCACGGACTGTACTCTACCCGCCAACGACAATGGCAGCATGTCCCACCTCTTAAACTCCTCCTCCATCTGCTCCACCAACCTAGTAAAATTAAGCTTGTCCAGAGTCCCCCAACTCCTAGCCACCTGAACCCCCAGGTACCTAAAACTCCTCACTGACCTTTTTAGCGGGAGCCTACCAATCCCCTCCTCCTGCTCTCCCGGGTGTACAACAAACAGCTCGCTCTTGCCCAGGTTCAACTTGTAGCCCGAGAAACTCCCAAACTCAGCAAAAATCTCCATCACCTCCGGCATTCCCTCCACCGGGTCTGCTACATACAGCAGCAAGTCATCTGCATAAAGCGACACTCGGTGCTCCTCCCCACCCCGCACCAGACCCCTTCACCTCCCCGACTCCCTGAGAGCCATGGCAAGAGGCTCAATTGCCAACGCAAAAAGCAAGGGGGACAGGCGGCACCCCTGCCTCGTCCTACGGTAGAGCCTGAAGTACTCGGAACTCCTCCCGTTTGTCACTACACTCGCCATCGGGGCCTCGTACAGCAACCTCACCCATTTAATAAACCCCACCCCAAACCCGAACCTCTCTAACACCTCCCACAAGTACCCCCACTCAATCCTGTCAAAGGCCTTCTCCGCATCCAATGCCGCCACAATCTCCGCCTCTCCTTCTGCCGCTGGCATCATTATCACATTTAGCAGCCTTCACACGTTAGTGTTCAGCTGCCTCCCCTTCATAAAACCCGTCTGATCTTTATGTATCACCCCCGGCACACAGTCCTCTATTCTAGTGGCCAAGATCTTCACCAGCAACTTGACGTCCACATTCAGCAGTGAAATTGGCCTATATGATCCACACTGCAAGGGGTCCTTATCCCGCTTCAGGATCAGGGAAATCAGCGCCCGTGACATTGCCGGGGGCAAAACACCCCCCTCCCATGCCTCGTTAAAGGTCCGAACCAACAGGGGGCCCAACAGGTCCGCATATTTCTTATAAAATTCAACCGGGAACCCATCCGGTCCCGGCGCCTTCCCCGACTGCATGTGGCCAATCCCTCTGACCAGCTCCTCCAACTCGATCGGCGCCCCCAGTCCCTCCACCTGCTCCTCCTGCACCCTTGGAAATCGCAGCCTGTCCAAAAAGCTCTCCACCCCCCCCCCCCCCCCCCCCACCCCCCACCACCGGTGGCTCCGACCGGTACAGTTCCCTGTAGATGTCCCTAAAGACCCCATTGACCTCTGCCCCCTGCCGCACCTCATTCCCACCCCTATCCTTCACTCCACCAATCTCCCGAGCCGCGTCCTGCTTGCGAAGCTGATGCGCCAGCATCCTGCTCGCCTTCTCTCCATACTCGTAGACCGCTCCCTGCGCATTCCTCCACTGTGTCTTCGCCTTTCTGGTGGTCAATAAATCAAACTTGGCCTGCACGCTACGCCGCTCCCCCAGCAATCCCTCCTCCGGGGCCTCCGCATACCTCCTATCTACACTCAGCAGCTCCCCCACCAGTCTCTCCCTCTCCCTCCTCTCCCCCCTCTCCCTATGGGCTCGGATGGAGATCAGCTCCCCCCTAATCACTGCCTTCAGAGCCTCCCACACCATCTCCACCCGGACCTCCCCAGTATCATTGACCTCGAGGTACCTCTCGATACATCCCCGGACCCTCCTACACACCTCCTCATCAGCCAACAACCCCACGTCCAGACGCCAAAGCGGGCGCTGGTCCCGCACCTCCCCCATCTCCAGATCCACCCAATGCGGAGCATGGTCCGAAATCGCTATAGCCGAATATTCGGCATCCTCCACCCTTGGGACCAGCCCCCTACTCAGGACAAAGAAATCAACACGGGAATAAACCCTGTGCACGTGGGATAAAAAAGAGTACTCCCGAGGCCTCGTCCTCCCAAACCTCCAGGGATCCACTCCTCCCATCTGGTCCATAAACCCCCTCAACACTTTGGCCGCCGCCGGCCTCCTGCCTGTCATAGAACTAGAACGATCCAGTGGGGGATCCAGCACCGTATTGAAGTCCCCCCCATGATCAGGCCCCCCACCTCCATGTCAGGAATGCGGCCCAACATACGCCTCATGAAACCAGCATCATCCCAATTTGGGGCATACACATTTACCAACACCACCCTCTCCCCCTGCAGCTTACCGCTCACAATCACATATCTGCTGCCACTATCAGCCACAACCTCAGACGCCTCAAACGCCACCCTCTTCCCCACCAGGATCGCCACCCCCCGGTTCTGCGCGTCGAGCCCTGAATGAAAAACCTGCCCCACCCACCCCTTCCTCAGACAAAACTGGTCCGCCACCTTCAGGTGAGTCTCCTGGAGCATGGCCACATCCGCCTTCAGCCCCTTCAGATGCGAAAACACCCGGGCCCGCTTAACCGGCCCATTCAACCCCCTCACGTTCCACGTGATCAACCGGATCAGGGGGCACCCCCCCCCCCCCCCCCCCCCCCCGTCGACTAGCCATAGCCCATCGACTGCTCGCCCCTGGCCAGCACCCCCCACTCGGCCCGTTTCCCACGGTGATAGAACCTCATCCCGACCCCCCCCCCCCCCCCCCCCCCCCAAACCCACACCAGCTCCTCCCTGGCCAATCCAGCAGCAGCCCGGTATTCCCCCCCCCCCCCCCCCCCTCCAGGCTAGGACCCCTCCTAGCCGCGATGCTCCCTCCATAGTACTCCCGTGAGCCAGCTGACTTCTGCTGACCCTGGCAGCTCCCGCCCTAACTCCGACCCCTCCCGATATGGGGTCACCTCTCCCCCCCTGCAGCAGCTCCTTGGCACCGCTCCAGCGCGGGAAAATGGATCTGATATCCACACCCCTTGCCTCCAGCTCCACCCCCCTCGTCCCGCAGCGCGGGAAACCAGAGGAAAGCCCGTGATTTCCCACTGCCCCACCCCACCCCCTCAACGCAGCTCCCAAATAGCAGTCCCAACCCATCCACCAACCCCGTATAACCAAAAACAGATCAACCACAGACCCCAACGCCCCCCTTAAAACACAAAACCATAACCAACATCATCCGAAAGCGGGAAAACAAACAAACAGAATAACCAGCAACAGCATAAACAGTGATACAAAAACCACCCCCACATCCCCCAATCCCTAGTTCAAGTCCAACTTTTCAGCCTGCACAAAGGCCCACGCCTCCTCCGGGGACTTAAAATAATAATGCCGGTCCTTGTAGGTGACCCACAGGCGCGCAGGCGGCTGCATGCCGAATTTCAACTGCTTGCTGTGGAGCACCGTGTTCGTCCGGTTAAACCTGGCCCTCCACTTAGCACTCCAGTCTTGGTAGACGCGCACTACCGAATTCTCCCACTTGCTGCTCCTCACCTTCTTGGCCTATCGCAGCACACACTCCCGGTCACTGAACCAATGGAACCGCACCAGCACCGCCCGCGGGGGTTCATTCGCCTTAGGCCGCCTGGCCAGTACTCTGTGGGCCCCCTCCAGCTCCAGGGGCAGATAGAAGGATCCTGCCCCCACCAGCGAGTTCAGCATCACGGCCACATAGGCCGGCAGGTCCGACCCCTCCAGCCCCTCCGCAAGGCCCAGGATCCGCAAGTTCTTCCTCCTTGATCGAAACCCCATCTCCTCGAAACGATCTTGCCACTTTTTGTGGAGCGCCTCGTGCATCTCCACCTTCCCCACGAGGGCCGAGACCTCATCCTCGTGCTCAGAGGCCTGCTGCTGCAACTCAAGCATCGCTGCACCCTGGGTTGTCTGGGTCTCCAGCAGCTTACTTGTCGTAACCTTCAGGGATTCCAACAACTCTCCTTTCAGCTCCGTAAAATAGCGCAGAAGGGCCGCCTGCTGTTCCTCAGCCCACTGCCTCCACTCCTCAGGGGCTCCACCGGCCGCCATTTTGTCCACCTTCCCCCGCTTTTCCAGGGGAGCTGCTGCCGTTTTTCTCCTCGCCCCACTCCGGGTCCGCACCATAAATCCCAGGGGGTTTTGCTCCAGACCCCTTTACCCACCGGGAATCGTCGAATCAGCGCCGTTTGGGGCCCTTAAAAGAGCCCACAAGTCCTATTAAAGCGGGAGCTGCCGAACGTGCGGCTTAGCTCCGCATAGCCGCAACCGGAAGTCCAAGCATCATCAGGAATATATCAGGCAGTCTCCTAAAGCAGACACTTAAGTGTTGCTAACTGGTTACCTGCCACTTCCTGTCTGATTTTGCATACAGCAAGGTCACTAGGGGCTGGTTAGTGATGCACAATCAATTGCACAAAGACTACGGTTGGGTACAACTGTGGCTTTATTGCAGTTAGATGCGTGGCCTCCTGCTGCAGCTGGCAAAATGGAAGATCACTGGAGGACACGCATATTTATACACCTCCTACTGGGCAGAGCCAGCCGGAAGGGGCTACCGGCGAACCTGTAATACAGGTCCTACCTTACATCCCCTAATACAGGTGTACAGTCGTTCACCACATTCCCCCGTTAAAAATGAGTCCAGCGGGTGTGGTGTGGAACTATATACAGTGTTGAGAATTATGTACAGTGTCTTAGAAAAGAAATGGGGGAGGAAAAAATGTCAATTTTGACGGTCCGGTGCCCGTTAGAGGTTCAGTCGATCCGGTCCTGGAGTTGCGAGCCAAGTCGGGAGCGATACCCCAGATGTGGACTTCCTGGGGAAGGTAAAAAGACGTTCATGGGGTGTGTTACTTGGAGCGGTGCACAGTAGTGACCAGATAGAGTGTAGTGCATCAGGGAGGACCTCCTGCCAGCGGGAGGCTGAGAGGTTCCTGGACCATAGGGCCAGCTGGACGGCCCTCCAAACCGTCCCATTCTCCCTCTCTACCTGCCCGTTTCCCCGGGGGTTGTAGCTTGTCGTTCTGCTGGAGGCGATACCCCTGCTGAGCAGGAACTGACGCAGTTCATCACTCATGAATGAGCATTCCCTGTCACTGTGGATGTAGGCGGGGAAATCGAACAGCGCAAAGATTGCACTCCGCACAGACCTGGCAGTCCCTGGTGACTGTCCGTACTTCCTCGACGGAGTAGGGCAGGTTGCGAGCCTTGACGAGACGGTACAGGCGAGTGACCCCCGGGTGACAAAGGCTGTCGTGTAGGGCCCGGAGTTGGTCTACTTGTGCGCTGGCACATGTACCTCGGGACAGGGCGTCTGGGGCTCGTTGAGCTTGCCAGGGCGATACAAAATCTCGTAATTATAGGTGGAGAGCTCGATTCTCCAACGCAAGATTTTATCATTTTTGATCTTGCCCCGCTGTGTGTTATTGAACATGAAGGCTACCGACCATTGGTCAGTGAGGAGAGTGAATCTCCTGCCGACTATGTAATCCCTCCAATGCCGCACAGCTTCAACGATAGCCTGGGCCTCTTTTTCGACGGATGAGTGCCGAATTTCAGAGGCATGAAGGGTGCGGGAAAAGAACGCCACGGGCCTGCCTGCCTGGTTGAGGGTGGCGGCAAGGGCGACATCTGAAGCATTGCTTTCTATTTGAAAAGACAGTGTCTCGTCTACTGCGTGCATCCCAGCCTTGGCTATGTCTGCTCTGATACGGGCGAAGGCGTGCTGTGCCTCGGCAGTGATGGGAAATTCGATGGACTGTATGAGTGGGCGGGCCTTGTCCGCATAGTTTGGGACCACTGAGCGTAGTACGAAAAGAACCCAGGCAGCGTTTGAGTGCCTTGGGGCAGTGGGGGAGGGGAAGCCCCATGAGGAGGCGAATGTGGTCGGGATCGGGCCCCAGAACTCCGTTCTGGACCACATATCCTTTTTTTTTGTAAAATAATTTTTATTGAATAATTTTGAATTTATACAACAACATCAAACCATACTAAAATACCAACGATAACTGTAATGACAACAATCATGAACCTTTGCCCCTCCTCAATGAACAACCCAACATATTAACAACAACTTAAGTTAACACAATGTTGTTACATAACCGTAGCGAAAAAATGTAGAAACTATAATAAGGAACACCCCCCCTTGCGCCCCCCCCCCCCCCCCCCCCCCCGGTTGCTGCTGCTATTGACCAAGATACCTATCTTTGAGCCAGGAAGTCCAGAAAAGGCTGCCATCTTTTATAGAACCCTTGTACTGATCCTCTCAGGGCAAATTTAACCCTTTCCAACTTTATAAATCCCGCCATGTCACTGATCCTGGTCTCTACACTTGAGGGCCTCGCATCCTTCCACTGCAGCAAGATCCTCCGCTGGGCTACTAGGGACACAAAGGCCAGGACACCGGCCTCCTGCACTCCCGGCTCAACCGCAACTCCGAAAATCGCGAGTCCCCACCCTGGTTTGATCCTGGATCCAACCACCCTCGACACCATCCCCGCCACCCCCTTCCAGAATTCATCCAGTGCCGGGCATGCCCAGAACATATGGGCATGATTCGCTGAACTTCCCGAACACCTGGTGCACCTGTCCTCACCCCCAAAGAACCTACTCATCCTAGTCCCGGACATGTGGGCCCGATGCAACACCTTGAATTGGATGAGACTAAGCCTCGCACAGGAAGAGGAAGAGTTGACTTTCTCCAAGGCATCCGCCCAAGTCCCGTCCTCTATCTGCTCCCCAAGTTCCCCCTCCCATTTAGCCTTCAGCTCCTCCACTGACGACTCCTCCACCTCCTACATTACCTTATAAATGTCAGACACCTTCCCCTCTCCGACCCACACCCCCGAAAGCACTCTGTCCATCGCCCCCCGCGAGGGCAGCAAAGGGAACTCCTCTACCTGTTGCCTAGCAAACGCCTTTACCTGCAAGTATCTGAACATGTTCCCTTGGGGAGCCCAAATTTATCTTCCAGTTCCCCCAGGCCCGCAAACCTCCCGCCAATAAACAGGTCCCTCAATTTACTGATGCCCACCCTTTGCCACCCCTAAATCCCCCATCAGTGTTCCCCGGGATGAACCGATGATTTCCACCTAATGGAGCCTCCATCGAGCTCCCTGTTTCCCCCCTATGCCGTCTCCACTGTCCCCAGATTCTTAGGGTCGCCGCCACCACCGGGCTCGTGGTATACCTCTTAGGAGAGAGCGGCAACGGTGCCGTTACCATGGCACCCAGGCTAGTACCTCTACATGACGCCATCTCCATTCTTTTCCACGCCGCCCCTCCCCCCTCCATCACCCATTTATGCACCATTGACACATTGGCCGCCCAATAGTACCCCAAAAGGTTGGGCAGCGCCAGCCCGCCTCTATCCCTCCCTCGCTCCAGGAAAACCCTCTTCACTCTCGGAGTCTCATGTGTCCACACAAAGCTCAAGATACTGCTAGTCACTCTCCTAAAGAAGGCCCTGGGGGTAAAGATGGGCAGACACTGAAAGAGGAACAAGAACCTCGGAAGCACCGTCATTTTGACGGACTGCACCCTCCCCGCCAATGACAATGGCAGCATGTCCCACCTCTTGAACTCCTCCTCCATCTGATCTACAAGTCTAGTGAAATTATGTTTGTGAAGAGTCCCCCAGTCCCTGGCCACCTGCACCCCCAGGTACCTAAAGCTCTCCCCTGCCCGTCTAAGCGGGAGCCTACCAATTCCTTCTTCCTGGTCTCCAGGGTGCACCACAAACACCTCACTCTTGCCTAAATTTAGTTTATAACCTGAAAAGGTCCCAAACTCAGCTAGCAGCTCCATCACCCCCGGCATCCCTCCCACCGGGTCCGCCACATACAGTAACAGGTCATCGGCATATAACGATACCCTATGTTCCTCCCCACCTCGCACCAAACCTCTCCACCTCTCCGAATCTCTCAACGCCATCGCCAGCGGCTCGATTGCCAATGGAAACAACAAGGGGGACAGGGGACAACCCTGCCTGGTCCCTCGGTAAAGCCGGAAGTACTCCAACCTCCTCCCATTCGTGGCCACGCACGCCATCGGGGCCTCATATAGCAGCCTCACCCATCTAATAAACCCTTCACCAAATCCAAACCTCCCCAACACCTCCCATAAGTACCCCCACTCCACTCTATCGAAGGCCTTCTCCGCATCCAGCGCCACCACTATCTCTGCCTCCCCCTCAATCGCCGGCATCATGATGACATTCAACAATCTCCGCACATTCGTGTTCAGCTGCCTTCCCTTCACAAATCCTGTCTGGTCCTCGTGTACAACCCCTGGCACACAGTCCTCTATCCTGGTGGCCAGGATTTCTGCCAGCACCTTGGCATCTACGTTGAGGAGAGATATGGGCCTGTATGAACCACACTGCTGGGGGTCCTTATCCTTCTTTAAGATTAACGATATCAGCGCCCGCGACATAGTTGGGGGCAAAGTCCCCCCTTCCCACGCCTCATTAAGTGTCCGCACCAGCAAGGGGCCCACTAGGTCCACAAACTTTGTATAAAATTCCACCGGGAACCCATCCGGCCCCGGTGCCTTCCCTGACTGCATCTGCCCGATCCTCTTAACTAGCTCCTCCAGCTCAATCGGCACACCCAACCCCTCCACCTGCTCCTCCTGCACCTTCGGGAAAGAAAGCCTGTCGAGGAACCTCTTCATTCCCTTCCTCTCCCCCATTGGCTCCGACCGGTACAGTTCCCCGTAAAAGTCCTTGAAGACCTCATTCACCTCTACCCCCTTCCGCACCACATTCCCACTCTTGTCTCTCACTCCAGCAATTTCCTTTGCCGCATCCCGCTTGCGGAGCTGATGAGCCAGCATCCTACTCGTCTTTTCACCATGTTCGTACATTGCCCCTTGTGCCTTCCTCCACTGTGCTTCCGCCTTTCTAGTGGTCAGCAGATCAAATTTAGCCTGCAGGCTGCGCCTCTCCCCCAACAGTCCCTCCTCTGGTGCCTCTGCGTACCTCCTGTCTACCTCCAGCATCCTTCCCATCAGTCTATCCCTCTTACTCCTCTCGCTCCTCTCCCTGTGTGCCCGGATGGATATCAGCTCCCCACGAATCACTGCCTTCAGGGCTTCCCAGACCACCCCACCTGAACCTCCCCCGTATCATTCACCTCGAGGTACCCCTCAATACTTGCCCGGACCTTCCTACACACCTCCTCCTCCGCCAACAACCCCACATCCAACCGCCACAACGGGCGCTGGTCCCGCACCTCCCCCATCTCCAACTCTATCCAATGCGGAGCGTGGTCGGAGATTGCAATGGCCGAATACTCCATGGCCACTTCCAACTAGGTACAGGGAAACTCGCAAAGCCTAGCGGGTAAAATGGACAAAGCCAAGACTCAGGCAGGCTCAGAGCCTGAAATGCATTTTTGTCAGCAAGAAGTCCAGACGGTATCGAAACTCCAACCAGTTAGCATTTTAATGGGGCCTATTAGCATTTGATGGCCCATCCTCACCAAAACAATGGACTGGTACTCGAACAACCAGTACAGTCCCAGACATTTCGGCGCCATTCCCTGCTCAAGGGAAACGCAAACAGCGGGGTCAGTGACCGCTTGGGACACGCCCAGCCATCCAGATCCCCGTCCACTTATCGGTTAGGAATCGAACGGAGTGATCAGGGATCACCCAATTAGTGGAGCCCAGACTGAAGGACCGCCCAAAAGAGCGCGAAAACCCCCAAGTATAAGAAGAGTTTGCCATATGTTCGTCGTCTCTTGGACCTGGTACCCCGGTCACGGCCATCTCCAAGTGCAGCAACACCAGAAGCAAGTACAAGTTCAATGCTCGCTACCAGACAGGTGAGACTATCTGAGCAGCAGTTACTCCTGGGTCACTGTCTGTGCGGAGTCTGCACGTCCTCCCCGTGTGTGCGTGGGTTTCCTCCGGGTGCTCCGGTTTCCTCCCACAGTCCAAAGATGTGCGGGTTAGGTGGATTGGCCATGCTAAATTGCCCGTAGTGTCCTAAAAAGTTGGGTTACGGGTATAGGGTGGATACGTGGGTTTTGGTAGGGTGATCATTGCTCGGCACAACAGCGAGGGCCAAAGGGCCTGTTCTGTGCTGTACTGTTCTATGTTCTATGTTCCTTCGGACTCGATAGATCCAGAATCGAACAGCGGCCACTGTTTCTCTGGTCTAAGCTGGGTGCCCGAAGTTAAGTACAGGTTGTCTTAGTCGATAGGTGTAGTTATCTAGTAGTGTTTATGTTGCATGACCAATTGTGTGTAAATAAAGCACCCTTTACCTTGAACTAACTAACTGGTGTTTGGCTCTTTGATCAATAGTTGGTTGAACCTCATGGTGGTATCATTTGATACCTGGCGACTCTAAGCATTAGGACATAAATATCAAAAGAAAGGAAGGCAAACTCACTGATTGCCATAATTGGAACAGAGCCACAGAAAGGACAGAGTAAAAGAGTAAAAGGAGAAAAGACAACACCAGATAACCTTTGAACACTAAGGGGCAATTTAGCATGGCCAATCCACCTAACCTGCACATCTTTGGACTGAGGATGTATTTTAAAAGTAGTTTTTGAGCACTGTTGCAACAGTTTGCTGAGCTGCACCATGCTTTTTTCTTATTCATTCATGGGATGTGGGCGTCGCAGAATGTGCCAGCATTTATTGCCCATCCCAACCGTTAACAGTCAAGCACATTGCTGTGGATCTGGAGTCACATACAGGCCAGACCAGGTAAGGATGGAAGATTTCCAGATGGGTTGTATGACAATCGACGTGGCCATCACCAGATTGTTATTAACACAGTGGGTAGCATTGTTGCTTCACAGCTCC
The DNA here is from genome assembly GCF_902713615.1 of Scyliorhinus canicula. Classification (NCBI taxonomy): domain Eukaryota; kingdom Metazoa; phylum Chordata; class Chondrichthyes; order Carcharhiniformes; family Scyliorhinidae; genus Scyliorhinus; species Scyliorhinus canicula. Next base: position 165,415,024 of record NC_052153.1, read on the forward strand.
AGGGTCCCAGCTGGGTCACTGTCTGTGTGGAGTCTGCATGTTCTCCACGTGTCTGCGTGGGTTTCTTCCGGGTGCTCCATTTTCCTCCCACAAGTCCCGAAAGACGTGCTGTTAGGTAATTTGGACAGGGACTTCTGGTGGCGGCTATGAGGGAGTAAGTCGCACATTTAGTGGCTCTCAATCCAGTCGGACTTTTGGACCTTTTTCCCCGACTTTCTTGTACTTTTGAGCGTTGGATCTGAAGGCATAGGCACTCAGATATAGGTGTATGGAATTAAGAAGCAGAAGGAATTGCAAACAGCTGAAGAAGTGGGCAAACAAGGGCAGTGTAAAAACTGCTGCTGAGAACAATATGGCCGATGTCCGGACCCCGGTGCAGACAGCCCAGCCAACAACGGAGCATCTGCTGAAGGTCATCCAACAGGGCATCACCGCGCTGAAATGGGACAGTTTAGACCCCATTCAGAAATCAATCGAGTGCCTGGAGCACAGGCTGGATGCCCAGGATCAGACAGTCCGGAAGCTGGAGAAGGCGCTGGAGGAGCAGGAGGATCACCAAACGGTGGTGGAGGTGGAGATGGAGAGGCTGAAAGACCAACAAAAAAGGCTTCTGGAAAAGGTGGAGGAGCTGGAAAATAGGTCACCGGCAGAATTTGAGAATCGTTGGTCTCCCGGAAGGGGCTGAGGGAGAGGATGCCGCAGCGTATGTGGCAGACATGTTCCAGAAGCTGTTGGGGGATGATGTCTTACCTCGCCCATTGGAGGTGGACAGGGCGCACAAAGGCACAAAGGCACAAAGCGTTGGCAAGGCAGCCATGAGCTGCCCGCCCCCCCCCCCCCCCCCAAGCGATGGTGGTTCCACAGACTCCTGGACAAGGACCGGGTGCTACAGTAGGCCAAGCACACGTGGAGCTGCCATTGGAATAACAGTGTCTTGCGCAACTACCAGGACCTGAGCGTGGAGGTGGCCAGAAGGAGGGACGGCCGCAGGCAAGGCAAAGAGATTCTGTTGAAGAAGCAGGTGAAGTTTGGGCTGCTATACGCAGCGTGCCTTTGGGTCACGCACAAGAGACGGCATCATTACTTTGAGGAGCCCGAGGACGCGAAGGACTTCGCCAAGAGAGAAGGGCTGTTGCTGAACTGAGGACTTTTTGGGGTTGAGTTAAAAAGTCACTAAGCGATGTTTACACGTTTTTCTTGTGTTGTGTTTTTTTTTCTCTTCTGTACGCGAGTTCTCGCTGGAAAAAGAGGGTAGTTAAGGTATTTGGTGCTGGGGGCTTTTTGTGTTCTGATCGGGGTGGTTTAAAGTGCCTATTACGTATTTTTTAAATTCAATTTGCACTAGCGTCGGGGTTTCCTTTGTTCCTTGTTTTTTTTGTTCAGAGCAATTGCTCGAGGATGGCTGGTTTGGGGAAGTGGTGTCGATGGGCGGGGGGATGGGTCAGAGGGAACAATAGGTGGGAGACTTCTTGGCACCGGAGTCGAGTCACCAGGCTAGCTGGCTGAGCTGGTCTACGGAAGCTAGGTGGGGGGAGTGCATATAGCTAGTTTATGGGAGGGGTTAGGTTACAGGGTGTTGTTGCTGGGGGGGAGGGGGGTAGTTGATCTGCTGACGAGGGAGGGATTTGGGTTTGGTAACATGGAGGAGGTCGGAGGTGGGGGTTGCCAGGAGGCTGGCCAGGGGAAGCGCGACACAGGGGCTATGGGCTGCCCCAAGAAAGGAGATGGCTGATCGGTGAGGGGGGGGGGGGGCACGGTGTCCCTCAACCAGGCTGATCACCTGGAACGTTAGAGGGTAAAACGGGCCGGAAAAAAGGGCACGTGTGTTCGCGCATTTGAGGGCGCTGAAGGAGGACGTGATAATGCTTCAGGAGACTCATCTGAAAGCAGCTGACCAAGTCAGATTAAGGAAGGGCTGGATTAGGTCTTCCACTCGGGGCTGGACACTAAAACCAGGGGGGTCGCAATTGTGGTATAACTAACGGGTGCAATTCAAGGTGGGTAGCACAATCTCGGATGGGGGAGGCAAATTTGTCATAGTGAGTGGCAAGCTCGAGTGGATGAGAGTAGTTTTGGTCAATGTATATGCCCCAAATTGGAATGATGTGGATTTTATTAAGAGACTCCTGGGGAAGATACCTTACCTGGACTCGTACAGGCTGATTATGGGAGGGGATTTTAACACAGTCCTCGACCGCGGCCTAGACCGGTCGTGTTCAAAAACGGGTAAGGTGCAGGCAATGGCAAAAGAACTGAGGGGGTTCATGGAGCAAATGGGGGAGGGGGGGGCTGATCCATGGAGGGCTAGTCGGCCGACGGGGAAGGAGTTTTTATTCTATTTCATAAGGTGTATTCCCGAATTGATTTTTTCATCATGAGCAGGGATTTGTTGGCGGGGGTGACAGACGTAGAATATTCGGCGATCGCTATTTCGGGCCATGCTCCACACTGGGTTGATCTGCAGGTCTGCAAGGAAAGTTTTCAGTGCCCTCAATGGAGGCTAGAGGTTGGTTTGTTGGTGGACGAGGTGGTGTGTGAGGGGGTGAGGGATTGTACGCAAAGCTACCTGCAGGTCAATGACACAGGGGAAGTCACAGCTGTGGAGCTTTGGGAGGTGTTGAAGGCAGTGGTGAGAGGGGAGCTGATTTTGATTCGAGCTTGTAGGGACAGGATGGACAAGGCAGAAACGGACCGACTGGTGAAGGAGATCTTGCAGATAGACAGGGGATACGTGGCGACCCGAGGGCAGAGCTATCAAGGGAACGACGAAGGCTACAGACTGAGTTTGGGGTGTTGTCCACAGATAAGGCTGTGGAGCAGCTTAGGAAGGTGAGGGGTGCGATTTACGAGCACGGGGAGAAAGCCAGTAGAATGCTGGCACAGCAACTGAGGAAGAGGGAGGCGGCCAGGGAAATAGGGAAGGTAGTGGGGGGGTGGGGAAACTTGGTAGGGGATCCGGCAGGGCTGAACAAGGTGTTCAGGGACTTCTATAGTAAGCTTTACACCTCGGAACCCACTGCGGGGCCGGAGGGGATGAGGCACTTTCTGGATGGACTGACCTTCCCATAAGTGGGTAGGGGGTTGGTAGACGGGCTGGCGGCCCCGATTAGGACCGAAGTAATATAGGGGGGCTTGAGGGCCATGCAATCGGGTAAAGCCCTGGGGCCGGATGGGGTATCCGGTCGAGTTTTATAAAAAGTTCTCTATGTTTTATGTTCTATAGTGGGGCCGGTGCTGGTTAGGGTCTTTAATGAGGCAAGAGACAGAGGGGTTTTACCCCCGATGATTTCACAGGCCACCATCTCCCTGATGTTGAAACGGGACAAAGACCCGGAGGCATGTGGGTCCTATAGGCCGATCTCTCTGCTCAATGTAGATGCTAAAATACTGGCCAAGCTCTTGGCTGCTAGGATTGAGGACTGTGAGCCGGACGTTATTATGGAAGATCAAACCGGGTTCGTCAAGGGCAGGCAGTTGGTAGCCAACCTAAAAAGTCTGCTAAATGTGATCATGATGCCCCCAGAGGGTAGGGAGGTAGAGGTAGTTGTGGCAATGGATGCCGAGAAGGCTTTCGATCGGGTTGAGTGGGACTATTTATGGGAGGTACTGGGACGATTTGGGTTTGTGGAGGAGTTTATCGACTGGGTCAGACTGTTGTACCAGGCTCCGGAGGCCAGTGTAAGGATGAATTGGACGACGTTTGACTATTTTAGACTGTACCGAGGGACAAGACAGGGTTTCCCCCTCTCCCCACTACTGTTTGCACTAGCGATAGATCTGCTGGCAATTGCCCTGAGAGCTTCTAGGGGTTGGAAGCGGCTGGTACGGGGGGGGGGGGGGGGGGGGGGGGGGGGACGGTGGGGGGGGGGGGGGGGGGGGGGGGGGACTCCAGAGTGTCATTGTACGCCGCCGACCTGCTCTTATACATCACGGATCCAGTGGCTGGGATGGATGAAATCTTGGGAATTCTGAGGGAATTCAGCCAGTTCTCGGGGTACAAACTGAACATGGCAAAGAGTGAGTTGTTTGTAGTCCAGGTGAGGGGTCAGGAGGGTAGGTTGAGGGGGCTGCCGTTCAGGTTAGTAGAGGACAGTTTTAGATAATTAGGGATACAGATGGCGCGGGACTGGGGCCGGCTGCACAAGTTGAACTTATCTCGGTTGGTGGAGCAAATGAGGGTCGAGTTCCGGAGATGAGATGCGCTCCCACTGACACTAGTGGGGAGAGTGCAGACGGTTAAAATGACGATCTTCCTGAGATTCCTGTTCGTATTCCAGTGTCTCCCCATTTTCATTCCACCGTGTTTTTTCAAGAAGGTCAATAAAATGATTATAGGATTTGTGTGGGCGGGAAAGTCCCCATGGGTGAGGAGATTGATGCTCGAAAGGAACCGAGGAGAAGGGGGGCTGGCGCTGCCAAACTTTAGTAATTACTACTGGGCGGCCAACATAGCTATGATAAGGAAGTGGATGGTGGGTGCAGGGTCGGTTTGGGGGCGGATGAAGGCCGCTTTGTGCAGGGGCACTAGTCTGGCAGCCCTGGTTACGGCGCCCCTGCCACTCCCGCCAGCACGGTACTCCACCAGCCCTATAGTGGTGGCGACTTTGCGGAACTGGGGCCAATGGAGAAGGTATGTGGGGGAAGTGAGCGCATCAGTTTGGTCCCCAATTTGTGACAGTCACCGGTTTGCCCCGGGGAATATGGACGGTGGGTTCCGAGCATGGCGGAGGGCTGGGATTGAGAGGATGGGGGATCTGTTCTTGGAAGGGAGCTTCCCAAGCATGAGGGAGCTAGAGGAGAAACTTGCGCTGGCAAGAGGGAATGATTTCAGGTACCTGCAGGTGCGGGACTTTCTACGCAGACAGATTCCATCCTTCTCACGCCTCCTCACATCCTGGAGGATCCAGGATAGGGTAGTGTCTAGTGGATGGGTGGGGGAGGGGAGGGTCTCAGATATATACAAAGAACTTATGGGGACAGAGGAGTCGCCGACCGAGGAGCTGAAGCTTAAGTGGGAAGAGGAGCTTGGAGGTGAGATAGAAGCGGGCTTAAGGGCGGAGACGTTGAGCAGGGTAAACGCAACCGCAACATGCGCTAGGCTCAGCCTGATTCAATTCAAGGTCGTCCACCGGGTCCACATGACAGTGGCCCGGATGATTAAATTCTTTGGATTGGAGGATAGGTGTGCCAGATGTTCGGGAGGACCAGCGAACCATGTCCACATGTTCTGGGCATGTCCAAAACTCAGGGGGCACTTGCAGGGATTTGGGAACGTTCTGTCCCAGGTACTGAAAACAAGGGTGGTGATGAGGCCAGAGGTGGCAATTTTTGGAGTTTCGGAGGTCCTGGGAGTCCAGGAGGAGAGAGAGGCTGATGTTTTGGCCTTTGCTTCCCAGGTAGCCTGGCGACGAATTGTGCTGGCAAGGAGGGACACAAAGCCCCCGAAGTCGGAGGCCTGGCTATCGGATATGGCGAGCTTTCTCGGTCTGGAGAAAATTCAAGTTTGCTCTGAGAGGGTCACTGTCAGGATTCGCCCAGAGGTGGCAACCATTTATCGACTTCTTTGTGGAGAATTAATCGTCGGCAGGGGGTTTAGGGCAACGTCGACTAGGGGGGTAGTTAGGCGGGTCCTTGTAGGAGGGGAGCTTTTTTTTGCACAATGTTGATTGTTATTTGCACACTGTTTTGTATTGTTGTTGTTTATTGTGCCAAAATGCCTCAATAAAATTGTTTATCAAAAAGAAAGTAATTTGGACATACTCAATTCTCCCTATGTAGAACATAGAACATACAGTGCAGAAGGAGCCATTCGGCCCATCGAGTCTGCACCGACCCACTTGAGCCCTCACTTCCACCCTATCCCCGTAACCCAATAACCCCTCCTCACCTTTTTGGTCACTAAGGGGCAATTTATCATGGCCAATCCACCTAATCTGCACATCTTTGGACTGTGGGAGGAAACCGGAGCACCCGGAGGAAACTCACGCAGACACGGGGAGAACGTGCAGAATCCGCAGAGACAGTGACCCAGTAGGGAATCAAACCTGGGATCCTGGCGCTGTGAAGCCACAGTGCTAACCACTTGTGCTACCGTGTTGCTCCCTCCATGTACCCGGACAGGTGCCGGAATGTGGCGACTCGGGGCTTTTCACAGTAACTTCATTGCAGTGTTAATGTAAGCTTTTATGTGACAATAAAGATGATGATTATTATCAAAATTCAAATTTCACCACCTGCAGTGTCGGGATTTGAACCTGGGACCCCAGAGCAGTACTCCAGGTCTCTGGTTTATTAGTCCAGCGACAATACCACTAGCCACCGCCTTCCCATAATACTAATGCTAATTCATCATCACAACAGGTGGGCTGCTTACTATTACAGGTATGAATTTTGTTACACATTCACTGGCATCTGTTGAATTTGTTTCATTAAAAAAAAACAAGTGATAATTAATTGTGCTTGATAAACAGGAGCGGACATGAATGTTGTGCCTTTCCCACGGGGGATGCTGGCGAGAAAAATTGTGTGTGGGTGGGGGGGATGCATGTGCAGGTTAGGTTTCATAGCGAGCCCCACCAGGGGAAGGTGCTTCGGGTAGTCCCTTGCACCCCAGCCGCATCAATCAGCCTCATTCATCACAGGGAGCTTGCAAACTGCTGCTGTTAGCCCATGAGCAGCTTCCTATCTCCAAAGCCCAGCTTTTCACTTTGCCTCATCCCTTTCGGCGACTGAGGAATGAGAGAAGCCCTGGGGGGGGTGTTGGAGAGAGAGAGAGAGGGGGTGGGGGGCTCAGTTGTCAGAATGCACTTTAACTTGAAACCAAATAAGGGCAAAAACCTCGGCGTTGACGTTTGATCTGGACGCGGGTGAGGGGGGGATTGAGTGACAGGGAGGGAGGGAGGGAGCCCGTCACTCACATGGCTCGGCGCTTCAGCCCTGTTCCTCCGGGGGGGGGGGGGGGGGGGGGGGCTGGACTGGGCAGGGGCCGGCCCAGGCGCTATATAAAGGCAAGTTGTTTCACGGGAGCTTCTCGCAGAGCAGCAGGAGGGAAGGGAGGGGTTGGGAATTTTGGGATTGGTACTTCACTGTCTCTTTGATATCACAGCGGGAGGGGGGGTGGGGAGGAATTCTTTCCGATTAAGTTGGCCAGCCAAAAGGAAAAACAAGAGAGAAAAGATGCCGCAAAACGTGGTGCTGACAGGACCTGGTCCCTGGGGCTTCAGACTGACCGGTGGGGCGGATTTTAACCAGTCCTTGACCGTCTCCCGGGTGAGTTGTCTTCTGTTTTTGTTTTGCCGCCTCTGTTTACTGTGCGGGGGCCGAGCGGGTTTGCAAATGTGGCTCATCCGTCTCGATCAGGAGTGTCCAAACAGAGAATGCAGACTAATCTCAGCAGCTCTGGCAGCATCTTTGTCTGTCCCGGACTCCAGCTCTCCCAGTGATCCCACACTCAGTGTCCTGCTTCCTGACCATGTTTCTAACAGCTTTGAGGATGTTGCAGTTAGAGTTAAGAACTTTAAGAATTCGGAGCTGGAGTAGTTGGGAGTAGTTTGTCAAAAGCAAATCCATAAAAATAGGACACTGGAAGAATGCAGAGAACATCGTGAAGCCGCCAGTAAAAACCCCTTTGTGCTCTTCACCCTTTGTGTCCCGCGCTTTGGTGCAAGTATTTCTCAGTCACTGCAGTCCACCAGGAGCTGAAGTTATTTCAAACCTGGAGATGCCTTTTTAAACCTGTAAACATAGAAACATAGAACAGTACAGCACAGAACAGGCCCTTCGGCCCTCAATGTTGTGCCGAGCAATGATCACCCTACTCAAGCCAACGTATCCACCCTATACCAGTAACGCAACAACCCCCCCCAACCTTATTTTTTAGGATACTAAGGACAATTTAGCATGGCCAATCCACCTAACCCGCACATCTTTGGACTGTGGGAGGAAACCGGAGCACCCGGAGGAAACCCACGCACACACGGGGAGGACGTGCAGACTCCGCACAGACAGTGACCCAGCCGGGAATCGAACCTGGGACCCTGGAGCTGTGAAGCATTTACGCTAACCACCATGCTACCGTGCTGCCCCAAACAGGAAATAACGGAAACACCGCAACAGGTGGACCACCTGAGAATCGCTTACATAACTCCCCAAAAATATATGGCTGATGGTGTAAATCTGAAAGAAAATCAGAAATGCACTTTATATTCTCTGATTCTGTGTAATACTGAGCAGATCTAGGACAATCTGCAGGTCTGGGGTCATCTGATCAGAGATAAATATTGTGAACAATGCAGCTAGATTACTTCTGGTAGCATCTGTGGAGAGAGAAACAGAGTTAATGTGTCGAGTCCGATGACTCTTCCACAGAATTGTTAGCAGAAATTTCTACTCAAACGAGACCTTGTTTCTCTCCGCAGACACTGCCTTGACCTTTGGCATATTTCCAGCACTTTTCTGTTTTTATTATTTTTTTCAGCAGCATGCACTCGTTTATTGTACAACCATGTATGCTATTCCATTCACTTTGTTTTTTCAGCAGTGAGGGTTTTAAAAAAAAAATGCTGTGTTGACTGGTTCAGAACTGTGACCAGCTGAACTGAGAAAAAGGATCACCAGATGAGAGGCGGGTGCATGATTTTTTTCACAGAAGGTCTTGATGTGTTTCGCTGCGATTTTGAGTCTATATTGGATAGATTTCTTTGAAGCCCTGACCGATGTTTGAGTATCAGGGAAGGCACATCTGCTTCACTTGTCCCTGCCATTCTGAAGAAGGTTTGGGACTGGACTAAAAATGAACATTTCAAACCTCATCTGAATCATTGTATAAAATTAGCATTTTTGAACTAAACTCTTCCAGAGTATTCAGGGAGTGCAATTAATTACAAGACAAATCCTGTCCTTGACACGAGCTGGAAGTTGGTGAAACCAAGAAGAGAAGGATTACTTGTTGAAATCATTAGGTCACTGCTCAATCCAGTGGTGAGGTCAGGTGAGGTCATCCATTCAAGGCACTTGTTTGATAAATTCAGAGGCCTCTTCCTTTGACCTGATCGAAACTCAAACTTCTCTTGTGTGCCATGGTTGGATCACCTTTCATCCTGACGATTTGTATTTGAACAGAATGGCCTTTTATTTCAATGAGTGCCTTACTAACTGGTGAGAGAGAAATTGGATTGACATCGCAACTTTCACTGTAAACTCATCTGTCAATTTGTGAGCGTGTTTTTGGCAGGCTCTGCTTGTTGGTACTTCAGGTATCACCCACCACTTTGTTGATGATTGGGTGTAAGGTGATAGGACAGTAATGGGCAGAACTTGGACTGGGACAGGATTGTCCTGCCTTTTGAGGACAGAGTATACCTGGATATTCATGCACATTGTCAGGTTGATGTCGTTGATGTTGTAGCTGCACTGGAACAGCTTAACTAGAGGTGCTGCTAGTTGTGGAGCATTGCAGCTAGGGTGGTGTTGGGGTCCATCTAACGCACTCAGCTGTTTCTTAATCTCACATGAGCTGAATCAGATTGGCTGAAGACTGACATGTACGATGCTGGGGTGCTTAGGACTGAAGTGAATCATCCACTTAGCAGTTCAACCTTGTCTTTTGAACTGACATGTTGGGCACTGCCATCACTGATAATGGAGAAATTCATTAAACCTCCTCCTTCCCTTAGTCATTTAATTGTCTATTTTTCCTGTCTGGATTTAGCAGAATTGATCTTTGACCTGATCTGTCAGTTGGGGGATTACAGAATCACAGAATCCCTACAGTGCAGAAGGAGGCCATTTGGCCCTTCGAGTCTGCATGGACATCCGAAAGGGCAATCTACCTAAGCCCACTCCTCCACCCTATCCCCGTAACACCGTGCATTGATTTTTTTTTTTAAATTTAGAGTACCCAATTATTTTATCCAATTAAGGGGCAATTTAGCATGGCCAATCCACCTAGCCTGCACATCTTTTGGGTTGTGTGGGTGAAACCCACGCAGACACGGGGAGAATGTGCAAACTCCATACAGACAGTGACCCAGGGCTGGGATTCGAACCGGGTCCTCAGTGCCGTAGGCAGCAATGCTAACCACTGTGCCACCGTACTGCCCCACACCGTGCATTGATAATGGCCAACCCACGTAACCTACACATCTTTGAACAGTTAAGGGGAAATTTAGCGTGGCTGATCCACCTAACCTACACGTATTTTGAGCAGGTTGCTTAGCTCTGTCGCTCACATCTGCTCCCGTTGTTTAGCATGCATGTAGTCCTGTGATGCAGCCTCATGAGGTTGACCATCTTATTTTTAGGTAAGCCTAGTGCCGCCCCTGGCGTGGCGTCCAGCATTCTTCATTGAACCAGGATTGTTTCCCCGGCTTGATGGTAATGATAGAGTGAGGGATATGCCGGGTTACAGATTAATATCGCCTACAACTCTGCTGCTGCTGATAGCTCACAGTGCTTCACGGATGTCCAGATTTGAGCTGCTGGATCTGTTCTGGATCTATCCCATTTAGCACAGTGCTAGTGCCACACAACACAATAGGGGTTATCCTCAGTGTCAAGGCCAAGAAGTGGTCTCCACAGGGACTATGTGATGGTCACTCGTTGTCGACAGTTAGATTGGTGAAGACAATATCAAACAGGGTTTCCCTCTTCTTGGTTCTCTCAACATTCCACAGACCCAGTCTAGTGGATAAATCCTTCAGAATTTGTCCAGTTCTGGTTTTGATGGCAGCATTAAGCCAGTTTTCTTGATGAAAATTGAGGTCGCCAACTCAGGGTACATTCTGTGCCGTTACTACCTTCAGTGCATCTTCCAATGTATTAAACGTCGAGGGCACTGATTCATCAGCTAAGGAGGATGATTAATGGTAACTAGCAGGAGGTTTCCTTTCTGATGCTTCACCTGATGCTGTGAGCCTTCATGGAGTCCACAGTCAATGTTGGCGACTCCAAGGGCCACCCCCTCCAGACTGCACACCACTGCGTCACCACCTTTGTTGGATCTGTCCTGCTGGTGGGACAGTACATACCTAGGTATGGCGATGGGGAAGTCTGGAAAGTTGCTATGATTCTGTAAACCTGATTGACTAACAAATGCTGTTGCTTAAATAGTCTGAGGGAAAGCTCTTTCCAACTTTGCTACTAGTCCTCCAGTGACAGTGAGGAAACATTTGCAGGATTCACTGGGCTGTCTGTGCCTTCGTTGGGTCCTAATTCAAGTGGCCTGTCCATTGTTTAAATCCTGTTTTATACAGGCTTGGCACCTCTCCATGATGGCTAGTCCACCCTACCGGCAATATTCAAGCCCACCTATGACGTATGATTCTCTTACAATGTCTGATCATTCCTGGCAATGTCCACTCCATTCAAGCAATATCTATCTAAATCCTGGGATTGCCACCCTCTGATGGTGGCATTCAACGTAAAGGAAGACGATTGCGGCTGTTGGAGGACATATATCTCTGCCTCAGGACATCGCTTGCAGGAGTTCCTCAGCATAGTCTCCAAGGCCCAAACATCTTCAGGTGCATCGTGAGTGACCTTCCCTCCATTATAAGGTGTTCAGTTCCATTCACAACTACTCAGATATTGGGGCAATTCCTGCCTGCATGAAGCAAGACCTGAACAAACTTTAGGCTTGGGTTAAGTAGTGGCAAGTAACATATACGCCACACAAGCGCCAGCAATGGCCATCTCCAGCAAGAGAAAATCTATTTCCCACAGCATCACAGAATTATTACAGTGCAGAAGGAGACCATTTGGCCCATCACATCTGCACCAGCTCTCTGAATGAACAATTCACCTAGTGCCATGCCCATGCCTGGCCATTCCTCCCCTCAACGTTCAACAGCATTATCATCACTGAATCCACCACCATCGATATTCCGGGAATCACTATTGACTAGAAGTTTAACTGGACCAATTACACACACACTATGGCTGCAAGAGAAGATCAGAGGCTGGGACATCTGCAGAGAGTCACCTCCAAACTTCCCAAATCCTACGTACTGTCGGCAAAGCACAAGTGAAGAGTGTGATGGAATACGCTCCACAGCCTGGATGAGTGCAGCTCCAACAACACTTAAGAACCTCAATATCATCCAGGATGAAGCAGTGCGCTTGATAGCTTACCAGGTGTTAAGCATTCACTCTCTCCACCAAAGCACCCTGTGCTTGTGGGTGTGCATCATCTACAAGATAAAAACATAAGAACCATAGGCTCCTCTCAAACCTGCTCTGACATTCAATGTGATTGTGACTGATCTGCCTCAACTCCACTTTCCCGCCTGGTCTCTGGTCCCATTCACATTTGATGCCCTGAGAGGCTAAATAAATTGCCTGTGCCATACTTCAATGCAGGCACTGATAGAGAACCTCTGGGTACAGAATTCCAAAGATTTACAACCTCCCGAGTGAAGACATTTCTCCTCATCTCAGACCTAAATGATCAACCCCTTATTCTGAGACCGTGAACCCCTCCTCCACACATTCTAGATTCCCAGTCAGGGGAAACAACTTCTCAGTCTACCCAGTTGAGACTCTTCAGAATCCCCTATACTGCAATGAGATCAGCTCTGATTCTTCTAAACTCCAGCGCTTATCAGCCCAATAGAAGCAGCCTCTCATCATAGTGCAACAGTATCTCCGGCAGCAACGCACCCCTCCCTGATGAACTCAATGCATTCTATGCTCAGTTCGAGCAGGTAACCAACAATTCGCTGTCGAGTGCCCCAGCAGCCCATAACTCAGCCATACCCACCATCACAGCTTCCGAAGTCAGATCGGCCTTCCTGAAAGTGAACCCTCGGAAGCCGACGGGCTCGGACGGGATCCCTAGTCGTGCACTCAGCTGGCAGAGGTGTTCGCGGACATCTTTAACCTGTCCCTACTCCACTCCGAGGTGCCCACCTGCTTCAAAAAGACCACCATCATACCGGTGCCAAAGAAGAACCAGGCAACGTGCCTCAAGGACTACCATCCGGTGGCCTTGACTTCAGTCGTAATGAAGTGTTTTGAGAGGTTGATCATGGAGCGCATCACTTCCATACTCCCAGAACGCCTTGATGAAAAATGAAATGAAAATGAAAATCGCTTATTGTCACAAGTTGGCTTCAATTGAAGTTACTGTGAAAAGCCCCTAGTCGCCATATTCCGGTGCCTGTTCAGGGAGGCTGGTACAGGAATTGAACCGTGCTGCTAGCCTGCCTTGGTCTGTTTTCAAAGCCAGCGATTTAGCCCTGTGCCAAACCAGCCCCTGCAGTGATCCACTGCAATTCGCATACCGTCGCAACCGGTCCACAGCAAATGCCATTTCCCTGACCCTACACTCATCCCTAGAGCATCTCGACAACAAGGACTCATACATCAGACTCCTATTTATTGGCTACAGCTGCACCTTCAACACCATGATCCCAGCCACGCTCCTATGAAAGCTCCAAAACCTAGGACTTGGCTCTCCACTCTGCAACTGGAGCCTCGATTTTCTGACCAACAGACCACAATCAGTAAGAATGAACAACAACACCTCCTCCACAATAGTTCTCAATACCGGGCCCCCGGAAGGCTGCGTACTTAGCCCCCTACACTACTCCCTGTACACACACAACTGCGTGGCAAAATTTCCTTCCAACTCCATGGGCGGAATTCTCCGCTCCTCATGCCGGGTTGGAGAATCGCGGGAGGTCCGCTCTCGCACCTCCCGCGATTCCCCCCCCCCCCCCCCCCAAAATGGCGTGTCGCATTTTGCGACACGCCGCTCAGATGGGCCGAGCGGCCTGCCGTTCACGACCGTTTCACGACGGCGGCAACCACACCTGGTCGCTGCCGTCGTGAACACGGTGTGAGATGCCCGTTTGTGGCTTGTGGGGGGCCTAGAGGGGACTGAGCACCACGACCATGCTCGGGGGGGACAGGCCCGCGATCGGTGCCCACCGATCGTCGGGCCGGCGTCTCAATGGGACGCATTTGTTCCCCTCCGCCGCCCCGCAAGATCAAGCCGCCACGTCTTGCGGGGCAGCGGAGGGGAAGACGGCAACCACGCATGCACGGGTTGGAGCCGGCCAACCTGCACATGCGCGGCTGGCATCATTAGGCGCGTCAGCCGCGTCATTCTCGGCGCGCTGGGCCTTGACGCCAGCGACAAGGCCCCGCGGCCGAGTTTCCCGGCACGGCCCTCCTAGCCCCCCTGCGGGGGGAGAATAGGGGGCCAGGAGAGGCCTCCGACGCCGTCGTGAACCTCTCCGGGTTTCACGACGGCGTCAGGCCTTTGGGAGAATTCCGCCCCATCTACAAGTTTGCTGACGATATGACCATAGTGGGCCGGATCTCGAATAACAACGAGTCAGAATACAGGAGGGAGATAGAGAACCGAATGGAGTGGTGCAGCAACAACAGCAAAACTAAAGAGCTGGCCATTGACTTCAGAAAGCAAAGCACTCCCCTGTCAGAATCAACGGGGCAGAGGTGGAGATGGTTAGCAGTTTCAAATTCCTAGGGGTGCACATCTCCAAAAATATGTCCTGGTCCACCCACGTCGACGCTACCGCCAAGAAAGCAGAACTGCGCCACGACTTCCTCAGGAAACTAAGGAAATTTGGCATGTCCACATTAACCCTTGCCAACTTTTAAAGATGCACCATAGAAAGAATCCTATCTGGCTGCATCACAGCCTGGTATGGCAACTGCTCGGCCCAGGACCACAAGAAACTTCAGAGAGTCGTGAACACCGCCCTGTCCATCACACAAACCTGCCTCGCATCCATTGACTCCATCTACACCTCCCGCTGCCGGGGGAAAGCAGGCAGCATAGTCAAAGACCCCTCCCACCCGGCTTACTCACTCTTCCAACTTCTTCCATCGGACAGGAGATACAGAAGTCTGAGACACGCACAAGCAGACTCAAAAACAGCTTCTTCCCCACTGTTACCAGACTCCTAAATGGCCCTCATATGGACTGACCTGATTAACACTACACCCTGTATGCTTCATCCGATGCTGGTGCTTATGTAGTTACGTTGTATAGCTTGTTTTCCCTATTATGTATTTTCTTTTATTCCCTTTTCTTCCCATGTACTTAATGATCTGTTGAGCTGCTCGCAGAAAAATACTTTTCATTGTACCTCGGTATTCGTGACAATAAACAAATCCAATCCAATCCAACCCAACATAGGAACCAATCCAGTGTACCTTTGCTGTATTGCCTCCATAGCAAATATATTTTTCTTTATATATGAAGATCAAAACTTCACAGTCCTCCAGTTATCGTCAAGCCAAATCTCTATTGAATTGTAGCAAGACTTTCCTCTTCCTGGATTACAATCTCCTTGCATTAACGGGGAACATGCCATTTGCCTTCCTAATTGTGTGCGGCACCTACGTGGTAATTTGCTATGTTCTTTGTATGAGTACATCCATGTCTCTCTGAACAACAATATTTAGAAGTTTCATGCTTTTAAAAAAAATCTATAATTTCTCTCTTATTACCAAAGTGAATAACCTCACACTTTTCCAAATGATGCTCCTTCTGCAACCTTGCTGCCCACACTCTATTAACCAATCCTCCAGCCATTCTAACTTATTACAAGAGCCTTTATCTTATATATTAATCTTTTGTGCGGCACCTTATCAAATGCATTTTAGAATTCCAACTATACTATATCAATGGGTTCCCCTTTCATCTACCCAACAAGTTGCATTCTCAAAAAAGCTCCCAAGAAATTTATCAAACAGGTTTTTCTTTTGTAAAGCCATGTTGGCTCTGTCACATTTCAGAAGTGCATTGTTAAGACTACCTTCATAGTAGATTCCAGCATTTTGCCAGTGACTGATGTCAGACTAACAAGCCTCGGCAATTTCTTTTCTGTATTCCCTGGACAACACTGAGCACTGGCAGCTTCCAAAGTGACTATTTGAAGGTTGACTGTGCCACTTCAATATCATCACATAGGTTTTCTTCGAAGGACAGCTGTTCCTCTAATCTGAGCCCGGATAGTTTGTAGCACTCTGCGGATGCTGGTTTCTGCGATCTTTCTGGGGGGTTTAGTGAATATTGATCTTCTTTTCAATGAGATAATCAATTTCATTTTGGAGTGTGGCATCCTGTAGCCAATCGAGCAATCCACTCCTCCAATAACCCTAGTAATTCTAACATATTTTATGTTGCTCCTCCAGGAGATGTTAAAGTCAGTTTGATGCCAGTGTTTAGGTCTTGGGTGCATACGTGTGGCTTTGTACTTTCTCTCCTGTCTAATGATGGTGTTGGCGATTGACACATTCCAGTGGGTACAAGCCCTCCGGAGGTGTGTGTCATTGCTGTTGTACTTTCTACACCTTGATTTCCCAGGACACCATTCCAAGCCTGATAGCCCATTTCTACCCTTGATTTGAAATTCTCCATCACAATCACATTGCCCGCTTGTGAAGTATTTGCAGACCCCCATAGAATTTGTCCTTTACATCCTCAGGACTAGACGTTGATGGAATCTATGCACTGATGATTGATGCCTATTTGCTGTTCACAAGAGGTAGGCAGTGTCATGAGGCAATCCAGAGAGAGTATCACACTTCTTGCGATGTCATGACTTGATAGAAAAGCCGTGCTGCCTCTTACTCTTTGACTTGCCTTTCCAGACAAATGTACAGCCTGCTTATAGTTCTGTTAGCTGGCCATTTTCTGCTAGGCAGGTGGCTTGAAGTAGCAATGTCAATATTCCTTCGCTAAAGTTGCCTGCCAACCAGAGCAATTGTATCCTGGGTCCGAAGCTGTTGTCTTTATTCAAATGGAGGTTGTATATTCTGCGAAGCTAAGTAGAATTCCCATTTCCTCTTTTTGTCTCTCCCGCAATATATTGTAATGTGTGGAGGAATGCCAAAGGAGTGCATTTTGGGATAGAATGGGAAGGAGTCAGTAAGATGTATGGAAGCATCCACGTGTGAGTTGATGACAATGGAGATGGATTGCACTTGGCCAGTCCACACTCTCGGTCTTGCACATCTCTTCCCAGTGGCTTGGAAAGTCAAGATGACTGGAGATATGGTCAACTGCAGTGGATGATCTGCAGCACCCTCTGTGCCTGTGGTAATGAACTTTACAGCTGTGCTGTGATGCTTTCAGAAACTCCAATTAAAAAATGGTAAAATAATACACGGTTAAGTGTCCTCTGATTGCCCTTAAGATGTAGATTTTAGACATTGAGGCCAATTTCGGTCAACTGATTTCTTGGATGTGGTCAGATGTAGAAGATGCTATAATTATGAGATCTCGGTTGTGCTGCTAGATTTCTGGTAAAGTTGACTTCTCGAACCAGGCGGCACTTTTATTCCAAAAGAGAGAGCGAGCATTCCCCCGCCAGTTTCCTCTGCTGAAGACATTCTTGACACTACCAGTGTCACATGCAATCTCTCTCTATTCTTGCCTTGAAATGCTTCATCCATTGTGTATTTTCAAGGGATTTCCTATCAGCGGCAGCCATTGTGTTAATATCCAGTACTTTACATTTTTAAAAGCTCTTCCCGGGACAGTTATGAGTTTCGATGGGTGTCTGGTTACAGGAAATGTCTCTCCCTTCACAGTCTCCTGAGGGCGATTTGTTGGTCTCTCCCTTCACTTTAGAATGTGGTCTTGCACTGTCTCAGTTCAGATTGCAGAAGTTGAAAGTTGAAAAATCATATTTTCAAAAATAAAGGGACATAGCCTCGTAACAATTTGCATCGCTCATCGCTTTTTCTTCTTGACTTGGATCTTTTAATAAAAATTTTAAAAAGCTAAAGACATAAATCGGTAACGTGCCTTTCTGAAACATCCTTGCTCTTCTCTTTTTAGCCGCTCTTAAGCCAGGTTTGTCCAATCTTTCAAGTGGAGGGTGTGGTGGGGCCACATTTCAAAATTTTTCTCATTCAAGGGGCCGATAACCACATTTCAGAAAAATAAAGTTTGGCACAACAATAAACAGGAATTAAAAAAACATAACTGAGGCATGATAAGAAGCACCTTGCTGAGCAAAAGACAATGAGTAATAAACAGTGATGGATATTAGAGTGTAATAGGGTGCGAGTGTACGTTCCGCCACACTCCCAGGCCCAAACTCAGCCACCCTCACACATTTGACGAGAATTGTGAAAACTGGCTCCTGGGGCTGCATTGAGGATCTTTGAGGGCCACATCTGGCCCTTGACCGTGGGCAGGCATGGTAGCACAGTGGTCAGCACTATTGCTTCACAGCTCCAGGGACCCGAGTTCGATTCCCAGCTTGGGTCACTGTCTGTGCAGAGTCTGCATGTTCTCCCCGTGTCTGCTTGAGTTTCCTCCGGATGCTCCGGTTTCCTCCCACAAGTCGCAAAAGACGTGCTTGTTAGGTGAATTGGACATTCTGAATTCTTCCTAAACAGGTGCCGTAGTGTGGTGGCTACGGGATTTTCATAGTAACTTCATTGCAGTGTTAATGCAAATCTACTTGTGACAATAAAGATTATTATTATGATCAGTGAGCCGCACGTTTGTTACGCCTGCCTAAAGTCATATGTTGTAAATCACTAACAGGGCTGGAGGAGGCCAAAGGGTTTCTTCAGGGCCAAGAGAGGAGCAATCCAACTCCTCCTGGCTCGCAGGGAATGCTGAAAGAGGCACTTTCCTTATCCGGAAATTCAGATTCATTCTCCTATTTCACTTGTCTCTAAAAGGGTAAAATCAGGGCCTTTTAAAGAATTCTACCAATTCTTGAAAGTCAACAGGACGATGGAATGCATGATCTTAAATCATTGGGATCTAAATAAACCAAATATGGAGTTGAGTTTAGCTCTGTGTAATTGTGTGAAACCATTGAACTCAATGTAAATAAAGACTCAAGATTAAGTTCCAAATGACAAGCTGGGCTGGGCTGAAGGGTATGGTGTTATTCGGAAGTGAAATTCGTATGGCGTGACGACAACCCATTGCAGGTGCACACACACACACACACACACACACACAGACAGACACCAAAACAAAAGTTGTGAGATTTAGCAGTGAAAGAATTTCCGGATAAGGAAAGTGCCTCTTTCAGCACTCCCTGTGAGCCAGGAAGAGTTGGATTACTCCTCTCTCGGCCCCGAAGAAAACCTTTGTCCTCCTCCAGCCCTCCCAGCACCAATTGTCGATACATTTCCCACCATTGCGCACTGAAGAGTCCACCGCTACAATGATAGACAATGGGCAGGATTAATTCTCCATAGCCCGATGGAGAAATTGGGATCGGTGATCGGGCGGAGAATGACCTCTGACGCCGGATCAGGGGCAGGCGCCGCTTTGGCGCCTGTTGACGAAGCTCCGCCCCTCCAAATCGGCATCATTGGGCCGCGTGCTGCACGCAGTCACAAGGCCGTTGGCGAGTCTTCAGCCGGCTCACCTGTGATTCTCCTCCCCCGATGGGCCGAATTCCCGACGGCGCGGGCCATGTGTAGCCCAGCTGCCTGGAACGTGGCATGCTAGCTGCGTCCAGTGTCCAGCGTCGCTATACTCGCAGAGATCCGTGCCGCTGGCTTGGGGGCTTCTGCTAGTGCTGGGGGCAGTGGTGGAGGATGGACAAGGAGTGGGCTGTTGGGTCGGGGTGGGCGGGTTAGGGTTCCAGCACGGCTGGCGCCATGTTTTCCGGCGTGACCGGTGCAAGCTGTCAGCCCTGTGCATGTACTGCCCCGGACCCCCCAATACTCCAGCCGTTTTCCACGCGATCCACGGGTGCTTCACGCATCGCCAGTGCTAGCCCCTCACCAGTACCAGAATCGGTGAGGGGTTTGCGCTGATTTTCCCGTAATGATCCACCCGCGGATTCTCCGTTGCTGCACTTAGCTGCTGGATCGGAGAAGTCTGCCCCATTTCCCTCTCAGGAACTTACTAATTTCTCTCATATCAACGTGCTAATCAAGTCAAGGAAAAGCTTGGCATTGTGGGAATGGGATTCTCATCAGTGACTCCTACACTATCGAGAAGCTGCTCCCATTTTTCACTGAAAGAGGAATTTCACCACCTATGCTGATGCCGTGGAAACCAACACAATTGGAGGGATAGAAAAGAAGCCATACAAGGATCAAAGTTGTTTTTCAGTAGAGTAGCTTGGATAAACATGAAGTGAACTTTGGATAATTCATTCTGTTTAGAGACTACCTTAGTGCAATGGCATTTTCCACCAGCTATATTAAACAAAGGCCTGATGTATAATCCATCGAGCCAGCTGTTCACAGTCCAGTCATATCAGAGCCAGGAAAACATTCTTAAACATTTATTAATGTATTGTAATGGATATACTAATAAAGACACTCCACGCACTGGGATATACAAAAAGCAGAATGTCATTGTGCCGTTTGCAAGGTGGAAAGAGAGTTTAGAAATTTGAGATTTTCATTTTTGAAACAATGTTTAAACCAAGATGTTTGATCTCAACGCCTCTCATTCTAATGCAGTTTGTGTTTAACATTCCATCTGTCTTTCTGGAAAGATAAATTTTAAATTACCATTCCAATCTGCCTTTCTGCTTTCACATGCATGTCTTCATTGGTCCAAAACAATTAAAAAAAATTTGTGGCAGACTACAAGTCATCGGGTTCACTTATGCCTCCCATTCCCAACCCTGTCCTTTTCACTTCAGAAGACAGCTGGCCGGTTATACACAATCTGATGCTGACTTGGCAGAACCTGGAGTGACAAGAACTGAACTAAATATCTTGTCACACCACATTACCCTCTGCGACAGTCCCACTGCAGGAGGACGTTTTGGCTGAAAACAGAGGGTGAGAGGAAATATACTACAATTGTTCATCTTCAAAGAGATGGGTGTATTGTACCTACGGGAGGCAGGGGGTGTGTGAGGGTTAGGGGGGGGAGGAGGGGGGAAAAGTCCAGGTGCAGGATACTCTGTTCCTGAGACTAAGGACTGGATTCTCCGAGTCTGAGGCTATGTGTGGAGCATGGGTCTAGTATTACGACCAAAACGTCCGCACCGCCCCCACACCGATGCTCCGGTGGGGGGGGAGGGGGGGGGGGGGCTAGCATCCGCGCCACGTAAAACCCCTCCGGTTTCCCTACATATACAAATGGAGATTTGCCGGGTCCGTGGCCGTGCATGTGCACGGTGGCGGCCCGCAGCAGTCGCACCGGCCGCGATTGGACCCAGCCTGCCAAACAGTGCCTCCCTGTAATCCCCCTCGCCACACTCAGACTACCCACCACCAGTCCCCCCAGCCCCCCTCGAAGCCCCCCTGGCCAGTGGAGCATCCCCCCCCCCCCACCAGCTGTGGCAGCGCTGGACGCAGTCTGCAGCTGCCACGCAAGTTTGTCGAAATTTCAGACCACAAGTGATGCCGTCGGGAAGTTGGCCCATTGGGGGCGGAGCATTGAGAGAGGGCCTTCAGTTGACGTCCTGAGGTCGTCCCAACAACATGTGGCGTACTCAGCGATGACGCCATTTTGGAGGGGCCGGGGCATCTGAAAACAAGCACCGCCCTGATTTCGGCGTCAAAAGGGATTCACCGGCCAATCGCCGGAGTCGATTTTGGTGTCGTCAATCGGAGAATTCCACCCTACCTGTTGATGGTGGGGCAGGATTCGTGGAATTTAATGACAGCGAAACTGGCGCAAACGTGGACCAATTGAGTGACTGCGGAGGAGCTAGCCACAAGGAACACAATCAATTCCAATGGGTAACAGTGCGGGATTCGCCGGGTCCATGATTGATACTCAGGAGGCTGGCAAGCTACAGCCGCATATACACATTACAAACTCCCACACACTCATCCCAGCCAACAAGATGGCACTGGTTGTCCAGGAGCGCGCCAACATGGCTGATGCGTTGGCTGGGGCCAGAAGGGACTGAGGGGGGTAGCCTGGGAGGACACACATGACCTGTGGCCCTCAGTTCACAGTGAGCAGTCAACGGCCTGTGCAGCTGCATGGCTGCCTTGCAGGCCATGACAATGGTGTTCCGTGCCCATCCATCCCAACCCCACAGCCCACCACCTGGCTACCCCCTGCTACTTCCCCCAACCTTGGCAGAATCCCATGGCCAGCGGCACAACTGCCAGAAAATTACGGCAATGTTGGACACTTTCAATACCGACGTTCTCTCCCTCATCAGCCATGATGCTGGTTTCACGATTTTTAAAAGCACAAGTGAACCACGCCATTGGGAATTCGGCACATCGGAGGTGGAGTATCGCCGAGGCCCCAGAGTACACCGGGTCAGCCCAATAATGATATGCAAACGATGCTGACTGTACCTGCGTTCTGGAATGTATTGACGCCGCTGTGGAGGTGACAGAGAATTGCGATTTGGTGTGAAATTGACGGCCGTCGCAATCTTGGCGTCAGAACTGACTTTTGGCCCAATCGCGTTATGCGATTCCGGCGTCGGCCGACAGAGAATCCCGCCCCTTATATTTTTGCCCAGCGTTCTGCTGCCTGTCATTCACCAACCATCAAATCTGAAATGGGCTCATCCCATTCTTCCAGGCATCCCACTAAATGATCTCCCACTTGTCCATGAAATAGGAACACGAGGTAGAATCATCCATTACACAGGCCGGAGAAATGCATTTACTGTTGGCTGTGCAGAATCTTTAAACCGGCTAAGGAGGTGGTGAGTACAGTCCAGCAAATCCCCAGGATCAGTCTCTTGCTTGTGCAGTGTTCACTGTTCTTGGCTGATCAAAAGAGGAATAAAATACCAAAACATTTCACATCTTAATGATCAGATCAAGGCTAGGAACGATTAAGCTAAGTGGGAGGGGGAACTGGGGGAACAGATCGAAGATGGGACATGGGCTGATGCCCTGGAGAGGGTTAACTCTTCCTCCTCATGTGCGCGGCTTAGCCTCATCCAATTCAAGGTGCTGCACCGGGCCCACATGTCCGGGTCTAGGATGAGTAAGTTCTTTGGGGGCGAAGACAGGTGTGTCAGGTGTTGGGGAGTCCAGCGAACCATGCCCATATGTTCTGGGCATGCCTGGCACTGGAGGAGTTCTGGAAGGGGGTGACGAGGACGGTGTCGAGGGTAGTAGGATCCAGGGTCAGGCCAGGCTGGGGACTTGCGATTTTTGGGGTTGGGGTGGAGCCGGGAGTGCAGGAGGCGAAAGAGGCCGATGTGCTGGCCTTTGCGTCCCTAGTAGCCTGGCGGAGGATCTTGCTACAGTGGAAGGATGTGAGACCCCAAGCGTGGAGACCTGGATCAACGACATGGCGGGTTTTATTAAGCTAGAGAAGGTCAAATTCGCCCTGAGAGGATCGGTACAAGGGTTCTTTAGGCGGTGGCAACCTTTCCTCGACTTTCTGGCTCAACGATAGGGTACTGGGTCAGCAGCAGCAGCAACCCGGGGGGGAGGGGGGGGGAAGGGGGGGGGGGAACGATGACTATGTTTGCTTATTTAATTTTAATTTATTTTTAAGTTTTCTTGTTGTTTACTGGGTTTGGGGGGGTGGGGGGGGGATGTGATACATGCGTTGATACGGTCTTGGGGGTGTTACAGTTATTTTGGGGTTATATTGTTGCTTTTCATTGTTGGTTGTCATATTTTCTGTAAAAAATTCCAATAAAAATTATTTTTAAAAAAAGGCTAGGAACGATTGCAATGTTCTGGTTTGGGTTGCAATAAAACCTTTGAAAGCACTGTCCAATTCTGTTTTGCATTAGGCACTTTTGAGATGGCCCTGTCAAAGAAATAATGTGAAAATGGTGCTGCTGACATTTGGAGTTAAAGCAATTATCTGTGAAATAAGATCATAATTCAAGTACACAATTTAGAATTCAACAGAATTTACTGTTCACGAATGGCAATGGACTGTGAAAAGCACTGGCCTTTGAAGATAATTGCTTATTTCCGCAATTCGTATTATACTATTTAGAAAAAAATTCAATTAAAAATAATCATGAGTAATTCACGAATGACACAAAAATATCAATAACAAATGCAATGGGAAAGACACAAACATTCTGCTAACTCTTGTGGTATTCGCACAAACAATGAAATTAGGTGTGGATTTTACCAGCCCTTTGTAGATCGGCTGGGAGATGGGGAAGGATGTTGGGGAAGGCAGTAAAATGGTGAGGGAGATGGTAGGTGGAGTGCCCATCATTTTACTGCCACCATACCAACAGCAGGTTGCAACCCTCCTACCCAGAGGCCACTTGAACCACTTACGTAGCCAATTAGAGGCCTCTCTTGTCCCGCGATGATTGAGGGTCAGCCCTCCCCCCACAGGGCAAGTCTGTCAAGTAAAATGTGTTTGCATTCTGGTGGGCTTTGAGGGGGGGGGGGTGGGGGTGGGGGGGAAGTGTCCATTTTACAGACTCTTTGACCCATGGAAAGGCCTCATCCAGCACCATCCACCCACACCAATCGCCCGGCTCCTTGCTGGGGCCGGTCTGACTGTTCCAGGCACCCCCTTTAACTGCTCACTCCTCTTCCAGGTACAGTCCCAGCAATGGCCACCTCTTCTGGTGGCACTGCTGAGCTGAAAATCCTGTGATTGGCCAGCAGCGCTTGCGGGCATTCCATTGTCCTTGATCGGGTGAGTCGCCCCAGTGACAGCCACTGACCAGGTGAGTCCCACTGACCACCGAAGCAGAGTCAACCTCTCTTCCCTCCACTTTCTGGTCTATCAGTGGGAACCTTCTATCAGCTCTAGATTTCAAAAGGATTGGAAGATTGAAAGAAATAACTAATCTACGTTCCACATGCGAAGGCCAAGCCTGATACCGCACAGCGTCACTAAACTGTGCCTCAGCAGCTGACGGTAATATGAAAAAGTATTCACATTTGCAGGGTACAGATTGGATGACTTATTGATTATTAGATGTGCTGCTGCACCCTATAAGCTGAGAATACAAATTCCAAACTGGATCAATAAACTTAAAAGCAGATATTTGGGTACATCTCTTTGGAGCTGATTAAGTCCTGGCTATATAAAGACCATTGAGATTGAAAGGAGCGCATCAGTAAACATGCAGAAGATCACCGAGCACTTATTGATAACTAAAGGTGAGAGAAGAAGTCTGAATGTACAATGAGAAACTGAATTAGAAACATCGAAAATAGGAGCAGGAATAGGCCATTTAGCCCCTCTGGCCTGCTCGGGTCATTCAATACAATCATGGCTGATCCTCTATCTCAACACCATACTCCCCGCTCACACCTTTAGTGTCTAGAAATCTATTTCCTTCCTAAATATATTCAGTGAATTGGACTCCATGGCCTTCTGTGGTAGAGAACTCCACAGGTTCAGCACTCTCTCAGTGAAGAAGTATCTCCTCACCTCAGTCCTAAATGGCCAACCCTCTATCCTGAAACCGTGACCTCTTGTTCTAGAAACACACACAAACAGCCACCATCCTACCCCCTACAACCAGACGGAACAACATCCCTGCATCGAGTCTGTCCAGCCTTGTCACAATTTTATACGTTCCAATGAGATCTCCGGTTTAGCTGGGTCTTCTAATTTAAGTTAGAAAGGAGAATAAAGCAGAACATCAGCAAGGCTCGAAGATTAAGTGAGAGAGATGAACACTAGTTTAGATGTGCGAGGCAAAGAGCAGTGCTGTTTTTTGTCTGATACATTCTCAATTTTCAACCTCTGATTTAGCAACATATTAGGTGGAAACGCTCTTTTACAGAATATAGACTGGTGGATGGCGTATGTTAACAGTTGTATGCAATTCACATCTATTCAGACCACAAAGTAAGTGTAACAGGAAATTTGGCATGAAAAGACATCTGGCAGTTTACAGAATTCCTCTCAATATAGAACATAGAACATACAGTGCAGAAGGAGGCCATTCGGCCCATCGAGTCTGCACCGACCCACTTAAGCCCTCACTTCCACCCCATCTCCACAACTCAATAACCCCATGTAACCTTTTTTGGTCACTAAGGGCAATTCATCATGCCCTTAGTGCACGTCTAACCTGCACGTCTTTGGACTGTGAGAGGAAAACGGACACGGGGAGAATGTGCAGACTACACACGGACAGTGACCCAGCAGGGAATCGAACCTGGGACCCTGGCGCTGTGAAGCCACAGTGCTAATCACTTGTACTACCGTGCTGCCCAATGTCAATATCTGCAATGTTAAATCATTTTTAACATTAGGTGCAAAATCTGTTCTTTTGAGGATAAAAAAATGACTAAATCGATACATTTCTCACAAGGATTGTTGACTACTTAAATAACATTTCATCCAGTCGGACAATATGGCACCGCTTCCTCAAAGGAGGAAGATATTTCTGCCAGCTCACCTCAGATAGGGAGGGATGGATTTTTAAAAACAGTTTGAGGTCTACATCGGAGACAGGTGGCCATATAATTTGCTGCCAGTTACTGCTTGGTTGTCACTGCAATACCAAACCCTGAGCCATTTTGATTGAGAGCTAGAAATGCTCCTGCTCGGTATCAAACCTTTTGTGCGTGAGGCAAATGTGATAACTACTACATGACTGAAACAACACGGTTGATTGCAGGCAGCCATAAGCCAATTATTGTTTAGTAAAGGGCCTATTAAGGCTAAGGTCCCAGGCTGACTGTGAAGATGCTGATATAGTGGTAACGTCACCAAACTAGCAATCCAAAGGCTCAGGCTAATATTCCAGGTACTTGGGTTTAACTCACCACAGTTGGTGGAATTTAAATTCAATGTTTGAAACATCAGAGTAACACCATTGGCTGCTGTATCGTCACGTGTTACGCGATGACATCATCGGAGCTTTTTGCGGGCTTTTGTGGAGTTCACCATTGTGTCCTGTTTGAGCATCACCTTGTAAATAAACCCCTTGCACTGTGTTATACAAACTCAACGTGTGCCACCTCTGCTTCTTGCTCTCTGCAACTACAATAAAGCACAATGAGACAATCATCCCTTGTCCTAAAAACCCACCTGGTTTACCAATATCCTTTAGGGAAGAAAATTTGCCATCCTAAACAGATCCAGCTTACGTGTGACTTCAGGCCCACAGCAATGTGGTTGACTCTTAATGGTTGCCAAGGGTAATTAGGGATGGACAAAAATTGCTAGCCTTGACAGTGTCGGTAATATCCCATTAAAGAATTTTTTTAAAATTCCAGTTGGCAGCACAGGCAGCCCTCTGGGTGGATCACACGAGGGAGCTCCCCCAGTGCAACTGTGACTTTTGAAAATACCAAAATAAACGTAGCTCACTGGTTCCTCGCAGTCTCCAGTTTCAGATTGGCTTCTCCCACCTTGGCTGTTGGCACTATCTAAGTAGTGGAGGGCCTTCCAATGTCATAACCCTGTCCACAATCCTTGATTGAACTGTGAGCCTGCTCCCTGGCCTTTAATTGGTTGAAAGGGGCTGGTTTAGCACAGTGGGCTAAACAGCTGGCTTGCAATGCAGAATAATGGCAGCAGCGTGGATTCAATTCCCATACCAGCCTCCCCGAACAAGCGCCAGAATGTGGCGACTAGGGGCTTTTCACAGTAACTTCATTGAAGCCTACTGTGACAATAAGCGATTATTATTATTATTTGAAAATCCTTATGAACGTGCCTGAAGCGTGACTTGAAGAATTGGAAACTAGAACTAGTCCCTATTTCCAGTTCATGACCCCTGACCCCTGATAATCTTCCCCCGAGCCTACATTCTTTAAGGCCCAATAAGCCTACCAAGGTTCTCTTTTGAAAGCCACTAAGGAATCTATCTTCACCATACTCTCAAGCAGGATCTTCCAGTTCCTTACCAATCACTGCTTACTCTCATGTGATATACATAATACCAATATTTTGGTGTTTCTCTTTAATTATTATTTTATGCACCTAACTAAGAAGCCCCCTTTAACCAGCATCTTTCCAAACTGGAGACCAAGCTTTTCCTGTATTGTCTTCGAGGTACCATGCATCAAAAGGGCATTGGTGACCATGGACTTTCATTGGATTGGTGCATGATTATGCTTGGCAAAGTACTTCAGTGGTTCGCCTTTGCCTTCTGCGCTATGGCTGACCAGGAAACTCTCCCGTTCTTATCAGCTGCCATCAGAAGTATTGGAAGGACTTACAGGCTGATTATTGACCTCTTCCATGATGTCATGCACACACCTTCCTTGGCCATCAAGTGTTGAAGTGAGACTAGAACCAGGATCTTCTGGCTGTGCCACAAGACACTATCACCGTTACTATCATTAAATAGCATTTTTAACATTGTAAAGCACTCTAGTGCATATTTGAAGACACAAACACTGAGAAGGAAATACTGAACTAACAGGTGGGATTTTCCAGTTACGCCGACCCAAGACCGGAAATTCTTGCCCAAAGTCAACAGACCTTTTAATGGTCTATCAAAAGTTCCATATCCCGCGGCAGGTGGGACCAGACAATGTACCTGGTCAAATAGCTGGATTTTAGGTGGAACCTTAAGAACAGTTGAGATGGAATAATTGTTACTTTATCAACAATTATCAGTTTTCTAATGACAGAAACCAGAAGAAAAACGATATTCATAACTCATGCTGTAATTTTCATGTTTGTTTCTTGAGAATATTTTTATTAAAGTTTTTATCCATTTATATTTAATTCATAGATTAAATTTGTACTTACATTCCACTTTGTTTTTCCAAGGCTGCCTGTACTCAATGGAAATTATACATTTACGAAACACCACAGTCAAGCTTTAAAGAGATCGAACCTTATGTATCTTATGATAGTATGTTACAAATATGCCCCTTTGAACCATAGAATCCCTACAGTGCAGAAGACCATAAGACATGGAAGCAGAATTAGGCCATTCAGCCGATCGAGTCTACTCCGCCATTCAATTATGGCTAATATGTTGCTCATCCCCGTTCTCCTGCCTTCTCCCCATAACCCCTGATCCCATTATTAATCAATTATTTCTGTCTTAAAGCTACTCAGTGATTTGGCCTCCACAGCCTTCTGCTGCAATGAGTTCCACAGATTCACCACCCTCTGGCTGAAACAAATCCTCATCTCTGCTTTGAAGGATCGTCCCTTCAGTCTGAGGCTGTGCCCTCAGGTTCTAGTTTCACCTACTATTGGAAACATCCTCTCCGCATTCACTCTATCTAGGCCTCTCAGCCATTCGGCCCACCGGGTTTGCACTGACCCTCTGAAAGAACACCCTACCTAGGCCTACACTCCTGCCATATCCTGTAGCCCCACGTAACCGGCACATCTCTGGACTGTGGGAGAAAACTGATGCACCCGGAGGAAACCACAGACAGTGGGAGAATGTGCAAATTCCACACAGACAGTGGCCTAAGATCAAAATTGAACCCAGGTTCTGGCACTGTGAGGCCGCAGCGTTAACCACTATGCCACCTTGCCACTGGCACTGAGCTATCATGACCATTTCTAATTCTGCAACTTACCTAGAATATTTAATTTAAAGGAATGCTTTTCTAATCAGACTTGAGCAATCAAATACGCTAACTGTAACAGACAGAAAGAAACAGCTGTTCGGGAATTCTTTGCATTGTCTCTTTATAGTCAAATGGTTTTTGAGGTTATTAAACAGAATCGGTATTTGGAAGGGGTTAGTAGATTACCACAGAAGCTGTTCATGATAAATATTTTGGAGAATGTTGTTTCGACAGGAAGAAGAAGCAAAGATCCTCTTCATAATGGTATTATGCACAAAGACTGTTGTTTTCAACAGAAATTATATAGTTCCTACATTTGCCAACAACTAAAAACAAATGGTCTTCCAAACTTTATTCATGATGATAGTCACCCTTGAAATCAATTCAGTTCTATTTTTACTTAATTTGGCAGTTTTCGGAGCGTGCTGTAACATGACCTAAAAGGATTAAAGATGTCATATAAATTTATCCTTATAAACATACAGTTGGGTCCAGGTCTCAGTTTGATAGAACATGCCATTACAGGACCAGTATGAATTTGCTTTGTAAAGTTTCATAGAAGTTCAAATGTTTTTTAAAAGTTTGTTCCATGGGTTTGCAATATACCTCGGATTAGACACAGAACATTAGTGTAGATTGTTGCTGTTTGTCTCTAACATCCTTCTCCACGTTTTGCCTCTGCAGTTGTTAAAAGTAAAATCTTAATAAGGAACAATCAGAAATACAATGTTCGAGAAAGTGGCAGAAGAGCTGCTAGGTTAATTACAAACTTGTATTCATAGGTTTGGTGTCTTGTTAGGAAGAGTGACTGAATTGTAAAATTGATTAATAATAAATTGCTTCCGTTGCGGCTACAAGAAAATGATGAGTGATTAGCAATTTGAAAAAGTTTTATACAGCCCAGATGGAAGCGGGACATCAAATTATTCTGGCTTTATCATTTTACGATTTCCTGATTGCGAAAAGAGCTTTCTTTTTGTATATCAAGATTATTTGTGGAAACCATTCAATCCGATGGAGGTAATTATGTTACAAATGTGCGACATGAAACTTAGTTTGCACTGCAAAATAGTTCCAGTTCAGTAGATCTGGAAATCCGATATGGAAAACCAGAGGAATTGCATGCACCTGTCACAAGAACAGATGTCCTCTGAAAATCTGTTAACAGGGATGTCAAGGGGGTCCAGAACCAAAATCTATCAGACTACTGTGGCATTTAGTTAAGACCTGCCTATTTTCAGAAGGTCAGACCACTGGGGTTCATAGTAAGTAGCTCTATTGAATTACATGTTTCGATGTAATGAAAGCACTGGCTCACTGGGACATCTCAGAGCACTGCATACTAATTCGGCAAATCCCGATCCAGCTGACATACGCATTCAGGCTTCCCCAAAGGCAAATTGCCAATGTTAATCAACTCACCATGCTAAACGGTGAACTAAGGGGAAGCTTTTAACCAATGGAAGGATTGGAAAATTAACAGCTGGTTCTCACACATGAACATTTCAGAGTCCCTTTTCGTGGAGTGTTAGAGGCAGCAGCTGTGGTCTCTGAGGTACTTGTCATTAATTCAGAGTTTGGGGCCTGAAGTGCTGAACATAAAGACAAGGGGCGCGATTCTCCGCTGCCCACGACGGGTCGGAGAATAGCGGGAGGGCGTCCCCAACATTTTTCACGCCCTCCCGCTATTCTCCCCCACCCACGGCCGCCCCACGACACAAATCGCTGCTCGTCGTTTTTTACGGCGAACAGCGATTCTCCCCAGGCCGATGGGCTGAGTTCCCAGGCCTTAACAGCCGTTTTTATGGCAGCAAACACACCTGCTTGCTGCCATCGTAAAAACGGCTGCAACATGCCCGTTCTGGGCATCCAGGGCCCCGATTGGCACGGCAGTACCACGGCCGTGCCAAGGGGGGCATGGGCCCGCGATCGGTGCCCACCGATCGTGGGCAGTGCGTCCGTAACGGACGCACTCTTTCTCCCTCCGCCGCCCCGCCGGATCAGTCCGCGGGGCGGCCGAGGGAGATGACGGCCCCGCACATGCGCGGGTTGGAACCGTCCAATCCGCGCATGCGCGGCTGACGTCATCGTGCACGTCAGCCGGCGTGACGCTTGGCGTGCGGACTTAGCGACGGTCGCTAAGCCCGTGACGCCATGCTTCACGGGGCCCCGCTGCTAGCCCTGCCCGGGGGGGAGAATCGGGTCCCGGGAGGGGGCGCGGAGGCTGCCGTGAAAAACGGCCAGTTTCACGGCAGCCTTTACGACTCACCGCATTTGCGGAGAATCGCGCCCCAGAAGTTGAGATAATCCTGTCCACTGTCCCCACAGTGGACAGGGTTCTGGGGCACTTTCTGGTGAGCACCACAAAGTTGCTGATGTACATCTGGCCGGGGAAGGAACGTCCAGGGGAGACAGCAGTTGGAAGTCTGCTGCAGCCCAGGAATAAGCTGGGTCCCAGTCAGATGTTGAGCCTCTGGACCAAGCTATGCCAGAGCTTATGCAGTCTTTAGGGTGGCGTGGAATTCAGAGAGAGATGGTCAGCCACACTCCAGCAGGTCCATAGCCAATTGAAATGAAATGAAAATCGCTTATTGTCACGATTAGGCTTCAATGAAGTTACTGTGAAAAGCCCCTAATCGCCACATTCCGGCGCCTGTTCGGGGAGGCTGTTACGGGAATTACGGGCTGGTGCAGAGAATGGGGAGCCGCCAGGGCTGGCAGAGCCAGATGAAGCAGGGGCATCCGAAGTTCAATCCATGTCTCGGAGTCAGCGGGCAGAACAGGGTGACATGCCAAAGCCAGTGACACCAGCCAGTCGGGCAGGGACCTCTGGTCCCAGACCCCTCCCTTTGATGCCAAGGGCATCAAAGGCCACAGGACGCTGTAAGCAGCTGGCTGCTTCCGCCTCTGATGTGCATCAAGAGGACCCACCTAGACGTAGCGGCAGAGCATGGAGAGCTAAGAAGATCATGGATCTCACTGAGAGTGCATGGGGGGGGGAGGGGGTGGGGGGGGGGGGTGGGTGGGGGGGGGAGGGGTGGGAGGAGATGGCTGTTGGGGTCACGATTGAACATCATTAAAGCACGTTACACCCGAGACATGTGATGCCTCCGTCACGTTATTCCGCACTGCGGGCCGGCCTGCACCCCCCTCCCCCGGCCCCAGCCCCCACGGATGTGCTGGTCCTCCTTCTGCACTGTAGTGGTCCACAATATCATTCAAACCGCGATATCTGTAAGGAATTGGAGAGGGTGAGAGACCGACAATCAACTATGGCTCCCACCCCGGTACCCTCTAATCCCACAAGCCTCACCCATCCTTACATTCCCTGCCATCTCTCACAGTGCCATCCAACAAGCCGCTTGTGCTGGGGGAGCTCGCCCTGCAACAGCACCCCAAACCCAGCAGGAGCTCCTGTGGAGGTTATTTACTTTGGTAGGAGGAACAGATGTGCTGATTATTTCTTAAATGGTAAGATATTAGAAAGTGTAGATATACAAAGGCGTCTACATCCTCTTCAGTTTGTCACTGAAGGCTAACATGCAGGCACAGCAAGCAATTAGGAAGGTATGTTAGCCCTCATTGCAACAGAATTTGAGTACAGCAGTAGCTTTGTCTTGTTTCAATTGTATAGAACCTCGCTAAGCCACACCTGGAGCACTGTGTGCAGTTTTGGTTCCCTCACCTCAGGAAGAATATTATTGCCACAGAGGGCTTGCCGCAAAGCTTCACCAGACTTATTCCTGGGATGGTGGGACTGTCCTATGAAGAGAGAATGGGGAAACTGGGCCTGTATTCTCTAGCGTTTTGAAGAATGAGAGATGATCTTATTGAAATTCACCAAATGCTTAAAGGGCGTGACAGGGTAGATGCAGGTAGGATGATTCTCCTGGTAAGGAGTCTAGAACCAGGGGACACAATTTCAAAATAAGTGGGAAGTCACTTAGGGCCGAGATGAGGGGAAATTATTTTACTTAGAGAAATCGGTAAAAAAAGGGATGAGGTCCTAAAAGCAGAATACAGGGAGCTAGGAAGGAAGTTAAGAAATCGGACCTCAAAGGTAGTGATCTCAGGGGGGCTATTTGTTAGAGCGGTTGGGGAGGGTTTAAATTAATATGCCAGGGGGTTGGGAACCTAGGCAAGGAGCCAGAGAAAGAGGGAGCAAGGACAAAAGCAAAAGGTAGAATAGTGAATAAGAAAAGTGATAGGTGGAGAAACCAAGAGCAAAACTCAAACAGGGCAGCAGAGAAAAATATTGGGAGCAAGACAAACGTTGTGAAAAAGGCAAACTTAAAGGCTGTGTGCCTTAATGCACGGAGCATTTGTAATAAAGTGGATGAACTAATCGCGCAGATAGATATAAATGGTATGATATAATTGGGATTAGGGAGACATGGCTGCAGGTTGAACATGGATGGGACTGAATGTCCCAGGGTTCTCAGTATTTAGGAAGGACAGGCATAAAAGAAAAGGTGGTGGTGTGGCACTGCTGGTTAAAGAGGAAATTAACACAATAGTGAGAAAGGATATTAGCTCTGACAATGTGGAATCTGTATGGGTAGAGTTGAGAAATACCAAGGGACAAAAAACATTAGTGGGTGTCATATATAGACCCCCAAACTGCACTGGTGAGGTTGGGAATGGCATTAAACAAGAAATTAGAGATACATGTAACAAGGGAATATCGGTGATCACGGGTGATTTTAATCTTCCCATAGATTGGGCAAATCAAATGCCGTATCATTGTGAGCCACAATGCCGTAGAGGAGGAATTCCTGGAGTGTGTATGGGATGGTTTTCTTGATTAATATGTGGAGGAACCAACTAGAGAGCAGGCCATCTTAGACTGGGTACTCTGCAATGAGAAGGGAATCATTGCCAAACTGGCTGTACGAGACCCCTTGGGGATGAGCGACCATAACATGATAGATTTTTTTCTCAAGGTGGAGAGTGAAGTAGTTGATTCGGAGACTAGGGTGCTGAATCTTAATAAAGGAAACTATGAGGATATGAAGCATGAGTTGGCCATGATAGATTGGGGAGAGTTACTTAAAGGGATGACAGTGGATAGACAGTGGCAAACATTCAAGGAACGCATGGAGGAACTACAGCAAATGCGGAATATTTGGCTAATGGTAAAATTCTTGGTAGTGTGGATGAGCAGAGGGATCTCGGTGTCCATGTACATAGATCCCTGAAAGTTGCCACCCAGGTTGATAGGGTTGTGAAGAAGGCCTATGGTGTGTTGGCCTTTATTGGTAGAGGGATTGAGTTCCGGAGCCATGAGGTCATGTTGCAGTTGTACAAAACTCTAGTACAGCCGCATTTGGAGTATTGCGTACAGTTCTGGTCGCCTCATTATAGGAAGGACGTGGAAACTTTTGAACGGGTGCAGAGGAGATTTACCAGGATGTTGCCTGGTATGGAGGGAAAATCTTATGAGGAAAGGCTGATGGACTTGAGGTTGTTTTCGTTAGAGAGAAGAAGGTTAAGAGGTGACTTAATAGAGGCATACAAAATGATCAGAGGGTGGACAGCGAGAGCCTTCTCCCGCGGATGGAGGTGGCTAGCACGAGGGGACATAGCCTTAAATTGAGGGGTAATAGATATAGGACAGAGGTCAGAGGTGGGTTTTTTACGCAAAGAGTGGTGAGGCCGTGGAATGCCCTACCTGCAACAGTAGTGAACACGCCAACATTGAGGGCATTTAAAAATTTATTGGATAAGCATATGGATGATAAGGGCATAGTGTAGGTTAGATGGCCTTTAGATTTTTTTCATGTCGGTGCAACATCGAGGGCCGAAGGGCCTGTACTGCGCTGTATCGTTCTATGTTCTATGTTCTAACTGTTCATTCCTGTCTGGCACAAAAGCAAAGGGGGTAAGAGGGCCAATCCATGGCTTGCAAAGGAAATTAGAAATAGTATCCGATACAAGGAATAAGCATACAGATTGGCCAAGAAAAATAATAGGTCTGAGGATTGGGAGCAGTTTAGAATTCAGCAAAGAAGGATGAAGGGACTGATTAAGAAGGGGAAAGTACAGTACGAAAGGAAGCTCACAGGGAACAGAAAGACTGACACTAAGAGTTTCTACAGATATGTGAAGAGAAAGAGATTGGTAAAGAGAAACTTAGGCCCCCTACAGGCCTATCCTGCTTCTATACTCGAAACCTCTCGCAATGAAGGCCAACAAACCATTAGCCTTCTTTACCGCCGCTGCACCTGCAACTTACCTTCAGCGAATGGTGCACAAGGACACCCAGGTCCCGCTGCACACTCCCCTCTCCCAATGTACAACCATTCAGTTCGTAATCTGCCTTCCTGTTTTGCTTCCAAAGTGAATAACCTCACACTTATCCAAATTATACTGCATCTGCCATTGATTTGCCCACTCAACCAACCTGTCGAGATCTTGCTGTAGGATCCCTGGATCCTCGTCACAATTCACCCTCCTACCTAATTTGGTATCATCTGCAAACTTTGAAATGTTACATTTTGTTCCCACATCCAAACCATTAATACATATTATGAATAGCTGGGATCCCAGCACTGAGCCCTATGGTACCAAACTAGTTACTGTCTGCCAATTTGAAAAGGACCCATTAATCCCCACTCTTTGTTTCCTCTCTGCCCACCAGTTTTCTATCCACCTCAACACATTTCCCCTAATCCCATGCGCTTTAATTTTGCACAATAATCTCTTATGCGGGACTTTGTCAAACATCTTCTGAAAGTCCAAATATGCCA
Organism: Scyliorhinus canicula; assembly: GCF_902713615.1. NCBI lineage: Eukaryota > Metazoa > Chordata > Chondrichthyes > Carcharhiniformes > Scyliorhinidae > Scyliorhinus > Scyliorhinus canicula. Next base: position 165,451,116 of record NC_052153.1, read on the forward strand.
CATCGACTGGTTCCCCCTTGTCAACTGTACTGGTTACCTCTTCAAAGAATTCCAACAGATTTGTCAAGCATGATTTTCCTTTCATAAATCCATGCTGACTCTGACTGATCCTGCCACTGCTTTCTAAATGCTCTGCTGTGAAGTCCTTGATAATGGATTCAAGCATTTTCTCCACTAGCGGTGTTAGGCTTACTGGTCTATAATTTCCTGCTTTCTCTCTACCTCCCTTCTTGAATATCAGAGTGATGTGAGCCACCCTCCAATCTGCAGGGACAGTTCGAGATCCGATAGAATCCTGAAAGATGACCACCAATGCATCCACTATTTCCAGAGCCACCTCCTTAAGCACTCTGAGATGCAGATTCTCAGGCCCTGGGGATTTATCCGCCTTCAATCCCATCAATTTTCCCAGCACCATTTCTCTACTAATATTGATCTCCCTCAGTTCTTCCCTCTCACTAAACCTTTCATTCTCCAACATTTCTGGGATCTGATTTGTGTCCTCATTTGTGAAGACAGAACCAAAGTATGTATTCAATTGATTAGCCATTTCTTTGTCCCTTATTATGCATTCCTTTGTTTCTGTCTGAAGGGGCCCTACATTTCTCTTTACCAATCTCTTTGTCTTCACATATCTATAGAAACTCTTAGTGTCAGTCTTTATGTTCCCTGCAAGCTTCCTTTCGTACTGTACTTTCCCCTTATTAATCAATCGTTTGTCCTTCTTTGCTGAATTCTAAACTTCTCTCAATCCTCAGACCTTTTTTTTTGGTCAATCTGTATGCTTCTTCCTTTGATCGGATACTATTTCTAATTTCCTTTGTAAGCCATGGATTGGCCCTCTTACCCCCTTTGCTTTTCTGCCAGACAGGAATGAATAGTTGCTGTAGTTCACACATGCGTTCCTTGAATGTTTGCCATTGTCTATCCACTGTCATCCCTTTAAGTAACTCTCGCCAATCTATCAAGGCCAACTAACGCTTCATATCTCATATCTTCATAGTTCCCTTTATTGGGAGAAGGTATTGTGCAGCAGGACCTGGGTGTCCTTGTGCACCATTCGCTGAAGGTAAGTTGCAGGTGCAGCAGGCGATAAAGAAGGCTAATGGTTTGTTGGCCTTCACTGCAAGAGGTTTCGAGTATAGAAGCAGGGATTTGTTGCTGCAATTGTACAGGGCCTTGGTGAGGCCACACTTGGAGTATTGTGTGCAGTTTTGGTCTCCTTCTCTGAGGAAGGAGTTGTTGCTCTCGAGGGAGTGCAGCGAAGGTTTACCAGACTGATTCCAGGGATGGCGGGACTATCATATGAGGAGAGATTGACCAGGTTGGGATTGTTCTCGCTGGAGTTCAGAAGAAGTTCAGAAGAATGAGGGGTGATCTCATAGAGACCTATAATATTCTAACAGGACTAGACAGGGTAGATGCAGGGAAGATGCTATCAATGGTGGGTGTGTCCAGAACAAGGGGGTCACAGTCTGAGGATTCAGGGTAAACCATTTCGGACAGAGATAAGGAGACGTTTCTTCACACAAAGATTGTGAGCCTGTGGAATTCATTACCACAGGAAGTAGTTGGTGCTAAAACTTTGAATATATTCAAGAGGCGGCTGCATATAGCACTTGGGGAGAATGGGATCAAAGGCTATTGGGAGAAAGTACAATTGGGCTATTGAATTGGATGATCAGCCATGATCGTGATGAACGGCGGAGCAGGCTTGAACTGCCAGAAGGCCTCCTCCTGCTCCTATCTTCCATATATCTATGTATCTATGATCTTACATCACTGATGTATTCTATTTATATATTTAAAATTAACCCTTCATTCTGCACAGAATGTTTTATTTGCCCAGTTAATGGTGATTGAACCTGTAATGAAATGCTAAGGATGGGATTTACCGGCTGTCCACGCCAGTGGGCAATTCTGGTCCCACGCCGCGCACAGGTTTCCCGGCGATGAGGGGGTGCTGTCACCAGGAAATCCCATTGACAATGGCGGGGTTGGTAGTTCCCGCTGGCGGGCTGCCTCTGCCGTCGAAAAACACGCCCTGAGTCTCTGATTAAATAAGTGACTGCACAAGACTTGTGAAGATGTGTCACTGTGGGCTACGTATTTTGCCCCCTTTCATATACATGTGCTGCAGATCGTCTACCTTCCTGTCAGTTTTATAAAGTATTTGATGATAATGCATGGATGAGTCAAACCTTGGTTCTTGACTGTATAGTCGGGGTCAAGATAAACAGCTGCCTGCTGAATAAGAGGTGTCTTTTTTCATAGGAGAAGCTTTTTAGTTGATGTCATGTTAACCTTTAAACATCCTGAAGTGTCAAACCCAGTTACAAGTGTAAGATAGAAGAGGTATCAGATAGTGTAACAATGAGATCAGCCTGTAAGAAGACCTTAATGCTCCTTTGGGATATGACACGGTAACTTAAGCTTTCACATTGATGCATTTTCAGCTTCATATCCATCTAGCTTGATATCAGGAATGAATTGCACATGAAGAAAACACATACCGTTTGCACATTTTTCCCTTTCTTATATGTTATAACTGTGACATTTTTCTCCATTCCAGAAAACTAATTCTGTAATCAGTTTTAGGACACGTGAGTCAATATTTATCCCTCAACCAAAAACATCAACAAAGAGAACCTGACCAATTTCACGTTGCTGTTTCAGGGACTGGAAATTAGCTGTTGTGTTTCCAAATAGAAAAAAAACATTGAACTATAGAAAATAGGAGCAGGAGTAGGCCGTTCGGCCCTTCAAGCCTGCTCTGCCATTCAACATGATCACAGCTGACCCTCTATCTTAACCCTATACTCCAGCGCTCTCTTCCCATACCCTTTGATACATTTAGAGCCTAGAAATCTATCTAACTCCTTAACTATATTAATTGACTTGGTCCCTACAGCCTTCTGGAGTCTAATAATCTTTATTAGTATCATGAGTAGGCTTACATTAACACTGCAATGAAGTTACTGTGTGATTCCTGTAGTCGCCACACTATGGCACCTGTTCGGGTACAGAGAATTCCACAGGTTCACCACCCTTTGAGTGAAGAAATTTGTCCTCATCTCAGTCCTAAGTGGCCTACCCCGTAGTTCAGACAGTGACCCCTTGTTCTAGATTCCCCCCCTCCTGCCCTCCGCAACCAGAGGAAACAACATCCCTGCATCCAGTCTGTCCAGCACTTTAAGAATTTTATATGTTTCGATCAGATCCCCTCACAAATTCCAACAAATACCAGCCTCAGCACCCCACTCTTTCCTCATAGAACAATCCTGCCATCCCAGGAATCAGCTTGACCAACCTTCGCTGTACCAGTAAATCCTTTCTTAGATAAGGAGACCAAAACTACACACAATACTCCAGGTGTAATTTGACCAAAGCCCTGTTCAGCTGCAATAAGACATCCTTGTACGCAAGTCCTCTTGCAATGAAGGCCTTTTGCCTTCCCTAAAATGACTGACTATGGGCTGGATTTTAATGAAGTCAGGGAGACTCCATGAATGGATGAAAATGGCTGCTGGGACCTGATGTGATTTCCAACATCATTGCAGGTGTTTTTGAATTTAAGGATGGATGAGGGTTGGTTCAGGATGCAAAACTGCACACTGCATTCTAGATCCCGCCCACTCTTTTGCAGGATATATCCTAGTCCTCGGCAAGTCCACATTCTAGTGCTAGTCCTCTGCAGTTTTCATGCAGTTGGGGCAGCTTTTCAAAGAGTTATTGCTGACAACACCTCAGAGATATTGCAACCATAGTGTGCATGAGGTAGCCTTTCGAAAGATAAGTTCACAAGGTCCTCTACATGTTCCCATGGGAGGTGGGGGTTAGTGGGGCTTGTGTTGGAGGGGCTTAGGTTGGGTGTCATTCCTGGGACGGGGGTTGTTTAGCTGGTCTTCCCATCTGCAGCCTTAAAGCTTTCAAACTGTCTGTCAGCAAGTCAAACTTTAAGTTCTCTGTCAATAAAGTCATTGTCCGTTAACCTGGGCTGCACGGTCCCAGGTTCGATTCCCAGCTTGGGCCACTGTGTGGAGTCTGCACATTCTCCCCGTGTCTGCGTGGGTTTGGTCCCACAAGTCCCAAAAGACGTGCTGTTGGGTGAATTGGACATTCTGAATTTTCACTCTGTGTACCCGAACAGGCGCCAGAATGTGGCAACTAGGGGCTTTTCACAGTAACTTCATTGCAGTATTAATGTAAGCCTACTCGTGACAGTAAAGATCATTATTATTACTAACATTTATTGCATGTGCTGAGAACAAAGAGGCAGTTTATTAAAAAAACTGCTGTTAGAAAAAAAGCTACATCTCTGAATTAATGGACCCATGTAGAGCTTTATGAATAAACAACCTTAATCCTCTCTCTGAAATTGCCTGGATCTGTCAATCAAAGCTTGTAAAAGGCAATGGTCCGTGAAATTGAAGGTAACTAATGCAGTTCAAAGCTTTTAGATTTCTAGGCCTGAGAAGCCTAGAAGCTTAGACCTGAGCCTCTCCAACCCAGCACTCCTGACCCCCACCTCCCATGAAGGACCCCTCTCGGCAGTCTGGAGGCAATTGTAGGGAGGCTACCCACCCCTTTGCCACCCCTCGGAGTGCAAACCGCAAGGTTGGTACTACCAAGGGGCGTGGCCTTAAGGGGGAGATGAGGGGAGGGCTGAAGGAGGAAACTGGGGGTTGAGGGGGGTAAGTGAGAGTGGGGTGGCCCTTGCCAGCGATCAGGATTAGGGTGGGGGGGCCTTGCAACGATCCGGGGGTTTCTGTAACTGCATTCTGAGATTGGGCACCCTTTAAAAAGGATTTCTGAGGAGTGGGACCTATCAAAGAGATGAGATCTCACCCCTCTCAGTTCCAGCGAGAACGCCAATGTGCCATTGAATGTCATGGAAACACTGATCCTGGATAAAGAAATTTCCAAGTGCGGACTTCCGGTTGCGGCTATGCGGAGCTAAGCCGCACGTTCGGCAGCTCCCGCTTTAATAGGACTTGTGGGCTCTTTTAAGGGCCCCAAACGGCGCTGATTCGACGATTCCCGGTGGGTAAAGGGGTCTGGATCAAAACCCCCCGGGATTTATGGTGCGGACTCGGAGTGGGGCGAGGAGAAAAACGGCAGTAACTCCCCTGGAAAAGCGGGGGAAGGTGGACAAAATGGCGGCCGGTGGAGCCCCTGAGGAGTGGAGGCAGTGGGCGGAGGAGCAGCAGGCGGCCCTTCTGCACTATTTTACGGAGCTGAAAGGAGAGTTGTTGGAATCCCTGAAGGTGATGACTGGTAAGCTGCTGGAGACCCAGACAACCCAGGGTGCAGCAATACTTGAGTTGCAGCAGCAGGCCTCTGAGCGCGAGGATGAGATCTCGGCCCTCGTGGGGAAGGTGGAGATACAGGAGGCGCTCCACAAAAAGTGGCAAGATCGGTTCGAGGAGATGGAGCTTCGGTCACGGACGAAGAACCTGCGGATCCTGGGTCTCGAGGAGGTGCTGGAGGGATCGGACCTGCCGGCCTATGTGGCCGTGATGCTGAACTCGCTGGTGGGGGCAGGATCCTTCCATCTGCCCCGGAGCTGGAGGGGGCCCACAGAGTACTGGCCAGGTGGCCTAAGGCGAATGAACACCCGCGGGCGGTGCTGGTGCGGTTCCATCGATTCAGTGACCGGGAGTGTGTTCTCCGATGGGCCAAGAAGGTGAGGAGTAGTAAGTGGGAGAATTCGGTAGTGCGTGTCTACCAGGACTGGAGTGCGGAGGTGGCCAAGCGGAGAGCCGGGTTTAACCGGACGAAGGCGGTGCTCCACGGAAAGCAGGTGAAGTTCGGCATGTTGCCGCCTGCGCGCCTGTGGGTCACCTACAAGGACCGGCATTACTACTTTGAGTCCCCGGAGGAAGCGTGGGCCTTTGTGCAGGCTGAAAAGTTGGACTCGAACTAGAGATTGCGGGCTGTGGGCGTTTTTCTATTTCTGTATCACTGTTTATGCTGTAGCTGGTTATTCTGTTTGTTTCTGTTTTTTCTCTCGCTTTCGGACGATGTGGGTTATGGTTTTGTGTTCTAATGGGGGTACTGGGGTTTGTGGTTGATCTGTGTCTTTGTTTGTACGGAGTTGGTGGTTGGGTTGGGACTGCGGTTTGGGAGCTGCATTGGTGGGGTGGGGCAGTGTGAAAGCGCGGGCTTTTCTTTGGTTTCCCGCGCTGCGGGACGAGGGGGTGGAGCTGGTGGTGAGGGGCGTGGTTATCAGATCCGTTTTCCCACGCTGAAGCGGTGCCAAGGAGCCGATGCAGGGGAGGAGGGGGGACCTCATATCGGGAGGGGTCGGAGTTGGAGCGGGAGCTGCCGGGGTCAGCAGAAGTCATCTGGCTCACGGGAGTACTATGGAGGAAGTGTTGCGGCTAGGGGGGTCCTAGCCTGGGGGGGGGGGGGGGATACCGGGTTGCTGCTGGATTGGCCAGGGAGGAGTTGGTGCGGGTCGGGGGGGGGGGGGGTCGGGGTGAGGTTCTATCGCCGTGGGAAACGGGCCGAATGGGTGCTGGCCAGGGGCGAGCAGTCGATGGGCTATGGCTAGTCGAGGGGGGCGGGGTGCCCCCTGATCCGGCTGATTACGTGGAACGTGAGGGGGTTGAATGGGCCGGTTAAGCGGGCCCAGGCGTTTTCGCATCTGAAGTGGCTGAAGGCGGACGTGGCCATGCTCCAGGAGACCCACCTGAAGGTGGCGGGCCAGGTCTGTCTGAGGAAGGGGTGGGTGGGGCAGGTTTTCCACTCAGGGCTCAACTCGAAGAACGGGGGGGGTGGCGATTCTGGTGGGGAAGAGGGTGGCGTTTGAGGCGTCTGAGGCTGTGGCTGATAGTGGCGGCAGATATGTGATGGTGAGTGGTAAGCTGCAGGGGGAGAGGGTGGTGTTGGTTAATGTGTACGCCCCAAATTGGGATGATGCTGGTTTCATGAGGCGTATGTTGGGCCGCATTCCTGGGCTGGAGGTGGGGGGCTTGATCATGGGGGGGGGGACTTCAATACGGTGCTGGATCCCCTACTGGATCGTTCTAGTTCAAGGACAGGCAGGAGGCCGGCGGCGGCCAAGGTGTTGAGGGGGTTTATGGACCAGATGGGAGGAGTGGATCCCTGGAGGTTTGGGAGGCCGAGGGCTCGGGAGTACTCTTTTTTCTCCCATGTGCAGAGGGTTTATTCCCGCATTGATTTCTTTGTTTTGAGTAGGGGACTGGTCCCAAGGGTGGAGGAGGCCGAGTATTTGGCTATTGCGATTTGAGACCATGCTTCGCATTGGGTGGATCTGGAGATGGGGGAGGTGCGGGATCAGCGCCCGCTTTGGCGTCTGGACGTGGGGTTGTTGGCTGATGAGGAGGTGTGTAGGAGGGTCCGGGGATGTATCGATAGGTACCTCGGGGTCAATGATACTGGGGAGGTCCAGGTGGGGATGGTGTGGGAGGCTCTGAAGGCAGTGATTAGGGGGGAGCTGATCTCCATCCGAGCCCATAGGGAGAGGGTGGAGAGGAGGGAGAGGGAGAGACTGGTGGGGGAGCTGTTGAGTGTAGATAGGAGGTACGCAGAGGCCCCGGAGGAGGGATTGCTGGGGGAGCAGCGTAGCTTGCAGGCCAAGTTTGATTTATGCAGTCGGGGAAGGCGCCGGGACCGGATGGGTTCCCGGTTGAATTTTATAAGAAATACGCGGACCTGCTGGGCTCCCTGTTGGTTAGGACCTTCAATGAGGCATGGGAGGGGGGTGTTTTGCCCCCGACGATGTCTCGGGCGCTAATTTCCCTGATCCTGAAGCGTGATAAGGACCCCTTGCAGTGCGGCTCATACAGGCCAATTTCACTGCTGAATGTAGACGCCAAGTTGCTGGCGAAGATCTTGGCCACTAGAATAGAGGACTGGGTGCTGGGGGTGGTACATGAAGATCAGACGGGTTTTGTGAAGGGGAGGCAGCTGAACACTAACGTGCGAAGGCTGCTAAATGTGATAATGATGCCGGCAGCAGGAGGAGAGGCGGAGATTGTGGTGGCATTGGATGAGGAAAAAGCCTTTGACAGGGTTGAGTGGGGGTACTCGTGGGAGGTGTTGGAGAGGTTTGGGTTTGGGGTGGGGTTTATTAAATGGGTGAGGTTGCTGTACGAGGCCCCGATGGCGAGTGTAGCGACAAATGGGAGGAGGTCCGAGTACTTCAGGCTCCACCGTGGGATGAGGCAGGGGTGCCCCCTGTCCTCCTTGCTTTTTGCGTTGGCAATTGAGCCTCTTGCCATGGCTCTCAGGGATTCGTGGAGGTGGAGGGGTTTGGTGCGAGGTGGGGAGGAGCACCGAGTGTCGCTGTATGCAGACGACTTGCTGTTGTATGTAGCAGACCCGGTGGGGGGAATGCCGGAGGTGATGGAGATTCTTGCTGAGTTCGGGAGTTTCTCGGGATATAAATTGAACCTGGGCAAGACTGAGCTGTTTGTCGTACACCCAGGAGATCAGGAGGAAGGGATTGGTAGGCTCCCGCTAAAGAGGGCAGTGAGGAGTTTTAGGTACCTGGGGGTTCAGGTGGCTAGGAGCTGGGGGACTCTGCACAAGCTCAATTTTACTATGTTGGTGGAGCAGATGGAGGAGGAGTTTAAAAGGTGGTACATGCTGCCGTTGTCGTTGGCGGGTAGAGTACAGTCCGTTAAAATGACGATGCTCCCGAGGTTTTTGTTTTTGTTTCAGTGCCTCCCCATTTTCGTTCCGAGGGCCTTTGTTAGGAGGGTGAACAGCAGCATTCTGGGATTTGTTTGGGCGCACAGGACTCCGAGAGTAAGGAGGGTCTTTTTGGAGCGGGGCAGGGATAGAGGGGGGCTGGCACTGCCCAACCTCTCTGGGTACTATTGGGCGGCTAACGTCTTGATGGTGCGTAAGTGGGTAATGGATGGGGAGGGGGCAGCATGGAAACGGATAGAGATGGCGTCCTGTGGAGGCACGAGCCTGAAGGCACTGGTAACGGCGTCTCTGCCGCTCCCTCCAACGAGGTACACTACGAGCCCGGTGGTGGCGGCCACCCTCAAAATTTGGGGGCAGTGGAGGTGACACGGGGGGATGTGGGGGGCTCGGTGGAGGCCCCGCTGCAGGGGAACCACCGGTTTGTCCCAGAGAACATGGATGGCGGGTTCCTGGGGTGGCACAGGGCGGGCATTAGGAAGTTAGGAGACCTGTTTATTGACGGGAGGTTCGCGAGCCTTGGTGAACTGGAGGAGAAGTTTGAGCTCCCCCACCTGGGGAATATGTTCAGGTACCTTCAGGTCAAGGCGTTTGCTAGGCGACAGGTGAAGGGGTTCCCTTTGCTGCCCCCGCGGGGGGTAAGGGATAGGGTGCTTTCGGGGTGTGGGTCCGGGATGGGAGGGTGTCTGACATCTACCAGGTAATGCAGGAGGTGGGGGAGGCATCGGTAGAGGAGCTGAAGGCTCAGTGGGAGGTGGAGCTGCGGGAGCAGATTGAGGAGGGGACATGGGCGTATGCCCTGGAGAGGGTGAACTCCTCCTCTTCATGTGCGAGGCTTAGTCTCATCCAGTTCAAGGTGCTGCACCGGGCCCACATGTCCGGATCTAGGATGAGTAGGTTCTTTGGGGGCGAAGACAGGTGCGTCAGATGTTCGGGGAGTCCAGCGAACCATGCCCATATGTTCTGGGCATGCCCGGCACTGGAGGAGTTCTGGAGGGGGGTGGTGAGGACGGTGTCGAGGGTGGTGGGATCCAGGGTCAAGCCAGGCTGGGGTCTCGCGATATTTGGGGTTGGGGTGGAGCCGGGAGTGCAGGAGGCGAAAGAGGCCGGGGTCCTGGCCTTTGCGTCCCTAGTAGCCTGGCTGAGGATCTTGCTGCAGTGGAAAGATGCGAGACCTCCGAGTGTGGAGACCTGGATCAATGACATGGCGGGATTCATTCAGCTGGAGAGGATCAAATTTGCACTGAGGGGGTCGGTACAAGGGTTCTTTAGGAGGTGGCAGCCTTTCCTCGACTTTCTGGCTCAACGATAAGGTACTAGGTCAGCAGCAGCAGCAACCTGGGGGGGGGTGGTTGTTTATGGGGATAGTGTTTAAGTTAATTTGCTTATTGTTAATTTATTTTGTTGTTTATTGGGTTTGGGGGGGTGGGGGGGTTTGTTATATGCGTTGTTACGGGTGCCAGGGGGGTGTTTATTATTATTGTTATTATTATTGTTCTGTTGATATATATTTTTCAAAAAATTCCAATAAAAATTATTAAAACATTTTTTTTTTCCAAGTGCCATTGAATAAAATGTTGGGGTCGCTCCTAACTCCAGCGGGAATCATTCTGGTTTTCCCACTGGTGGGAGCGCTAAGTCTCCAATTGGTTGAATTTCATCCTAAGTCTACATACTGACATTTCAGCCAAGGTTAGCACATATTGAGAGGTGAAACTGAGCCAACATGATCTTTTGCTTCACTATATACAAGCTGTGCTATTATTCCCATCCAAATCACAGAACCAGCATCGTCATAGTCCTAGAGTCGTGACCTGATATATTGAAAATAATCTTCCTTCTCCTGCTCATATTTTTAAAAGTTGTAATAGAATTAGCTGTAAGAAAAAAATCATTTTTAAAAGTGCTTGATACCGAGAAGCTTCAATTTTCTGTCAGCAAAGAAAAATAATCAAATTGCAGAAGATGTGTCCTTTTTCCTTTGACTTTATGGGAGAAAGCGTCCCTCTGCAGGTAAACAAACTTGAAACTGAGAATCAAAATGAACTTAAACAATGGAAACAGTTTATTACAATAACAGGGCTATATAAATGCAATTTGTTGGTTGAAGATCCTCATCCATGTTGAGATAAAATATCTTTACTCTTAAGAACCTCCTAATTTAAATGACAATTGTGCTCCCAAGAGGAAATGATTTATTTGTATCAAAGGGAAAGAAACATTGCTTCAAAACTCTTTTGCAAGCACCTTTTAAAATAGGTTTTACAAACATGTCAATGGGGAGGTGGTGTTGGAAATCCTTTAATTCACACAGTTTCTTTTACAAGCAGTGATTAAATATTTCTGGTCACCGTTTCACCATTTTGACTCAGATTTGGCATGGGCAAAGCTAACTTTCTTAAATGAAAACATGGTTCAAATCCCAGTATGAATCAGTGACATTTTAAACGATGGTAGATAACTGTTTATGGGAACAGCGGAGTTTTAATGCTGCTGGCTGGCATGAATTCCTGTTTTGCTGAATAACCTTTCCAAAAGTCTAAGTATATACAAGAAGCAAACTAGGAAAGTCTCATTGCAATGAGGCTTCTCATGCCATTGGCATGAGATGAATAAGCAGCAGTATTATTGGTTTCAATGCACTGGTCTCGATTGCAAGTATATCCATATAATATTTCAGGAGGCTGAGTCACTTGCTTTCTTTAAATCAGAGGTAAAGGGATGGTTCAGAGCAATAATGTATAAGACCATAAGATGTGGGAGTAGAAGTAGGCCATTTGGCCCATCGCGTCTGCTCAGCCATCCAGTGAGATCATGACTGATCTGATATGATAACCCTCAACTCTACTTTTCCGTCTTATCCCCATAACCCTTGATTCCCTTACTGATTAAAAATCTGTCTATCTCAGTCTTGAACATAGTTAACGACCCAGCCTCTACAGCTCACTGCGGTAAAGAATTCCACACATTCACTGCCCTCCGAGAGAAGGAATTCCTTCTTATCTCTGTCTTATCTGGGCGACCCCTCACTCTGAGATTATGCCCTCAGATCTTAGACTCTCCCACCCGGCTTACTGACTCTTCCAACTTCTTCCGTCGGGCAGGAGATACAAAAGTCTGAGAACACGCACAAACAGACTGAAAAACAGCTTCTTCCCTGCTGTTACCAGACTCCTAAACGACCCTCGTATGGACTGACCTGATTAACACTACACCCCTGTCTGCTTTAACCGATGCAGGTGTTATGTAGTTACATTGTGTACCTTGTGTTGCCCTGTTATGTATTTTATTTTCTTGTCATGTGCATCATGATCTATTGAGCTGCTCACAGAAAAATATTTTTCACTGTACCTTGGTACACGTGACAATAATCAAACTCCAATCCAATCCAAGGGGAAATAACCTCTCAGTATCTACCCTAGGATGGATTCTCTGGTCCCCCAGCCCCGTGTTTCTTGGTGGTGCACCTTTCGCTGGCGAAGTGTTCTCTCACCCCACCACTTGTCAATAGAATTCCCATTGAAGCCACCCCTCGCCGCCGGGAAGCCCATGGGCGGGATGCGTTGCCAGTGGGAAAAGAGAATCTCAACAGCTGGAGAATTGTGGCCAGTGTCAATTCCCTTGAGGATCCTGTATATTTTAGTAAGATCGCCTCTGATGCTTCTAAACTCCAGTGACTACAGGCCCAACCTACTCAACCTCTCCTCATAAGAAAATCCCTCCACACCCAGGATCAACCTCGTGAATCTTCTCTGCACTACCTCGAATACCAGTATATCTTTCCTTAGAGGAGGGGACCAAACTGTTCACAGTATTCCAGGTGTGGTCTAACTAATGCCTTGTATAGTGTCAGCAAGACTTTCCTATTTTTATATTCCATTCCCTTTGAAATAAAGGCCAACATTCCAACAGTCTAACACTTTGTCCACAAATTTCTAAAGGCACATTTTCAGATCTGTTTTGGGACAAGTCATGTTTCTGGGTGAATTGCCAGCTTTTTAGTAGTGGATAGTTTTTGCTAATTTTCCAAGTTTGTGTGCATGCATCACCGACCCCACTCCTTTCCCTTGCAATATGCAATAATCTCCTCTTCTTCCAGACGTACATAAAGGGCAGGATTTAACTAAATGGGAACAAAGTCCCATAGCGAGCGCGTTTAGCCGCATGTTTCCCAGTGCTCACAGCCCCGAGAAACACAACGCTATTAAATGGCACTCGCGTGAGATAGGGGGCCTCAGTGGCAAACACGTGGCCGAGGCCATAGACAGCCACATTTTCTGCATTGAGGATCTCTGCGAACTCCTCAGTGTAGCAAGAGACGATCTCTGGAACCCATGAAGCAACCTCCCACTGCTACCCCCCCCACCCCCACCCCTCCAAGCAACGTTCCCCCCCCCCCAGCAGCACTTACACAGGGCTCCTGCCAGCTGGGCACATTGGGAGTGCTAGGCTGGCACTCAGGTGGCACTGCCAGGGTGCCAGGCCATCACCAGCAGTGCCAGGGTCCTACCACCCTACCTAAAGGGCATACACCTGGGGGCCACTGATCCCTGGGAGACGGCTACAAATGCCATTCCATCTGGTCCCCATTTGTGGAGACCAGTACTGAATGGGACTCACAGGAGGTCTCTGAGGCAAAATAGATTGATCCCACACCTCGGGTATCTCGGGAATCTGCACATAAAAGTGAGGCTGTCTCACTATAATGTGCAGATTTGCCAAAAAGTGACCGAGCACACATTGGGTGGGATTTACATTGCAACGTGTCGCAAGATCACGTTAGATCTAGCGAGGCATTGTGAGTCAGGTAGATCCTGAAGGGTCTCCCAGCTTCTACCAGCCACACCATGCCACAGCGAGTTGCTTTGTGGGTGCAGCGTGGCCGTAAAATCGCGCCCATAATTGTCTCTTGTACATAATCCCATTTATTCATTTATTCCATTTAATTGCCATTTGTTGCACAAATCCCTGTGGATAAAAAAAGATGAATTCCATCAGAGTCCTCTGCTTTTTCTCAAAGTCAAGTCTAATGAACATGTCCTGGTATTCAAACCCTTCACCAATCTCCATGTCCAAGTTTTGTTAATTTCTCCCAAAATCTTGAAAACTGCAATTAGGTCACGATGAGGTCACTCATACAAAAATAAAACCCATTCAACCTTACTCATATCATAAATTCCTGATGTCCCAAATCATCTCTGTTGCTCAACTTTGTTCCCTCTCAAGGACATTAATGTTTTGCCTGTGGTTAGGTGACCTGGACTGCATACATTTAGAAATGGGATCTATCCAATCCCTTGAACATTATTGTTTAAATCTGGCCATTCAATCAATTGTAAATGACACTTTTGCTTTGGCATGACGGGGGACAGTGGTGGGAGGGGAAGGGGGGAAATTGACACTTTTGGTTTGGTATGACAGTAGCAGTGGTGATGGTCATGGAGGGAGGGGGTCGGGTTAGAATCAGAGGTAGTGGGGGTTGTTAGTGATGGCCGCATCATACCTAAACCATGCTTTTAATGCTCTGTCAATAAATCTTCAAATTAGCCGGTGCCGACATGGAATGTTTACTTACTCATGCCAATCTATTTTAGGTCAGCAAAGAACATGATATCACCGCTTTAATCTTTATGCAGTTTGTTATGGAGCTCTTTTAGTTGGTTTTAAATAGGCTTGGAATCTAAAATTCCTTGCATTTTTCCATTGCCCTTTTCAAATTCCCTTCTGCTTCTAAGAATTTAAATCTGTTAAGAGATGAGGTATGGTTTTTCTCTGCAGGATCTCCATGTCACGGAACTTCAAGTATAGCATCTGACTGTTCCTTTAAGCCATTTTTGTTTTGCTGCCAAAGGTCCTAACCTCAATTGAGTTGATGGATGACTCCTGAACTGTGTATACTGAGATGAATATGGTCCTGTTTTATTTTGGTTCCTGTTTCAAACATTTGATGTTGTTCCAGTTTAATTATCTTGGTTCAGAAACTGTTCTTTCTCGCTTCCTGTTCAGTGAGGCTCCTTTGCACAAGTTTAGAAAGACGTTTATGTTTATGAAAAACTGGGTTGGCAAATATTCTTAAAAATCTCAATTGAAGGTGAATTAGCATAAAATGATGGTTCTGAATGATTGCATTGCTCAGAGATGTAGCTGTTGGGATTGGATTTTTGTTTTCGTCTTTGGTAACGAATGGCCCCAGATTCAACAAAGTGCAAGTGAATGTGTTTTCTAAATTTTTTTACAAGTGTGATTTTACTTCCCCCCCCCCACCTACCTTGACCTACCTTGTGACATTTTTGTGCTGCGGGATTCTATTCATCTGGAAGTGCATTGATGTTCCATCAGATTACTTCACATAGAAATCTTAAAACCCACACCAGAGATTTTCATCTATCTGGACAAACAGGTTCAAATCCAGATACCGTGAAATAGGAGAATAGTGCAAACAACCCAATATGCAACTCACTGCCTTCCTAAAGCAATGGGTATGTGTGTGCACATAGAAACCTTGTTGAATATCGTAATGTTACATGACTAGACTATAGTGGATTGCCTGCCTGATCCAGTGCAGTGAACTAATCCCAAACCAAGAACTGTTTCTAGTTTAAGTTGCCCACAACGTGCTCCAATGGGAAAGTGTACTCATTTTTATAAAACAATTTTATTCCTTGAATATTGCATTACATAGATAGATAGAACAGTACAGCACAGAACAGGCCCTTCGGCCCTTGATGTTGTGCCGAGCAATGATCACCCTACTCAAACCCACGTATCCACCCTATACCCGTAACCCAACAACCCCTCCTTAACCTTACTTTTTAGGACACTACGGGCAATTTAGCACGGCCAATCCACCTAACCCGCACATCTTTGGACTGTGGGAGGAAACCGGAGCACCCGGAGGAAACCCACACACACACGGGGAGGACGTGCAGACTCCACACAGACAGTGACCCAGCCGGGAATCGAACCTGGGACCCTGGAGCTGTGAAGCATTTATGCTAACCACCATGCTACCGTGCTGCCCACTACGATCCAGTTAAGGACCGTTAACATTTAAAGGGGCATCTGGATACCTCAATTTCATTTTTGTTTCAAACAAAATAAATTCATTTTATATAAAAGAATAAAACAAAGCACCAAAGAATGAGGGAAGCAAGGGTAAAGTGGAGAAAATAGACAAAGAAAACTCTTTGTGACGATAATGTTTTTTGCCTAACACATTGGGGATTCAGCGAACTTGAAATTGCATCTGTGCTCTGTTCTTCCCTGGAAAGAAGTAACTCAGCTGACTTTTCAACAGACATTGCACACTTTTCTGCTGTGTTATGGCTTCCATTATTAAGCAATGGAACTACTGACAGGGTATATGCTCATAACTTTGCTCTACTATTTACCTGGTAGTTTAACTTGACCTACATTTTCCACTAATGCGAAAGGTTTCTGATTTTGCGGTTTGAATCTCTAGGTGACACCTGGAAGCAAGGCATCGCTAGCCAACCTCTCCCCTGGTGATGTCATCCTGGCCATTGAAGGAGTAAGTACGGATACTATGACACATGTTGATGCTCAGAATAGGATCAAGGCTGCCTCCAATCAGTTAAGCCTCAAGATTGACCGGTTAGTATAGCAGTAGTGCAATATTACATTATCAATAACTTAAAGCAGATTAACAGGGAAAATCGACTGTTTTTAGTGAAAAAAAGAATCAATTTGAGAGTGGAGGAGCACAGTATTAAAAAACTCTCAGTATAATTACCTTTGGTAATGACTCTTTTATCACTAACCTTCGAGCAAAAGTACTGGAGTCATTTTGTGTCCCAGTGCTTCTTGCTTTTTGCTGCTCTGTGCATTTTAAATACATGAATGGATATAAATTTCTTAAATAGTTTGTAATGTATCCCAAATAAATCTACAATATATTATTGAACTGTGAAAAAACAAAATGAAAATGTTGAGGTTTTGTCTACTTGTATCCCAGGCCTGAAACTAAACTTTGGTCTCCTCGAGTCACTGAAGATGGCAAGGAAAACCCCTTCAAGATTAATTTAGAGGCTGAACCACAGGTAAATAATACAGGAGGAAAGTTTGAATGTTTAAATTGTTTAAGGCAGACATGAGGCTTGCATACTATTGCATTATTGTCGGAGGTTGTGGTAAGAAAGCTGTAGTAAAAATGGTCATTCCTCGTAACTTACCTGCTTATTTGTAATAAGATGTGCTCGCTGAGAAAGTCACAGGGCCTAAGTATTTGAGGGAAGGAAATTTGCCATCCCCACACATGCGACTCTAGAACTACAATGGGGTTGACTCTTAACTGCCCTCTGAAACGGCTTAGCAAACCACTCTGTGCAAGGGCAATTAGGGATGGGCGACAAATGATGACCTTCCCAGAGACCCCCATATCCCATGAAAGAACAATAGAAAATCCTACCATACGACTAATTCACAAACTTTAAAAAAAATAATCTTAACCTTTTACAGATAGTGTAAAACCAGATGATAAATAATTTTTGAGACTTAAGAGTTCAAACATCTTTAGGTAGCAAAATGTACTTGCTAGAAAAGGAATTTGAGAGGAAATAATACTCATTAAACTAGGATGCAAGGAGCAGATAGGCTAGTGGCCTAGCCATTCACATCAGAAACAAGGATAACAGCAGTAGTGTTACTGCAGGAGTATTACTGATGAGTAATTGTACCCCATTATGTAGGAACAGGAGTGTACCATTTAGCCTCTCTATTCTGCTGATGATCATGATCCAAGATCATGGCTGACTTCTGACCTAACTCCACCTTTGCTCTATATCCCTTATTACCTTCGAACAACAAAAAAATCCATTATTCTTAGCTTTAAAATGAACAATTGATCTAGCATCAGTTGCCATGAGTGGAAGAGAGTTCCAAACATCTGTCGCCCTTTGTGTATAGAAGTGGTTCTTAGTTTCACTCCTGAAAGGTCTAATTTGTAGACAATGGCTCCAATCCTAGATGCCTTAGCCAACTGGAACAATTTCTCCCCAACTCTTTCTGTTCTCCTCAATACCTTGATGACTTCGATGAAATAATCGTCTAACCTCCAAGACTTCTGGGGATACAATCCAAACGTGTATCATTTCTCCTTGTAATTTAACTTTTGAACTTAGGTATAATTCTGATAAATCTACACTGAACTCCCTCCAAGGCCACTGTATCCAACCTGAGATATAATGCCCAGAAATGTTCACAGAACTTCAGCTTTGGGCTAAACTTTGCATAGCCGAAGCATCATTTCCACTGCCTTGCATTCCATTCCATTGATATAAGCGGCAGCATTCCATAAGCTTTGCCTGTATCTGTTCAAGACATTTTGATGATCTGCACACATGAAATCCCCCCGACTCAAGTCTCATTAGACCTCCACTGTTTTGAACTTTTAGAATGTATCTTATTTATTGTATTTTTAGATCCAAGGAGGACAACCACACATTTGCCTCCATTGAAATCTATTTGCCACA